>NC_136068.1:286336976-287629476 GCF_964261635.1 Lissotriton helveticus | reverse complement strand
AGTCCAGCCCGAACTGCCAAGCCAGGTCCTCCCTGGACTGAAAACAAGCATCCTAGGACCTGTTTCAGGTTTTTAGCCTGATGGTGCATGGTGGAAACAAAAATCTTTTGTATACCCCTTGTGAGATTAACTTTCCATAACAGTAATAAGTACTAAATGTGTGGTTTTGAAATTAATCAACATAGAATAGAATGCACACACACAAATACATGTGGGGCACTAATTTGCCTGGATTTGCAAAGCATAATTTACTAATTTGTTGTATATTGTGTCATAAAGAGTACGCATTTGTTATAATCTAATTGAGGATTGCATGAAAGTGCTTTTGTCTGTTTATTTGTGGCATAAATCATGAAGATTGGTAAACCACGCATATATGTTGCTTAAAGCTAGGTAAATACTAACCGGATATCATTAGAAAGGGGGAGGTAAACAGAAAGGGCTTTACTTCGTACATTTACATTTATTTGTGTTTCTTTCTGTAATGGTTCCTAAATTGAGGCCTATGTGAACCAATAAAGATGGACGCTGACTGAAATTCGGAGATGGTGATAGAAGTGCGCAGGCGCCAGATCGGAGATGCGAGCTGCTTGTGACTGAGCAGTATGGCTCAAGGACAGCCTGGCCATTTTATGGGGCCTAAGCCAAGACTGGTGAAGTCAGCACATTTGGTTTGTGGGAAAAGTTCAGCAAATAACAATTTGGAGGACACTTCGAAGGAAGCAAAATTAAGACAATGACACCCCAGTTTGCTGTGAGACGAGGATGACTCTGCACAAAATCGAAATGTAAAATGATGAGGTGATGATCATCCGATCCTAAATTGACCAATCACGGACGTTCTAGGACTTAAGAGTTTCGAATTTAGATAGATAAGTTAGTGAAAAAGGGTATATAAGAGGACATTGAAAGGTAGCTCGCTTTTCGACCTAATCTTTGCACCCTGAAATGCTGTCGGTCTGCGCAATTTTTCCTATGGCGCAGAGACTTTGAAATTTTCCTAGACTTTACTTTTGAATGGGTGCAAAGTCTATGGAGAGGGAGAGAGAGAGAGACTGAGAGGTTTTAGTTTGGAACTATTACATTCTTTGCTGATGTCTTCGCCTCTATATCTGGGTAATATAACTCTGACTTATTTTTTCAAGCTATCATGCTAATAAATTAATGTTTTTGAAATTTTACTTTTCTTTCAGGATTTATTGCATAACTGAATATTTTAATTTTAGCAAATATATAACTCATGCTAGGAGATTAAATCTCTAAACCAACATTAAATAAATGGAGAATTATGCAGGTCTTGTTGTCCTTTAGTTAACTTATACTAGCAGATCTGAAGAATAAATGAATAGTGGGGTGTATCTAAAATTCTTTCTTTCAGAAAACCATGGTATTAGAAATAAAACTGCAGTTGTAAATAATGTATAAAATTTAGTTCAGGCACTCCGCTATAGCACCGCAATTCCTCTTTTGGATCCTTACTGAATCCTTGGAGCAGAGTAAATGTGTGTATGAATGCAGATAGGAATGACGGGCCCAGTTGTGAGAAAATAGTAAGTAGTTCCCTGGGTTAAGGTGATGTTTTTACAAAGAATTTTTGGAGCCACGCTGCACCAAGCCATCATCAGCCAGGATTGCTTGATTCGAGTGGCATGGAGAGCACAGGTCACACATCTGAGCATACCCATCCGACTCGGGGTGACAAATGCAAAATCAATGGTTGATGGACAGAATGCAGAACAATGTCATACATTCACCCCAGTACAGAGATTTGGGCTTAAATCCCTAGTTTTGTTGATCATCATGCATTCCAGTTTGAACCCAGCCATATGCAAATCAGTCTTGACCCAGTGCCGCATGGGAACAGTCCAGCCCGAATTGCCAAAGCCAGGTTCTCCCTGGACTGGACGGGAATCACGTCTGAGCATACCCATACCACTCGGGGTGACAAATGCATAAACAACAGTTGATGGACAGAATGCAGAACGTCATACATTCACCCCAGTACAGAGATCTGGGCCTAACTCCATAGTTTTTTTGCTCGCCATTCCAGTGTGAACCCAGCCATATGCAAATCAGTCTTGACCCTGTGCCCATGGGAACAGCTGAGCCCGAACTGCCAAGCAAGGTCCTCCCTGGACTGGAAACAAGCATCCTAGGACCAGTTTCGGGCTTTCAGCCCTCATCCAACCGTGGCAACTGATTGCTCTACACCAAGAAAAAAGGTAAGGTTTAAGGCCAGTTACAATGGAGCGTGGGTTGGATATGAGGACCATGTAGAGCACAGTCCAAGAGTTACCTTCTTCCTTTGCAATTTCTTTGGAGAACAATTGTCGTAGACGAGTTGCCAGCGAAAAAGCTCAGGGCAGATAAAATCTAAAGCTTCTGCCTAGAAATCCTCAACATCCATTGGATGGTGCTCTCATCAGTACAAAGAAAGCCCTCTACATTTGTACTTAAAACATCTCTAAAAGTCGGATTTCCTTAATGGGCAAACCTGTAAGTTGAGGTCAACTGCTGATTTAACGTTGATGGAACGGCATCAATTGCAACACTGGTCTCTGTCAATTCTCCAGACAGAAAGTTTTCATAAAGTTTCTAAATCCCAGCTTGTGCAGTTTGGGCAGGGGCAATACACTCCACCATGAACCAAGGGGTCCAGTCCCTAAAGAACAGCTTGTGGGGGGCAGGCCTCACTCCTACAAATGTCACCTTAACAGGAGGCCCCTCTTTGACCCTTTGAGTTTATCTCTTTGTTCTGGGTGCAAGTGGGATCTGGTCTGGCCATTAGGGACCTGCTCACAGTCTGGCACTAGCCCACTTGGTACATGGCTGGATAGAAGCACAATGGAGAAGGTAGTCCCAAGTGTCAGCTACATTTGCCTGAGACAGGACATCCCTTTTGGGGAAAATTAAGTTCCTGAACACTGGCCAGATATTCATTCTATTCTTTAACCCCAAGTCTTTTTTTGCAGCCCTGTGAACCTCTTCACACCTAATCACGGAGCCATTGAGCTCCTGGGTGAAAGTTGGAAGCTTGGGAAAATTTAATTTTAGATGTTTTAAGCAGGCTAATGGTAAACTTTTAAATGCACTTTTTGTAAAATATGTGTTACAAATCCAACTTTACCAATGAATTACACTTGTAAAAAGTATTTTAAAAAGCATGAAGTAATTTTTTATCTATTTGCTAGGTAGACATAACAATATTTCATTTTCACATTAACTCTGAATGCTTTCCCATGCCACTGAGAAAATAGCTTTGTCAATGTGAGGACATGTTTTGATTTAAATGCTTACATGTCCTACTCTCAGACCATGGACCCTACCTAATGATCACATAAGGATAACTTAGGGTAGACATTAATATTTAAAGGGAATGTTTAATTCTATCATACAAAGTTATTTTGACAGGTCAAGTTTGCAGTTTAAGTCTGCACAGACAGGCTACTGGTGGTAGGCCTGCAGTCATGTTCTGTATTGTCACTTTAGTGGTGGCACTATATGTGTTGTAGTTCACTGAAGACATGTAATTTAATAGCCCTAGGTACTTAAGGTATTAAATACTAGGGACATATCTGGAAGTTAAATATGCCAGTTTGGAGTATAGCCAAATTCATCCTGTTTTAAGGGCACATGACCTAGGGCCTGGTTAGCAGGGTCCCAATGTACAGATCAAAACAACAGTATAATCAATCAAAAAATGGGGTTGACTATGCCAAAAAAAAGTCATTTTCTTACACAGAGCCACAGAAAAACTGAAAAGCATGTATTTAAAACATTATAAAAGTATTGCAAATGTTTCAGATGGAAGACACCAAGGGCCACATTACACATAGTGCGCATTTTCCTTCATTGCGCCGGGCACACCTTTTAACGGAAGGAAAGGAAAATGTGCCACATCACGAGGAATACACAGCACCCAGGACAGTTGAAAACTCATGCCCTGGGGAAGCGAGTTCATGTGAAATACGGGGCAGGTGCTTTACAGCCGCTCTGTGTTTCACTGTGCAGATGGCTACCGGCCTGCACTTTTAAAGGGCAATAGAGATTGCCCTGCACTGCCAGTGTGCCCCAGACAGCTTCTTTGCCTCTGTGCCCAAGTCGGTAATACAGCGCGGGCGCAGAGGCAAAGGGATTCCCTCATTTGCATGGGGCACGCAACCATGCTAAAGAGGGAACGCCCCCTTGAAGAAAGCGCTGGCACATTAGGTCCACCAGCGCTATTGGTGTTACATAGGGTGCCACACAAGGGTCAGCGGCCCCTTCTGTAATACCAAAGTGCCCTGGGGCATGTAAAGCAGGCGCTGCCTTCACGATATTAACATGTTATTTTCACAGCCATGCCTTCTTTGCATCTCATTAGCGATGCAAGGCGAGTCTGTGATAAAACGGGCTATACATCAAGGAAACACGCGCTAGTGTGTCCTTGATGATATTGCGATACAATTATTGCCGCTTTTCGCCCAAGAAGGGACGCTAAAGCGATGATAATTATATCGCCAGCCCTTGCTAATATGCCCCTTCATTTCCCATCTGCCCGTAGATACAGCTAATGTCATCCTACTAGGCAGCTGGCATATTTTTAATAGTCTATAGCAGGTGACTCGCATTTTCTCTCGATGGTTAGGAGAAACGAGGTCGCCTTTGCCAAGACAAGAGTGTGTGAATTATTAAACTGTGGGTCTTAAGCCAGTGTTTGCATTGGGATTTTGAATGCTTCATTTGTGTGAACTTGTTCTGTTCATCCATGTAAGGATAGGATTAACAGACGTTGTTCTTTGTTAATGTCGGGGACCATCATAGTTTGTTTACCCCAGCTAGGATAGCTTTTATTAGTGTGTGAGGCTCTACTGATTCCGTCGATAAAAATTCTTTATACATTAAGAACACTATCTGGTGCGTGACCGTAATGCTAATTTATCAGTATGGTGATGATAGAAGACCTATAGAACAGATTTTCTGGACTTTTTTGATAAACAGCAGGTCGGAGCTATACTACCTCCTGCTTAAAGATGAAATACATTTGGGCAGGAACACTGCTGAGACAGATACCAGAATGTTTACCAACAAACAGGACACTCCCTACTGCACACCATTAAACCAACCCTGACTTGAGGACTGGTATTGCTCATTTACTACATACTATCTCCTACAGCTCCCCTATATCTTAAAGTGTGGTAGCCTACATCTACTCCTTAGGAGAGATTACAGGAGAGGCGCAATACTGAAGCATGCCACCCACTGGGCGGGTGAGGGCCTTCAGCCTTAACCATAAAGGTCTTGCCACTAAAACACACTTGATATTGGGATCTCGTTCATTTGTGTGGGCAGTCTGTTCCTTATGTGTCAGAGGGAAATTCGAAGTCAAACATCAGCTGTCTATATTTTTTCAAAGAAACAAATTGTTCCTTCTGTTATTAACCTCACCTGTTGATACAATACAGGTGCTCCTTCGAGGAGGGATGACTCTAGATACTCCAAAGTTCCAATATTATGGACCAGCTCAATTGTGCGAAAAAAATGAGAGGTGTCAGGCTTCATCATTGGCCATCCCACATTCACCAAAGAATCCTCTACTAGCGAATAAGCCCTTGTTAGGGCTGTAGTTCCAGTATTAATAACTGAGTTGAAAAAAAGAAAAGAAAAAGGGGGGGTTCAGTAAAAATCCCTACCGCCTACCTGTCTCCTATTTTAAACTTTATTGTTTGGCGGTGGAGGGATGATCAAAAACTTTTGAGTAGCTAGAGCCATCCCTCCTCGAAGGAGCACCTATACTGTAAAGTAAAAAAAAGCCCCAACAAGTGGGTTTAGTAACAGAAGGGCCTGTTCCTTTCTCTGGTGAATACGGTATTGGAAGGATGAGCACGAACGATGGTCCCTCGCCCTAAGGGGAAAACCCTCCCCCACTTCCTCTGACGCTATAGTGGGTGGGTCACATGTTGTAAATATATTTTTTCATAGACCTAAATTTCATGAACTCAGTCTTTACCTGGACTTTTTATTTAACCGACACCAACAAAGTTTCCGAGGTCCTATAGTCTTAGTATGCCTCTGAAAAACTCACAGTAGTTATGTTACTTGTTGGGTATTGGGTTACTGGTTGAGGGGGGGGGTGAAACAGTACTCAAGCAGCACTCACAATCTCTGTCAGAGTGTAACACAAGCAAACTCCAAATTAACCTATGCTTGACCCTCTGATAGCTTGGCACAAAAGCAGTCAAGAGGAAATGTGTAAAGTATTTATATAGCATTTCAAACAGTAATAAAGTGAAAACACAAGGCAAGAAAAATCCCACACCAATTCAGAAAAACATTGGAAAATTTAATAAATTATTTGACACCAAAATGTCAAAAATCCAATCAGTAGAACTGAAGATATGCAATTTTAATGATTTCAGGTAAGTAAAGCGCCTAATAGCACAGTGCCACTCATATTATCTGGTCGTGCGTAACCAAGTGAAATTCACAAGTTTAGCCTCAGCACGATGGAGAGTGGACTGAATACAGAGACCAGGTTAGTCCCACTGAAAGAGTTACCTACAAAATCCAGTGCAAAGAGTTCCGTTCACTGTGGATGGTGTCAAAAGGAGCTGGGAAAGCGTCATAGATGGCCATCGATGTAACTCGAAGAGCAGGCCAGGCATCAAGGAAGGTAGCACAAAGGTCCTGTAGAGTGTTGAGGACTATCATCGCTGGAGATTCGGTCAACACGAGCTGTGGATACTGTGACACAAAGTACAGATCTCAATCTGCCTGGCATTGATGGCAGTCATTGTGGTGAGAAGACTAGTATTTGCCAGAAGTACGCAATTGCAGGAGCTGCAGGTAACAAGATCTTTGCATGAAAGAGCCCGTTTGCATTTGTGAAGAGCCCAACACATTAGGACTTATCCTTTTTTTTGGAGAGGAACTCAACTCATGGCACACCAATAGTCAAGGACCTGAGCAGGTACCTCTTGGGAGAAAGGAAGTCACTCCAGTAGAGGCCAGCAGGGCTCAGACAAGTCAATTTGCAGGCCCAGATGCAAGTCCAGGGAGCAGGTCAGGTGAGCAGTTCCAGGGAGCCTCTTGAGCTTAATATGTCTCTGCAGCTCAAAACAGGAGGTTAGGCTGCTGACCAATGGTGTCACATCAACCTGGGAAAAAAGATACTTGCTCAAGCTTACTTCTCAGCAAGCAGGGCAGCAAGCAAAAGAGCAGCAGAGTATAATGGCAGTAGATTGGCGGACCTTCTGGCAGCAAAGCAGCACAACAGTTATTCTTCTGTAGTATCCACAGCTCCAGCAGTGTACTCAAAAGAGGGTCATCCGAGGGTACTGGTGACTTCTTTGAAGTAGGAGGACTTTCCAGAGAAATCCCTTTCAATGTATTGAAGTTTCCTCCCTACCCTGCTCTGGCTCCTACCTGACTGTATGAACAATGCAGTGTTGAAAAGTCCTTTGTGAAGTCAGGACACAGCCTATTTAGTTGTAAGTGGGGCTGCTCCCAGCACCCCTCCATCCTGGCAGTTGATGGCCCATCCAGGAACATCATAATTTCGATATTCTGTGGCTGTCTGGGAGGAATAAACAAAGCCCAAATTCCAGCATCACCAAGTCATGTCATCCAGAAACAGGCTGCAGGCATCAAATAGGGCAGATAAATGCCAACTTTCTAAAAAGTGGGACTTTCAAAATTGCAGTTTAAAATCTGACTTTACCATTAGAAAGGATTTTTAATTAAAATTTCTCAGACTGCAAGCATGAAATGTTTACATGTTCACAATCAAACCTTAGCACTTATTAAATGTAATAAAGCATTCAAATGTTATCCTATGGACATGTAAAAGTTAAAAATACAATTCCAACTTTTTAAATATGCTGCACTCTTCCCTAAGGGCTATATAGGCCCTAAATATATATGTATTAAAAAGGAAGGTTAGGCCTGGCTGAAGGCTTATCTTGCCAAGTTGAAATGGCAGTTTAACACTGCACACAGGCTGCAATGGAAGGCCTTGACATGTTTAACAGGCTACTTAAGTTGGTTGTACAATGAGTGATGCAGGCTCACTAGCAGCATTTCATTTACAGGCCCTGGGTGCAGGCAGTACCACATTACTAGAAACTTAAAAGAGAGAGTACAGGCGCTTTAGTAGTTTAGTAGTGGTAAAGAGGACAGGGCCCTTAAATCCCCCAAAAATATGTTCAGAAAACAAAAGTGGACAGGCCGAAAGTGTGGAGATAACCCTGCAGGAAGGTGGCGGACGGCGAAAACTACACTACCCAGAACGCCCTGCGGCCGGACGCCGCACACGGAGCTTCCGCGCCCGCCGGCGCTCAAAAGTGAGCCTGCACCTCCGCGTCGCGGGACCGCGCGCGGGCATCGCCGGGCTGAGCCCGGGCAGAGGGCAGGCCGTCTGAGGCCGTCTAGGGACGGCGAGGGACGGGACTGGCCACTCCCCTAGGCCTCATACTCAAGCATGGGTAAGCGAAAGTTACAAACATCTATTACTGGGGGTACTGGGAAAATACAAATCCCACGTAAACCTACAACATCTGCCAATATTATGACATACCTCACTACAGCTGTGGGAAAATTAAACCAAGAGATTGCTGACAAAGAACGGGACCGGGGCTTGAAACTACACCACCAGCTACTTTGGAGTCCCTCCCACAAAAACGACAAGATGTCCCCTTGGAACCTAAGATTCATATTATCACAGCTAAGGATATTATACCCCAAGCCCAAGGGACATCTGGCCCTGAAAAGCCTAATCCAATTAACAAACCTAATGAGCAAGACCGCCCACGGGAGGTGGCAAGTCCGGTCACTAAAAGAGCTACAAGGTTGAGAAAAAGGCTGAAAACGCAAACTTTGCAACACCATAAAAAATTACGTTATATCCCAAGTAATCTTGAAGGCTCGATAAGAGACATGGTTGAAAGGGTGCTTACGGATAAAATAGAAACCACCCTTGTTCAGATCTCAAAAGACATTATTGACACCCTAAAAGAATGTGTGTCTGAGATATTGAGCAAATGTGATAGGATTAATACATTGTTATCAACAAAAATGCCTGAACACTTGCCCTCTCAGATACCCGGGACCCTGGATTTTCAGGCGCAACCTATGGAGGTGATAAGAAATGTATCATCAATAGCTTCCCATCTCCTCCCTGCCCCGCCCCAATGCTAAAGCCGCCTTAAATAACCACGCCAGCTCTGAACACTACGGGCCCAAAGATACCTGGACAGAGTATATCCAACCCCAGTATCCCCTCCACAAAGGCTAACGGGCATAATGAAGGAGATCTACATGGGGGAAAAAGACAGCGTACAAAGCTCCGGGTCAACTTACCTCCGGAGGCTACCTCCTTTGTTGCCGTCCTGGTAAATGTTCCCACTCTGAAACCAGGGGAGGTAGAATCCTAGGGTACTTTACTGGAAAACATTAAGTCTTGGTGCGATATAAACTGTACAGGCCCAAGGAACATATCCTCGAACATAAGTACAGGGAGAAGAGTTGACTGGTTGGGGCATACGGAAAAAAACTTACCTGAGGATTGCCTTATAGTAAACTTCAACAGACCCCATGTGTGTACTCGATTATTCTGGGATGCCACTGAGGTAAAGAAAGGAGAAATCCGAGCTGTGCCCTTGGGTTTCTTCTACCCATCGCCCAAGCATCATAATTTTCCTCATGTCTGGAATGGACATCATACTACCTCGAGACACAACACTTGTCTATCATCTTGGGCGACACAAACACCAGATTTTACTCCAAAACCCATTAAAGACATCGCACCACTAATTAGACCTGACTTGGAGTTATCAAACAGATTCACAGCCTTATCACAATTAGATGAAAACGATTGACTGACCTGCTCTGCGTGCTCGGACAATCAGATACAAAGTAGCCCCACTAACATAGAGGTAAGAAGGAAAGTTGTGAAACTTATGAGCTGGAACATTGCTGGTCTTCGTTCAAAAAGGGAAGATAGAATATGGCTCGAGAAGATCAAGGGCTGTGATGTTGTACCTTTACAGGAGACTTGGGACACTGAATGTAATTTCTGGATAGATGGCTATGTATCTTACTTCCTAGCAGCCCAAGCTTCAACCGCAGGGAGAGATAGAGGAGGGCTCATGTTTCTAATTTCTGTTAGACATATGGGAGTCATTAAGGTATTAAACACCACCTCCCCTAACTATATGGCTTTGGAAGTAACTATGCCTAACAAGCATAACATTGTGTATGTCAACTTCTATAATGCCCCACACGGCACCTATGGTAATGAGAATATTGACTTACTTGCTAAATTTTTAACTGATTATAAAGAGGGTCAAACCACTTTTGTTCATCTCATCCTTCTTGGAGATTTAATACACATCTATGTAATTTGCACTTTCAATATGGAGCCTATGTAGATGCCGATTATCTGCCCCACTCTCATTTTGAACACTCGGCAAAAGGGGTTGCCCTGGAAGAAATATTAACAGACATAGATTTGTCAGAGCCAGAGTTTATTGACATTAATCATAGAGTGGCATCATATAGTGCTAGGGGCAGTAATACTATAATAGACTTCATTTTTGTATCTCCAGGCTTGTTACGTAATGTTATTTTTTATAATGCCATACATGCAACATTCAGCGACCACAACCCGGTGATCATGGAACTGATCAACAATAACCCAATCCTATTAAATGAAGAAGTTAATAGAGATTACCCCTTAAAGGTAGGGGTACATGACCAGGGAAGACGGGTAAAGTGGAGCAAAATTATCCCAGATGACCTTTTTGATGAACTTTCTGAAAAAGTGGGTAAAGAATTAAATACCTGTCGAGACCCGTTAAAGTATGGAGGGAATGTCACTATTGCCTTTGAAATAATTTGCCAACAAGTGGCTCTGGATCTATTGTGTAAGCCGAACCATAAGGCACAAAAAGCGCATGGGTGGTTTAACACGGAGTGTTCCAAAGCCCATAAAGACCTAATGGAGGCACTAAAAAGGGTACCTCGAGATACCCAGGAAGTGGCTATGTTAAGGAAAAAATATAAAACTACGGTAGAGACCCGTAAGAATGAAATAAAGACTAATGCATGGGAGTCCCTTTTTGAAAGATCAACCTTGAGGGATAGTGCTAAAGTTTGGTCGATTGTTAATACGCCTCTTTTTAATGGTAAAGAAAATGACATTTTAGAGCTTAATATCACAGAACTTCAATGGTCGGACCACTTCGAGAAAATCTATGATAGTAATATCGCTGTAGAGCCTTATACACCCAAAATACCTGAGCGCTCAGAGCCCCCTCTGAGTTTTTCAGTTAAGGAAGTGCAGAAGGCTATAGATGACACGGCGGGACATAAGGCGCCGGGCCCAGATGGGGTGCCGACAGATATGTATAAAGCCAATCCCTATATTTGGTCCCTCGTCCTTACAAATGTCTTTAATGTAGCCTGCACAGATAACACTAGATTGCCTACAGCTTGGTCCCGGTCCATTATAATCCCTGTCTTTAAGAAGGGCCAAAGGGGGGATTCAAGGTGTTATAGGCCGATATCCTTAATTGATTGATCCTTAAAAATATTAGGGAAAGTTATTCTGGCAAAAACTTCCACATGGGCTAATAACAACGATGTCTTGTGTAATGCGCAGTATGGGTTCAGAACTGGGAGAGGCACAGAAGATCAGTGTCTAAATTTGAATCTTATAATCAATAAATATACTGTTGCGTCTAAGGGGTCAGTTCACCTTGCCTTCATGGACTTGTCCACAGCTTTTGACCTAGTTAATAGGTCAAAGCTGTGGACAATGCTCTTGGATCTGGGTTTGGATCGGGCCCTTGTGAACTTCCTGGCAGAACTCCACAGAGACCTGAAAGTGTCAATACGCATGACACATGAGGGGAAGTGTACTGCTGGCATTAAGTCGGGTAGAGGTGTGCGCCAGGGGTGCATTTTGGCTCCAATGTTATTTTCTATTTATATCAACTCACTAGGAAATACCTTGGCTACAGCTACCGTTGATGTCCCATACATGGGGGGGGGGCATTGCCTGTTTTATTGTATGCTGATGATACGGTCCTGATATCAAGGACCTCCATCGGCTTACAACATCTTCTAAACTCCTTTGGGGCTTTTATGCACAAAATAGACCTTGTGGTAAATATGGAGAAATCCCATCTTATGTCCCTGGGGAAAGGGAAGAATAATACTAAAACACTCTCCTGTAATGGCGTTGTATTATCAAAAGTTAAAGTCTTCACCTACCTTGGAGTGGTGTTTGATGACATGGGCTCCTGGGCACCCCAAGTCTCTAATAAAGTAGCTGCCGTGACAAGATCGTCGGCTGCTATATTAGGCTTCGCAAAAAGACTGGGTGGGAAACCAGCAGAGGCCATACTGGCTATATATAGAGCTAAAAATATAGCCATAGCAAGGTATGGAGCAGCGATAATGGGCTATAAAGACTCTGCCCAAATACAGAGAGAGGAAAATAAATTCCTGCGTTCACTCTTAGGGCTGCCCCACTCCACGTCATCTTTTGCAGCACATATGGAACTGGGGCTGGGTTACATTGAGGATACCCTTAACATGGCACCACTCTTGTTTTGGATCAAAACATGGTTGAACCCAAACCTTACACTAAACCACAAGATCATTAAGGACTGTATGGGACGGGATAGAGCAAAGGATATCCAGTGGCTGTCATTTATCAAAGCCACAGCAATGCAACTGGGTCGGCCTGAATTATACCTTAACCCTGAAAACCTAAGCAAGGATGATATTTATGGGTAAAGAAACACTTTGTTGGTAACAGAGAAATAGAGCGTGAAGCCCGAGAAATTGTTAAGCCAGCAGTAAGGGTACATTATTCCCTGATTACGACAATGTCTATACAACCTTACTTGACCATTGTCACAAGACCCTACCACCGGTGGCTTTTAACAAAATGTCGTTTTAATCAGGCAAATTTTTTGCTGGGCTATTACGTGAAGTGGTGTAGACCAATGGAGAATGAACCATGTAAATGCGATAGTTTCTCTGAGCAAGATCTAATACATTTTTTGTTTTTTTGCCCTTTTTTTGTGGAAGGACGGAAAAAGTATATTGTACCATTGCTAAGGGATAAGGGGTTTATACAGTTAAAACCTGCACTACTATATTTACAACTTATGGAGTCCCCAGTAGTGATGTTTGGGGTTGCGAACTTTTTGATAGCATCTATCCGTGCTAGACGGAATAGACTAAGGGATATTACATCATTGGAACCGAAAAATGTTTAATTGCCACAGCTATCATAAATGAACTCCCATGTATATAATGAATTAATAACGCTACAAATTCAGAAAATATTTGTTATTAGATAATGAATACTTTTGTTAAAAAAAATTCCTAGAACCATGTATATAGGCCGCCGTTTTTATTTCCATGTACTGTATTGTTTTTATCAAATCGTTTTTATATACTATATAATTCTGAAAGTCATCATGTATAGGTATAGCATACTTTTATGATTTTAAAATAATCGAATAAAGTGATTTTGACTCTGACTCTGACTCTGACTCATGACTGTGGTGCCAATGTTTATTTAAAGGAGATTTTCTTTTTTCCCTGACAACTACTGGAGTTACAGTGAAGTCAACATTTCTGTAATGTGAGTCTGTGCATTTTCAGCTCTCCTTGGTGCAATTTGTATCTTTTTTGCGGCATTTCTATTGTATATTCACTTACTAGTGGCCTGGTCATTGAAAGTGATGTCCGAAGCTGATGATTTGCCTATGAATGTAACGCTGAGCCGTTTTTTATGCACAGTTTTCTTTTTGGGTGACTGTCTCCTCAGACCTGTCCCTCAAAATGGCGGCGTATATAATTTGACTGGAATGTCGTTGGTGCTTTTTGACAATGGTGCCTGCTGGTTTCTTTTTGATATTACTAAGAGGCTATGCTATGTTGAGTTCTTCTGTGTAATCACTGAGAGTTTGGCCCTGCACCACGCACGCTGCTGTTTTCCAGGGTGCTGATTTCGAACAGTGAGGTGTCTGGAGTTTCTCAAGCGGAGTTCATACACGTTGTGAGCTTTTGAATTATTTCTCTTGCATATTCTCATGGCTGATAACATGGGCCTTTCTCCCAAAAACAAGGATTCTAAAGGCAATCTTAAAAGATCTAAGCAAGCTTCTCCTACTCCAGAACTAGTTCCGAAAGATGCTGGCACTACGTTGGATACTATTTATCTCGCTTAAACGCTGTCCATGATATTGCGCAATCGACTATCACTAATACTGACTTACTTCAAGTTGAGGTTGCGGCAATCAGAAATGACTTTGAGACCTCATCACTTTGTGTTTCTACTGCTGAAGCACGGATAAGTGGTGTGGAAGATACTGCACAACAACACTCTAAATCAATGCAACAATTGGAACGCTCCATGTCTGCCTTGCGGAGAGATATTACGGAGCAGGAAGATAGAAATCGCAGGAGTAATCTGCGTATCTTCGGTCTGCCCAAAGATGCAGAGAAATCAGCGTCATCAATGATAGAGTTCTTGTTTCACTGCATTCCTTCTGTTTTGTAGATTTCTTTTCAGAAAGACTTTGAAATAGAACGTGCTCATCGGGTTCCTACATTCCGGCCTAAGCCTTCACCTCATCCTAGACCGGTGATCTTTAAACCTTTGCGACATCAGCATTCTAAACAAATCTTAGTCCAGATGAGGAAAATCAAGGCAATTGTTTGGGAGGGGCCACAGAATTGCCATTTCCCAAGATTTTGCTAGGGACACTGTTATCAGACAGAAAGGTTTTCTCAATCTACGAAGATTACTTGACATGAACATTCCGTTCTCTTTTGCTGGTCCTTCGAAATTTCGCATAACTTTTAGAGGTCGCACTCAGATTTTTTATGAGCCTTCGGAGCTTTCGACCTTTCTGAATAATCAGATGGAGTCTCAGATGGAATATTCACTTTCTCCTGGCCCTTCTGGTTCTTGAGTGTTATCTGAGTGCTTTTTGTAACCCTCGTGGCTTGTATAGCTACATGTGTATGCTAATGCTACGGTCTTTATCTTTATAGTTACACAACTGTTATGTGATGTTTCCAATGTTTGACATGTTCTAATCTTTTTTCCTTGCAGGTTCTGCTCTTTCTTTAAGAATGTGTATTGTTTACTCTTATGGTTGATGGCTCTCTTTACTCTTTCTTCCGTCTTGTTAGTGTGTTTCCTATTTCTTGTTTTTCATTTCCTTTTCTATTCCTTTTTAGTAATGTTTTCTTCCTATTAGTGTTTGGTGTTGCTGTGACCGTATTGCTATATTGTGTTGGTGTTTCCGTGATATTTTTGGGTGTTCACTATGTAGACCTCCATTTCTCTTTCTCTTTCATATATGTCTAATTTATTTCTATATGGTATCTTGAAGTCTTCTTCGTTTCTTTGAGTAATTTTCTTGTCCTATTGTTCCTGTTTGATGGTGTATTTGTTTCTGGTGTCTTATACATTAATAGATTCTTTATATGTCTGTCTCTATGTGAATATAGTATATGATCCCTTTCTTAATTTTTGTACAGTTCATTCAAGCTATTAGTTCATGTTTTTACTTTGATTATGTCTCCTTCACTACTCTTAGATTTGGTTCTATGTATTATCGTTCTTTTTTTGCTGTTCTGGTTTAGTCTAATGGTGATATGAATTATTTGCTCTTTGTAATTGCATTTTAGATCTGTGAGATATGAATTAATATATATATGGTTTTAGGATGTTCTGATGAATTTCTATTTACTGATGTTTATTCGCTATATAAAACTTATAGTAGTATTTTTAATGTTCTGCCTTGCGAGGCAGCTTATGTATGTTTTCATGCATCCATTCTTAAGTATCTTTATAATGTTTGATGGTTCCTGAATTGACCGAATTATTTTCATTAGTATATCTAGTATATTGTATTTATATATTTATTCTGAATACCTTCTCTCTCTATTACCTCTAGTTCTTAATCTTTATTATTTTTTGCCTATGGGGTAATGGGTTTTTCTCTTTCCCTTGTTGGCCTCTTTGCTTGCCTCTCCATGTTCCCCCCTCGTATGAATTTTGTCTATTATAGACGTTCCCTGGTGGGATCCTTTTTCCTTTTTTTCCTGTCTCTTTTCTCCTGTTTTCTTTCTTCTTTTTTTCTTTTTCCACTCCTTCCTTTCCTTTTCTTTTCTTGGGTCTCCTGCTGGCGTTCAGTATTTGTGGTGTCATCGGATTTGCTGTGTCTTTGTTGTATTGAGGATAATGTTTTTGAAGTATTTTTTCTGTTATCAGGTAATAGCGAGTATTTTGTCTTTCTGCTTTTATGCCAAGCTTGAACGTTTTATCACTTAATGTGCATGGTTTGAATTACCCGGTGAAGAGGGCAAAAATTGTGGATTATTGTAAAAATCTTTCTACCGATTTAGTAATATTGCAAGAAACAAAAATATTGTACAAGGAAACCCTTCTATTGAGGAAGGAGTGGGTCCTTGATGTTGTGTGCTCTGATGCCTTTCGTAAGAAGAATGGGGTGGTGATGTTGATTTCTAGAAATTCGGTGTTGACTGTGGTTACTGTGGAGCATGATTCAGAAGGCAGGTGGTTGCTGACTCTGTTATCTAATGGTTCTCTTGATCTCTATGTTAAGAATATTTATGCACCCACTAGTGATGATCCATCTTTTTGGCGAACTATTTCTAAAAAACGTTCAGATGTTCCTCATAATGGCAATTTGATAGTGGGTGGGGACTTTACTATTCCAATGGATGTACACGGGATTTATGGACTTAGCAGCGGCATTTGATAACGTTAATAGAGCCAAACTATGGTCACTTATGTACAATTTGGGAATTGACCCAGATCTTATTAACGTTCTTAGGGAACTGCACTCGAACACCACTGCCAAGGTCCGCTATAGCGCGGGGGGGGGGTGAGTACCGATCCCTTCCCGTGCTCTGGCGGGGTGAGGCAGGGGTGTATCCTGGCACCTTTTTTGTTTTCTCTCTATATAAACGGCCTGGAGAGTGCCCTACTAGCACTGGGGACTGACTGCCCAAAGGTAGGTCCGCCTCACATCCCGGTACTTTTGTACGCGGATGACGCGGTCCTCCTCGCGCGAACTCCAGTCAGTCTCCAGCTCCTAATTAGAGGTTTTGCTGATTTTATGAAGAATCTGGACCTTTCCGTCAATTTGACAAAATCTTTCATCATGGTAGTAGGAAAGAAATCGCATAAGAGATTTGTGTTCAAACTAGGGGAACATGTCCTGGACACTGTGACCACTTTCCCGTATTTGGGTCTCCTATTTGATGAAAAGATTAAGTTTGCCCCATTGATTGAGGAGAGGTCCAGGAAACTACTCACAGCAAATGGGGCCATACTAAACTTTGCCCGGCAAATGGGACGTTGGTCCCCTGAGCAGGTGATGACATTGTATAGATCGGTCAGCACTTCGAAGGCTATCTATGGAGCAGAGGTGTGGGGTTTTAGGGATGCACAACAGATACAAAGTGAGGAAGACAAATTCTTAAAAAAACTCTTAAAGCTTCCCCCGGGCAACCCAGCAGCAATAACACACAAAGAGCTGGGTACCCCATACATATCTGACTTGATTATATTGAGACCAATACTGACCTGGCTCAAAATTTGGTTAAACCCTAATGCGGAATTATCCAGACAGATCATACAGGATTGCTTACGGAGAGATAGATGGCTCCAAATTCCCTGGTTGAAATATATTAAAGAAACACTAGGGGCTATTGACCAGCAAAGGTTATTTTTGGACCCCTCAAATGTGGATAGCCATTGCAGACACTTTGTACAAAAGCAACTACTGGAAAAATTTGATTGTAGGAGGATGGAACTTGACTCTATTAAATCCTCGGTAGTTGCTCATTCGCCTGTGTGTAATGAAATGGGCATGGAACCTTATCTCTTTTTAATGTATAGTCAACATGAGAGGTTTTTAATGACTCGTTTTAGGCTCAATTTGTTGCACAATCTTTTAGCTGATCCGCCTGGTTTTACGCAAACAATTGAGCAGAAGGGTGCCTGTGGCTGCGACAATAGGTCTCCGCAGGACACCCTTTATTTTGTATTACTTTGTCCCTATTATAAAATCCCACGCCAGAGATTCCTGGTGGACATTTTAAAGGACTCAAAAATTGTCCATGCCAAATCTGCTTTATTATTTCTGCAAAGAGCAACTGAAATGCGGACCTTGTGTGCTATTATGACTTTTCTAAAAACTGTGATTAAATTAAGAAATACAAGGGGCTGATGGTCGAAGAATGGGGAGGAAATGACAAGGGGCTGATGGTGGACGTAAGGGGAGGAAATGAAATGAAATTTGCTGCTCACTTTTTGCACATATTAACTATAAAAATTCTTCTTAAATCGTTATTTTCCTTTTTTAAATTTTTTTATGTTCAGTATGCTTTTATATGGATATGTATTAATATGTATTTTTATGATGGTTTTTAACCTTCGAAACAAATAAAGAACTGAACTATTCCAATGGATCCTATTTTGGATAGACACTTTGCTTTTAAACTCCGTCCCCCTAGGGCTCATAAACAGATGACTAATATGTGTTCCTCTGTTAATCTTACTGATATGTGGCGATTACATAATCCCACTGGTAGTGACTTCACTTTTTCTCTTCTCCCCATTCTATCTTTTCTCGTATTGATTATCTTTTAGTCCACTCAGCTCTTTTAAAGTACTCGTCGTCCCCCCTTATTCATCCGATTCTTGTCTCTGATCATGCTGCTGTGTCCTTTACTCTCCTCAATATTGCTGAAAGAAGAGAACCTCACACTTGGAGGTTAAATTCGGAGATCCTGTATGATCAAAGTCAAGTTGCGTTACTCAATGAGGATATTGATAATTTTTTCTCTGATAATGAGGCCTCAGTTAGCTCCCTGGTGGTATTATGGGATGCTTTTAAAAGCACGATTAGAGGACAAATTATTAAACAAATGGTAAAAAGGAAGGCTGATATTAGGAAAGAACTTACTGATCCAGCAGATAACATTAAGAAGCAAGAAACTCTCTATAGAAATTCTATAGAAAAGAAGTTATTACAAATTATCAAGAATCTAAAATATTCTTACAATTCTATTGTCACTAAGAGAGCTCACATTGGTGTTCAAGCTCAGAAGTCTAAACGGCTACTTCTAAAGAATCGGGTGGGCAAGGTCCTGGCGGCGACGTTAAAGTTTCAAGAGTCTAATAATAAATCATCTCAGATATCTTGTATTAATGATACCTCTGGTACTAGAAATTTCAAAGTAAGGAAATTCTTGAGGTCTTTCGTGAGTATTATAGTAAATTGTACACTCCTCATAATCAATCTTTGCTTGATCATTGCCAGCAATTTTTAAAGACGATTCCTATTCAGACTGTTTTAGATGATGATGGTGTAAAATTGGGTAGTCCGATTACATCAGAGGAGATTATTCATGCTATTAAAGCCACTCGCTCTGGGAAGGCTTCGGGTCCAGATGGTTTTCCCATTCTGTTTTATAAGACCTTTCTTCCATCTGTTGTATCTCGCCTTAAAGATGTCTTCGATAGTTTTAGCTCATTGGGTTCGGTTTCTGGTTCAGCTTCGGAAGCTACTATTGTAGTAATCCCGAAGGAGGGTAAAGATCATTTGGATCCTAAGAACTTTCACCCTATATCCCTCCTTAATATGGAAGCGAAAATTTTCGCCAAAATTTTGCCCAAAAGTTTGGAATCCTATATTCCATTATTTATTCATCCATCACAGACTGGTTTTGTTAACGGTAGAATGGCTAGGGATAATATTCAAACTTTTTGCCATATCATAGGAAAAACAAAGTTATCTAACCTTCCGGCGGCTGCTATTGCCCTCGATGCCGAAAAGGTTTTTGATAAGGTTTCTTCACCTTTTTTACATGCAGTGCTTCGTGCGCACAATTTTGGGGATTCCTTTGTCAAGATGGTTATGTCTTTATATGCACATACTAGGGCAAATATTAGAGTCAATGGTGCTTTTTCTTCTTTTTTTAATCTTTGTCAAGGTACTAGACAAGGGTGTCCATTATCACCTATTCTGTTCTTATTATATATTGACCCGGTTACTCAATCTTCATCAAGATATTAAGGGTTTTCAATGTGTCTCACATTGTATCAAAACAGCTGCTTATGCAGATAATGTACTCATTTTCTCTGATGATATAGCTACAGCAATTCCTGCCATTTCTGATACCGTTAATCTCTTTTCTAGTGTTTCTTGTTATACTTTTAATAAAGATAAAATGGAGATGTTTCACCTCAATGTATATTGTTTACGAGCACATATGGGGAATGCTGGCTATAAATGGCAATCAAAACAGATTAAGTACTTGGGAATTTGGTTTCGCAGTACTCTATATGACACAGTGGCGTTTAACGAAGCTCAAACTTTACTCAAGATTCGTCAACTTCTAGATACGTGGTCTCCTAAGTGTATCTCATGGAGGGGATGTCTTCAAACGTTCAAAGTTATGATAACGCCCATTATTAATTTTGTGTCCTCTATGCTTCCCATTAGGTTATCTTCGTCTTTTTTCCATGACATTGACTCCCTTACCTCTAAGTTCCTATGGAGAGATAAGAGAGCCAGAATGGCCTATAAATCTTTGAGGAAGCCCTATGATATGGGGGTTGTAACTTCCCTGATTGGGATAAGTATCAAGTAGCTTTCCTAGCTTCACAAGGGCCTCTTTGGTTCTCTTCAGATCCTCGTCATACGCCGTCATGGGTGTTGATTGGGCAAGAACTTTCTTTTCCTCCTCTTTTTGAACTATGTCCACATTGTCTATTCCTTTTTCTCGGGCTATAATTTTAGACACCATTGCGGCGGTAAAAGCTATTGATAAGATAGTGACTAAATCAATACATAAGTCTAGGTGGTCTTCTCTGTGGCGCAACTCCCAAATTAAAATTGATATTGATTCGACCTTGATGGCCTATTGGGCTAGTAAGGGGATTACGTTAGTTCATCATCTTTATGATTCGAATCATGATAAATTACCTTTTTCCTCCTTAGCTCAGCAGTTTTCTCTTACTAATTTGGATTTTTATACCTTCTTGAAAATCAAAGTTGCTCTTGCTAAGGTTCGTCTTGATCCAGTCTCTCACACAATTTCTCTTCTGTTGATGTGGCTCAAGTCGGGGCATGTGGCTTCTAAGATATATACATTTTCTCTTCCAATCCACCAGTGTTGACTACCGTTACACAACAGAAATGGTTACATCATTTTGATCATGATCTTCTTAAACATATCTCCTCAGACACTTGGCAGATGATTGGTAGACTCTCTCTTCGTCATAAGATTGCCCCCTCTCTAATTCAGTCTAAAAACATGTCTCTCAATTTACTGCATTGGACTCCGGTATGCCTACATTCTCTCAATCTTAAAGACAATGATCTTTGTTGGAGTTGTGGCTTAGCCGCGGGTACATATCCACATATGTTTTTTGAATGTCCCTGCTCCAGCCTTTTTGGGATTTGGTTAATAAACACCTCATGTTAATATTTAAGATCCAATTTCAGCTCTCCTTTCCAATAATTTTGCTGGGTCCATGGGCGTCACCTCTCCCATTACCATTGGATTCTTTAGACATGCAGTTATTAGATCTGTTGTTGACGATTGCGGTGAAGATTGTCCTTACAGAATGGAAATCATTTGGTTCCATATCTTATCATACATGGTGGGCTTGGGTATCTTTTTTATGAGGGGCTCATACCTCTGTAGAAGAGGCTCATCTCTCCCCTTCTATTTCTAGTGGGGTATGGAGAGCTTTTGGATGAATATGTGGATTTGGCCTCGGAGGGGTTGGTGGAACAATATCCCTTTGCGTCGTCTCTTTAATTTCATTCTTACTTTCTTTTTGTCATGCTGCAGGAGACCCCCCCACCCCCTCCCGCCCCCAGTCTTATTCTTACTTTTACTCTTCTTTCTTCTCTTTTGGTTTCTTCTTTTCTTTTCCCTCTTTCTCTCTTTCTCCCTCGTTCTTTCTTTCTTTCCTTTCTTATTTTTCTTTCGATTAATTCTTATCAAAGTGATACATCTGATTTTTTACTATGGTTCCTCTGTGATATTGTTTTTCTTTTGCAACATACTTTTTACATTGTTCGTAGGAACTATGCATAACAAATTTACATCTGTGTTTTTGTATTATTTTTGGTCAGTGTATCACTTTTCTATTGTATTTAACTATTTATATGTCTTTTTTAAATTAATAAAGATATATGAAGTCATGGTACATGTGAAGTAATTGATTTGAGTTTCTGAGTGAAGGTGCTGACTTTAATTTCAGCAAGTTGCTTCAGTTTATTTCCTTATACCCAGGTTGAACTTATAAGTATCTAATGTGTTACTTTAATGAAGAATTGAGTATTAAAGCAGATGTGTATGCTTATCTGCGTTACAAAAACAGTTAAATAAACATTAATGTCAATATCATGCACTATATTGTAAAAGTTTGGTGCATGTGCACAGCACCACATAGGAATGGTATTGAAATGAAAATGTTATCAGGCAAACAGACATCTTGAGTCCTTTACCAATATCATATATGTTTTTTAGAAAAAAACTATTCACTGTAGCTTTCTCTCTCAAACTTTAATCAATTTAGTATACATTCACACTTAAATATGGCCATTAATGAGATGCTATCCTTGCTATCAATTTAGGTAAAAACACACCGAGCCGCCTCCCCTATGTCACTCATCGATTAAAACTATTCAAGGTGTTCATCCTGTAGTAAATTCATGGTTCCTTCAAGTGATTCTTCAGAAGATGACCATGGCTCTCTACATAAGCTATGTTTCTAGCATGACCCTTCACATCAAGGATTGCAGCCATACAATTATCTTATTCCACTGCCATCTTTTTTGTAGACATAGGCAAAATATAAATGACACTGGGCAAATTCAGAAATTCCCAAGGCTAGGATTACGTAAAACATATTAAATTGCTAAAAATTTCCCCTTTCCATTTCTGCCTACTTTTCTCCTGCATGGGACTATGTTATGCACAAAAAGGCTTACAAGGCATGTGACAGACTGAAAAACCACACTTTGCTCTAAAAAAGTGATTTCATTTTATTTCCCCATATTTCTATGAACTTTTACTAAATTACACAATTTCACCCAATTCTACTTTGCAGCCTGTGTGGCCCATCTAAGGGGCTATTACTAGTATAGCATATTCAAACCCATTAGATACAATAAATAAGTACAGACTGTCTAGTGCTATTTTAGCCCACAGAGTCAAAGGATCAACAGATAACCGACTACAAGTTTATTATCAGTCTATTCACACACATGGACCAAGGACCACATTATAAAGCAATATTCTATGTGAAAGTTAAAAAAAAGTCACACTCAAAGGCTATCTAAGAATTTCTGGTAGAAGAGATCAAGACTATAGAAAGTGATTGCTTAGGTTTGATAGCTTAATGGCATTATATGACACCCAATGACCTCTATCTGTGAAAGTTGAGAATACTTACACTCATACCCATGTCCATGTACTGCTCAGTTACCACAGGCGGGCTTGGCATAGTGTACTGGAGACCAACTTGCTCATCTGTATGGACCGAATCTGTAAGACAAAAAGTATCCTACAATGAAGAAAAATGTTAGCTGATTCTGGTATCAAGGTGATGACTTTTCGAACCATTTTAAACATTCAAGACTGATTATAGGTGCTCATGTATTCTGCATGGACATTAAAATGAGCTTACACCCCACATCGTGCATGGAAATTTAAAGAATGGGAAGACAACATCATTATTGTGTCTCATTGGATAATGCTGGTTTTAACCCTTGATCTCAGACAATCAAACAGCCGCACAGCCAAGGAAAGTATGAAGAGGTTGTATGTCACTGTCATTAGGGCAATAATTTGACCTACAAATATATTACATCCACTACATTATCTACCAATACATTGGTATGTTAACCGTTTGTTTACTATTCTTAATTCTACTTTATCTATGCGTACTATTTATTGTAGCGTTTAAGTTGATGTAGCTATTATTAGCGATGTATAAAAATGTTGTCATGCTATGTAGCACATGCAGTCGAGTGAGGTTTGAGCTATGAAGGCAATGCTGCCATAGGCAAATGGCAGACTGTATGAAATGGGATAATGGCAGCAGCAAAGATATAGCCCACATTATTGGCAACAATACCTGGAGGAGAAGAGGTAGGTGAGGCTATTTAATATGTAGATGAGATATGGACGCAATGGCGACATTGATGGAACTGCTAATTCCAATGCTAGCTTGAACATCGAAAATGGAAGCAATAAAGGATGTGGGTTTAAAACATGGAGAAAATAGACAGAGTTTTGGAGAGAGGGTGGATATAATCACGTGTTGTTGAGGACGAGCAAATGGATAGAGGACATGGAGTCAATAAAGGTATGAGCAGAGATCATGAAATCTTGAAATAATTTACAAGGAAAAATTGCTTTGTGATGTAAGAGTTGAGATTAACATGGCAATTTGTTTTTAACTAAGGTCAAGAAAGAAATTAAGTAAGAAGAAAGTAAACAGAGGTAATGAGATACCTGTTATAAAAGCGGTAGCAACAAATGTATGGACTGAGAAAATGGGGCAATTATGATTGGACCACCGAAAATTCAGTCACTGATACTATAAACATAATGACACAGTGCAAGTTTGTGTTTAAAAAACATAAATTGAGAGAATAGTGACACATATGGAATGACAATATAATGAAGACAGTAATGAAAGGAGAGAAGAACATGACTACACTACATGAATGGGTCTATATAATAATAACATGAATAGTACAGGCAAATGAACTGAAAGTCTTAAAGAGTTGGGCACAGGTAATGGATACCACAGTGTTGAGAGTAGATATCATGTTTGAAATAGGAATGTGAGCAGCGGGGGTGAATACATGAGAGCACCAGGGAGAAGCAGGTGCTATATACAAGCAGTGAGCAGGTGTGTATCAATGAAGTTCAGTGTGAAACTGAAAAAAGAAAACAATGACTGGAAAGGTTAAAGAAAGTCTTCCTTGATACATCTATTAAGGACAATCTAATACAACGATCACAATCCTCTGGGTGTGAGATGGAATTAGCAGCTGTATCGAAAGCCATCCACTGAGTCTACTCACCACCAAATGTTTCAAGGCGTACATTTAGCTTAAGGAATGTGCTGGACACTATCAGGCACATCTGTATTAGAAAAAGAAAAAAACATCATTGTGCTGAAATAGTCCTAGCTTTAGAAGGTTGCCTAATAAAGAAATACACAAACACATATTTATTGTCAGACTTGCTCTCAATCACAAATAAGGGGGCGATTACGATGCAGCTCAGTAGGCTCTGACCAATGGTCGGAGCCTTCCAAGCTGCATCGTAAAGGGCTGGTGGGATTCCTTTCCGACTGCCTCATTTTGATGGAGGTGGTCGGAAAGGAATCCGACCGGTCCTTCCGGCTCAGCCCGTCTGCCAGTCGGAATGTGGCAAGTAATCTCAGGGGCGGGTCTTTCCGTCTTTGAGATTACGATGAAGGTTTCCGACATGGTTTCCATGCTGGTCTGTATGGCATGAAAACCATGAGGCAAAGCGTCTTTGGGGGACCCCGACAGGGCCCCATTTGATGCATGGCCTCCAGTTGTAGGCAGAGGGGGCACCTATGGTGCCCCCCTGTTGATCCTTGCACCTTGTGGCAGCCTGCCACGGGGGGTTCAGGGATGAACCGCACCTCACATTTTACTGTGGGAGCATGCCTTACGGGCGTTTTATTGCCGGAATGCATGCTCCTATACTAAAATGTAGGAATGCGACGAACAGTGTTCGGTCGCATCCTAATGAAGCGTTGGGGACTGCCGAGTGGGTGTCCGTTTGCCCCATGACCGATGCTGTATTGGCAGGAAGTGATTCCACCCAACACTGTAATGACGGTCTTAGGCAGTTTTTGTTTATAGTGATCTGCTGTACATGGTTTACTGATAGGTGAAGTGAGTTCTGGGAATCAACTGGGTCACATGCATTAAACAAGTAAGATTTCCGGTGTCTATTCCCACAGGAAACACAAGGAATAACTAAGTGATGCTATGATTGTGTGCCTTATAAAGTCTGTGTGCTTGCCTATATCGCAGAGGCAGCCATCGGGGTTTCTTCATTTTCCCTCAGACAGCACACAAACAATACATACCTACCTTTTCAGCAAGAAAGGCATGAATGTGGTTCCGGATCAGCTTCAAAACATCAGGGATCAACCTGACCAGAGAAAAAAAAAGAGACAGCTTCCTATTTGTGTAACTTTAAAATGATGGTCTCATTTTACTTATGCAATGATGTAAATCAGCATTTTATTGTCTCACACATTTGTTGACGCATCTGTAGTATTGCAGTAAGGTTCTAATTTGTACATGACATGCAGCAATATCTCTGAGTCAGTGTTGCACACCTGGGAATAACAATCGTTGGGCAAAATAGCCAAAAAGAGGTACTGAAACATGTAAAGTGTGCGATATCACCAGTTCCATTTCTAAGAAGCAATTCAGTGCCCCTCTCAGAATTTTGCAGTATTCTTGCATGCCAGAATTACTGCTACTCGCAGAATTTGTTGTTGCAGTAGCCACAATTCCAATGCTTTATTCTCAGCCCCCTCAAATTGAAAGCCTAAGTAAGAAAATCAAATATTTTTATAGATAGCCATCCAGGGTTTAAAAATGGTACAAATTATACACCACAGATTTCATTGATAAGGAGTTAAAGTCAGCTCCAAAAACTCAAGTGTCATATTTAAAATGTTGAAAATTCAGCTTGTGTTCCGTTGTCTTCGTGCATGGAATGTGCCCAAAAAATTAGACATGGGTCTCAGGCTGACAAGTCACAACAGTAGCATAAACAAGAATCTGATATTTTTATAGCAATGTCCAGATGTTGTTAACAAGCTGCATGAAGCGCCCTATGTGAAACCCTCCTTTGAATTCAGTTTCAGTGGGCACGAGTAAAAAACAGGGCTTATTAGATACTTTTTTCCATATGAATATCTTTGGATTGGCCACTCCTACACTGTAATACTTTTATATGCAGGTTTACTATTTTTCACATGGGGGAGAGAGGAGGAGAGTGGCCTATTTACTAAAATGAGGCACTCTCCTCCCCTCTCACTAGCGCCGGCACTGAAATCAGCTGCCGTGCTCCACCGAGACACCTTTGTGCCACAGTGCATCAGTGTCAGCATGGGTTTTGTACTAGAAGGAACCCTTCCAGTGCAAAATACTACTTACAGGCTCACTTTATTCATTTTCCCACTTTGTATGCTTGCTGTAAATTGAGGCACACAGGCACAGTCAGAAAAGGAAGGAGAAATGAAATCATTCTCCTTCCTTGCACCTACTTTAAAAGGCTGAGTTTTCTCATGCTAAACGGATATAGTTTATTTAGTAAATTGGGTTCATCAGAAGAAACCTTGGGTGGTGCATGGGCTTTCCCATGCACCACCCTTGGTATGCCCCCATGGCACAAAGTAATGCAAAGCAGTACTATGCACTGATTCCCATTACTTTTATGTTATTTCCAGCTCTAAACAAATTTAATGCGGAAAGTAAATTAGGAAAAAAAGATTTTGCACCGATTTGTGTTGCTTTTGTGATGCAAACACAGCACAACATCTTAGTAAAATTCCCCCTGAGTTTCTAAGGAATGACCTTGCATCCCCTGCGTTCTTTCAAGGTCAGACTACTTAGAGAAAATATTTGTCTTCATGAAGGAGTATATTAACCCTGGGAATACAAGACGTTTCCATATGGTACAGAATCAAGAATTGTGGTATCATGACATGGATGGCTGGTGACTTGAATAAGCAGGGCTTAATACTGTATGGTGGAACATTGTCTTTGTCATTTAATGATCATTTACCAGCCAGAAACATATCAGAGTGAGAATTATTGTGATTGGTCATACTCTGTCCTTTCCTTGTTTCTCACTAGAAACACCAGCCATGCAAAGAATGAAGTGATTTGGTAACATATTCGTTGTAATCTTTTTTGGATACAGACTGCATTCTGAAGCACCGACAGTCAGGGATTCGCCCTCTCATCTAGCAAAGACTTTTTAGAAGCATTGTCATCCGTTGGTTTTTCCTCAACTGGTACTTATACATTTTTTTGCAACATCAGGCAAATTTGATAAATGTATTCTCCTACACCATGGTCAGTCAGTGGCTAATATGCCAGAACAAGCATTCAGATGTTCTATGACCTATCCATGAAAAAGGGTAATGCAAGCTAAGGAAGCACCCATTGTGGACCCTCCTATTTGTTTTAATATTTGTGCTTGACTAAGATACATTCTCTGAAGCAAAAGTGGATGTGTCCAAATAGCTGCAAGTAAATATGCTGGGGCCTTCAGGTGTAGAAGTGGGGAATCACATTGTTATGTTTACTGTATCTTTAATAAACTCCTGGTAGATTACATCATTAATAGAATGATGACATTCCAATTACAGAGAATTCCGTTTGCTATAGCAGTTACTTGTTGATGGTTGTATCAATAAAGTTCCTTCTACATCTTACCAGTTTATGAGCTTTTATCACTCCCCTCTGGTGAGATGTGTATTGCTTCCAGACAGTGGACAAAGGAGGAAGTGGGGATGGAAGTCTCCTCCCTTGACAGACTGGCATGGGGGTTCGCCCTTGCAAACCTTCACTCCATCAGTTTAATCTTGGTATCATTCAATTTGGATTGCCATTCTTCAGATATTCTCTTGGATTTGTCTTTATTTTGCCTTGGAATGAATTGAATTTGTGGTTTGCTGGTCTTCTAACACTGTGTATATAATTTTAGCTGACTGTTCCTCTCTATCGTCATTTTGGACTACATTGGAAAACGTGCTATCTGTGTTCCCAAGAGGAAAGTATCACTAAGCCTCCTTTGGACATCGCACTCGACAAAAGAACGAACAAAATTGTCAAAACCAGGTATCAATTTCGCCTTCTCGGCGCTTACCGTTACACCTTGTTTTGTTTAGAAACCCTGGAGAGGCATCGCGTGTACCATCACGCATGCATTGATCCTTCACTCGTATCATGCGCGAGTGTTGCAGCGCCTGAGTGTTCGTTCTCCTCCTCGCTCCTCTACAGTGTCCGGGAACCTTGACCTCGCATACAACGTCAATACGTTGCCACGCATTCTACGTCATAACAGTGGCCATCTTTGTTACCATAGTTACTCCGATGCGCACGGCAGCGAATTTTACTAAACTCTTAAACGCTGACACACACAGCAGTGTATCTTTCGAAATCACTATGCACTACAACGGAAAATAATCGGAATTATCAACGCTGATACACACAGCTGTGTATTATTTCTACAACGTCGATGTGCACGACAGCACGTTGAGATACCAATACATACAGCTGTACATCAGTAGATCTTTGTTTACACAGCTGCACATCAAGTTAATTTAAGGTTTGGACTATTTATTATACGCTGATGTGCACAACTACACATTGCTTAATTCTACATTAGTATTTGATGGTAAACAGGCATAATATCGATTCCAAAATATAGAATTGAAAATATATTGAAGTAAAAATATAGAATGGACAAAATATCGAATGGACACAATATAGTGGTTAAAAATATCGAATTTAAGGTAAGTAATATCGATTTTCAAAATACAGAAGTCAAAATATCGAAGTATACAATATAGGCATTAAATATATCGATTTTTTAATAATATAAATTTTTTAAAAGTGTTTTGTATGTTAGTATATGTGTGAAAAGTGTATATTAATTATTGTAATGTATGTTTAATGTATTTTATGTAATGAATTTTATGTTATTTAATTTTTGCGTAATTTAATTCTGTAGCGGGTTGTGGGTTTATAGGGGAATAGGGTGGGAAGTAATTTAATTATATTAAATTAAATATAAATTTTTAGCAATTATTAATTTTTAATTAAATTTTGCTTTCTAGTTCTGTAGCGGGTTGTGGGTTTATAGGGGAATAGGGTGGGAAGTAATTTAATTGTAATTAAGTAAATAATTGTTTTCATTTATTGGTATTGATTTTAAATTTATTGTTAATTAATTTTTAATTGGTAATTAATTTCTATTAATTGGCAATTAATTTTTATTAAATGGTAATTATTTTTTATTAATTAAATATTTGATAATTATGATAATTGTATTAATGTATTTTCTGTAGTGGGATGTGGGTTTATAGGAGAATAGGGTGGGAAGTAATGTAATTGTAATTAATTACATATTAAAAATACTTTTTGTGTCTTGATAATAAATTTACTGTTAATTTTTAATTGGTATTAATTTTTATTATTAATTAGTTTTTGTTATTAAAAATGAATTAGTTGTTAAATAATTATGAATAGGTTATTAATTTTTAACAACTAATATGTAGTTGTATTTCTAATTAATTATTACATAATATTAAATTGGTTATTAATTTCAATTAATGTTTTATTGGTATTGATATTTAATTTATTTTTAATAATATATTACATCATTACTTTCCCTACTGTTGCACTCTCTGGAGTGGGAATAGTATTTTTTACCCCTACGCTATCCAACGCTTTCCCTACTGTTGCACTCTCTGGAGTGGGAATAGTCATTTTTACCCCTACGCTATCCAAAGCTTTCCCTACTGTTGCACTATCTGGAGTGGGAATAGTAATTTTCACACTCCCGCTATCCAACGCTTTCCCTACTGTTGCACTCTCTGGAGTGGGAATAATGTCTGCTGTCCCCTCACCCTGACGCCGTTTCCCTCCCTACCGCATACCCGGCGTTCTCAGGGTGGGGGGGTAATGTTTTCTAATATTGTCTCATTTTTGGCAGGAGCTCCCGTGAAGAGCTCCTGGTGCTGGGGATTCCCTTGGGCTTTATCCCTGCTTAGCACATACCAGCTCGTCGGATCTTGTAGCAGAAAAGTAACTGGAGCACGTAACTGGATTGGGAAGTAACCGGATTGCCCTGAAACTGCGTGAACGGGCTGGGATTCAAGCCCTCGCCCCAACAACGGACAACACCCACTGAAGGAGGCAAGACCTGCTGAGCCGGCACTCGGACTGCGGAGCTATCGCAACCGGCCACCAGACCCGTGCCTTCAGAAACACCACATCGCGGCGCAGCTGAAGCCCCGGGGAACCGCTGAGTCGGCTCGGCGGAGGGTCCCGAGCCAGCACCGCCACAACAGAGGAATCCAGAAACACCACACTCTCCTCGCGGAATAGCGGAGACCAGCCCAGCTGCACCGGGACCAAGGTGGACCGAGCACCGGACCCATCCCCCCCCCTTCTCTAAATTGGCAGATGCTGGCCGCTACAGGGGTACAACGGACAACAGGCGCAGCAGGGGAGCACCGCGGGACGAACACTGGACCCCGCCTCCACGCACGAGCTGAAACTACGGACCCCCCCTCCACCTAGAAGCCGCCGATTGCAACGGACCCCCCCCCCACCCAGAAGCCGCCGTAGCCGCCGAAGCAACGGACCCCCCCCTCCCACCCACCCAGAAGCCACCGATTGCACACCGGGATGAGGACAGCACCCCCCTCCCCGCAGTAAAGGATCTCTCCCACCCGCCCCGCAGTAAAGGAACACCAACGGACTGGAGGGCTGAGAGGAGCAGCGGACGCCGGCATGGAAATAGTTTGCAGTCACTGGTGAGCACATTAGCGCGCAGCAGACACAGTCCTTAACTACAAGAGAAGGTATTTATGTACATTTTCTTTGGTTCTGAACTTTGTTGTACTTGTACAAAATGGCGGGGGTCGGAAAAACAAGAACCTAAGGCCATAAATCACCTACTGTGCCCACGAGAGTCCATCGGGATGAGTCTCCCCCACAGAGGGAGAAACAAAACTGATCTCACTGCTCACAAGCATGGAAATAAAAAGAGGACTAAATGTCTGATCTCACTGCTCACAAAGCATGGAAATAAATAGTGGACTAATGTCTCTTCTCCCCATATGTGGTGGCCATTTTGACACAGTCTCCCCCCTCGGACCACCATCGTGGCTAATCATTCTTTTGCACCTTATGTACTAAGATCTGGTCTCCTCAGGCTATTTCTAATCGTATTTGGCACTGTCCCCGTAACTTCCTTTCCTTCACCTGTGACACAACGAACGCTACCTCACACCCAGCTTGGAACTGGGCTTGCTTCAAACGGAACCTGGAACCTCTCCACTCTGCTCACAAGCAATAACAACAAATAAAGGACTAGCGTCTCCAGTCCCCCTACATGGCGGCCATTTAAGACTGACCTCTCTCTCTACTCAGCGGCCATCACGGGCTAGTCATTGCCTTTTACCGCAGGCTCTAATTTTATTTTAATTATTTTATCTTATTGTCTTATTACTGGATTACTACACTGTATGCATTGCTTTCACACTGCCATCGTATATTCTAGTGTTATATTGTTATTGCTGCAATATATATGCACATTTATGGGACTTGGTAACTCATTAGTAGTTTAGCCCTATTCTAGCCTGTATTTTATTGTATTTTTATTGTAGTGCTATATTGTTATTACTGCAATATGTATGCACATTTATGGGATTTAGTAACTCATTAGTAGTTTAGCTCTATTCTAGCCTGTATTTTATATGCGGCAAGCTGCACATATCTCACCTTTATCCCCATCATTCACTGTCCGCTTCCGCATTTATTTATTTTCTTATTGGGTTTTCATTGTAAGCTACGTCACGATATTGCACTGATTATTACTACCTCATCCAACTCTCTCTGGCAGGCAAACTGCGCCCAGCCACTTTCTAAGCCTAGACTACATTGCTGCTACCTTGTACATTCTGATATGTAACTAAGCCTCCACCTAATAGGCCTTACCTCGCATAGCTGGTCACACGGTGTAAGCTGACTGCTACCTTGTATATAGGATACATCTGATAAGATGCTCCCACGCACCGGCTGTTCGGGGATCACACTGACTTCCACCCCCTATATCTGTGCTCACTCACTAGTGTCTTCCTTGGCCCTGTAACTAGCGGCTGACAGCGTGTACTATCGCCCTAGTTCAGACACCTAACACCACAGCCTCTCTAAAATGGAGCTCAACGGCAAGCACACTTTTAGAATTAACTACCCCTCCACCCCTCTCTCCAAAAATGCCACTAAACGTTTCAAACACAACTTCTTGAGGGCGCACCCGGAAACACCCTTTGCTGACACCTACTTCTCATCGGGCAATGGAGCCCTGAATACTGATTTCATCTTCCACACCTCACGCAGAGCCCAATGGAGAAAAACTTTCCTATCTCTACTCACAGTCTCCATCACCAAGAAAACAACCCATGGCTCAACTCTCACCATCACACCTTCCCACCTCTTCCCTGGCAGGTCTACCATTACAATCTATAATACCGGGATTGTCCTGATCCAAGCCACGGACAAGAACCTGGAACTACTAGACAACCTGTTCCCCAAGTTCAAAGAGCACCTCTCCAAGCTGCGGACCCGAACCCAGAAGTCCGCCAGCACTATCCCCCCTGACCTCGCAGCCACCACCTACTACACCTCTACCCCCAGCACCCCAGTAAATGGCCCACCTGCTGTTAACGCACGCCACTCCCCAAGGACAGTCACGAATATCCCCACCGCACATACTAGTAGCCCCTCCAACATGACACTTCTTATCCCCACCCACACCCCCTCCATCCCTCTCCCCTCGGACAGATCATCCCCCACCCACAACACTCCACCATTTGAACAAGCCACCGCCCAAAGTTAATCCACCCCCTCCCATCCCCCCCTCGACAGACACCTCTCCCTCCCCATCTCTCTCTCCACTCCCACCCACGTGTCTCTCACACCCGACACAACAACTCCCACCCACAACACTCCTACATCTGCGCACACCATCACTCGGAGTTTATCCACCCAACCACCCCATCCCCCCCACGGCAGACACCTCTCCCTTCCCCGCTCCCTCCCCACTCCCACTCATAACGTCATCCCCCTCCCAACACAAGATACAGAACATACCCCCTCCCTTACCCGAGCACCCCCCTCTCTCCCACCTCCTATTCTTAGCCCTCACTACCCTCCTGTCTCCCCCACTGTCTTCAACCTTCACTCACTCTTCTACTCACCTGTACCGTCTCCCACTGAAGTCACTATCTATGCTTCCCACCCACCGCCTACCTCACCTTCACCACTCACACCCCTTGCCCACAAACACGTCCACACCTTGAATACCATCCCACCCATTAGCACCGCGGAACACCTCAGCAACCCTCCTGACTTGACCTTATCCACACTCCAACAAGTCAAGGAGGAAATTTTACAAATCAAAAAAGACATCCACGCAATCAAAGACCTTCTCTCCTCACAGCCCAGTCTACCTCCCACCATCCCATTACCCTACAAACGACGCACCCTTCCTACATACACTCGCCCCCGACGACTCCAGCAATGGTCCACTATCCCCGTTCGCAATAACTCCCACCGCCCCCGTCGTGTTCTCAGCCCCTTGTCGGACCTCGACCTTTGCTCTCTCCTACGCTCTTATGGCCCAGGTCCGGTAAAAGGTTTTTCCAATTCGCACATCCCCATACCCACAATTCCCACAAACGCTCTGAGGCTCCCAACACTCAACAACAGAGGCTCCGTCCCTAACAACCTCAGGAAAGTTCCCCTCACACTAGAAAGCTCGACCACCCTTCTCTCTCCCAAACTCAAATGCATCCTACTAAACTGCAGATCGCCCCAGAGACATTCCTCCGACATCGCGGATCTTGTCTCAAATAGGGAGCTAGACCTAGCCTTTCTAACGGAAACGTGGCTCACTGAAGCCTCCACCCCGATTATGGACATACTAGTCCCCCCCAATTATCACATCATTAGGCTGGACAGGTCTCCTGGCAAGACGGGCGGGGGAATTGCATGCATTGTTAAGAGCAACCTCTCCGTTACTCAAGTCACCTCCCCCTCCCTTTCCTCCTGTGAACTCCTCTGCCTAGACATCATCAGTGAGGGCAAACAAGTATGTACTTTACATCTCATTTATCACCCGCCTGGTGACAATCTCATATTCACCCAACAAGTCATGGACCTGATCACTTCCAACGCCGGTCGGCAGACCACTCAAGTCTACCTGGGTGACTTCAATCTCCACTGGAACGATCAGAAAGACACTGCAGTGAATAGTCTAAAAACTTTCCTCAATGCGCTTGACCTCACCCAATTATGCGATAAACCAACACATGACAAAGGCGCGATACTCGATCTCATCATTGCCAAAGAGAACGCTATTCAACTGGAAGCGATTCTACCCTGCGATTGGTCAGATCACCACATTATCACCTTCTTTATCAACGAAAAAGTTAAACCTAACCCTACTCAACCAATCAAATCCAAAACATGGAAAAGGGATTTGAAGAATCTTAACCCCTCCACCCTACCTCCCCACATCGGCAACCTCCTCCTTCCCCCTTCAAGTGCCTCAGATGTTCAATCACTGACTGACCACTACCTTGACTCTATGAATACAATAGTCAATGAAGTCGCCCCTCTGCAACTGAAGAGAGTCTCCACCAAAATTTCTAACCCCTGGTATGATGACAGTCTCAATGACGAAAGGCGTAATATGCGAATGGCAGAGCGCACCTGGAGATCGGACCCTTCAGCACTGCATCTCAAAAAGCTCAAGAACAAGAGAAATGCCTACTTTAGGAAAATAAAGCGCACAAAGTCGGACTTCTTCAGCCGCCAGTTGGACCAAGCGAAGAATAGGCCAAGAAAACTGTTCGAGCTAATCAAGACCCAAACAAAGGCACAACCCACACAATCAAATAGCACAACAAATGACACTCCACACTGTGAAGCCTTCTCTGCTTTCTTTAAACATAAGACTGACAACATAAGAAATGACCTCATAATGGATGTAAATCGATACTCCAACTTCACCAGAATGGCTGACACTCAACCTAAAAACAAGGCATCCTGGCAGTACTTCGACACCTACTCGGAAGAAGCTATACACAAACTGCTCTGCACTTTGAAGCCCTCTAATCACCTCACAGACCCTCTACCTGCTAATGCGGTAAAAGACTTTATCCCCTTGCTCCTCCCTCTCTGGACCAAGATCATTAACAGCTCTTTGCAACAAGGACACATTCCAGACTCCCTTAAGGTGGGGCAAGTCACGCCTATACTCAAGAAACCTACAGCTGATCCGTCTGACCTAAACAATTATCGGCCCATCACCAATATCCCCACCCTGGCCAAACTGTTGGAGAAATGTGTCCAACTCCAACTAACAAAACACATTGATAAATTTGACCTCCTCAACCCTCATCAATCAGGTTTCAGAGCGAAACATAGCACGGAAACAGCTATGACACACATAATTGATGACGCCCTCCAAATTCTGGATCGTAATGAGTCCTGCCTCCTCATCCTTCTTGATCTCTCGTCAGCATTTGACACGGTCAAACATGAGAACTTGTTGGAGCTGCTAAGTACTAGGATGGGGCTATCGGGAACTGTTCTCAAATGGTTTTCGTCTTTCCTTCACAACCGGTCTCAGAGGTTCAAGATCGACAATGTACTATCTACACCGGTGCCTGCAGATCTTGGGGTTCCACAAGGATCCACCCTCTCTCCTACACTGTTCAACCTCGTTATGGAACCCCTCGCCACCTTGCTTCAAGCATCCAATGTTCAATTCCATATGTACGCTGATGACACACAACTCTACCTAAAGTTACAGTCCCCGGAAGATATCAAACAGCTGAATTCCACGCTTATTAACACCCAATCCTGGCTGGCCGACAATCACCTCAAACTAAATGCTCTAAAAACTGAGTTCCTACTCATCTCACCTCCGGCGAAAATCTCCACCACCCAAACCTGGCTCAACAACCTAACAGCACTCAATGTCCAACCTACCATCGTGGACTCGGCGAAATCCCTAGGCATCACACTCGACGCCAAGCTCGACATGCAGCAGCACGTCAGCAAAGCCACAAAAGCAGCTAATTTCCAAATTAACACGCTGAGGAAAATTAAACCCTTCCTCCCGGCCAAAGACTTCCAAACTGCTGTACAAGCTCTAGTCATCCCTCGAATAGACTACGGAATTGCGACCCTCAGCGGTCTCCCGCTATCCACAACAGCACCCTTAAGAGCCTCCCTGAACGCTGCCGCGAGACTCATTACTGGCTCTAGAAAGCACTCGCACATATCCCCAGACCTAAAGTCTCTAAAATGGCTGCCTTTTGAAGCCAGAATACAGCTAAAAATTGCAACTATGACACACGCGGCCGTGCACCACAAGGCACCCAACTACCTCGCTCAAAAGCTGTCTATATCAGGAGGTTCGAGATCCAATAGGAGTACTAAAAATCTACTCCTGAAACCTCGTAGATTTCGGAAAGCGAAAACTTACAAACGCTCCTTCTCAGGAATGGCACCCAGGATCTGGAATGCGCTCCCTCCTGAAACAAGGCTAATCACCTCCACTGCACTTTTCAAGAAAGAGGTGAAAACAATGCTTCTGGCCAAGATCTCCTGATCGCTACAGATGTTGGGTCAGAGACTCTGCATTGCTTGTACCGCTGCTCTGCCTATCCCCTGACACTATACTCGACTTGTTGGGGGCACTATTACGCTACTCTATTACTACCGACCAAGATATGATACACGTTGGTTTACTGATCCACCTGTTCGCCATTGTAGTTGGATCAATGACCTGTGCTGCTCTATACTACTCCCTTACCTGATCATATATGGATTGGTTTTATGTTTTTTTTTTTTTTTCATCCATGTTATTACCATGTTACTTACCATGTTATTACCAAGTTATTACCTTGTTATTACCATGTTACCATGTTACTTACCTGATCATATATGGAGTGGTTTTATGTTTGTTTTTATCATCCATGTTATTACCATGTCACTGACTATTATACTGTTCCCATTATCTCTGTTTACTCCTATTGCCCCTTCCCTGTCTTTGTGAAGCGCTCTGATATCTGTAAGGATCCTGTTCGCGCTATATAAAACTTTGAATAAATAAATAAATAAATAAATATTTTTACCCCTACGCTATCCAACGCTTTCCCTACTGTTGCACTCTCTGGAGTGGGAATAGTAATTTTTACCCCTACGCTATCCAATGCTTTCCCTACTGTTGTACTCTCTGGAGTGGAAATAGTCATTTTTACCCTTCCAATATCCAACGCTTTCCCTACTGTTGCACTCTCTGGAGTGGGAATAGTAATTTTTACCCCTACGCTATCCAACGCTTTCCCTACTGTTGCACGCTCTGGAGTTGGAATAGTAATTTTTACCCTCCCACTATCCAATGCTTTCCCTACTGTTGCACTCACTGGAGTGGGAATAGTATTTTTTACCCCTACGCTATCCAACACTTTCCCTACTGTTCCCCTCTCTGGAGTGGGAATAGTAATTTTTACCCCTACGCTAACCAACGCTTTCCCTACTGTTGCACTCTCTGGAGTGGGAATAGTATTTTTTACCCCTACGTTATCCAGCGCTTTCCCTACTGTTGCACTCACTGGAGTGGAAATAGTATTTTTTACCCTCCCGCTATCCAACGCTTTCCCTACTGTTGCACTTTCAGGAGTGGGAATAGTCATTTTTACCCTTACGCTATCCAATGCTTTCCCTACTGTTGCACTCACTGGAGTGGGAACAGTATTTTTTACCCCTACGAAATCCAACGCTTTCCCTACTGTTGCACTCTCTGGAGTGGGAATAGTAGTTTTTACCCCTACGCCATCCAAAGCTTTCCCTACTGTTGCACTCTCTGGAGTGGGAATAGTATTTTTTACCCCTACGCTATCCAACGCTTTCCCTACTGTTGCACTCACTGGAGTGGGAATAGTATTTTTTACCCCTACGCTATCCAACGCTTTCCCTACTGTGCATTCATTGGAGTGGTAATATTAAATGTTACCCTCCTGCTATCCTACGGTAAAATATTGTACATTTTTTAATAATAACTTAAATTAATTATATCTTAATTTTAAGGTTATTTGAGTATTTTTAAGTATGTTTTAGTTAATTATATTTATTATTTCATTAATTGTAAATTACTTTTAAGACATTTAAAAAAATTCGATATTTTGACTGACTATATTTTTTACAGACTATATTTTGGATTCGATATTTTTGTACTTACCTGTTTGTAGATAGGAATTCGATATTTTGGCATTCTATATTTTGGTGACTATATTTTGGTAAGTCTATATTTTGTCATTCTATATTATGTCAGTGATCCGTATTTGATGTATTATACTCGCTTTAGTTTACAAAATTGAGAAATTTTTAAATATTTAATACAACTTATTATTTTACCTATTATCTTTGCTATATTGTTTCGCTGTTTACTTACTCCTTGTTTCATTATGGCCACTACATCTAGCATGTCACAACCCCCACCTTTTCTTTCAGAGGAAGGTGAACCCATACTTCCTTGGAAGAGATGGAGAAACTTGTTTGACTCTTATTTAGTTGCAAATGGAGGAGAGAAGTTTTCAGCTTTTAGAAAACAAGCCATCTTGCTACACAATTTGGGAGTTGAAGGCAGACACACCTATGATAGTATGGACAGTATACCTGTTGGTGGAGCTGATGGTGAACCTGCAGATGTTTTTGAAATGTCAATGACTATGTTAGAACAATATTTTGGTCCAAGAATTAATGTCGTATTAGAACGACATAGATTCTTTACTCGTGTCCAAGGTTCTCGTGAACGTATAGGAACATATGTTGATGCCTTGAAGACACTTTCTCGTACCTGTGATTTTGGAGACTTAGCTGAATCTCTTGTCAGAAATCAACTTGTTCGATGCACGAACAATTCTAGAGTGCAAGAGAAGTTATTGTCTAAGAATCCCACTTTGAAGGAAGCTATGGACATTGTAGAGGGTATGGAGAACACCTCTACATGGGATAAAGAAATAAGAAAAAATAAGGAAGATGAGAGTCATACTGTTAGTGATAATAAAAAGAAAGTTTCTGACTCTGTACACATGTTAGAAGAAGAAGAATTCACTGGTGAATGTCATGAAGAAATTGCCAAAATCAATGTTAGTTCCAAAAACAAACCGTCTCAAAAGACTTCCGTACCTCAAAAAAATTCCTATGATAATCGTTCTTCTTCTTCTAAAGAGTCTGTTATGTCTAAGGAACGTGATTTTCGTCAACAGCGTCCTTTTAACAGCCAGAAAATACGTTGTTTTAGGTGTGGAAGCTTTTCCCACACCTCTAATTTTCCCAATTGTTTTGCAAAAGACAGTATCTGTAATAACTGTGGGATCAAAGGACATTATGCACGTGTGTGTAGGTCTAGCAAGAAGAGAGACACCATTGAGTCTAGTTCTGACATTGTACGTACAGTGGTAGTTTCTAATGTTAAAGATGAATTGATTGACACAGAACATATTTTTATGCCATTCTGCGAGATAAGAATTGACAAGTTTGAATTTAAACTCATGTCAGATTCAGGGTCTCCTTTTACCTTAATTGGTAATAAGATTTGGGATGAAGTTGTAGGTTTAGAAAATGTTCAACTCTTACCTTCGGACATTTCTCCGTTAAGTTATAACAAGTCCAAAATAGAAATTTTGGGATACACTGTAGCGAACATCTCTTTCAGAGGTAAGAGTATCAATGGCAAGGTTTATGTTGCTGTCAGAGGTGACAATCTTCTTGGTTGGCGACATCAGCATGACTTAGGTATTATTCTTACTCTGGGGCTAAGGATCCCAAAAACCAAATCATGCTGATGGAAGATTTTCTTTCTAGTTTTCTTCCCTCCCAATTAAATTTTGTAAGTGGGTTGGATAAATATTTTGATGATTATCCTAAAGTTTTTTCTGACAACTTGGGGTGCTTGAAGGGATTTGAACACAGGATTATTCTTAAGAAGTCTGCCAAGCCATGTGTACACAAAGTCAGGAAAGTGCCTAATATGATGCTCGAGCCATTGAAGCATGAAATTGAAAAATTATTGAATCTGAAAGTAATTGAAGAGATTGAGTCCTCTGAATGGTTAAGTCCAGTAGTTTTAGCACCCAAGGATGGTGGGAAATCGATCAGAATGTGTGTGGATTTGTGTGGTTTGAACGAGTGGATCTGGGTAGATCGACAACCTTTACCCAACATAGCGGAGAGCATCAGTATTTTGAAAGGGGCAAAGATATTCAGTGTACTTGATCTATCCTCAACCTACCACCAAATCGTGTTACATAAAGATTCTAGACATCTGACATCTTTTGTCACACCTTTAGGTGCTTATCAATTTCTTAGAATGCCATTTGGTCTAGCTTCGGCTGCTGCGTGTTTTCAAAGAGTAATGAAAATAGTTCTTAGCAGTCTTTCCAACGTGATGTTTTTTCAAGACGATATCTTGGTTCATGGAGTAGATGAGTGTGAGCATGACAAAGTATTGAGATCGGTTTTAAATAAGTTAAATGTTAGTGGACTTACAGTCAAGAGAGAAAAATGTTGTATTGGCTTAGAGTCAGTCACGTATTTGGGACATGTTATTTCAGGGAGCGGGATTCAGCCCAAATTAGAATTGGCAGAGAGCATTGTGAATGCACCAACACCCATGGATAAAGATCAAGTCAAATCATTCTTAGGAATGGTGGAGTTTTATTCCAAGTTTGTTAAGGGTTTTGCTAGTCTAGTTGAGCCCATAAGATCTCTTTTAAAGAAAGGTGTACATTTTTTGTGGTCTGTTGATTGTGAGAAAACTTTCGAATTGGTAAAAAGAGAAATTGGTAAAATGCCTACTCTGGGTCATTTTGACACCAAACTCAAGACTATTTTGACAACTGATGCCAGTCTTAAAGGTCTGGGTGCTGGACTTTCCCAAGTTGTGAATGGAGAAGAAGTTGTTGTGGCCTTCGCTTCAAGAGCCTTAAGAGAAGCTGAGTCTAACTATTCGTATATTGAAAGAGAAGCGTTAGCGGTATTTTGGTCTGTACTTCACTTTAAATTTTACTTGTGGAGGATACCGTTCACTGTTAGATCAGATCATCGTCCTTTGGTTCAAATTTTCTCGTGTCACCAGAGTGATCACATGACACCTAGATTAAAAAGATGGAGTGAAGGTTTGCAAGAGTATAACTTCAGGGTGCAGTATATTCCAGGACAAAATAATAAGCCTGCTGATTGTTTATCACGTCTTCCCATTCAAAGAAATTGTGTTGCTGATGATGTCACTGCATGTATAAATTGGATATTAGAACCTAGTATATCCAAGGAGGAATGGTTACAATGTGTTGAAAATGACGTCAATTTTCATTTGTTAAAGAATATCATCAAGAGTGGGTGGTCAAATTATGATACTCTTAAATGTGATTTGAAGCCCTGTTGGACAGTGAAAGATGATTTGTCTTTTTTCGAGGATAACTTAATGAGAGGTGACAGAATCGTGCCTCCAAGTGATCTAAGAGAAAGAGTTGTTAATCTTGCTCATGAAGGGCATTTGGGTAGAAATCTCACGAAAGCTAGCATAAGAGAAAGATTCTAGTGGCCTGCTATGGATCGAATGGTAGAATCCGTGGTCAAAGATTGCCATTTATGTGCTGTCAATGACAAATCACACACCACTAGTCAAGCTCCACTTTCACCCGTTGAGGTTCCTACTCCTGTCTGGACCAAGTTGGGGTTGGATATTGCAGGTCCGTTTGAACTTATGCCTTCTCACGAGAGATTTGTTGTGTTGTTGGTGGATTACACTTCTAAATGGGTAGTTTCCAAATGCATGAGTGTTGTTAATTCCAGGACTGTGATTGAATTTTTGAAAGAAGTGTTTGTGTCTGAAGGTGTACCTAAAGTTTTGCTCACTGACAATGGAGTACAATTCACCTCCAATGAAATGAGTTGTTTTTTGAGTAGTTTGGGGATCATTCATCAGAAAACAGCTCTCTACTCTCCTCAAGCGAATGGTCTCACAGAAAGGATGAATAGGGTAGTGAAGAGTTGTGCACAGAGAGCTTTGGAGTCCAAAGTCTCTTTCACCAGTGTCTTGAGAGAAAAATGGTGGGCACATCGCACGACTCCTAATGCTGTCATGCAGAGATCTCCCTTTGAATCTTTAAGGGGGAGGTTAGCTTGCTCCAAGCTCAATGCAACTTGGCTTCCGGAGAAAGTTTGTAATGACAGTAGGGAGAAAATAGTAGAAAGGAGAAAAGCTTTGACAAATTATCAACAGAAATATAAACAACGTTATGATACTAAGATGCTTGTCAAATCTAAGAAATGGAATGTAGGTGACAGTGTTCTAGTGAAGAAACCGAAATTTGGTCACAAAGGAGTTTCGAACTTCACTGGTCCTTTCACCATTGTTTCCATTAGGAAGAATGTTGTTACTTTAGATAATGGTTGCACTTGGAATATGTCCAAATTAACCAAGTGCAATGATACCAAGCACCACTTCAATAGTAGTTCCAAATTCCCCAGTAATCTCAATGCTGCTCCTTCTACTAGTGCTAATTCTTCTACTAATTACCAGAGAGTTACTCCCAGAAGGTCTTTACAGCTTCCTAGGAGGTTCAATGATTATATAATGTGTTAATTTATTTTATTGCTTGCGTTTTTCCTTAATTAGTACTCTACACTGCTTTTCAAAGCTTATTTTTTCTTTTACTAAGTACAGGGGATGTGTTATGTTTACTGTATCTTTAAGAAACTCCTGGTAGATTACGTCATTAATAGAATAATGACATTCCAATTACAGAGAATTCAGTTTGCTATAGCAGTTACTTGTTGATGGTTGTATCAATAAAGCTCCTTCTACATCTTACCAGTTTATGAGCTTTTATCACACATACAGGCAGAAAATGCCTAAATATGTCAGGATTTGCGAGAAGATTGGTCAGGCCAGTATACACAATTGCTGAAACACTGAAATCAGCAAAAACATGGTTACAATCAAGCTTGCTCTTGTGCAAGCTAGATTGTTGTAAGGCCTAAACTGAATAACACAGTTATACCCTTATTGAGGTACCCACACCCTTCAAACATTAGCTGAAAGAATGTTTTCCAACTTCCCCAACACTGCTAGTTGAATCTTTCAATAGCTACCTATCACAGAGAGGTAACAGTCTAAAGTACATATTGTTTTTTTTTTTACAAAGCTCTGCATAAAATGTTTTCTTAATGCTTACCTGACTTGGGGCCTCATTACGATGTCGGTCAAAAAGCCTCCTACTGCTGGTCAGAGGCTTTTCGACTGACATGGTAGGTTTGAAGTCTGACCGCTGTATTAGGATGACAGCGGTCAGAGTTTAAATCGGCCGGAGAATCCAAAGCGTTCCGCCGTTGGGATTATGATATCAGTTTCTGAAAGCCATTTAATGTTGGCCTTTCCAAAATGGAAAAGCTGTCAGAAAGTGGCATTGTCCCTCTGCGGCCTCCACATTTGCCCCCCTCAACATCCCTGCACTGTTTGGCAGGTATCTCACAGTTCAATTTACTCGGAGCCCAGGGGGAAGGAAAAAGGAAAGGCCGCCCCCCACTCACAACATTAAAAGCAACATAGGGCCTCACCTAAAAGACACTTATTCCCATAAAAAACAAATCCAGGGTTTTCAATATTTTTCTCAATTCCCTCGAGTGTATACAATCCAACTACTCTTGTTTGTCACAGTGTCTCACTAAAAACAACAATGACTGCTACCATCCAGACTCCCCACCTTCCATACAATGAAAAATGTGAGAGGAGAGAGAGAGTACCTCACGGTAGAACCGCCAATGAGGGTATCTCACTGTGCCTGCTACATGGTGCATGGATGTTTAGAAGCTTCCATTTTTCAATGGGAGCTTTTACTGCAGGCGGTTTCTGTCCGCCTCACAATCTCCCATTGAAAAATGGATGTTTCTGAACACATCATGTGCGGTCGCATCCTGACCTGAGGTCGGTCGGTTTCCATTCAGCAACAATGTCAGTCGGAGGCAATTCTGACCAACATCGTAAAGAGGCCGTTGATGTCTCCTAACACCAACACCACTATGCAGGGACTCCCAGCTAAAAAAGCAACTTTAGGTGCGGTTTTAAGATTTCCAGTGTCGTCTCCTCCATTTTGCAAGATGGAGAAGAATAGGCCACTTTTCGCAAAATAAAAAATCCTGGCTATTTTAATGTACTTTCCTAATCTTTTCTATTTTGTTCCTATCTGCCCTACACTTTGTTTGACAGCTTGAGTTTTTCAGCCAAATATTATTCTTGCAACTTTTAAAAGCAATTAAATAAGAATAATGTAGTATATAAATGGTTATGGATAAGGCACTTACTCAGTTTTTCCAACAATCACATTAAAATCACCCTCTATCGATTTGCAGGCTTTGATGGTCAGAATAGGATGTCCCTTGGAAGTCTTGGTTATCACAAGATCTGCAGTAGCACCAGTTCCAACTCTTATCTCAACACCACCAATCAAGATGCTAGAAATGATAGATTGATAAACACAGTGAGGATCGGTAAATATGTTGGCCATCTACAACAGTACAACAATGCAATATCACAACAAGCATAATGAGCCACTCAACCTCTAGTTCATTCATTTGTCAATTAAAACCAAAAACAACTGACTTCTCAAGAACTCATTCCCTAATCAAAGAACATTGAGAACAACAGGAAATTAAGAGGGGATCTAGGGGTAGCCATATCACACTCAGCACCAATTCATAAATACCAACTGGATATTTGATAAAAGAATGTAAAGTGGGCAAGGTCTACAAGTTATGTGTACTAAAAGCCTGAGATGATGATATGCTTTTAGAGAGATTGAGAGGTCAAATAAAAACTGTATTTGTTCATGGAGTTTGGTCACTGTAAAGCACTGAGACCGATTCGAACTAGGATTGCTCCTCTTTCAGAAGCTACATTGATTCGGCCAAGGAAGGCCAGACGTTTAGAGATGAGTTTAAAAAGTATGTAAGGTTTGTGGGATTTACGTAGAGTGAACAAACCTGAAAGGCATTGCACCCTCTAAAGATCCAATGCAAAGGCACAGTCAAATCACTAATGTATTCGGATTTGGCAAAACTGTCAGGAAGGTGAAGAAATGCATATAAAGAAAATAAGTCTCCTATTTTTATACTATTTATTTATTCAAAATTACTTTCCTTATGATTAATTATTCACTTATTTATGTTTTAATATATGTTTTTATTGAGTTGCATTTTGACATATGGCGCTTGGTTGTTCAATAAAGTTGTATAAAGAGGCAAACACTCTTGCACCAGTCTTTTAATGATAAAATGCGTAAAATGACATGCATAAATATTCTTTTGTAAATAGTCATAGAACACCAATTGCTTTGCTTCTTCATTTATGAATATTGCGACGTGCAATTTCCATGTGCTATGTTGACCTATGGAAATAAAATGGAAATGCTCCAGTACTGTGGCAAACTAAATATTTGTTAAATACTCAAGTCCAACGGTAGACTATTTTATATAAGGAGGGAAACTTTACCTGTTAATAATACCGTCAGAATATGGCTATCAAAAAGGTCTTATTGTATTGTTTTAAAATGAGAAAGATGAATGTTATAACAATGTTAAAGTCAGAACCAGTAACACAGCATTAGTGGCATCTAATTTTGACACAGGATGTGTTTTCAGTGAAAAGTAGCAACTCGATTGGTCTACAGCTAATGTTGTTTAAATTAATCTAATGGAAAGCAAATACTGATTCATAATGTGAAGTTGTGTCAGTTACCTTACTCCATCTGACAAGACGGATGTATGACATTACAACGCATGCTTTTACCACGCATGCCTTTACAACGCAGTTTTTACAGCGCATGCCTTTCAAACACATAGCGCTTAGGGGTGCTGGATAGTGAATAGTTTAATTTACTATTCCAACTCCAGTCCCCGTGGATAGTAGGGAAGGTGTTGGATAGTAAATTAAATCTATTCCCTATCCTAGAGCGCCCCCCAGCGCTATGCGTTGTAATGACATGCGTTGTAATAGTTGCGTCGTAAAGGCACTGCATGGTAAAAGTTGCGTTGTAAAGGATGTTTCCCGACAAGACTGGTGCAAATTCATCCTTGGGCCCTGACACCCCCATTTTATTATGCTGACTGGTACTGGTGTTAACTGATCGTGTTACTGACAGTCCCTGGGCTCTGCTTAACCAGGCCCAGGGACTTTAGTATTTGTTATTTTTATGATAATCATATTCATCTGGTGCAATCAAAACACTAATTTAAACAAACTACATTGACAATAATCAAGACAAATCACAACACAATATAGTACAGAACATAAAAATGATTAAAAAACAAATTATCTGCTGAACAAACCAGAGTTGTTGCCAAGAAATCCAAAGTAACTCACTCCAATGATTATCTTACCCCTTGTGTATAGCATGGGGTTGTATAGCCTGTGCTGTGCTACCACACTCAGAAGTGTCCAAATAAAAGTAATGCTGCTTTTTAGAGAAGCTAGCTTCTTGTTGGAATCCTAAACAATAATTGAATGCTTGATGTGGTACTTCCAACAAATTCCCATGAAAAAATGTCAACAAGTTTCAACCTCATGAAGTGTAGGGGTATGTTCAAGTCTTTTAGGAGGTCATCATCAGGGCAAAGAGAAAAATGTGTTCAGTCGAAACTAAACAGTAAAAATGCACACATCTTGTGTGCGACCGCTTTGCAGCCGTCTTGGTGTTAGCAATAACCAGAGGTAGTAAAGTTTTTTTGTACTTAGCCAATCTTTTCAAAATAGCCTGAACCTGCTTTTGTCAATGGTCCCCGTCCGACTTGGAATCAAAGAAACTTAGGGGCATATTTACAATGAAGCGGCAGAACACGAGTTACCTTCAAAATAGCTAACGCCATGTTGCGTCACTTTAGAAACACAGGGAAGCACTGCATTTAAAACAATACAGTGCACCCTTGCGTTTCTCCCTGAGCTGGTGTTGAAATTAGCTGCCTAGCGCCAACACAGATACCCTTGCACCATAGTAAAAGGGTGCCTATGTTGAGGTAGTGATTGTTGATGTGCAGGAAGCTGTCCCTTCCTGCACACAAAAAAATCAAGAATGGCGATTTGAAACTTCCCCCAGTGTATCTCCTAGGTGTCACAGGGGTGGGGGGTCAGGTATTTATAAGGAGGGTCCTTATAAAATGGTTCTTATATGCCCTGGGGTTAGTAACATTGCACATTTCACCCCCCATATTGCAGCAAAGTGCTTCCCAAAATCGACATTTGTGCTAGGAGTACTGTGGAGTGAGGATCTGCAACCCCTAAAGTCTTCCCTAGGTATCCCAGGGTTGTGTGGTCCTGTAAACATAAGCAGGGTCATTATATAAAAGATGTTTTATATGCCCTGATGTTGGAAAAATTGCCAAGTAATGTTCCCATTGCAAATTCCCAGCTGCATAGGCTAACATGACTATACGTTATTAAATAATAACTAACATTAAGGATGTTATAAAAATATAATTCAAGGACTTCTTAGAATGGTATTGATAATTCCAACAATATGCTATTGTTGAATGTATCCTAAAATGTACAAACAAGAAATGATAAGACTTTCTTGTTGGTAAATCAACATTTTATCTCCCAGTGATCAGTCTTGATTGGTAAGAGTTAAGTGGATTACCCAGGTTTGTTTTGATGAGGTGATAAATTGTCCTTGGGGTTAGAGAGCCATTCTGGGAAGGTAGGGTTCTGCTACATATGAATGCCAGGGTAGGGTGATGGGTTGTAAACAATAACCTTCGTTAGAAGGAGTATACAGGCCGGAGAGACCAATTTCATTTGCACCCCTACTCTTTGAACCCAGCCAGATGGCAGGATTAAGGATGGAATGAGCAGATGTAAGGGGGAGGACAATATGGGGATGAACCATTCTGATGGTCTGCTTAGCCAGCTCTTGTCTCTCTGCTGGAAAATCAGACATGTTTAATTTTGGAGACAATATGTTTTTGGGGAGTTTATAGTGCCACACTTTGGTGGAAATGGTCACACTCTGGGGTGTTTCCTGCAACTCATTTGACAGGAATGTCCTCCTGATTGACCCAGAGAACTTTGAATAATTATCTGAGAGGGGTAGAGCCTCTCAGATCTGCTGCTTGAAACAGAAGGAAAAAGAAGGGCCCATGCTGAGATGTTTGACCTGCATCAACCAGGCCTTGCACTGGGAAGACTGTGCCTGCTGCACAATATGGAACTATAGCCCTGAGGACCTAACTTGCTCCAAAATGACTAAATAGTGGGCTCCCTGCATTCTACCGCTTAACAGAGCTCACTGAACTATCACCACCAAGACACCCCATCCTAGAGTGGATTTGTAAGGGTTTTGTCCAAGTTTATAGTGGGAACTGAAGTCCCAAACTTTCAAGGACCGTCTTAAAGCTTCCAGACCATTGGAGTATTTTTTGGACGCTTTGGGAATCTCAAAGGAATTTCAGGAAGAAGTTCCAGAAATGTGGAGAACTTTAGAGCAACTCTGAAAAAAAGCTTCATGAGTGGACTGACTCGACACGACCAGCCAAGCTGGTGACCCTCAACAGTGAGCTGGTCTGCCATCCAGGTTCGTCCTGCTGAAAATCTACAGAGGTCCGACTTCCAGGGTTTGACTGGGAGTTCACTAGGAACCCAAGGCAGGGAACCCTCACTGAAGATTGGCTGGTGAAGAGCAGTGAGGGACCCCTGTAGAAAAGCTCTGTAAAAGTTTGTAAGTCTGAACGAAAGAGAGGTGAACAGGACCAACAGCAAAGGTCAAGTTGCCTACCTTTAACCACAATCCTGGATCCCTAGATTGTCCCACTGGAAAGTTCCAGAGGTCTGACTTCTACAAGTTTGACCATGAGCTCATCGCAAGGCAAGCCGGCGAACCCTCAACGAATCCGGACTGGCTGAGAACTTCAAGGGACTCAGGGAAGAAAAGCTCCAGAAAAGTTTCCAAGTCAGAGGGCAAAAACTTTGTTCGCGACCTACCGCGAGGGATAGCCGCGCACAGCTCCATCGCAATTGGCCTGAAACTTTTACTTTGTCCCAGTCTAGCGCGACCATATATTACTAAATAATTAAATATTCATATATCCGGTTCCCTACATTGGATTTTATTTGTTTTGGTGTCGTTGTAAAGATAAAAATATTTCCTATTGTTATACATTGGTGTTCGATTTTTATTGTGTCTTTATTAATCACTGAATTTGTGTTTTTAAATGCTTTACACGTGTCTTTGAAGTTAGGCCTGCCTGCTCGCAGTCAAGCTATCAAGGTTTGAGCATAGGAATAATTTTCTAGGACCTATTCTGGTCTCTAGTGTGCCTTATTGCCAGGGTTATATGCATATTTATCACTACAAATAACGCACTTACCAACACTGACATACCACCTGGTCACTTTAATGTTCTAGAAATAATGTCTAAATAGGCAGAACCTGAATCTATACAACTGGACATATCTGTCAATCAAAAAATATACCCCATTAAAGATACTTCCCAACTTTTTGAAACACATTTTATGTTTTTTTTCCCTGAATGGTCTAAATTGGCCAATTATACATTACCTATTATCAAGATTCAATTCTTTCTAAAATCAGATAGGACTTCACATCATAAATATAAGGAAAATATTGCATAATAGATACACTGAGGCAAATGTACTACCGCTGAACTTATAGAGGTTGAGAGAAAACACAAAAATGAATAGTCAGCTAATAATACGCATGAGGAAGTACTTTTCACCTAGGCAAAGTTAAGTATATTGAAAGAGATTTTCGTACTTAATTATGTTGAGCAACTTTAAACAAATAGTTAGGAAGAGGGTAAGAGCATTTTTTTTCAAATTTTGAAATGTATTTAGAGAATCTATAGATTTACTTTCCAAATGACATACAGTGAATGAAGTAATCCACTATTCCCCTGTAAGGATAATATTACAGTCTTTCCAAATATTGGATATGATTTCTTATACTTTAAAAAATTGGAAAAAATGATCTAAGGGCCTGATTTACAAAATGGTTTCACCGCCGTAAACCCTGAGATTCGGTAAATCTGAGAGTTTGTGACTGCTAAATCAATTTTTGAAATTTACCAATCCCATTTAATCATTTAGAAAAGGTTTTCCAAATCTTTAAATCGGTAAGAGAATATTAAGGAATCACTAAATGGAAGGTTCATGTTAATGGCATCCGTTCCACATACCGTTACTTAAGAGATTTATATAAAGTTTTGCAACTAAAATCTGGTCGCAAAGCATTTTTTTTTTACCATCAAATCCAAATTGGTGGTAAGCCATTCGCAAATGGGAATGAGTAGTCAGTGGACCACTTTCCCTTTGAGAGTGCTGACAAAAAGGACCTTTAGGAGTACACAGTGATACATTGGAAGACTGCGTACCCCTCAAAATGGTTTGTTAAACTTTTCCTTATATTTTTAATGTGTCCCATTTTCCTTTCAGCAAACGGAGCTGAATTTAAAAATAAAATGTAATTGCTTTATTTAAAAGCAATCACAGAACTTGGTGGCCAATCGGGTGCAGCGCAATTTGAGACCTGCCTCATGCCTATTAATGAGGTATGTTTAAATGCGACCAACTGCAGTTCTGAATTTTGTGAACCAACCTATTAGTACATCGGTCGGTTTGTAAAATTCCTTTCCATTCACAAAGAGTCGGTACGCAATTAGCATTTACTTTTTGTGAATGGAAAATGAGTATATCAGCCCTTCGTTCCAAATTGATGCCTTGATTAGAGTATGACAGACAGTAACTTTGACGCAAACATGACGGATATCCCGTCCATCTTCTTTCAACTGTTATATGATATAATGTAACCACAATATAGGGAATTCTGCAATCCCTGTATACACGGCAGTCACTATCCCCCAGATTCATCATTGTCCTCTTTTGCGAGTCGCTAATAGCGATTATTAAGGAATCGCTATTAAAGACTCGCAAAACGGGATGCATGTAGAAATCGCAATTAATTTTGCGATTTCTACTGCTTCCTTATTTGCGATTAGCTAATTGCTATTCGCAAATAAGGAATGGCTTTCCCATTCATTCCTATGGGCCTCAAGGCCCTTAGGAATAAATGGGGAGTCATTGCACACACACATGTCCAAATGACATCTGTGTGTGTAACATACAACTCAGAAAAATGCACTACAATGCATTTTTCTAAGTTTTCGCTATTTACCACGAAGTTACACTTCACGGTAAATAGCGGCCCCATATTGCGAATTCGCAATTTTTAAAAGGTTCATGAATAGCATTTAAGGAATCTCTAATTGAGATTCCTTAAATGCGATTCTTCGCAATTTAGAGAGTTCTGTAAATGTGATTTTTGCATTTGGGATGATGAATCCCAAATGCAAAAATAGCGCTCGCAAAGGGCCAGATTCTCAGAATCTGGCCCTTTGCGAGACGATTTTACTTTGATGAATCTGGCCGTACATTCTTTATAATCGGTGAAGCACCAAGTCGCTGATTATGAAGAAAAAGATGTCAGAACTTGACTATTAAAAGGATATCGCAGTCAAGTTCTGACATCAAAATGCCTGCTGCCAGAAGTGAAGGTTAAAGGCAGGTCAGGTCACGTAGCATAAGTAAAACAACTTTTTAAAGCAACAAATGAAATGTTTTCTTTTTTTTCTCTATTTTAATAGTTTACGATGACAACCACTCCTTAGTTAGAGAAACCCAAGAATGCTTCTGCATGTTCCAAGTTACTGCAGTTTTTTTTTAACTGACTTGTGTTGCACTGTTTCTAATCTTGGTTTGCAACACATATGTAACAGATTTTTTATGTTTGTTTTTGTACTAGAGGCTTTATTCTTATTGTTCATGTTTGCAAACATGTTTGTGCTTTCATATGAAAGAGCTACACATCAGGGTTTTAAGTATTTTGTTGGAAAGGTCATGGTGTGATCATGTCTTATATAGATATAGTACTTCCCTGGCATACATGCTAAGGATATTGCAATTCACCTCGGAGGTCCATAGCCTTATAAAGGAACTCGACCATCAGCCTAGTTCTTCTATACGATTATCGATCTTCTCTGTGCCTTGCAATATTCTTATAATGTACTGCAGGTGATACGTTATTGTTGGTGTAATACGATGGATGGGATATCCAACCCATTTATCAGATCCTATGTGTGTGCCAATTAAAAGGAGTTTTTTTTCATAAGTTTGGTCTAAATATTTTTCAAAAGTTATTCATTTTGGGGAAATCAAAACACATGTCGGCATTTGTGACTACACAATGGTCTGATATGAAAGGTAGTGTCCTAGTCCAGGACTATGTATAATAGGCAACTCATTGGCATTTACTGGACAGAGGCACAATTCTTTAACAGCTCACAGTACTAGTGTGGATTTAGAAACTCTCTCAGTATTCTGGATTTCCCACATTTGCAAATCTATTGTGGGTTACAGAGCCTCTATTTTTTAGGGAATTATGACACTGCAAAAACATTGCACCCACCTTCAAACATGTAAATTTGTGTGCATATAGCACAGAATATCAGGGCAGGAGATAATGTCAGTCCTGGGTGGATAATAAGGTGAGCCATCTGTTTCCATATTCTCTGAGGATCTAGAAACAGTGATATCTCCCCAGGATAATCATACTGCCAGTGCAGAAAGAAATCTGACATGCAACTGCATATTGTGGTCCACTGTTCAACTGGTACAAATTCTACATGCTTAAATGATGAGCACATCATTAATCCAAGCCCTTGGAATCCTTGATTTGTAAAACACTTAAAAAATAATAATGTACTCCCAATAAAGGAGCTGCCCAATACGAGTAAATTCAATTGTGTTCCTTTTTGCCAAATTTGGATCAGGCCATTCTGAAGTAGTAAAATGCCAAAGGGGGTCATGTTAAAGTTCTATGTCCCCAAAAAACTGTTATAAAATTTGCAATGTACACTTTACTTACGCTCTCAATTTGACGTCAATGGCGGTGTTGATGTCCACTTTAACCCCAACGCCAGGACGGAGAGTGACTTTCATCTCGGGTAGCTGGACCTTTTTAATGTCAATCCTGAATGAATGAGAAAAGGGAAGTTAATTTTTGTTAATAAGTATCTCTCTGCTTAGAACAATCCAAATCATGCAGATCATCTCACCATTACTGGCATCTAAAATATAAGTCATCACAGTTAGAAGTGGAAATGAGAAACTGAAGGACTCCATCCCTTTGAACTCCTGGCGACTTGTCGTTTGTTACTAAATCGCATCCATTATATCGATTACCACTATATAGACATGCTACCCACATATAAGTAATCTGCGATTTACTATTCTCAATTTATTATTCATAACTTCACATGTTCTAACCTTGACGATATAGTGTAGTCAATTTAGTGGATGCTGTTTAATTTATGTAGGTAGATATTTTGACCCTGACACAGTAATCCCTCGCCCTGGTGAACTTTGCACTGTTTGAACTCATCCAACCTCCTACCTTTTTATATTCGTTATGTTTTATCTATGGGACTCTGTACATATTGAAGTGTCCATTTCTTCAATGCTGCTCCTTATTCTTATACTGTAAGGTGTATGTGCTGTTCATCACTTTTTCTCTTCAGTCTCCTGAAATCCCTTAGAGTATTGATTATCTCCTTGGGGTTAATATTTGCAAAACGCATCTACAGCGCATTATCAGGGCCTGCTTACAGCTAACTATAGAGTCATATTCACAAAAGCATAAAAGAATACACCTGTAGAGCTCTTTTACTTACTTTTATGTGAGTATGAAAATTGTTCCTGAAAAATCTAAAAATGGGACTATTCATATACAAGTAATAAAAATAGAAATGATGGTGCGCTTTGTGTACTTATACTAATATGACGTTGGATGTTACAAGGGACTGATTCAAAAAGGAATGTAAGAGTATATAAAAGTGTACTACTCTACTGTATAACGCTTTTACGTATTCATGAAAGCTTATGTGAATTTGCCCCATAGTTACTAATGTCTCCTCCTCTCTCCTTTCTTATAAGAGTGCCAGCAGGTTGAACACGCCAGAGATTTAGTGAGCCTAAGGATTTGCCTCTGGTGGACTTTATTTGATGAGCAATGTTTAACTGTGATGTGAAAATTGCTTATTGTGCAAGTTTAATTTTCACCTAGTTCCTGATTATAGAATTTCATGTAGTTTGCGGAATTTCCAAATTGACTTTCAGCAATGCCTACGCATCATTTTACTATCACAATTAGTTTGCGATACATATGTGCACAACCACATGCCTTGCTGTTTCACGTGAGCACTTTGAAACCGAATTGTGTTGGCAACTGAAAAGCAATTTGCACTCGTGTATACTTGCTCAGCTTTTCCTTGCAGGTGATTGACTTCTCAAGAGGAGAAGGTGCGTCAACTTATACTTGAACACCAAATTGACAAAAAGAGCTGATTTGTGTACCAAAGTCGAACAAGTCTGGAAGTTTGTTACCCTCCTGTACTTTTATGGGTTGTCCAAGAAACACATGAAGGTTCCGAGAAAAAATACTTCTTACAACTTCTTAACACTCAAACATTTACTTTGTGGTCTGGTGTATTATGCACTATGTTTACTCTGAGAAAATGATCACAATAGGGTCCTTTTTGCCACATATTCTTTTCACCATTGTGCAAACTGAAGTTTAGGGGCCAGATGTAGGTAATTCTATTTTACCGACTCATAAATACCGAATTTTACTGATTCGGTATTTATGAATCGGTAAAATAGAAGTACCGAGATGTAGGTAAATCCAGATGTGGATTTACCGAATCTTTAAAAGTCGGTATTTACCGAATCGGTAAATACCGACCGGTAATGCTCCATTCATTCCTATGGGCTTTGAAGCCCATAGGAATGAATGGGGCATTACCGGTCGGTATTTACCGAATCGGTAAATACCGATTTTGACAAGGGTGCAGGGGGTGTCACTTTGACACCCTCTAGCACCCCCAAAAAAGGTACGGGGGCCATGTGGCAGGCATACCTGCCCTAAGGGCAGGTCTGCCTGTCATATGGCACAGGTGTGCATGCACACATGTGCATGCACACCTCAATCGGTATTTCACCATCAAATTGAATTTGATGGTAAAATACCGATTTCTTAGGCCTTGTGGGACTCATAAGAGTCTCACCTACATATCAATTTTACCGATTCTGTAAAAATACCGGTCGGTAAATTTACCGACCAGTATATTTACAGAATCGGTAAAATTACCGATTTGCCCCGTTTCTGTCCTCCTACATCTCGGTAGCCAAATACCGGTTGGTAACGGCCGAATTCGGCCGTTACCGACCGGTATTTGGCTACCTACATCTGGCCCTAAGTGCGGTATTTAGAGAGTCTTCGACACACCATACAAACGGATGCCTAGTTTGCAAATTAGGCAATGGAGCAATTCCAAGAGTTTGCCATTATACTTCGTCCATTTAAGAAATTATTATTCACAAATACACACCTTTCTGCCTTTCTGTGGTATGTCTCCTTTTCTTACCCTACTTTGTTTCCAGTCCAATTGTGACTTTTGCAAGATTGTATTCGCTCTTTTTATTCCTTTTTAAATATGTCTTGTGTCTGTCATTCCATGTATGTTTCCACTTCTCATATTCTACCTCCGGCTCCCTAACTTTCGCTTTCAATTATTCTTTCTATTTAGCCTGTTTCTGCTTTTATGCCTCTTTATCGCCCTTTTCTGTTTGTCTCACTCCAACTCTTCTCGCACGTAAACACAAGCTTTTGTCCTCTACATCTCTCTTGAAAGCCTTTCATAACATGTCCTGTTATTTTCGTAATGTTCAGTTTCTAGCCAATTCTTCATGTTTCTCTCTCCTCTCCCTCTCCCTCTGTCTTTCTCTTGCCCCCCTCTCTCTGTATCACGAGTTGCCTTCTCTCGCTCTCTTCTTCTCTCTTGCCCTTTTCTTTCTCTCTCATTTCCTGTTTCTCTCTTTCTCTCTTTTCCCTTTTCCTTTTCTCGAACTCTTTGTTCTTGTTCTCCTGTGCTTTGCCTCTTTCTCTTCCTTTCTTTTTCACTCTCTCCCTTGTTTTGCCTATCTCTCCCTCCCTCTCTATTTCTCTCATCCTCTCTTTTCATCCTCACTCTTTCGCTCTCTTGCTTTCTCTCTCTCCCACTCTTTTTTCTCTCTCGTTCTCCTAGCCCCAAACTGTTGTGTCTGTCCATGTGATGAGAGAAGAATAACTAAATAGTGAGACTCCTGTACTAAGATGCAGTCACGCTGGCTACTAACAAGTCTTTACTTTATTTTATGATCCCTCTTCTCCTCCTGCCATATTAGTTACTTACCCTAAGATTTTCAGGATCGTGTTCCCAATGTTCTCCACACCACCAATGATTCCCAGAGGGTTCCATGGCTTTAGTCCGGAGAGAAAACCTCCTCCGCTTTGAGTTTCTCGTTTGAAGCCTGGGATGCTCAGCAGCTGCAGCGACTCCTGAAGGGGGCGCCTCTGAGTCTGGGCCGCTGGTAGAAAATAAGGCAATATCAGCAGACCTCACTCTTGAGAAGTTCAGGTACTCTCCCTCTCAAAATAAAAAAAGTGCCGGTACTCAGTACCGGACCATTTAAAGCACTGCATATCAGAGAAACTGTGAAGGGCAGAGGCAGAAGCCGCAAGCACATCTCTACCTCTTTTTAAGCAAACTGGCTTCGATGCCTCTGCCTGGAACTGCATCCCTACTGCATACACATCAACAAGACCTGCCAACGATCATAGACAACATTGCCCTTAACCCCTTCAGTGCTAATGACAAGGGTAACTCGTCATGGAGTTTCCATTGACTTCAATGGAAATTACATTGAGGGGCCAGAGGTAAGTGGTTTGATAGTAATTAGGGGCATATTTACAAGGGTCATATCTCCGCTTTCTTGGTAGAGATAAAAATATCGCCCTATTTACAAGAGGGTAGTAACATGCATTAGCGCATGTTAGCACCCTTTTACTCAACGCCTCCCTTGCATCTCTAATGAGTTGCAAAGTGGGCGTCACTGGGCAGTACAACCTTGTAAATATTGCTGATGTGCACATCGCGATATTTACAAGGCTGCCCACGCATTTTATCAGGCGTTAGTTTTTGGAGAAAACCGCTGTTTTCGCCAAAAAATATTTGTGTGCTAAAATGCAGACTTAACTATACTTATCAGAGTCATATCAGCAAGGTTATCGCCGTTTTCCACGGAACATCACTGGAAAACCAGCGATGTTCCATGGAAAACACCGCTATCGCTGGGAAATTATCGCCATTGCGCTATGCATTGTTAATACAGCGCTAGCATGGCGATAATTTTCTGCAATAACTATTTTCTCGCTAAGCGCGGCCAGCGATAATTGTCACTGCCACTGTTAATATGCACCTAAGTTTGCCCACAGGAGTACACATTCGAAGTAGCTCCCAACCCTGAATATGGTGATGCTATACTGCAGAATGCTTCCCAGAAGGGTTTCTCGAACTCTTTCATTCAAGTGATCATTTTGCCTTATGGTAGCCACCATCTTGATACTGGTGGCCAAGCTACCTCAGACTTCACAGTTAATAGCTCGGTATTCTGAGTGATTGAATGAATACTCTCAAAAGATAACACCATGCACCACATTGTGGTTTTGTTTTCAAAACCAAGCCACCAGGCGATCGTGAAATATGATGTGATGCTCAAAGTTTGTGTGGTAGGTGTAATATAACTTACTCCTACTATCTGTGAGCACTCCACTTACCGTATTCCATGGCATGCTTTTTGATGCGCAGCACGCTCCCGCACGTGCACGGGGCTTTAGCTTCTGTGGCAACGACGAGAGCCACGAAAAGGGCCAGGCACCACTGCTTTGCCATCTTTGCGGAAGCACCCTGCAAAGAAAAGACCTCTTTAGGCTGGAGATGTTATAATCGCATCTTCCACTGGGTATGTTCAGTCTTAGCCGCTAGCACCTGACTCCTTTAGGGAGTTATTCCATGTGTACATACCTGGGTCTGCTTGGAGTGAGTGGTAGGGTTAGCTAGGCAGTGTCTTCCTCCTTGAAACCACCTGCAACGAATAACAGAGGTGGGCGCTTTATATATCCATCACTGGGGTTTACCTGGACTGAGAAGAGCAAACAGAGTCGATAAAGGATGAAGAGATAATCCCCAGGGCGGTGACCAATTCACCTGTGGTTTTAGTCTTTCATTTGTAAATAATGGCACATGACAAAATAACATTCTTGCACGTCAGGACATTTTTTCAAGAAACTTAATGCCAAATTCCACTCAGTCTTGTGCAGTGCGGCTAGTCAAACCGGTACACTCCCCTTGCCATGAGGCATGGGGCAGACGTGGCTATAAATCTGGGGATCGCTGTTTTGAACCCTAAAAAAGATGCTGTTTTAAAAGTCTTTTTTGTTACTTGCGGGTCCGTCCACACAGAAGCACAGAAATACGGACATACACCCAGACATAAGTGCACACATAAAACATGTCTACAGACACCAGTTTACACAGATCAACAAACACAGATTTGAAACGGTGGCCAAGAATGTTAAAATCAGACCCACACTGCAGGAGGCTGAAACTAGAAAGGGTCATGGGTGTCGACTGGTTTTCCTATAGAAGTCCACCCGCCTCTGAAAGCAGCCTCCAAGCTTGCAGCACACTGGGAAAATGCAGAGGTTTCTATATGGCCAGTCTAGTCGCGCAAACAGATACACATGCACCAGTGCACTTAAATAGAATATTCGGGCCTAATCACAAACTGCCTTTTGTAATACGTTTTGTAGTACTACAACATCCCAACTAAAGTCAGGACTTTAAGTGGGCCGGGTCTTGCCAGTGCTCAGCACCAGCAGTTCTAAAAAATAGGTGCTAAAACGGGTCTCTGTCGGGCTCTCCATTCTTGCCCTCACCCTTGTGGTGAAAAAATAAATCTTAACTCTGCAGTAGTTCCACCCCTCACTGCCTTTGAGGTAACTTCAAAGAGACTCCTTATAGGTTTTTTATAGTCTCATCATTTCAGAACAGACGTTTTGTCAATATTATATGCAACAAAGCCATAGTTGTTGCTAATTTATCTTATGTAATTAACAACCATTGACAACCAATAGTCTAGGCTTAGCTGTAAGTAATCTTACTTATTGTATTATATATATATATGGATTCAACCACAGAAGCAGCAAAATGCCACTATGCTAAGAGCATATTTTTAGCTTAGGCGTTTTAAGCCACACCCATGACTATATCGGCCTCGCCCCTTTCAGAGACCCCAGTTTTTTCATGTCACTTAAAACCCTGACTAAAGTTCTACAAAATGCTACTCACCAACACACCTGCAGAGGTTCTGCTCCACCTCTCCTGTCTTTATATGTCCCGATACCTCCCTGATGACGGGAGTCTCTGCACAAGTAAGTATTTGTTTTAGTAGAATTGGTTTTGAATTTTGTTCTACATTTGAAATAAACATTTCCATTGGCTGAGATCTCCTATTGTACAATTCAAAGAAAAACAAGTGTACTAAACTTGAATACAACTGTTTTTCTGTTAATTATGTAAATACATTTAATATAGTTATATGAAATGGAGAACACATTTAAAAAAATGACACCGAACTATTTACTCAATTTAAATTTGAGATGTAATTATTTTGAATGTATTAAATTAATTAGCACTTTTTTTGTTTTGGAAAAAAAATCTCACCTAGTGAGAAAAAAATCTTAATGTATGAATACATTTTAAAAGTGATGCATAAAATTAGTTTAAAACAATGCACCTATATTTTAGTAACATTAATGTTACATTAACTTTCCAATTCTGTGCTCAATGTGATGGTTCATGGAATATATTGCATTAAGCTGTTGAACGTATGCTGGTTATTGCCTACTTATGCTCATGCCATTATATAGGACTTCTTTATGTTGCTTGTTTGTTATATAAGCAACCCAGGCACTCTTTTCAAAGTTTTAAAAGACCTAGCGGGAGCGGCAACACAACCAGAACCCCGATTCTGTCTACCACGCAATGTAATTGTATTGCTAATTATTTTAACGAGAAAATAACAAAAATTTATTCGAACTTCAATAAAGATGGTGACGACGCAGGTCCCTCATTAATAACCAACATCACTAGTGAAAGCGTCAAAAGTGAGATTTCCACGAAAACTGTACTTACGATGTGGCAACCTCTGGACCCCACAACTTTTGTGGAGGTACTAAATAGTATTAGATCAGGCTCACCTCAGGACCCAATGCCAGCCTCTGTCCTGAAACATTTGGATCCATTCATCCTGGACATAATTAGATTAATGTTGAATGCTTCCTTAAAGGAAGAAGTGGTACCCGATGACTGGAAGCCTGCTATGGAAGTACCCCTGCTAAAAAAGGCGAACGTCGACCCGGAGGTCTTCTCTAATTTTCGCCCTATATCACTCCTGCCAATATTTTCTAAAGTTCTGGAAAAGCATGTGAACAAACAGCTAGCAAACTTTGTCAACGATAATAAATTACTCCATCCCTCTCAGTCGGGGTTCAGAAGGGGTCACTCCACGAAGTCTACCCTACTAGGGGTCACTGAAGCGATCCGTAAGGAATTGGATAGTGGGGGCACAGCTGCACTCATTCTTTTAGATTTGAGTGCAGCTTTTGACACCATCTCCCACAAGACCTTGATGCAGACTCTAGAAGACATAGGGGTAAGCGGGAAAGCGTTGGAGTGGCTGGAGCAATTCCTCTCACATTGGACTTTCCAGGTCTTCTCTAAAAATAACACCTCTGATGTCCTGAACTCCCTCTACGGGGTACCCCATGGCTCAATATTGAGTCCGCTACTCTTCAATATTTATGTTACCCCGTTAGCTAAAATTGCAGTAGAAATGGGCCTCACAATTTATTCCTACGCGGACGATACACAACTAGTGTTCTCCCTAACAACCACTGATAAATCCAAAAGGTCATCTCTTCACTCTGGGCTCCTGAGAATGGCTGATTGGTTGCATTCCAAGAAATTAAAACTGAATGGGGATAAAACCGAGTTGATTATTTTTGGGGATCATAAGGATCTTTGGGGTCCTATGCACTGGCCAGCAGAAATGGGTCCGACCCCGGTCGCGGTACAATCTGTTCGCAACCTTGGGGTAATAGTTGATGACAAACTATCAATGCAGACAAAAACAGCCAAAACGGCCTCAACCTGTTTCGCAATCCTCAAATATTTGAGGAAAATATTATGGCAACTCCCGCAGGGGCGCAGAGATCAGTACTACAGGCATTAATTGGTTCAAGATTAGATTACAGGAATATCTTATATTTAGGAGCCAATAAAGATACCATAAACCGACTTCAGGTCATTAAAAATGCCGCAGCTAGGCTGCTTCTCCATCTCCCAGGGCGGACGAGTGTGGCAGAACATCTTAAAAAACTGCACTGGCTGAAGATAGCCAACAGAGTGAAATTCAAAGCACTTTGTTATATGTTCGGGATTAACACAGGGGAAGCACCTGCTTATTTATGTAAGCTGGCCCATAAATACTTACCCTCTCGTAACCTCCGGTCTATGTATCAGGCCAAATTTGCTCACCCCAGGTATAAACGGGCACGATAGGGCAGACGCTCATTCACCTACCTTGCGCCAGTTTTGTGGAATTCACTCCCGCTTAAACTACGCCTGGAACCTAGTTATATCCATTACCGGAAGGTCGTCAAAGCCTGGTTTTTTAACCAATAGTTCCATACTCCTTTTTATGGGTAAATCAGATCCAAGGCGCCGGGAAACCCTCAGGGTAGCTGTTGCGCCATATAAATGCAATAAATAAATAAATAATAAATATGAATACCAATCCCAGCAAAAAAATTAAAAATGAAATTAAAAATTAAAAATATTTTAAAATACATTTTAGATATTTATTAAAACATTAGAATTAATGTAGTTATATTTCTAACTAGTTAATAATTGAGTTTAATTTTACATTTATTTTATTTAACTCTAATTCCATTAGTTTCTATGGGATGGTGTTGCAGTACCAGTGGTTGGCCTCATGTGGTGCTGGACTTATCCAGCACTGAGCTGCAGTACTTTTACAACTGTTTTGGGTCATTTTGGCTGTAGTAAGTGTGGTTTGTGAACAGTTTAGACTTTTGGTCTCAGCTAAACTTAAGATCCAAACTTAAGTTTAACTAAGACAAAAGCTACCTTTACTACTGGTAAAAGCCCTTTGCAAATAAAGAAAGCCATAAGGTTAGACTTTCATCTCAGTTTACCTATGTAAATCAGGCCCTTACCCTTTTTTGTGTTGGTGCATGTCCCTTCTTAAACCCCTATTTAACCCTTCTCAAAGCCCTCTTTATTTTTCCCTCAAATCCTGCCATTTATTCATGAATATTTCTCAAATTCCAGTCAATCTCCTCTCTCCCTTCCACACTTCTTACATACTTACGAGTGCTGATATTCTGCAGTCGGGACGCCAATCTCTGCAATGAGAAAGGTAGGAGTCATAGTCCGAACCTCTACATGCAGGTTTCTGAATAGCATTTAGTTGTGCATTATTTGTGCTATCGTAGTACTACTAAATGTACTACAAAATGCAACTTGTGAATAGGCCAGTAATGAGTAAACATATACATGTAACTTACCCATATGTGTGAGGAATGCCACAACAAATTGACCTGAACCATTGAAGTACCTGGTTATATGCCACAGTTAGAAAACGTGATGCATTTCAGTGGAACACATAGTGATGTGCTCTGGGGGCTCACAACTGTGGTGCTCTAGAAGAGCTTAGGGTGCATCATCTTAGCACAAGAGGTATGCATCCACTCCTGTGTCCGATGGCAGAAATGAGTGTTGCTCATCAGGAAATCGTTGTGTATGCTGCATTACCCTGAGACGGAATGTTATGCTTCAGGAGATTATGGTGTGTCCTGCACAAAGGAAGTACTATGTGAGAGGAGTTGGGAGCAGGATGCAAGTGACATAGAATAGTGATATCGGGTCATCTTTAATAAGCATTGTTGGGAATCTTCAACAGGTGGTCTTGGGTAATATACCCCACCGAGCAAACATTTTTGAACATACATGGCCAGCTTGATATGCTGTATTTGGGTGAGGGCAAAATCAAAGAGGCCTAAAACTGTCCAATGTCAGGAGTCATTTCCTAATCCAGTGTCATTTCCTTCTTTACATCCTAGTACAAGTAGCATTTTCCCTTTAACAAATGTAGGAGAACAAGTTCCAGAGGATGAAACAAACAGGACCAAATAAATAACTCACTCCTGACATGGAAGAATGTCAACATTTATTGAAACAGCATTTGGGTGATGTTTTTTTGGATCAGAAAGCTTAATTCTGGGAAGACACCACATATGAAATTACCTGTTGCACTTCTGCACATGATTCTGTCGTTAGGTGATGATATGATGAGAGCTGATAAGTTTGTGGGCTGATTGAGCCACAACTACAGCAGTTAACAGATCTAATTCATAAAGACGGATTGAGGAAGGTTTGGGGGTCATACCTTGACCTTTGATTGTCGGAAAGCTCTGGGTCACTCCTTCCAATATTACCTCTGGTCGACAGACTTTTGTAGTAGCATGAGAGGAAGAGCGGGTAACATCAGTTTAAATCTCCAAATGCAGTGTGATCATTTGGACCACACAATAAAGGACTCAATCAGTAACTTGACATGAAAAGGATTATTACAAACGTAGAGCAAGATTAATATAAATCAATCTCAAGAACATACAATTAAAGTATAAAATTATCAAATGAAGACCAAAGCGTAAATATCGGCCCTCAACAACAAAGAGCATATCAGAATCTCCATGGCAGATATGCAAAATATATGAAAAATAAATTGATGGCTAGAAAAATGATTTTGATCCTTCTCCCCATACATAGAAAAGATTTGCAGCATCTAGTAAAACAAACATTAACCTAAGGAAAGGGGATACTCTATTGAATCAAGATAGTGAGAAAAGAGTCAGCATCAGAACCTCAATAGAAGTTGTAAAGTAAAGAGTCATGTACAGGATGAAGCCACACAATCAGAGATATCAGGAGAGTTCTGTACCTCTACAAGTCTCAAATGAATCTGACTAAACCCAAGGATGGTTCACTAATTAAAATGCAGAAAGAACATTTGAGAAAATACGTCCTTATACACATCTTAATATGTTTTCAAGGTCCTTGAAAAGAACTTGGCTCCTTGAACACGACTCCCATCTTCCAGTCTCTGCTTCCAAATCATCCTTAGTTCTTCTCTTCGTCCAATAGTACCAACTGGTAACACTCCCTTTCCGCTTCATTAAAATCATTTGAGCTTGCCAGCTCTTCTTTGCTTCTCTATCTCTGTATTACAATGTGTTTTTCACTAACTAGTGTGTGCGTTTGGTCTGCACCTGCAAATGAGGAAAAAAAAACATTCTCGTTAAGGTTAAATGTCTTGAAGGCAAGTTTAAGGCCCACAATCATGCTAACATTATATTTCTCTGAAAAACTTTTAGTTCTACAAGCTTCATATAATCCAATAAATGAAAGCTTTAATAATGAATCAAGTTATATCGTGGGGCACTCTTACATGTATAAAAGTAACTAATTTGTGTAAATTTAAACAAAAATGACAATTGGTCATAAACTTTAAAGAAAGCATTAAACGCATACAATTAATTCTCACTGATCACTGGCACAATCACTGCATTAAATGCATTTTACCACTCAACTTTACAATCTAAGCCAATAGATGATTTAATATCAGCAATCCAGATGTCTCTGAAAATATATTTTTTTAAGTATGTGCACATGTATATATTAAAACATGCAATAAATTCACTTCAATACCTTCTGTGCACTATCTCGCATTCGTATTATTGCATCACACGAGTACATAAGGCCAAATGTAAATATATGTGTGTCCTAGCCAAACGTAGAAGGATGGAGCCAAGATAATGCTACTCCAATCCCCCCTCCTCCTATGGTGACTGTGCCATTACAGATTGCAATCAGATTGTTATTCGATAGATCAATCACAATTTAGTGGTCTTGATCATGTTTTGTCTGGATTCCTCCAGATGCTTCGCATAATCCAATCCAATTTCAATCTTTATTTCGATCTGTTTGATCATAAAAGATATACAAACAATCAAATAGTTTTACAGATCAATAAAAGCATGAGTTATAAAAGAAGTTGAATAATGAATATATAAATCAGTTAATTGTATACAAAGTTTAAAATCATTAGTCAAAATAAAATTGTTACGAAGCTGCCTCCACCGTCATGAGTCGAGTGCGAGTGTGCCACATCGCTGTTAAATATTTTGCTACTGCGAACACAATTGGGGGGACACCTCAGTCTTTAACATTCTATAGGCGGGAAGATACTGTTTAAGACCCAGATTATTAAGAAGAGGGACAAGCCAGTATTTCCTGCTTGCTTGGTAGGCTTTACAAAAGAATACCACATGTGAGTCATCTTCTTGTGGGTGCGCACACGCCGGGCAATGCTGTGCGGTCGGTGGCGAAGACCAAGAACTGGTGAATGACCTCAAGGGTAATGTGCCATATCTCCACTGGAGAAATAGCTTCCTGGTTAGCACAGGGGTCATGCCATCCAAAACACTTTCCATGAAGTAAAAGTCTTTACATTGGATGAAAAAGCTCGTTAGAGATCCCTCGCGAATGCTGTTCAGAGCAGTGGTTAGCATTCGATCGTAGTAAGCTTTAGACAATGCTTTGCGAGAGATCTTTCTACTTGCATTTGCCGGGTCAATCCAAAGTTCTGTTAAGCCTAGGCTGACACATGTCCTTTTTATGTAACTTAACCATGGAATATGGGTAGCATTTTGTGAGATTAGAAAGTCCTGGAGCTCTGCCCTGTAGTTTGTAAGATCTTGGCTGCTCCATAATCGTCTCCAGAACGTTAGGGGTTTAAGACCCAGTTCATCAGCTATTGGCCTAATTCCCAAATCCAATCTCATGGGGAGCAGCGGCGTACTTAAGGGGAGGGCTGTCAACTGCCTGATGAATTTGTTTTCCACAGTCGTCAAGTTTTGGGCGGAAGTGTGGCCCCACATTTCTCTCCCGTAGGTGACTGCCCCCGTGCCTGTGATTTGTAAATTTGAATGACTGGGGCGAGTGGACAGTATGTTGAGTTCTTCACCATCCTGGAGATGCCACCTGCTATCTGGACCAGTTTCATACTGGCCTTGGTCTGGTGTGTCCCCCATGTCATGTACTCGTTTAGTGTTAGCCCTAAATACTCAAAGGTGGAAACTCTCTCTAATCGGACTGAACCTAGCAAGGGATTAGGGCGTGTTGAAGGCATGGGATTCAAGATCATGTATTTCGTTTTGGAGGCATTGATCTTGAGGCCCCTCTCCATGCAAAACTCTAGGAAACCAATCGAGTACCCGTTGGATTCCCATGGGGGATTTCGACAACAGCAGGGTGTCGTCCGCAAACATGATAGCGGGCACCCTGATGCCATTCAATTTAGGGGCATCTATGTCGGCAGACCGAGTCAGGTGGGCGATTACCCCGTTCACAAAGAGGCAGAACAGGGTTGGTGCAATAACACAGCCCTGTCTCACCCCTCTGTCCACGGGGAATCTCTCCGTTAGATTCCCATTTCTACCACACCTGACTCGTGCAAAGTTGTTCCGATGTAATCTCATGAGAATAGTGAGATTGCCTGCCGGGACGCCTAGGTCAGCAATTACGCTCCATAGTTTGGATCTTGGCACCAAGTCGAAGGTGGCTCGCAAGTCCACGAAAATCGTGTACAAGCTACCACCCTCGATTAGCGCAGTCCTCCAGTAAATGAGATTCAGACGGAATATCTGGTCCGTTGTGGACACCCCCTTCTAAATCCCGCCTGATATGGGCTCAAAGTGTCGGATTCCTCGAGCCAAATGTGGAGCCGATCTAGTACAAGTCTACCAAACAGCTTCTGGGACACGTCTATTAGGCTGATGGGCCTGTAATTGGCTGGGAGCAGAGGCGAGCCCTTCTTGTATATAGGGGCAACCTCTGCGCCCAGCCAAGTACAGGGCACCTCCATGGCTTTCCATACTGCGTTAAAAAAGTTTAGCAAATAGGGGGCCCATACATCAGGCTCTTGCTTGAAAAGATCACCCGGTAGGCCATCCATCCTTGGTGCTTTACCTGATGAGAGGCCCGCGATAGCAGCTCTCACCTCCTTTTCAGTAAAGGGGTCAACCTCTAGATGGCTCGATGTAGGTGGGGGTGAATAACATGTGGCCCCCGCCTCCTCTGTGTAAAGGTACTGAAAGTGCTCTTGCCATACCCCTGATGCGATGTTCGGTTCTATTGCTGATGCTAGGTCCTCGGATCCCGTGTTGACAATACGCCAAAACTTACGGTAGTCCCTGGCAGCTAGGGAGCTAGAGAGTTCCTCCCATTTATCTTGATCCCATTCGATTTTGGCTTGGGTAACCAGTTTCTTGTATTCCCTTCTTCTGGCCTGGATCTCAAGTCTGTTTTTGCCCTCCTTGATGGAGGACAGGAGATCTCCCTTTGCCTTGCGACATGCGGAATTATACCATGTATTGCGGTGAAGCCCGCCACCTCAACTAGGTCCCTCAGAAAAGAAATCTATTCCCAAGGTCCTGACAAGTTCCTCATGTAACAGATACAATGAGTTGTGGTTGACCTGCGTGCTCGGTTCCTCACATAAGCTACCCACTTTTTCCAGTATTGGGATGAGTCTATCATAAAGCCTAGGAAGCTTCTCTTTGTTGGTGACTAGTTTCTCCCACCTTATTCTCCTTCTATTGTTTTCGAGGAGAAGGCCTAGGATTGCCACTGCCGTGGCCTCGTTCCTGCCCTCTAGGCCAGGGTGTGTGTAATCCAATGCTGGGGCGTTGTGGTCGCTGTCCACTGTATCTATCACCCTAAAATCGATGATGTGCGACCAAGAAGACATTTGTACTAGGACATAATCCAGTCTTGACTCGCTGCCTCTTCTATTGAAAGTGTGTTTGCTCGGGATATCAGATTAGATTCGTCCATTGCAAGCCCTAATCCCATGTTTAAGGGTTAGGGCGGTAATCTGTAATGCAAGTGGAGTCCAGGCTCTGTGCGGGGGAGCCACCGCAGAGGGTACTGCCCACCTTGCGTCCTCTTCTGTAGAAGACCCGTCCAAGAGACCTGTAAGGGGCTCAAAATGTGAATTCAGGTCCCCACCCACCACAAATGGGATCCCCTTGGGAATTACGCTAAGGAAAGCTGACAATTCCTCGATGGTAGGTGATTCCCGTGATATGTTTACTGGTCTTGAATAAACATTTATCACCGCAAGTCTCTGCTGGTTAGGCCTTTCCAGCAACACAACTAATATATCGTCTGAGGCCAAAGGGAGACGGACCGCCTGGCAGCCCAAGTGGGATGCCGCCCAGGTAGATAGGCCTCCAGAGGGGCGGCCCTTGCCCCCCCCATTTGGCAGAAATGGAAAAGGCCGCATACCCTTGGCGGGAGTACTCTTCCCTTGCCCAAGTTTCTTGAAACAGGCATAAATCCTTGGAGTCAATAAAGGAAATCCATTCCTGTTGTTCCAGTTTGTTACCCAGACCAGCCACGTTCCATGATAATATCTTCAGAGATGGTGGCCTGTGGTTCAAAACTGGAGTGAAAGAGGGGACGTTATCATTTGGACTCCCCCGTGGTGTTATTTTTAGGGCCAAGTCCCCAGGTGTTTTCCCAGGTTCACTGGTACTAGTACTGGTAACAACTCAGGTGCGATTTGGTTAATCTCTTGAATAGGTGCTAGTGCCTCTAACTGACATGTCTCTTCCAGTGAGTCGGTTATAAATCTGGGGGGGGTTGCCTCCGTGCCCTCTTTGGGACAGCAATAATACTTTTCACCCTTGCGCCTGAACTGTCAATCCATCATGTCCAGGTAGCTGAACCTATTAAATGTTGGAAAGTAAATAGGCTGCTGGACTCTTGGGTGACAGTAAGCTCCTCTCTCACCACCTCTCCATATGCCTCCCCTCCCATGATAGGTTTCCCAGCCCTCCTCCTCATTATTTATTGTGAAATACGCTTGATGATGGCTTCTAGGGTGCTGAAAATCTCGTCTCCCTCTGGTAGCCCACCCACCCACCCTTTCCGGGGGTCACCCCATCTCTCCTCCTCCCATGCGTGAGTCAGCGGGGGGTAAAAGGATGAAAGGGGTAGGGACTGGATGTTGATCCCCTTGTCATTGGGGAACTGTTCACAAATGTGGGAGACGGTCCTGGGATCTCTAAAACTAATCAGGACACAGTCTCAGTTGATTGTTTTTCTAGAACTACCTACCCATGGGACCCTTCTTACCATTAGGATCTCGCTCGTTATGCCCTGTGGGAGGGATCTATACGTTGATAACCAGCTAGCCACCTTATTTCTTAGAGAGGCAGTAGATTCGTTAAAGGTGGTTTTTAACTCTGGAACCCCCGCTAAGATGACTGTGAATGGACTTACCTCCGGGGGGAGGTTCACTACTCTAAGCTTGGTAATATTACTTGGTACCTCACCTGCTGATGCTAGTGTTTTGTGCTGTTGATTAGGAAGAGGGATGTTGTCCTTAGGCTGTTTAGAGGTAATTTGGGTTTGGGGTAGTTGTGAAGCAGAATTGAGCTTTGGCTGTGTGTTCTTGGTTTGGGTAATAGTTGGTTTAGCCCATTGTAGTAAGGGTGCTGTACTACTGACCATCTTGGTGATAACTGGGGCCCCCCTCTTATTTTTTGTCTCTGTCCCCCCTCTGGCGCTATTACTATCTACTATGAATTTATCGGCTAATTGCACCGTCGATTTCTCTATGGTGACTAGTCTAGCTTCCATCTTAATTAGCATGGATTCTAGGGGACTTACTAGAGACCTCATTAGAGCACCTATATCTGCAAGAGTAATATCCACGCCAGAAGTCTCTAAGGGGTTTGTGGTGATTTGTACTGTTGTCTCCAGGATCGAAGTGTCAGTAGGTAGAACCTCAACTGTATTAGATGGTGAATACCCCGTTGCAGTCGATCCAGAATTATCGGCCTCCTGAGTGGTGTTGAACTTTGGAGTTTTTTCCTTTCTTCCCCCTCTGTTTTGGGGCCCTCTTTTTCTCTTGGGGATGGCTCCTTCCCTTACCCCCTGCAATCGGTTACTGCCACCGCCATTGGTGTTATTAACAGGGGGAGCATGGTCGAGAATAGGGGGTGGGATAGGGTATGGTTGAACCGTTGGCAATTGTAACAAACTCAGGTCAGCAATATCACTAAGGTCCTTAACAGTAGTATGAGAAGTGGAAAGTATCAAATCTGAGTTTAAAAAAGAATCACCAGCACTAGTTACTCCATTATCAGGATCAATATTCTCAGTATGCTCTGGTCTGTTGCCTGGAGTCTTAGCGAGTGCCAAGGGGCCCATGGAAGATCTCCTCACCCAGTCTATTTCTTGTGAGATACGCCTCTCCAGGACCGTGATTTCGTCAATCAATAATGACCCTGCTTTGACAAAGTAATTATCCAATGTACCTTTTGGGAGTCCCTTCGCTGCCATGGTGCTTTTGCTCCTTGTTTCCCTCATCGAGATCGTTGTTCGCTGTTGGGGAGAAGGGAGACCAGGAGGGGAGGCCCAGTCCCGGTCTCGACCGTTCTCGAACGGCCTCAAACGGCCCGCCCTTTGCCCGGGCTTAGCGGTAGCGGTAAAAGGCGTGGTGATATGAGAGTAGCAGGGGGCGGGAAAAGACACCAGGTGCGCTGCGTTGATGATGCGCGGTGATCCCTGGGTCTCGCAGTCCCGGCCCCTGTCTGCGTGCTGTGGTGATATCCAGAGTGGGCTGGAGGTTGGCTGTAAGTCCCGAAATGCAGGCTCCTTGAGACACCCGGTAATTGCCCAGAGTCTTTCAGCAAAGGAAACGGCTGCGAGCGGCTCCCGCGGAGGGGGGCCGCGTGCCGTAAATAGCCAGGGGCGGGAAGAGACACCAGGTGTGCTGCGTTGATGATGCGCGGTGATCCCTGGGTCTGACAGTCCCGGCCCCTGTCTGCGTGCTGTGGTGATATCAAGAGTTGGCTGTAGGTTGGCTGTAAGGCCCGAAATGCAGGCTCCGTGAGACACCCGGTAATTGCCCAGAGTCTTTCAGCAAAGGAAACGGCTGCGAGCGGCACCCTAGCATAATCATAATATCTGCTCTGACCTTCTTCTAACTCTACATCTGCTGTCTTTCTTTTCATTCACTCTCTCTCTTTTGCATGGTGATATCCCTCACAAAGCAGATAAATGAATATTGCACAGATTGAAAGGATGATAGGACAACAAATAGCTACAGACTTAACCTGCCTCCACAGGACACTCCCCTAGTAGCAATTCTCATAGGTGTTCCGCCACTTAAAGAGAATTGTCTGAAATCCACCCAGGAACTTTTAAGTAAAACCAAGTTCTGGTGCAAACAGCACTCAATAAATGGGGCGCATGCTGCCTCCCATATCATAATGGCAAAACGGGTTGGTTGGGTAGGACAGAGGCCAAAACAAGTAGAGGGAGATTGGATCGTTATTAACTTTGAGCAGGCAGGAATAGTGGGGAAGCTGTTTCAGGAGGGACTTAATGAGGGACCTGGGGTATAAGGGCCCTACCCCTGGGATTCTTTTATCCACCTAGTACCTAGTAGGAGTCTTTGGGAGAATTATGTACCAACAAATAGGAAGGCACGCTTACCGCCAAAATTAACTTATAGGGATGATCAGTGCAGTAACATGACTCCACTCAGAGCCCCGACTCACCTATACTGTTATCTAAACCTCCAGGTGAGGAGGTAAGGGAGAGTAGCTTTGTGTGCTCAAACAGATTTCTTCCATTATGCTACTTAGACGAAAATGATTGACGGCAATCCCCCCCCGCGGAGTAAGGTCAGAATTTGGGGCCCCGGGACTAGTGAGGGAAACACCTTACATTGTAAGACCGTACGCTGGAATATAGCAGGGTTAAGATGGAAAAGCGAGGAACCCAGGTGGCTTGATTTTTTAAGAGAACACGATATTGTGGGTCTACAAGAGACATGAGACAGGGAAAATAATTTTTGGGTGGATGGATATAAGTCCTTTTGCGAGCCAGCACGGCCCCCTTTAGCAGGAAGAGTGGGGGTCTATTAACTCTAATGTCACCCAAGCTGATAGGAACTCATTCTATTGTGGATGCTGGATCTTGCAACTGTTTAGCCGTAGAAATCACACCTGTCAATACATCTAAATTGTTAATAGTACATTTTTATAATTCGTTTGAGAGTACATTTTTAAATGAACATTTATATAACCTGAAATGTTTTTTTAGGTAAACAACCATTACTTCGCATCTTTTACTTCGCATGCTTTTACCTAGCATGCCTTTACTTCGCATATACCTTTACTTAGCATATGCCGTTACTTCGCAGGAGAAGAGTGGATCCATGGTTGAAGGTGAAGAGAGGGACCACGGGCAGAGAGAGGTAAGTGGGGCAGTGTAGTTAGGGTAGTTTAGTAGTGTATGTTTTGTGTAGTGTTTTAGTGTTTAGGGGAGTGTTGTAGTGTATGTGTAGTGTAGGGGGTAGTGTTTTAGGGTTAGGGTAGTGTTGTAGTGTATGTGTAGTGTAGGGGGTAGTGTTTTAGGGTTCAGGGTAGTGTTGTAGTGTATGTGTAGTGTAGGGTAGTGTTTTAGGGTTTAGGATAGTGTTGTAGTGTATGTGTAGTGTAGGGGGTAGTGTTTTAGGGTTTAGGGTAGTGTTGTAGTGTATGTGTAGTGTAGGGGGTAGTGTTTTAGGGTTTAGGGTAGAGTTGTAGTGTATGTGTAGTGTAGGGTAGTGTTTTAGGGTTTAGGGTAGTGTTGTAGTGTATGTGTAGTGTAGGGGGTAGTGTTTTAGGGTTTAGGGTAGTGTTGTAGTGTACGTGTACTGTAGGAGAAGTGTTTCTGAGTTTAGGGTAGTGATGTAGTGTATGTGTAGTGTAGGGTAGTGTTTTAGTGTTTTGGGAAGTGTAGGTGGCGTGGAGGGTAGTGTTGGTCTGTCGGGAAAAAAATAATAATAATCTTTATGCATTGTATAATCCTGCGAAGTAATGTACTGCTAAGTAAAGCCAATGTAATGCTTTTCATTGTTTTTGCGAAGTAATGGTATGCGTAATAAAATCCTGCTAAGTAAAGGCATTTGCGAAGTAAAAACTTCGTAGAAAAGGCATGCTATGTAATAGCATACTAAGTAACGTAATACATTCGTTTTTTTAAGATGACTATATAATGACGCAAAACACTTTCTATTCTATTATAATGTTGGCCAATTTTAATGTTCATTTATGTATCAAGAACTGTCATGTTGCAGATTTTTTAGGACCAGCCAATTCTCTTAATTCCCACTTCGAGCATACACAGCATGGAGAAAGTCTGGAGGAATTCTTGGCTGCAGTAGACCTCATCCAGCCTAGTACAAACACTAGTGAGGTGAGGAACCCTACTTTTAAGGAAAGAGGGTGGAATTCTATAATCGATTATATATTCATCTCCCCTGTATTGTGAACTCAGGTGGTCTATTATAATGTTATTACAAAGGATGGTAGCTGTTCCTAAAGAAAGGAGTCACACTCTCCAACTTATTCAGGTTGAAATGTAGTGTGTCCAGAAAGATAAATCGGTGAGATCAGGATAAAAGTGGGGGAATTCCTCCTTTTAGAATTGGTGCCCTTACACACCCTTGCGGGTGTCGTGCTTCATCATCGAGCCTTGCTCCTCATCGGGGTGATGCTGCAGTCCCCACGGGCCCCGCGAGAGGGCTATTTGTTGAAGATCTTTTGTAGGAGGTGCCGCAGTTGTGCAAGCCGGTATGTGGGCCTCGTGAAGGTGTGTTTGTGTGATAATAAAATTATCTGACCAGAACCACAATGTAATTTTATTCAGGGGTCCGGTAGATAAATTAAAATGTGAAGAACTGGAGCTAATCCTAAACAGCAAATATGTAGAGGGGATAAGTATGCTCCCGCTGCTCTCAGTCCGTGAAAGTCATGTGAAAGTGAAATGGGGTCCACATGTTTCGCGCATGTATCGGGTCCCTATTGGAGCCTCTGTGCGCTTCGTCCGGACCGTGAAATAAAGTGAATAAAAACCATGGGAGTCAGGGCTAAGAAATACGTACTATCTGTATTCTGGTGAGCCCAACCTAGTGGAGACACAAAAAGGGAAAAGAAGGAAATGACACAGTACAAAACATCAGAAAACATTCAGTATCATTGTACTAATGTGGATGCATATATCGTGGTAATACTTCTCTACCACAAGAAACTTTAAAGCAATCTCAGTATAACAAGCCACATGATGGTAGGTTACACAAAGTAACAGCCAGTAATAGGTCTATTATAATGCACAGTGGTCCCATTATGGTAATCACAATCCCGTCCACCTTGAGTTAGGTGGGGGAACTGGATTAAAGGACTAACAAGGGAAATCCTCCATTAACACTTGTTTAAAGACCTCTGATCAGGGTCGTAGGCTAAAGTGGACTAAAGTAATCCTGGACCTTTTCCTTCAGGAACTTCTACAAAATGCCAAAGATAACTTAAGCACTGTTCCTGATCCAACACATTTGGGGGCAGAGGTTCTTTTGGCAATTGAAGGCATCTATGCCCAGGTAGCGACAGGTCTCACGCTGCCCAGTAGAAGACACATTGAAACAGGTGAGAGATGGTTTAACAACAGCCGCGGCCAGTGGTGGGAATACCTGCGGGCAGTGGGGAGGGGAGGGTCAGGGTGGGGGGTAGTAATGTATGGAATATGGAGTTTAACAGGTAAGTAAACATATAAATAAATAAAATGAAATTCGTTGCGCGCACTGCATCACATTTGGTGATGCAGTGCACGCAACAAAATTTGTTTTATTTATATATATGTTAACTTACCTGTTAAGGTCCGTACTCCATACATTACTACACCCCACCCTGTCCCTCCCACTCCCCATGTCACCACCCACAGGCACTCCCTCCACCGGCCGCGGCTGTTTGACAATAATTGCTCAGATGGTCATCAAAAACTTATCACCGCCTTAAAAAGGTCCCACGAGATAATACTTGAATGAATGAGTGAATGAAAATACATTTGTACAGCGCGATTGCTGCCCTGAGGCGTCCAAGCGCTAGGGAACCAGAAGGGGTGTAGTGAGACTGCCCTGTTAAAGAAGTCCTATAAGTGTGTTTTGAATACCCGTATAAAGGAAATTAAAGAAGAAACATGGAATGACCTATTAACAGTCGAGGTCCTTAAGGATATTTCCGGAATCTGGGCAAAAGTTAATGCACCCTTTTTTACTGGCTCTAAAATCTCTCCCCTAGAATGTAATATTACAGAGTTTTGGTGGTACTCCCATTTTAAATTCATATATGAGGGGCCGGCTGGGCTGGGATTCCCTGCTACTCTTGATCATGATTTGAGCAACCCCTTATTGGTTTTTAATGAAGGAGATGTTGAGAAGGCAATCATTCAAAAGGCCAGTTACAAGGCCCCCAGACCGGATAGTGTGCCGGCCGATTTGTATAAACATAACCTGATCCTATGGGCAACATTTCTAACCAAAGTATGTAATACGGCTAGTCAGCGGGGTTTCCATCATCTTGGTCCCACTCTAGCATCATTCCAGTCTTTAAAAAAGGCCTGAGAGGTGGACCGAGCTGTTATAGGCCGATATCCCTGATTGACTCAGCTGTAATAGTTTTAGGTAGAGTGATTCTAAGTAAACTCTCAGACTGGTTAAATGTTACTGGTGTACTAACAGATCTCCAATAGGGTTTTAGAAAAGGTAGGAGCACACTAGATCAGTGTTTAAATTTGCACTTACGAGTTGAGAAATACACAGTTGGCCTTTATGGATTTATCTTTGGCATTTGATCTAGTAAATAGATCTGAGCGAGGGGGAATGTTCATTGATATAGGAATGGATCGTTGTCTAGTTTATTTTTTGGCGGAACTTCCCAGGGATCTTTTTGCAAGGGTGATAGATAGTCAAGATGGCAAATACACACAGCACTTTAAAATTGGCAGAGGTGTCTGAAAGGGCTGCATTCTAGCTCCCCTTTATATAAATAACCTAGGAAACTCCCTATGCTCTGCTAGACCAGATATTCGACGTGGAGGGGACAGGGTTATCCCTGCCCTCCTATACGCAGATGACGCTGTCTTGTTGGCGCGTGCAGCGGTAGGGCTGCAGGGTTTATGTGACTCTTTTGGGTCCCTTATGCAATCTCTAAATCTAATTGTCAACAAAACCAAATCACACACGATGATAATGGGCCAGAGACCAAAAAAGCTTAAAACCTTTTACTGCAAAGGTGTAGCGCTGTCAAAGGTGACCTCTTTTCTTATCTGGGGTGTTGTTTGATGAAAGGGGCTCGTGGGTTCCCAAGTAAAAAGCAGAAAAACACTCTGGCAAGATCCTTGGCGGCCGTCCATGGTTTTGCACAATGACTCGGGCCAAGCTATTTAAAGCCATGCTTAATATCTATAGGTCTAAATTCATTGCTATGCTATTGCGAGGTATGGGTCTGCCATTTGGGAATACAAATCAGCAGAGTGGCTTCAGATAGTTGAAAACAAATTTTTAAGGCTTTGCTTGTTGGTCCCCCAATCTACCCCCACCTATGTTATACACTGGGAACTGGGCATTGGCTATGTCTCTGACCTGATAGGGCTAGCTCCTGCGGTATGTTAGTTAACAATTTGGACCAATCCAGAACTAGTACTGAATAAAGAGATTTTCAGGGATTGTGTCTCCATGGAAAGAGCAAGTAAAATCCTGTGGTTGCAACATGTTAAGTAATTTCTGAATAAACTTGGGTGCCCCAAACTCTTCGTCTTCCCGAGAAAAGATTCAGAAAGCAGACCTGGTGTGAGTCAAAACACAATTTTGAAACTTGTTGTCTGTGGAGAGAGAGATGATTGAGAATATGAAACCCACTGTGAAAGCTTATCTCCTGTTAAAAACCATACCACAGATAGAATCTTACTTGACATTCGTCACTAAGCCGTTCCATCTCGTCTTTTCCCTCATTTACATACTCTCTATTGAATGTACAAGCATAGTAAGCATAGTATTTTGCAACATCGTTACCATATCTGTCGCAGACTGTCACATAGTCATCTCCCTTGCAATGTGCGGAACATTTCAAGACTACAACTTGAACAGACGATCGCGAAGCCTCCAAAAGTTTGATCATCTGCTCACCATTACAGATAGAGGTTCCGAATGATGTCATAAATCTCTTTTGGGACAATAACTGTCCCAAGTCCTGCATCACACGAAAGCCGTACTGACTGTCTGGAAATGTAATAATGCCAAATGTAAATATATATATGGCCTAGCCAAAAGGAGAAGGATGGAGCCAAAAGTATACTCCTTCATTTGTTCAGAGACTCCACACAGCTTTAGAATGGGAGCTGAGATACCAGAAATCCAAAGCATAGTGAGACAGCAGGATGGAGACAACTAGCAGTGTAAGTGAACATGGCTTGGACCACCACTGTTGATGTTGGGGCAGGCAAATCATAACAGGAAATAAAGAAGGAGACAAAGCCCACACTGGATGTACCTCCACCCAGTCAGTCGTTTGGTAACTGGCCAATAATGGGAGGTTGATGTTGGTTCCAGGTAATTATAGAATGGGAGCCAAAGGAAGATGGCAATGCTGACACACATTGCTAATGTGGAATGAAGGGGGGTGTCACTTTAAGCTATGAAATGCAATCAAAGTTTATGCCCAGTGATAAAGTATAAATAAAAAAAAAATATATAATGAATACATATGTAATATAAACATATACATATATAAATATGTATGTGTGTGTGGACATACATAAACACGACGTGTGTGTATACTTTATTTTGAAATGTAGGAGTTAGTTTTTTGTCTTGCTTTTTTCTGCTGAAATGGCTATATTTATTGGGAAAATACTCTTGAAGTAGGAGCAGAAACTGCTAAAATGAAATTGAAAAAGGCTGCTCCATTAGTTTTTAAACCAGACAAGAGAGCCTGGCCCAATGATTTGTGGTGAAAAGACATGTTAATGGAAAATATGAGAGAGAGTTTTGTTAATATGATTTCTATCATCTTGACAGAAATTGAACAGATTGGAACCAGAAACGTGATCACTCAGGAGTTGCTACCAAAGGGTGTGGATGCAGAGAGTGAAAATACATGAAACGTTTGGGTTGTGAGATTGACACTTCAGTGTGAGGATATCGAGAACAGTGACCTTGTACACATTATAAATATAAAGGAAAATCCAGAAGGGCTGTGGCGCTTACAGTATGTGTGTCTAATCTTTGCCCAGACTCTACCTCTAAAAGAGATCAAAACAAGTTGATATTGAAGGGGTCCATCTGGTGTGCCAAAGGAGAAATGTGGTGAATAGCAAGACCTGGAGGCACACTCATGAAGTTAATATTTTTCAACAGATTCCGCCATTTGTCATGGAATCCAAGAAAAGGAAATCCAACTGGATATTTAAGGATTATTGGATTCTACTACTCAATGATCCAACACATGGCTTGCAGCTCAGGAGGAATTATCTCAAGCCTACCACAGATGATTCAAATAATAAAGTGACATGGTTCTGGTTGATTTATTTGTGCAGTCTAGTGTTCATTATGGACCTGAACAGATTATTACCACGGTGAGAGGAGACATGTTAACAAGACTACTTGAGTAGGGATACAGGCTCAAGATGAAAAGGACATCCTAAGAATATCGAAGATAATGGTTTGGGAGAAAAGGGAGATATCAAAATTGACCCATGAACTGAAGGGGTAGACTAGTTGGGATGGATACATATGTGGGAGAGGGATGTTCTGTATACCCGAGGGGACAGTGTGAAGGACCTACTGGAAACATGGTTGCCTACCATGAGAAACTCATGGTCTAGTCTGGTAGGCAGACTGTTTCTGCACAAGCTCATCTCCCAAAGAGAGGGAGGACAATGGTTTAGGGATTGTTTTAGCCAATTGTAAATAGTTTTTTTTGTTAAATTTAAGGTGAGCTTTTGGGGAATGGCAGGGCATGGGACGACCTTAACATAATAGGTCTACAATGTTGGGCTTGGGATGATAACTGTGGAGGTAATGTAATTGAAGTTTATAGCACTGAATGTGAAATGTTTACATTTGACCGATAAAGGATTGACAATATGAGTGTTCTTCAAAGAGGGACTATAGTAGGGTATGCCTTTGCAGGTAACCCATCTACTGAAGCCAAATTAAAGTATCAGGAGTGCTGTCACATTTTATTCTAAAATGTGTGAAGTGACATTATTAATCCACTGAATGCTCCCTTTCAGATATTATTTAAAGAGAGTAGGTATGTGCTGATCAAGGGCGAAATACAAGAGGAAAGAGTGACAACAAGCGAGAGTGAACTAAGCAAGATCATCCATGCCCACGTCACGACACACAACTAATACTGCCCCACTCTGGGACAAAATCCCCAACACAAAGAACGGGCTCTCCACCTGCATACCTGTAGTAGCTACCAAGATGAAGACTAACTGTCTCTAAATCAGCAAAAACAAGACAGAAGAAGTGATGTTCAGAAAAATACCCCTCCGTGGGACTTCACCTGGTGGCCAGTCGACCTCTGTCGCACTACTATTCCAGCTTGTGATCTTCATTGGCAAGAAGCTGGTTATGTCCACCCAGGTCAATGAAGTCACCACATCCTACTTCCATACCCTCAAAATGCTGAGGAAAATGTTCTAATGGCTCCTTAGTAACACGAGAAGGAAAGTCATCGACATTCCCATCTTCAGAATACTGGACTTTGGAAATTCTACATTTGCCAGAATCACAAAACATCTCACAAGAAGACTGCAAATCATCCAGAACGCAACAGCCATACAGGACACACATTACACAACACCAGAGAGAACTCCAAGGGCTCCCGCTCAAGTCAAGCTCCACACTCACACGTTCAAAGCACTACATAACATCTTCCTCGCATACCTATACAACTGTATCTCCTTTTATCAATCATTCAGATACCCTTGCTCAGTTACACTCTTGCCTGCACACATCTCATTCATACATAACCAGAAGACGAGCCTTCTCTTACACTGGTCTTAAAGCAAGGAATGATCTCCCTCTACACATGTTAACAATCTAGAATACGCTGTTCCCCAATGTGATATAGTGAGTGAACCAAGCAGTGAGTGAAGGCTCCAACAAAAAAGGAAAGGGAGGTGATTCCTCCCTTTTGGAACTAAAACCCTCACACACCCAGCAAGCTAGGTGTCATGCTTCATTATCTGAGCTTGCTCCTCGTCAAGCCGGCGGTGCAATGCCTGACGGGCACCCATAAAGGGGCTCTTTTCCGGAGATCTTTTGTTCCTGCCGTTGGTGCGGTGCATGTGAGGGCCTTAGCGAAGGTGTAGATGTAGGAAGAAAGTGGGTTACAAATGGTTAGATTGTCCACTAAATAATTTTAATAGTGTGGTAATCTACCTTATTAAAAGAAGTGAGGAGAGAGTACTCCCTGGCGCAAAGATCCAGGAGTGGTCAACATTTTTCATGCTGTGGTTCCTACGGATACTGTGCATTTCATCAGTTCCTATCAGGAGTAACTATCTACACTCTGTGGATGGTGAGGATTCTACCTACCATAGGATATCTGGGGGCTGGCAGGGAGTTCTGTCACGTCTTAGTGGAACCCTACTAAAGAGAAGTGATGGCATCAGCGGTCTTCTCCTGTGCTGGGCACCTCGGATGTAGGTACCCTGTCTGCCGGATAGACACCACCAGTAGACCTACCCACACTTAGTCAGGATGGGGAGAAGCTGGAGCGTTTTTCCTTTCCTTGCTTCATGCTTTTAAGAATTGCACCATCCCACTACACATCACAGCCTTCTCCTATGTTCTATAAGCAGCTGAAAATGCAGCTACTTCAATAATGCTGCTTCCTGCCATCGGGGGAAAGATCCATAATAACACAGTTATTACATCGCACTGCTTTTACAATGCAGCTATTACAATGCAACTGCCTTTATATCGCATGCCATTACAACACATGCCATTACAACATATGTCACTACAAGGCATGCCATTACAACGTATTCCATTACAACGCATGCCATTACAATGCATTATAAGGTAAGTAATACAGATTTTTTACTTTTATGGTGGGTATGGCTTTTGGGGTAGATGGGAATAGTAATTTTTCCCCTACACTATCCAACACTTTCCCTACTGTTTCACTCACTGGAGTGGGAATAGTAATTTTTACCCCTACACTATCCAACACTTACCCTACTGTTGCCCTAAAAGTATAATGCATTGTAATGGAATGCATTGTAATGGTAGTTTTTAAAAATACGTTGTAAAATCATGCGATGTAATGGTAGTTGCGATGTAAAAACCCTATTGTAAAAGCATGCGTTGTAATTGTTTGCATTATAACATCATATATTTGCCCTCGGTTCTAGGTTCTCACACATGAGCAGTGCCAGGGTACCATCATAGGTGAAAGTGCACTTTGCAAATCACATATCAGATCCATACTTGGAATATGGGAAAGAGGCTACTACCTGCTGTGGATTTTTAGTTTAGTTGTAGTTCCTATCCTCAACTTGATAAAGCCTCAGTCTCAGTCACCAAGAACTGAGAAATCCTGTGACCCGTGACAGGCAGTGAAGGCTGTAGAAACACCTGCTAAAAGTGTTTGCAACAGAGTTTAAATTACTAAATGTATTATTAACTATATTTAAATTAATGGGGGTGATGAAGATAGATACACACACCTAGTGTAGCTACAGTGAAGGTTGTAGGTCAGGCTGGATAATCTTTTTGTATTCAGTCAAAGAGAAATGATCTCTGGTGAGACAGACATTTGACGAGGAACTGTAGGGCATATCATTGAGACAATTATCGCGGCTTTAGCAGCCATTTTCGTCCAGAAAGGAGCGATAATTGTATCAACCTATTAGGAAGGTCACGCTATAGTGTGAATCCTTGCCTCCGTGCCCTTTCCCTTAACGCTCAGCTTTGCATCTCTAATGAGATGCAAAGTGGGCGTTCATCTCCAGAATAACAGAAGAAATGTCGCTAACTGACATTTCTCCTATTATCTAGCCTCACGCCAACCTTCAGAGCGATAAGAAAAGTACTGCTAACCTCGGTTATCGCTACTTTCCTTACGCCTGCTTTTCATCTGACTTAGCCATGATATCCTATGGAAGGTGGATATCATGGTTAAATCTGCCCTGTCCCATCAGCAAGCATTCGCCAAACGGTGTGCGATTATCACTGGAATTATAGCGATTATAGCACTTTTGGCAGCTTGCGTCTTGATTTCTATCGCTTTGGAGATAAGCGTTGCTGATAGTACGTTATCTCCACGATAGAAACCAGCGGTAGCCAGCGATATTTATCCTAGCGCTAAGTGCGATTAGCGATAATTATTGCCAGTTATTGATGATATGCCCCTTTGTAAGGCTTTGAGAACACATGTTAGAACCTCTTTTAGAAGGCCATGGGGCATGCAGGGACTGCTGGGCACAATCCAGAGTTATTCCCCATTCATTGGTGGCTGCATTAGTGAATGCAAAGATTTACCTTTTGATTCTTCAGGTTCTGAGTCAAAAGTGTTGATGATGCTGCAGCTCCCGCTCAGTGGACCCAAAAGTTAAGTAGCTTTTCCCCTTACAAGGGGGGGTTAGAATTCTCCAGCTCCTGAGTGGAGCTCCAGCGAGGGTGTGAAGTCCTCAGTGGTGTATGGCTATGCCCATGGAACCAGTCAGGTGCAGTTGAAGGGCTATTCACATCAATAATCCTCTCATCCTGGCCACAACGAAACATTTAGCCACAGTGAACCGGCAGCCCCTTGTGGCATACAGGGTTTCTGCATTTCTCACTCTCGGGCTCAGGCTCTTTGGTGCACTCACCTTTAATTTGGCTAACAAAAGTCTCATGCTCTGGTCTAATTGAGTTCACTTGTGGCCTCTTCTGGCAAAGAGGGGCATCACAGCGGTGCAGGACTGGTGCTTGTTGTAATGGCTCACTTCACACAGCTGAGATCCCTGCGACCCTCTCCTAGTATCAGGGGTAAAATAACTGGTCCTGTACATGGGCAACAACTTAGGGCCTCATTAAAATGTTGGTCAGAAAGACCTTCCGACCAACTCGTCCTCTGAAACATTCCGACCGACTCGACCTCAAGCTCTCAGACCGCCGTTTTATGTGAATCGCATGTAAAACTCTGACCGTGTTGGTCAGAAACCATTCCGCTTGACTTCATCGGTCAGAAACAAGTCAGAACTGACCAAGTGTCAGAAATGCCATCACATAGGCATTCCACTTACGAATAAGACTTGGTTGACCCATCAAACAGATTACGATGCATTCGACGTATATCGGAACCGTGTTGGTTTGTGTTTCACATGCCAAGCGTAAAACGACAAAATCAGTCTCAACAACAAGCAGAGGCAGTGCCAAATAAAAAAAATCAAATATTAGGCACGCCCACCAATTCACCTATAAAAAGAGCAAACAAATTACCATGATCCTCTGCTCACACACTACTGTTGCCAGCCTATAGCGGAGTCTGTCTTCATTCCCTGCTCTTTGCCTTGCACACACTCACACACTTCATCCACCACACAACTTGCACTGATCTCTTTTTTTGTGAAATACCCTCTTTAAAACACACCCTCACTTTATTTTTCACCCTCACCTTCACCATGCACCAGAGGAGGCAGCCCTGTTTCACAGAGAATGAGTTGATAGTGTTTGTAGATGAAATCATCAGAGTAGAGCCACATTTATTTGGGACTCTAGCCCAACAGACCCCCCCTCACCCAGAAAAATAGGATGTGGGACAGGATAGCCAGCAAGGTGAGTACTGAAGCATCTGTCCTGCGCTCACTGGAGAATATGCAGTAGAAGATGCAAACGCACAACGGACTAGCGCTGGCCCTCCTGTCCACCTTTGCACTTCACTTTCTGAGAGGAAAAGGTGCGTGCCATCCTTCTGCTGGAGAGTGTCTATGGAATCAATCACAGAAGGACCAGAGTCTGGTAAGTAGCTACTCCACATTCCACTAAAGTTTGCAATTTCACCTTTACAGAAATCACTGTAAAGGTCCCAGTTAACTAAATGCTGGTTTTAGATTTTTTTTTTAAACTATAGTCAACGAGCATGTGATGTGTATGTCATATTGATAAACCACATACCTGTAATGAGAATAAAAAGGCTCAAAAATATTACCACATACAGACTTCTATCAAACTCACAGCAAGGCTTTGTGCCCCAAACACCAGTCCCCAGTGTCAGACATCTTGCCAGCGCATTTCCACTCACTCTCAGGAACGCGGAGTCCCAGGTAGGCTGGTTGGGAGTGGTCGGACGGTGTATGTGGACCCAAGCCTGATGGGAGTTGTAGTGACAGCAAACACTCCTCCTCCCACACAGCACAACAAGCCCACCTGGAACTCTGCTCTCCTGACTGTGAGTAGAAATGTACTAGCAAGATGGTTGGCACTGCTGCATGGTGTCTGGAGCAGAATGCCTCGATGAAAGTTGTAGTCATGTAAGACAACAGGCACCACTGTCAGACATCCTAAGAGTACACTACTGTGAGGAAAGAATAGATCATGCTGGGCTGTTTGGGCTAGGTCGGAAGGAGTATGTAGGACAGGGCCTGATGGGAATTGTAGCCATTCTAAATACGCCTCCTCCTACCCAGCCCTGATAACTCCTCTGGACCTATACCTACCTCACAGTAAGGGGAAGTGGACTAGCAAGGTGGCTAACACTGTTTAATGGTATTGAACTTGAATCCAACTCCCATCAAGGCCTTGTGCTCCAAACACCAGTCATCAGTGTCAGCCATCTTGCTAGTAGGCTTCCATTCACTCTCAGGCCCATATGAGATGTTTGGACTGGGTGGGAGGGGGAGTCTTTGCCCGGACTATACCTCCCATCAGGCCCAGTCCTAACACACCTTCCCACCCAGCCCAAACAGCACACCTGGAACTATGTTGTCCCTCATAGAGAGTGGAAATGTACTGACACAATGGCTGACACTGGGTACTGGTGTCTGAAGCACAAGGCCATGATGGGAGTTGTGGTCAACTCAGACAACCAGTATCAGACATCTTGATAGTACACTTCCCCTAATTGTCTGAAGACCATTCTTCCTGATGGCCTGTTTGGGCTCGGTGGGAGGAGGAGTCTTTGCATTGACTATACCTCCCATCAAGTCCAGTCCTAAACACACCTTACCACCCAGCCCAACAGCACACCTGGAATGATGCTGTCCCTTATAAGGAGTGGAAATGTATTGGTAAAATGACTGACACTGGGTGCTGGTGTCTAGTACACAAAGTTGGGAGTTGTGGTCAACTCAGACAACAGGCCCCAATGTCAGACATCTTGAAAGTATACTTCCCCGAAAAGTCTGAAGACCATTCTTCCTAGTGGCCTGTTTGGGCTGGGTGGGAGGGGGAGTGTTTGCCCTGACTCCATCCCAATCAGACCCTGCCCCACACACACTTTCCTATCCGGCAAAAACAGACCACCTACAACTATGCATACCTTACATTGAGTGGAAATGTACTAGAAAGATGGTTGACACTGGGTCCTGAAGTGAGGAACACAAGGCCGTTATGGGAGTAGTGGTCAGCGCAGACAACAGTCACCACTTTCAGACATCTTGGCAGCACTTTTCCACTCACTGGCAGGAAAGCTGAGTTCCAGATAGGCTGGTTGGGATGGGTTGAAAGGTGTGTGGTAGACAGCTCCTGATGGGAATTTTAGTCAATGCAAATACTCCACCTCCCACCTAACTCAACAAGCCCACCAGGAACCATGCTTTCCCAAAAGTCAGTGGGAATGTACTGGCAAGATGGCTGACACTGGAACTGCTGTTCAAAACAGAAGGACAATATGGGAGTTGTGGTCAACTCAGACAACCAGCACCACTGTCAGACATTTGCCAGTTCACTTTCCCTCATTGGCTGACACTGGGGACTGCTGTTAAAAGCACAAGGTCATGATCGAAGTTGTGCTCAGACAGCAGACATCTTGCCCGTTCACTTTCCCTCATTGTCAGGACACCACACTTCCTTGTGGGCTGGGTGAGCTGGGGGCGATGATGTGTGTGAGCCCAGGTCTGATGAGAGTTATAGTGATGGCAAATACATAGCCCAGCTAACTCCTCTGGGCCTGTGACTGCCTGACAGTGATGGGAAGTGGACTAGCAAGATAGCTGACACTGCGGCATGGTGTTGAACTTGAAGCCAACTGCCATCAAGGCCTTGTGCTCCAAACACCATGCACCAGTGACCGACATCTTGCTTGTACATTTCCACTCACTGTCAGGTATGTATATATCCAGGTGAACTGTTTGGGCTGGGTGGGAAGGTGTTTGTAGGACAGGGCCTTATTGAACATGTAGTCATTGCAAACACTACTCATCCCAAACGGACCAACAAGCCCACCTGTACTAGCAAAATGTCTCACAGTGATCCCTGGTGTCTGAATTGAGCACAGTTACCATCATGGCTTTGTACTCCAAACACCAGGAACCAGTGTCAGTCACCTTGTTAGTACATTTCCACTCATTGTCAGTTAGCCATAAGCCCAGATGAAGTGGTTGTACTGTGTAGGGGGAGGAGTGGTTGCCATTTTATTCCAGCTCCCATCAGGCAATGCCATACACAAACTCATCCCACCCATCCAAAACAGCACCCCTGTGATTCTGTTTTCATGAGAGTGAGTGGAAATGTATTGGCAAGATGGCTGATACTGTTGCATGGTGTTTCCCCTGTCCCTCACTCCCATCAAGGCCTTGTGCTACAGACACCAGTCCCCAGTGTCAGTCATCTTGCAAGTAGATTTCCCCTCACTGTCAGTAATGCAGAGTTACAGCTGTACTGGTTGTGCTGGGTGGGAGAAGGAGTGTTTGCACTGACTCCAACCCATTCAGACCCTGCCCCACATACACTTTCGTATCCAGCCCAAACTGACCACATTTAACTATGCATACCTTACATTGAGTGGAAATGTACTAGAAAGATGGCTGACACTGGGTCCTGGTGTGAGGAACCCAAGGCCGTTATGGGAGTAGTGGTCAGCGCAGACAACAGTCACCATTTTCAGACATCTTGGCAACACTTTTCCACTCACTGGCAAGAAAGCTGAGTTCCAGGTAGACTGGTTGGGATGGGTTGGAATGTGTGTGGTGGACAGCTCCTGATGGGAATTTTAGTCAATGCAAATACTCCTCCTCCCACCCAACTCAACAAGACCACCAGGAACCATGCTTTCTTGTCAGTCATTGGGAATGTACTGGCAAGATGGCTGACACTGGGTATTGCTGTTCAAAGCACAAGGCCATGATGGGAGTTGTGGTCAACTCAGACAACCAACACCACTGTTAGACATTTTCCAGTTCACGTTCCTTCACTGGCTGACACTTGGGATTGCTGTTAAAAGCACAAGGCCATGATGGAAGTTGTGCTCAGACAACAGACATCTTGCCCGTTCACTTTCCCTCATTGTCAGGACACTACTCTTCCTGGTGGGCTGGGTGAGCTGGGTGGGATGGTGTTTGTGGACCCAGGCCTGATGAGAGTTGTAGTGATGGCAAACACACAGCCCAGCTAACTCCTCTGGGACTATTACTGCCTGACAGTGATGGGAAGTGGACTAGCAAGATAGCTGACACTGCTTCATGGTGTTGAAAATGAAGCCAACTTCCATCAAGGCCTTGTGCTCCAAACACCATGCACCAGTGTCAGACATCTTGCTGGTACATTTCCACTCACTGGGAAAGCAACAGACAGTGAGAGTGTGTAGGCAGCCACGCCTATGTGACGGATGAGACATGGACTAAGCTCAGTACACAGGCATGACCAACTCTAACATTGGGAAATAAAGAGTACAGATGTCACAGTTAAACCACAGATGTGGAGAACACCAACCCACCAGTGTCACCACAGAGTTTCAGGTACCATTCAATATCTTTGGACATGAAATGAGAACTAAAGACAATATGGCCATTCATGCACATAGGTGGACATGTTTACCAATCCAGATCTTTTCAAAATTGCATTGTTCTCCAAAAACATAGGCCAGCATCATGTATGAAGGAGGCCAAACTATCCTCAATAACTTATTGTTAAGTTCAGTAATCTATGTAATGGGTATGATTTGAGGGGCAAGGGACATTCACGTTAATGATTGTGTCATTTCTGTACCAAAAGGGCAAGCTGGAAACACCACTGTTATGTTATGTTATGTTATTTGGATTTTTTAAGCGCACAGCTTCCCCAGCTAAGGGGCGTCCCGGCGCTATCTCTAGAACAGGTAACACAACCAATAACACAACAAGAAAAAGTGTTTAATAGGGCAGAGGGAAAAGGTGAGTTTTAACAGCTCTTCTGAAAGCAAAAAGGTCCTCTAGGGAACGAATGTGGGCCGGAAGTGCATTCCATAGCTTGGAGGCCAGAACCTTAAACGAACGGGCACCCAATCTACATTTTTGGAAGCGGGGTACACAGGCCAGAACTTGGCCAGCAGATCGAAGGTTGCGCGAAGGAGTGTATAAAGACAAAAGATGGTGGAGGATAATGGGGGTGTCCAATTTAAGAATCTTAAATGCAAAGCAAAGGGCCTTGAACTCTATACGTCTGGTTACTGGTAGCCAGTGCAGGTTGGAAATTGTATTGCGAGCTGAGCAGAAACACGGAAGGCCTACCAGAGCCCTAGCTGCCGCGTTCTGCACTCGTTGAAGTCGCAGAACTTCTGCCTGATTGGCGCTCAAGAACAGTGAGCTCGCGTAATCGCTGCACCAAATGAGGACAACCAGTCCCAGACTCTGACCGACATGGAGCTCTCAGGCAATGAAGACTCTCACACATTATCAGACGAGGAGGACCAACCTGGCCCATCAGGTTTGGGTAGACACACAGCCCAAGCAGCTACAGCAGGATCCACTCAGAACCTCAGCTGACAACACCCAGTTGACCCCAACCCTGATGAATGCAGTAGCCCGGGACACTGATAACAGAACATCAACACAGAGCACTCTAGAGTTGACTCACAACAACACCCCATCAATGAGTTTGGAGGCTCAGTGTTGACTATGCCACCAACAACTAGGAATGCTTGGTGGGTAGGGGTGGTTGGAGGGGCCATGTGGATCTATGCCATCAAGAAGCTTATGCTGCCAATGATGATCACCCAAACCTCTTCCGGATGATCAATGCCGACCAGGATTACCGGGGAGAAATGGGCTAGGTAATAGGGATCCTACGTAACATCGAGCAGCTGCAGGCAGGCCAAAACCAATGGCTGCACATGTTCAATCAAAAAATCGATGACATGTCTGGGGTGCAGCGGGACATTGGTATCAGCCTCCACCAGATTGCAACTCATTTGAGCACACCTCCTGGTGTGCCCACGTCTGGTACATCCTCACAAGCCACAGGGAGGGACGTGGAGTCTGGTAGAGAGTCCCCAGTACACCACGAGCCTGTAGCTCTGGGTTCCCCAGCCAAATGTGAGACAGGTTATCCGAGGAAAAATCTGTGAGAGTCAGATGTCAATACACCACCCCCAGGAAGTGACAATGTACCCATGATATCCTCCAATGTGTGCCAGGCATTTACTTTGTTGACTGTCATCATGAACTGTCCCACATTGGATGGATGGTCCAGGTTGGACTTTGGACTCAAATTACTATGGCTTTACCCTGGAGAATTCAATCTACCAACACTATCATCTCCTATCTACACGGTCTGGTTCTTCTTAGTGAGCACACCACCATTGTGTGGCTTCATTTCATCACTTTATGCACAAAAATAAGACAATTTACAGCAAAATACTTGTCCATGTTGTGACTTTGAATTCCAAATGTACTGATTGTATTGACCTGCAGAATCACTAAGAAGAAAGTGTCAACAACGTTGGTAAGCAATCACTTCCAAAAAGTAAACTAAGGGCCCGTGAGTAAATGTACCTTGGCACTGCATGATAGAACAACCAGGTTATCACACAACCTGTAGTACATGGTACAGATTCAATGGAATTCTATTGTCTACAAAACTATCACAATTTGCCAGCACAATCAACAATCATTGTTAGCAAACCAGCTCATCATGGCCAAATTCTGATTAAAAAGCTAGTTGGATGTGTGATAACAGACAAGGCACACCTCAATGTGGAACACAGGTTAATTCTCCAGATGCAACCTGGCACCTGAACACAAAGTCAAGCCACATCACTCAGTACTGAAAGGCACTAAAAACAAATCAAGTGACTATCAGGTCTGAAGGAAGTGCATGCCAGGGAGTTCAGCAAACAGTTCCATGTCGGAGTCTGTCACCACATCATGTGTCTGGTGAGGTCACTACTTGCAAGTCCACTCTGTAGATGACCTGGTAGGAAAAAACATAGACAGAGTCAGGAAATCAGTAATAAGGTAGCACATTTTTTTTTAAATATGTCATCTGAAGCACAAAAATATCCGTGTGAACACCAGCTGGGCTTCACAGTAACACTGTACATGTTAATCTGCCCATTTCAAAGACACATCTTAGACAAAAACCTCAGGACAGTTATCAGACACTCACACGCATACATACACATTGTCCACCAGCAACACAATAACAAACAATTGGGGTTAGCCACCTCCTCTCCTTGCATACTTACAGTTATGTGAAAAGGTTGTGGATAAGCTGTTTTCTCAAATCCATGCCATCAGCATCATCACCACTGTCATCATGGCCCAGTCTTGGATCCTCCCTCGGTGGCACCTGCTAGTCTTTAAACATAACAAGAGGGGGGAGGGAGAGATAGTGGATTCAGTCTCCCCTGGTAATTCGCATAAACAGATTGGAATCCACCTAGAGAGTGGTAGTGATCCCTAAAGTGATAGGGGAGCACACAGCGTTGTTTAAATGCCCCTCACACACCAACAGGCCCCTTGGTGTCATGCTTCATCATCGGGCCTTCCCAGCCCTCTACGGGATGCGGCGTGCTACGACTCACGGATACGCAGGAGCACTTAGTAGTGAACTATGTGTATGTGTGTGAAGGAATGTGAGTGATAAGGTGAGGTGAAAAGGTGAAAGATAAAAAATACCTGGCTCGTAGGAAAAAAACTATGTATTGTATCCTCGGCTGGTATTGTTAAAAAGGTGCAAAGTGAGGTTGACAAATATACGTATTAGGGTATGTCAACCTATGAAAAGCGTCGACATGTTTCGGAGTACTAGGACTCCTTCTTCAGGACGGGGATCTGCACGTTAATCCCCACCTTACTCACATGGATATGAAAATGTAAATGTAAAAGGGTAATTTACAAAAAACAAAAAAACTAGGTGAAATGTACCTATCAGTGTTTCTTTGTAAGCTCTGTTGCGCCCAATTGGCGTGAGTAGAACTTATAGTTCAAGATTCTCTGACCTTTATGAGCCCAGGCGTGGTATTGGGGGAATCCTGCTTAATATAGCAACGGTTACTGCACGGTCTAGTCGACTGCCTTCCCCTCAACGCGGCTCCGACGAAGTGGCCTGCTAGTCTTTGTCATCCACAATCAGAGGTATGCACTTACCTATTGCCATGATGTGTAGCATGCAGCAAGCTGCGATGAACTGGCACACCTTTAATGGGGCATATTCGAAGGTTCGTCCCATCCTATCCAGACAGCGGAACCTTGTCTTCAGGAGGACAAAAGTCCGCTCCACTATCTGTCTGGTCCGGCCATGGGACTGATTAAAGAGCACTCCTGCTAGAGTGACTGGGTTCCGCAGTGGTATCAGTAACCATGACTGGTTTGGGTATCCAGAGTCTCCTACATTGACCAATGAAAAGATCTCAGTTGTTTGACAACAGATCACACTACCTGATATACAACCAACACACACTGCAACATACACAAACAACATCACCTTCCAACAAGCCAGGTTAAAGTTGACTTATCAAATGTGGGATGACGCTGTTTCACAGGATGTATGTGTCATGTGCCGAGCCAGGAAAATGGGCACAGATGTGTGAGATGCACATGTCAGCCAAACACACCACCTGGACATTAATGGAGTGGCAATGTTTGAGGTTGCAATAGACCTGTCCATTGTCCTATGGTGGGATCTACACAAAATGTGTGAAATCAATAGATCCAATGACATGGGGTATCCGTTCTAAGGCATAGAAGTCACTTAAAAAAAATATTTATTTTTATTAGAGCAGGAACAAAAAACAGAAAAATTGACATCACAGGACAATTAAATAAAATGGTAATAGCGGATATCAAATAGCTAGCAGCGAAAAAAACATTTTACATGAAATTACATGAGATAAATTATGATTAACATCAGCTACAGAGATACGTTATAAAAAAAAGTACAAAGACTTCTCGGGGGCGTGGCCAAGATGGCGGCGGAGTAGGACGTGCTTCTTGTCCCCTCCGGCGCCGGGCCCAACATAGCCTTGACCAGCGGTGACCCCAGGGGCTCCTCTGGGCTGTGGGTCGCCCCGGAGCCTTCTAGGAGCAGTGACCGGCGGTGGTGAGAGCTTTGCCGCTCCTGGTGCCCGTGGACGGGGAGCGGGGCTGGCCGCTGATCTAGCGGTCCTGCGGCGCTGTGAGCTGCGGCGCCAGGAGGCGTTTGGGGAGCCCGGGAGGCCCAGCGGACACTAGAGGTCGGTGGATGGAGGTCGGAGGAGCCTGATCTGGTGCGGAGCACTGCGGGGGCTGAGAGGTGGTGAGATCGGGCCAGACCGTGGCTTTGGACCGGAGCCCCGAGAGGAGGCGGGGCCTATTGCCCGCGAGCGGCGGACCTGCAGCGCGACCGGCGGCCTACTCGAGGTCGGGGTCTGAGGCCTAGTCCGGGAGGGGGTGCACGCTGCTCTGGGACCCGGCTCTCTACGCGAGTGCCCAGATGTGGAGGTGAGCCGGTGGAGCCAGGAGGAGGCCGGTCCAGCACATCGGTAGCGGCGCCGGAGAGGGGGCGGAACCTTCTGGCCAAACATCGGACATCGCGCTGCGGCTGTCGGCGCACTCGAGGCCGGGGTCTGAGGCCTTGCTACCGGGCTGTGGACCTGCTGCTGGGGGCCTCGTCCGGACCCCCTGCTTTGTGGAGAGCGGTAGCGGCGGCCTGTGGGGACAGTGGTGGGCCCCCCCATGTTCGTTGGCTGAGTAGGGTATCCCATTTGGGACCCACGTGGTGTGGCTGGCCGGACCTGGGGCCTGAAGCCCGCAGCGGAAGCATGGGTCGTCGTGGCTGAGGGGCCCCTCGAGGTGAGAGACACAACGGTGAGGAGGCGGAGGACCAGTGGTGAGATTGTGGATAGCTGTGGACGTAGCGGCGGGAGCTGGAGCTGCGGGGACCCCTTACTGTGGTGGACTTGCTGGTGGGGAAGGCACACTTGGAGCTCGCTGCTGCGGCTGGGGCCTTGGCTACGCAGAGTGGGGCCGCGGTGGTGGCGCCGGCGGGCCCAATACCTGCAGCATTCCTGTAGTGGCCGCCTAGAGGCTACCTTGGGATCTTGGAACGGTGGGAGACGACTGGCGCACTCGTGTTCATCCTGCCTGTCCTCTTTCCTTCTGCTGGACGCTCTTCCGACTCTTGGGCACACGGCACTGGAGTGGTGATGGCCAATAATCCCCGCAAAGGGAAGGTGGGGTCTGCCAAGAACTCTCAGGCTCCGGCCTCCCCTGGCCAAAGCTCGTCATCGGGGAGATCTGACGATGAGGCCCCCGCGACTAAGGCCTTCATGAAGGAACTTTTTGCCTCCATCAAGGATGATATCTCGGAACTCCGCACCCAGCTAACTTCAGATCTCCATGAGGTGAGGCGGGACGTCGACGGCATTGGGGAGAGGGTGGCCACCCTGGAAGATCACGACCTTAGCATGGCCAGTGATGTGCACTTGCTGCAGCAGGATGTGCTCCGCCTGATGGAACAGAATATAGACCTGCAGGCACATGCGGAAGATCTGGAGAACCGTTCCCGCCGGAACAACATCCGCATTCGAGCGGTTCTCTGGGACGGTGAGGCGGGGGATCTCCGGGAGTATGTGCAGGCGCTCTTTCTTCAGATTCTGGATGAGGAAGACGTGCAGGAGATCAGAATGGATCGGGTTCATAGAGTGGGCCTGCCCCGGCGGAACGGAGGTCCCCCTCCGGATATCCTGGTGTGTGTCCACGACTTTCAGGTCAAGGAAAGGATTCTGAGGAAGGCGCGTGCCATACCCTCCCTGCAGTTTAGAGATCATCGCCCTCAGCTCTATCAGGACTTGGCCGCGACGACACTCCAGAAGAGGCGCGAGTTCCGTCCTGTTACTGCCTACCTCCGAGAGCACAATGTCTCCTATTCCTGGGGGCACCCTTTCCGGATCATTTTTCGATGGCAGAATAGGTTGGTTCAGATTCGCTCTCTCAGGGAAGCGAAAGAGCTGTTGGGCCTTGAGGATGAGACCCCGACACCCGACCGCCGGAGCTCCTCACCACGGAGAAGACGCCGTTCATCGTCCTGGCACAGGGTGGGCCCGGAGAATCGCCGGAGGCCTGACCGCGCGACTAGCCTTCAGGAGCGAGGAAATGCTGTGGCTTCTGTGGCCTCCGCCACGCTTCCGTCGTCACAGCAGAGCTCTGGGGCGGCCTGATCTTCGCCTGGCTTGCCTTGGTGCCGGAGCGGCACGCACTTACAGGTAACGGGGCGATGAATGTACTTTCCGAGAAGACACCTCGGTCTTTGGCCCTGAGAGACTCGTTCTTGGGTCTCCAACTACGCCCCATGGTAGACTTTCTACAGGGGCCGTCCACCTTGGGACTCATTCTGTTATTGTTTTGGGTAGTTGGGGATTTGAGGGATAGGAAGGGGGCAGAATGGGGAATGGAGGGGTGCTGTTGGGTGGATGGGGACTGGGGGAGGGGGGAGGGGGAAGGGTGGTGACGACGGGTGGTTGGTTGTGCGTGTCTGGACTGGTGTGAATGGAGTTTTCCTTGGCCTGGGAGGGTCTGGAGAGGGGGGTTGCCGTGAGGAAGGGGGTATACTGGACTTAGCTGCTGGGGAGCTGGGAGGCGCACTCTGCCCACATGCCTATTAGTTTGGGTACCTGGAATATAAAAGGCCTCAACTCGCCACAGAAGCGCCTGAAATTATGGAAGTACCTCTTGGATCACCATTTAGATGTGGTGGGGCTCCAGGAGACCCACCTGGCCCGTAAGGATGAGCTCCGGCTCCGACATAAGCAGTTCCCCCTCATATACAGGTCTTCCGCTTCTACTAAGCATAGAGGGGTGGCCCTTCTGTTTAGGTCTTCTATACAGTTCCAACCTCTGGGAGTGAATAGCGATAAGGATGGCAGGTGGCTGATGGTTAAAGGGGTGCTTCATGGGCGTGTGTGTACGTTTGTAGTGGTGTATGTGCCAAATGCCCAGCAAAATAATTTTCTTCAGGGTCTGTTGGAGGCGGTGGGGGCCTTCGTCGAGGGTCATCTGGTGGTTATGGGGGACTTTAATATAGTATGGGATCAGGCTGTGGATAGCTCCCGTGCCCAGAGGTCGGACTCTGGAGTATTCTCTGCTGTGACTAAGCAAAAGATGGAGGAGTTGGGTCTTCTGGATGGGTGGCGTGCGGTGAATATGCAATCCAGGGACTATACTTTTTTCTCACACGTGCACCATACCTACTCGCGCATTGACCATATTTTTGTGAATCAGGCCCTTAGGGGAGATGTCCGAGCCTCTGCGATCTTTCCTCTCTCTGTCTCAGATCATGGCCTCTTGACACTCCAGCTTCAGTGGTCGGTGGGGGGAGATGGGTATCGGAAATGGTACTTTCCGGCGGCTTTGGTGCGCGATGAGGCATCCTGTAGGGAGCTCAGGAAAGCCATTAGGGAATTCTTGGCGCTTAACCCGAGCTCGGACACCTCAGTGTTTAATACCTGGGATGCATGTAAGGCCTCACTGAGGGGTACCTGCAAAGGGCTTAATGCAGCTCTTAATCGCCTGCGTAGGGGGGAGAGAGAAGCCTTGGAGGCTGAGCTTGAGAGACTTGAGAGGGCCCACAAACTGGCTCCGTCTAGCACGACCCTCCGTCCTCTGACGGCTATTAGAGGGAAGTTGAAGGCGCATTATGCCAACCGCTCTGAACTGACCCTTTTGCGGCTGTGCAGGGGCTCGTACGCTCAGGGGAACAAGGTGGGCCGCCATCTGGCTCGCCAGCTTCGAGAAAAAAGGGAGAGGGAATATATAGGAGGAGTCCGGGACCCGGGGGGCACAATTCGTCATCGGGACGGGGATTAGGCGGATATTTTTGGGCAATTCTACGAGACGCTTTATACTGGCGATTCTCTAGATGCGGAGGCGCAAGACGCCTTTTTATCCGGCCTCCCCCTCCCACAGGTCTCTGCCATCAGCAATGACCTTTTGGCTGCCCCCTTTACTAGGGAGGAAGTCCTTGGAGCGATTAAGGCCCTGAAACCCAATAAAGCCCCGGGCCTGATGGGTACACGGCTTATTTTTACCAGTCGTTTGCCTCGGAACTTGTTGATTACCTGGTCTCCCTTTTCAATAGCATGGCGACGGCCGGGGAGACCACGGGCACTATGGCTGAGGCCCTGATATCTGTGATCCCCAAATCAGGGAAGGATCCCTCCAGCTGTGCTTCGTACCGCCCAATAGCCTTATTAAATGTGGATGCCAAGCTGTATTCCTCTCTCCTCGCCCGCCGGCTGCAAGATCTGATGCCGGCCCTTATACATCCGGACCAATCTGGTTTCATTAAGGGACGGCAGACTCACGATAACCTACGGAGAGTGATCCACCTGATTGAGAAGGCCTCTAGGTTCCGGATTCCTGCAGTGCTGGTAGGTCTGGATGCTGAGAAGGCCTTTGACCGGGTCGATTGGGGCTTTTTGTTCCGCACCCTGACTGCTTTCGGGTTTTCCCACCAATTCCTGACGATGCTGCGGGCCAATTTCCATCGTCCTACCTCGAGGGTGTTAATTAACGGGCACCGATCGGTTGCCTTTCCCCACTCTAGAGGTACGAGGCAGGGGTGCCCTCTTTCTCCTCTCCTCTTTGCTTTGAGTATTGAACCTCTGGCTTTGGCGATTCGGGAGAATGACCGCATCAAAGGCATACCCTTCACAGGGGAGCAACACAAAATCTCTCTGTTTGCGGACGATGTCCTGCTATCTTTAGGTGACCCAGCTCAGTCCCTACCACCTGTCCATGAGGAGCTATCCAGGTTTGAAGCAGTGGCGGGGTTTCGGGTCAACTTTGACAAGTCACATGTCCTGAATTTGACCCTCCCCTCAGCGGAGGTGGACCGCCTACGCGGGATTACGACTTTGTCGTGGACCACCTCGTCCTTATCGTACCTGGGGGTACGCCTCACGCCAACTGTGGGCTCCCTCTTTGCGGCGAATTTCCCCCCCCCGTTAGCCTCGGTGCGCAATGACCTTGATAGATGGAAGCCAAAGTTCCTGTCGTGGCTCGGTCGGATACATGCGCTTAAAATGGTCCTCCTCCCCAAGTTTCTTTACCTTTTCCAAGCTCTACCTATACCTTTGGACGCGGATTTCTTCCGCCGCCTGAAGACGATGATGCTGAAGTTTGTTTGGCAGGGGGGCCGGGCTTGGATACCCTTTATGACGCTTCGTCGGCCTAGGGAGGAGGGGGGGGTTGGACTCCCAGACATGCTATTATATTACAAGGCCGCGCAGCTGCGAGTGATAGTGGAGTGGACCCAGCAGCTTTCTGAGAAGCATTGGCTACATATGGACCGAGCAGTGGCGGGTAGGTCTATTTGGGACCTGGCGTGGAAGCCTAAGAAAGATCGCCCAAAGAATGCTTACATTAGCACGCCAACTAGCACGGTTTTAAAGGTGTGGGATACGGTCACTGGTGACGATCGGTGGACCACTTTCCCGTCGCCCTTCACCCCTATCCACTTTAATCCGGCCCTTCCGCCGGCCACTCAGGAGGGTCCCTATCGCCAGTGGCGAGAGGGTGGATGTCGGGCGCTTACGCACTTGTTTCATGGGAACGTACCCCTCACCTTTCATAATTGTATGCGTGATTATGGTATATTACCCACAGAGATCTATCGCCATGCCCAGCTGCTTCACTGGGCGACCTCAGAGGGTGTGCGTGAGGCGGCTACTCGTCCACTCTCTCCCTTCGAATCCTTCCTACTTCGCACTTCGACGATGCGGGGAGCGATTTCTTTCCTATACGGCCTACTCCTGCGTACGGCGATTGCCCCGCGGCCTCGATATATGGAACGATGGGAGGGCATTTTGGAACGGGACATTTCTGACACGGAATGGAAACACCTCTGGAGAGATGTGGCGGCACACAATCACTCTGTGAGCCTTCAGGAAGCCCATCTGAAAACGATGTATGATTGGTACCTGTACCCCTCCAGGCTCCACCGCATTTTTCCTACATCATCGGACCGTTGCTGGAGAGGGTGTGGCCTGCTGGGTGACTTCCACCATATCTGGTGGGACTGCCCGATCATCCGCCCCTTTTGGTCGGAGATTCTCTCCCACATCAAGGAGATACTGGGGTACCCGATCTCAGAATCGGTGGAGCATGTACTACTGGGTCTCCGAGACCCCTTGTTGGAACACCAGACTAAGGCTGATAAGCGTATTCAATGGCTATGTCTCGGGGCGGCTAAACTCACCCTGGCGGCGGCGTGGAAAAAGCCGCAAGCACCGGCTATATCATTGTGGCACTCGAGGTTGTGGGGTCTTCTGAGCATGGAGAGAATGTCGGACATCTTCCTGGGGGACTTTAAGAATTTCCACTTTCGATGGGGTCCACTAGTCCGCTTTTTGTCATCTGGACTCCCGTCTGCGGTATGCCCGCCCACGCTACGAGCTTTGCACTTGTTCCAAGTATGAATGGTTTGTGTGTCCTGCCTCCAGGATATGTGTGGACATGGATGCGTCGTCACCACTGGGGAGGGGTGGGGGGTGGGGGGAGATCCAGTTTTTTTTTTTTTCTTAGTTACTGTTTATTGTTGCGACACTGCTTCACTTAGTGCCTAGGAACTGCTATGACTTCAAGCACCTTTCCTTGATTGCCTCTGGACATAGTTTCTTTGGTCCATTGAGACGACACGAGCATTGTGTCTGTCCGTACCTGCTACCTGCTATAGAGTGAACTTTCGTGGACTGCTTACAACATTTCGTTACAGCTTATTATGTTCCCCTGTGTGGGATTTATGGCGGGGTTGTCGCCTGTTCCCTTTCCTTCCCCCCTTCCTCCCTTCCCCTTTTTCCTCTGAATAAATTCAATAAAAATATATTTTACAAAAAAAAAAAAGTACAAAAGAAATAAATATGAGGGAAGTGAATATGAAATATATTGCACAGTAGCACACACTAAACCATAATCCCGTGATCTTTCAGCCTTTTCCACCTCAAGATAATTCTCCGGAAACCTGAATACCTGTATTCATTACTGACTAATTACAACTTAGGAAAATAAAATCTATTCAAAGGCTACATCAAACTAACGTACGAATATCGTATAGCTATTAAAGTGCATTTGTGGCTAGCAGCAGATATTCTAGTAAAGTGCAGAGATTAACTCCATGAGGCACAGGGCTCTTAAAATATACTTTACTCAGCTATATAATAGATAGCCAAATGTACCCAAACAGCTCTAAATCGTACAGTAGCTCCTAGACGTTTTGCATAAGCGTCCTCAAATCTGTAAATACTGTACATTTTATTAACCCAATGTTCAATCCTAGGTTGTTTATCAGTCTTCCAATTTTGAAGGACAAGTGACCTAGCGACCGCTATTGAAATTACAATAAAATGCTGCTGGTATTTCGTTAAACATTTTACCTTCCCTGATGAACCAAACAGCACCAACATACATGATAGGTCAATTGTAAAAGACAGAATTAAAAATGTCCTTCCAGAATTGCTTTAGACTGCTACACTCATAAAATATGTGTACCCAGCCCCTGTCATCCTATTTGTTATATCTGAAACATTGCTTCAGATTAGTTGGAAACATCTTATGCAGTCTCAGAGGGGTGTAATATGCCAACTATCTGGATAAAAAATTCATCCTTTTAAAATGAGTGCCTCAAAGTGCTTTGTTTGATATCTCACTGAGCTGCTGCCACTCTTTGGTATTAAACTTGCAGCCTGTTTCTAAATGAATTTTCTGGAACTCTTTCCTAATAATCTCTTCACTATGAGCCATCTGATGCAATAGACTATACCAAAATCCGACCACCACAATTTTATTTGCCATCTACCTTGTAATTTGACATGCAGTCTCACTCAGCATGGTTTAGTTATTCTTGAGAAAACTAACAAGCTGAAGAAAACTCATAGAAAAAGCGGTGTTTACATTACAAGATTGTAATCAAACCATTTCCCAAGTAATCAATGTCTCGTAGTTATAAGAATCCCCAGCCTAGTTCTTGCCATACTTGGTAAAGCCCACCCAGGCAACGTCAAACCTCTTACTGTACAATCTTGAATGGGGGGTATAAGCATGGTATGCTGGAATATCTCAGGATTCATAAAAAAGCTGAGTTATTGCTGCTAATGCCAATATCACCTTGTGTCTGTTTTTTTTAGGAAGTTTCGCTGATCGTAAGATGGTAGGACGTTTTAAGGCACTTTCCTTCAGCATATGTATTATTATTGTTTTTATCAAAACCCAAATTTTCCTCTCCTAATTGTGATAACAAGTTGATCAAGGAGGCCTGATAGTAGGTTGCAAAATGTGGGAATGCTAACCTCCCCCTGTGCTACACCTAGTTGTAGTGTGGTTAGCTTAACCCGGGGGTGTTTATTATTCTACACAAACTTCCGGATCATTTCATCCAGTTCTTTAACCCCTTCCATGCTCATGACGAGCTCAGCTCGTCATGGCATATACCTCTCAGGTGCTCACACCTGTTTTCATTGCTGTCCAGTACAGCAGGGGAAACTCTCAAGCAGCGATGAGGTTAAAATAAGACAGAGGGATTTTTAAGGGAAGATTACTAAAAAGAAACAAAAAATATGGGAACTGCGACATTTTAACCATGGAGATTCTTCCTATCAATGATAGATGGCGCAAAGACCACTTATCTAGTAGTTTTTTCACTTTCGCAAGCGTGCTGCTGTAATTCAATAGAAATTATTGACCACAATCGTTTGTGACAAAAATACCTAGGTATCTGACTGGATGTGGTGATCGTAATTGTAGGGAAAATTAAATGGGAGGATTTCCGTTTTAGCTTGGTTCACTTTATATCCCCCTACCTACATACATTTCCGAATGTCATCCAATGCATTCTGTATATTAGACCCACCTGCCTTAAGATATAAAATGATATTGTCTGCATATGGCTTAATTATTGCCAACCCCTCCTTCCACCTGACTATATAATTATTTTAACATATGTAACAAATGTATATTTGTTGTATGCTTTGTACCCTCCTGAGGCGGAAGCCGGAAGGTCGCAATTTTATTTTATTAAGAGTCTTGTTTCTTTGTACCTTTTAAACATTGCATTGCCTCGTTTTCACATACAGCCTGATTGTGAAGCGTTTTAAATAATAACCTGTGAAATCTCACATTGCCATCTCCTCCGCTCGAATTGCATAGCGGCGGTTTTTATTCCCCTCTGCCTCGCGCTTGACTGACTAAGCGGTGCTTTTCTACTATTAATTTCCCCCGTCACTCGAGACAGCCTCAGCCGATTTGGGCGCTGAGACAGCCGAGTCCCGGGAGGGTAAAACCACTTTGGCGGCCATCTTAGTTGGGGGCAGCGCTGACACGCTCCTGATTGGCCAGCATAAAAGGGCTCACCAAAAACAGGCTCGTCAATTTGTTGTATGCTTTGTACCCTCCTGAGGCGGAAGCCGGGAGGTCGCAATTTAATTTTATTAAGAGTCTTGTTTCTTTGTTCCTTTTAAACATTGCATTGCCTCGTTTTCACATACAGCCTGATTGTGAAGCGTTTTAAATAATAACCTGTGAAATCTCACATTGCCATCTCCTCCGCTCGAATTGCATAGCGGCGGTTTTTATTCCCCTCTGCCTCGCGCTTGACTGACTAAGCGGTGTTTTTCTACTATTAATTCCCCCCATCACTCGAGACAGCCTCAGCCGATTTGGGCGCTGAGACAGCCGAGTCCCGGGAGGGTAAAACCACTTTGGCGGCCATCTTAGTTGGGGGCAGCGCTGACACGCTCCTGATTGGCCAGCATAAAAGGGCTCACCAAAAACAGGCTCGTCAATTTGTTGTATGCTTTGTACCCTCCTGAGGCGGAAGCCGGGAGGTCGCAATTTTATTTTATTAAGAGTCTTGTTTCTTTGCACCTTTTAAACATTGCATTGCCTCGTTTTCACATACAGCCTGATTGTGAAGCGTTTTAAATAATAACCTGTGAAATCTCACATTGCCATCTCCACCGCTCGAATTGCATAGCGGCGGTTTTTATTCCCCTCTGCCTCGCGCTTGACTGACTAAGCGGTGCTTTTCTACTATTAATTCCCCCCGTCACTCGAGACAGCCTCAGCCGATTTGGGCGCTGAGACAGCCGAGTCCCGGGAGGGTAAAACCACTTTGGCGGCCATCTTAGTTGGGGGCAGCGCTGACACGCTCCTGATTGGCCAGCATAAAAGGGAGGGGCCAGCCTCCGCGTAGCGGACGCGAAATGCGGACGCGCCGGACCTGCGCCGGAGTCGCGCCAGAGTCAGGCCCATCTACCCCCGTCCACGCCAGGACGGGCCTTGGGACTATGGATCCTGCTCTAACCCCAGGTATATCTGTCCATTATGACACCACTATCATCTACACTGGTGAGGAGTTACGACACCACTTGTACATTGCCTGTTCATAATTTTAAATGCACATATTGTGGCTTCTCTATGGGCCGGATGTCCTTGTGCAATCAAATGAAATCACTATATAAACAGGGCAAACCTAGGGGTAGAACTAGGGGTGCTATTCCTCCCTCTTCTTGCACTAAATTACAATTGTGGAGCATAAATTGTAGATCACTCCCAAAACACAAGAATAACATTCACGACTTTATAGTCGATGAAAAACCTGATGCAGTGTTCCTTACGGAATCCTGGATACATGAGAGCTCGGGACCCGATATTGCCATGGCGACTCCTGATGGCTATAAAATGGTTAGAAAGGATAGAGACACTGGTAAAGGAGGTGGAATCGCGATAATTTTTAAATCAAACTACGTATGTACCTTTGATGCTTTTCACTTACCTGGATGTGAAGCTGGATATTTTAAACTTGCTACCAGCCCCCAATTCACCCTGTCAGGTCTTTTGATCTACCGCCCGCCTGAAAATACGAACGCATGGACAACGTCCTTTGTGGACACCATTGCTCCTCTTTCCCTGAAGGCGGCCAACTTTACCATTCTTGGTGACCTAAATCTCCATCTGGAAGATGACCAATGTAATGTGAGCAAATTATTCTTATCTGAATTAGAAGCTTTGAACATTCTGCTTTGCAATTCCGGACCAACACATTCCACGGGGCATTTATTGGACCCTGTTCTCTCCAATCTTCGATTTGAATGTTCTTCTCTAGCTCGTCCTTTGGAATGGTCAGATCATTATGCTGTACATTTTGCTCTATCCCTGACTAAAACCCAGAGTATAGACAACGGCAGTAAGGATGTGCTCATACGCCGGTGGAATAAACTTGATACTACCAAGTTTAACACTCGCTTAATGGACACACTTCCTAGGACTGATACATCCTTAGCTGTGTTAAATACTACAGTATCCAAATGGTTGAGTTCGAACATTGACGACGTTCTCCCTTTAACACCGAAGATTTCCTCACTCCACCACCCTCCTGCACCTTGGTTCTCTGAAGACCTAAAGTGCAGACGATCTTATTGTAAAACCTTGGAAAGGAAATGGAGACGTTCTTATTCCACTTCTTGTAAAATGGCTTATAAGGAAGCCCTTAGAGACTATCACCACCAATGCAAAATGGCCAGAGCTGCATATGTTTCTAATACAGTTACTAATGCCCAAAATTGTCCTCGTACCTTGTTTTCTGTTGTGAAAAAACTAACGGGAGAAGACCTGGTACCAGCCCCTCCTGCCTTAGATGAGACCCAATGCAATTCTATTGCGGAATTTTTTATATCCAAAGTAGAGCGCATTTACGACTCTTTAAATCCCCCTACATCTCATGATCCACTTTAAGTCCATATTGATTTCTGGTCACCCACCCTCTGAAATGGCTAAACTTATAAATTGGCTACCTTTTGATGATGCCTCCTTCTTTTCCTGCCTGAACAGTATTAAATTGGGTTCCCCACGGGACCCGATACCGGCTAAAATTGTAAAACTGCTTGAACTTGGCCCACGTCGTGTGTTGATGCACCTCCTTAACTCCTCACTATCAGAGTCTCATGTCCCACAGGAGTGGAAGCATGCAATGATTATTCCTTTATTAAAAAAGGCTGGAGCTGATGTTGCCAACTTGTCAAATTTCAGACCTATTTCATTGCTGCCCATTCCATCAAAGATTCTGGAAAGGCACATCAACGCACAACTAACTAATCTTGTGGAGAGCTCGGGATTTTTACATCCATCTCAGTCAGGCTTTCGAGCGCACCACTCGACCGAAACCACACTTCTAGGAGTTACCGAGAGTCTCCGACACAGTGTCGACCGCGGGGAAACATCTGCGCTTATTCTTCTTGACTTGAGCGCGGCGTTCGACACTGTGTCCCATTCCATCCTTCTTGAGACTCTCCGGTCCCTGGGTGTGGAGGGCGCTGCCCTAGCTTGGATAGCTTCCTTCTAAGTGATCGTACTTTCCAGGTTTTTTCTGCATCTGCCTCCTCTACAATTTGTCCATCTGATTACAGCGTTCCTCAGGGGTCTATACTCAGTCCTTTACTGTTTAATATCTATATAAGACCTATGGCTACTATTGTGGAGAAGGCCGGTCTTACCCTGTACTCCTACGCCGATGATACACAAATCATCTTTTCCCGTTCTAATGAAAAAGGCAAAGACACCTCTGCTTTGAAGGAAGGTTTGATTTGTGTCTCTAAGTGGATGAGGAGTAATTTCCTAAAACTTAACGGCGATAAGACCGAAGTTGTGATACTAGGCAGGGGTAAGGACCTGTGGGGCCCACAACATTGGCCCAAGGACATGGGACCTACCCCGCAGCCTGTAACTGTGGTACGCAATCTCGGGTTTCTCATTGATGAGAACCTCACAATGAGACAACAGGCCGTAAAAGTAGCCTCTATCTGTTTTGCCACTCTGTGATGGCTTCAAAAAATCCTGTGGATGTTGCCCCCTTCGACTCAAAGAACGGTTGTCCAGGCGTTGGTTGTTTCCCGCCTGGACTACGGCAACGTTCTATATCTTGGAGCTGACCTGACAACCATAAAAAAACTTCAGGTTCTTCAGAACGCTGCCGCTAGGCTACTCCGAAACGTCCCCAGGAGAACATCTGCCTCTCTAGCACTTTGTGACCTTCATTGGCTCAAAATTCCTAACAGAATCAGATTTAAAGCCCTCTGTCATGTTTTTAAAATCAAGCAAGGTTCAGCCCCTAAATATCTTCAGAACCTTATCCAGGCTTACCAGCCTAGCCGAACTCTGAGATCATCAGGGAAGGGAGACTTTTCCGTTCCCAGAATTAGGCTAGCCAAAATGGGAGGCCGTTCCTTTGCCCATCTGGGTCCCAAACTTTGGAACACTCTTCCTGTGACCTTAAAAACGGAAACTAATCTTTTCCGTTTTCGCAAGGGACTTAAAACTTGGCTTTTCCAACAGTAATTTGTAGCCTCCCTCAACAACTTCTGCATACATACTGCTCTCCTTTAGTCTATCCCAGAGCGCCGGGAAACCCACTGCGGGTAGCTGTGCGCATTATAAGTTTAAATAAATAAATAAATAAATTGTGGCAGAAAACTAAACTTATCCAAGCATAGAAGTCACCATTGATGTCAGACAACTCTCCAGGTTTAGGAAACTTGATGTAGTGGTCCGGGTGATGGAGCAATGCCTACAACACATCCTGAAGGACATTGATGTACATGGGATGGAACATTCCACTTGATGTTGCCACTGTGTACTTGAATGTTCCTGTCGCAAAGAAATGCAATGCTACATCAACTTCACCTTGGAGGGCACTGCTGTAGGATAAGTGCAACCAGTCTTCAAATTAGGTGACAACTGCTGGCACAACTCATCAATATTTGCCCTTGTGAAACAATATTTATTGATTATGTCTCGTTCTTCTATCGTCTGTATGTCTAGAAAGGGCGTGTACACTGGAGCCTGTCTGTGATACCTATTTGTTGAGTGTAAACACAGTTGTTGTTAGTTAACAATGTCCCAGGCAACATGCACTTCGACAAACAGCAAATCAAAATGACCACACCTAAAACTGAATGTCAATGGAAAACACATTTCAATGAATGAGATTGTCTTCACATACATATCACAGCATACTGACCCTTGCTGGACATATTTCCAAGGTATGGTGACCCAGAAATTACAATGCAGTAGTGTAAACTTCGCTAGTGTCTGTCACTGTTCATGTGGAGCTAACATGACATGCTCCACAACTCACAACCAAATAAGCCTAGATACAGGTTTGTTAGAACAGTCACATGGTTCAAATGTACTCACAACAGGATCATGTAATGCCTAATATGTGGTACACCACACTCACACAGCGTCTCCCAATGGTAATCTTGCACTCTCCTGTTACAGGATGGACACTGGCATGTTGTCATGTCTACATAATGCGTACAATCACATTCACACAAACCATTAACAATGTAGCAGCCCCATTTTATGTGGTTTTCCAGTTAAGTGCGGGGCACAAAGATACACTAGAAAATCACATATCAAACCAAAGTTTATATGGCTGCTTAATGTCAAGGTGTAGTAATTCCTTTTAAATGCATTATCCAGGATTTGAAAAACACTCCACCTTTCCAGTCTCATATCACACAGATTGCACACTGTATCACACTATCCAATAAAGCAGTGTCTAGGTAAAGAGAGTAGTTGTATTGCCCCAAAAATGCATTGTGACTGTGACCAAGCCTAAGAGGCTAAATGGAGTTGGTTGGTTTTCAGTTGGTATTAGCCTCCCAAACAGTGTGTCATGTGCTCCTCAAGGTTAGGCCCTCATGGGAATGTGAACATTTCAGTTAGATGTCCTTTTCACCAGGAAAAAGTTGCATCCAGCAATGGATTTTTGCACAATTATAACATTTACACAAGTGCCTGCCTTGCCAACCGATTATTCAAAGGACGCGGTAGGCACATCATTACTGATTTGGACACAGCCATAGGCTGTTAGTTGTTATGATGACAGACGTGGGTTTCTATTCAAAGGACATGGTTGGCGCATCAAAACAGATTCGGACACAGCCTTTGGCTGTAAGTTGTTATGGTGACAGATGCAGGTTTCGGATTGTGTCTGCATCACGTGGAAACCAATGCAGTTAACTTCCATTCGTAATGTATCAAAGGCACTCACGGTTCAATGATATTGTTTGGAACCGCATGGTAGGCGTGTCATCTGCAAGCAATGCAATGCATTGGACCGATGCGGAAAAAGTGACGAGGCAAACATATCGCTTTAGGCGCATGGACTGAAGACCACCTCTGTGGTTTAGAAATGTCTGTCTGTTTCCTAGAGACTTCTCTTTTCTGCACTACCTCTATTTTACCTGCACCTTCCAATCTCTCTTCTGCTGTCCACATCATCTGGGAGCTACTATGACACGGACGGAGGGGAGGGCATCAGCCTTCAGCAAGGTGGAAAACCAGATGCTGCTGGACAGCCTCCTGCCTCTGTACAGGCAGCTATATGGCAAACCAGAGTCATTTGACACATGCAATAACGATGCACTACTGGCATTAGGAATCTCACAGACAAGCATGTAAACAGTTTATTAGAAAGTTTCAAATTGCGTAGATAACTGTTCTGGCAAGTACATTGGTGTAGATGTGTATGTACTGGTGCAAACACTGTTATCACTGTTCTCTTGCGATAGAGTCATCATTGAACAAAGGAGAACTGCACATAATGCCACTTACCTACCCCTTAGACATTGTTGCCAATCTAATCATGACCTATGTTACCCATTTTTGACTCAGAAACATGTTGCATGTGAATTTCGGGTCTGTCACCATGTCATCCTTACAGGTCAACTCCCATCAGAAGGACAAGGTGTAGAGGACCATCGCCTAGAATATGAGCTTGTTGGGGGTCGCTAATTAGCTCACCCATCAGTCGCAAATGGTGGCAGGACCTGAGAGGCTGGACGGAGAAGATTGCTGAAGTCAGGCTGGGCCTCTCATATCCAAGCAAGAGAGGCATGTGCTGAATACTGACCCCTCTACATGCTCTGCACCCTAGTGGTGGTCTTCACAGGCCTGGATGGGAAGTTGAAAGGCACACAGCTGCAAGGAGGTGGCCAATATGTGCTTTTTAGCACAACTTCTTTAACCATGCATGTTGAAGTATCTTAGCCTGCTAGCCCTTGTACATGTTGTAAGACACATACAACCACGGTTCAGTCTTAAAAGATGCATGTCCACAAGGATAGGTAGATGCCTGGTTATGCCTCTTTCATCTGGAACATGTGAAGAAAATATGTTCAGGGTAGTGACAGTAGTGCCATGCTCATGTGATCTGAACACATTACTACAAAATGTGCGTGGAGCTAACATCCAAGAATACTGCAATTGCTTGACATGTGTCAGCACATTGGCCAATGTCTGAACTGTTCTCTGTGTGGTCACACTAAATCTGTGAAGTATGTTGTTAATGGAGCACTGAAGTGTAAAAAGGCCATGTGATACATCCCGGTAGCAGGTGATGTCTATGTTGATGCCTTGGTGAGTTTTGATTGGTCAGTGTGCAAATATTAGGTCCCAGCCATGGTGCTCAGTGTATTCCAATGTATCCCATGGGCTAATTACATGTTTGCTAAGTCAGGTCACCTGCCACACTGGCCTTACACATGATTGGATGTAAGATTCTATTCTCTCTATTCCAAAGAATGAGTCCATGTGTCTGAATCTTTAATGGTGATGACAGATGCCATTCTGTGGCAAACAAAGGTGGTCACTGGTGGATACAGGGCTGGAATTGTAAGGTATGATCTTAGATACACATTCTCAATGGTTCCCATGTGTGTAAATGCTCTTGACTATTCATACTTGATGCCTTCTTAAATAATGTGTTCAATGCATCACTGTTAGATTCAGAGATGTCCCATGTGCATCATTTGGAAGTGATTAAACCAAAATGAGATGGTAAAGAAGAGCAATTTAATCTGTAGAAAGTGTGCACTATGGCACAAAAAATGTGAGGGACATTCAGACTTGGCCTCTACAAATGTGCACTTTTGCAGTCAGGACAGACTGCACAGTGCTGACTAAACGTTTAAAGAAAAGATGTTCAATACTAATAGTCTATACAGATGATGCACCCAGACGCCCCAGTGGCATTGTGATCCACATGAATCATTGTGAAGATGCAGTCATTGGACTTGGCAGTGTGCTGAGCATTGTTCACACGTGAAACTGGTGAGATGTTTTCAATGTGCACAACATTCTGATTCATCATCCTACCACTGTACTTAGATGACAGAAGACGGTGGTCCACATACCTTTCACCCTAGCTATGTCTACTACCATGGTGTCTCCACAAAAAGTTTTAGATGTGTGACCTGACAGGAACGAATTGAAGCTACAGGACAAATAAGCACAATCAATGTTATCTGTGTGATAAGATTTATGCAATTACCATACCAGCTTGATATATGACAACAAAGTTATAGGAACTGTAAAATTAGGCCACATAGTTCCCAAATTGATGACTAGGGATTGCAGAATGGATACCATGTGTCAATTCAATTGTGTGACTCCTATTACCATTGTGAAGTCCTAAATCCCTGCCATTAGAAGAGACAGGTATGTCATGACACAAGACCGTTAGTAGCTAAAGACAATACATCAGCTGGTACATATTGAAGTAGTTGAAATTGTGGTTGTGGATTTTGATATTGCTGCACCCAATGTCACAGCCAACATCATGTGGGAGGGTGCATAGGTCAACTTCCTTACTAACATGTGGTATTTAGAGAACAATATAAAAAATTATTGCACAACTCCAATTGATGTAGTTGGTAGATCTGTGAATATTTGTGATGATACCTATCTGTCAAGTATATACAACTCATGTGATTCATTTTCCCTCTTGTTCAAAGCATGAGAACTGGCCAGCGAAGGAGGCAGCGCCATGGACAAAAGGGACCAGCTTGTCAGACTGGTTCCAGTGCTGAGTCTGAGCAAGTGGGTACCAGTTGCACAGAGGGTGAGGGGAGCCTTACTAAGGGCACGTCAGACACAACATATGTTGGATCCCCAGCCAGCTAAAGCTCCAGTGAGGTCTCCCATGTGGCGGTGGATGACCCAGGAACTGAATCATCTACATCAGGGTCCACCATCACCTCTACCATCTCCACCCACCCAGTTGCTCCCCAGCCCAATGTCCGTAGCCTCTCACCTAGAAGGAGAGGTGTCTCCTTTGCAAAAAAGGCACCTCACACCCTGCCCCTGTCTTCCAAACTGCCCTGAGTGTGGAGGCCATAGACATCCTGAGGTAGATATCTGTGGGACAGACAGCAGAGCTGAGTGTCCTTGAGGTGCATACCAATCGCCTAACCAAATAGTATCATTCCTGGAGGGCATTCACTCTGACATGTCTGCCCTACAGAGATCCAATCAGTCTCTGGCCTCCACACTGAAGGCAGCAGTGTCCCAGCTCGAGTTGTCCCACCCCCTCCTGCCTCTTCCCCATCCATAATCCCAACAACCCTCCCTGATCCAAGCACATGCAAACATAGGCATGCATCCACCTCACCGGCCACACATAGCACACAAACACACAGACACAAGGACAAACCCACACCAATGCACACTCACAAGACAGACAGCACACTCACCCCCACAAACATACTAACAGACACCACACGCTGCTGAATTCACAACCCTCTGCTTCTACAACCCCAACACTTGCCTCTCTTCTTACCCCCTCGGACCAGATTCTCCACCTCTTTGCCCTTGAGCTCTGTACTACTAAACCTACCAATGCCCTCTGAAGAAGATGAGGAAATCCACCTCCCGGACGTGCCATCTCCATCTGGCCTCCCGCCCACTTAGAAATATAGAAGCCCCAAGTTACCCCGAAGAAGAAAGTCCTCTGGTCTCCAAAGTCCAAGCCTCATCCAGAAACACATACTTCCCATCCCAGACCAGTACCTCTATACCCAAAAAAACACCACAAGAAGTCACACCCCCTCCCTATTCTTGTTCACACCATTTCCCATTACAAGATCCCCAAACTTGTAAACACCCAGCCGATCCCGCCCTCCATCTAGCCCTCTCACTACAGTTGTCCCACCCCCTTAATCTGACCCTCCTACTGCAGTTGAGCCCCCATCTGGCCCTACCACTGAAGTTCGCCCACCCACTCCATCTGACCCTATCACTGCAGAAGTCCCAACCTCCCCAAACCCATCCAAGTCCTCTCTAGTTTTGTCTTTTCAGTAGAAGTGCAGGCAAGCAATGAAGGCCATGATATTTCTTTCCCTCAAAGTCATTGCATTAATTGCACTGGCCATTGGCCTTTTTCTTATCACAAAATTTAAATTATTTTGCTCAATAAAGGATTTTCTATTTATTTTTTCATATTTCTGTGTCCTGAAAATGGATTTCTGGTTAACTGTCACTCATGTGTAATTTGTGATGTAAGTGAACAATGATGTTAGTATGGTGTGGATTACGTATGATCAACGGAGTACAAGCACTTGGTAAGTATATATCCTAGATTTTTGTGCCTACTTTGGCTTGATGTCAAGGTGAACATTGGTTTTGTCTATGAGTGTGACATGAAGTCACAAAGCTTCGCTAAGGAACACACAGTTCCACCAGGATTATGTTTTCAGCTGTCAACATAGTGCAAGTGTGGCAGAGTACAACAGTTTAGGTGAAGCATACTGCATATGTTTGTAATGTGCAGAAAGACACCTGTCTCATCAATTCACCTGGATATATATAGACTTTGGCTGCATAGTAGTGACTTAGGACACACCAATGTACACAAAGTAATGGTACAATACTTGTATGCGACTTGATACTGGTGGACCGATGTCTGTCTATAGATCGTGTATACTAGAGGCAATGAGGTTGCAATAGACCTGTCCATTGTCCTACGGTGGAATCTACACAAAATGTGTAAAATCAATAGATCCAATGACATGGGGTATCCGTTCTAAGGCATAGAAGTCACTTTTAAAAAATATTTATTTTTATTAGAGCAGGAACAAAAAACAGAAAAACATGACATCACAGGACAAATAAATAAAATGGTAATAGCGGATATAAAATAGCTAGCAGCGAAAACAAAACATTTTACATGAAATTACATGAGATAAATTAAGATTAACATCAGCTACAGAGATACGTTATAAAAAAACAGTACAGAAGAAATAAAAATTAGGGAAGTGAATATGAAATATATTGCACAGTAGAACACACTAAACCATAATCCTGTGATCTTTCAGCCTTTTCTACCTCAAGATAATTCTCCGGAAACCTGAATACCTGCATTCATTAATGACTAATTACAACTTAGGAAACTAAAATCTATACAAAGGCTACATCAAACTAACGTATGAATATCGTATAGCTATTAAAGTGCATTTGTGGCTAGCAGCAGATATTCTAATAAAGTGCAGAGATTAACTCCATGAGGCACAGGGCTCTTAAAATATACTTTACTCAGCTATATAATAGATAGCCAAATGTACCCAAACAGCTCTAAATCGTACAGTAGCTCCTAGACGTTTTGCATAAGCGTCCTCAAATCTGTAAATACTGTACATTTTATTAACACAATATTCAATCCTAGGTTGATTATTAGTCTTCCAATTTTGAAGGACAAATGACCTAGCGACCGCTATTGAAATTACTATAAAATGCTGCTGGTATTTCGTTAAACATTTTACCTTCCCTGATGAACCAAACAGCACCAACATACATGATAGGTCAATTGTAAAAGACAGAATTTGAGAAATCATAGTAAAAATGTCCTTCCAGAATTGCTGTAGACTGCTTCACTCATAAAATATGTGTGTACCCAGCCCCTGTCATCCCAATTGTTATATCTGAAACATTGCTTCAGATTAGTTGGAAACATCTTATGCAGTCTCAGAGGGGTGTAATATGCCAACCATGTGGATAAAAAAATCATCCTCTTAAAATGAGTGTCTCAAAGTGCTTTGTTTGATATCTCACTGAGCTGCTGCCACTCTTTGGTATTAAACTTGCAGCCTGTTTCTAAATGAATTTTCTGGAACTCTTTCCTAATAATCTCTTCACTATGAGCCATCTGATGCAATAGACTATACCAAAATCCGACCCCCACAATTCTATTTGCCATCTACCTTGTAATTTGACATGCAGCCTCACTCAGCCTGGTTTAGTTATTCTTGAGAAAACTCACAAGCTGAAGAAAAATCATAGAAAAAGCGGTGTTTACATTACAAGATTGTAATGAAACCATTTCCCAAGTAATCAATGTCTCGTAGTTATAAAATCCCCAAGCTGTCTGAAACCTAGTTCTTGCCATACTTGGTAAAGCCCACCCAGGCAACGTCAAACCTCCTACTGTACAATCTTGAATGGGGGTATAAGCATGATATGCTGGAATATCTCAGGATTCATAAAAAAGCTGAGTTATTGCTGCTAATGCCGCTATCGCCTTGTCTCCATTTTTTTTAGGAAGTTTCGCTGATCGTAAGAAGGTAGGACGTTTTATGGCACTTTCCTTCAGCATATGTATTATTATTTGTTTTATCAAAACCCGAATTTTCCTCTCCTAATTGTGATAACAAGTTGACCAAGGAGGCCTGATAGTAGGTTGCAAAATGTGAGAGTGCTAACCTCCCCCTGTGCTACACCCAGTTGTAGTGTGGTTAGCTTAACCCAGGGCTGATTATTATTCCACACAAACTTCAGGATCATTTCATCCAGTTCTTTAAAATACGACCGAGGGATTTTTAAGGGAAGATTACTAAAAAGAAACAAAACATATGGGAACAGCGACATTTTAAACATGGAGATTCTTCATATCAATGATTGATGGAGCAAAGACAACTTATCTAGTAGTTTTTCCACTTTCGCAAGTGTGCTGCTGTAATTCAATAGAAATATTGACCACAATCGTTTGTGACAAAAATACCTAGGTATCTGACTGGATGTGGTGATCGTAATTGTAGGAAAAATTAAATGTGAGGATTTCCCTTTTAGATTGGTTCACTTTATATCCCCCTACCTACAAATCATATCCGAATGTCATCCAATGCATTCTGTATATTAGACCCACCTGCCTTAAGATATAAAATGATATTGTCTGCATATGGCTTAAATATTGCCAACCCCTCCTTCCACCTGACTATATAATTATTTTAACATATGTATCAATTGTGGCGGAAAACTAAACTTATCCAAGCATAGAAGTCCCCCTTGATGTCAGACAACTCTCCAGGTTCAGGAAACTTGATGTAGTGGTCCAGGTGATGGAGCAATGCCTACAACACATCCTGAAGGACATTGATGACCACGGGATGGAACATTCCACTTGATGTTGCCACTGTGTACTTGAATGTTCCTGTCGCAAAGAAATGCAATGCTACATCACCTTCACCTTGGATTCACCTTGGAGGTCACTGCTGTAGGATAAGTGCAACCAGTCTGCAAATTAGGTGACAACTGCTGGCACAACTCATCAATATTTGCCCTTGTGAAACAATATTTCTTGATTATGTCTCATTCTTCTATTGTCTGTATGTCTAGAAAGGGCCTGTACACTCGAGCCTGTCTGTGATACCTATGTGTTGAGTGTAAACACAGTTGGTGTTAGTTAACAATGTCCCAGGCAACATGCACTTCGACAAACAGCAAATCAAAATGACCACACCTAAAACTGAATGTCAATATAAAAACACATTTCAATGAATGAGATTGTCTTCACATACATATCACAGCATACTGACCCTTGCTGGACATATTCCCAAGGTATGGTGACCCAGCAATTACAATGCAGTAGTGTAAACTTCACTAGTGTCTGTCACTGTTCATGTAGAGCTAACATGACATACTCCACATCTCACAACCAAATAAGCCTAGATACAGGTTTGTTAGAACAGTCACATGGTTCAAATGTACTCACAATAGGATCATGTAATGCCTAATATGTGGTACACCACACACACACAGTGTTTTACAATGGTAATCTCGCACTCTCCTGTTACAGGATGGACACTGGCATGTTGTCATGTCTAAATAATACGTACAATCACATTCACACAAACCATTAACTATGTAGGAGCCCCATTTTATGTGGTTTTCCAGTTAAGTGTGGGGCACAAAGATACACTAGAAAATCACATATCAAACCAAAGTTTATGTGGCAGCTTAACGTCAAGGTGTAGTAATTCCTTTTAAATGCATTATCCAGGATTTGAAAAACACACCACCTTTCCAGTCTCATATCACACAGATTGCACTCTGTATAACACTATCCCATAAAGCAGTGACTAGGTAAAGACTGTATTTGTATTGCCCCAAAAATGCATTGTGACTGTGACCAAGCCTAAGAGGCTAAATGGAGTTGGTTGGTTTCCAGTTGGTATTAGCCTCCCAAACAGTGTGTCATGTGCTCCTCAAGGTTAGGCCCTCATGGGAATGTGAACATTTCAGTTAGATGTCCTTTTCACCAGGAAAAACCTGCATCCAGCAATGGATTTTTGCACAATTATAACATTTACACAAGTGCCTGCCTTGCCAACCGATTATTCAAAGGACGCGGTAGGCACATCATTACTGATTTGGACACAGCCATAGGCTGTTAGTTGTTATGATGACGGACGTGGGCTTCTATTCAAAGGACATGGTTGGCACATCAAAACAGATTCGGACACAGCCTTTGGCTGTTAGTTGTTATGGTGACAGATGTAGGTTTCGGATTGTGTCTGCATCACGTGGAAAACAATGCAGTTAACTTCCATTGGTAATGTAGCAAAGGCACTCATGGTGCAATGATATTGTTTGGAACCGCGTGGTAGGCGTGTCATCTGCAAGCAATGCAATGCATTGGACCGATGCGGAAAATGTGACGAGGCAAACATATCGCTTTGGGCGCATGGACTGAAGACCACCTCAGTAGTTTAGAAATGTTTGTCTGTTTCCTAGAGACTTCTCTTTTCTGCACTACCTGTATTTTACCTGCACCTTCCAATCTCTCTTCTGCTGTCCACATCCTCTGGGACCTACTATGACACGGACAGAGGGGAGGGCATCAGCCTTCAGCAAGGTGGAAAACCAGATGCTGGTGGACTGCCTCCTGCCTCTGTACAGGCAGCTATATGGCGAACCAGAGTCATTTGACACGTGCAATAACGATGCGCTACTGGCATTAGGAATCTCACAGACAAGCATGTAAACAGTTTATTAGAAAGTTTCAAATTGCGTAGATAACTGTTCTGGCAAGTACACTGGTGTAGATGTGTATGTACTGGTGCAAACACTGTTATCACTGTTCTCTTGGGATAGAGTCATCATTGAACAAAGGAGAACTGCACATAATGCCACTTTCCTACCCCTTAGACATTGTTGCCAATCTAATCATGACCTATGTTACCCGTTTTTGACTCAGAAACATGTTGCATGTGAATTAAGGGTCTGTCACCATGTCATCCTTACAGGTCAACTCCCATCAGAAGGACAAGGTGTAAAGGAACATCGCCTAGAATATGAGCTTGTTGGGGGTCGCTAATTAGCAAATCCATTAGTCGCAAATGGTGGCAGGACCTGAGAGGCTGGACGAAGAAGATTGCTGAAGTCAGGCTGGGCCTCCAAGCAAGAGGGACACGTGCTGAATACTGACCCCTCTACATGCTCTCCACCCTAGTGGTGGTCTTCACTGGCCTGGATGGGAAGATGAAAGTCACACAGCTGCAAGGAGGTGGCCAATATGTGCTTCTTAGCACAACTTCTTTAACCATAAATGTTGAAGTATCTTAGCCTGCTAGCCCTTGTACATGTTGTAAGACACATACAACCACGGTTCAGTCTTAAAAGATGCATGTCCACAAGGATAGGTAGATGCCTGGTTATGCCTCTTTCATCTGGAACATGTGAAGAAAATATGTTCAGGGTAGTGACAGTAGTGCCATGCTAATGTGATCTGAAAACATTACTACAAAATGTGTGTGGAGCTAACACCCAAGAATACTGCGATTGCTTGACATGTGTCAGCACATTGACCAATGTCTGACTTTTCTCTGTGTGGTCACACTAAATCTGTGAAGTATGTTGTTGATGGAGCACTCAAGTGTAAAAAGCCCATGTGATACATCCCGGTAGCAGGTGATGTCTATGTTGATGCCTTGGTGAGTTTTGATTGGTCAGTGTGCCAATATTAGGTCCCAGCCATGGTGCTCAGTGTATTCTAATGTATCCCATGGGCTAATTACATGTTTGCTAAGTCAGGTCACCCGCCACACTGGCCTTTCATATGATTGGATGTAAGATTCTATTCTCTCTATTCCAAAGAATGAGTCCATTTGTCTGACTCTTTAATGGTGATGACAGATGCCATTCTGTGGCAAACAAAGGTGGTCACTGGTGGATACAGGGCTGGAATTGTAAGGTATGATCTTAGATACACATTCACAATGTTTCCCATGTGTGTAAAGGCTTTTGACTATTCATACTTGATGCCTTCTTAAATAATGTGTTCAATGCATCACTGTTAGATTCAGAGATGTCACATGTGCATCATTTGGAAGTGATTAAACAAAAATGAGATGGTAAAGAAGAGCAATTTAATCTGTAGAAAGTGTGCACTATGGCACAAAAAATGTGAGGGACATTTAGACTTGGCCTCTAAAAATGTGCACTTTTGCAGTCAGGGCAGACTGCACAGTGCTGACTAAACGTTTAAAGAAAAGATGTTCAATACTAATAGTCTATACAGATGACGCACCCAGATGCCCCAGTGGCATTGTGATCCACATGAATCATTGTGAAGATGCAGTCATTGGACTTGGCAGTGTGTTGAGCATTGTTCACACGTGAAACTGGTGAGATGTTTTCAATGTGCACAACATTCTGATTCATCATCCTACCACTGTACTTAGATGACAGAAGACGGTGGGCCACATACCTTTCACCCTAGCTATGTCTACTACCATGGTGTCTCCACAAAAAGTTTTAGATGTGTGACCTGACAGGAACGAATTGAAGCTACAGGACAAATAAGCACAATCAATGTTATCTGTATGATAAGATTTATGCAATTACCACACCAGCTTGATATGTGACAACAAAGTTATAGGACCTGTAAAATTAGACCAAATAGTTCCCAAATTGATGACTAGGGATTGCAGAATGGATACCATGTCTCAATTCAATTGTGTGACTCCTATTCCCATTGTGAAATCCTAAATCCCTGCCATTAGAAGAGACAGGTATGTCATGACACGAGACCGTTAGTAGCTAAAGACAATACATCAGCTGGTACATATTGAAGTAGTTGAAATTGTGGTTGTGGATTTTGATATTGCTGCACCCAATGTCCAGGCCAACATCATGAGGGAGGGTGCATAGCTCAACTTCCTTACTAACATGTGATATTTAGAGAACAATATAAAAAATTATTGCACAACTCCAATTGATGTAGTTGGTAGATCTCTGAAGATTTGTGATGATACCTATCTGTCAAGTATATACAACTCATGTGATTCATGTTCCCTCTTTTTCACAGCATGAGAACTGGCCAGCAAAGGAGGCAGCGCCATGGACAAAAGGGAACAGCTTGTCAGACTGGTTCCAGTGCTGAGTCTGAGCAAGTGGGTACCAGTTGCACAGAGGGTGAGGGGATCCTCACTAAGGGCACGTCAGACAAAACATCTGTCGGATCCCCAGCCAGCTAAAGCTCCAGTGAGGTCTCCCATGTGGTGGTGGATGACCCAGGAACTGAATCATCTACATCAGGGTCCACCATCACCCCTACCATCTCCACCCACCCAGCTGCTCCCCAGCCCAATGTCCGTAGCTTCTCGCCTAGAAGGAGAGGTGTCTCCTTTGCGCAAACCGCACCTCACACCCTGCCCTGTCTCCCAAACTGCCCTGAGTGTGGAGGCAATAGACATCCTGAGGTAGATATCTGTGGGACAGACAGCAGAGCTGAGTGTCCTCCAGGTGCATATCAATCGTCTAGCACAAATGGTATCATTCCTGGAGGGCATTCACTCTGACATGTCTGCCCTACAGAGATCCAATCAGTCTCTGGCCTCCACACTGAAGGCAGCAGTGTCCCATCTCGAGTTGTCCCACCCCCCTCCTGCCTCTTCCCCATCCATAATCCCAACTACCTTTCCTGATCCAAGCACATGCAAACATAGGCATGCATCCACCTCAACGGCCACACATAGCACACAAACACACAGACACAAGGACAAACCCACACCCATGCACACTCACAAGACAGACAGCACACTCACCCCCACAGACATACTAACAGACACCACACGCTGCTGAATTCACAACCCTCTGCTTCTACAACCCCAACACTTGCCACTCTTCTTACCCCCTCGGACCAGATACTCTACCTCTTTGCCCTTGACCTCTGTACTACTAAACCTACCAATGACCTCTGAAGAAGATGAGGAAATCCACCTCCCGGATGTGCCATCTCCATCTGGCCTCCCGCCCACTTAGAAATATAGAAGCCCCAAGTTACCCCGAAGAAGAAAGACCCCTGGTATCCAAAGTCCAAGCCTCCTCCAGAAACCCATACTTCCCATCCCAGCCCAGTACCTCTAAACCCAAAAAAACACCACAAGAAGTCACACCCCCTCCCTATTCTTGTTCACACCATTTCCCATTACAAGATCCCCAAACTTGGAAACACCCAGCCCATCCCGCCCTCCATCTAGCCCTCTCACTACAGTTGTCCCACCCCCTTAATCTGACCCTCCTACTACAGTTGAGCCCCCATCTGACCCTGCCACTGAAGTTCGCCCACCCACTCCAGCTGACCCTACCACTGCAGAAGTCCCAACCCCCCCAAACCCATCTGAGTCCTCTCTAGTTTTGTCTTTGCAGTAGAAGTGCAGGCAAGCAATGAAGGCCATTATATTTCTGGCCCTCAAAGTCATTGCATTAATTGCACTGGCCATTGGCCTTTTTCTTATCACAAAATGTACATTATTTTGCTCAATAAAGGATTTTCTGTTTATTTTTTCATATTTCTGTGTCCTGAAAATGGATTTCTCGTTAACTGTCACTCATGTGTAATTTGTGATGTAAGTGAACAATGATGTTAGTATGGTGTGGATTACGTATGATCCACGGAGTACAAGCACTTGGTAAGTATATATCCTAGATTTTTGTGCCTACTTTGGCTTGATGTCAAGGTGAACATTGGTTTTGTCTATGAGTGTGACATGAAGTCACAAAGCTTCGCTAAGGAAAACACAGTTCCACCAGGTTTATGTTTTCAGATGTCAACATAGTGCAAGTGTGGCAGAGTACAACAGTTTAGGTGAAGCATACTGCATATGTTTGTAATGTGCAGAAAGACACCAGTCTCATCAATTCACCTGGATATATATAGACTTTGGCTGCATGGTAGTGACTTAGGACACACCAATGTACACAAAGTAATGGTACAATACTTGTATGTGACTTGATACTGGTGGACTGATGTCTGTCTTTAGATTGTGTATACTAGAGGCAATGACAACCTTGTCACAGGTGACATGCCACTGTAGGCCAATACCCTTCAAGGCTGTGGACCTATCTGATAGATTTCCTGTGCCCGTAGTGAGTGTAAGGTAGGCATTATTCTCAAAGTGTACCAACCCTGTTGCCTCCCAGGACTTCACTATCTGCATATATTCTTGTTAGTCAAGGTGTCTGTGGTCTGTGTTGTCCAGGGCCTGTACAATGACAGGTCAGTCATTCCAACCTGATTTTGTTTGGGGACCTCTTGTTGATAGTGTGTGTCCAGGACATGTCTCAGTAAGTTACAGTGTTTTACAGTCCTTACAGAGACTCACTTGTAGGTGTTAGTTGCATGTGTAAACAGCGTATGGTGCATTCATGGTTGTCACACAATTATAATGCTAGTGATGACATGGCAGATTGTAGAGCTGTACAGTAACTGCCATTGTAATGCATATCTCATTGTGGTCTTCTGCCACAGTCAAAGTGTTTGAGTCAGGCCCTTTCACAATTCTGGCAAATGTACTCCAGCAACTTCATGTTCATGTGATGTTCCTTTGGTTTCTGTATTGGGTGCACATAGCTGTGCGTTTGCTCCTTTAGCTAGATATATGATGCCCCAGACCAGAGTATGTTGAGCATTGGTATGGGGATGTATGGTCAATCCCAGGCTGATGTAGGTTCCAATTTGTTGTTTACATTTGTCAGTAAGTATTTGTCTGATAAGTGAATATGAGTGTGCCTACATGGCCAGAGAGGATGTGTGACAAGCTAACTGTAACCAAGACTCAATTCGTGGTACAACAGGCTTGGGGTTTTGTTGGTTGTTTAACTTGTTTTTTGCATTGTGAAAAACTATATGTTCTTGCTTCAATGAAACCTATTGTGTTTCCTGGTTTGACAAGGGTTTGTTTGTGTGTCATCATAGAGATATGTATCATGAGTATGTGTCTTCCTTTTCCACCCACTGAGCAATATGCTAATGCATTTCACATATTGGCACGAGTTCTAAATTTTGTTGTTTCAGGCGTATGATTCAGAGATGGGATATGACACGCCTAACATTGTACCTAAGATTGCGGAAAGTTTGTATTTGCCAAAGTCTGTGAGAGTCATATTAGTTAGGTGACAAACATGTGATTTAGCTACATATGGTTTAGGAGTTGTCACAATACTGACATGAGTGGATTGTGCTTGTTGTGTCCAAGATATTTCATCTACTTCTCCAGGGGCAATGGTGGGTGCTGGAAGGTCTTTGTGAGTCATTTATATTTTAAACATTTAGGCAAAGTCTAATCATTTCAAAGTGTATTTTTGGTGTCCATCTAATTGTCTGGTTGGTAATGGTAGGCTACGTCAAGTCCTGTTAGTACATAATGAATGCACAACCTTTGTGTGTGTTATCCAATGCCCTTTCGAACCCCCTCATTTGACAGAGCTGAAGGCATAGCTTTTCAGCATGACAGTCCTCTGCAACAATCTCCTTCTTTGCTCAGATCATGCAAACAGTCTGAACCTCAGTTGTTTATAACCGGAGTGTTGTGGAATGGTTAAGGGTGAATGATGTGTGCCATTCCTGATTGAGGATGCCCTTGGTCAGCTGCCAAGGGCCTCACAAATGCTTATGACTACAGAGCCCAGCAACAAAGCACTGCCTTTAGTGTGCTGCCACTATTACGAGCTACAGGTGGACAGACCCCTCCCGTGGGTTTGCATACATGGTGAATCAGGGTGATGCAGAATCAGCCCATAACACCCCGCACCTGGGACACTTAAGAATGGGTTGAGCTGTCAATGTGTTTGGCACACACACCTTCCATTAAGGCCTGGAATGTTCAATTAAAAAAATGTGTGGTCTTCATGCCACACTTGACTTGTAGTCACCCCTCGCACAGTGTACACAATGCATTGTCATTATTACGGCATGTGACCACATCACTTGTGAGTGCAATGGATGTGACTGCAACCTGCCCCTGCCTGGATTAACATCAGGGAATCCTATGGTACACACTCACAACTGAAGTCTGACAAGCATAATGTAATCATGGCACTATGGGCACTGCTCAACAGGGATGAGTGCAGAGTGAGAAAAGTTAAAAATGGTTGAGATTTTGAATTTTTGCACAATTTTCCACTGACAGTTGTTTTGTCTGTACAAGCTAGGACTTTACAATTTTAACCACACATCATTTGTAGTTGAGGAAATTATTTGTGTGTAGGATGTCATTTTTGCATAGATGACAATAGAGCCCTTTTGAACTATGATTGATGCTGTCCCAGATCACACGGAGATGAACTAGGAATGCTGTTGTGTCTGTTGGATTGCCCTGTCCTACATGTGGTAAGCCGAGTGGACTGTGAGTGCACAGAAGTGTTGTGGGCCCGTCTGCTGTTTCACACCCATGCACTAAGTTGACATTTTGGAGTCTTATTATAGTATTTATTGATGTGTTTGCAAGGTTGATGTTGCATGGGCTGAGCTAGCTTAACAAGGGTAGAGGTGAGAGAGCAATGGTAATGGAGTGGAGACTTATACGTAATAAGGGCAGGACAAGTTAGGATTTTTATGAGAGTGGGAGGTAGGAGTTAAGTTCAAAGGCAGTGATTGTATAGGATATGTGAAGTATCCTCGGTCTGACAATGTGAATGTTTTGAAATGCTTGGATGTGAGAATTAGAGAGCTGTAGTCTGTGGCACTATGGAGAGACATGACTGTGACAGAGCATTGTCATTGATTAAGGTAGTTGTTAAAGTGCCGAAGTCAATGGAGGTATGGAGCATGGAACTGAGATGTGGATGTGAAAGGGCCACAGTGAGGCAAGGTTAAAAGTATTAATTGTAACAAAGTGGATAAGTGTATTTCAAGTGTATACATGGGTTATGTGAGTTGGGGTGGGGTATGGGGAGATGTGAGGAGTTGTCTAGTTGATGTATGTTGTGTTTGAATCTGTAGATGCAGTAGTTTGTGAAATGACTATCTGTAAAACTTAAGCAGAGTAGGGTGAGTGACTGGTGAGATGTGAATGAATGAGGACATATTAATTGAGAATTATAAGTGTCTGGGTGAGAGATATGGTGAGGTGTTAAGTGTGAATGTCAGAGTTGGATGTGATGCTGCACATTCCAAGACATTAGTGAGGCTCACTAATGACGAAACAACTGGCACATTTGACTGATACGTTTAAAGTATGCTGATGTGGTGAGGAGTTCAAAACATTGTGTACATATCATGTATGGGACAGGTGTTGGTTACATAGTAATAATTAGTGGTGCTGTGAATGTAGGTGTGGATGTAAGAAAGGCAGCCCCAGTATGAGACTGTGAGAGTCTGGGTGGAAGAGTTAGAGTACAAGGGTGGAGTTTGGAGGGCAAAAATGGTTTTCCAGATAGCTGCACCAGAGGGTGATCATGAAGAGCTTGCGAATGTAGGATAGGTTGAGAGATGAGCATGTACTTTGAGGTGGATGTCAGAGGGGAAGGCTCAGACCAGAACGAGTAAAGATTATGCAGGCCAAGAGGTAATATTGAGGTATACACATGAGGAGATTGGGTAGATGAAAGTATGCAAAAATATTTTACAGATAAAAGTTTAGGAAGCAGTATGTGTTTGCTGCAGCTTGCTGTCTGCCACTGATTATTCATGACAGATTGTTGATATGGCAGCTTGGAGAACATTAGCATATGCACAACCTATTGGCAACACAGGACTCGTTCCCTACACCTAGCTATGCCTTGTCTGAGTTGTGTGTGGGCATAAGTGCCAAGTTACCCTCTGTAGGTAGATGTTGTCACTGATTGCTCATTGTTCCACTTGGATAGTGCCCTGTAATGGGGGTGCTGAGTGCTCATATTTTACTGTCATGATGCGTGAACATTGCATGGCAATTCATTGACTAGAGGGCCATAGCCCCTCTCCCCTGAGTGAATTCTCCAGGATATGTGTTTGTGGCTGACCTCTTGGCAGACTACTCCTGAAACGCCACCCCGCACTTCCCAGTACACTACACACATGGATACTAATGGCATTATGACTTTTAATGCCAGAAGTTTGGGGACATCAAGGGAGATAGATGCATTGTAATGATATCTCTGGATGTGCTGATGAAAACACATTGGACAGTTACAAGAGACACATGTGCCTCCGGAACATTATACCCAGTACCATAAGTGTTTGCATTGTCACTATTTTTGCCTCCTCTAATCTGGTTTGGCAAGGGTAGCTCTTGTGTGGGTCCATACAGGGCCCCATTTAGCCCACTAAACACTGCCACGTTGCCTGAGGGCAATATGTCTTTGTAGAGGGTCTCCATGTTTTCACAGATTAGGTGGCAGAGTTTCAGTACCAAATGTGGACAAATCAGACTTCATTGTGCAAATATCCCTCATCATCACAAGGTATACCCATTTCCCCTGGCTTGAGGATGCAAATGTCAAATGTGTCTGAGAGCCACAGATTAAGCACCCCCCTGCATCCTCCCCAGTGGTGTCAGCTTATGTTACACAATGGGGTGCACACTGGACCCTCCAACAATGTTGATGGATCCTATGTCCTGAGACTCATGATTACTCCTTCTACTCTGCAGTACACAATATGCACATTTTGAATTAATTATTTGTTAGCAGCTTATACTACAGCCCGAGGAGCTAGATGTTGAATAGTTGTAAATGACATTCTCAGAAGATGACCCAATAAACATTGGATTTAGTGTGCAGCGCTCCAGTTCAAACACAGTGACTGTATCCTACGTTGTTGTTGGCCCATGCATTTTGCTCATTCCTGAGGAATTCTGCCTTCAAATATTTCACTGACGACTGGGACACAACAACTTCTAGGTTGTTGGAGAGGAAAGCACTGAAATCAGTACTGAGTGGCTGGGGCTGGGGACGTGGGTGTTGTCTAGGGCCAATATCCCCAGAGCTATGCTGTTTACAGAGGCATCAGTAGGTAATCAATAGACTGCGGTTCAGTTGCAGGCTGCAATGTTAGCTATGCTGACAGCTGCTCAAATACGCCACACCCATCTGATTGAGCAACTGTGTTGCTTTTACTGTGCAACATGACAAGCAAGAATGCACACAGAGTGAGATAAGTCAAGGCAGCTCCTATCCTACCTCCTCTGTTTCTTAACAACAAGTCAACCCTAGTCATTCAACTAAACGATACAGTCTACTTCATGTGTGTTCACCACCCATACATCATCACGGTTGCAATTGAGACAAGCATATCATACACCTCCCTCAAAGAATCAAAAGTAATCCAAATTACAAAAGTATAAATGCATTTATTAAAAAGAATATATTTCATAATAGGCACATAATAAGAAATACATTCGATAAAACAGGGAAAAGCCCTATATTTTGCACAGAATAAAAATCATAACATCAAAACAAAATAATACATATCAATTACAGAATATGATCACAATTAATAAACACAGCTCAGAATAAAAAAATCAATCACAAGGAGGTACTAAGAGAGTACATAGCACAGGCAAATAGAATAAGCCCTTTGTTTGTTACATGTCTGTATTACAACACTTGTGGCAAGAGTCCTGGCACCCCGTACTCGAAGACCTCTGCCGTTGTTACAGATAATGTATAGGAATAGGCGTCAACGCATTTCGATGGTATTAAAATTGTTTCACCATCTTTTTCAAGACCAAACAATTTGTACTCACAGATAATTTATAATTTGCTCGATGGCAAGAGTTTTTAGTGCCTTAAACAGAGATGCTGCTTATAATCTCAGTGCCCTTCAAGTAAATGTAGAGAGGGGTGTATCCACTAAACCTCTGAGTGATTCTTGCACCTGGTAATTCTATAAATGACACACGAGACAATACACGTTCCTGATGTCCCATGTATAGCCGCTATGTTGATGGCTGGCCCCCGTTATTAAGATATCTTTTTACGTATAATCCACGGTTTCTCCTTTATCCCATGAGAAAGATTAATTAAAATAGGGAACACCAAAGCCTAATGTCACTGGGCAATTTACGTCCCTTCGATTATCACTGGCCGTGCTGGTACTGTTAATCACCTGTCCTCTTCGCCACCCTCTTTGAAATTACGGTTTGGACAAGGCAGTCAGCGCGGCGAAATCTCATCTTCTTGGTCCGAGTAAAAAATGAAACAACCTAACAACAACCCACCAGATGTTGATGAATATAGATCACCTGCCCCAGATGCACACTAGTCAGCAGGCATGCATGAATCCATCACAGTGTATTGTTGTGGCCTATACATTCCCCCTTAGTCTGAACGCAAGGTAGATGTTTCCTGATTCCGGACTAGATTGAATCTCCTCATACTTGATCTGGCAGCCCGTGCATTGATCAACCCCCCGTTGGCTGGTACAAGAGATACTCAGAGTGACTCTGCACACTGCTATGTTGACCTCTCTTGCGTTGGACAGCCTCCCACTGAGTCTCAATAATGCAGTTGAGCTTGTACTTGAACACAGGTGACTATCTCTCTTAAGCCACCTTGAAAGATTGGAGACAGCCACAATCCATGTGGCAATTACTTCAGTGTACATTGCTAAAACCCAAGTTTGACCTAGCTGAGCTTATGGCCACAAGCTCCTTTGTCCCCGCTTGCAAGGAACTGCTAATCCTTAGTATTGTAGAGGCACCTCACCTGCTGTTACACGAACGGCATCTAGGGCATGGTGTCCAAAAGGTTTCCATCCCTGATAGATCCACAATGCTTTACATTCTCATGCAAATTGGTGTGCTGTAGGTGGTCCATGGGAGGTGTTCCTATGTAGAGTGCTTGGTGCTAGAACTGCTAATAGCATACAATGCCAGTGATCTGTATACATGTTTGCCACTCAGTCACAACTGAACATGGCAGGGCAGCTGCAACAACACATTAATGTTTTTCATGCCAAGCAAACTGCCCAAGTCAATAGTCACCCTCTTTCCCCTCCACAAGAGGTGATGGTGAATGAGAAGTGTGTGATGCATGCGTTTCATATTTCTTGGACAGTATGGATCTGTAACTGTGATGATACAAAGTATCTCATTGTGTGAATCTCAGAAGGGCCATATCTTCATTACGTCCACAGATGGTTTTTATGATGACTCTTCCAGTTACAGACCACGGCTGTACTTCACTTTCTAAGAAGATAATGCTCCCCTGCATCTTGTGTTTTTGTCATCACCTAGCAGTGGTTGTGCCTGATGCCACCTCCAGGGAGTTTGACACCAAACTGCGAGGGTTGATCTGTAACAGTGACATGAACGTGTGGCTCTGTGGAAGCTGCATCTGCCAAAGCAAAGGCTGTCAAGGCCGTGCATTTTTAAAGGAATGCTATGTGGCAGGACCACTGCAATGCAATGGCAATTGTAGAGTTTGTTTGGTAGGCAGTTTTACTATCTGAGCATGTTCTCAAAATGCAGGGTAATTTTGCTCCCTGAAGCACAGCTCCCCTGTGGAACTGATGGCCTGGTGAAAGTGTGTTTTTGGGGTAGTGGGTCTGTGGCTACTGAGGGACATGATCTCATACTATATATTCTGCACATCCTGGCTCATTTCCATTGAAGCATTGTTGAGAAGGACTGACAGTATGGAGAAACACAGGTTTGATCTCAGTGGCAGACCTAATCAAGGTCTTGGAACACATTATCTTTGTCCAGTATCTGGAAGAACCTGAAGTTGCAGGGGTCTAATTCTTGGCACATGGCACACTGATGGCTGAGATGGGACACATGTGGAGAGTGACAGACATTGATTCAGAACATCGGGACCTGACCCACGGCCTGCACGTAATGGGTGGAGTTTGGAGACTTATTATAGTATTTATTGATGTGTTTGGACACATAAAGAATGACCCACTGTCTCCTGGTTGCTAAATATGGAACACTGATATATCCACAGGCGAGGAGTGAGAATAGACTAGGCACTAAAGATTTACGGCATGTCATGATGCCAAACTCCATTCCATTCAATTTGAAATCTGGCACAGAGCATGTCTCACCTCAGCTGCCCGAACACAAAAGTTTATGTCCTGCCCTCTGTACACACGATGTAATTCACCTATTTATTCATTGATACATATGTTCTGGACATGGCTATATGCTGCAAACCTGTGTTGCAGTGTTACAGATGTACTCAGCCCAGTGAGGGGTTGGTTCCACCACCTGCCAATGGAGTATTTCCAGAGAGGGATATTCCTGCAGATAATGTTTTTGAAGTTATCCAATGAAAGAATGGATTTGAAAATGTTCACCACACGGTAGGCCCTTTGAATGCATTGTTAGGCCACTGCAGTCCCAACACTGCAACACTCTTGCGCAGCAACTGGCTAATGTTGTAGGCCTGAGGCTACCGTGCAGCGCAGGGAATGAGTTGCCTACACAGGATTGCAATAGCTAAGCTGTAGGACAATTTCTTACATGAAGAGCCACTGGATGGGTGTAGGAATTTGTAGGGTGAGGGTCAGAGACACATGGTCATGGACCTATAAGAGGTGTTCTGGACATGGCTAGATGAGGCAGCTACTCTGTCATGTGAGGCAGACTCTCTGCATTATATTTCCTCCTTTGTTGATGTGTAGGGTTATCTTTTAGCGTACCCATGTGCCAAGATGTCAACTGTTGACAATAGATATTGTACTAGTGTAGTGTTTTTATCTAGGAACCTGAATCGATATTCCTATTTTATGTCCTTGTCCGGTTATAATCAATAATATCCATCCAACGGCATAATAATCATATCCATAATTCATTCGTAGCACATGCTGTCACATTAAGCAAGGCTACTCCTCCGGCCCCCTAGAAAGCACACCGAGTTCTCTAAACAAAACCAAGCCTCCAGCAACCTGGGAAATCCCCCTTGCCTTTGTTTTGATATAGTCCTAGAACTCCTGTAAAGCACTGTAAGAACGGCCAGTTCTTAGTGACATCTTTATTGACGTCTTATGTCCAACCTTACGTCAAACCCAGGCACCTTTCAGGTATAAATATACCAACGCTGCCTTAAGCAAACACACGGTGGTGGTTTTGGAGCAGCTATCTACTTGACCGAGAGCCCAGCTGATGCGAGAGCCCACGGACGCTGCCCCTCCCTTTTGACGCGCTGAGGAAGACGCTGTCTTTTCTCCTGCCGAGAAAATCCAGCTCCGGCGTTTCCAGCATACCCTTGCGGGTTACTGGGATATCGAGTCCTGAGAGAGAGATACCAGACCTCCTGCTTTCTATTACCCAGGTACGGAGCTGACTAAACCCTTAAAGAGAATTCTTGAGTCAGATTCTTGGCAAAACAAACTTAACTTAAACTGCTACTTACTTACTCCTTCCCACGTATTAGGCTTAGGTCAGGTACACCGGGGTAGGCGTATTTAGAAGCACCAGTTGAGTACGATTAGTCAATGTATGGATGTATGTATGTATATATTTTATCTATTTTAAAGTATCATATGGCTAAGAAACCATATCAATGCTTTTACAGTATTATTTTATAATCCTACTTTTACTGTACGCACTTTACTTTACCATGAGTATTACAATCGTGGCAATTCATTTCTCTTGCATGAGGAAGAAGACTGCTCAATAAATTACACCTTTTATTGAAAACGCCCGTCTCTCTTTTCTCTGCATTCTGGTGAAACTAAGTACGCACATTTGACTGAGTGAAATAGCTGTCTTTTGTTTTCACACGACTCTAGAGATACACTCTTATTCAGGGAGAGCAAAGTTGTCATGTTTTATGGTTGTCAGACGCTAATCCCTTCTTGTCTATCCAGGAAGGTTAAACTCCTCCTCGTTTATTCGAGAAAGTTTCTAGTGACCTCTGAGCTAGCTGGCAAACCTTAAGTCTAATATAGTCAGTAGAGACCTAGTCGACCTCAGTCCTATGTCTACACTGCTGAATATATTATTCCAATGCGCAGAGCCTATTGGGAATATAGGAACTACACTACATGGCGCCCAACGTTTGATAAGGCGATAAATCTAACGCAAGACGTTACAGTAACTCAGTCGTGCTTTTTCACACAGACCCTTTTTCCCGTAAAATACTCCAAAAGACGTCTGGAGTGGGTAAAAGGTTCAAATCCGCCGGAACTTAGTAGGAAGAGATTTCTATGTATAGTTTTTGGTTTATTCAACGTTGAAGGATACAGTGTTCCAAAATATTGTGCACCTAATATTTGTTTCCTTGAAACTATCTGCAACAAAAACGTTTCTGCTAGTAAAAAATGACAGAAAGTGACGACGAAAGGGAGACAGCAAGAATAGCAGCTCGACTCCTAGAGGATGACACAAGTCTCCTACAGAATGACCCGAATGTTATACTCATTCCGGTCAACATAAGAAAAACTATAACACTTAAACTTATAGAAAATGGACTAACATCAAGAGGTGGTACAGTCATATTCGTAATTGAGGCACATGAATATCGGCAGACAGAGGTATTCTATTCATGGATAAATTTTCCAGCAGCAAACGCTGTCACACACGAATTCCACTATTACAAAATAGAGGAACCTCCGGATGAGTACACTCCTTTCGAGGAGGTGGAAATCCCATTAAAATACCAAGAGCACCTGCTCTGGTTTAAAGGCGCCCTAAAACATAATAATCACATCACCAGGCTCGGTCCACTAGGTAGACCAGGAGCAACGTGGCCGGTTCTAGCCAGCTACACACCACATCCAGACATTGAAAAAATGTCAGTACCAGAACTTTTAGTCCAGCTAAAAATAATAATTAAAATACATAGACAATTAGTACAATATGTAATGAGGACTTCAACAGTCCAACCAGCTGTTAACATTCCACAGCTGACCCCTCATCAGGGGAACACAAACAAAATTACACCACAGAACATACAATCATGTCTGGGTAAAGTACCCTTAAAACGGGAACAAATCCCATTCTGGTTAGCACAAAAAATCACTCAAATAGAGGCAGTATTTCCGGATACTACCCCTACTGAGAAACACAGAATTCTGACTATCTGTCTTCCAATGAGGATCGCACCACATGTAGAGGATTTTGACACTTGGGGCACAGTCTTTGCTTCCATTTACACAAAAACACATGGTATTCCGTCCATGGCGGTAATACCCGATGTGCTAAGACAGATTCAAAATGAATACGGTCCAGAACCTGCTTTGACTCTGGGTATGAAATTACTAAAAGACTTCAAGCAGGTCTCGGCTATATTATTAACCAACATAAAAGGAGAAGCAGCATCTGTGGCGATCCGCCAGAAATTGAAAGAAACAGATATAGCAGAACAACCATTTGAACTTGCCAGAATCATAGAAAAATCCTATGAAGAACTAGGAAGAGATAGTTTGGGTGGGAAACCAGTAAAACCCCAACTAACTGAAAATCCTGAAAAGATATTAAAAATAATCTAAACACTCCAAAAAAGAGCTGGGATGGAAATAAACAACCCACTCCCAAAGAAAAAAGATTCCAGTCCAGAGGAAGGTCTCCTCGGCGGAGAGAAAGATCTCCGGACCAAGGACACAAATCTCCCAAGAGGGAGCCCTCTGAGAAAAGATACAACCTTAGAAATAGGGATAATTTGAAGAAACCTGATAGATATCAAGATATTGCTACAGGTCCCTCTCGATCTTTTCAGAATTCCTCGCAGAAATCGGAAAGAAGAGGACGGTCAGAACACAGGGAAGAGCACGTCAAGTCTAAAGACAAGGAACCTGCTCATCAAAGTAAAAAATTACAATTTCCAAAAAAGAAGGTAGCCAGTATATAAAATAATCAAACATGCCGAGGATACTGAGGACACAGCTGAAAAACGGAGAGTGGGCCCAGACAATACTAGACAGCGCAGCAGAAGTGAGCATAGCTCGCGAGATCCTGATGAAACATCTGGAGACAGTGGACACTAATGAATACATTCAGGTGGAAACGGCTGATACCAGAGTTAGAAAACCTCATAAGATATACGAAATAACATTACGTATAGAGGGAGATAAGACTAGGAAAGTAAGGAGTCTATTTTGGGATAACCTTTCCAAAGGCTATGATATCCTTTTAGCTGAAAAAGACTGGCCACCAGAGCTTGTCAGGGAGTGCCCTCATGGCGAAGAAATGATTATGCCTGCCTTCTCAAATCACATTCCAATTCATAAAAAAGATACACTTGCAAGAAAGTGGGCGGTAGCCAAAGCTCCTGCATTATATAAAAATCATGTAGGATGGGAGGAGGACTCTCCTTCTCACAAAATCCAGTTAAAATGTCAACCAACTGCACAAAGGCAGTACCCAATTAAGCAAGAAGCAGAAAAACAGGTCAGGGAGATCTTTGATCAACTTGAATACCAGGGGGTGATTGAAACATGCACCTCATAAATGAACAATCCTTTGTTTCCTGTCTCCAAGCCAGACGATTCATACCGTCTAGTTTTGGACTACAGACACCTAAATTCATGTTGCAAAACTTTTGCAGTACAAAACTCACACAGTGCAGCACTAATGAATAACATCGTGCGGAAAAAATACAAAACGACATTAGACATCTCTAATGGGTTCTTTTGTCAAAACGTAGCACCTGAAAGCAGGTATTTGACCGCTTTCTCAATAATGGGTTAGCAGAAAAATTACTGTCGACTCCCACAGGGGTTCAAGAATAGCCCAGGTTTATTCTCAGCAAGGGTAACAGAGTTACTACAAATATATGATGATGAGGCATTATCTTATGTCGATGACATCTATCTAACAGATGATGACTTGGATACTTACTTGAAAAGAGTGAACACCATAATACTTGGGTTTGCTGCAGAGGGTTACAAATTCAACTTTAAAAAGTCACGAATTGCCCATCTAACAGTCCTGTTTTTAGGATATGAATTATCAAGTGAAGGCAAAAGCCTAGCAGACAATTTCTTAGAGAAATGCGCTGTAATCCAAGCACCAAAAACGCTGAAAAACTTACAATCAATTCTAGGTTTCCTGAATTTCGGATGAACTTACATTCTAAATTATGCAGAAAGGGTTAAACCTCTCTATGAACTAATAAACCCTGATTTTAAACCAATCAATTGGACTCAAAAACACAGAAATTTTGAGATCATTACAAACAGACATGTTAGCTAAAACAAAATTGCAAACTCGTGATAACACACGCAACCTTGTAATCCGAGTCATCCCCGGAAGATGCGGATTCACGTACCTGACCTCTAATGAGGGAGAAAAGGTACCAATAGCATACAAATCACATTTGTACACAGAAGCTGAAAAAACATTCAGTCTTGCGGAAAACATTGTAAATGCGGTTCAAACAGCTGTAGCAAAAGAAAGAGCCCAAGCCCAAGGCAGACGGATTACTGTTTTAACAGCAGAATCAGCCTTTGAGGCATTAACAAGCCCACGCAATTTAACTACTGTGGCATTAGATCCAAAATGGATACAATGGGAAAATTATCTTGCTACAGACAAAGTGAAATACTATTTTGACCCGAACATGAAAAAACTGAAAAATCTAACATATGAAAAAGAATATCCTCTGCCAATCGAAATTCTGCCCCTACAACAGTACGCCTGTGTAATATATACAGACGGATATGCACAACCCTCAGTTTTGGGGGAAACAAGCTTATAACGCTACGTGCGAGGTTGTTAAATGCCGGTGGCGCCGAGGTAAATTGAGACCACTGGTAACAATGTCACAATCTGTAAAAGACAATTCATGTTAACAAACTGAATTAATAGCTTCAAAAATGGCGCTCGATATTGCCGATCGCGAATTCCCGACACTAATAGTGTGCGATTTGCATTCCTGCGTCAAATCATACAATAATGACTTGCAGAAATGGGTTCAAAACGTTACAAAGATGACACAGGTGCCACAATCAAGCAGAAAACGCTTTGGGAACAAGTAGTTCTTTTACAGAAAGAACTACAAAAGACTCACGTGATACATACACTGAGTCATCAGCGTGATGGCGTTCACGTTGCAGGGAATTCATTGGCTGAGACAGCCTCAGCGGAAGCAACTAAACCGGCTTCTGTAGCCACAAAAAAGTGTTCAGAAAAATACATAGACGGGGAAACCATGCTGGCGGTAAAAACGTCTTCAAAAGGCGACTGTACAGCATTACCCGTGAACTATCCACTCAATTATACATACATAATCGATGCAAACTCCGTTCCTTTTGCTCCAATCCCTGGAGTGGGGGATAGAGTAATTCCAAACACGAACAGGAGAATCTTCTTGATTCAAGAAGCACACATAGGTGAGGGTCTAAGACACCAGACGATCAAGGAATCTCTGAAAGAATTACAATCAGAATACTGGTGGCCAGGGATGAGCCTGCAAAATTACAAATTTGCAAAGGATTGTCCAAACTGCAATCGAGATTGCAGTTGTGAACCGGCAACAGTAGTGCCGGGACCCCTGTTAGAAAGCATAAGGCGATCTATACGCATAATCAAACAGGAAAAATGCATCCCAATGTATATTATTTAAGACTAGATTCACTTAAAATGTAGGCCCCAGCGCTCGGCTGACGCTAGAACTGTTATAAAAGATTTGCGAGTCTATATCGGCACATACGCAATTGGCATGCTACATTCTGACCACGGTCCTGCTTTTAGCTCTCGAGCTTATAAGGAGGCTATGACCAGCATGGGCATTGCATTGCGGTACTCTTGTCACTTCCTTCCTGAGGGAAACGGGATTGTGGAAAAAAAAAAACGAGACATTTAGCAACCTATAACGGCGAGGGTATTAGGTTCGGGTGATGGGTGGGTCAAACATGTAACAAGAGCCCAACGTAGTCTTAACAATCTGCCAAGAAATTCTCTAAAAGGTTTCAGTCCGTACGAATTATTGTTCGGGACTAGAATGCATATTCAGGACCTTGATAGTCAGACTTCAGTGGTAGAAGAAAAATGCTTTGATATCAAAGATCGTTTGGCTATTTTACAGGACTTAAATGAAAAAAGAAAAGACCTGAGCAACATAAAGTTAAAACTGCAGCCAACAGCCACTGAAGAAAAACCACCTGTCCCAGCAAGGCCTGTCTGGATTCCAAAGATTGGGGATCTGGTCAGAGAGAAAATCGCGGTGAAGAAGGAATTTGGGCCTTCTTACAGAAAAGCAGTACCTGTCTTAGCTGTCAACGGAACAAGATCAGTTGTACTACCGCCCCTTGCTGGTAAAAAGGAGAACTGAGTTGTATCCATCGACCTGGTAAAACCACAATCATGTGGCCAATAATAAGTAGTAGGCCCAGTGGACTCCCAAGAAATAGCAGAACACCAAAGTTTGCTACAATACAAGAGGTTCAAACTGAGAGACTAATCACATTTGATAAACCTACAGTGAATCAAAAAGGACTATGAAACAAAGCCATGGAACTTATGCCTCTTAAAATCCAAATTGCAACAGTTCGTCAAGAAACACCTGTCTACAACGATGTAGCCACAGACTATGCTGATGAAACAAAGAAAATTCCAAAAGCAAATGAAAATCCGGAAGCGATTCCAACAATTGACAGAACTGCATCTGGCTACTTCATCAACTTTGATGACTTTTCTGAGGATCAGAGCGAACCTGAAGAACAGCCAACAACAAAAACTTTCAAAGACAAAGCAACCAAACTCTTTCATCAACTCAAAGATACCTATCTGATTTCTCCATGGATTGAATTTTGGATTGTGTTAGGTGTACTTTTCCTCCTGCTTTGGCTCATCATGGTACTTTGTTTGGGAAAATTAATTGAGGGAAAATACAGTACAATGGACACAGCAAGTCAGAACATCAACTTGGTCCTAAAGCCACACAAATCATCTCACATCGAGAAAAGAGAACTATTACCAGTGAATGTCACAGCCAATCCAATACCCGGTGGGGTAGCTTGGGACAAAACAGATTATGAAATTTATGGCCCGGTCGAGCTCTTGAAGTATCCACACCAATTCAAGGTTTCATTAAGTGACTTTGTAAAACCGAGCACATTCTCTGATGATTGGGACTTTGAAAGCATTAATGATATGATGTCAGATTTAGTTATGTCAGCAAAATTCACAGAACATGATTATTTACAGGGTTCATCTAATTATGAAGAAATGTACTACTACAACCACTTTGCACACCACTATTTGCATAAATCTGCTCAACCTAGAAATGTTTTTAATTATAATCAATGGGAACATTGTGCAACTCCACCAAAAGGCAGTTCAAAAACATTTTACGAGAAATTCCCATGCTTCTCAGGGTTTAACACAAGTGATGCAGAAACGTTTTATTTCAAAATGTTAAATAAGACAGGAATGAAAACAATGCTGACAAATACTAAATTAATTTATTCAGAAAAATTTTATGAAAAAATGAGTACATTTGGTTTCGATTTATGGAAAAAAAACATTGAAACAAAAACCATCTGGGGTACCAAAGATTGGCAGGTTCAAGGTATAGAATCATTCTTTAGAGCCTGCATGATCCCAGAACAAATTATATTCTTGAATGACACAATTCAACAGACAACCTGTCTTGGCCTAGCCAAAATTAAAGACTTAAACAAACCGTCTATTCCAAAGCCAACACCTGACAGTAATAGCACTACAGATGTTGAGATAGACGTATCCCATATTTTTAACCAAAACAGAACACATCCTGATTGGAAAAAATGGTTGATCTGGCCCACAGACACAAATAACTGTCAAGATAGATTCCTGAACAAAATACAGGGGTTCAAATTGACCAGGCCAGACCCTAGATACTCCCAGAGACAACATCCAGGGATAGTTACAACATACAGTGTAGGAAAACTCTGCCTTGAATGGCTACAGAAGTACACACTGGCAGAAATTAAGCAACACTTGACTTTACTTAAAGACGGTGCTGACTTGTGTGATTTCATAATGGGACCACGCAAACAGCGTCAAAAATGTTTCATAGCGGCCGGTATATACGCAGCTTACAACGAAGCTTGGAAAGAAACGCAAATTGAAACAGCAGAAAAAATACGGGAAATTGACCGTATTCGTTTGGAAAAATCACTTTCTGTTGTGGATAATGGGTTAATACCTCTGTCTTCCAGAATGTATTCACTGGGCAGTATTGTATCATCTGCTATAGATATAATAGAACAGGACTTACTAATGTTACAACAAGGTCAGTCCCAACTACGTTCTATTGTACAGCTTGGCTGGACGTTACAAAATCTGCGTTCAGGCTACGTGCCCTGACGTTTAATCAACACAACGTCATTAGTCTCTATCTTTAACCTTACTGATACACAAATCAGCTTGGCACAAAAAGGAGCGGAATATACAATTCTGAGCATTGAAAAACTTGAGAGATTACCATTGACAATGTCAGAACGATCTGTCATTGAATGGATAATACACGGAATCATAACTATTCCGATAACGACTTTCCAATTTAAATACTGTCAAGAGTATATACCTGCAGGCCAGTATGAAAGGTTGGGTAAAGGGTACATTAAGTCATCATGGAAATTACCTTACACACACACATGTTATAGTGAAAAGGAACAGAATGTATTTCTTAGTGGTAATAATTGTAGAAGTTCACTAAGTGGTATACTTCTGTGTCAAGGTATTAACCTGCATGGGGCCTGTGAGGGGACTTCAAATAACCTTTCATGTCACCAGCATGGCACACCTGCAACTCGGATGGAGCCATTCTTTAGACGGCTTTCTAACGGGAGCTACATTCTAATAGTGGACCACAGATGTTGTGGCATGGTGCCAGGAAAAGCTTATCTAGTGAGCGTTAGTTCCATGGTCACTTGCTGTTTGCAAGTATTGTATCCAAACAGCACTCCAAACAGGGAGGAAAAAATGTGGCCCTTTTTGAATATCTCTTCTATTCGAATTGATACTTTAAGCAGAATGAAGTCTGTTCTTCTACAGACAACTGTGCCCTTGACGTCATCTAAAGAAACATATGATCTACAAGTTGCAAGGACAACGGCAGAGATACATACACTTTTATCAACAAATTGCCCCCTGCATTTCGCAGAAATGCTAAGCCAAATCTTAAATATGTCTGATACCGGTGGTATCCCACATGTATTTAAGACAATTTTTTCGGGACTGTTAACACCCTTCAAAACAGTTCTGGGCATTTTTCCTAATTTTGTCCATTCTGTCTTTGGGGGTCTACCACTTCTGTTGGGACTCGTAGCAGGCATTTTATTTTTGATTCTCCTGCTTCGTTATGGCAAGCCAAATCACAGACAAGACTCCAGCAACAATGGAAGAAACGATCCTAGCAATACGCTATCGGTACCGCATAACTAAAGTCCTTGGATTAGCCCGGCTAAGAGATCTGAATATGACCTGGTTTCTTTCATTCAGACCCATCTGGCAGAATTGTATCTTACCTGTGCTTCGATGTATGCTATGCGGAGAAGAATGCGTGTTGGACGTCTGTCTTACACTACAATCAGCAGTACCATTGGATACAGATACTTTGCTAAGTCCTGTAACAGCTCATGCATCGTGTTGTCCCCAGCGGTTACCCATCCTGATGACGGCATTCGTTGAGACTTCACCACTGCGATTAAAGGGTAGTGAAGAAGGAGATGAGAGCAGCATCACCCAGGTACGACCTTCTGTGAGCAATGCTGATCAAGACATCGATGATAGCAATCATTCTCACGACTGCACAGTTGCGGCATTTTCCAACTTAGTCGAACTTTCACCTGAAGCAGTAAACTGCTTTTTTGAAAGTCAGTCTGAAATGATGTTCTCCCCTGAACAGAAAGAATAACTTTTAAGCAGCCAAGCACACAGCGTTCCATGAACTCTGAATTCGGCCTCCGGCTTTGATAAACAAAAAGCTACTGAAAATATTTGGAACTATTTTTTCCCCTGAAAGCAAAATTATTTTTTTCTCCATCTCCCCTTCCAATATATTTACCTTTTTTTTGGCACTTGTACTCTGCTTAAAGTAGAACTATTCTTAGAGAACAGAGCTTGTATTTTTAGGAACTCTAGAGACAATATATTACCTCAGCCTCTAGCACATTTACAATAACTGTATTTAAATGTGTGTGGAATGGTCTTGCACTTCTTTTCTGTATTAAGAGCCATTTCATGTGTAAATTTCGCAAATCATTCAGCTAATATATATATGCATCCTTTTTTAATGAATGATTACACTGCTTGACAAGCGTACAGTACCTATAATCATTTTCATGTTTTTCGCATACACCATTTCAAATGCAAAAATGTATTTTGGGGTGGGTTGGTATACACATGCACCTTTTCAAAAGTTTACTATTGCTTAAGTTTTAGTAATGATGGACATTAATTCATGGAGTGGGTGTAGTGTTTTTATCTAGGAACCTGAATCGATATTCCTATTTTATGTCCTTGTCCGGTTATAATCAATAATATCCATACAACGGCATAATAATCATATCCATAATTCAGTCGTAGCACATGCTGTCACATTAAGCAAGGCTACTCCTCCGTCCCCCTAGAAAGCACACCAAGTTCTCTAAACAAAACCAAGCCTCCAGCAACCTGGGAAATCCCCCTTGCCTTTGTTTTGATTTCGTCCTAGAACTCCTGTAAAGCACTGTAAGAACGGGCAGTTCTTAGTGACATCTTTATTGTTGTCTTATGTCCAACCTTACGTCAAACCCAGGCACCTTTCAGGTATAAATATACCAACGCTGCCTTAAGCAAACACACGGTGGTGGTTTTGGAGCAGCTGAGGAAGACGCTGTCTTTTCTCCTGCCGAGAAAATCCAGCTCCGGTGTTTCCAGCATACCCTTGCGGGTTACTGGGATATCGAGTCCTGAGAGAGAGATACCAGACCTCCTGCTTTCTATTACCCAGGTACGGAGCTGACTAAACCCTTAAAGAGAATTCTTGAGTCAGATTCTTGGCAAAACAAACTTAATTTAAACTGCTACTTACTTACTCCTTCCCACGTATTAGGCTTAGGTCAGGTACACCGGGGTAGGCATATTTAGAAGCACCAGTTGAGTACGATTAGTCGATGTATGTATGTATGTATATATTTTATCTATTTTAAAGTATCATATGGCTAAGAAACCATATCAATTCTTTTACAATATTATTTTATAATCCTACTTTTACTGTACGCACTTTACTTTACCATGAGTATTACAATCGCGGCAATTCATTTCTCTTGCATGAGGAAGAAGACTGCTCAATAAATTACACCTTTTATTGAAAACGCCCGTCTCTCTTTTCTCTGCATTCTGGTGAAACTAAGTACGCACATTTGACTGAGTGAAATAGCTGTCTTTTGTTTTCACACGACTCTAGAGATACACTCTTATTCAGGGAGAGCAAAGTTGTCATGTTTTATGGTTGTTAGAAGCTAATCCCTTCTTGTCTATCCAGGGAGGTTAAACTCCTCCTCGTTTATTCGAGAAAGTTTCTAGTGACCTCTGAGCTAGCTGGCAAACCTTAAGTCTAATATAGTCAGTAGAGACCTAGTCGACCTCAGTCCTACGTCTACACTGCTGAATATATTATTCCAATGCGCAGAGCCTATTGGGAATATAGGAACTACACTACACTAGAGGCCCCGGTCTCAACCCCCATATATGGACTCTGAGGTATGTGGTTTGTTGACCTAAATGCCAATGATCCCTCTGTGTTCATCTACCTTGTTATGCTTATCATTTTGTTCAATTTTGTACCATATGCTCCTTTTGTGTTATGCTTCACTGAATAATAAATGTTTCTTAGGCCCATATGACAAGATTGCATTGCATGCTCAATGAAAGAGGATTTACATCCATCCCAATTTTTATCCAGGACATGATAATGAGCTGATCGTATGGTTTTGGTTTGGATGTTGATGTGTCCTGTGACTTGTGTGCAGAGAAATTCATTGCATCATATGCCAGCAAATGCATTTTTCTGTCATTGCCTTTTGCATGTGAGACATTGACTTAGTTTGGAGATATGTGTCTTCCTCTGCTATGGTCTTGGATGTTAACCCATTATACACCTGCAGATTTGATGCCTGCTCCATGTGGACTGTTATTACGTTGTCCCTTTTTGAGTGCTGTGTCTCAAAGTGTGACATTATGATATCATGTCCTGACTGAATAGGTAGATATCTTATCCCTTGCCCTGCTGGCTGGCCTGAGTGAACAGTGGTGGCTGAATAGCACGGGTCCACCAAGGGTGTGTAAAACTGGCCTGGCAAAGCATAGGGGGGCCACATGATAGTTTTGTCCCAATGTATTTCGTTGTGCTATCAGACCTGTTGCATGCTAGGGATTGTATGTAAGATATTCATCTGTCTGAGTCCTGCTCTGGATATGTGCTGGATCCTTCTTATGTTGTTATTCCTGACACATCCAACATCCCATTCTGGTTGTGTTTCCCTATGATGACCTCCGGTGAGGCTGAGATGATGGTGGATGTAGGCTTTGGTGCATACCTGCTCAAACACTGCTGTGCTCATCTGGACACAGGGTGGGGGCCTGTGGGATTGGACTAATGGGTGAGTAGAAGGACAGGTTGGACTGTAGTAGTCAATTAGTTGGTTAGCGACATGTATTGATCTGTCAACAATTGATGTTACAGGGAAACTGAGTTGTGAGATATTAACCTGTTCACCGCAACGCGAATTCCACTGCGATGTTGGCATTCTAATCAGTGGGCGGGGTTCGGCTGGCCCCGGCCGTCCTCCGCACACGCCCACCGTCACATGGGACGGCCGGGGGCCGTCCGCAGCACCGAAGGGGTTAAACAAGCTAGGCCTAGATTGATTGAAAGTATTGTATGGCTACTTGTTAGATCAGTCATGTTACCTGTCTTCATTTTCTTGTGTGGTAAATGCATGTTGTTGTTTGACGTTAAACTTTACAGAGTAGGTCATGTGCTTCTTGCTAGGGTGTTTGGGAAATACCAAGGTAATTAGGATAAATTATGTCACTTCCTGCAATGTGACTTCCGATGACATGAGATGTTGTGGTCTTTGTATGTGTTTCATATATTTGGATTTTTCCTTGTGAAATGAAGCATGTAGGTGCGGGCATGGTGCCAGTACCTATGTCTCTGGGGACATACTTTTGTGAGTAGATTGAAGTTCTGTTGCCCTATGATGTTGTGTTGTGTGCTGTGGTGTACACATGCATTCATTTAGTTATACATGCATAGCTATATCTATGTGCATTCCTGTTCCAATGCAAAATGTGTGTCTCCCCCAGTATTGGGGGTCTGACTGTAGCTACCTGATGATGACATTTCCTCATTTGCCATACAACATGCTACAGAACATTTTCTGCTGTATTGACTTTCGCTGGATAGGTATGTTATCCTGTAGGGCTAGGTGTTTAACTTACCGTTGGCGATGGCGGTGTTCATTAGGGTTGTAATATTCATCATAGAGAGATGATATGAGCGATGGATTCATAGCTGCACAGCATTGGTTGAAATACTCCCTTTCTGCCTGCTCTGACGAGGTGGTTGGCCCAACAGATTCAGAACACTGGAAGTATGCATCGTAATAGAGCTAGTAGTTTTGGAATCGAAAGTGGTCCAAAATGCTCCATTCGGCATTTCCGAATACCCAGTCAGATACAGAGTAACCGAGTTGGTCGGTAGGATAGAGTTTTGGACATCATAATGCGTAGGTCGGAACAACCGCATCCAGGAACAAGCTGGACAGGTGGTCCTCCTTCGACAGGCTCTTGGATGCCCTCAAATGGTTCCATTTACTATTTACTAAAGTAACTCACGGAAGGTGTTAGATACTAAAGGGGCAATATTTAATATTCCCACTCCATTTTAGAGTGTGTCAAGATAGGGTTTTGGACACTGAAAGAGTTCAGTTTACCATTCCCACTCCAATATAACTTAACTCATGGAAGGTGTTGGACACTAAAGGGATAACATTTACAATACCCATACTACTACAAAATAACTACCAAAAAATATTGCACACTACAAAATATTTTTACTATTGCCACCACAATATCACAAACATATATCTACATTTTTCTTAAAAACACATAAATATTTCAAATTAAAACACACATACTTAACTGAAATATATGTTTTCCATAGAACTTTTAGAATATATTTTGTATCTAATGTGATCAAATATTATTTTCTTTCAAGTTTGTAGCAATAGTTTATCAAATTATCAAAGTATATATATATATATATATATTTTTTTTTTTTTTCCATTAATATAGTTATCAAAAATATTTAACATAGGTAAGACAATGATAAAAAAAACTAATGACATTTTTTAGAAAGCAAATATTGTTTTCTTTCAAATATTTCTATTTTGCCTATAGAAAAAAACATATTTCTAATTATTTGTCAAATGTGTTATCTTCCTAACTCAACTATAATTCATTTTTATATAATAAAAAAAGTAATTATATTTTTAACATTTTCAAAATTTAATTTTCTTTTGCAAAAACACATTTTTAAAATTAGATTTATTTTAGCTATGAATTTTTCTAATAACAAAATTCATAGTTTTTCAACAAATATCACATTACAATGTTTATTTCAAAATAGTTTTTATTTTACATTTTTATTAACAGTAATTTTCAATTACAACACTTTTTTTTAAACATATAGATTTACTTTTTAAAATTACCACATTTATACAACAATTCTAGAACAACTCATTTTATTCCAAAGTAATCAAATAATATTTACAAATGGTGCCATCCTTATTCCCTATAAACCCAACATCCCCCTGCTAAAAATTCTTTTTTATTGAATAAATGAATAAATGCACTTAAAAAAATGTACCCTAATACATCATTTCTTTTAAATACTTCCCACCCTGATCCCCTATAAACCCAACATCCCACTCCTAAACAATATAGCTATACTAATAATAATCAATTACAAAATACATTTGTATATCGTTATTTTAAAAACACCTAAAATGATTTTTTTGACAATGATATTCAACACACACTGGTATTTATGTTTCACGGAAATTGTGACACAATTATTTGGTATCTATCTATCTATCTATCTATCTATCTATCTATCTATCTATCTATCTATCTATCTATCTATCTATCTATCTATCTATCTATCTATCTATCTATCTATCTATCTAACTATCTATCTATCTATCTATCTATCTATCTATCTGTCTAGATATCTGTCTAGATATACATATATACATATATTCGAAGTAATAAGTGTAAAATAATAATTCAAATAATAAAATGCTAAATAAATATTTTGTATAATTATGGGCCTGAGTTCGGCCATCTTACCAATGTACCAGGGCGGTCCCTTGAAGACCACCGGGGCATCAGTCTCCCACACATCGTATTGCGATGTGATTGCTGGTGCAGTGGTGGTCTTTCTGATGGTAGTGTATATGTTTTCAAATATGTTAATGCTGGTGTATATATTTTGACTGCAGTGAACATATATGCATGACATATGAAAAAATACCTCCTAAGAGTACTGTCCAATTACTGGAGTATGGACCATATATGCCCAGTCCCGTCCAGTCAATACATGGTTGTTTTCTTTGGGATTAAGATTCTGCTGTAAAGGACCTGGAGAAAGGGATTCACTTGGGAGACTGAAGACAAGAAAATGAAATGGGTAAGTATACACCCCAATTCCTTTGGTTCTCCTGACTCGGAACAGGCGATTCCACCCTGTGGTCGGCTCATCGGAAAGTCAACTAGTAATTCCGACGGCAGTGAAACTTTTCTGTACTGCCATATGAAAACTCCTTTTCCCTAAATGCCATTGAGGGGGTCTATGAATGGCTATCGGTGTTGACGGTGATCCGGTGGTCTGTAAAACGACAACATCATAATATGATCAATCCAGTGGTGAACGCCGACACAATGGCAGAGGTGTGATCGCCGAACTTGTAATCATGCCCGATGTGACTATATTTATCTACTATTCCTCCGTTGGACTTCAGAAAGGGGCACCTTTACCTTTCCCACTCCAGTTACCACAATAATGGGGAAAGTGTTAGACTTCGAAAGAGTTAGATTCATTATTTCTACCTCTGTCAGTGCAGCAGCAGGGAAAGCTTTGGATGTCAGTGGGGTGAAAGTTACTATTCTCACCCCAGTCTAAGCAACAGTATGGAAAGCGTTGGACTTCAAAGGGATGAAATGTACTATTCCCAGTCCAGCCTACAAAGCAGTAGGGAAAGTGTTGAACTTTGGAGGGGTTACATTTACTATTCGCACACCAAACAGCGCAATAGTAGGGAAAGTGCTGGATTTCAGATGAGTGAAATTTACTATTCCCACTTCAAACAGCCCAACATTAATGAAAGTTTTGGACTTTAGGACAGTACAATTTACTATTCCAATCTGTGCACCAGTAGGAAAATCGCTGGTCTTCGGAGGGCTGAAATCTACTATTTCCACTCCAACCTACACAACAGTAGGGAAAGTTTTGAACTTTGGAGGAGTTATATGTACTATTCTCACTCCAAACAGGGCAACAGTGAAGAAAGTATTGGATTTTAGAGGGGTAAAGTTTACTATTCCCACTCCAGTCAGTGCCACAGTACGGAATTTGTTGAACGTTGGATGGGTAAAATGTACTATTCTGACTCCAGTCTGTTTAAACAGTAGGCAAAACCTTAGATTTTTTAGGGATGACATTTACTATTGCCACTACAAACACCACAGCAGTAAGGTAAGTGTTGAACTGCGAAGAGGTTGGATTTTACTATTCCTACTGCAATGTAAGAAAGAGAATGGAAAATATTTTTCTTCAAACACATTTTATGTATGAAATCCCACAAATGTAGTGAAAATACTAAACTCCTAATAAAAAAATGTATTAACCTGAAAAATATATATTTACAAATGTAATACTATTCAATAAAAAAATTAAATATCAGTTAATAAAAAAATGTTTTTCAATTATAAATGTATTCACTTCTTTTGTAGAGTTTTATTTAGCGCGAACTTGACCCGAATCAGGTATCAGAGTGCTTTACATAGCACCAGTTGCATTGCATGAGGACACATTCATTTTTATTAGGCCTGGGGATATTAAGTGATTTGCCCAGAATTACAGCATATTCAGGGTCATTGCCGAGATTCGAACCCGGGGACATATTATCAAGGACCGGTGTTAAAATTATCTCAGTTTTATCGGCAGGAAACTGCCGATAAAATGGCGATAATAGGCTTGATAATACGCCCTTGTTAATCCCCATGGAAGCCTATGTTCTCACCAGATCATGGGCTTCTATGGGAATTAACAAGGGCGTATTATCAAGCCCATTATCGCTGTTTTATCGGCAGTTTCCTGCCAATAAAACTGCGATAATCTTAACACCGGTCCTTGATAATATTCCCCCTAGTTCCCCAGATTCGAGGTCGACCGCCCTAGCCGTTAGGCCAACTCCTCTCCCCATTCACTTCCCTATCAGCACCCCTACAGACCTTGCAGCCCATCCTTAAAATGGGTATACAACCTTTACAATGAAATTTTTACCACGCACTACCATTACAACGCGGTCATTACAACGCATACCATTACAACGCATACCATTACAACGCATTGCGCTGGGGGGCGCTCTAGGATAGGGAATAGGTTAATTTACTATGCAATAACCTTCCCTAGTGTCCACGGGGACTGGAGTTGGAATAGTAAATTAAACTATTCACTATCCAGCACCCCAAAGCGCTATGCGTTGTAATGGTATGCGTGGTAAAAACCGCGTTGTAATGGTAGGCATGGTAAAAGTATGCGTTGTAACGTCATACATCCCATAAAATGTAACTGCAAAAAAAAAACTATTCCATAACTTACATATTTAAACTATTCACCTGTTTCACTAACTTTCTGCTGAGTCATGCATGGAGGGGTCCCGCCATGAGCAGCTCGGAAGAAAGGGTGCTCATAATCTGGACAGTGGGAAGCTTGCCCTCCAAGACCCACCTGAGGCTCTACAGCAGTTGAAGCGGTAGCAGGAGTCTTGGAGGTGGCAGCCGTTCAGAAGCAGTCTTTTTTTTTTGTGTTGACATTTTTTATTAGAAATTTTGAGATAAAAGTACAGATACAAAAAAATAAAGCAGGATAATATCTTTGACACGTAAAATAATACAAATGAGGAAAGGTATTACACGAAGTATGATAAATATGAGGACATAAAAATATCGTATGTTCCATAATCTTAAATACAATAATAATGAGAAAATAGCAAAACAAGTACATTATAGAAGAAGAATAAAGAAAAGGAAACAGGAGAAAAAGGAAGAAAATGAATAAAAGAACAAGGAAGAGAAAAAGAAAAAGAAAAGAATAAGCAAGAATCCCAGAGCAACATGAGTAAGCACAAAAGAGGTAAAGGAGAAAAAATGTAAAGCTGAGCAGTACGAAAAAAGAGAACCGAAAAGAAGAGAATTAAGAAGGTGGAACAGTCAAAAGAGAAGGAGGAGTGGAAACAGAGTCACTATGCACAGTGGCTTCCAGAAAAGGAGACCACACCTGGAGAAAAATGGAAGTTTGATCCTGCAAGTTATAAATTGTACGTTCATGTAGAGCTGTTTGCATCATTGCCACCAACCACTCTTCCTGCGAAGGAGGCAGAGGCGATTTCTAGTGCCGCAGTATACAAATTTTTGCCGTGGCCAGAGCCGTGTGGAGAAGACGGGTTTGCGGCCTAGAAAACTTCGGAAGGCTACGAAAATCATGCAAAATAATATTCAGAGGAGTAAGGCGCAGAGGGAGTGACATGGCATTGTCCAATGTCTTCCATACAAAAAGCCAAAAAGGGGTCGTGCGAGGACATTCACAGACAATATGCGTAATATCACAACCAGAAGCTGAACACCTCCAACACAAAGTATGTGATAACAATTTAGCATGATGCAATTTGACTGGAGACCAATGCCATTCATGTAAAATTTTGAAAATGCAAAATTTAAGACGGGCTTCACGGACTCCCTTATGCAACCCTTCCAAGATTTGGTCCCATTAAATATTGGAATATGCAACCGATAGGCGAGATTGCCATTTTAACTGGAGAGCTTGCGAGAGAGGCTGTGAAAATAAAGGATGCAAAAAAGTTTTATAAAGACCAGAAGTCACACCTTTAAGATTCCCCCATGACTGCAGGTAAGACAAAATAGGAGATACAGATATTAAGTCAGGCGAAGGACCTAAATGTTTTGTGAGAACTTGTTGGAGCTAAGTGTATTTGCAGGATTGTGTGGATGGCAGATGAAATTTCTCACAGAGTTGAGAAAAAGATTTAAAAGAATTATTATGAAATAATTTATCTATAGTCTGAATACCAGCTTCCTGCCATACAGACCAGGACAGGGTGCGACCCCCAATACGAACGGCAGAGTTAGTCCATAAAGGAGCTTTAAAAGTGGATACGTGAATTAGATTTAAGTATACGATGACTTCTCTGCCAGGATTTGTGCATTGCAGATAAGATAGGGTTTTTAGGATCAGCAGAACTGACCCCTTTACCATACAAAAGGGGTAAACCAAAACCAGAAGCTAATAAGTGACGTTCAAGGGGGACCCATTGAGGTATGTCTTTAGATTTGGGTAGAAAAAAAACAAGTTGTGAAAGATGAAGAGCAAGCGAGTACTGCTCGATAGAAGGGAGACCCAAACCCCCTTGTAGCTGATGAGATTTTAGTTTTGCAAAGGTAAGACGCGGTTTAGCCATGCCCCAGACAAAAAGTTTGATTTTGGAGTCAATCGATCTCAGAGTTGTTAAGGGGATGTGAAGAGGAAGCATACCCAAGACATAAAGAAATCGCGGAAGAGTAACCATCTTGACCGCCTGGACCCGCCCCCATAAGGATAAACCCAAAGCCTTCCATTTATCAAAATCTCTTTGCATTTGTATGATTAAAGGAGTCAGATTGTCCGTGACTATATTATCCAACCCTCTATTAATTAAGATTCCGAAATATTTAAGTCGGGATGGTTGCCAATGGAAAGGGAAATAAGAAATCACATCTTTCGTTGTACCAATGGTCATTGGTAATGCTTCACTCTTATCCCAATTTATCTTGTAGCCAGAAAAGGAAGAGAAATCATTGATGATGTGGAGGAGAGCAGGAAGAGAGCGGGGAAGATCAGTGAGTGTGAGGAGAATATCATCCGCATATAAATAAATTTTAGAGTGACCAATTGGAAGGGGGACACCTACCACAGTAGTAGATTGTCGTATCGCAGCAGCTAAAGGCTCCATTGCGAGAAGATATAGAAGAGGGGAGAGTGGACATCCCTGACGAGTGCCTCGTCTAATTGGAAATGGGGTAGAAAGAAAAACGCCGCAATTGACCTGAGCCGATGGATCATTATAAAGCAGGCGCACTTTATCTCTAAACTGGTCGCCTAACCCAAACCTTTGCATGATAGAAAAAAGGTATTCCCACTCAATGCGATCAAACGCTTTTTCAGCATCCAGAGAGAGAAGTAATGCATCATCAGTGAGATGTTTAGCTGACCATAAAGTGTGAGATAAGGTGCGTAAATGGTTGCAAGATGACCTACCTGGGACAAAACCTACCTGTGAATTGTGGATTAAAGAAGGTAAAACTTTACGGAGACGTGATGCAAGGATGCTAGCAAGTATCTTAACATCTCAATTTAAAAGAGATATGGGCCTATAACTACTGCATAACAAAGGATCCTTGCCAGGTTTCGGTATGACAGCTATAACGGTCTTGTTGGACAAAGGACCAAGAGAAGACTCCTCCACCGCCTCCCCAAATGCAGCATGTAAAGTGTCGATAATATTCTGACCGGTCCATTTAAAAAATTCAGGAGGAAAACCATCATCCCCGGAGCTTTATGATATGGCAAGGCAGCTATTGCTGAAGAAATTTCATCCTTCATAATAACACCATCCTGTAGGGCCCTACCCTCATCAGAGAGTTTAGGGATATGACCTGCATCTAAAAATGTGTTCATCGCAAGTGCGTCTGTATGAGTGCTTGGAGAATAAAGAGATCTATAAAATGAAGCGAATTCCTCAACAATTTCCTGTGGTCGAGTAAGTACGTCATCACCACTTGATTTGATAGCTGGAATTGCCATAGCGGCCTCCCTCTGTCTCAATTGCGCAGCTAGTAACCGACCAACCTTTTCCCCCTGCTCGTAATGACGTCCTTTCATCTTTTGCAAAGCGTATTCGGCTTTAGAAATAAAGAGACTATTAAGAGACATTCGCGCTTTCTCCAGTGATTTACGAGCCTGAAGGGTTGGCTTTGAGATATACGATTGAGAGAGTTGGCGAATGTCGTCCTCCAAAGCAGTCTGTTTGACTGCGTTTTCCTTATTGCGTAAAGCAGCGTCCCGCATGAGTTGACCCCTAATTGTTGCCTTGGCCGCAGCCAAAACCATTCTCTTAGAAGAGACTGATGATGAGAGTAAGGCAATCCTGGAGATGTGACTGCAAAAGAAGTTTACCTGCTGGAGCTCTATACCTGGCTATATTCAAGCGCCATGGTTTACGTCCTGGTTTGGAGAGACCCAAATCAAGAGATAGGAGAACAGGGGAATGGTCGGATATGGCTGCTTCCAAGATCTGGGACTGTTTAACCAACTGGACTGCCTGTTGCGAAAGAAGGAAATAATCAAGACGCGAAAATGTACCATGTGTAGAGGAGAAAAACATATATTATTTGTCCTGAGGATGACTCAGCCTCCAATGATCAACTAGACCAGTATCAGCAAGGATGTCCCTAAGAATGGCTCTATCTGGAGCGTTAACGGTGTCAAAGCAACCTGTTCTATCCAGAGTAGGATCTGGTGCCAGAATCCATTCCCCTCTAATGAGAAACTGGGAGGCATTGATTTCCGTGAAAAGGCGCTTCAGACGGAGAAAAAACTGTTTTTTGGAGCCTAAAGGGGCATAAATAGAACCAAGGCAAATGAAAGAGTTCCCAATTTTCAACTTGACAAACACATATCGATCTTCCGGGTCAGACCACGTTTTGAGAATTGTGAAGGGAAGTGACTTTCGAAAAAGTATGGCAACCCCACACTTGCGAACAGGGTTAGGGTTGGTAGGATCAAGCTTGGAGATACTACTGTGAATCACTTTACCAACCCAGTCTCTACTGAGTTTACTAGATTCAATATCATCTAAGTGCGTTTCCTGCAATAAAGCAACGTGCACATGTTTAGAGCGCAGGTATGTGAGTACCTTTTTACGCTTGATATAATAAGTGAGGCCATGAACATTCCAGGAAATCACTTACAGTGAATTAGGAGAGGGCATGATAGGAGAATTCAAGAGGTAAAGAGAAAGAAAAGAAGGCAGTTGGACAGAAAACAGAGAAGAAAAATGTTGCTCTGGGAAGCAAGAGACAAAATGCGTCGAAGAAGAAGAGGAAAACTAATAAAATGGAGAAAAGAAAAAAGGAAAGGAAGAGAGAAGGAAAAGGAAATACAAAAGTAATTTAGAAAAACAAAATGAATATCTAAAAGAGACAGAGCAGGTAGAAACTAAGGAAAAACAAATACGAAGATAGGAAAAGAGAAGAGAACCTAAACTGTTATCTACGGGTCTGGGTGCACTAAAAGCAGCGCCAAGGGGTAACCGGACCCCCTCCGAGGAAAGAAGAGTGGGAATCTGAAGAACAAAGGATAATATGGAATATACGAGACACAATAAAGCAGGGTAACATAATCAAAAGTCGTGCAAAAACATGAGATACCATCATAAAGCACAGCCAATGAATAAAGAGAATGGTTGAATGTGTGGTACAATTACCATACAATAAATAATAACTTGATAAGGAAAGAAAAGAAGACTAAAGGAGGAGAAGTAAATGAAGGAACCCCCATAGCATACAATAAAAGAAACAGATAAGATGTAATATTGAAGCATGTGAAATAATATATAGAAAGGGACAGAATCAATAATGGCAAATAGAGAGAAAAAGAAAGAAGTAATAAACAAAAGAAGAAAAGCCCCCATAAGGAAACATGAGAATATGAATAGAGACAGCCTAGATATAAATGAGTGGAATAATAAAATAAATTACATTATGTCAAAAACAAAGTATCTTATGAAGTAAATGAACAGTGTGAATTCTAAACCACAGTAACAACAACATGGAGAAGGGAATGAATAAGAAGTAAGTCCTGCATGTAATAGGTAATAGATATGCAGCATATAATAAACGAGATCTAAAATGCGTAAATACTCCTAAAAAGCCTATGATAAAATGCAAAATTTGTTGGGAACTCACAGGATAACAATATGACATAGAGTACCAAATAGAACAGTACTACAATATGCATATTTTATAATACTAAAGAACCACAGGCAGTTAAGTGAACTGTTAAAGCATCAGATAATAGGAATTATCGTAAACCATAAAATAGCAAAAATACCATAAAGCCGAAAAATCAGTCAGCATCTGAAGGCTGCTTAAGAGGAGACCTGGACTTGTTCCTTTGTGGCATGTTAGTTAGGGAGGAAACTGAATGCAGTGCCGAGGCCTTATCATCCTGAGAACGAGGCAGGCGGGTAATATCCCTGCCCCGTTGTCGAGGTTCAATAGAGGAACTCAAAGAGGACGCTGTGAGACCTGCAGATGACGTCTTGGACTGAGAAGTCTGAGCACAGGAGGAAGAATGGGTGTCCATATCATAAGACGTGATGGTATCCAAAAATTGCTGAAGAAGAGCAGGATCATAATAGTCTTTGTATTCTCCATTCCTGGTAATGCGAAACCGTGCAGGTTCAAATAATCCATACTTAATGTCCATGCGGCGCAGCTGGGGTCGGAAAGAGAGGAACGCCTTCCTTCTTTCATTAGTCTCTTTGGAGAAGTCTGCCGCCATATGGATAGTATGACCTTGAAATAAGAAGGAGCCACGGGAACGAGCCATTGACAAGATCTGTCGAGTGTGCTCCTGTCGAAGAAAGCAAGCAATAATTGGTCGAGGTCGTGCAGAAGCACCAGAACATGGAGGACCCAGCCTATGAGCACGTTGTATCTCAAGAGGAGGAGTAAAAGAAATACCAGTCAGCACAGGGAGAGTCTCATATAGAAAAAGCTACATGTCTTGCTTTTCAATGTTTTCCGGAAATCCAAAAAAACGAATATTGTCTCTACGACTACGATCCTCCAAATCAATAATTTTACTATGTAGAAATAAAAGATCTTGATCTGAGCCTTGGACATTATCCAGTCGAGTTTCCATATCCGAAATCTTAGAGTCAATAGCATCAATTTGTGTGTGGAAGGTAGTAAGTTCAGCACGAATGGACTTAGTCTCTGTAGCCAACGATGTCATGGTAATGTCCAGCCCCTCCAATCTGCGATTAACACCAGATAGTTCTAGCAGGATAAGTTGCATAGTATCTGACAGAGACTTGTCATTCTGAGATGGCGCAGATTGCGATGAGGGGGGTAGTGCGGAGCCATTTCCTTTGACTGGTGCGTTAGAGGTTTGTTTCAGCACTTCAGTAAAAAGTGGCGGTTTTGGACCACGACCCCATTTCTATTATTGGACATTGTAACGCACTGTTGTAGAGATGTTCTACAAAAGCAAATTGATAAGGTATTGGAATGGGAAGCAATGATGACACCAAGGGGACATCAAATTACCAAATGCAAAAAAGGATATGTAATAAAGTAGTGACCAACATATGTAACATAGCGAAAATGCATCAAATTGGGGGGTCACTAATGCATTATCACAAAATAGGAAGCAGTACAATATGAAAGAGGGTCAATGCAATAGTAACATGCCTTGTGTGCCAAAAATCCCCTGATGAGTAAAAGCAGGTGAATAAGGTGAGGCAATATATCAACAGGCCATTCATCCAATGCTGCGCAAAACATAGGAAAAATAAATCACATGAATTCATAACATAGAGTGGCAATTGGTAATGGAAATCAGCCCTTTACCCTTTCCCTCCCTGCCTCCTGCGTAACTGGCAGAGTATAAGAATAGAAGAACAGGCTGACGTATTAAGGAGGGGAGGTAAGTCTGATAGAGTCAAGTAACTCTGACCCAAATGACAAATATGTCACAGAAAGTGGCTAAAGAAAGTCAAGGAGAAAAATGAATCAGTACTCTTGCAAGTGAATCTGCCAGTACCGGTAGTATTGAATTTTCATGTGACAGTCATATCCTGCTTCTGCATATAATAGGAAATATTATGAAATGATAAATCAAGCAGCTTTTAGCCCTGCCAGCATTAATATTTCATGTGGGCATGCGTACACAGTTGACTGAAAAGAAAAGCGCACTTCATTGGAGAGATGATTGTGGCAAACCTTCAGCCTTTTCTCTCCTGTCCTTCATGGCGCTTTTTCCAAGAAAAATGCATTGGTAGTAACTGTGAGGAAAGTCATCTTTATAAAAGCCTGAGGGGGGTGCTGCTCACTGCTAATACAGGCAATGCCATGAAGAAAGGCAGTCTTGAGCCGTGTTGAAGTGCAATTTCACTTTCCAGAGAGGCGCAGCCTAAAATGTGAGGAGGCGCGGCCCCGGAGTAGCAAGGGCGCCGCCTTCGCTGAGGAGAGGCACGGCTTCAGAAGCGCGTGAATATCGCATCATGCACTACAGGAGCCGGCCGCCTCACCGTCTCTTCGCTGCGTCGAGAGCTGAAGCCGTCAGCGGAAAAAGGAGACCACCGCAGCAACCCCCATGGTCTCCCGAGTCCTGCAGGCTCCAAAGAGACGACCCACTCGAGCAGGGAAGGAAAGGAAGCTCGTCGGGGGTCCGTCCCTCGGCGGAGCTCACCTAGCAGGCGGCCATCTTCCTGCGTGGCCAGACCACGCCCCCCCAGCAGCAGTCTTTTAGCCAAGTTCCAAACAGTATGGTTGTAATCGGGCGGCTGGACTGCCAAGTTAGTCAGGAGGCTTCCGAAAAAGCAAGGATGGTCCCATTCCACCAAACTCTAAATCTGGCCTCATATCATTATTATTTTTCCTGCTTCATATTACTTGCCATAATGCCAGTTAAAAGGTCTGTAGTATATTTCCCTGATCAAGTAGTCAATAAAAAACAGTCAGAGAGACTCAGAATGACCTCAGCAGAAAAGGGCAAAGCAGTCTCAAGGGAAGAGCAGCCTGTCCCTGATGTTTTATTATTTCTAATTTTGAAGAAGCCTACCCTTACCTCTTCCTAAATAAAATACCTACTTGATATATTATCTTATATCTCCTCCACTTCCACGACATGCATTTGTTCCAGGTACGTTATGTTTCTGCGTTGATGCTAGCATATCCTATGTATATATTACTCATAAATTATACAGGTGGAATTTTTGTGATTTGTGTTGGTGCTTTTACCACTCCCATGTGTTTGGTTTCTTATATGTAACAGCTACGCCAAGGCCCAATCGTTTATTGAAAAGTTAAGTATGTGAAATCCATTGTTAGTTTGCTCACGGAGGGAAATTAAGAAAAATATCTGTCCACATCTACTCGATGGGTAAACAAAAAAATCTGGCAGATGTCTTAACCAAACACAAAAAAACCTGTGTTTGTGTTGCCAACACCTCCTTGAATCACAAAACGTTGGACAGCAGGGAGATGCAGGCTGCTCATAGTGACTTTGAATGGTTGCCCGCATCCAATCAGAATAGTCCTAATGCCAATGTGAATGAAGCAAGTAAGTGGGATTATGCCGATTGTCTACTGGCATTCAATTATAATACCCAATGCATAAGCTGTCCTAGAATCACACTGAGGGTCATTTCACAGTGGATCATAGTGAAAATACAACACAGAGCTTTTTCCCTTGATTTATGCGTGATGACAGTAATCATGCGACATTTGTGGATTCACATTGTAACTGTCATCCACAACTGCCTTCATGTTTCATCTCCACCTCCCTGGATTCAGTCATAATGCCTAGTTATGAGTATGGCGGTCCCACCTCCATACCGCTGTGGCAATGGTCCCAAGAAGACCACTGTGTCGGAAGTCTCACACACACTGTATTATGATGTTGTGGCTGGAGACAGGAGATCCCTGCTGGCTCCCAGTACTCAGCTTCAGGCGGGCTAATGGTATGAGGCTGAACCGATTTAGGGGCAGATTTACAATGTCTGGCGCATCTCTGCAAATCAGCAGGGATGCGCCAGAATTCTTTTCAGTTCAACATTTTTTTTAATTAAAAGAAGTTCAGATAAGGTAAGCATAACATATCATAAACACATGTTACATAAAAATGAATTCAAATATTCTAAAGAAAAGAAATAGGTATAAAGCATCGCAAAAGAGAAAAGAATGAAGGTATAAAGAAGAGAGAAAAGGAAGAGAAAAAGAAAATAGAGAAGGACAGTAAAAGAAAAATGCAATATGCTATAAGCACGACTAATAACTATAACAAAGTACAGCTGAAAAGGTATATACTATACATAACACTCACAATGAATTCTTGCAACACGCAAAACAACCCATGTGCCACCAAGGATGCACCGCATTTACAATGCGGTGTGCCGTGGCGCACGGTTAGGCAGATGCGTGTCTTACCTGCAGGCGTAAGGTTGGCGCAGTGCTAGAGTCGTGTCACGGGCACGACGCAACTCTAGCACTGTTCTAACCCAGCCTATCTCCAATATGCTGTGTCTCGCCCTACGCCTGCTTCAAGCAGGCGCAAGGTTTTGACTCATGCGGCGTCGGAAAAGTGACTGAGTGAAATCTTGTAGATTTCACTCAGGCACTTTTCCAAGGCTTTCCTCCGACGGACCGCCCACACTACGACGGTACGCCTAAATTATACCTGATGCAGGTATAATGTGGCATAGGGGTTTACGGCGTGACGCATCTAGAGAGATGCGTCACGCTGTAAACCCGTTGTAGCATGGCGCCTGCTTTACGTCACAGAAGTGACTCAGCGTTGGTGCAAATGCGTCGCAGGTGCCTCGTAAATCTGCCCCGTAGTTGTTACCGATGGGCTGGTGATCTATTTGGGAAGGTGTACCAATGCAGTGCCGTTTCACTCCTCAAAAGATAGGCGAGTGGGATGAGTGTACCTGAAACACATATATATGTGTCATGATGTATATGTAGGTCATATGTACTGTACATTTTGTTACATCTTAACGATTACGAACTGTTACCATGCACCACATTGGAGAAGAGACAGTGAAGCCTACCTTTGAATCCAGTGCCAATGGAGTTGCAAAGCATCGTGATCTGGTTGCAGCAGCACAGGAGGGACCTGGACAATAGCATCCGCCACTGATTCCGAAGTGAGACCCTGAAAAATGGTTTCACCTCTTTTCCAGCCTTTCTGACTATTTCTGCATGGCGGTGTCCCTGAAAGGGAAAACTTCGATGGGAAGGCAGATCATAATCCGGAAAGCAGAGAGTTTGTTGGACTTCTTCTAAGCCCTGCTGCTGGCTTTCCTGCCGTCAATGTAATACTAGGCATCTCAGTGGTGGTGACAAATGTCTAGCAGAGTTCCCGCCAGGATCGTAATCAGGCAATCAGACCGCCAAGGCAGCAGGTGGAAAGATCACCTTTCTGCCAAACTCATAATCAGGCCAACAGTGTGATAGTGTATTCTCCGTTCTTGCAGGAATTCTGGATCCTAGACTCAATAAGCCTTATCAAGAAGGGAAGATAGTTCGGCAACACCACAATTCACTGGGTGAGAGGACAACTCAAATGATCTGATATAAGTTTTTGGCTTTGGTTGGTGAAAAATGAATATGATGCAGCACAGGTCATAAAACTCACTGGTGGTGCCATCAGGATTGCTTAGTCCTCAGTGTCAGAGTGGAAAGGACTGGGTGGTAAAAGAGTAGTTTCTTGTCTTTGTGCTTGGAGAGAAGTAGTTCTTCTATAAATTTGGCTAAGGGCTTTCAGTATCCCTTACAGGCCAGAATAAAAACTGAAGGTAATAGATAAGGTGCTTTAATAGCAAATACATTTGAAGTTGTCCTATCACCACCCTATCAATAATTTTATTGGAATTTGAGAGCTTAGAGATTGGTTGGTAGTTCAGCAGTACCTTTAACTCAGCTGGCAGTTTTAAAAAAAAACGAAATGATAATGGTGTGTTACTGAGCCCCTTAATATCCACATTGATGAAGGGTTTGTTAATCATATATGTTGTCTTCATTCGAATAGAAGGGAGTAGTAGTTTGAAGCATCCAGCCGGTAAAATTGCATGGGGCAAAGTTTCATCTCACACATATGTATTCTGATGGAGACCATACAATACCCTTCTAGAAATTAACTTCCATTCCCTCCCATAAATCACCAACGCAACCCCTTGCCACTCAACCCCCTAGAGGTCCATTCGTACGTTCACCACCTGCTCACAGTAGGATGTAAATGTATTCTTTAAACCCTGTGGAACTGGCAATCCTGTCAGGGTTTACAACTGGAAGTATAGGTCCCACATGGTAATTCACCATTCCAAGGGGTTTAACTCACAACTGAATGGTACTTGGACAATTTACTGCTCAGTAATATTAATTTTCAACGTGAATTTATATTACCCTGGAACTATCCAAATTGTATTCATTGCCAATATAGCAAACCAACAATAAGTATGCTCAGGAATGGCGAGACAGATTCACGCATTAAAAGAAAACAATGCCAGTGGCATCAAGGATAAAGACACACAAACTGTTGTCAAACACACATGGGACTATGGGAGTGAAGCTGGACCTGTTTATTCTCCATTCTGATGAGAAAATATAAAATTGTATACATTGCATTTAAAGTGCATAAGTCAAGCTAAAAGGAAATATAATGCTGCACAAGTGAGATGCTGCAATGGAGACCATAGGGAAGGTGGAAAGCAAACTGAGTTAGAAGATGCGCAGCAAGCCAAAGGATATGTCCGGTAGATGGGAGATGAAGTTTGCCTAAGGCTTAGAGTAGAATTAGGTGTACAAAGACTGTTGGCCTAGCATGTGTGATTCTTAACAGCAACTGGTGCCAAATAAAGATTATGGTTGTGGTAGTGAGTTGTCACGTATGATAATAGAGCAAGGGAAAAAGCTGAGTATGGAGCAGGAAAGGGAATCTTTTGAACAACAGACATCGGTAACCAGAGGCTACATGGTGATGTGGTATTTTGAAGAAGGGTCCTTGATGGTAGTTGGAGTTGCTCTCAGCAGAAAGGGCCCGCAATAGAGCTATGGAAATATACAATGCCATTAAAATTGGTAGATGACTGTGAGATCCCTTCATCATAGAGTCAGTCAGTTGATGCTTTAGGGGCCTATGAGGAACTTGGTTGTTGATTAAGTAGTTGTTAATCCTGCTCAAGCAACAGCCACAATCCCTGTCAGGGTGAACAACAAAGGTCACTAAATTAATCTGCTCATAGCCCTCTGGTAGTTTGGCACAAAAGCAGTCAGCTTAACTTAAAAGCAATGTGTAAAGTATTAATGCAGGACATAAACAATAATAAGGCACAAACACAACACAAACATCCAGTACCAATCTAGAAATTCAAAGTCAATTTTAATAACTGATCTGACACTGAAAAGACAAAACCCCCATCAGGAGAATCCAATTTGTAAAAGTGTTCAGTAAAAACTAGAGCCTAAAAGATCAACGTGCCACTTGTGGACATCTAGTCGCGCGAGTGTCGGACAAAAAACTTTGATTGGGTCCTGTTGGCGATAACCTTTGGACTTTGAAGACATTTTAAGAAAAAGTTTCAGAGAAAGTAAAGATCAGCAAGATAAGGATGAAGGTGGTGTCTGAGGAGGAGGTGTCACCACCGTGAAGCCACTGGATAAAGTTGCAGTGAAGATTTCTGCATTCAAACTTTACCTCTTTACCTCTTTTTTGGACGGTGAAACTCTTTAGTGGGATGAGGCTGGAGGCTGTTATCCATGAGAGTTTGATGAGGACGGATACCCTTTTGGCAAAGGACCATTGAACAGGATTTGCTGTTGTTGAGAAGAACTTAGTAAGAGCGGCTGTGAATTAAGAGTGACTAATGCATATTGGGAAGATAGAAGAACAAGTTGGTACCGGTCTCCAATTGGTTCTCAGAGCAGTTTTGAATTTTGTCTATTTGGCCATGTTTAACACCACACTCAAGACTCCAGGATTGGAGGGGCGCAACTTTGGGCATTAGGACTCACTCAGGCTGGTCCAGGTGTGGCTTCAAAATTGTTGGAGCCTTTTCTGTCCCCGAGGCTCTGACTAGGAGCCAGTCAACTCGCCCTTGGAGTCACACTGTTAGTCCTGGGTACAAGCAGTGGAACAGGGCTAAAGTAGCAGGGTTGGCTCCGATGGTTCAAGGCAGGCTTCAGGCAGAAAAGCAGTCCTTCCAGGTGCATCACAGCAGTCTTCTGAAGTAGACAGCAGGATAAAGTAGCAGGCAGTCCTTCCGCAGGTCCGGAAAATGAACTGAAGATTGTGTCTAAGGGCACTAATTATATACCCGATGCCTTCTCTGAAGTAGGTAAAGTTTCTTGAGAATTTCCTTTAAATGGATTGAAGTTTCCTGCTGTTTCAGCCCTAGTTCCAGGTTGTCTGCATGAACAATGCAGGGGTGACAAGTCCTTTGTGTGAATGTAAGGCACAGCCTATTCAAAAGCAAGTGGGGCTGTGCCCAGCTTTGCCCCCTATCCTGCCAGCGATGACCCTTTCTGGTACACATAATATCTATATTGTGTGGCTAGCGTTGAGGAATAAACAAAGTCCAACTGTCAACTACACGCAGTCATGTGACCTAGGAACATGCTCCAGGCACCAAATAGTTAGGGCAGGAAAATGTCAACTTTATAAAAGTTAACAAAGAGAAACAGGAGTTGGGCCAATACCAGGTCAGCAAGCCTAAGCCACTAACAATAGAATAATTGAATTGCTAATGCGAACGATCCTTTAATGCATCCACTTGTTTCGTTGCCATGCAAAATAATTACTGCAACCACCATTTATTTTTTCATTTTCTGAAATATTCATAAATCATTTTTGCATCTAAACTTCATAGGCAGTTGACCAACATACATGAAAAACAATACCAGCATATTTCAATCACATTAATAACCCACAACACATTTAATGAGAATCCGTAACTTACACATGTGAAAAACATCAACAACCAATTCACATCTTTGTGTACACCTAAATAACCTTGTATCCTGGTTCTGAATTAAATAGCCCACAGAAAGTCTCAGTAATTTAATCATTCATCTAGCTCCTATCAGTTGGGAAAACCAGAAGCGTGAAACAAATAACTTAAATTCAATGAATGGTGCCACGGATATATTCCTTACACCATTTCAACCTAATCATGTTCCCTGTACACCAATAATGACTTTGAAAAGTCCTCTCTGGTGTGAAACACTGTTGACGCGTTTCAAACCCTAATTAATTTGGGTGTTCCCCTCAGAGCACAGACACATCTGGATACTTAACTGTGCAGCAGAACCGATAGTATGGTCCTCCCAATCTTAATTCTGTGTGAATGTCCCAATAATTTTTGATGTAGTACTGTACAACCAACTCATCAGTGGAGGGCTGCATCTTCAACTGTGAACCGATTTGAAGGAGACTTCTCTTCACTTTTTAAAGCTTGTGAATTATTTCTTTAAGAAATCAACCTTCATGGATGAAGACATTCGTCAGGTGATTATTCTTTGTTGTATAGATTTTCTTTGTGCAACTTTCTAACGTCTGTTAGAAATTACCTCAGTCGTTGTATGCATTAAAGGATCATCAGCATTGGGAATACAGTTGTTATTCTAACTTTATAAAAGGGTAATTTTTAAAACTGTAACTTAAAATCCGACTTTACCATTAAGGAGAATTTTAATTACAATTTCTCAAACACCAAACATGAAATGTTTACATATTTCCTGTCCAACATTAGCACCTATTAAATGTAATAAAGCATCCCAATGTTATCTGAAATGAGAGGTAGGCCTCACAGTAGTAAAAACAAATTAAGGAGTATTTCACTTCGACCTTTTAATTGCATTGCACTCTGACCTATGGACTGCCTAGGGTGACTTATATGTAATAAAAGGGGAGTTTAAGCATTGGAAAGAGGGTTAAATTGCCAAGTCGAATCAATGGCAGGGCAGGGCTGGGACATTATTTAACGGGATACTAAAGTGGGTTTCAAAGTCAAAACTGGCTTTATTTGGTATAAAGGAATATATCCATAAAAGCAGTCTACAGAAAAAAAGAAATCAATTCATCACAAATTTTACAATAATCATAATTTATTTCCTAATAATACATTATCCTTTGAACATTTTCACCCTGATTACTTAAAAAGCATTTTCCACATTAGTGTAGATACACTGTACCAATCAATTTTGCATATCATCACATGGAGCAATAAGAATTAAAGTTCATACAGTGATTTTCTTATTTAAAAAAGATCAAATTTCACAAATATTGAAATATACAATCTATGTTATTTCATAATTCAAAGATTCCAGATAAAATAGTTCCTTCCTTCGCGTGATGGCCAATTGAATAAAAACATTGACTGTGTTACATATTGATACATTTGCCAAATTGCAAATTTGATAAAAAGCGGTTTTATAGGAGTACAATCAATTAACAATAAAAAGTGAGCATAAGATTGATTTCCTAATATCCGTATAAAAATTGCAAAACAATAGAAAGTGCAAAGTGCTTTAGGGGGATTTACCATCACATGGGCACTTAGGTAAATTTGTGATCCACCTACCCATCTTAGGGAATGCTATCTGGTAGTGGATCGTACTCAGCCTTAATATTGTTGAATAAAATCTGTGTTGAACATTTCTAATAAAAAAAAGATATGGCTGGGTACCTGGTGAAAGAGGCCCTTCGCAGTACGATCTGACACATGATTTCGTACTCGTAGCGCCTTTCTCATTTTTTCCCAAGATTTAAAAAGTCTCCTTTTTAACTCTCCCTTACTATATGACTGAATACTCGTGGGGTCCTTAAAATCAGTTGCCATATTACACTCCTTTAAAAGACTATGAATATATTGTAACCATGGCATTTTCCTTGAATGATCAAGTGTGAGGCAATCTCGTAATATTTCTTTAGTAACATTTGTATCATCCTTTGGCCAAATTCGATACCGCGGTATAAGGGTAGACATGCTAGTCAGGTCACAAAGATATGTTACATCTGTCTGCATATGGACAATAAAGGTGGCAGTGGAGTTAGGAACTGCTAACACCCTTCTTAAAAATTTATTTTTTAGTGTTTGTAACGGGGAAGGGTCTGCCATGCCCCATAGTGCTCCGCCGTACCATACCGCTCTAATACACTTACTCGCATATAAGTTAAAAATTTCTTGTACTGGCTTATTGCTCAATTTTTGGGAGAATCTAAAGATAGCCTTACCTGACCTCAGAAATTTAAATTTGCAAGAATTGATATGTGACCTCCATGTACCTTTACAGATGAAAAGTAACCCCAGATAAGAAAATGTAGATGTCCTTTTGATTGGCACTCCATCAATGTAGTGGGTTTTACTCTTAGTTTTACTTTGCTCACAAGTTATGACTAAAGTCTTAGTCAAATTTATCAATAGGTCTTTATGGTACAACTGGTCGCCACGCTACTTAAAGCAATCGTGAGGGTCGCATTAGTACCTGATTCCTGGAAGGGGGCGGAGGTTGTCCCGATATTCAAAAAGGGGTGTCGGGATAGCCCCGCTAATTATAGGCCCATTAGCTTGATCGACTCTTCCCAAAAGGTGGTTGGGAAGGTAATTTTGGGGAGGGTCCTTCAATGGGCTGATGACCATAAGATACTGTCTGACTTTCAGGCGGGATTCCGTTCAGGTACTGGGACGATCGAACAGGCCTTTAGGCTGATGCTCCTGTATTGGAAGGTGGTGGTGCTGGGCAAGGGTAGTCTTTACCTGGCCTTTATTGACCTGAAGACTGCCTTTGACCTAGTACCCAGGGAGGAGCTATGGAGGGTTCTGCAAGGGCTGGGGCTGCCCCCCTACATCCTGTCCCTTTTGATTAAACTTCACACAGACAATTATGCACAGATGCGGTGGGGCACGAATGGGGAGAAAACCAATAGGATCCCGGTGTGTAGGGGTGTCCGCCAGGGTTGTGTGTTAGCTCCCACACTATTCTCATTGTATGTGAAGGGTGTGGTAGAGCGCCTGCTTAAAGAACCAGCAGACGCTCCTTCCCTGGCAGGCACTCGGATCCCCACCCTGCTCTTTGCCGACGATGCCCTTCTCATTGCAAAGACACCTCAGGGTCTCCAAAAGCTCCTCAACCGCTTCCAGGAGTTCTGCTCTCTTAGGGGCTTGACGATCAATGTAGATAAGACCAAATTCCTGACCATGAACCCTCCTAAAAAGATAGGGCCTCTCCCGGTTCTAAATACTGTTTCCCTGGAGAGGGTCTGCGAGTTCGATTATTTGGGGATCCACCTTAGTAATTCCATGAGCTGGACCCCACATATTCAAAAGATGTTGCTCGGCCACAAAAGGGTGACTGGCGTCCTACTCAGGGAACATCGCTCATCCACTAAACATTGCATTTCCCTGGTTATAGACATTTACAAAGCTAGAGGGGTTACTGCCGCCCTGTACGGGGCGGAGTTGTGGGGCACCTCAAACCTTGAGGTATTAGCTAAGGCGGAAAGTAAATTCCTGAAAGAACTTATGGCTCTCCCATTGAGCACACCCACAGTCCTGGTGCTTCTCGACTTGGGCTGCAGACCAATTGCGGACCAGGCGCGACTCCGGCCCTTGCTCTTGTGGGCTCGCTTGTGGAGGGTCCCCGAGCTAGCCTCATATGCAGCAGGCCTGTCTGAGGTGATTGCAATGGAGGGATGGCATCGAATAAAATGGCTAAGGGATGTTAAGACTCTATTGGGGGAGCTGGGGCTGGATGATTCCTGGGCTACTCGTTCTGCTCCTCCCAAAGTCACCCTGAAGAAACTATACTGGGAGTGGGTATCTTCCAAACTCATTGGCAATCCTCGACACTGCAATTCAACCGCAGCATTCCTAAGAATCAAAGATGTGGTTGCATATGAGCCTTATCTGGACCTCATCTCTATTCTACTGGACAGGGCTCTCTACTTTAAGCTTAGAGTGGGTACCTTACCTCTAGGCAACTTGGTGTCCAGGTGGAAATCATCTTCCCAGTCCTCGCCCTTCTGTGCTCTGTGTTCGACACGGGTGGAGACGGTGGCACACATTTTTTTTTGTTTTTAATGCCCGGACTATTGTGCTCCAAGGAGGCGCTGGCTCACACCATTGTGCAGACTTTTAGGTACACGACAGCATTCGGTGGCCCTCCGCATTTTATTGACTGATACATCGTCGACCATTGTCTGTGGTGTTACAACATTTTTAAAATGGGCTTGGGTGATCCGTTCGAAAAGGTTTTCCATTTCAATTTAATCTCTTCTTAATTATTTATTGTAACTGTTTCGATTGTTTTATTCTTTTTAAATCATTAATGCATTTTATCTTTGGCCTTGAGAATGTATTTTCTAATGTATGTATTGCTTTTAAGATATTTATGTATCGAAAATAAAGCATATATCACTCACTCTTATCAGTCATAAAATGTGTAAAATTGTATATTAAAAGTTGGAGACCATTGGCAGTCCTAGAGATCAGGACTGCATCATAAGCATATATTAAAACTGGGGTTACATGCTTACCAACGATAGGAGCATCAACTTTGAAACTCTGCAATAAAAATTAATACCATTGATATATAATGAAAATAAAAGGGGAGCAAGGATGCAACCTTGTCTAATCCCTCAAATTACTCTAAAATGCATGGTAAATTCGCATACTGGCCATATCATATCTTTGAAGTTAAGTGAACTTATATCTGTGATAAAAGACTGATAGTGTCATGTGGGGCACCCATACCTTCCAGCGTTTGCCATAACTTTGTATGTTTTACTAAATCAAACGCGCTAGAGAGATCAACAAAGCAGAGATGGAGTAAACCCTCTTTGGCAAGAGTGTATTCCCTATAAGCAATTCAATATTAACGCACTGCTCAACCATTCCGATGCCCCTTCTGAAACCATACTGGGCTTCGGTTAGGATGTTTTCATCTTTGACCTAGCCTTCTAATCTGGCTAACAGAATTCTGCCCATAAATGTAAAAGTGGGATCGAGAAGGGAAATCGGACGGTAACATGTTGCGCTAGCTCTGTTGCCTTTTTTAAAGACAGGGACAATCACACTTTCAGCCCAAGTTGCAGGCAGCACCCCATCAATAATTGCATTAAAAAGATTAACTAAAATAGGAGACCAAAAATCAACATTATGCTTAAAAATAACTATGGGGACCCCATCCGGGCCGGCAGCCTTCCCACCTGGACTATTATATAGGGCAATGTTAATCTCATCTACAGTTCCATCTTTCTGATTTTTAATAGGATAATATTACAATTATCATCCATGGATTACACAGTCTTCTGGCATCACTACTGTGTCAACTCTAGCAGATGAAATATCTTTAAACAGAGGTTGATCTAGAGTTTTCCAAAATAAGGTGACGTTCTTAGTCTTGGCTGCTTGGATCAGATTGTCCCATGCAATCTCCCTAATTTCTGGGTTTTTTTTTCATTTAGGGCTTGCTTATAACAATTATTTCCCCGTTCCTAGGTTTAACTTTTAAAGTTTAATTTAGAACATTGTTGGTTGAATCATCGTGGGCAAAAATCCCTATTATTTTTGTTAAATCTATTTTTAAGTATCAAATCTTTATTAATATCTACGAAACAATTTTTAAAAGCCATAACGGTATCAGTATTACTGGAGAGTTCGTACAAGCAGACTTTTATGTTTTGGTTGTTTTTTACAACTACATTTTTCATAAATGTTATAGGGTTGGCACCTGTCCACTTGATAGAAATCCCATTTTCACCTTGTGTTCTAATGTCAGCTGCAGAAACGCATGCCTTTACGGTATGATATAGACTGGAGGTCAACATTAACAGGAGAGGGTAATGATCACTAAGCAGGCTATGCTGTAACAACATTCATTGACGAAAGGCATGCTATTCCTTGATATTAAGAAATGATCTATACATGAAGATGAACTTCACTGTGAACTCCATCATGGGCACTCAGCTTCATAACTTTAATTGTTTCACCATAGGAATTGTGTGGAAAATGAACAATATGGTCACCTAAATCATCTTTGGACCACATAGGTCCCCTATTGAAAGTTGATATAATTCACTATTAAAATCGCCACCCCATATCAGTATATACTCACCCCCCAACCTCTTCAAAAAGTTATCCAGCTCTTCCTCCATTGTTGTGATTATCCCATATCTCATATTATTAAAAATGGTATTATAGAAATTAATCACTACAATGTTTTGCTTTCCCTTAACACTAAAGAGTAGGAACAGGAAATACTGTGAATTAATAAAGATTTTCTTCAGGGCCAGTGGGGAGGTCACCGATATTAGTACTGCTATACCTCCACTCACTCTCCCAGCTTTAGAAGGGGTTGCTTTAGTAAAAATGGTTTTAAAACCATGACTAAAAAAGGTTCTATAGACCATGTTTCCTGAATTAAGATCAATGTGCAATTCTGTATGCTATTAAGTCATAATGTGTCATGCAATTTATTTTTGACTACCGCGACATTCCATGACATAATTTGCAGCAATCCAGCCAGTGGGTAACTGGCTGGATCAGTGCCTACATGGCCACTGGAGAGCGTGGGGTCACTACAAACACCTGGTAGGGTAACTTCTACTCGCGCTACCCCAATAGTAACATGGGGGTAAAGAAATTACTTGCGTAATGTTGTGCTTCTACACAGACTGCATCTATTGGGAGACTCAAATGCCTGATCAAAATATTACTGTTGTCCATTTGTACTACTTTTTCATTAAGTCAATCAACCTCACTACAACTTCTTAGGAGGTCAAACCTATTTGGCATAAATGATATCATATCATTAGCAATGCTGTATTGAGCTCTAATATTTGGGTGGCATTGCTCAGTTCTGGGTTTATAGAAATACCCAAGGGGTACTGCAGTAATAGCAGCATTTGGATGATCGCTTGCCCAATTTTGTTTTGCTAATACTTCTTCCAGTAAACAACCCACCATATCGGGATGACAAAAGTTTACAACAGCACAATCCCCTTTACAAGACTTATCCATGTTACCCACCCAACTCACTCTTCTACGCATTATTATTTCCTTGTATAAAAGCCTAGTGCTACTGCAAGTGTTGGTGGCAAACCAGTGTACCACACAGTTTTTCAATGATCCCCAGGATTCAGTATTATTATCAGGCAATTTGGGGATGTTCTTTAAAACAATACCATAGGGAGTAACCTGAGGGGACAAATTAAGAAAAATACCCTGATGCTTCTTAGGTTATTGGTGGCCCCCAGGTGACAATTTATTTTTGGAACAATTTCGTAAGCCACCATTTATCCCTTTGACAACGGAGCATGATCCAGGTATGCCAGATATTCCAGGTATTTCTTTTGTTTGTTTTACAGATAGTTTATCAACGTCAACCATCTCTATTTCAACTGCTTTACTTGGGTTAGGTTGTAATGCCTTAACAGGGTTCCTACTAGGCATATTTTTCAGGCCTATTTTAGGGATGTTTTGTAGCGTAAGTCTGCAACCACCTCCATTAATTGGGAAATGTCTTTTTGCACTGATTTTATTTCAGTCATGACACGCCTTTCAATAGAATACATTTTCCTGTGTAATTTTTTTAAAAGAGTGTTGATACCTAGCATGTTAGGCGATGAATCCCTATGTCCAATCCATGTACCCTTTCCATCCTGTTTTATACTTTTCCTTTTTTTTGTTTGGTTTTCTTGAGACTAATCTTCGCAGGTGCTATATGCTGTTTACACCTTTTGGCAGGTGGGGAAGTCAAATGAGGTAAGTCCGATACCGTGGAAATTTCCAGGGGAGTAGTTAATACGCAAGGACCCAATTTGGTTGGAGGATCTGACTTAGGGTAATGGGTCTGTTAAGCCCATTGTCCTTTGGGCTGATGCTCCTCCCGCTACAATTCGTCAAATCTTGTTCCTTAATCCCGAAGCTAAAACTCTTTTCATTATCATGACCCTCTGTAGTTGTCTTAGCCTCCCTTTGAACAACATTCAGGGCCGTCTTAATAGCTGCCAATTGCTCTTCAACTTGTACAAATTCCTTGTTTATAATTCTCATGGCACTTTTCAGGTAATTTGTAATGGGTGCAGTTTTACTAGCAAGCTTCCCCTTACTTGTTGCTAATTTTGTTTTCTCCATTTCTTCAAGGCACTCTGATCCAATAAATCAAAAGATAATTGCCTCCTTACCAATATTTTGACTTCAGGTTTTAGGTTTTAAAAGCCAAGGGGTATGGTCCAGCCCAGCCTCATCTGGCCTCAGACGGGCGCAGACAGGCCGGCTCTTGTCCGGGGCTTTGCCCAGGCATGCCCATGCTCCTCCCATGCTGTGGGAGTCCTGGCCGCCTTTTAAGCACCACCGGGCGCTCTCCCCTTCGTTGGCAGCGTGCACGCTGCGTGGGCTACTGGGCGATGTAGTCTGACCGGGATCAGGCAAGATGCCAGGAATCTGAGGTGGCGGGCTAGTGCAACAATTTAGCAAAGATGCAAAGAAGTTCAAAGGCTCCCACGCTGCAGGACCCCTGGCCACCTTGTAAGAGCCTCCGGGATTGTGCAACAAAGTAGCATAAGGGCAAAGAAGTTCACAATAAGTGCTGCTGGCCCGTTTGTCGCAATTAGTTAACAAGCCCTGGGTATATGATATACCAATTTACTAGGGACTTACAAGTAAATTCAACATGCCAATCAGGTGTAAGCCAATGTTACCATGTTTTAGGGAGTGAGCACAAGCATTTTAGCACTGGTTAGCAGTGATATAGTGGACAGAATCCTAAAGCCGATAAAAGCAAATTCAAAAACAACAATTGATGGACAGAATGCAGAACAATGTCATACATTCACCCCTAAAAGCAAATTCAGCAAAATTGGAGTGTGAAGGCAAAATGTTTGGGAGAAGACCATCCCAAGGCTAACAGGTCTAACAGGACCATATGTGCAAAACATTGTGGGAGGTCACAAGTGGCCTGATTCGCTGAATCGGGCCATTTGTGACTGCAAAAAGCAGCATTTTTGAAATAAAACTAGGCCATATTGTGATTCTGTAACTTGTTACCAAATCACAAATTGGTTTTGTGATTCGGTATTTTGAAGGAGCGTGTTCAGAGCGTCATTTCCAAATACCAAATCGCAGTGGTATGTATTAATGTTTTGCAGCCATATTATGGTCACAAAACATTATATTTTTTACGAACACCTTGAAGAAGGTGGTAAACATTACCAATGGTATAGTGTCCCATGAGACCGCTTACCAATTAGGAATGTTTAACAAAATATTTTTTCCGAACTGGAAGTGCCTTTGGACTACTGCTTACTCTTAAAAAATGAAACTTAAATGTTTCACTTTTTTAAAATACCCTATTTACCTTAAGGATAAAAGGCTGTATTTAAAAATAAATTACTTTACTTAAAAGCAATCAGAGACATGGTGGTCTACTCGACTCCTTCATGCTTGTGTTTTTATGAATCAACATATTTTCAAGCTTAGGTTTTCGCAATAATGACTAAAAACTTCAGAAGTCAGTTTAAAATCTGTAAAAATCTGTAAGTTACCCTTAGCGCATTAGTAAATTCTAATTATGCAACTTTGATTGCAAGAGGGAAGATGACTGCTTCCACAAAGAAAAACATGAAGAGTATCAGGTCATCTGTCTTCCCATCCTCCTTTCTTTACCCTTTTATCCATGAACTGTGTGAAGGTTTCCTGCAAGAGTGTCCCCCTGGATGAGGTACATTGTCAGCTGCATACAAGCAATTAATGAGACTACCTTGGACATTGTAGCCTTCTGGTAGAGCTCTAAGTCAGAAAACACCTCTAAGGAGATTAGTGGCCAGTGTTCCATACACAATCCCTGTAGTTAACCCATAGCACCCTTGTAAAGAAACTCCTTACTAAGGTGCTCATTAGGATGAAGCCGCACCCGCCGCAAGGTGAAATATGCATGCTTCGCATTTGCATGCACAAAGCGGCAGACACCGCGCGGTGCTTGCCGCTTTGTGCACGCAAATGCAGGGGGGTACCATAGGTACCCCCCATCACCCTGGGGGCCTGCAACGGGCCCCCAAATAAATTACCGTATGCCTTTCCACAGCGGAGAAGCCGCCGCGGAAAGGCATCTGTTTACCCCCATCCTAATATGGCTGGCGGTGTCTGTTAGACACCGCCTCCATATTAGACCTTTTCCGCCGCGGTCGTAAGGCGACCGCAGCGGAAAAGCGGCGGACGGTCTTCCTGACCCCCCCAGCCATCCTAATCTAGCGGGGGGTCTTTGAAGGCTCCGCAGCGGTTTTTCCGCATCCTCCGGGCCGGCGGACACTTCCGCCGGCCCGGAGGATGCAGAAAAACCGCAATCCTAATGACCCCCTAAGTAAGGGCCTCTCGCAAGAACAGAACCAGGAATATAATTGATGGAATGAAGTCCCGTGGGACTGAGTTACAAAACAGCAAATCCCAGGAAAATTGCTGTCCTCACTGGATCAGTAGCCATCTAGAGCACAGCTTCCTATTTCAGCTGTACCTAGAGTTCCATGCTACACTTGTTTTGAAGGTATTATATTCTGTGTTGTAGTATTCTGCTGTAATTTGCATGTGATGTCATTATTAGAATATGAAGCTAAGATTGCTATGAAGCCTTAGTCAAGTTAATTGTATGGGATGCTATTGAAGGATGGCAGCCCTGGGGAGCTGTCTTCAAAAAGCATATTCTTATATGAATCAGAATTTATACTTCTTCATTGTAGAAAGTAACTTCACATTTTGGCCACTGTTAGGCTTGACATATTTGGCATGGTTTTCCCCTAAACCTTTTGCCAAGTGCTTGTGCTCTCTCCCTTAAACATGGAAAAATTGCCTTACACCCAATTGGCGCTTTTAGTTACTCATACGTCCCTAGTAAAGTGGTACTACATGTACCCAGGACCTGTAAATGAAATGCTACTAGTGGGACAGGGATGCAGAGTTGTGGGTCCCATGCTCGCCATGCCACTGGATTCAAACTATACTGCATGTTGAGGGATGATACCCCAAAACCAGTCTGAGGATGCTCCTTTCCGAATCAGGTAGAACTGTTCCAATGGGGAGCAGGGTCAAGACTGATGTGCATATTGCTAGGTTCAAAGTGAGGTGGTGTGTTGAGCAAAACATTTATGGATTTAGGCCCAGATCTCTGTACTGGGGTTAGTATTTGACATTGTTTAATATCCTGCCCTTCAATTGTTCTTTTGGCACGTGTCTCCCCAAGTGGGACGGGAATGCCCAGATGTTGGTCCAGTGCTTACCATGCCACTGGATTCATGCTATCCTTGGTGATGAGAGGTGCTACCTCAAAACTGGCCCTGGGATGCTTGTTTTTAGGTCCAGGGAGGACCTGATTTGGCAGTTCAGGCTGGAATGTTCCCATGGGGAGCAGGATCGAGACTAATTTGCATATTGCTAGATTCAAAATGGGGTGGCACGCTGAGCACAAAAATCATGTACTTAGTCCTAGATCACTGTACTGGGGATGAATGTTTGACAATGTTCAGCATTCCATTCTCAATTGTTCTTCTTTCACTAGTGGACCTGCAGCACTAATTGTGCAACCCACTTAAGTAGTCTTTTGAACCATGTCTGAGGCCTGCCATTGCAGCCTGTGTGCAGGTTTAAACTGCAAATTTGACCTAGCAAACAAACCTTTTGCCAAGCCTAAACCTTCCTTTTTAGTACATATATGTTTTCACTAGGGTAGGCCCTAACAGACCATAGGGCAGGGTGCAGTACATTTAAAAAGTATAGCATGTATTTTTAAGTTTTACCTGTCGTGATAGTGAAAAATACTTACAATTGTTTTTCACTACTGAAAGCCTACATCTTTCGTTGATAACATTGGATTAACTTATTACATTTAATAATTGCTGTCTAATGATTGGGAACAGTCAGAAATGTAAAGTTTGATCTCAAGTGGATTGTAATTTAAAATCTACTTTAATGGCAAAGTCAGACTTTAAGGCACAATTCTGAACATGCCACTTTTAGAAATTCAGCATTTACTTGTCCTAACCACTTGACGCTTAAAGCATGTGCCATGGGTCACATGAATAAATGTAGTTGTCAGTTGCCCTTCGTGTATTCCTCCCAGACAGTGCCACAAAGGGGGACTGGGTGTTGGAAGAATAGACCACCCTTGCAGGATAGGTGGGGTGGAGCTTTCACCTACCACACATGCACTCCAATAGATGCTACCTCCTGCACTCACAAATAAATTCACACTAGCCTTTTTTTCCCCAGACATCTTGTGTCCTGGGTGGGGGAATAAAGAAAATTCCAGAACCAGATGTGTGGGGAAGTCTAGAAGATTCTCCTACTTTAAAGCTGGCCCCAGGTATAAACATTGACCATTAGAAGAACTCAGTATACACCTGGACAAGTTGACACTAGAGAAGAAGGACTGACATCCTGGCAGAGGACTGCAAGCTGCTTGAGGCCTGCCCTGTTCTTTGAAGAAGGAAGACTGAACTTGCTCTCTTTATCCAGGATACCTTAGTGACTCCAAGGGCCAGCCAGCTAACCTTTTCTAGGCTACAGGGACACAACAAAATCCAGTGGCCTCCCTGCAACTGCCCAGCTAATCTGCTGTACTGACTTCCCTAAACCTGCAGCTGGACTTGCCTGAGCCCTGAAGGCCTCTGCTGAAGTGAGTTCCTGATCCCCTAGAGGTGCCTTCCAGTTCCTGGACCCTTGGATGGCCCCAGCATTTACTCCTTCCTGCCTAAATCCGGGTTCCATCAAAATAAACACTGTGCGACACAACCTGACGCAGGACCTTGCATTGCAGCCCTGCCAGCTCCTAATCAAAACTGACCCAGTGCGACACAGCTAGACACAGGACTCTGCGTCACAAACCTGCACAGCTTCTGATCAGTACCAACACGGAGCACCACAAAGCCTCACATCAAGGACATACGGTACAACTCTCAGCAGGATTAACCTCGTCCCTGTACATGGCCCATGCTTCATCATGGTCCGCTTGAACTTGTGACTATGTCCCAGTCCTATGCGACCAGATAGCAGAATTTTCAGATTTGTCCTTCTAAGAATTCTTTTTACTGAAATCTCTAAAGTTGTATATTTCCATTTCTACGGCTTCTTTTGTTGTTGTTTTGGTACGGATTTTTTCATAAAATGTTAGTATATTTATCTAAATTGGTCTGGGAGTTTTCTTATGTTGGGCCTTCACTTGATTACTGCTTGCTTGCTGCATAAATATTGCCTCCAAGGTAAGCTTGAGTGCTTTTGTGCCAAGCTAACAGAGAATTGAGCATAGGTTAATTTAGAAACATATGTGGGCCACCCTGACAAGGATTGTGGTTGTTGCTAGAGAAGGCTTGAAACCCCTTCACCCTTTAACCCATTATCTTACAATGTGGGATTTTTCTTGTGTTGTGTTTTGACTATAGTATTATTTGTGTCCTTCATAAATACTTTTTACATTGCCTCTATGTTAAGCCTGACTGCTTTTGTGCCAAGCTGTTGTTGTTGCTTGAGAATGACTCACAACCCCGTCAAACAATAACCCAATTTTTCAGAGCAATGATATGGAAAACACCCCAGAAGAGAACTCCGCATCACAAATTAACAAAGGTAAAGAAGATTGTTTCCATCTACAAATCAACCATACTTTTATATTGTGTTGCCAGTGCTCTTAAAAAGATACTTATACATCAATTTGATTCATTACCACATGTGTAACTGGAACTTATTTAACCAGGCTTATGGTGTTAGCCACACATGCTTTGACATATGTTTTCAAGTGCAGCGCACATGCTGAGTATTGCCACTTGCATGCATTTTTCTTTTTGCTAGCATTAGCACTTTTGGACCATCGGGGTAGATATTTTCAGGGCTTACAATACAATTACAGAGTCTTGACCCATGTATATTATGAAAACTTGGTAACAGGCTGCATGCAAGCTACATTTATTTGTGAAGAGCATTATTTGAAAGATATTATCTCCATAATGTTACAACAGCCCCTATGCCTTACCAAGGAGGTAAGCAACACTTCTTATGAACGTATCTCTATTTTGTGCATCTCTAGACTGTTGGAAAGTGAGTTATTTGTAGTGCTAACTATGCATCTACCACTGGCAATAAGGCCACTGACACAGTCTAGGGCTCAGTACAGGTCTCAATAAATTATTCCCATGCTCAACCCTGGGTAGCGTGTCTGCGATCAGGCAGGCTTGACTTATGAGACAGTTATGTAAAGCATTTAAAAACACCATTACAGTGAATAATTAAGACACACCACACAATTAAATTCCATCACCAATTTACACAAATAGATAATATATTTATCTTTAAAATTCCACCAAAATAAAAAGAATCCAATATAGGGAATCAGAGATATGAGTTTTTAAAGATGTGGCACTACACAGCGCTTAGAAACCTATAGCGTCACTCTGGGACATCTGGTAGCGCTTGTCCAGGACAAAGGGAAAGTTTCAGGTAAACCATGATGGAGCTGTGCTTTGATACCCCTTGCGGTAGTCCTCGATCGAGATTTTACCTTCCAACTTAGAAACTTTTTGGAGCTTTTTCTGCCTGGATCCCTTGTTGTTCTTCACCAGTCCAGGTCCCGTGAGGGTTTGCTGGATTGCTTTTCAGGAAGCTCCCATTCATAATCTGGAAGTCAAACCTCTGGAGCTTTTCAGCGGGACGAACCAGCAGGGCAGGCCTGGTTGAAGTTGAAGATCGCTGTCTTGGTTCTCGAGGTTGAGCTGGTCCTTTTATAAAGATTTTTTCCAAAGTTACTCCAAACTTCTGGAACATCTTCTTAAAGTTCCTCTAGGGGGTTCAAAGTGTACAAAACACAATACAAGGATCTGCATCTCCAAGATGGTCTTTGAGAAGTTGGGACCACAATTCCGACACTGCACCTGGACAAAACCCTTACAAATCCACTGGACGCACTCCAGGCAGAGGATTCTTGGTGGTGATCATCCAAGTGAGCTGTAGCTTGCAGGGGGTCCACTCTTTATTCAGCTTGAAGCAAAGTACACCCAAAGTGCTGTAGTTCCAGATAATGCAGCAGGCACAGTCAGTCAGAATGCAGGGCCTGATGGTGCAAATCAAGTTTCCAGCTCGGTAAGCCCTGTTTCTCTAAGCTTCAAGCAGCATATCTGAGAGGCCCTGCACCTCTCACATATTTATTCAGTGTTCTCTGGGGTCAAGCAAAAGAGAACTCCTGTCCAATAAGGTACAGGGCAACACCTCAGAGCATGACCGCTTCCTCCAAAGTGTGGAATAATCTTCTCCCAGAAAGCACTATTTCTCCAAAATTCTGTATGAGTCTCAGCAGATTAGCAAGAACTAGTTAAACCAACCTTCAGTATGGCTCATTTCCAAAGCTCTCCTTCCCCAACCATCGGCACATTCCTGCCTTAAGCCTTCCACCAGGCTGGGTCGGAGGGGCTACGGGGTAGATGGAACTGAGATTCACTGTCGTATCTCTCCTTTGAAGCTCATGCTTTTTGACCTCTGCCCACTGCTTTGGCCTTCCTGTGTAGCATAGCTCTCTCTACCAGGGAGCCTCTCATGGGGTAAGCCACTTATCACTTCATCGAAGCAGCCTGCCTAATCATGTTAACTCTGAACAATCAGGGAAGAGGACAAGAAGGCAGCATTTTGCTTACAGACAAGAAAGTCTCATAAACTCTTTTCTTTAGATTTCAGATTAAATTCAACATTGGCATATTGTTGGATTTATCAATACCATTCTTCTAGGTCCTTAAACAGTCTATTGAATTCCTAGTTATAGTTATGCATTCATTAACTATTGCCATGTTATCATATGGGGCTAGGCATCCACAATGGGGAAACTGCAATGGGCACTTTCTTCATCACCAGTGTATGTAGAACATCTTTTATAAGGGTCATACTTGTAGTTACATTACCCCGCACTGCTGAGACACATAGAAGAGACTTTAAGAGTCATGAATATGCAATAATATTGTAGAGCTTCAATATAAAGTGCTCCTAGCACTTTACCACAATGGGGAGAGTGAAATGTGCAGTTTCTCTATCCCAAGGGCATAATAAATATATTTTGTAAGGGACTTCCTTATAATAACATGACCCCCACCCCTGTGACACCTAGGAGAGACCCTGGGCGTACCTAAAAGGCCAGACTATTGTAGATTCTCCCTTTTTAACTGCCCCTACAACCAAAGTTAAGCGCTGACACAATTTACATTTAAAAGCAGTGCTGCAACTCAGGGCTGCTTTTAAAATGACCTCAAGCTCTCAGCAGTGCACACATGAAGGTGCAGAAAAGGCTAATGGCCTCTAAACTGTCCTGCCCTATTATGTACTAGGAACTCAAATGTAGTTTTCATCCCCAATTGTAACACCTTCATATTTAGTGTATCCTCATGTATGTGTGTACTTTCACTGTGTGGGTTCGACATAGCAGTGGCCCTGGGCCTGCTGAGAGCAGAGCCCAGGGCACTCTCAGAGTTAGAAAACCAGAAACCAGGGGTCTCAAATGGGGCCAAAAAGTGGGAAGACACTTCAAACAGGCCCTAATTTCCAACATCAACATATTTGCATTCTATTTTACAGTTACTCTATGCTTGTGTTACCAAGGAGTCTTGATCTCACCCAGTATATTTATGTCACCCCTCAGGTAAAATAGGTATTACAACCTATCATGTGCAGCAGAGATAATGGACTGGTTTCCAATGGACCTCCCCTATAACCTACCTGGGAAAGGATATACATTAGAAAACAGACAGACCAACTAGCAACAAACAGTTTATGTCTTTGGGTCCCCCTCACCCTATCCCCTGAATAGCCAACACACAAGCTATCTGGATACTATTATAAGAAGCATTTAATAAGAGGCAAACTAGAATATAATATAAGCACAACAATTGTGGCAAACATCATACATACTGTGGCAGTAGAATAAAATAAAGAAAATTGTAATGAAAAGGCTAGCATGATATTGCCTGGTATTTCTTCTTCCTACAAAGCAACTTTTACTGATCGCTAGCAACTAAAATGTCTGCATTATTAGAGGTGAAATCCAGCAATTGAATGCCTTATAACAAGGGCAAGCTATCATTTGCTGCTGAAGCCTAACGTCTGCAGCAGGCCATGTCAACTCATCCTATTTGGAGGGAAGCGCCTCACTGATAAGAATGAATGCCCTCTCAACATGAAGCAGAAAATGGCTGGCGTTCATATGGAGCAAGATCACTGACTCATTGCCATCATCAAGTGAAGCCGTCCCCTGAGCCCCTGCACTCTCAAGTACTGGTGTTCGAGGCTCTACTCCACCCCCAGGTTTTACCTGCGCCTCATCCCAGGTGGTACAGTGGACCCCTGTCTCCTTTCTCTCTCTCCGCTCTCTGTCTCCATTTTCACTTGTTTTTCGCTGATTTCAATCACTCTCTTTTACTCTCAATCTGTGTCTTTCCTCCGTTTTCTCTCGTTTTTTACTGATTTCAATATCCCCCTTTCACTCCCCCTCAGTGTCTCTCCTCTGTTTTCACTTGATTTTTACTGATTTCAATCTCCCCCTTTCACTGCCCCTCTGTGTCTTTCCTTCATTTTCACTCGTTTTGTACTGATTTCAATCTCCCCCTTTCACTCCCCTCTGCGACTCTCCTCCGTTTTCACTCAATTTTTACTGATTTCAATCTCCCCCTTTCACTCCCCCTCTGTGTCTTTCCTCCATTTTCACTCATTTTTAACTGATTTAATTTTCCCCCTCACTCTCCTTCTGTGTCTTTCCCCCACTTTTCTTGCACCTTTCACTGCCTCATTTCCACTCTTTCCTTTCTTTTTGCCTTTTCTGCCCATTTTTCCCTGCTGCTGCTGCCCCTGCAGCCCCTTCCCCCAGCACGACCAATGCAATCGGACCAATCTAGCTCCCCTCCCCTCCCCTCCTCCCAGCTGTCCAGCACTCCCCGACCCCAACTAAATGGCGGCCGCTGCGCATCCGACCAGTGGACGTGGGCAGCGGGTGCGCCGCTGGCACGCGGAAGGAAACCCAGCGACCTGACCGCGACCAGCGCCAGGAACCCTGGACCTCCTCAATGCCAACGCTACAACCCAGCAGCACTGCACGCCCTCAACCCAGGACGCAACAACAACTGCAAGCTAGCATCACTAGCCAACACCCACGGACCCTCCAGCTGTCACTGCTGCCGGCACACCTGCAGCACCGCCAAGACCATGGACTCAGTGCAACCCGCCGCAAGACCACAACCCAACCGAAGACCCTGCAATGCCTCCTCCTCAATGTCCGATCCCTCCACAAACATTCCACCGAAATCTGGGACCTCCTCAACAGCACCACCCCGGATGTAGCGTTCTTCACTGAAACATGGACCAACACCACCTCGGGACCGGACATCGCCATCCCCCAAGAATACAAGATCTCCAGGAAGGACCGCCCCACCCGCCCGGGAGGAGGAATCGCCATCGTCCACAAATCCAACCTCCACCTTAGCACACTCCCTGACGAGCCCACAGACCTGATGGAACAACTTCACATCAAGATACTGGCCAGCACTACCACCACCCTCCGAGGAATACTCATCTACCGACCCCCTCGACCCCACTTGACTTTTCATCAACTCCATCACGGACATCATCTCCCCGCATGCCATTGTGTCCACCATCTACACCCTACTGGGAGACCTCAAATTCCACCTCGACAACCAACTGGACCCCAGCACCACATCCCTCCTGGACAACCTCCACAATATTGGACTCTGCCAGATCCTAACCGAACCCACAGACTCAGCAGGACACACCCTTCGACCCCCTCTTCACAACAGGTAACTCCATCACCTTCAGCCACACCACCAAACTCCTATGGACTGACCATCAATGTGTCCACTTCACCCTAAGAACACCCACCATCCACAGACACCTGCATCTGCTCCCACGAAGAAACCATCGCGGAAAACAACGACCCCAACACCGCAGCACGAACCCTGCACAGAAAGATCTCCAACAGTGCCAACACCATAGCCCCCCCAAGGAAAACAACAATACCCACGCCAAGAAAGTTAGATGGTTTACCACTGAACTTCAAGAGTTCAGACACCCTGCCACCTCCTCGAAAAGGCATGGAGGAACACCACATCCACAGAAACCTACAACAACTTCAGAGCCTCCATCAACTCCCACCACCAACTCATCAGAAAAACAAGGAAAAAAATGATTGAAGACAGCATCTCCACTCACGCTCACAACAGCAAAGAACTCTTCACATCATCAAGGAGTTCGCCCAACCCAACAGCGAGTCCACCAACATCCCTCCCTCACAAAACCTCTGCGACAGACTCAGCACCTATTTCCACCACAAAACCAAGAGCATCTACGACTTCGACGAAGACAACCAACACACTGAGCCCTCACCACCGAAGACACACTGAAGACGATGAGGTAAATCCACTCCAGGGCCCCCACAGACCCCTGTCCCAACACATATTCAACAGAGCCGCAGACACCATCGTACCCATGCTCTGCCACACCATCAACTGCCCCCTGGCAACCGCCACATTCCCCGACGACTGGAAACACGCCAAGGTCAACCCCCCCTGAAGAAACCCTTGGCGGACCCTACTGAAATCTACAGACCCATCTCCCTGCTCCCGTTCCCAGTGAGAGTCATTGAGAAAGCCATCAACAGCCAACTCACCACATTCATTGAAGAGCACAACATCCTCAACTCCTCCCAATCCGGCTTCAGAGAAAACCACAGTATGGACTTTGGACGCATCTTTGACTAGTCTACCGGTTTGTGCCCCCGTCACCCTCCCCCTCCTCTTTCCATGCTGTTTCTATTACCCTCCCCTCCTCTTTCCCTCCTCCATTCTCTGTCTACTTCCCCTGCTCTTACCCCCTCCCCTGAATCTCTCCCCTTGCCGGCTTTTTCTCTTACGTATATGTTCCTTTTTGTTTGTCTCAACCTTACTTGTAACTATGTTGCCAGGCTGTAATAAATGTGTTACCTTTGTAACGATGTACCCTGCTATTATGGTCTGATACTCATGTGAAGCGCTCTGATACCTCCTGGTCTAGCCAGCGCTATTTAAAACCTTTTAAATAAAATAAAATAAATATGGAAACCGCCCTTCTTGTTGCAACAGATGACATCCGCACCCTACTGGACAAAGGAAAAGCAGCAGCCCTCAACCTCCTTGAGCTCTCAGCAGCGTTCGACACAGTCTCTCACTGCACCCTAATACGCAGACTCCATGACAGAGGGATCCAAGACAATGCCCTCAACTGGATCTGCTCCTTCCTCTCTGGCAGAACACGGTGGGTCAGACTCCCACCTTTCCTCTCTGACCCTACACCCACCACCTGCGGAGTCCCCCAGGGGTCCTCCCTCAGCCCTACACTCTTAAATGTCTACATGGCATCGCTCAGCCCCATCGTCAGAACCTACAGACTCAACATTGTGTCATACGCAGACGACACCAACTCATCCTCTCCCTATCCAACAAACCGAATACCGCCAGCCACAATTTTCGAGAAGGAATGGAAGCCCTCGCCAAATGGATTGAAAACAGCTGCCTACAACTAAACACCAACAAAACAGAAGTACTCATCTTGGGCCTAAACCTGATTCATGGACCGACACCTGGTGACCCCCCGCCTTCGGAAGCCCGCCCACCCCTACGGACCACGCACGCAACCTGGGAATCATCCTAGACTGAGAGCTCAAATGGACCAACAGATGAACTCTGTCTTGTCCTCCTGCTTCTACACCCTCTGCCTCCTACGTAAGACCTTCAAATGGATCCCCCTTGAACACAGAAAGACCGTCACTCACGCCCCGGTCACCAGCAGACTCAACTACGGCAACGCACTCTACGCCGGAATAGCCAAAAACCTCACCCTCAAGCTACAGAACATCCAGAACGCGGCCGCAAGACCGGTCCTCGACCTGCCAAAGCACTGCCACATCTCCCAGCACCTGCACACATTCCAATGGCTCCCCATCAAAGCTAGAGTCACCTTCAAGATGCTCACCACACCCACAAGGCCCTCTACGACACCAGACCAGCATACTTGAACAGCCAACTCAAACTCCACACACCCCAGAGGACCCTACGATCTGTCCAGATCCTCTACACTGTGGTCCCCATACCAGAAAGACCAGATCAGGAGGCCACTCCTTCTCCTTCCTCGCGGCCCGAGCCTGGAATGCCCTGCCGCTCCACCTCAGACAGACAACATCGCTCCCCATCTTCGCAAGAAACCTCAAGACCTGGTTCTTCGACAAACCCCCCCCCTTGATGGACTGGAGCCTGCTAACCCCCCCCCCCCCAGTGCCTTGAGACCCGTTGCGCTTAACAAACGCCTGACTGATTGATTGATTGATTGATATCATGATAACTTTTACAATAAAACCTGTATGTAAGCAAAGAAGTTGCCCTCCTAAACAAATGATTGTTCTATATGAGTTGTATGTAGGTGAATGGAAGCGAATATATATATATATATATATATATATATATATATATATATATATTCACTGAAAAAACCATAGGTTATAGACCATATATAGTTAGGAATTAGCATTTAAAAAACCTTATTTTACTCACACAAAACCATTGAAATTCCATATATAGTTAGTTGCACTAACTATATATCGCGCACCCGCAATCCACTGCTGATCATGTCACATATTACATCATTCATGACATGGTCAGTGACATCACTGATGACATCACTGATGACATCTCAAATGACATCACTGATGACAACATCCCGTGACTGTATGTTTCTGTAAAGTTAAAATATGTCTTACATATTGAAGAATGAGTGGATGTATAAGTGTCAGGATTAAGGATTTAGTAGGTGCGTGACTGACTGTATGAGTGAGTGATTAAATGTGTCTCACTGAATGCATGGGTTAGTGACTAAACTGTCTTAATTTGTGCATCATTATGTCTGTTGTGATGTAAACTGCTGCATGTGTTGATCATTAGCTATACGAGAGGCTATATGTGTTATTAATTGGTTGCCCAAGTATTTCTATGGGAGATTGAGTTTGTGTGGGGGTGGCTGGAAGGTGTGTGACTCTGTGCATAGATGTGTGAGCAGTTTATTCACTAGGTGTATGAGTTCAAGAGTGCATGTGGAAACAGCTACATGGGCAGTTGACTGTGTGCATGAGTGTATTGATGAGTGAATGGATATCTCAATGCTACATGTCATAGTAAGTACATATGTAAAACACAGTACATGTGAGAGTTGGCATATATAAATAACTGTGCATGAGAGCCACTGAATGAGTGAGTGGTTGTATCGATCATTGTGAACTTGTATCAGGGATTGTATAAGAGAGTAAATATGTGTTAGTATATGTTTCCATAAGTAAGGTGTGTATAACTGTATAGTTGAAGAAATGGAGGTGAGATTGTTTCTTTGCATGACTGACTGGGTGTGTGAGTAACTCCATGGATGAGTGGCAGTGTGTGAGTGTCTGTATACACTGAGTGTATCTAAGGTTATATTAGAGTCTGAAGAGGTTTATCGTATTAGCACAAGAATGATGTAATATGTGACGTCATCAGCAGTGCATTGCACGCGCAAGTTATAGTGAGTCCAACTAACTATAACGTAGGAATTTCATTGGTTTTATGCGAGTAAAATTTCCAGCTAACTATAACTGGTGTGAAACCTATGGTTTTTTCAGTGAATTTAATAGGTTTTTTAAATCCTAATTCCTAACTATAACTGGTGTGAAACCTATGTTTTTTTCAGTGAATTTCATAGGTTTTTTAATAGCAAATATCTATAGGTATGAAAAGTAATAATTTTTATAACAAATTTTAAATTGTGTAAATATGTATTTTTTTTTTATTGTTTGCCCCGGGGCGCTCCGGGGGCGCGTACCGGTGAACGTACGGGTAAGCGCAATGTTACAATGCGCCCCGGGGCGTGTACCGGGGAGCGTCCCGTTAGCGCTATTCCCGCGAACGAAAACAACATCGTGACGTTTCGCGTAGTCGCGTGATGCGTCATACGACGCACTGCGTAAGCGCACCCGGAAACACGCGATCGCATAGGATCGCGCAACGTCTCGACTCGTTTACGCGACGCGCCCCGAGGCGCGCCCCGGGGCAAACCCCGGGGCGCGTAGCGTAAGCGCGTCGGGTCATGTGATCTGAAAATAACACTTTTCATTGGTGCACATCAGTTTTGGTTTCCAAATGATGAAAGCCTGGATCATGTGACTTGAAAATAACACTTTTCATTGGTCCAGAACACTTTTGTTTTCCAAATGATGAAAGCCCCCTCCTTTTTTCCTTATTCTGACTTTGTCCTTTGACTGAGGAAGACCTGTTTTGAGTTCTATCTCAGAAAATGGCTACAGTAGTATCAGCAGCTGGAGCATCTGGCCCACCACCACCACCATCTAAAAGACCACCAGAAGATTACGTTGGTGGTCAAGAGCAAGAGGAGGAGGATGATGAAGAGGAGGCACAGAGAATGGAGTTCCTGCCTGAAGATAAACAGCCCTACAAACCCAAAGAGCACTTTATATGGCAGTTCTACAAACTCCCAAGGGGTTTTAAAAAAGTCAACGCAGCAAAGGTGACTTGTTTAATTTGTGGTGCTGAGCTATCCATGGGGAACCCTACCAAAAAGTATTCCTTCGGGAATCATACGATGATTCGCCACATGACGCGTGCGCATCCAAACAACTACTCTAATGCAGAGTTAAGGGACCTCTGCAGTAAACTACCCCCATCAACGTCTAGACGCTCAACATCAAAACAACCCACTCCATCGGGTCCGGGGGCAAGAGACACATTGGCTACTATCCAACCTAAGTTTAACGATTACAAAATTTCATGCAAATATTGTAACAAGTTACTTTGCTATGGTGAGCAAAGCATCGAACTTATCATGGTTGCTGATGATAACCATAAGTGTCCAACAAAACCCTAATTTTTCCTGATTTTTTTATGCTCCAGTTGAGCCATTTACAATTCCCTGTTTTTTGTTTCTCCCCATAAAAAAATACAAAAAAATATAAAAGTGTTCAGAAAAGCCAAAAAAAGTACAAAATGTTCAAAAAAACAAAAAAAATATATAAAACAACAAAAAGAAGAAAAAAACAGTTCTTTTTAGAACTACCTTTACTTTATAAAAATAAACCTATATTTTTAATGAATCTGTGTCAATCTTTTTTCTGCAGGGTACGCGTACCGGTACGTGCACCGGGGCGCGCACCGGGGAGCGCACCCCAAAAAAAAAGAAAAAAAAATTTATGAAGGAGTTAGCTTGAGGGAACAAACACAAAGAGAGTAATGTTAAGAGAAAGAGAGCTAGAGGGAGAAACACAGAGGGATTGTTTATTACATAGTTTAAAATAGAAAAAGTGTAATAGGGTGAAAGTGAGAAAAGTAAAATCACTAAAGGAGCGAAAGAAGGGAAGAGAGAGGAAGAACACTAAAGTAGAGATAGTGGGAGAATGTGAGTGGATGTTGAAAGAAAAAGATAGGACAGAAAAAAATTGAGAATGAAGGGTAGTGGCGTAACTGGGATAAATGAAGAACGGTGAGGGAGGGTAAGAAAAGACCAGTTAGTATAAGTAAAGAGGGGTGAAAGAGAGTGAAAAATTGAATTAGGATAAGAGATGGGGAGTGACAAAGAGAAAGGACAGAGAGAATAAAGGTAACAGTACCTGAATGGGTTTGAGTGAAATGGCCAAGAAAGATAAGTAATGCAGTGTGTGTGACTTATAGGGAGTCAGTGGGTGTAGGTCGGGGTGTGGGTGTGTAAGGTGTGTCTGTGGGTGTGGCTGTGTGGGGTGTTCCGGTGTGGGAGGAGGTGAGGGTGTGTGAAATATGTGTGAGGAGTGTATGAGTGTGGGGTGTATATGTGTTCGATGTATGTGTGTGTATGGAATGTGTGTGTGTATGTGAAGAGTGTGTGTGGGAGGATTTTTTGTGTGTATGACGTGTGTGTGTGGTGTATGTGGGGGGTGTATGTTAGAAGTGTGTGTATGCATTGAGAGGGGGATGAGGTGTGTGTGTAGGAGTAAGGTAAAAAATTAAGAAAAACAGAATGAGTGAAGAAGCAAAGGAAGGGAACAGAGGGTAAGTGAAATAAAGAATAGGGACTGAAAGAAGTTGAATATGAGAGGGAAAATAGGGAAATTGGAGTAAACATGGAGAATAAGAATAAGTGAGGGAAGCAGAATAAAGACACAGGAGTGAGGTTGATTGAGAAAATATTAGTAAGCTTTAAGCAAAGGGTGATGACAAACTACATTTTTTTTAGTCATACTTACCATATAATAAATGTAACTTTAATAAAAAAAATGTTTACTACACTTTGTATCTGTGAAAGAGAGAAGAAAAAATAACTTATAATTAGTAAATTAAAATATACAAATGAAGAGGTTAAAAATCATAACATTGTATTTGGAAATAAAGTAAGAGTGAAGGACACAGAAAGGGAAATAAAGTAAGGTAGAAGGATAAAAAGAGAAAAAAAGAAATAGAATGAGAGCAAATTACTAGGAGTAAGGCATATAGATTCACTGACACAGAGGAAGAGAAGAACAGAGAAATGAACTGAAGGTAAGAAAGATACTAAAACAATGTGAGTTAGCAAAACTAAATCAGGAAACAGTAGTAAGTAAAAAGATAATGACTGAGACAGAAAACAGTCTAATTAAGGATGCATTTAGAAGAATGAGGAATAGAAGATAACTGAGAGTAAGTGAAGAACAGTCATAGAGTGAAAGGATGAAGGGAGAGAGGATAATATACAACGATTGAGGGAAATGGACTGAGGAAGTTAGTAGGCAGACACACTAAGAGAAAAACAGAGTGAGGTGGAGTACAATGAGTGAGAAAAGGAAATGAGTAAGGGAGCAAAAAAAGGAAAGAGGGAGAAGACGACTAAAACAGTGGTACTGAGAGAAAATAATTTGGTGATGAAAGTAAAGAGAAGGACATTGAAAGAAAAGAAATGAGGGATAGTAATGGAACCAGACTAAAAGAAATGGGATGAAGAACGGTGAGAGAGGAGCAGTGAAGTTGTTGTAAAGGAAATGATAGAAGGTAGATAAACACAAGTGAACATAACACAAGGAGAGTGAGGCACTGAGGACATAGAAGTAGTGAACGAAAAATAGAGAGAAGAGGTGAAAAGTAAGGAGCAAACAAAGATAAGCGAGGGAGAGTGGGTGATTTATAGTGATAGACTGCAATAATACTGCTGAGTGAGTAAACAGGAATTACTAAAAGAGCAAACGAGGAAAATACAGAAAAGGGAAGTAAAGCAGAGAGACTGAAAGCTGAAAAGTTATGCAAGGGAGAGAGGGGATGCAGACAGTTGAAATGAGAATGAGGGGTTGTCAAAGAAGTGGAGTAAAGGAACGGGGGTTACAGAGAGTGAGAAAAAGACATTATAAGTGAGTAAAAAGAGCTGAAAGAGGATGGAAAAAGGAAAGTGAGTGTCAGAGAATGGGAATACAATTTAATTTACACAATCCAAAATATAGAATAACTTGTACAACATGTTACATAGTTTATTTTTGCTGTTCTCAGAATATATTGAATTTCACTTAAAAGAGTGAGTTCAAATTACTCATCATATAAAAGCGGGAAAAAAACCACAATCTAAAAGAGTGTGTTTTAAAAAAACCCTTAGAACCTTACAAATGACAAATGTACACTAATCTTTGATTGACTTACTTTTCCTTGAGGCCAAATAGTATATCATGGAGGTCCTTTTCTCGTGGCAAAGTACTTTTCTGTTCACTCAAAAATCCATTTCATCGACTTTCTAGAAGAAAAGCTCCAAGAACATCTCAAATATTTTCAATATTTTCATATACTCCCTTTTTTCAGTCATGACTCTTTACTCATTCCTGCACCTTTCCTTTCGGCCAAATAGTGTCAGATGTGTTAGTATATTTTCAAATTAATTCTAAGACACTCTGAAATGACCTTTTTCCCGACGTTCTGAAAGAAAGGCTCTACAACATTTTCACAATATTTAAGTATTTGTAAAACCATCTCTGACTCACTCATGTTCATCATTTTCTATAATACTAGTATCACTTACTATGAGATCCACTTACAGTACCTATATGACAAGTCAATTTTTTATATTACCTAGATCACTTTTACTCAGAATATATTTTTAAACAGCAAAATAACCTTTATTAACTGCTCCCGTCTTCATAGGCCAATTACCTTTACCTAAATTTTAAAACACTAGGTATGAATTTTTGAAGCCAAAAGGCAAACGTTGTTTGAAAGTCAAATGAGTGTTGTTACATTGGGTCCAACCTTTACAACTTTTTAAATAGCATGTGTAATGCCCTGATGTTGTAGAAGGACCATCATGAAAAATAATAGCTGCAGTTGCAAAGGTTCTTCATGATATCGATAACTGTGAAGCCACGACATTTTTAATAGAAGTTGTCAATTTAGTTCCATCAGGTCTACATCGTTGGAACATTAAAATTACATACTGACCATAACTTTGTAGAAATAATGTGGACGGCATTGTAGACTTACATTGGGGACACACCATATTGTGATCCGCTGCTTTAACTAGATTAGTAAAAGGCACTGATTTGCAGTCTGGTAAAGTCAAATATATAAATCTTTCAGTGTCTAATCTAGTAGTACTTGATAAAGTACAGTTGTCGCAGTCATGCTGCCACTGATAAGAAAGGCTAAAAAGATTTTTAATATCTACACCTTCATCTTCCAATACATCAAACATATACATTAAAAATTCCTGACAATCCTGCTGAATATTCTGTGAAAATTGATTTTGACCAGTAGATATGTCTAAAAGATTTCGAATTTCTGAAACACTTTCTATTTTTGCTCTATCACTGGTACATTTCTCAAACACGGAATTCAACAAACAACAGAATCTTTGATCCCGATTTTCAACAATCTGTTCTTGTATATTTTGAAGAAAAAAAACAACATTAACCACTACATTAGCATAGCAGTTGACACCAGAACTGTTTCCAAACTGAAATCCAACAGCATCTTCAACAGAATCTTTTTTCCTTCTGCTTACAATTACAGTTTTGTCTACTTTTTGTCTTTTTGCTACTACCTCACTGCTATTACTCTCATTTCTTTTTCGGCCTACCACACGTTTTTCAATCAGAGGATATTGAGGCAAATGTGGAGCATACTCTCTTCTTAACCTATTGTATTCTTTAACACAATGTAGATCTGCACAAATCTTTGTTTCATCACACTCAATCAAGTACAATCCTGATAAAGTTCTGACTCATGATAATGCCACATATGCCATACCCTCTTTAAACACAGAACTTCCAATGTTCACCAAAGCGCTATCTACACTTAAACCTTGAGACTTATGAATTGTCACCGCATATGCCAAACAAATAGGAAACTGTTTTCGGCGAACATATAAGTCTTTCACGAGCAAAAATCTAGCTTAACAACGACAAATTTGTTCTATTTCATCAATGCCATCAAATTTAATTTTTTAAATTTCAATTCCATCTCTATTTTTGTAATTCACAAAACCAACAGCATGACCCATTGCTCCATTTACCAGACCTCTTTCAACATTTAAATTCCTTCTCAAAATGATACGACAATTGAAACACACATTCAGAGTCTTTTCAAAACCAGCAGTTTTAGATATAGTCTTCTCTAATGAATCCAATTTTGATTTCAAAATTTCAGACAAAATAATTGTTGCTCCCATATGCTCTATTTTATCTGTAGCTTCCAGTTTCACTATCTCTTCATTTTCTAACTGTAACATTTTGTTGTTGAACATGGAACATTCTTTCAGAGTTGGCATCAAACATATGCCAGATTTCTTCTCGTTAATTTTCTTAAAAATATTCTCTGGAAGAATGTTTTCATTTGGGTACAAATTTGAAATTAATCGTCCATGTAAAGCTTCTTTCCCTTGCTGACTTACTTTTCCGATTCTTACATCTTGTAAAATATTTTTATAATCTTCATCCTTTGCCTGCCGCATATTTTGAAGCAGTTCTGCATATTTGAAGTTTAACCATAAATTAACGTTTCCAATACTTCCTAAGCACTTCCTGGTATCTTCATGCGTGAGCATTTTGAACACAGGTTGTCCTTTCACTGGAGTCAACGGCAGTAGATCTCCAAAAACAATAATGTGTTTTCCTCCAAATAAGACATCATAGTCTGTTCTAAGAATTTCTTGCATTCTCAAATGCACAAAAGCAAGCATTATATTTGACACCATGCTTACTTCATCAATGATAAGAAGTTTCATTTTCTTCAGGACTCTCAAAACTTCGGAACACGCATCTCCAGATAGCTTGTGGTACTCCAATTTGTTATCATGCTCCACTGGCAGCATCAGTAAACGATGTAAAGTAATCCCTTTAATGTTATGTGCAGCCAGCCCAGTTGGAGCGGTAACAACACAAGACAGCGTTGATTCAGTCCTTTTCTGCAGATAAGTTGCAATTGCTTTAATCAGAAAACTTTTTCCAGTTCCCGCTTCTCTACTCACGTACAGTTGGACAGGCTTAAATGATGTACATGAGCACTCTTTCTTCTCATGACTGAATCCATGTTCAGTCTGTTCTGTGACTTCGTCATTAATCTGTTTCTGCTCAAGTTTTAGTTGTTTCACCAAATCTTCTAAGTTAACTACATCATCTTGAGCTTGTTCCATAGCTCTTTCCACCTCATCCAGGGCAGTGGCAGCTTCATTTTGTATAATTGGTCCTCCAAGTGGATCCTGACTCAATGAAGCAGAACTCTGACTGCCTTGATAACTGTCTCTAGCAATCTCTGCAGCAATTGTGGCTTCTTGCTCTATTTCTTCGTTCAACATTTACAGATAATTTGGAAAAACAGGGCATTCTATGGTATCCTTGATTGCATTAAAAGAATCTTCGTAACACAGAAAATCTCCAAGTAGTTCCTCTTCTGTACGCCATGGCTTAAAGAGTTGCAAAAGAGCTAAATAGTAAAATTCCCTTTTCTCTGGATTTTCGCAACTCAATTTTCGATGATTAATCAAATGGCCTTTTTTCTGTCTCACTAGACATCCTTCACACCCAATGATAGCATATATTCCATTGTTGATATCTTCTCTGATGGTTCTCTTATAAATACAGTTTTGCAGAACTTCATACAAACAACTGTTCTCAAGATGACTACTTCTATTTGGATAGTATGTATCCAACATGTTTGTCTTCAAAATATCTGTACTTTCTGGTTCTTTCTCCGCCAAATACTCTATCTCTTGTACAGATTTCAAAACTCGATTTCGTGTTACAGCTAGACCTAGACTCACCCAAATGATGGTTCTAGATTTGGCATAGAGACTTGCTGACGACAATCGATCAGAACATTCATATGCTCCAATTTCTCGATGCGACAACATCTTCAGACTGTAACTATATATTTCTTGCTTAGGCTCTTTTCATGTGAAATGTCCTCCCACATTTCCTTCAGTTCTGTCTTTTCTTTTTTTGTGATGTAAGACGTCACATATCGAGCCACAGCAATAGAGTTGTCAGCAACGAATTGAATATCCATGTTAGCATTCCACATGGACAAAATCACTGGGTTGTAGTCGTTGATGTACTTGGACTCTTCGTTTCTTTTTAAATTGTATGTATTGTTTGGTGATTTCCTTGTCACAGTATGTCGCAGAGAAGACATCAAATTGTTTACTCTTCCTTTAGAAATCACTGGTCGTGGAAAGCCGAAACGACATTTTGTGTAGAACTTGTCCTTGTGTCTGAATTTTCGACGACAGTACTTTCCACAACGATGGGATTGAAAGCGTAAAACTTGTTGCCTTAAACTGTTTTCTTCGGTAGTTTTCGGAACAGCACATGTTGAATACTCTTCAATGAAGCTCATCACCGTCTCATCCGAATCTGTTCCAAATTTGGGTGCATCTTTAATCCATAACAACATATGTATGTGAGGAGCACCTCTCCCTTGATACTCCTTTCTCCAAAAGAAATCCAAAACCTCTCCAAGGGGAGGATTTTTTTTGTTGGTAATAAAAGACATCATAGCTTCAAATCTATGATTGAAATATCTGCATACATTCACTGGATCCAAAGAACACAGTTCTCCAGGTCTTTTGAATTCTATATTTTGTATATTTGTATTTGCCTCTCATAGAAATTGAAGTAAGTCGTCCCATGCATACTTGGCACAGCTAAGAGTGAGGAACCATGTAGGAGTTCCTAAGTTTCTTAGCATACATTTCAATTCCCCATGACAACGGTACCAATACTCGTTTGTACCACGCTGACATGCCATGAGATTGATTAGATGAGATTCTAAAATATTATCTTGCAGATTCACTTTCTCCATAAAGTCCCTCGCCGAAACATTTTGCAGATGTGCTCCACTTTTCAGTATATGGTTTACTGCATAAGAAAGCCCAGACAAGTCACTTTCATACAGTAGATGAAACAAATAGGGAATGCATTGACGAAAACTTGTATCTTCAGCATATAATCTTACAGTTCGATATTCAGATGCAGGAATTTGAAGTGGTCGATCGTCATATCGTCCACCTCGACCTGTTGGAAATAGCTGTGGAAAACAACGAGCTTCCAAACTTTCTTCCCATACACTAATGGGATTTCCTTTTGCTGCTTTCATTTGAAACAATTCAATTGCATTCCCCATTACTTCTTTGGAATGCAAAGGATGAATAGTATAATGTTCATATATTTCTTCACTTCTAGACACATCAACTTTTTCAATTTGGCCCCCTGAACAATCACTGTCTTCATCTGCAGCTGTTTTCTCTGCTGCAACACATACATCTTTGTAATACTCATTGTTTTTGACTAAATACAACGTTGCCTTTTTGACTTTCCTAACATCCACTAAATCTTGCCAGATTTTTTTACTCTTTGTCGGAACCCCATTAACTAGAATAACTAAAGGATCCTCTTCTACTTTTTCTATACCAATTGTATCAATATTTTTTTTAAATCTAGGGGCAAATAAACCACTCTTCCCTTTAATCCTCTCGGCAAATCTGTAGGAGGCAATTTCCCTATCTTAGGCTCCATGCGAACAATTGCCTGAAAAGGATGGACACATTGAATCAAAATAGACTCATATGTATTTAAATCCATCAATTCAAGGGGAATGTCTACCAACTCCAGATTATTATGAACAGCTCTAGCAGGCATTTTGTTTTGATTTAATTTATCATAACAATATTTACAAATACGCTGATCAGAACTCAAATCAAAAAATTCTCCACCCAAAAATAAGTTGCAAAATCCTTCCACTCATAATTATTCATCTTTTCACTTTTTACGTATAAATCAACTAATCTAGTTTGATGCTTATAATGACTTCGTCGACAACACACACAAGTAAAATTCGGCCTTTCACTTGATTTCACCTTAAACCTGGTAATTTCCTGCTCAAACTTTTCTGTACTTGAAATCTGTACATTGTCTTCCACATTACCTTGAATTGCTGTGTCAATTTCTACACTATCCTCGTTTTCACCAAAATAACAAATCTCAATTTCTTCACAAATCTTCTTCACATCTAATTCAGTTCCATGCAAAAGAGCACTGTTTAATTGTTTAAGCTTAAGTGCTGGACTTTTTGCATAATACAACATTCTCACTAATTTCCTCATTTTGGTATGATGCACTGCTAACATCCTAAAATGATGAAAAACACTCTGACAGACTTTTCTAGAAAGACACGCCAGTGAATGTCCTTCCAAACCTGTGTTTTCTCTCACTCTGCAAGGATCTAAGTCTTGTGATAGAGCGCGCGAGGTCACCCAGCCAACGATTTCGCCGTTTCCGGCTTCAGGGCCCATATACTTTCAATTCACACTATTCATTGACCAGGCGACTTCACGGGCTGCTACCAATTGTGTGTGTTCCCTACTGTTGTTACTCAGAGTACCCGACTTACCATCCACCGACACGGGTACCTATGACCTCAACGGATCAGGGGCCTAGCTGTAAAAGGAAAGGCAGCAAATGCAAGTTCAAATGACATTCAATACTGTTGTAAAATGACCACGGACAACTGGAAGTTTTAAAAGCTTTATCTAAAGTTCGTTTTCATCAAGCATCAAACTTACAAGAATAAGGCAATCAATGACCAAGATAATGAAAAGTACATAACTATAGAGAAATAAAGTCAATGTAATCATTTAAATGCTAATATGAGATGCAACAGGAATTACTATGCATTCAGGGCAACAACTCTTTAGAAAATTTAAGTAAGGTTGTTCTAGACCATATCAGAAAATGACAAACTGCAATGCAAAATATGATTTCCAAAAGGTAGGATAACATGGGAAACACGTTATGAAAATATGCAAATGACTTTACGTTTCAATAGTTTGCGGCAAAAGCATGGAAAAATCAACATATGCAAGATGTTTCTTTATTGAAGCCAAAAGACAGAAAAATAGAAAGGTGCAAGTTTAAAGAACTTAGAACAGTATTTACCTAGACTGGTGTGGAAACCAAACCCTGGCCACGGGTCAGTTTAAGGACAGGAAACCCTCAAGGAAGGATACCCCTCGAAGGACAGCAGGTGCAGAATGGACACCCCGGACAGGACAGGATACCCTCAGATTAGAAATCAGGACAGGACAGCAAACCCTCAGGACAGGACCGCTCAGGACAGGACCGCACCCGCAGTTTGGAAGCAACGCCTGCGCTCCACCCTCTCTGCAGCTATCGATCAAGACCCCGATTGGGTCAGCGAACTCCCAGCAAAGTGCTTCGCCAGCACTTTAAGGTTCAGTAGAACCTTAGTCTATGGTCAATTTCGGACAGAGTGCTCCGCAGCTCTCTGTATCTTCAGTCACCTATTGAGTACGATGGGTCAGTGACAGGTCAGCTAAACCAGACAAGTCGGACAATTCCCTAGGTGAACCCAGGGTAGATATACTCTTTTGGGACGGTGTACCACCCCCCAATGTTGCAAAGTGTCAGAATCCCTCAATTTGGATTGGTCCTAAGGTAGGATTTGGGTAACACACCAATCAGAATAGACCATTTAGATGCTTCATTATCATATTTGGGTACCGCCTAGCAAGATTGGGGTTCCCATGAGAAACTGCACAGAAATACAATGACAATTGTACAAAGTAACAGAATGGGGACACATGATTTTGTCCAGCCGAGTTTTGCAGGTCAGTTCTCAGGAGCGTCTTGCCCATCACTGCCAACTGGCGGAGTTCCATCAGCCAAGGTTGTCGGTGCCCCAGAAAATCGCTCATGCGTAGAAGGGACCTCCAAGATGGCTCTCGGTACAGATAGACCCCCATTCCCCGCAGTACATGAAAAGTAAGCGGGAACAAATTAATACATAGAAATAACGTTATGAAATCACATCACAGGGTTGTACTTTCAACTTATCATCACAACATATACTTATGCAGTCTAAATGTTAGCTACATGGATACAGGCACAAGAGCAGTGGCACGAGCAGTACCACATGATGGGCACAGCTATGTATTACGCATGCGCATAAATTTCCCTCCACTTCTGCAGACGCGTCAGGACACGTGAGTGTGGCTGACGCATGCGCAGTAACTAAATACAAGCGGCGGCCATTTTACAGACACGGATTAAAATAGTTAGGAATACACATAGGCAAGCGTCTTAACCCTTATTCAAACTTAATATAAACATTAGTAAGACGTACACTTATTACTTTGTTACACATAAACGAGGTTCTTGAATACAGCAAGGTCGCAAATATGCGAAGCTTTGCTTCATCAATCCCCTCTTTGATGATATTTACTATCATCACAAAATAAATGGAACCAGATGCCAACTTTCTCTCACACTTTATACAGCTCTATTTCTTCCAGCAATCGCTCCAACTTCTCTCTTTCAGTTCTTGTAGGGTGAGAAGTCTTCACCTTTTTGTATATCTGATCATTCACTTCCTCCAATTCGATCTCATCCACACTCCGTTTCAACCCTCTTGCATTTACCTCGTGCTTTTTGGTGCGCTTGCGGCATTTACAACAAACAAATATGAAAAATAGAAGGAGACCTATAATTCCAATTGGCATCAGTACTTTAAACAATAAGCCTTTACCTACGCTAGCAAGCCAATGACCTAAATTTGAGAGACCATCTACCAGTCTTTTCCAGGCACTATCAACCTCGAGTGGTCTGAGTTCCTTTGCCAAATTAGTAATATTTTTCACATATCTTTTGATCTGTACACGTTTATCTGGAATATAAGTGCAACAATGTTGCGCCTTCAACATCCGGCAGACTCCGCCCTCTTTCGCTAATAAGGTGTCAAGAGCAAGTCGATTCTGCAAAACCATTGATCTGATCGCAACCATTTCGGTATTGACCAGCAGAAATCCATGAGCTGTCTCAGTAGACAATACATCCACTATAGTAGACAATTTGCAAATTCTGTGAGTGTTCAGAACCACTCCCACTCCAGGTATCAGTGCACTGAAAATACTACCCATAATTTCACCTATACTTTCTCTTTTACTACGCACTAAGCCATTAGTATTTTCATTGCTTCCAGCTTTCCCATTCACATGGTATATTTTCGGGAAGACAATACCAAAATAGCAACTTCCATACCAGTGATCCGGCAATTTGAAATAAGCCTTGTCCCCACAAATATAATAAATTCCAGGAAACACAGGCTCTGACCCATTTTTGAAACCCCAACCTCCAATTACCTTGTAATTATGTTCGCATTCACTGGAACCAATGAAAACATTATTATAGTAGCTAGTCTTCTCGCGATGAAGACATAACTTTCCTTTCTTTTCAAAATCCAGCAACAGAGCAGGTCCCGCCCCACCATTTGAGGTGCCTTCCATGTTCTCAGCCCACTTTGGCCTTTTCTGACTTTCGTCATTAGCCTTCTTTTGTATTTTAATTCTTCTTTTCTCTGCCATGTTCAGGAACATCTTTTCCTGTTCATGCAAAGAACAAGTCAAGTTATCTCTGTGTGCGTCCGCTATGTCAATTTTACCTATAGTCAGGAAGTAGTCTCCCATATATCTAATTGTGTCACTTTTGGTATGTACAGGATTCAAGTTCCCACGTATAGGAAGCTCAGAAAAGATCACGTCATTGTTAGAGTAATAGTACTGCAACGGTCCCCTTTTGTAAAATAAACTAGCTAAAATGCTACAGGAGATTCCATATGTCAGCGGCAAGTGATGGTATGTCACGCCTTCAGCCACAGAAGTGGGTAGCTTCATGCAGACATAGCAATCTTCAATTTCCATAGTCTCTACATAGTGTATTAACAAGTTTGCGAAAACATTTAAGTGTGTTTTATTCTTAACTCCGTGATAATGTAGTCCTCCCTCATCTGATGCTTCTAAGTCTTGATTTGTTTGTCTCAGTGCTCTCTCATGTCTTGCTACACTCTGTGTTGTCAGCTCCTCACTGTCAGTATTTACAATTTCAGTAGGGACAATGTTAGTATCTTTACTTACAGCAAAGGGTATAAAGATTGTTAGTCCTATCCAAAGTAATATCAGGACAACTACACTACAAACACATACCTTGCAGCATGTTTTGCAACAGCTGCGGCTAGGTCTACCACTCACGTTTGAATCAGACATTTTAGGCTTCAGAAGAAGTTTCTCGACCCCTCTTTGTGACTTTACACGAGTAGCCTACTTTGTGCAAATTCACGGTGGCTCGTCTTCTTCTTCGTCAGAGTACTCAGGGACGGGCTCTCCGTCGCTTACGTCAGTTATATCAAGATCTTCAAGTTCTTCCAACACAAGTGTCCATTCAGGTGACTTGTACTTTTTGTTCTGTCTTTTTATTCGATCACTCCTTCTGTTGGAAGTATCCTCTTGTTGTTTAGCTATGCGTGCACTTCTCCTTTCTTCTGCACGTTTTTCTTCTACCGTCTTTATCCTTAGTCTTAACTTCTTTACGAACCTGGGCTCAAGATGCTTTCTTTTCTTAAGTCTTTTAGTGGGTACTTGGACTTCGTTTCCTTCTCTTGCCCTTTTGTTCTCATTTACTGTTGGTAATTCTGTTTCAGTTTCTTCTTCTTCTATCTGACTAATACCAGGGCTCGCATCTATTTCTTCTGCCTGGTTACTAATCTGGCCTTGTTCAGGTAAATTTTGTGTTTGCTCTCCAAGTGTTTCTGATTCTGTTTCCTGAACACGTTCTTCTACTCCTATCTGATCCTGTTCAAGCACTTCGATCTCTGGACTTTCTTCTGCTCGAACTATTACACTATGTCTAGTCTGTCCCTTCCCGATATCAGGAGTCAGTGGAGGAGTATCAAACACTTGCTCTGTATCCTGCACTTGTTCAGTATCGGGCACTTGTTCAATCTTATGCACTTGTTCTGTATCAATCACGTGCTCTGTCCCTGTCTGACCTTCTCCTTCCTCAGTTTTGATGTGAATCTCAAGATTCTGAGGTTCTTCGCCTGTGCCTTGCTTTTTCTCACTAGTCCACTCTCTACCTTCCTGTAATCGTTCACTTGTTCGAATTGGGTCTTCAGTGAGATCAATCAATGGAATCCACTCTTCTGGCCATATGCTTGGCAGCTCGTCTTCAGCTACTTCTGGCTCAGCTTCTTGGACCCCTTCAGCAGGCTGGACTCTTGGTAGTTCGTCATCAACTATTCTTGGGCCAACGTCTGCTGATTCTGCAGCTCGACTGGTACTGGGTTGTACGTCGTCAGCTACTTCCGGTCTGGCTCCTGCAGAGTCCTTTGCTGGACGCACTTCTGCTTCAGGCTCCTCGTCTGGTGGTACCTTCTGGGTGTGGCTGGCGTGTACCCAGCGTGGAACTCCAGCACACTTTACTGCTGTGGTAGTTACCAAGATCACCTGACGTTTTTCTCCCCACCTTGGCTCCAGGCAGGTCTTCCGAGTGTGCTTCTTTATCTTCACCCAGTCCCCTGGGACCAGTTTGTGGAGAGGAGTCGTTGGATTGAGGATGGCGTCTTCTCCGATCTGGCGAGAGATAGAACGCACTTGGTCACCCAATCTCTTGCAGTATTCAAGCACCAAATCATCAGTAATACTCAACAGTTTGCTTCCTGGTACCCATGCTTGTCTCATCACTCTTCCCATAATGATTTCATGGGGACTTAGGCCTGTTTTGCGATCAGGAACACTTCTCAGTCCCATCAGGACCAGGGGCAGGGCCTACACCCAGGTCAATTTAGATGCATCACACAGTTTTGCTAGCCTGTTTTTGATAGTTCCATTTATTTGTTCCACTACTCCAGAAGCCTCTGGACGGTAGGCACAGTGAAGCTTTTGGGCAATTCCAAAGGCCTTACAGAGTTCGTCGATCACTGCATTCTGAAAATGTGAGCCTTGATCTGATTCAATAGTGACTGGCACCCCGAACCTAGGTATCAGTTCTTTTAGTAAACACTTAGCTACTGTCTTTGCGTCATTTTGGGGAGTAGGGAAAGCTTCCACCCACTTGGAAAACAAACAGACCATGACAAGGACATATCTTTTCCCTTCACAACGGGGCATGGTGATGAAATCAACCTGTATTCTTACAAAGGGACCCCCGGACCTCCCAATTTTTCCCAGTTCCACCAAAGTTTTCTTCCCTGGGTTCATCTTTTGACATGACAGGCACCTCTGGCAGAGGGATTCTGCTATTTTCCTGAACTTTTTACTGTACCAAGTCTGTTGGAATACTAGAATCATGGCATCCCTACCAATGTGTGACCCTTCATGTATCAACCTCGCCATTGTGCTAAGTAAGTGTCTAGGTAACACAGGCATACCAGTTGGACCTAAGATGACACCATCCACACGCCTTGGTCGACACCCATCGTCCTTCCACTTCTCTCTTTCTTGCCAAGGTGCCGCCTGCTGCCACTCTTTTACTTCATCCCATGTGGGCACTTCTTCAAACACCTGAAGTTGGCAGCTGGTTCCTGGCCCCCCTCGTTTCGGATTTACGATATACCGATCTCTGGCGCACCATTGGGCCACTCGATCAGCATAATCGTTTCCCAGTGATACCTTGTCCATGCTCTTCTTATGAGCAGCACATTTTACCACTGCCAGTTCCTTTGGTAACTGGATCGCCTCTAAAAGGTCCTGAACCACTTTTCCATTGCGAATAGGGGTACCTGATGAAGTCAGGAACTCCCTCTGTAGCCACAATTGGCCAAAGTCATGCGCGACCCCATAACAGTACTGACTGTCAGTATACACTGTTATGCGTAGGTTCTTCCCAATTTGGCAAACTTTTATCATAGCAATCAATTCGGCTACTTGTGCAGACTTGATGTGATATAGATAACCTGCTTCCTCAATTTTCTCTAGGGACACTACTGCATAGGCAGCACTTAGGCCTCCTTGTTCATGCCTTAGACATGAACCATCTACAAACAGTTCTTTATCATGCACAGGCAATGGCGTTTCTTTTATGTCTGGGCGTGGCTTGGTATTGAATTCTGTTAGATCAATACAATCATGTTCATCATCCACCCCCCCTTCCATGTCCTTTGGGTCGGGGAGTAAGGTGGCTGGGTTCAGAATACTGCACCTAACAATGTTTACATTTGCAGCACCCACAAGAATCCTCTCGTATTTAGTCAGCCGACTAGGGGTGAGGTACTGAGTTTTTGTTCTGGTCAACAAAATTACCACTCCATGCGGAACATACACAGTTACCGGATGTCCCATGACAATTGACTCACTCTGTTCTAAGCTGGCACAGGTAGCAGCGACTGCTTTCAGACAACCTGGTAATCCAGCAGCCACAGGATCCAAGGTGGCAGAGAAATATGCCACAGGCCTTCTTGTTGTGCCATGTTCTTGAGTTAGGACTGACAATGCGCAATTATCGCGAGTGTCACAGAATAGGGCACATTCTTTGGAATAGTCTGGCATTCCCAATGCAGGTGCTGTACACAGACAATCTCGCAGTTTGGTGAAGGCTGTTAAGCTTTCATCATCCCATTCTACAATCTCGGGTGTTCCTCTCTTGGTCATTTTTATTAAGGGCCTGGCTAGGACTGCAAATCCCAGAATCCACTGCCTGCAGTATCCTATCACACCCAGGAACATTCTGATCTCTTTTTGAGTACGGGGTAACTGCATCTTTTGAATTATCCTCACTCTTTCCGATGTCACTTTTCTGACACCTTTTTCTATCTGGTGCCCCAGATATTTCACCGATTTTGCACAAAACTGTAACTTGTCAGGGGACACTTTATGTCCCTTTTCACACAGGTGATTCAGTAGGGCAATGGTGTCAATCACACAATGCTTATGACTTTTAGACGCCACCAAGAGGTCGTCTATGTATTGCACTAAGACAGAGTTCCCAGGTAAGACCAAAGTTTCCAAACATTTTTTCAAGATCTGATTAAAGATAGAGGGGCTCTCTGTATACCCTTGAGGGACCCGGTTCCAGCAATACACGTGACCCTCGAAGGCAAATGAGAAAAGAAATTTGCTATCTGGATGCAAAGGAATGGAAAAGAATGCATGACACAAGTCTATCACAGTGAACCACTCAGCATCCCAGGGAATCTGATACAGAATCACTGCTGGGTTCGGGACAATAGGGCAACAGGGAACTACTATTTTGTTGACTTTTCGTAGATCCTGTACTACTCTGTACTTGCCACTAGGCTTCTTGATGCCCATAATCGGAGAGTTACATGGGCTACTCATTACCTCCTGTATGATGTTTCCTTCTAGCAATTTCTGTATTTCCACAGCAACACCAGCTTTCACTTCTGCATTCATTCTGTAGGGTTTAGTATTGGGGTATACTGCATTGTCCTTTATTGCTATCTGTATGGGGTCCACATTTTTCATTAACCCCACATCTTTCCCAGTAAAGTCCCACACCTCTGGCTTCACTGCTTCCTGGAGTTCTTTGGGTAAATCCTGCATGGTCATTCGTTTAATTTCCGAGTCAGGGCGGACTAACATTAATTTATAAATGCCGTCTTCATCTGGGGTCTGAATTTCAACACCCTTTGGTGTGCAAAAGATGGTACAGTTCATTTTGCACAGCAAATCGCGTCCCAGTAAGTTTACCGGACTGGTGTCGCAAACGACAAATCTATGCATTTCCTTAAAGTTTCCAATTGATATTTCCATGGGCTTGGTAACAGGAGTACTAATCAATTGATTAGATACACCCACTACTTGGATGGCTTCTCCCGAGAGGGGTAGGTTTGGAACGTCCACTGTTCTCACAGTAGAACGGGTAGCACCAGTGTCCAACAGAAAGGTGACATCATTTCCGTCAACCTTTCCTTCAATGTATGGTCCGGACTGGTCTACCGGCAAGGAGGCGCCAAGTACGCACTCCTCGTCCTCCCCTCTCAGGCCCCGTCAGTACTGGTCATCACAAAGGAAGGTATCATTTAAAAGATACTGCGAAGTTGCTGCATTTCGGTTCTCATTGCTTTCCCAGACTTCTATCTCATCTCCCTCTGCCTGTTTTCCCCTGTATACTTGCTTTGGTGCTCGGGGCACCTGAACTGTTTTTACCTGTGGTTGAGTCTTTCTTGGTCTCTCTTTCTGCGTCTGTGGAGTTAAATCAGGAGTTTTGGGGTTATCTTCGGGCAAGTAAGGACACTCGTTACGCCAGTGTCCAATTTCGCCGCACTGATGGCAGGGAAATTTCTTCATAGCCTCTTCCCTGCTCATTTTGGGCCGGGGCTTGCCTCCTCCCCCTCCCCCAGGGCCTTCGTTCTTAGCATTTTTGACCATGTTACTCAACTGCTTTTCCTGCTGTTCTGCGAGCTTCACCTGAGCCCACATCACTTTTTCCTTGAGAGCCTTTTTCTTTTCTGCCATCTCGTCCTCGCAGTACTTTGCGTACCGCAGGACCTCGTCTACCTTTTTGGAGTGCCAACAGATTTTGTTATCTTTTATCCACTGACAAATTTCAGGTCTTAAACTGTTTACAAACCTGTAAATAAAGTGCGTCATATCCTTCATCTCGATGTTATCTATACCACTGTATGTTTTAAACACCTGCAACAGCCTTTCATAATAGGAGTGCACTGTCTCCTCTCTTTCCTGCGTTGTTCTATCTATCCTGGTCCAATCAGTTTCCTTAGCTGGCACCTTTAGTTTCAGATGCTGAATTACTTGTTCATATTTTCTCATCACTTCTTTCGATGGCTCCCCTGTTTCTTTATCTCTTGTATACTCCTCACTGGGCCAGGCTATGGCTATCTTACACTCGGTCCATAGATCTACCGGGACCACAATGTCGAAAAACCCATCCAGGTCTTTCCACAGACATTTTTGCACCTTTACGAACCTTTCTACTTGCCGGTACCATTCAACCGGTTTCTCGCGCAGTTTCGGGAAATCGTTAGTAAAGGACACAATATCTTGTCTGGACCATGGAACGTGCACATACCTCCCACCTGGTACTTCACGCATGGGGCATAACGTTTCGGGCTTGTCTACTTCTCTCAAAGGGAACTCAGGGGTTGCTTGTCTGGATCGGGCCTCATCTTTCTTTCGCGCCCACCTCGTTTTCCATCTTTCCACGTCTCCCCATTTTTGCAAAACCGCAAGCAACTCTTTAATCTGCAACTTCCTTCCTGACACATTCAAATTCTCTAAATCCTTATCTGAGAACTCAGCTCGGTATGGTTTCTGCAAGGGCTTCGATCTGGATATATCTATCCCCATACTAGCTGCGGTGTCGGTCAGTTTTTCGTGGAGCACCCTAGTACTCCGGGTAAGGCTTTTACACATAAACAGCAACTCTTCCTCGGAATAAGTATTCAATCTGTCTAACCCCACATTTCCTGCCATTAATTCTTCTATTTCTACTCTCAGTTTGTAGAGATCTAAAGGTTTCGTTTATGGAGCCTGTTTTTCTAACTCACGACTCCAATTTTCAATTTCTTCTGGCGTTACCAAAGAGACACTCCTGGTACCTGTTGCTGACTCTAATTTAATTTCTTTCGTATCAAAAGGATTATGCCTCTTCTGCACTCCTTTCCCTGTTTGTTTGTTTGGCAGGTCCAAGAACACAACTTCGGACTCGCACTCACTGGACTGATCGTCTATCAATAGGGGCTCTTGCCTTGGCGGGGCCATCACTGGGTTCATAACCGGAGGGTTTAGACTTCCTTGACTATTCCCGTACAATGGAACCACTGGTCCGATTGTTACCGGAATAGTCAAAGCTTCAGGACTGGTATTTAACTGGGAAATTTTCTGAATTATTTCTGACCTCTGCCTAGCTATGGCCTCTTGCTCCCTTTCGTCTAATACTCTTCCCAAAGTTCGGTCAGGTATTATCTGTGGGGTCAGTTGAGGCGTAAAACTCGGGGCAGTAGGATGCGTCTCACTTGGTCCCCCACCATAATTTGGTTTCGGGAACAAAGTTCCTGTCCCAAATGACCTGCGCTCCTCCCCATATGGAGGCTGCAAAAAGGGCATTCCTGAACTTAAGGGCTTCTCTTCGTTTTCATAAAGGGGTCTGGGGTAAAAGAGCTTTTCACGGGAATATTTTTCCTCCGGGATCCCGGACATACTGGGATATATATTTCGTACCTCCGGGGGCTCGGGCTTCTCAAAATAGGGCAATACCTGTCCCCCTCCCCCTCTACATAGGGATCTGTCCTCCTCCTTAATAGATGGACGTTGGGCAATTTCTCCTGTACTGGAAGGTCGGGCTCCCTCATTATAAGGTGGCGGACTTCTCGTAAATATGTCATCTAAAAATTCATCGTCTGACTCCCCAGGGGCTCCCCAATGCTTACTCTTTTCTGTCCTTTTCTCTCCCCCAGAAGGGTTACCTGCTGGCATCATGGGAAACAGACCCTCAACAATCATGCTCTGCCTCCACTGTTTCATCCTCTTATCCCTGGTCTCTTGTTTCAGCCTGGGGTACCACTTGGTCAGACCTTTGTCCATACGGGGTTTCTCTCTTTCAAAAGCCTCAATCTCCCATTCCTCTAATGCCTCATACTGCGTTAGTCTCGGTCTGGGATGCAATTCATTCATGCGGGTTCTCAAATTAAATAAAATTCTGCCATTGAAAGTACCGTCTAACGGAAAAGCCAATACTCCGTCATCTTTTGTGTACTTCACCCAATTCTCCAACCACACACAGGTATTGTACCCTCGGTCAAACATCATGAATGAGGCAGGAGTATTCGGTGGAGGGACAATAACGCCTTCCCTAGATTTAATCGGTTTGTCCGTTTTGAAATAATTCTTTACCTTACTTACAAGGGACATCTTTCTCTTTCCTCCATACATAATATCGTATCTATTGGCTTTCCACTGATCCCTTTCAAACCCTTGGTTTCTCGGATCGGGTCTAGTCTCTGGACAATACGAGTGCCACATACGATTTCTACGCTTAACTTTGTTTACAAAGCTACCTCCAATCAGAACGCGCCTTGCAAATCTGTGCGACCAATGAGGTGCACGCGTTCAAATAGTTTCAACCAATGGGTGCGCGGCTCCTTCGTGAGACAGTTCCCACTCCTCGGCGCTTCACCCCTCCTTTACAATTCCAGCCCCGCTACCCGCCCGCTGCTTCTACCAATCCCAGCGCGGCACGGAGTGACGTCAGAGGCGCTTCGCGGCTGACTCCCTCCCTTCACAAGGTAACGGAAGCTTTCTTTCTTTCTAAAGTGCTCAGTGCTTGGTTATTTAACAACGAATACACATTCGCCACAGTGCTCAAGTGTCTAGACAGAAAGATTTCTTTTACTGCAAGTAAACTACTTCCATTTACTTTTCACGCGCTGCGGGCAGATCTCTTCCGCCTACCCTACACTCTAGCATCAGTGAACCTGTTATTCCCCTAAACTCATCCACTTCTTTCCGGGATATATTCCGAGTTTAAGGTTTCTCAGCGGACCCCTCTGCTTTCACCCTAGCTCCGAGGAACCTGCTACTTTTCCGATGTGACCCTTACTAGGTTACGCCACTATGGGAATTTTGCCAATGAACCTCGTTACTAACATTTATTCACACATGTATTCAGAAAAACCCTAGTTAGTGCTTCCCGGTTATCCTAACCTGCACCTAACTTTCCTTTAAGCCTGTGACCTCAGGACAATGGATTCTATTCACCACTTGCCCTTTCAATTCCCCGGGGAGTTCGGACAACACAATACGAGACGGTTTACAAATGCATGGATTAATACATATAGCAATATAAGAACAAGAGTAATAACAATACAACAATTCATGAATTTTCAGCAGCGTATTCACAAGAGAATGATCAGCTCTCTCAGAACAGCCGCTCTTATAGCAGCATTAATGTACTAGCAGCTTCCGACTCAACTAGTCTAACTAATCCTGCCTAACCTTTAACTAGTCCCTAACCATCCTCTGATCTACCAGAAAACTGATAGAGCGCGCGAGGTCACCCAGCCAACGATTTCGCCGTTTCCGGCTTCAGGGCCCATATACTTTCAATTCACACTATTCATTGACCAGGCGACTTCACGGGCTGCTACCAATTGTGTGTGTTCCCTACTGTTGTTACTCAGAGTACCCGACTTACCATCCACCGACACGGGTACCTATGACCTCAACGGATCAGGGGCCTAGCTGTAAAAGGAAAGGCAGCAAATGCAAGTTCAAATGACATTCAATACTGTTGTAAAATGACCACGGACAACTGGAAGTTTTAAAAGCTTTATCTAAAGTTCGTTTTCATCAAGCATCAAACTTACAAGAATAAGGCAATCAATAACCAAGATAATGAAAAGTACATAACTATAGAGAAATAAAGTCAATGTAATCATTTAAATGCTAATATGAGATGCAACAGGAATTACTATGCATTCAGGGCAACAACTCTTTAGAAAATTTAAGTAAGGTTGTTCTAGACCATATCAGAAAATGACAAACTGCAATGCAAAATATGATTTCCAAAAGGTAGGATAACATGGGAAACACGTTATGAAAATATGCAAATGACTTTACGTTTCAATAGTTTGCAGCAAAAGCATGAAAAAAATCAACATATGCAAGATGTTTCTTTATTGAAGCCAAAAGACAGAAAAATAGAAAGGTGCAAGTTTAAAGAACTTAGAACAGTATTTACCTAGACTGGTGTGGAAACCAAACCCTGGCCACGGGTCAGTTTAAGGACAGGAAACCCTCAAGGAAGGATACCCCTCGAAGGACAGCAGGTGCAGAATGGACACCCCGGACAGGACAGGATACCCTCAGATTAGAAATCAGGACAGGACCTCAGGACAGGACAGCAAACCCTCAGGACAGGACCGCTCAGGACAGGACCGCACCCGCAGTTTGGAAGCAACGCCTGCGCTCCACCCTCTCTGCAGCTATCGTTCAAGACCCCGATTGGGTCAGCGAACTCCCAGCAAAGTGCTTCGCCAGCACTTTAAGGTTCAGTAGAACCTTAGTCTATGGTCAATTTCAGACAGAGTGCTCCGCAGCTCTCTGTATCTTCAGTCACCTATTGAGTACGATGAGTCAGTGACAGGTCAGCTAAACCAGACAAGTCGGACAATTCCCTAGGTGAACCCAGGGTAGATATACTCTTTTGGGACGGTGTACCACCCCCCAATGTTGCAAAGTGTCAGAATCCCTCAATTTGGATTGGTCCTAAGGTAGGATTTGGGTAACACACCAATCAGAATAGACCATTTAGATGCTTCATTATCATATTTGGGTACCGCCTAGCAAGATTGGGGTTCCCATGAGAAACTGCACAGAAATACAATGACAATTGTACAAAGTAACAGAATGGGGACACATGATTTCGTCCAGCCGAGTTTTGCAGGTCAGTTCTCAGGAGCGTCTTGCCCATCACTGCCAACTGGCGGAGTTCCATCAGCCAAGGTTGTCGGTGCCCCAGAAAATCGCACATGCGTAGAAGGGACCTCCAAGATGGCTCTCGGTACAGATAGACCCCCATTCCCCGCAGTACATGAAAAGTAAGCGAGAACAAATTAATACATAGAAATAACGTTATGAAATCACATCACAGGGTTGTACTTTCAACTTGTCATCACAACATATACTTATGCAGTCTAAATGTTAGCTACATGGATACAGGCACAAGAGCAGTGGCACGAGCAGTACCACATGATGGGCACAGCTATGTATTACGCATGCGCATAAATTTCCCTCCACTTCTGCAGACGCGTCAGGACACGTGAGTGTGGCTGACGCATGCGCAGTAACTAAATACAAGCGGCGGCCATTTTACAGACACGGATTAAAATAGTTAGGAATACACATAGGCAAGCGTCTTAACCCTTATTCAAACTTAATATAAACATTAGTAAGACGTACACTTATTACTTTGTTACACATAAACGAGGTTCTTGAATACAGCAAGGTCGCAAATATGCGAAGCTTTGCTTCATCACTTGCAACAACTTCACTTTCTGCTTTAGACTTATCTTACTATATGTACGTAAGAAATTACAAAACAAATCAATTGATTCCTGTCGCACACTACAAATACGACTACACTTCCAAGTGTACACTGGACCCTTAGTACGTCTCCCTAAAACTTCATCACTTAACACCTCTTCTGGTTCTCTAGGCACAAGTTTCTCTTTTTCAATCGGACAACCGTCTTTCACTTCATACGCTCGACCACTGGTGTCAACTGCATGCACTAAATCATTCTCCTGGAAGTAACTCTCCTCATTAAAAAATGGCTCACAACTTGAACTGTGCATCCATTCTCCAGAAAAAACTTTACAAAAATTAGTCCGATTAATTACTCTGTTCCATCTACTGTTTGATTTGAAAACATCAATTGTCTTGTTAAGTGTCCTAATTCTATTGATTATTAAAATAAATAATGTTTTCTTAACTTCAAAAGCCTGATCAACAATCTTCTCTACACTTTTCTTTTTCTTATAAAAAGCAGCTCTCTGTTTACCTTTCCTAATGTTTTTTAACAAATTTAAAACCACCCTATTGCGAAACATTCATTTACGAATGTCTCTAAACTGATTCTGCCTTCTATTCCTGTACATATTATTCTCTCCTGCTCCAGTTGTAGAATTCTTTGAGGTTCTCTCTTTCCTCTTCAAATGAACTCTCTCATTCTCTTTTTCTACATGCTGTCCATAATTTTTTGGGGATGTACATATGTTACGGAAGAAAGACTTAGTTTTCTTACCAGGAGCTTTGTTCCTGTTTTTTGAAGTATTTGTTGTGGAAGAGTGCTGTAATTCCGTTGCTCTTTTTGTTTTTCAGCGGATATCTTGTTTTCTTCGCCTTTCCCTTGAAGGCATTTTTTCTTACTCTTGAAATCTTGATTTTAATCTGAGTTAAAGAAAAAAATAGCACATTATAGACCACTATTACCAAACAACAAAGCAATGACAAAAAGCAAACGGTCTATTCAGGGTTACAGATGAAGGCAGGATTCTCCAGGGGTGCAGAAGAGGTGAGGCCTGTATTGAAGAGTGTAGTGGAAGACAGCTATGTCCACAGGTACAAAGAAGATGAGACCTGTGTCTAAGAGTCCAGTAGGGGATAGACTTCATGAAATCTAGTCCCCTGCACTCTTATACAAAGGCTTCACCACCTCTGCTTCCCAGGAAAGGCCTCTCTCCCACTACAGTCTTGAACATAGACCTCACCTCCTCTGTCCCTCTGGACATGCCTCACCTCATCTCCACAATCTACTTCCTAATCTCAGGTAAAACAGGTAACATGATTGTGAAAAGGTCAAATATCTTTTATGTAATCATGTAATCATGCACACACAATTTATTCTTTCTCAAAAATGTAAAACACATACATTTGCCCTAAAAATGTTTCAGTAGTGTAATGAAAAGCTTATACATATCACCTTTTCTCTGTTTTTCAAAATGTATTCTAAAAAAAGATTATGAGGCCTAAGCAGGACTGCTCATGTAATGAAGCCTGTCCAGGGGAGCACAAAACGTGAGGCTTGTGTCCAAGAGTGCAGTGGACAGGACTAAACTGGAGTAGTGTGCAAAAAAAGATGAGCCTCATTTATAAAGCCCTGCGTCAGTTTTACGCTACTGATGCGTCATTTTTTGTGACGCATTGGCGACATAAAACATGTGCCTTGTTGCGCCATATTTAAAAAGTGACGCATGTAGGTAGATGCGTCATTTTTTAAACCTCCGCGTCACATTATACCTCTGTCAGGTGTAATGTACACAGAAGGGGCATTCCCCCACAAAAAAAAGTGATGCATGTAGGTAGATGCATCACTTTATAAACCTCTGCGCCACAATATACCTCTGTCAGCTGTAATGTACACAGAAGAGGCATTCCCCCACAAAAAGCCTCGTAATACTAAAATCTATGAGATTTCACTGCGTCACTTTTAGGACACTATCACGTCAAAATCTTGCGCCTGCCTCATAGCAGACATTCCTCACCTCATCTGCACAATCTACTTCCTAATGTGAGGTAACACAGGTGACATGATTGTGAAAAGGTCAAATATTTCTAAGTAATCATTCACACACTATTTATTCTTTCTCAAAAATGTAAAAGACATTATTTTGTCCCAAAAATGTTTCAGTAGTGTAATGAAAAACTTATACATATAACCTTTTCTCTGTTTTTCAAATCTTATTCTAAAAAAAGATTATGAGGCCTAAGCAGCAGTGCAGATGTAATTAATCTTGTCCAGGGGAGCACAAAAGGTGAGGCTTGTGTCCAAGAATGCAGTGAACAGGACTAAACTGGAGTAGTGTGCAAAAAAAGAGATGAACCTCATTTATAAAGCCCTGCATCAGTTTTCCACTGCTGATGCGTCACTTTTTGTGACGCATCAGCGGCATAAAACATGTGCCTTGTTGCGCCATATTTAAAAAGTGATGCATGTAGGTAGATGCGTCACTTTTTAAACATCTGCGCCACATTATACCTCTATCAGCTGTAATTTACACAGAAGGTGCATTTTTAGGACACTGTTACGTCAAAATCTTGCGCCTGCCTCACAGCAGGCGTAAGACTGAGGCAAACGCTTTCACATGGGGCTTTCCCCATGTGAAAATATGCATTGCTGGAGTTGCGTCATTTTTGTGACACACTCCAGCAATTCGTCACTTTTACGCTTACAGATACATCATAAATACTGACTTATCTGTAAGTCCTAGAATTATAATGCGTCATACATTAAAAATAATGCATCATTGGTGTCACAAGTAGTGCACAGTGAAAAGTGATGCATCACTGTTTTCATAAATAAAGCTCTCAGTGGGCTTCCTAATGTGAGGTAACACAGGTGACATGATTATGAAAGCTTCACATTATTTTACTTAATCATGCACACATTATATATTTTTTCTCAAAAATGTAAAATCTATTAATTTGCCCCAAAATTGATTTTTCAATAACATTTTAGAAACACAGTGCAAGTCCTATGTACAATCATTCCATTTGAGTACTGAAAAGTCACTATTTTACAAAATACATTTCCTATCTCTTGTAAACATTCCTACGAAGCATTACCCAAAAAATTAAGCAAACCAATAGCAAAGAAACTCAATCTGCTTCCCAATCTGAGTTAAAATCGATAACATGATTGTAAAAGATTCAAATATTTTTATGTAATTAAGCACACACTATTTATTCATTCTTAAAAATGTTAAAGCCATGGATTTGCACTAAAATCGTTTTTCAATTACCATTTTAGGAACCGAACACAGGTCCTATGTACAAGCATGGATTTTCACTATTGAAACCCATTCAATTGCACTAAAATCGTTTTTCAATTACCATTTTAGGAACAGAACACAGGTCCTATTTAGAAGCATTCATTATCACTACTGAAACCCATAGATTTGCATTAAAATCGTTTTTCAATAAGCATTTTAGGAACATTCCTACGAAGCATTACCCAAAAAATTAAGCAAACCAACAGCAAAGAAACTCAATCTGTTTCCCAATCTGAGTTAAAACAGATAACACGTTTGTAAAAGATTAAAATATTTTTATGTAATTAAGCACACACTATTTATTCCTTCTTAAAAATGTTAAATCCGTGGATTTGCACTAAAATCGTTTTTCAATTACCATTTTAGGAACCGAGCACAGGTCCTATGTACAAGCATGGATTTTCACTACTGAAACCCATTCATTTGCACTAAAATCGTTTTTCAATTACCATTTTAGGAAAAGAACACAGGTCCTATTTAGAAGCATTCATTGTCACTACTGAAACCCATAGATTTTCACTAAAATCGTTTTTCAATTACCATTTTAGATACAGAGTGCAAGTCCTATGTACAACCCTTCAACTTCACTACTGAAACATCTCTATTTCACAAAATACAAATCCTCTATTTAACAAATATAGAAACCATGCATTTTCAAAAAACATCAAACAAACCAACACCAAGGAAAATCAATGTGCTTCTTAATCTGAACTCTCTATCCAAATGAATCATAACTCACCTTTACAAATGCTTTAGGAGATTCAGAACAGTGTCAGATACACACACCAATATTTCTTTAGCAGAGCAAAAGGTATGTTCTCCAGGGACTGCAACCATTAGTGGCACAGAAAACCTCTAATTCTACACACATATTGCTCATGGTAACCAATCAAAACTCTTCCCTCTGTATTTTGAAACCAACACCCTTCCCCCCCTCAGCCCTTTCTACCTGTTACCATAGCAACTCCCTCCTCACTGAGCTCTCAGGTTTAAAAGTTTATTCTACAATGTTGCAAATCACCTCAGCAAGGATGTTTGACCTGCAAATACAGCAGCTTATCTGGTGCAATGTTTCTTCAAATGACATTTTTTTAACCATTCAAATTACTTCTTACACAGAACACAACCATGCACCCTAGCTTTCAGTTTTCAACTATCTCAATCTACCAATCATTGCTTGATCAGAGCACTGAAAGTCTACATTTTTTTTGTTGCAAACTCCTATTGTTCCAACTGCCATTTCTTTCCCACACTTCATCTGACTGCACCAGAATATCCTCTCACCATGTATTCTGTCTGGATTATTGGACATAGCTATATCCACTGGGCTCAAAGGTATGCAGTTACCAGAAATTTTCACAACCTTGATTTATCAAATGTGAACATCAAATGGATTGGCCAGAGAGAATTAAGATGTCACCAATTGATTCCATTCGTGAAAACCTTTTTGCATTTGCCACACCCTGACCTCTTAATTGTGCACTATGGAGGAAATGACTTGGGCACTTTGACTGGGGTAGGTCTGGAAATGCTTTTAAAGGACACCTTTGATCATTTGATGGCACTTTTTCCACACTCTGCCTTGGTATATTCCAATATATGCCAAAGACAGAAATGAAAATGGTCCAACCAATTTTGTCCACAATTTGAGAAAGCACGGAAACATGTGAATACATCTGTTTCTGCTTACATGAGAGACTATGGAATGGGTTCAATATACAACAATAACTTGCGTTACAACATGCAAGATATTTACAGAGAAGATGGTGTGCACTTCTCAGATGAGGGGAATAGAATATTCCTCCTGAATTTAAGACTGTGCATTGGTACCTACTTATAGGTACCTAAATCAGCCACAGAACCCAAAAGCTCTTTTCAGGGCTACCCTACCTCTGATCACTCCAAATGATTATCTTTTTCTAACTTTTTTCACTATTTTTCACCAAAGTACGCTCCCCGGTATGCTCCGCGGTGCGCGTACCGGGCGCTCCCCCCGCGAAAAATTAAGAAAATATATATTTTTTTGGCCTATATGGGCCTCCTAAGACCCCCTCAGAAAACGTAGGGGGTCACGGGGTGCCTACAGTGCCCCCTTATACCCATTCCCAACGTTGTTTGTCCTCCATTTTCTGTCTCAATTCTACCGAAACACAAAATGGAGGATTCCCGTTGCGCTTACCGGTACACGTACCGGGGCGCTCACCGGTAAGCGCTCCCAAAAAATGTAAAAGTTAATTTACATAAAAACCTCTGTAGAGACGTTCACCAAATATAGAATAGGAAATACTACATACCAGTCCCTACCATTTTCCCTAATTTGGTGGAATTCCATTGAGCCATTTGAGCTGTAGCACTTTCTAAATATCCTGAGGTAAATTACATGACAAAAACACATCTGAAGTGTTAGAATTCACAACCAATTAAAATGTTACTTTCATTCTTTATTTTTGTTTCCTGACATTTGATTGGTTATGTACATTAATATAAATGAAAAATGAGAGGGAAACACGGCCGTTTTGACTACAACTACCTGAGGTACATCTCAAAAGGATTTTCACATTTTTTCTTCTTCACCTGTCTGTAAAGTAAGTTGATAATTTGTAAGGGGCACTTTAAGTTAATTTATAAAAAAGTTTTTTTATCTTTATTTACTGTCCCCCTGCTATAGTTATAGATACAGATAGGCTCCTCTGTTATATTTATTGATTGACTTAGACTTCTCTGCTATAATTATGAATTTACTTACACTTCTTCACAGGCACTTTTTTATATTTCTACTTGCTGCCTGTTACCATACACTACCCAAAGTTAACTTCACTGTTAAAAAATCAGAACTACCTGTCTGGACTTAAACCCAACAGTGCCCTAACTCTACTGATATAGTTATTTTTTATGCAATTTACAGCAAAAAAATGGAAGGGGAGCAAGAAAATGTCAATATTTCCTTCGAGATTACATCTGAGGAGATTCTAAATGATGATTTTTTGGATGAAGGTTTTATGGATCAGTCTTTGGATGAACAATTTATTGAATGTTTACAAGACATAGAAACATGTATGTTTGAGGAGATTCCAGATGATGTAATGCTGGAAGTTTTATTGAACTATGAAAATTCTGACCAATACATTTTTATTTAATAATTAAAAATTGTTTGAGACATTATTAATTTTTATATCTAATTCATGAAGTACTACCAAAATATTATGTTTATATTATAGTATAAAGTGACACTTACAGTATACTATGAAATTTTAAAACATCATAAGGGAGCAGAGTAGACTACCCATGATCCCGTAGGTCTTCTCAGGGAGTAATTAAAGCATCTGTTTCTGCTTTCCTGACAGACTATGGTATGGATTCCATAAACCACAATAACTTCTATTACAACCTGCTAGATATCTACATATAAAAAGGTGTACATTAAATTTAAAACTCTACATTGGTACCTACATGTTGGTACTTAAAACACCCAAACAACACAACAACTCTATGCAGAGCTACCCTACCTCTAATCACTTTGAATTATTATTTTCCTGTTTCACTTGGTTTCCCCAGTGGTACGCTCCCCGGTACGCTCCCCGGTGCGCGTACCGGGCGCTCCCCCCGTGAAAATCGAAAAAAAATTATTTATTTTTTTTTACCTGCGGGACCCTTTTATGGCCCCCACATCAAACCTAGGGGTTAAGGGGGTCTACCCTGCCCCCTTTTGGGTTTTTCTCCCTTTGTTTTTGCCACCTCTTGTGTCTCGATCCTACCGAGACACAAGATGGAGGCCGCTCCGGACTGTTTCGAATGTTTACAGACAACCGAAAGCCAATTAGCTTTCCGTGCGGAACTCACGTGGCGTGCCCGGAGCGCTCCCCAGTACGCATACCGGGGCGCTGCTATAGATATATACATTTTTTTGAACCTAAATTACTCAAAATCCTCTGGAGCACATGTCTTGAGACATAGCAAAGGCACATCGGGCTACCAGTCCCTACAATTTTGCCAAGTTTGGTGAAAATCCATTCAGCCGTTCGAGCTAAAAGTGCGACCGACCGCCCTATGGAAATTAACATGGGGAAAACACGTTTTAGGACCCCCCTTTTATCTCGGCCCCCGCTCGATGAATCCCCCCCAAATTTTCAGGGAAGGAGCGGAGAGCCGCGAGGCAAAGTTGCTAAAAAATTCAGGCTGATTCCTCAACCGGCGCCAAAGTTATTCCAAATAGAATGTTGCGATTTCCCTATGGAAATCAATCCTAACTATAACTACCTACTGGCGACCGCCAGTAGGTAATATACATATATATTTATAGATAGATAGATAGACAGATAGATAGATAGATAGATAGATAGATAGATAGATAGATAGATAGATAGATAGATAGATAGATAGATAGATAGATAGATAGATAGATAGATAGATAGATAGATAGATAGATAGAGATATAGGTATATAAATAGCACCTTTCTTCACAAAAACAAATATCAATGGCATATTCTCTCACTGGCCACACAGTTGGCTTGTAAGTAAGCCTCAAGTTATTTAGAAATGTGATCAATTCTCGAAATGCACACACATACACATTTAACAATGAGTCAGTGCTGGTGCAGTGACACACTGACAAATTGTGACATAAAGTGCAACGTGTGTATATAGAATTGATGAATAAATGTGTTATTCCTCATTTTTAGTGGGAAAAGTTGAGCCAATTGCCATGCAGCAAAGGTGTTTCCCTTGGGCATTTTTCAAACCCAGTTGTAACTCGCTATTTCTGATGAGGCATCAAGGACCACATGTATGACGCACAAATTAGCGGTTCCGAAATTGCAAGTGTTTTGCGACTCGCAATTTGTGAGACACAATTATGCACGTACAACAGTGTTATTACACTTTTTTGCGATTCCCAATTGCGAGGCTCATTATTATTAATCAGCCTCTGGCAATTTGCAAGCCGATTGGGAATGCCAGCTCTCTCAGGAATGGTGGCCTGCTGGGCTCAGTAGAACACCATGTCTGGGACTGTATTTTAATAAAGCAGTTTTTTTTTTTAATGCAGCCCGTTTTCCTTACAGGAAAATGGGATGCACTTAAAAAATTAAAAATTAAATTATTCATATTTACAAAACCCAGGCCCGGGCGGGTGTCACATATGGGGGTGAATTGTGGGGGCATTCCAAACTCCCAAAATTACAGCTAATTGAAAATAAATTCCTGAGACAGGTTGTCTCTCTACCTCAGAGCACCCCACTACTCCCCCTCAGACTAGACCTGGGAATTCGATCTATAACAGAAGAGCTGGGACTCAAACCGCTAACTTTTTGGAGGCGCCTGTGGTGTAGCCCAGACCTTACAAGCTACAGAGAGGAATTACAGGAATTTCTAGAGCTAAGGAACGCCAAACGAATTCCGTGGATGATTTATGTCAGGGCAACGCTTGAGGAGATGGGTTTCCCGGAACTATGGAGGGATCCCCTAAACTTTTGTGTAAAGCCTCCAAAGAAAGTACTCGTGAGAGCATACTATGAATTGATGTTGACAAAAGCCATTGATGCCACGAGAGAAGGATCCTTGACACATTTGTTCCTCAAAGCGAAAGACTCTTACCATCTTGAAAGTGCTCTTGACTCAATCTCCCCTACACTAACGAGAAAATTATTTCTACAGTGGAGGTATGGATGCCTCCCTCTAGCTTCATTCACAGCGTCATGGCAATCACGATCCACCACAGAACTCTGCCCAGTGTGTGCTCATCAGAAAGAAGACGATGTTCATGCCGTCTTCTTCTGCAAGGGCTACGAGAGGAGTAGGAGATACTGGCTAGTCCCGCTACTTAAAAACTTGGGCTTCAGATCTTTTCAACCTGCTTATAGAATTTTAAAGTCAGACCTCTCTCCCATTGTGGTTTTCGCCCTTTCAAAATTTTTGACCTCCATGTGGTTCATCCGGAATCGAGCGTTGAAAAGACTTACATAACAGTACCCCGGAAATTTTTACTGCTTTTATCGTACCCCATGCTTCCCTTCTTTTTAAAATGTTCTTAATTATTGGATCACACTATGTTTAATCATTTTTTACTGTGTACAAATACTATGCATCTTTTATGATCATGTGATCGAAATAAAGATTTTTGAAAGGAAAGGAAAAATTAAATGTTTTCATTAAATTTTTTAAGGGCAGGCAGAGGTCCCTGGGACCCCTGCCTGCCCTTAAAAAATATGTTCCCCTGCTTTTGTAAAGAAGAAGGGGCCCTTGGGACCCCTTTCCTTTTGCAACCCCATTACCACCCTCTTGAAGAGGGTGAAAATTTACGAGTGTTTTGCGACTGCAATTGCGGTCACAAAACATTTGTACATGGGGTTGCGCTCGCTATTAGGGAGGGAACTCCCCTTCCTAATGGTGACTTGCAATTCCAAAAAGCGAGACGCAAATTATTTGCGACTCACTATTTTGGAGTGGTACATACACCTATTGGTTTTTGCATGCGCATACGGGTTCGCAAACCCATTTGCGCATGCAAAACCGTCGTACATCTGGCACCAAGGGCCAGATGTACGACAAGCAAAATTGCACCTCGCAAATTGCGAGTCTTTTGTGACTCGCAATTGGCAAGATTCTATTATGCATGTACAACAGTGTTATTACACTGTTTTACCATTCCCAATGGGGTCGCAAATTGCGAGGCTCGTTAATATTAATTGTCACCTGCACTTTCCCCGACTGCACCAATTTGCCACCTTGGAGCCTCCACATCAATAACCATCAAAAAAAGGTACTCTCACTGGACCTTCACCGGACAAGACTGGACAAAACTGGACAAGACTCATCTAAGCGGCCTGGGGCGCAGGAAAAGACTTAAGACGTTAAATCTTGTACATTTCAACAGCCCAAAGGGTAAAGCTCAGAACACGAATCCTTCAATCTCAATATCGATATCAATACCAATAACTCCATTTACTACCAACGTCCACATATTTTACAACTGGGTTGAAGGATCTATTCACCAGCCAATCGGAGCTCAATCAGAATCCAATATTACCAATGAGACCAATGCCCCAGGCAGGACAGCCAGGGCAGCCCGTGTCAGTCCAAACAGGAACTCAACATAGCCATAGCCAAATGAGGCAGCAGAAATCAAGAGGGCGGGCCATAGATTAGGAGCATAGGGTAAGGTTACAGGCTTCAGCCTTCCACATCAATTGGAAATTCTCACACAAGATATTTGTAGCTCGTAGGAATTGGGCTACCACCAAGATCTCCTCTGGGAAAATGAGGAGTACAGGGTCTGCCAATAAGGAAACAAGAGTGCAGCAGCAACGGGGAACAATAAGAGGAGTGAAGAGCTCACTAGGCTTGGGTAAACCTTCACCAGGGAGCCTTCCGTTACATCAATATTTCACAAGGCTGAAGACAGAATCCCAAGTCGACTACACAGTGGAGGAGGGGGCCACATCAGCCATCAGCCCTAGCCCTAGCCCCTTGATAGCAAGCCAGGAGGCAGTAACTCAGGGAGAAGCTCCCCCTTGTCTCAAATCAAACAGCCCAGGGCAACCTGGGAGAATCAATAAATATAGAGATGGCGAGACTCGCAGAGACAGCAGATGGTTATGAGCAGCAATGATATTCTAAATACCACCAGCAAATACAAAAATTGTAACGAAAATCACAACATGGTAGAACATTGTTCAGAGCAAACTGGGACCATTGAGATATCATCAACTTTAAATGAATCAGATTGCAGGGCCCAAAAACATCTGGTCACATTCACAATAAGAACGCTTCCGAAATAGGCGCCCTCATCCACCACATTAATGACCGGCACCAGGAAATACTGGATGACTCTATTAACCTCTGTGGCCGGGGGTCTAAACGGAATTGATCCATGCCCGCTAACAATCTTGGAAGGACACAAACACCACAAATATTGGCGTCCTGTGTACTCTAGATTCATCATTAACTGAGCTATTAAAAACAAAAGCAAGTTCAGCCAGCAAACCGCAATCAATGACAGAGGAACCCACAGGTGCTGCCATGGGCATATAACCCGGAACACAGTATGACATTCAAGATTCAATAAGTAAGGATGTCCCGGAACTCATTCTAAACACAATAAATTCATCATTGCTGGCAGCCGTAAAGGCACTTACCTGGCAATCCCACAAATTAGAGATACAGGTGGATTGAATAAACATGCTTGCACAGAGGGTTTTGACAATCAACAAAAAGTTGGACATGATAAACTCTAAAATTGACCATTGGACTACTAGAGAAAATGGCCAAGGGGGCACCACGAGTCCAATAAATAACTTTAGTGAAGCAATAGTGGAACAATTAGCCACCCTGCCTGATTTGCTAACAAGCTTAATAAATTAATGTAGTCAAGCAAGGTCAAGCAACATAAAAAATATGAAAAACCCTGAAAAAGGGGAATCACATTCTGAATCAGTAATAATACCCAAGGAACCAGAAGTAATACAGCAGTTACAATTAATAAGATGCTCCTAGGCGAAAGCAAAAGTCCAGCGACCAGCTCAGAGGATGGACACCAAAGCAGGAAAACTGACCTAAAACCAATTAAAGGGCAGCTCTACAGACGGATAAAGAAAAAATTACAGAAATCTCTGAAAACAAACAAAAGGAAAAGCGGGATTACATCCATGCAAAAAAAGAATGAAAGGACAAGTCAAACCTGCAACCAGCCCGACTCCAGCACAGACAGCACCGACAAGGGCCCATTGAACTATCCCATCTTCCAAATGAGAAACAGCACCATAGTTGAGGCTTCACCGGTGAATAACAGCCAGGAAACTTCTCTTCCAAACCACCTGAAAGTGAAGCTTACAGAAAGTCCTCTCAATGCGACTTTTACGCTTCCCAATACCCACAGTGCTATCAATTCTCAAATACAATCTTATGCCGAGGTGACAAATGCCAACCACAGAAACGCCACCAAAAGAACAGAAGGTTGGAAGGCAAAGGCTCCACCCAAGACCAGCAAAAATCCGAAAAGTCCAATAACAGGACCTAGGTCCACGGAAACAAAACCGTGCAAGAAAATGGAGAAGTCAACACTAGCACTTGAGCAGGAACCTTGCATATTGAAGGCACACCCACCCTCAATGGAAACCCAATACAAAGGCCAAAACACAGCAGCTTCACAATTCAAATTAGCTTGGAAGACACCACCGGACCTGCGAGCAATCTATTAACAATAAACCAGATGTAAAAAGAAACAAGCCACTCCTCACTGGAATAATGACCAAATAGGGTCTCCAGATCGAACTAGCGGCCACGATGGGCAGAGTAATGAGTCTGAAGGAAATAACTTGGGAAAGGGAGATCTGTCAGACACGGAGCATACAGTGATTCTCACTCCGGAATTTGAGACAAGAGGCCCAGGCGACATCTTAAATCGCTCAAACATCCTATACCTCCTGTCGTCTATATCCTCATTGGCCTATTTAAAATCAGCCGATCTTGAATTGGTGCTCTTTAAAAATGACTCCTGGATAAGTCATAGGGAGTCAACCTTAACAAAGTGGACCAAAAAGTTAGACATCCAAAACATCATAGCAGAAAAAGATCTACTCAAGGAATGGGACATCCGCGTAGACAATTGTCCGAGAGAAAAGTATCCCCAAGTATCACTACAGAGGCCGCTCAAACAAGCTACGGCCGCACCACAGAAAAGCATTCTAAGGGGCATAAAACCGATACCGAGTCAATACAGTGATAATAACATTAAAATCAAGCATGGAGGTAAGAGCATCTCAGGATGTAACATCAGAAGACTGTGCCTGGATCTCAACGGCACTACATACCAACGGGAGGGCAAATCCCTAGCACACAAGATTCAAGAATAAGAACCACACTCAGACTAGCAAGTTGGAAAGTGGCAGGGCTCAAATCAACCTTAGCCAATAAGAAAGTCATGGATTTGCTCAAAATAGGAGATATCCTATGCCTACAGGAAACATGGACGGAAACACCAAATTCCATCAAAGGCTTCCAAGCAATTCATACATTGGCCAATAAGAAAAACATCTTTGGAAGACCGATCAGTGGGGTTTCAGTTTTTGCAGAATGAAACCTGCAAGTACAAATTAAGAAATGGCCTACGCATTCCCCTGACATCCAGATCACCACTATAAAGGTCTAGTGGGCATTCCAAACACAATTGCAGTAATTAACCTCTATGTTAATACAAACAATAAGGTAAAAATTTCAAACACAAGGATGATTACTGGACTGATCAGAGAATATCTCTATGAGAACCCTGGGCCTAAATGTATCACTACCGTGGGACTTCAACATGAGAGACCTGTGCCACCCGGAACGAAGCCAAGGAGATAATGGACGAAACACCATGGAAGGCTGCATTAACGAATTCAACCTGGAGTCTGTGAACCAAGTGGGGCAGCCAAATACAAAACAACAACCTACATTCAAAAACATCTCCACGCTAGACTACATCTTTCTGAGCAAGAATCTACTAAAGAGGTGTGAGGAATACAAGGTGTCACACACTACTGCTAGCGATCAGTATCCAATATTCATCCTTGTCAATATAAGCACCAGGATGCATGCAGAACAACTAACTGCTGGTAAAAAGCTTTATTCAAACAATGATACAGCACTGATAAAACAAATTGAATGTGGACCAATAAGCCGAGCTAGTTACAATAAGTGGAAACAGGTCATATGCACAATGACAACGGCCCTGAGAAAAGTTGGCCAGAAATCATATTCTCGTTATCTAATGCACTGATTGCAGGAAGCCAACCCACATACAAAGGAAAACGTAGCAGAAATGGGCCAGCCAACCTTATTGATTATAAAGCATTTAGAGAGAGCGAAAAGCGGTGCGGCCTGGCAGAGTTACAGTGTAGGAGAGAAAAGTGCCCACGGACAGAAACACTTTTGAAATCAGCTAGAAGACTGCACAAAAAAACTGTATGGCAGTTGGAACAAACCATCATAGATGATACATGGAATCACATCTATGCTCTGCTAGCTCCCAATAAGAACAGGGAATTTTGGAGTTATGTTAATGGACTAAATGGTGGAAGCCATATCCATAATGCCGTACCTTTATCAAATGGGCAGCCCACGCAGCAAGGCTATATGTCAACCAAGACAAATCTACGGCAAAAACAATGAAGGCAGAAGGCAATTACCCCATTGAGAATGAGACTGAGGGCCTTGCCCTGACAGAAAAAGAAATATTAACCACACTCAAGGGAATTAGGAAGGACAGGACTCCTAGAGCCAAATGGGCTACCAGGAAGCATCTTCAATGAAGATTGAGACTTCTGCGACCCCCCAAATGCATTGCCTAATTAACCACTGCCATAACACCTCAGGAGTGCCAGACTCTTGGTAAGGCTCCATCTTGTGACCCATCTACAAGAAGGGAGATGCTTCACAGGCGGAGAGCTATAGACTAATCGCATTACTAGACGTTGACAGGAAGGAAATTGCAAAAATGCTCTTGAAAGACTTGGAGGCAGGGATAACAAATAATCAAATCATACCACATTACCAGACAGGATTTCGGCCGAATTCCTCGACAATGGACAATGCCATTGCACTATCATATCTGGCAACCAAGCCCACAGAGGTCACCACCCCTCCACTATATTCATGCTGTGTCAACTATAGTGCCGCTTTCGATGGCATCCACCGTAACATACAGTGGGTGAAACTTGCAAAGTGGGGCATACCGAGGAAACTCCTGGTGGCCATCATGTCTCTCCATACTGGCACTTGGGTTCGCACTAAGCTCACACAGACATCTGCAACAGCCAAGATCTACACAAATAAATGGTTAAAACAGGGTTGTGTGATTGCTCCCACATTGGTCAACTTGTATACTGCAGACTTGGGAGACGCACTTCTAAAAACCAACATCTTTCCATCCAAACTTGGCCATCTCAGATTACCAATTATGCAGTATGTGGATGACCATGTCATATTGGAGCAAACTAGAATAGGCATGAAAAGGGCATTGGAGACATTACGCCTTTATAATACGAAAAACAAACTCCAAGCTAATGTAACTAAAAACTAAAGTGTTGGTCTTTGATCACAAACCTAAAAAATCACTACTGGGCTTGTATCTTGGCCCATTAAGAATTGCCACCACCAATAAGTATACTTATCTGGGAGTACAATTCTCTGATACCGGTAAAACAACATTACAGGCCAAAGCACTGGCGGAAAAAGCGGCTAAGGTCAAACATGCCCTATGTAGATTACATCAGAAGCTTATAAGCCATTTAATGGAGGGCATTCGACAAGTAATGCAAGTCAAGCTAATTCCAACATTGAGCGATGGCCATCTTGCTTTCCCTGACTTGCTGACCGATAAATTGGAGCATTCGTACATCATGGCCTTCAGAAAGAATTTAAAACTGCCATATTTGACAAGGCGCACACTGATTCGTTTACAGTTCAATATAAGAGTAATGGACACAGAATGTAAAAATATATAGTAAAATTCCATCTTCATGTGATTAAGGCAAGTCCGGGTACCATCAGGGAGGCACTACAAATAGTCTTCACCGACAACATTAGTAGTTGGGCAAGGTACCTCATGACAGCCAATAAGAGACTGGGTCAGCCAGCTGAATTTCTAACAGGCACTCAATTAACAACGGCCAGTTTAAAAAACCTGCTATAAAAGCAGGGAAAGATCACATCAAGATCAGATCCATTCGTGGCGCAGAGGGCCTTGTCTACTCACACAATCATACCTGAAAGCAGGATTGGGCAGGCAAGTCCTACAGAATGAATTGAGGGCCTGGCTCCTAACATTACCAATGCAGGATTACAGGGCACACTGAAAAAATGCACCATCAAGAAGCAGTGGATGTCACTTGTGCAAATATCATCTGCTGCTGTCCAGTCTTGTTAAGCCGGAGGTGCCTTTATCTAAGAACTATCTTCATCCAAAACAGAGTAAACTCATGCTAGGAGGCTCTAATGTTTATCTACACCACCACAGTGCTGATGGAGCTTGCACGAATTGGGAAGTTCTATGCGGTAGCTGGAAAGACTCTATGCTCAACGCAAGACCGGAAGATAACAGCAAAGTAATACAGGAGCCACAAACCACCAACTATGGCTGCAGCCTACGCTTTTGCACTATCATTCAACTATTAATACAGTACATTTCGCCCATCTATAACTCCATATCATGTTTTACCTTTTAGATGTACTCATAAAAATGCACTTATGCATGATGTAAATGTCATCATATTGCATGTCTGCATGCCTACGCTCCCATGCCTTTTAGTCTTGCTCCTTTTTTATGCTCTATTTTGCCTTCTCTTACAGATGCTCTTACTATTTTTTTTAGACTTTTTAACGAACCAAATGCTTTTATCCATGACATAACATGTATTGTATTTGTAAATAATTTTAGGTAATCATACAATAAAGAATGTGTACTATGTATTAATATTAAGGAGCCTCTCGCAATTTGCGAGGCCATGGGGCATGCCAGCCCTCAGCAGACCACCATGTCTGGGACTGCTTTTAAACAAAGCAGCTTTTTTTTTAAATGCAGCACATTTTCCGTAAAGGAAAACCAGAAACATTTAAAAAAAAAAAAAATGAAACGTTTTCTTTTCATTTTTTAAGGGCAGGCAGTGCCCATAAAAACATATTTCTCCCTGCTTTTGGAAAGGGGGTCTCCATTACCACCCTCTTGTAGAGGGTGGTAATTTGCAAGTGTTTTGCGACTGCAATTGCGGTCCAAATTCATTTGTACATGGGGTTGCGCTTGCTATTAGGAAGAGAACGCCCCTTCCTAATGGCGACTCTCAATGTCAAAATAGCGAGTCGCAAATAAATTGCGACTCGCTATTTTGGAATGGTACATACCCCTATTGGTTTTTGGATGCGCACAGGTTCGCAAACCCGTTTGCGCATGCAAAAACCGTCGTACATCTAGCCCTAAATTTCTTACACTCTAGCAGCAATTTTTAAGCAAGAGTTACCGATTGTAATAAGTTTAAATACTTAGGGGCAGATTTATGAAGGCCTTGCGCCGCCGGTGCATAATTTTTAACATGGGAAAAAGTCAGCCGCGGGCCGTGGAGGGAGTTACGGTGGGGCAGGGAGGCGGGGAGGGGGAGGGGCGGGGTGGAGGGTGCTAAAAACAGGCACATGGATCATTGCAGGTAAGTACACAATTTAATTAATAAAACGAAATTCGTAGCGCACACTGCATGGCAAAAAGCAATGCTGTGCGCGCTACGAATTTCGTTTTATTAATCAAATTGTGTACTTACCTGCAATGATCCATATTCCTGTTTTTAGCACCCTCCACCCCGCCCCTCCCCCTCCCCGCCTCCCTGCCCCGCCGTAACTCCCTCCACGGCCCGCGGCTGGAAAAAGTGACGTACCGGCGGCGCAAGGCCTTCATAAATCTGCCCCTTATTACACTGTTAACGAGTTAGCTGTTAATGATTAGATTGTGAACAGCTAAGTAAAATCAACTGTCATTTTCTAGCTCTGCATTTTAGCTAAAGTTAGAACATTGGCGAATGCGCCTATTTTCCTGTATTAAAGTCTTTTTTGCCACCGCTTTTGTCAATCGGGTTTGAACTCAGGAAAAGCGAAGATGTAACAAAAGAAAACAAACATCCTCCTTTGTGGCTAAAACTATTTTATGAATGAGTGCAATAAAACAAATTGTACACTTAGCTCGGCTTTGAGAAGTAATGCAGAATTAAGTTCCCACAGAGATTAGAGCAAGTCAAATATTTATATGTGACAGAGTCATCACTCAAAGGAGAACCATGGAAACTTTCCAGAATAGAAGTACAACACTTAGCACCGAATCCCAAAGGCTAAATTCTGCTTTGGAAGCACGTCTGACTGCTTTCACATAAGTAAGGAAAATCATTGAGAGGGTTTTACTCAATTGTCACCCTTACACAAAAGAAAGAGGGTTCCTTTAGAGGGGGATTAGCATATGTTTTCTTTAACAATTTTAGAAATCAATCAATATTAGACTGAAAAAGGAAAATAATGTATACATTTCAACATTACTACTAATTCACTGGTGGCGCCCGGTGTGATCATTCTTGTTGGAGCACCCAGTGAAACTCTCCTCCACGGATTCCCTTGCTCTCACCCTTTAACAGTGCCCAAGTCTCCATAACCACTCTCTCTCAGATGTATTTAAGTAGTTATATAGCGTCACTCATACCAGTATAGGGTGTCAGAGTACTTTGCATTATACACACATTACACATAGACAATCAATCATAAATTTGTTAATCAGTCCATAGGAAATGTTACATAAGAAAGAGGCTTACAAGGTGTAGGAGTGACAAGTCATCCGTACTGGTGGGTAGTATGGTCTGAGTGCTTTGTCAAGAGAAGCACAAACTAGCTATTTAAAAAGGAACACCATATTTTGGGTTCTCTTTAATAATAAGAATCAATTTCTACCCAAATTAACCCTTATTGCAACATTAATATATGCTCTAATCTTTTTTTTTGCAATTCCGTACGCAGTTCTTTGATGAAAGTTAATAGCTCACTGTACTACATTAGGATTTTGAACTTATAAACTGGTAAAAGCAGTGCCCCACTGACCTATTTACAATATATGGACTTTGTGATCTACATTGTACACGTTCTTTGCAGAAGGCATATAAATCCTCTGTGGTACTTTATAGTAAGTCAAAACCTCCAGTGAACAAAACTCTGATCACCCTCCAGGGAGAACATTAAGCAAAGGATTTATCTTGACTTTTTTATATTGCCTGGAAATTGTGGGAGAAAGGAATGCAACAGCAGGTGGTTTAAACCCATAATAAACTTGCAAAACTTGCACCTCCCTGCAGTCACCACTTGGTGCAGTGGCACCGGTTGCACTGACCTAGAGCAGCCCCTGCTTTCGGCTACCATTACACTAGCAGGACTTCCTGGGGAGTGCTCTAATGCAAAGCTCTCTTGCTTTTAGATCTGGTGGCAATAATAAGATTGCTCACAAACATGGGGCCCGAGTCATAAAAGTAATCTGAGACAAAATCCTAAGTTTATGACTTTCGGTATTCACAAAAGGCATTTAGGAGTAGTAAAGTTAAGATTGATGCACTTGTCAGCCACCAACCTATTCAAGATGACAAACCTAAGAACTGGAACAGAAACATCAAAGAAGTCCTTTTACCCGAACTTGAATCCAGGATTCATGCCCATCTACAACTTCAACCCTCATCATGGACGGCCGATGACCTCACTACAAACTTAAAAAATGACAGAGGTTTTAGACCAAGTAGCTCCACTCAAACTCAAACAAATGAGGTAAACCAAATCTAAACCCTGGTTCAACATGGATCTGAATAACGAAAGGTGTCAGCTCAGACAAACGGAAAGGTCTTGGAGACTTAATCCCTCAACCTTCCACCTAGCGCAACTTAGATCTGCTTGGCAGGCATACAAAAAACACATTTTCAGTTAAAAGGCATCTTTGCTCCGCAGCCAACTAGATCTGGTGAAAAACAGAACAAGAGAACTCTTCAACATTGTCAAAGCCAAACAAACTGCACTCCCTCCTACAAAATCAAAGCCACCAAAGAGAGATGTGAAGAAATTGCCACCTTCTTCCCTAATAAAGTCTAAAAAATTGATCAATCCTTCATCCAATTCGCAAACTCTCCTTCCCTCCTAACCTGCCACCCTTGACCAATCAGAAAGAGTTCTTACCAAGGTCAATCAGGTCTGCCTCCAGCTACTAAAACGACAATGCGCATTGGTCCGACTTTGAGCTAATGGCAGAAAACGAGGCCATTCAGTATAATTTCCAACCTAAAACCTTCCTCCCACACTATGGACCCCCTCCCTTTCACAATTATACTAGAACTCAACCACACCATTTCCCCTTTCTGGACAAAAATCATCAATACCTCTCTCATCTCAGGCTGAATCCCAGACTCCCTTCAACTAGGACAAATCTCACCCATTCGCAAGAATCCAGGGCCCGACCCTAATGATCTAAACAGCCTCAGACCTATCTCCAACCTCCCCTTCCATGCAAAAACATTGGAGAAATGCGTTCTCCACCAACTCAACAAACACACTGATGAGTTCAACCTCCTTAACACCTTTCAATCAGGATTCAGAAAAGGCTTTAGCATTGAAACAGCCATGCTCAATATCTCTGACGATATTCACAAGGCTTTCGATGAAGGTGATGCCTGCCTACTCATCCTTATTGACCTATCTGCGGCATTCGACACAGTAAATAATCCAGCATTCTGGAGACCTTGTTGAAGTGCTCCGGCATTAATGACCAGTACTAAAATGGTTCACCTCCTTCCTTCATCACAGCTCGCAACAAATTAAAAATAACTCCTGGCTCTCGAAGCAAACAAAAGTCACACTTGGGGATCCGCAATGCTCGATCTTCTCCCCCTCCATCTTCAATCTCTTCATGGAGCCCCTCATAATCATCTTGAAAAAAGCTGGAGTGAATTATCACCTTTACGCTGATGACACTCAAATCTATATCAAAATCAAGACTCCCAGCGACATCGGACATCTCAATGTCACTCTAACCGAGATCCAAACTTGGTTCAATGCTAGCCACTTAAAGCTCAACCCAGATAAAACTAAACTAAACCTATTCTCCCCAAAAAGCAATCATTGACCAATCCAAGAGTGGCTCAAGAATCTGGTTGACCTAAACTGCCCCCTTATCCTATCCGACTCAGTTAAGTCGCTAGGCATCACCCTTGACAAGAACTTATCAATGGAGACCCACATCAAAAACTCTGCAAAATGTGCTCTTTTCTCACTAAAACACCTCAAGATATTGAAACCTTTTCTTCCCCATGATGACCTCAAGACAGTAGTTCAATCCCTAGTTCTCTAGAAAATCTACTATCGGAACGCCATCCTAACAGGCACTCCGAAAACTCACCTAGCCCCACTAAGGGCAGTGCTGAACATGGCCGCTCGACTCATATCTGGAGTAAAAACATTTGAACACATCACTCCAGCTCTCAACTCCCTAAACTGGCTTCTCATGGAAGAGAGGTGTATTTACATGCTGACCTGCATCACACACAAAACCCTTCACTCTCTGGCCCCCAACTACCTGAACAACAAACTGAGAAGAGCAGGTCAATCCAGAATGCTGAGAAGCTCCAAATCACTCCTTCTTATCCCTCCGAAACTGAAAAGAAAACCACCCAATACCAATCGTTTTCTGTCAATGCTCCCAGGATGTGGAACGCTCTCCCTAGAGTCCTCAGATGCAACCCCTACTTCTCCTTTTTCAAAAAGGACCTGAAACTCCATCTCCTTAACAAATACTTTCCTGGCCAACGTCAACTAACCTCGACTTCAATATCCAAGTTGACTCCTCTCTCTCTGGACATTCAAGGATAGTTTATGACCGGACTATGTTAACAACCTTCGTTTGTTTTCTCTCTCTCCCCTGCACTGTTTACTTATTTTTCATGTTGTATTTTTATCTCTGTTTTGCTCTCTTACTTTCTTTCTACGATGGAATGCAATGTCCTTCTATTTTTACAGTGTGTATGTAAAGCGCTCTGATACCTACGGGTCAAGCTAGCGGTATATACAACTTTTTAAAATAAAAAAAAAATCTTAACTTTACTACTCCTCAACTTAGACAAAATCTGAAATTTACGACTTTCTGTATTCACAAAGGCCATTAAGGATTAGTAAAGCTAGGAATGCTAACTTCACTACTCCTAAATGCCTTTTGGGAAAACCTAAAGTCATTAAGTTAGGATTTTGTCCCAGAATAGGAGTAGTAAAGTTAGGAATCCTAACTTTACTACTCCTAAATGCCTTTTGTGAATACCAAAAGTCATACAGTTAGGATGTTATATTACATTACTTTTGTGAATCGGGCCCAGGAAGAATAGCTGCCCTGAGGTGCGACTCAATGTGGGACCGCTGCAATACGCAACCATAGAGTATCATTTAGTACAGAGAAAACAACATGATAGTAAGACGTCACATTTATAAAAAAAAAAATTACCTTAGATGGCAATATCGACTCCATTGCAAATTAGTACAAACAAATAAACAATGTTAAATACAGTGTACTTGAAAGATACAATACTGAAAATAATGGCCTCGATTTACTAAGCCAAAATCGAGATGGGATTTTCTGTCAGTTTAAATGGCCCTTCAACCCTCAACCTGAAATAAAAGAGCAGCGAACCCAAATGGTCTCATCAAACTGGTAAGCAAAACAATCTCAAGATCTATATATTAAAAAACTGTTAATATAACATATCATTTTTCATAAACTGGAACTCCATTATCATACTACAAAATTCATATCATAGTTACATTTGGGGCATATGACTCAAATATCACATGATACAGGCTTAAAGGTTCATTGCAATCGCCATGGGTTTCGCGGTGTGTCTCCGCTTCTTCAGAGCAGTGGGTCTAAAGAAAGCTCTTTAATTAAATTTTATGAAACTACAGTGAAGTTCCATTTCCCATTCACCATAAGCGAAGCACCGGCTTCCTACTGAACTTGGCAGTACAATAGAATGGATACCAGGTTTACTAATAATTAATTGATTGAAAGCAGCGCAACAACCAAAGTTGATATGCTGCCTTGTATCAATGGGATTAATATGGATTATCTCTTTCTCTTGTCTAGCGCCCGCATACCTTTTCTTCGCCATGCGCCAACTCATACACCCTGATGCCATAATGCAAGGGTTTTTGCATTGTATAATGCATTACTTTTACACTGGATGGCGCTCCTTTCAGTGCAAAAACAATCCTTTAAGACTTTTTCCACTTTCTCTGTGTACTGTGCAATGCAACACCTATGCAAAGTTGGAAAAATAAGGAGAAATTAAAACATTTCTCCTCGCTACGCTTGCCTCAAGGAGTAGTGACGATATAATACAAATCTTTATCTATAAATGTTAGTAGATACCTACTTTTTGTCAAAACCTATGGGTGGTTGCATGGTAATGCCCTTATTTCACCCATACAACAGTCCCTTGACTCAAGGTTACACATAGCATAACTTTGCTTTACTTCGGGGAACTATAAATAAAGATCCAGGTTTGTGCTGGATAGTAAATCTGACCCCAACATATTGCGCCAGGTTTTAGTCAATTTTTTATTGCAGACCTGGCCAAAAATATTAAGACATCTGGACCAAATATTTTCTATTTGAGTTCAGTTCGCTCGTGTTTGGTGCATGTTTGTTGCGCCAAGGAACCGCCAAGGAACTGCTGGGTCCAAAAGGCTGCGGGGCTACCAGAGGTCAGCTTGCCCCTCCCCCCAGACACCAGGGGCTTGAAATCCTTCTCACACCTCCCACTTCGCGAGAGACGCTCGTGTTTGGTGCGTGTTTGTTGCACCAAGGAACAGCCAAGGAACAGCCAAGGAACTGCTGGGTCCAGAAGGCTGCGGGGCTACCAGAGGTCAGCTTGCCCCTCCACCCAGACACCGGGGGCTTTAAATACTTCTGGCGCTTCCCGCTTTGCAGGAGACGCTCGTATTTGGTGCATGTTTGTTGCACCAAGGAACCGCCAAGAAACTGCTGGGTCCAGAAGGCTGTGGGGATACCAGAGGTCAGCTTGCCCCTCCCCCCAGACACCGGGGACTTGAAATACTTTTGGTGCCTCCCGCTTCACGGAGGACGCTTGTGTTTGGTGCGTGTTTGTTGCGCCAAGGAACCGCCAAGGAACTGCTGGGTCCAGAAGGCTGCAGGGCTACCAGAGGTCAGCTTGTCCCTCCCCCAGACACCGGGGACTTGAAATACTTCTCGCGCCTCCCGCTTTCGTGGGAGACGCTTGTGTTTGGTGCGTGTTTGTTGCACCAAGGAACCGCCAAGGAACTGCTGGTTCCAGAAGGCTGTGGGGCTACCAGAGGTCAGCTTGCCCCTCCCCCCAGACACGGGGGGCTTGAAATACATCTAGCGCCTCCCGCTTCGCGGGAGACACTTGTGTTTGGTGCGTGTTTGTTGCGCCAAGGAACCCCCAAGGAACTGCTGGGTCCAGAATGCTGCGGGGCTACCAGAGGTCAGCTTGCCCCTCCCCCAAGACACCGGAAGGATATAACTGTCTAGTAGCCCCCGCTGCGCGGGACGTGGCAGGCGGGTGCTGGGCAAAGCCCGGGCAAAGGGCGGCCCGTCAGGGGCCAAAGGAGGCCGGACTGGGCCACCTCCCTTGGGTGGTCCTATAAGGTAGGTTCGGGACTTATGAGTAGTGCAGCTAAGCATTGGTATAGTAATGTAATCATTTTCACTATGTTTAAAATGTGTTTTTAAGGTCTAATAACTTGTGATCAGTAAGCCTCGATTTATTCATATTTTTATTGTTCACTGATTATATTTGGTTCCTATTTAAATGAGCACACCCCTCTCAAACTAATTTGGTATAGGGATTTGGTCAATTGTGCAATACAGTTTAATATCTAAACATGTCAAAACGTAAACTAACTCAGGGAATTAATAGTGTCTCTGAGACACCCGGTACCACTATAGACTGCTATCTTGTAAAGGCGGTCAGTGCCATTAATTTGGAGATAGACAGAGCGAAACGGCGACTCTCGCTGGGATCAGGTATTGCACCTGACCCTCTAGCTTTGACTGCCACCCAACCGGAGTCTAGCTCTTTGATCAATACACCCCCTCTAATTGCTTCTGATACGAATTTACCATGCCAGGATGTTGTCCGTGACCCTGAACCTGATGAAATACTCAGTATCTCGTTAAGTAATGGGCCCCCTACTACCAAAAGAAAATGGAACTGTAGGAAGACCCAGCCAAAACAGCAAAAGTGGGGACCAGTTAAGAATGGCACTAATGTCCCCATTCCTGAACCTATATTGGAAGCACAAATGAAAGAAGGAATTTTGGATGATGAACAGGTTAGTAAGATTATAGCACAAGTAACCAGTTCATTGGCAACATATATCAAACCCCTAGAGGATAGAATAGAGCAACTTACAGGAGAAGTGGTTAGACTTAAGGATATAATTACCACGTTAGGAAAAAACCCCATTCAAAATGTAAATAGGAAACCGGAGCACATACAAGGACAAGTAGTCAATAAAGGAATGAGGGTATTAGTGCAACGACTGGAAGGGCAGGGCCATCTAACAGTCCTACTTTAGGAATACAAAATACAAGAAGCAACCTAGCCAACACTGGACAGCGTAAGGAAATGCTAGGGAAAAGTCGCCCCGGGGAGAATAAGGAGGCGATACAGGTAGACATAGACAGCTCAGGCAAAGAACAAGAGGAAGTAAAAAGATCTAGATCAATTAACTTGCCCCCAGCATGCTGCCCGTTTGTAGCTGTATTGGGGAATGTTCCACCACTTAACCCGAGCGTTACAGAAATGCATGATGAACTTAAAAATAAGGTTGTTGACTGGTTTCATCATAACTGTGGCTATCCTATTAATTGTGCGGACCAAATTCTTACGACAAGGAGAGTTCACTGGATGGGCCAATCAAGCACATTTTTTAAGGGGACTGTGTAATTGCTAATTTTAAAAACTGCCATTACGCCTGGACAGTTTTGGAAAGAGTATCCACTCGGTCTATTAGTGATGAAAGTATTTCACTGCTACCACTCGTGTTTTTCTACAGACCTCTAAAAGTAGATAGATCCGTGACTTTAGACTAGAACCCAAGGAGTTCAAACTTGCCTACTTCTACACTTTAATACCCCTTTATCTCTACATCCAATAGATTTATGCCACTCTCATCTCTAGAGGAGATAGATTGACATAATCCCTCCCGCCATAACTTAGATATGGTGGATTTGGAAAGTACAAATTTGCAAGGGGTTGCGGGACAGATAGGGAAACTGCTGCCTACACAGGTAGGCAGCCGCTTGGGGGCTAATAAGCCAATGGAAGAGATTAGCACTAGCAATATGCTAGAAGACCCCTCGGAAAGTTATGGGAATGTCTCATTCCAGGCAGTGATTACCATGTCTAAAGCAACCAGTGATGTTCCGTTCCCGATGAGTGAAGTAGCTAGTTTTAGGGAGGGAGCTAATGATCACGGGTATAGCCTAATTACATGGAATATAGCCGGGTGGAGTAAAAAGAAAGACTCACTAGGCTGGAAGGATTTTGTCAACAGTTATGATATTCTATGATTCCAGGAAACATGGTGCACGGAACATGTTAATTTTGATGGGTTTGTCTCTTTTAATTTACCAGCCTTGCGATCTGCCGCCGGCAGAGCAAAAGGGGGACTTTTAATATTCTTCTCTGTCAAATTACCGGTTGAAGTTAAAATGTATAAAATAATTGGATGTCATTCCCAAGTTCTGTGGTTACACCATAAAAATGGCCGAAATGTGTTGCTAATTAAGTTCTACAATAATTTGTTTGATTTTACATGACATAAAGTGGTTGCTGAATTGGAGAATGTATTAGATAATTTGTGCACTGAGGAATGTGTCAATTTTAATATTATTTGGGGGGGCGATTTTAATATACCATGTGTCCTCTTTCCTCCACCAAGGTCTGTGGGTTTAGTAATGATTTAGGCGATGACTGTGAGAAATTTTTGCATAACACCTATGGAGAGATGTTGAATTCTGTCATGTTTAAATTTGACATGGAGGTTCTGCAGTGTGCAAGAGATGATGAGGGTAATTTCCTACCAACATTCACTGGCAGGAATGCCTATACTATTATTGACCACGTATTGGCATCAGTAAACATTAGTGCTTACTGTACTACCCCAGAGATAATAGATTTATTCACTAGTGATCATAACTGTATCACCTTATCACCAAGTATCTGGGGATACAGAGGTCAAGTAATTCAAACCATAGTAGACGACAAAACCCCATGTAGACCTAATGGTATTAGGATTAAGTGGAAAGGGGAAAAATCGGACAAGGTTTTAAAAATATTTGTTACAGCATGCCATACCGAGATTTCAGAATGTCTGGATGACATTGCCGACTCTTCGTGTATTTTATTGCATTTTAGTAAGATAAATGGAATTATTGATAGCATCATGACCATAACTAAGGGGAAAAAACAAGTGCAGAACAAAGGGTGGTTTTATCATGCTTGAACCCAATCCTTATCCCAGTTAAAGCAAGTCCTGTCAAGCAATAATAGGGACAGGTTGATTGTCAGTAATCTGAGATTAGCCTACAAAGAACAATTAAAACGGAGAAGGAGGGAGCTCCAATAAGAAGCTTGGGACAAACTAACAATGGCTGTGGATACATCCAACAGCAAGATGTTCTGGGATATAGTTAACTCCCCTTTTTTAAGAAATGAGGATGTCCCTGATTTAATATCCCAGGTTAGTAGCGAAGCATGGGTAGTACATTTTACTGGCATTTTTGACCCAGGGGGTGTGGTTTTAACAGTCTCCATGGACATAGATACCTGGCCAATTCTCCAACTTAATATCACACTCGCAGAGGTTGAACAAGGTATTAGTAGTAGCAAGGGCGGGAAAGCACCCGGCCCAGATGGCGTACCAGTAGACGTGTACAAAGCCATACCGGCACTCTGGGGTCCCATATTGACCAGAGTATTTAATGCTGCGGTAATGGAAAGTGTACCACCTACATGGGGTGAATCCATAATCATTCCTATATTTAAGAAAAGAAATAGATCCGAAGCCAAAAATTATCGACCAAGCTCTATCCTGGACTCATCTGTTAAGATTATGAGTAGGGTCTTGTTGGTCAGGCTAGAAGAGTGGGCCAAGGATAATGGAATCTTAGCTCAGTCTCAATATGGGTTTAGGAAAGGGCAGAGAACTTTGGAACAATGCATTAATTTGGATCTTTTGATAGGGAAATATACGCATGCAAAACAAGGGTCTCTCTTCCTCTGCTTTGCGGATCTAAGTAGTGCATTTGACCTAGTAGACCATGCCCTGTTATGGCCGATTTTATTGGATCTTGGTGCCCCAGAGTCAATTATTACTTTTCTTGCGAGGCGTTACACTAAATTATTCACATGTGTGCGCTACGACCAAGCGGGTGAATGTACCTCTAAATTTAAGGTCAACTTAGGTATTAGTCAAGGCTACGTCCTTGTGCCACTCCTTTTTACTCTTTTTATTAATGCAATTGATGCTGAACTTAAAATGATAAAGGCCGATGCACCCCAGGTGGAGGGCCAGGATGCACCAGTGCTGCTATATACAGATGACGCAGTACTCCTCTCAAGGACACCATTAGGCCTACAGAGGTTAATTGATAAGTTCACAGACTTCATTAAGGGCATAAACCTACAGATTAACAAAACTATAACATACGCCCTGGTCTGTGGCCCAAGTTCAGGAAAATCGAAACCCTTTTATGTAGACCGACAAAACTTTTTAACTGTTGAGAAGTTCTGCTACCTGGGTATAATCTTTACTAGTAATGGGATGTGGACACAGGAGGTAATGAATGTTAGGGCCTAATTGACTAAAAGAGCTTAAGGAGTATTCAAATTTGCTGTTAAACTTGGGGATCGCCAAATTCACGATATGTTGCACATTTACCAATCTAGATGCACATCGATAGCACTCTACGGAGCAGGGGTTTGGGGTCACTACCGTCATGTAGATCTACAGAGGAAAACAGGTTTCTAAAAAAGTTACTCTATTTACCCATCTCAGCCTTCTCCGAGCTAACACATAATGAAGTGGGGCTGGAATATCTGACGGATTTAATTGGGCTGAGACCATTGCTTGTATGGAGATCTAGTTGGTTGAAGGAAGAAACTGTCTTTAATAGAAGTATTATCAATGATTGCCTTCGCCTAGATAACTGTTTAAAGATCCCATGGCTCAAATATATAGTGTCAACATTTAAGGACATATTCAAAATGAACATTGTGGAAAATCCCAGCGGTGCAACTGTTATCCCCAAATACGAAATAAAACATACTTTTCTGAGGAAGAAAGCTCATGATCGCCAAAATATCACTGGTAGGCTAACAAATTACAAGTTTTATACAACATATGTGGATACTGAGGGCTTCCAACAATACCTAAGTACGGTAACTAGAACCTCACACCGATTTGTTCTTATGAGAATGAGACTAGGTATTGTTCATCATTTGGTTGCATTCCCATGTATCAAAAAGTATCCTGCTGCCCCATGCCCATGTGACGGTGTCACAAAACAGAGCAATCAGCACTTTCTCCTCATATGTGATTTGTACTTGCACCTCCGTATCGCTTTCCTTACACCCCTGTTCAAAAAGCACGGCACTTTAACTGTGAATGCTGCTATGAGTTTGCTGTTTTTATTACATGAGCCAGATATTTGTTTTTTTACGGCAACTTACATCCTAAGATCAATTGCTGCTAGGAAGAGCATGTTATTTAAATATCGAGTTTAATGTCATGATTGCTGTCAATTAACTGTAATGAACCGTACATGTTTTAACGTTTTTTATGTGCTTTTATGATTGTTTTATAACATTCGAATAAAGCTTGCTGAACTGCATGAAACTGAGTTCAGTTCTATTTGCCCACATTTTTTTATATTAAGTAAACCATTACTCCTAAAGTTCAAAAAGAATAAACACATGAAGATATCTTAAATATTTTCCATATACAGTTCATTCAATTTAGAACTTTTGAATAACTATTTTCACACTTTTTATTGATAAACATTTTTTCCAATATAAAAACGTATGTCTTGCACCCTAGATCTAGTAGTATTTTTGGTATTCCATCTAAATACTGATACAAAAATATCATGAGAACAAATTATCATGGCAAAAAGATAATAAGTACAAAAGTGTGGGCAAAAATAATAATCATACACATTTTAGCTTTTTTACAATATTTTAAGAATTTAAAATATATGTTACTGTGCTGTCTGCTTTTATGTTGTTGTTTCATTGTAGTTGGTATATTTTATTTCTGTGTTTTGGGAAATTTATTTGTAAATCATTTTTAGAACAATTATAGTAATACACAAATTTTATTTAGGTTTCAGGGTTAATTGTGTGATTTCCTGGATAGTGTTATTTCTAACTTACTTATTAATGAATTTTATTTCTTGAATTAATTTTATTTTGTTAGTTTATTACATTTTCAAACTGTTCAATTTTTGATTTTGAAGTTAATATTTTAGAATATTTATTTTAATTGAACACTTTTAGGTTTTCATTTATTTTTTTGATTATCCAACTACTTTTAATGTAGTGATGTGTGAATTATTGGGGCATTGTGTAGGTAGTATTTAAGTAAATATATGTAAAAAAAAAATAGTGATTAGTATATTGCTAAGACCATTATTTATATTATATTTATATATTGTGGAGAAGTGTGGCTCACTGGTTAGAGGAGGCAGACCCTGAGGCAGAGGTCAGACCCGGGACCAGGGTTCAATTCCCGACGCGGCAGGGTCTTGAGCCCAAATATCCACGGACTTGATAATTCTCGTTTCGGTGCCTACTCGAATCATGGGTTCACACTCTGCAGCTCTGGGCATTAGCCTGCTTAATCTCCACTATGGCCCCCCCGCGGCGGGATGCCTGGCTTTCACCTTGGGGAAGCCAGGACGGGTTCCCAAGGCAAGCGCCGAGATGCCTACGGGTAATCGAGCGCTATATAAGAACGCATAATAATAATAATAATAATATATTGGAAAATATGATCAATATTGATAATTACTATTGTTTCCTTATAGTAATTTTACATGTTATTGCAAAGTATTAATGTATTTCATTTTCATGGATAAAGTGTATTGGGATTTAGGAGGGTATTGTTATTTTGAAATTGCAAATTCATGTGTGCTACTTGTTTAATATGTAGTACATATATAATACAATTGGAATTGTAATCTTTGCTTTTCATTATTTTATATTTTTTTCTATTGATGTGCGATATGTTGAGGTATTGAAAAGATGAGTTTTATTAAAAAATAACTATAGTTAGTTACATTTTTTAATAATTACTTGATCATAGAAGATTGTATTATTTTATGTTTGTGTGTTAACCTACAAGGCTGGTTGAGAGTTACTGTCAATGTAAAATACAATTTATTTTTTCAAATAAAAATAATTACTTGCAGTTCTGATGTAGTCATTTTTAAGATTTTATTGCATTATATACAAGTTAAATATCTTTAGGATTTAAAAACATGTATTTACATTTTCAAAACAGTTTCTAATGTTTAGTAATTTTACATGTGTTTTGTATTACCCTCCTACCCCTTTAAATAGACAAAATTCACTGTTAGAAATAGGGGTCTCTAATTGGCAGAGGTATGCATCTGTGTCCAAGTAGGGGCCCTTGCTTCTAGTCAGGGTAAGTGAGTTACACACGTATGATGACAATTAGCTCCACCTGGGGCTTTTACGACGTCATGACAAGCAAGGTGTGCGGCTTCAGGCAAGGAGTTACACAGACCCCAAGCAACAGAACCTTGGAGACGAAGTCTGTGGAGGTGAGGCGTCGAGGTCAAGGCCAGTTCCCTGGTTGCCATTGGAGAGGTGAGGTATTGTGTCAGCGAGAAGGTGACATATCTAGTCCAGGACAGGCAAAGTTATCGGCAGCAGCGGTGAGGCATCAGTTCCGATGAGACGATGCAAATTCAAAACATTCGTGATGTCACCCTCGTCGATTATCGGCCCTATGATAATGGGATGAGGTGCTTGCGGTGATGACATCGGTGCGAGTGATGGCATCAGAAAACCCTAAAACTACAGGTGTTAGTATGCATTGAAGGGTGTTGGAGCTGAGGTGCAGGCGAGGTGGTGCATCAGGCACCTCACGAGAAGTGGCCCCAGTCTCAATACAGGTGACAGCATCACGGTGGCATCACTGGCAGCATCAGAGATGGTTTTCTTGCGTTGCAGCACCAACCAAACAATTCTCAGGGCCCAGGAACTGGAAATGGCATTCTATTGAATGCAGGAGTCCACACAAGAGTCCAGTTGCTGGTCAGTGGGTTGCAGGTGAAGTCTTTGTGTCCCTGAGACTTCAGAACAGGAGGCCAGCACACACAAGCCCTCAAAGATTCTTCTTCAAGCATGTTCACAGCAAAGTTCTTGTCTTTGACCTTTTCTTTGCAGAAGCAGCAAATGCAGGCCAACCAAGCAAAGCACACAGCAAATGAGAAGCTCTCCATCTCATCTCTTTGGCAAAGGTTCTTCTTGAGTCCAGAAGTGATCTAATACTCTGGGGTTTAAGGTCCAACCTGAAGAAATCTCTGATCTGCCAACCTCGTACTAGCTGAAACCCCACGCATCCGCAGAACCAGAGCAGGCGGAAGATCGTTCTCTCACATTGCACCCAAGACCTGGAATGAGCTTTCGACAGACATCAGATGCATCCCCGCCCTGGACACCATCAAGAAGGCTCTCAAGTTGTGGCTCTTTGGCTGATTAGATCTGTGTACCCTCCACCCCTCAGGACCTTTAGACCCTCACTGGTGAGTAGCACGCTTACCATTCCCTGATTGATTGATTGATTGACATATACCTCATTTTCTCTTTGTTCTATTTACGGCAAGGGTCTCTGCGTACACTCCAAACAAGTTGTGTCCTCTCTGGTGCAGCATGACCACAGGCTGTAGAGACAGCATTGTGTAAAGGACACACAGCTCATTCAGGTGCAACTGTAACTCCTCTCTAATTTCAGCCAAGGCCTATTCAGCCCATCTATGAGTCACCTAAGAAAGGCAGGACACACCTCAACCCCCCAGTGGCTGTGTACAGTGAATGCACATCCCCAGCCCCTGTCACTCCAAAACTAGACAGTCAATACACAAACAAGCATAAATAATGGTTAAGTAAGAAAATACCTACTTTCTAAAAGTGGCATTTTCAAAAACAAAATGTAAAAACAATATTTCTAAAAAAGATCTGTTATTAAATTCTGAGTTCAGAGAACCTAAACTCTTTTTCTCCATCCCAATGGAAAGTTATACTTGTAAAATGTTACCAAGTATCTCCCAATCAATCCTATAGGACATATAGCCTTTCAATAGTTAAAGCAAAATACACAGTATTTCACTATCAGGACTTGTCATGCATACCAGCATGACCTACCTTTCATATACACTGCCCCCTGCCCATTGAGGTACTTTGGCCTACCTGTGGGTTGCCTTATATGTAAGCAAAGGGGAGGTTGGGCATGGCAAATGGGTGCACTTGCTAGAGCAACATAGCAGTTGCAATCTATGCATGCAGACCCTGCAGTGGTAGGTCACAGACACATTTACAGGGCTACTCATGTGGGTGGCACAACCAGTGCTGCAAGCCCACTAGTAGCATTTGATTACAGGCCCTGGCCCACTCTCTGCACTTCACTAGGGACTTACAAGTAAATCAAGTATACCAATCATAGATAACCAATCATAATAACAATTTACACAGGGGGGACTTGCACTTTGACACTGACTACCAGTGGCAAAGTATCCAAAATATCTAAGCCACCAAAAACGAAATTCAGCATGACATCAAATCAGATGGTAGAGACAAAAAGTCAGGGCAAACCACGCCAAGGATGCATAGTCTAACATTCACCAATATATGTTAGATTGGATTTGGAATAGTAAATATGACCTCTCAATGGTTGCACTTTCTCCAATGCTTGTTAAACTGAAGGTATATTAGTAAATATGACCTTCCCGCAGCGCTGAGGTTGAGGGGGGCCGCGCGATGCCTCCATGTTCGTGACAGAACCACTCCGTCACGAGGCATGGGTGAGCTGTGCATGTGATGGAGTGGTTCCGTCACGGCCCCGCCCACTTAATAGAACGCGCTATGCAGGCCCAAAATTGATGCCGCGCAGGCGCGGCGGCCGGGCCGTCATGACGGAACCATTCCGTCACCAGCACAGTGCGATTCCCTGGCTGGTGATGGAGTGGTTCCGTCACCAGCATGGATGTGGTTAAAAAAATACCTTGGGTAAAACATATATATATATTAATGTATCTTCCAAACTCTCCCCTGGCAGAGGAGCAAGGAGGCGCAACGCGCAGTTGACTTTTAACTTTTTTATTTGTTATTCCTGGCAGTCCGGATGCATTTCGGTCTTACGAAGACCTTTCTCGAAGGTAAGCCATGCACCTGCGGCACTGCTAAAGATCACAATGATTGCCGTAATATGTTTTTATAGCCCTCAAGTGGGTGCAATCATAGTTCGAAAGGCATCCTGGGACTCGTGGTCCTTTTAGCAGTATAGTCCGTACCCTTCAGTGGGCGGTGCCTACTTGTTTAGCAATGTTGTAGCATTAGTTGAATTCTGCTCATAATTGTGCTCCGTATCAAACTCACTTTCAAAGTTTGTTCAGATCCATACCGGAGACACTCTTCGGCACCGCCATTTGCCCTTACGCTTCCACGGACAACAAACAGTAGTTCAAAGGGCAGGCAACTTTGGAGCACTTGCTGGTGGTGCGTTCCTTCGCTGCCGAACCAGGCCGTGTAAAACATCGTCCAAACTCTCCCCTGGCAGAGGAGCAAGATGGCGCATTCGCACAGTTGGCTTTCAACTTTTTTATTTGTTATTCCTGGCAGTCCTGACGCGTTTCGGTATTTCCAATTACCTTTCTCGAAGGTAAAACATGCACCTGCTAAAGTTCACAATGATTGCCGTAATATGTTTTTATAGTCCTCAAGTTGCGAGAGGCTGCCAGATGGTAACACAGTGTACTTTGTATGTGAACAATAAAGTTGCATGTACAATCTGTGCAATAAGTAGTCCGTCCTGCCCCTGTGGGCTTATAGATATTGCAAAAAACATTATGCAGGGGGTTGGTTCATTATGAAGAAAATTGCGCCCCAGTGGGCAAAAGCAACATGAATCAATTCATCCAATTCATCATATTTCCAAGGCCATCCATCTTGATTAGCACACCGTGGTTAATAAACATACCAATTATACCTAAAAAATCTAAACATAAAATAGAAAAAGATTAAAAACAAATAGAGTACCGCTATTCCATTTCATATGCAATTAACATTTCATTCAATCAGGTGTACCGCAAGTTCCTCGGAAGAATTAAGACCATAGGTCGCAACTTGGGGGCGTGTCACTTCTGTGCAAAATGTTAGACGTGGTGTGATCAAGACAAAAGTTGAAACGCGTTGCTACGCAGTCATTAAATACATTCACTGCAACAACCCAAAGTGTCCGTGACGTTTCTTGATATAGAAATTTAGTGGACTTTATGGTGCAGGGCGACCAGTGCCCTGTTCACTGACCGCCCTGGAAGACGGCCTCTGTCAATACCGGACTCTATATATATATATATATATATATATATATATATATATATATATAATATATATATATATATATTTATATATATATATATATATATATATATATATAAATATATATATATACATATAGATAGATTTATATATATCTATCTATATATCTATCTATATATATATATATATTCACTGAAAAAACCATAGGTTATAGACCATATATAGTTAGGAATTAGCATTTACAAAACCTTATTTTACTCACACAAAACCATTGAAATTCCATATATAGTTAGTTGCACTAACTATATATCGCGCACCCGCAATCCACTGCTGATGATGTCACATATTACATCATTCATGACATGGTCAGTGACATCACTGATGACATCACTGATGACATCTCAAATGACATCACTGATGACATCACTGATGACATCTCAAATGACATCACTGATGACATCATGACACACCAATACCAGTTACTACATACGCACTCACTGATTCCTACGTCTACACACACATTCACTCATTCACCCATACAATCACTCATACATACAGTCACTCATTATTACAACACTATCATATGCACTCATACACCTATGCAGACACTCACTCACTGCCACTCATCCATGGAGTTACTCACACACCTAGTCAGTCCTGTAAAGAATCAATCACACTTCCATTTCCTCATCTATACAGTTAAACACAGAACACCATACTTCAGTGACATCACTGATGACATCACTGATGACACCTCAAATGACATCACTGATGACATCTCAAATGACATCACTGATGACATCATGACACACCAATACCAGTTACTACATACGCACTCACTGATTCCTACGTCTACACACACATTCACTCATTCACCCATACAATCACTCATACATACAGTCACTCATTATTACAACACTATCATATGCACTCATACACCTAGTCAGTCCTGTGAAGAATCAATCACACTTCGATTTCCTCATCTATACAGTTAAACACAGAACACCATACTTTTTCACACATATACTAACACATACTTACTCTCTTATACAATCACTGATACAAGTACACATTGATATGCACAGAGTCACACACCTCACAGACACTAGATGATGTCATTTGAGATGTCATCAGTGATGTCATCAGTGATGTCATTTGAGATGTCATCAGTGATGTCATCAGTGATGTCACTGACCATGTCATGAATGATGTAATATGTGACATCATCAGCAGTGGATTGCGGGTGCGCGATATATAGTTAGTGCAACTAACTATATATGGAATTTCAATGGTTTTGTGTGAGTAAAATAAGGTTTTGTAAATGCTAATTCCTAACTATATATGGTCTATAACCTATGGTTTTTTCAGTGAATTTTCAAGGTTTTGTAAATGCTAATTCCTAACTATATATGGTCTATAACCTATGGTTTTTTCAGTGAATTTCATTGGTTTTTTAACAGCTAATGTCTGGTCGCTTCCATACACATACAGATGTTTCAAAGATGATCAAGAAGTTTATCTGAATGGAGAGGAATGCACTGAGACGCCAGATCATTCACTAATGTGTAGGCACATACAGTTACACGGTTCATGCAACAAACACCGACCAAATATGGCTTGCGTGTTGCAAGGCACGCCAGTTCCTGCTATCATCCCCACGTTCAAGTTGTTGGAAAATGGTAGTTATTTGATGCTCAATAATGAAGATTGTTCTGGGTTAATTAAAAGTATTCCTTTTATCATAACAGTAAGTGAACGGGTTATTTGCTGCAGAAATGTTCTATTTCCTCCCACACATGAACATAGGGAGTTTTCAATCTGGCCACAAATACCAACCTTGGGAGCAGATTTCAACGGCATGGCAAGAATAAGAGCTCTTTTGTCTCAGAGAGAGGTGGCCTTGAGTTCGGCCCGTGAAACTTTCGTGCTTCACATAGCGAACACCCGTACAGAGGTGCAGACCCTTTTCAATTCAGATTTGCCTTTCCATTTCAGCAAGATGGTTCGGACTATCTGTAACGCATCCTCCACAAAGGCCCTGGCGCACTTTTTTAAAGTTGTTACCAGTGGTCTCGTGACTTCATTTGAGAAAATCTTTGGAGTCATCCCTGCTTTCTTTCATTCTATTTTTTCCACTCTGCTTCGTGGATTGCCATTTTTACTTGCATTACCAGCAGACGCTCTTGTGCTTTTTTACATTTTTAAATATGGATGTCCCTCCTATGCAACCTCCCGCCCTGCAGCTGCTGACACTGTTCCGCAATCGCATGCTAGAATATTATGGCACAATGCCGTTGGCGATATTAAGCACGGCATATGGATTATCTTTTCGATTCTCCTACTTCACCTGTGTCCAGCCTGTATTTCACTGCCTGACCTGTGATTTCGATTGGGCCATTGATTTGTGTCTCTGCGGACCGGTTTCTCCTGACGTCGACTTTAATCAGCTGATGACTCCTATCATTACTCACGAGTTGGTTTGTCCTGGCGAAAGGATTATGGCTGTGGCATTGATGCATGGACTAATTGGTCCCTGGAATTTACTGGCGGCAACACAGTCTTTCTTGGAACAGAGCTTTCTTGAAAACCCACTGAGCTGTCCTCTGATGGTGATAGAGGATCCGGTGCTGGGAGAGCACGTATGTTCTTTTCCGCTTTTAAATTGGATGGCTGAACTGTTTTCGGATGAAGACGGTGACTTCCTATTGGAGCTGTTGCAGCTTATTTTGCATACACAGTTATGTCATAGACCTTTTTCATGTTTGATATGCTGAGTACTAGCATTTCATTGACAATTCATTGACTTATTTGTCATGTTTTTATTATTTACCTTGCCTATTGGCTTAAGACTCGATAAAGTACTTGGCTGTTTTATTTTTCTTTAGCATTACATTTTCCTAGTTTTTAATGCTTTACCTTGCGGACCGTCCACATATAAACTTGCAATCTGCTCTCATGAGATGGCACTTCTATTATCTTATTCAGTTCGTTTCCGGATCATGGGGAGATGTCATCTAGGTCCTGGATATCTTTACACCGTGTTAAGTTAGCATGGGCTCATTACCGGTTTAAACGCCATTTTTCCTTTTTTGCAACTTCTGCACACGACACTTAGTTGTTGCTTTAGCTTTCAACCTAGTAGTTCATCGTGGTTTACATGAGAATAATATGTTATTGCTCTACTATCTGCTTTGCTTGTTAAACTATATCTGTACAGCGAGTGCTGAAGTTTCAAGAACAACACGATACAGAATTGTTATGAGGTCTGATCTCCACGACTTCATACTCATAACATAAGTGCAGCTTCTGCCAATTCTGGGCATGAGGCGGGTTTTATATTGCTTTGCCGAACACACATACACAACACTTGATGCGGTTCACATGAAGAGAGAGCTGGTGTATGCTGATGTGATTCCTTCAAATCTAAGACACTAAAGTATGGGCACGCCCTAAACCAACACAAAGAGACCTTCTTAGCAAATAATATAATATGTGTATTAGGGAGGGTGAGATATAAGCAGCCGCGGGCCGTGGAGGGAGTTACGGTGGGGCAGGGAGGCGGGGAGGGGGAGGGGCAGGGTGGAGAGGGCTAAAAAACGGCACCTGGATAATTACAGCTAAGTAAACAATTTAAATAATAAAACAAATTTCGTAGCGCGCACTGCATCGCAAAATGCGATGCAGTGCGCGCTACGAAATTCGTTTTATTAATCAAATTGTTTACTTACCTGTAATTATCCAGGTGCCGTTTTTTAGCCCTCTCCACCCTGCCCCTCCCCCTCCCCGCCTCCCTGCCCCACCGTAACTCCCTCCACGGCCCGCGGCTGCTTATAAGTGTTGCTAACTCTTATTCATTTACAGCATGTTAACATACTGTCACCATTCGCTTTTTATGTACTAGTAACTATGCTGGTAATTTTGCTACTGATAATATGTGTACTTGTATTATCTAAGATACTACGCCTGAGAAGACGGCATTAGTAAATAAACATTTCAAATACACATGTGTTCTTCTTAACTCCATGTTCTGGTTTCTAAGAAATATATAACGACCGACTGTTCATGAGTTCCACGTATCCTGAGGTACTATAAGTTCATATTCTGGATTGTCTAAACATTGAGAGTTTGTTATATCCAATGTGACACTGTACCTAGCTTGCTAAGGGGTTTTTGATTACTAAGGTGAGTTTTGGGACACCCTAATTCGGCGAGGTTCCAATCCTCTGTCCACAGTTCTGTGTGAGAACAGAAACCCTGCGACAGGGGCACCCCCGACCCTTGCTGGAGCTTCATCACACTTGCGATACAACTCCAGCAATGCGCCACCTTTACGGCACAGATACATCACGCATCTGTGCTGTTTTTGCCCCAGACGAAAAAAAACAAATGTAGCCCAAATATCAGCCAGATGTAGCCCAACTATAGCCCAGTGACAGAATGACCAATCAGCTTCGCAAACCTCCGTTACGCGAAGCGGAGCTCTGTTACAGATATATATCTTTTTTTGAACGTTAATTTCTCAAAATCCACTGGAGCACATATATTGAGACCTAGCAAAGGCACATCGGGCTACCAGTCCCTAATATTTTACCAAGTTTCGTGCAAATCCATTCAGCCGTTCGATTATTATTATTATTTTATTTTTTTGCCCCGCGGGGCCCTTTTAAAACCTCCACATCAAACCTAGGGGGTCAGCGAGGATCTACTATTCCCCCTTATGGTCATTTGCCCCTTCGCTTTCACCTCCTCTTGTCTCTCGATCCTACCGAGAGACAAGATGGCGGCCGCTACGGACTGTTTGGAATGTTGACAGACGCCGGAGAACCAATCAGCTTCGCTTCACAAAGCTCCGTTGCGCGAAAAGTACGCGTCCTGGAGCGCTGCCCGGTCCGCTGTTACAGATATATATCTTTTTTTAAACGTTAATTTCTCAAAATCCACTGTAGCACATATATTGAGACCTACAAAAGGCACATCGGGCTACCAGTCCCTACAATTTTGCCAAGTTTCGTGCAAATCCATTCAGCCGTTCGGGCTAAAAGTGAGGCCAACCGCCCTATGGAAAACTCAATGTTAAAAACATGTTTTGGGACCCCCCTTTTTTCTCGGCCCCCCTTGATGAACCCCCCCCAAATTTTCAAGGGCTGCTCAGAAACAAAATGTGCCATTTTCCTGAAAATTTCAGCCAATTCCGTCCACAAACGCCAACGTTATTAGACATAGAATTTTCAAAAATCCCATAGAGAAAAAATCCTAACTATATATACCTACTGGCGACCGCCAGTAGGTAATATATATATATATATATATATATATATATATATAGATAGATATTAAGAGAGAGAGGGAGAGTGAGAGAGAGTGTGTGTGTGAGAGAGAGAGAGAGAAAAGCAGGGGTGCAAAAAGTTTTCTATAAACTGTTAAAAAAACAGTAGAAAAATTTGATAAAGGTGGTGTAAACTGGATGAGTTTTACATCTCATGCATGGGTCTAATATTACTTAGAGTACTGTTAAAATATCAAGGCATGAATACTGTGCTCAAAAGACTAACTGCCCCATGGGGAAACATAATGTTTCTCTTTACCTAGAATCTATTCTAGAACTGATTTTTCAAATATTTTACCAGCAGCATCAAGGAAATAATAGCCTGATTATGAGATTGTCAGTCTTACCTTCGACAGCCATTATAAGAAATGGGGTGACCCAGAAAGTCGAAAGACCCGGGTTTTCAACAATATTCAAAAACAATGGTCTTCAACCAATACTTTCACCAGAATCGATTAAATTAAAGCATATTATAACAATTCCTTCAACTTATGGGGTATGTCTCACAGATCAACCCTGTACAGTCAATGTATTAATTCATATAGAATAAAAGAAAAACAACAGCAACCAGTACATCTTCAGGAGCAATTTTTTAATTCATTGCCTACATCACTATCTCTATATACAAGAATATATAGGTTGGCCAAAGCGAGCGTGCATAAGATAGAGAAAGTAGAGTGCTTAGTGACAGAATTAGACAATAGAGAAACATACAAATATATTTACAAATTTATATACAAATTACATCAGTTGTCACAATATAGTTTAGTTCTTGTGGCCTGGTGTGTGTAACAAGTTCTATACACAATTTTCATCAAATGGAGACATTGCTTCCAAAAATTATATTGCACCCAAAAATTGTGTAACACAATCCAGGTAGTCAAAAGGGCATCGACGTTTCGACTCGTCTTGGAGCCTAGAGGTAAGTCGGACCGTGGCTTAGTAAAAGACATTCTTTAAGGAGGAGAACTAGAATTCCACCCTAAAAAGAATCATTCCTTCTTGAATAGCCAAATGAGAATCTCATCTACACCTTGTGCATTAGAACTTCTAGGTGGACTATTTAGGACACTTAAATTAGCCTGGGATTTCACTTCTACGTGTGAGCTAATGTTCCATAACATAATATGGTGAAAAACACCCTCAAATTAGTATTCATGACAGAAACTTCACCATTCCATACTTGATTAAATCCACAAATATCAGTGGCAGAAAAATATCCACATTTAGCAATTTTATACACACAAATATCGACATTCAAAAAATTGTTTACAACATAAACATACAGACAACATCAAAAATACTACAACAATTTCACAAAACAATAAGAAAAAATTGTATTTTAAATCATAAACTTATTTTTTAAATACAATATATATTAAAGAAAGCAAACAACAATTATAATATAATAAACTATTCTTCATATAAATAACCACATTTATTCACAAAACATATTCTTTTTAAAATAAATCAAACTTTATTGCTATATATATAAAGCAAAGACAGCTGATGTTAAACTTAAAGCTAAAATACGACCACCCTTCAAAGCTAAGCAAAACTGTATTTTTAACAAATGACTACAAAGTTTTGTCAGCAACAGAAGAGGAAAGCTGACCCAAAACTTAACATCAACTGCAAATGGAAGATTCTCAAGTGCAAGTTAAAGCAACTGCACATACACAAGTATAAATTGTAAAACATTTGACAGCATGTATATATGATATTGACAAACACAATAAATGTTTTGTAAAAAAGCACTACATTTGCAATTATGCTACTTTCAGACAGAATGTTAGAAAGAGTCTAATACAGCACATCACATAGACGCAAACAACTGCGTTTGTATATGGAATACTATTACAAAGAAAGAAGCTGTTGAGAATTTGGTACTTTTTTCTCAGATGAAAACACAGTCTCTAAGCCACATCAGCTGTTCAGTCAGGGGCTCACACAAAACTCCAACTGAAAATTCTAACTGGCAAAAGGATGTTGGTAAGTACCATAACAGAGAGAAGGGCGGGGGAGAGCTGGGAGAGAAAATAGGGGTAACAAGGGAAGGAAATTTAGTAAACTATTAACACGATAATAGCTACATTTTTATAATATATACAACACGCCTCCCTCCTATAATTAATCAAAGATTTTTGCAAATACAAACAAAACATCAAGTACGTGAAAGGTATAAGAAAAACATGTCTACCTAAATGCAGTGACAGATTGTGAACGTACATTTATACAGTTATATCTTGTGTTAATAGATAATGTAGTACTTGTGTCATACAGGGACAAAGCAAGACCTGGTGTTAGGGTGATCTACACCTGTATTGGCCCCCTTGGGAATCCTCAACTGGGTCAACATTACTAATGAAATGATGACAAGGTATTGATCTGTCCATAGTCTAGGTTTTATAATTCCCAAGGGTTACAGCCTTTCTTGTTACCTCAATTCCCCTAATTGGTTTTGAAAACATTCTAAACCCCTTTGACTAGGAATGGGCAATTGGATCAACACCCACTCTCCCATCTTCCAATGTCCTTCTTTGGTCAAATGTTTCTGGTCTTGTCTTTTTTTGAGTACTTCTTGATGACTATGTACCTGGCTACTAGGCCTGGATGGTAAACTCCTCTCTGTTTGTGGAGTATGCAGAGTTTTTCACACTTTGTGTCCTGCTGAGCTTGTGGAGTTCTGAAAAACTGAGTTTTTTCCTCGGCCAAGGTCACCAACGGTAAGTTTGCATTCTGTTCACGCTGAGGAAGCTACTGCTTGAGTAGAACTCTTACTCAAGAGACAGAAAGAAGCAGAAGGTGAGAGGTAACACACTCTGCACCTGCAAAACTCTGTGTAGTACAGCAGAGGTTTTTTTGTCTGCTCTGCCCAGGCTTACTGGCTACCCATTTCTTCTCTTCACACCCATTTTGTTTCACCTCCTCCCAGCCATCTAGGACCCATTTTTGTACCAGGGAGTCTACCCATAAGTGCCAGAAAAGGTGAAATGTTTGTGACCAAACTTGGAGTGGTATGATATGACCTCAGCATTCTTTGAAGAGCTTTGTCTGAAGGAATACATGGCATGTAAGGTTGCTAAGTACAGTCTTAAATCATGCGAATGACTCGCTCAACTAATCTGTTTGCCCTTGGGCAGTAAAGTACTGTTTTGAGGTGTTGTATGGACAGCTTTTCAAGGAAATATCTGACTTGGTTTGCAGTAAATTGCACCCTGTTATCAGTTCTGATAGTGCTGTCATTAAAGCCTCTGTTAGACAAATGAATAAGGATTGGGTGCCAATGTTGTTAGCCACTTTAGTCATGATCCAATGTTAGTGGTAGTCCACAAGTACAAATATGAATTTTGTAGTCTACAGTGAGAGTTTTAGTGACCAATAATGTCTAAACTGAGTTTATCTCATGGTTTAGCTGGAACACTAACTGGGGATAATGGTGCATCTCTTGTGCTTTTACATTTGTCTCTCATAGCACAGATTAAGCAATCCCAAGGGAACCAGTAAGTGGCCATAACTTTGGATTTTTTAAGACTTTTCCCTAATTGGCCTTCATGGGCTAGCTTTGGGGATACTAGTCTATCTCCTCTCATGACTTTCTTACTGGCGATGCTTAACTCATGAAGTACCGCTCAAAGTCGTTAATGTCATCAACTAGGCTCCCTGACTTTGCATGCCATCCCTGGACTATCTTTTACTTCAGATGTTTCAGGGTATATCACTTTCCATGCCGGTGTCCCACTCGTTCTCTGTGATTCCAGGTATTTACAAAAACATAATCGGTTCAGCCACGATGTTCCCTTACACCTACTACCCTTTGCAAGGTAGCCTGGATACACAATTCGCTACTACTTTTTTTGTGCCAGGTTGGGATAAATATTACGAAGTACGAAGAAACAAGCAGTTTGGTACTTTATTCTCAGAAGAAATAACGACCTCCAAGCTGTTCAGTCAGTGGCTCAGATAAAACCCTAAACTGAACGTTCTGTCAAAAGGATGTTAGTAAATACCATAATGGACAGAAGGGCAGGCGAGAGCTGGTAGAGAAATTGGGGTGACCAGGGAAGGGATTTTGGAAAACTATAAACACTATAGTATTAATCATTTATAATATACAACACATACGCATACAGCCAGAAAAGCATCAAGAACATGAAGTGGAAATATGCTAAATATTATGCAAATGTTTATTATGGGAGGACTACAAATAAAAGAGATATTGTAATAAATTTCACAGAACACACCCCCCGCCCCCTGCCCCCTCAAATGTAACAGAGGTAGAAGTAGGACACATATTACAAGTTCTAAAAGGAGCAAGCACTAGCTCCCAAGAGCCCACTACTACAAACCTGAAAGACATACTCCATTAAAATAACTAATATACATTCTAATGAAATCACAAGTCAAACCTCTGCTCCCCCTAGATGATAATAATATAAAATGGATCCACAACACCTTATCCCTGCACATAACTATTAACTGTACCTCCTACCTGACAATCCCAATAGTGACAACTGAAAACAACTTTCTAAGATAAAGCCAATGTAAATGATAGAGGGAACTCACTCCAGGGGGTATTTAGTCCTTTGTGTGGGGACAGGACACAGCCTATTTAGGTGTAAGGTTTAGCTCCTAAAACCGATCTTGCGCAGGATGACCAATCAGGAAGTGGATGGCCACTCACACTCCCTTTGTGAGTGGCTGTCTAGAGGGAATGCACAAAGTCCATTGCGTCCTACCCCAGATGTATATTGGAGGCACTTTATGGGGCAGCTCTGTGGGGACACAAAAACACCAATCCCCTACAGGTTGCAGAGAATACCTTTCTAAGATTTCTTTTGGCGGTCCCCAAACGTGTATCTACTTTTGCCTGTCATATGGAGCTAGGTATTTCGCATATAGAGGACTTGGAAAAAATACAACCGCTCCTGCTGTGGCGAAGTATCTGGACCACGATAAATAATTCTTTTTCTAAACAGATAGTGACAGACTGCATGTCACTGGATTACGCTGGGAAAATCGAGTGGCTCATGTATGTGAAGAACTTTCTCACTGATCTAGGGTTTGGTAAATATTACTCTGCTCCGGAATTAATTGGTGAAATATCCAGAAAAGATTTTAAAAAAAAGGGCATTGAGCCATGTAGAAGAGTTAAGGCTCTGTACTGAGGCAAAGAAACCCTCGGTCCAACATTCCATGGCGGTTATGACCACCCTAGAGATTGAGCCGTATCTGACATATGTCCAGTCACAATTTGAGGGTTTTTTACTGACAAGATTCAGAATGAATATTTTCCATAGATTGGTGGCATTCCCGACGAAAAATAGTTGGGATGATTGTTTAACAGCGTGCCCATGCGTTGATATATCAGAACAAACCACCATGCACACCTTTCTGTTTTGTAAATTTTATTCTGCACACCGTAAACTTTGGTTGATTCCACTGCTAAGAAAAATGGGTCTTAGAAGTTGTCGTCCCACTATGCTGCGTTTGCAATTTGTAGAATCAGAAATGGCTTGCAAATGTATTGTGACCCTTTTAAAATGTATTTTTAAGCATAGAGTAAATCTTTGACAAAGCACCGTTGTATATATTAGGAAAACTGAGATACACCTAAAAATGCTTGATATGACATTTTTTTTTTTTTATAGTTTTAATCTTAAATGAGTGGAAAATCATTTATTTTATCATGTAAAAGTAATAATTGCCGGTTGTATATGATAAGATTTGTTTGTTGAAACTCTTTTATGGTTTTTTTATGTACTTTGAAAACCGAATAAAGATTTTTTTAGTTACTTACTTACCCCAGATGTATATTGGAGGCAGGACGCAGGCACACAGGGCTAAGAGGAGAAAAATGCCATCTTTCTAAAAGAGCAAAGACACACAATTGATGGACGGAATGCAGAACAAATCAAAACATTCACCCCCAGTCAAAAGATCTGGGTTAAATCCATCATTCTTTTGCTCACCATGCCACCTCAGTTTAGACCTGGCCATATGCAAATCAGTCTTGACCCTGTGCCTCATGGGAACAGTCCAGCCCGAACTGCCAAGCCAGGACCTCCCTGGACTGGAAACAAGCATTCTAGGGCCGGTTTCAGGCTTTTAGCCCCCATCAGTCAGAATAGCTTCATTCGAGTGGTACAGTGAGCCCGGGACCCACGTCTGGGCATACCTGGCGCACTTAGGGCGAGAAAGCAAATACACACAATTGATGGACGGAATGCAGAAGAAATCAGTTAGTCAAAAATACTTTGTTTGGTTTATCACAACCATAAAACATGCAATAAATAATTTATAACAATCAAAATTTAAAAGCCTGGTATTTCCAGTAAAAACATTGTTTAAAATGTTTACAGTTTTTATAAAAATTCCAGTCCTGTTCCAATCCCAATTAGTTTTTCCCTATCCGCTTTCAGTAGGAGGTTGTCCACCAGTGTCATGAACTTTACGCCTCGGCAAAATAAAATGTTTAAAATGTTAGATGAACCACCCATCCATCTTGTTACAGCATTCTTGCAGGTGCGGATGATTAATTCCTTTAGAGCTACTTTTAGGAACTTTCTTCTTTCGTCTTTTACTATGACGCAAACACACATCAAGTGGCATTTAGATTCTGTGAGGTAGCCACGTAAATGGCAATTTTCAACTTGGTGTTTACTTTTCCAAGTGGGGATCAAGTCCTTTGAGTAATGATCTCCTAATCGGTAGAGCAAAAACCTCTTTTTAAATGTTAGTCGAAAATGAGCCGCTAAATAGGCTTGCGGTTTTAGCTTTGTATATGAGTTTGTTACAGCCCAGGTGTGTTGGCGTTTAGTTAATTTACTTTTGTGTTCCATAAAGGATAATTTCTTTGCCGTGGCATTGCACGCTCCGTTAAATGCTATTCTTTTTGTCTTGTTATTCCAAGCTTCGCCGATATCTAAAACTTCCAGGTCTGTATCCAAGTATTTCCCCCATGTATTTGGTGTTTTATGATTAAACTGAGTCCTTATTTCGGTCCAGCATAGATTATTCAGAGGTCCATGTTCTGATGCTCGGAATTAACAGCATAGTTTTTCAAAATGTGCTTTTCTTTGATATTCCTGGTTCTGAAGACCAAATTCGAGGCATATGTGTGTTGGAGATGCTCCTTTAGGAAGGTTAAAAAGTGCTTTGTATACTTTTATCTGCCCCTCATTTAAAATATTGATTTCTTGACCATGCCATATTTCGAGGCCATAGGCCAGAGTTGGGAGTAGTTGTGCTGCCATTATTTTCAAGAGGTGACTGTGGGAAGGACATCGCAGTTTCTCATACAGCTATTTATAGGCAAAATTAATGATTGGGCTTTTGCTTTTATATCTTCTTTTTGCTCCGTAAAGGACATACTTCGGCCCAGTTGATACCCAGGTATTTATACGAATTGATGTCCTCAATTTGTGTGCCCCTTGCGTACCAATTAATATTTTACTGGACCAGGGCCTGCTAGTCGCACCACCTTAGTTTTTTATTATTTAATTCCAATCCTAAGTGATCAAGATAATCGGTCAAGTTGTTGATGAATCTTTGCAACCCGATTGGGGTTTGGCCCACTACCACAATATTTTCCGCATATTGCAGGAACTGAATTGGCTTGTTTGCCAATTTAGGAGGATGACCATGTACGTTAGGAGGTAGTTGTTTAGGTCGGCTAGATATAAGTTGAATAGGCACGGTGAAAGAACACAGCCTTGTTTTAGTCCGTTGGTTAAGTTTCTCTTGGAGGATATTTTGCTACCACTCCAAGCTTCACCCTGGCCCAAGTTTCGCTGTATAAGGATATTATAGTATCAATTCGTTTTTAAGGTAATCCCCATGCTTTCAATTTCAGCCAAAGATGATCTTGCGGCACTCTATCAAAAGCTGATTTTAAGTCAATATAACATGCTAATAGTTCTGCTTTTTTAGTTGTGGCTTTTTCAATTAGGATCGTCAATGCTGCCAGGTTCGTGATGGTGCCCATGCCCCGCCTGAAGCGTGTTTGATATTTTGGGGTTATTCTTTTTTCCTCTGTCCACTCCTGCAAATGTTGTAAAAGACATGATGCCAAACGTTTTGCCTCAACATTGTTCAGGGCAATGCGCCTGCAGTTTCCAGGCTCAGTTCGACTGTCATTTTGATAGATTGGATGAAATAAGTTCCCTCTCCAGGAATACGGCGTCTTAGTCTCCCAATATAGGTGGTTAAAAAGTGTTGAGAGGTGGTACGCCCAAAATTCAGGATCTTGCTTAAAAAGAGCATTAGGGATGCCGTTTGGCCCTGCGGTGCTCACAGTTTAAAAAATGATCTCACCACTACTTTTAAGTGTTTGTTGTTGTAAGGTTTGATAGGTCTTGAATGGTGGGTTTTATTTGGTCCCCTTCCGATTGCACTTTTTCCAGTATGGGACGTCCTGTTGCAATTGAATGTGGATTTGCGTCTTCCGATTTATATAGACCTGTTTCTGCCCACCTATGTGTGTCAGTTTGTGAGTTATTGAACAATTTGTCAATATGTTGTATCCAAGCTGACTCACTTATTCCTGTATTTTGGTGCGTTCCTATTCCTTTTGTTAGATTATTTATTAGCACCCAGAATTCGCTGCTGCTCAGCAATTTGCTTGCCCACAGCAATTTTTCCCAAATGTTTTCATTATGCACCTGTTTTGCATCCCAACACATTTTCTTGTATTCATTTCTCATTTTTATGATATTACTATTGATTATTGCTATTCCCATTCTGGCTGCTGCTGTCTTGACTCTTGCCTCCTTAACAATTTTCCTCTTCTGGTCTCTCAGCTGTATGTTGTACCATGGTTCTTTTCTGGTGCCGTAAGTCAGTTTACCTGGTGGGATTGTTGGGAATTTGTCTAACAAGGTCCTTCCTAGGTTCTCCCAATCTTGTTCTAATAAATGGGCACCCAGTAACCCGGTGTTCTCTGCAAGTTTATACACTGTGTCCATTATTTGTTTGGTGTTTGTTCCTCTCCATTTAAGTCTCTTTTGTTTATGTATTTCTAGCATTATGGCTAAAGATGCTGTGTTCTTTTTATAATTGCAAAAAACACAGTTGATGGACAGAATGTAGAACAATGTCATACATTCACCCAGTACAGAGATCTGGGCCTAAATCCATCGTTTTTTTGCACTCCACACCACCCTGGGTTAGACACTGGCTATATGCAAATCAGCTCTGACCCTGTGCCTCATGGGAACAGGCCAGTCCGAACTACCAAGCCATGTCTTTCCCAGACCGGAATCAAGCATCCAAGGACCGGTTTCTGGCTATCAGCCTTCATCAGCCTGGATAGCTTGACTCCAGTGGTGTGGAGAGCCTGGGACTCACGTCTGAGCATACCCAGCCCACTCGGGGTGAAAATTGCAAAAAACACAGTTGATGGACAGAATGTAGAACAATGTCATACATTCACCCAGTACAGAGATCTGGGCCTAAATCCATCGTTTTTTTGCACTCCACACCACCCTGGGTTAGACACTGGCTATATGCAAATCAGCTCTGACCCTGTGCCTCATGGGAACAGTCCAGTCCGAACTACCAAGCCATGTCTTTCCCAGACCGGAATCAAGCATCCAAGGACCGGTTTTTGACTATCAGCCTTCATCAGCCTGGATAGCTTGACTCCAGTGGTGTGGAGAGCCTGGGACTCACGTCTGAGCATACCCAGCCCACTCGGGGTGAAAATTGCAAAAAACACAGTTGATGGACAGAATGTAGAACAATGTCATACATTCACCCAGTACAGAGATATGGGCCTAAATCCATCGTTTTTTTGCACTCCACACCACCCTGGGTTAGACACTGGCTATATGCAAATCAGCTCTGACCCGGTGCCTCATGGGAACAGTCCAGTCCGAACTACCAAGCCATGTCTTTCCCAGACCGGAATCAAGCATCCAAGGACCGGTTTCTGGCTATCAGCCTTCATCAGCCTGGATAGCTTGACTCCAGTGGTGTGGAGAGCCTGGGACTCACGTCTGAGCATACCCAGCCCACTCGGGGTGAAAATTGCAAAAAACACAGTTGATGGACAGAATGTAGAACAATGTCATACATTCACCCAGTACAGAGATCTGGGCCTAAATCCATCGTTTTTTTGCACTCCACACCACCCTGGGTTAGACACTGGCTATATGCAAATCAGCTCTGACCCTGTGCCTCATAGGAACAGTCCAGTCCGAACTACCAAGCCATGTCTTTCCCAGACCGGAATCAAGCATCCAAGGACCGGTTTCTGGCTTTCAGCCTTCATCAGCCTGGATAGCTTGACTCCAGTGGTGTGGAGAGCCTGGGACTCACGTCTGAGCATACCCAGCCCACTCGGGGTGAAAATTGCAAAAAACACAGTTGATGGACAGAATGTAGAACAATGTCATACATTCACCCAGTACAGAGATCTGGGCCTAAATCCATCGTTTTTTTGCACTCCACACCACCCTGGGTTAGACACTGGCTATATGCAAATCAGCTCTGACCCTGTGCCTCATGGGAACAGTCCAGTACGAACTACCAAGCCATGTCTTTCCCAGACCGGAATCAAGCATCCAAGGACCGGTTTCTGGCTATCAGCCTTCATCAGCCTGGATAGCTTGACTCCAGTGGTGTGGAGAGCCTGGGACTCACGTCTGAGCATACCCAGCCCACTCGGGGTGAAAATTGCAAATAACACAGTTGATGGACAGAATGTAGAACAATGTCATACATTCACCCAGTACAGAGATCTGGGCCTAAATCCATCGTTTTTTTGCACTCCACACCACCCTGGGTTAGACACTGGCTATATGCAAATCAGCTCTGACCCTGTGCCTCATGGGAACAGTCCAGTCCGAACTACCAAGCCATGTCTTTCCCAGACCGGAATCAAGCATCCAAGAACCGGTTTCTGGCTATCAGCCTTCATCAGCCTGGATAGCTTGACTCCAGTGGTGTGGAGAGCCTGGGACTCACGTCTGAGCATACCCAGCCCACTCGGGGAAAAAATTGCAAAAAAAACAGTTGATGGACAGAATGTAGAACAATGTCATACATTCACCCAGTACAGAGATCTGGGCCTAAATCCATCGTTTTTTTGCACTCCACACCACCCTGGGTTAGACACTGGCTATAAGCAAATCAGCTCTGACCCTGTGCCTCATGGGAACAGTCCAGTCCGAACTACCAAGCCATGTCTTTCCCAGACCGGAATCAAGCATCCAAGGACCGGTTTCTGGCTATCAGCCTTCATCAGCCTGGATAGCTTGACTCCAGTGGTGTGGAGAGCCTGGGACTCACGTCTGAGCATACCCAGCCCACTCGGGGTGAAAATTGCAAAAAACACAGTTGATGGACAGAATGTAGAACAATGTCATACATTCACCCAGTACAGAGATCTGGGCCTAAATCCATCGTTTTTTTGCACTCCACACCACCCTGGGTTAGACACTGGCTATATGCAAATCAGCTCTGACCCTGTGCCTCATGGGAACAGTCCAGTCCGAACTACCAAGCCATGTCTTTCCCAGACCGGAATCAAGCATCCAAGGACCGGTTTCTGGCTATCAGCCTTCATCAGCCTGGATAGCTTGACTCCAGTGGTGTGGAGAGCCTGGGACTCACGTCTGAGCATACCCAGCCCACTCGGGGTGAAAATTGCAAAAAACACAGTTGATGGACAGAATGTAGAACAATGTCATACATTCACCCAGTACAGAGATCTGGGCCTAAATCCATCTTTTTTTGCACTCCACACCACCCTGGGTTAGACACTGGCTATATGCAAATCAGCTCTGACCCTGTGCCTCATGGGAACAGTCCAGTCCGAACTACCAAGCCATGTCTTTCCCAGACCGGAATCAAGCATCCAAGGACCGGTTTTTGACTATCAGCCTTCATCAGCCTGGATAGCTTGACTCCAGTGGTGTGGAGAGCCTGGGACTCACGTCTGAGCATACCCAGCCCACTCGGGGTGAAAATTGCAAAAAACACAGTTGATGGACAGAATGTAGAACAATGTCATACATTCACCCAGTACAGAGATCTGGGCCTAAATCCATCGTTTTTTTGCACTCCACACCACCCTGGGTTAGACACTGGCTATATGCAAATCAGCTCTGACCCTGTGCCTCATGGGAACAGTCCAGTCCGAACTACCAAGCCATGTCTTTCCCAGACCGGAATCAAGCATCCAAGGACCGGTTTCTGGCTATCAGCCTTCATCAGCCTGGATAGCTTGACTCCAGTGGTGTGGAGAGCCTGGGACTCACGTCTGAGCATACCCAGCCCACTCGGGGTGAAAATTGCAAAAAACACAGTTGATGGACAGAATGTAGAACAATGTCATACATTCACCCAGTACAGAGATCTGGGCCTAAATCCATCGTTTTTTTGCACTCCACACCACCCTGGGTTAGACACTGGCTATATGCAAATCAGCTCTGACCCTGTGCCTCATGGGAACAGTCCAGTCCGAACTACCAAGCCATGTCTTTCCCAGACCGGAATCAAGCATCCAAGGACCGGTTTCTGGCTTTCAGCCTTCATCAGCCTGGATAGCTTGACTCCAGTGGTGTGGAGAGCCTGGGACTCACGTCTGAGCAGCCCACTCGGGGTGAAAATTGCAAAAAACACAGTTGATGGACAGAATGTAGAACAATGTCATACATTCACCCAGTACAGAGATCTGGGCCTAAATCCATCGTTTTTTTGCACTCCACACCACCCTGGGTTAGACACTGGCTATATGCAAATCAGCTCCGACCCTGTGCCTCATGGGGACAGTCCAGTCCGAACTACCAAGCCATGTCTTTCCCAGACCGGAATCAAGCATCCAAGGACCGGTTTCTGGCTATCAGCCTTCATCAGCCTGGATAGCTTGACTCCAGTGGTGTGGAGAGCCTGGGACTCACGTCTGAGCATACCCAGCCCACTCGGGGTGAAAATTGCAAAAAACACAGTTGATGGACAGAATGTAGAACAATGTCATACATTCACCCAGTACAGAGATCTGGGCCTAAATCCATTGTTTTTTTGCACTCCACACCACCCTGGGTTAGACACTGGCTATATGCAAATCAGCTCTGACCCTGTGCCTCATGGGAACAGTCCAGTCCGAACTACCAAGCCATGTCTTTCCCAGACCGGAATCAAGCATCCAAGGACCGGTTTCTGGCTATCAGCCTTCATCAGCCTGGATAGCTTGACTCCAGTGGTGTGGAGAGCCTGGGACTCACGTCTGAGCATACCCAGCCCACTCGGGGTGAAAATTGCAAAAAACACAGTTGATGGACAGAATGTAGAACAATGTCATACATTCACCCAGTACAGAGATCTGGGCCTAAATCCATCGTTTTTTTGCACTCCACACCACCCTGGGTTAGACACTGGCTATATGCAAATCAGCTCTGACCCTGTGCCTCATGGGAACAGTCCAGTCCGAACTACCAAGCCATGTCTTTCCCAGACCGGAATCAAGCATCCAAGGACCGGTTTCTGGCTATCAGCCTTCATCAGCCTGGATAGCTTGACTCCAGTGGTGTGGAGAGCCTGGGACTCACGTCTGAGCATACCCAGCCCACTCGGGGTGAAAATTGCAAAAAACACAGTTGATGGACAGAATGTAGAACAATGTCATACATTCACCCAGTACAGAGATCTGGGCCTAAATCCATCGTTTTTTTGCACTCCACACCACCCTGGGTTAGACACTGGCTATATGCAAATCAGCTCTGACCCTGTGCCTCATGGGAACAGTCCAGTCCGAACTACCAAGCCATGTCTTTCCCAGACCGGAATCAAGCATCCAAGGACCGGTTTCTGGCTATCAGCCTTCATCAGCCTGGATAGCTTGACTCCAGTGGTGTGGAGAGCCTGGGACTCACGTCTGAGCATACCCAGCCCACTCGGGGTGAAAATTGCAAAAAACACAGTTGATGGACAGAATGTAGAACAATGTCATACATTCACCCAGTACAGAGATCTGGGCCTAAATCCATCGTTTTTTTGCACTCCACACCACCCTGGGTTAGACACTGGCTATATGCAAATCAGCTCTGACCCTGTGCCTCATGGGAACAGTCCAGTCCGAACTACCAAGCCATGTCTTTCCCAGACCGGAATCAAGCATCCAAGGACCGGTTTCTGGCTATCAGCCTTCATCAGCCTGGATAGCTTGACTCCAGTGGTGTGGAGAGCCTGGGACTCACGTCTGAGCATACCCAGCCCACTCGGGGTGAAAATTGCAAAAAACACAGTTGATGGACAGAATGTAGAACAATGTCATACATTCACCCAGTACAGAGATCTGGGCCTAAATCCATCGTTTTTTTGCACTCCACACCACCCTGGGTTAGACACTGGCTATATGCAAATCAGCTCTGACCCTGTGCCTCATGGGAACAGTCCAGTCCGAACTACCAAGCCATGTCTTTCCCAGACCGGAATCAAGCATCCAAGGACCGGTTTTTGACTATCAGCCTTCATCAGCCTGGATAGCTTGACTCCAGTGGTGTGGAGAGCCTGGGACTCACGTCTGAGCATACCCAGCCCACTCGGGGTGAAAATTGCAAAAAACACAGTTGATGGACAGAATGTAGAACAATGTCATACATTCACCCAGTACAGAGATCTGGGCCTAAATCCATCGTTTTTTTGCACTCCACACCACCCTGGGTTAGACACTGGCTATATGCAAATCACCTCTGACCCTGTGCCTCATGGGAACAGTCCAGTCCGAACTACCAAGCCATGTCTTTCCCAGACCGGAATCAAGCATCCAAGGACCGGTTTTTGACTATCAGCCTTCATCAGCCTGGATAGCTTGACTCCAGTGGTGTGGAGAGCCTGGGACTCACGTCTGAGCATACCCAGCCCACTCGGGGTGAAAATTGCAAAAAACACAGTTGATGGACAGAATGTAGAACAATGTCATACATTCACCCAGTACAGAGATCTGGGCCTAAATCCATTGTTTTTTTGCACTCCACACCACCCTGGGTTAGACACTGGCTATATGCAAATCAGCTCTGACCCTGTGCCTCATGGGAACAGTCCAGTCCGAACTACCAAGCCATGTCTTTCCCAGACCGGAATCAAGCATCCAAGGACCGGTTTCTGGCTTTCAGCCTTCATCAGCCTGGATAGCTTGACTCCAGTGGTGTGGAGAGCCTGGGACTCACGTCTGAGCATACCCAGCCCACTCGGGGTGAAAATTGCAAAAAACACAGTTGATGGACAGAATGTAGAACAATGTCATACATTCACCCAGTACAGAGATCTGGGCTTAAATCCATCGTTTTTTTGCACTCCACACCACCCTGGGTTAGACACTGGCTATATGCAAATCAGCTCTGACCCTGTGCCTCATGGGAACAGTCCAGTCCGAACTACCAAGCCATGTCTTTCCCAGACCGGAATCAAGCATCCAAGGACCGGTTTCTGGCTATCAGCCTTCATCAGCCTGGATAGCTTGACTCCAGTGGTGTGGAGAGCCTGGGACTCACGTCTGAGCATACCCAGCCCACTCGGGGTGAAAATTGCAAAAAACACAGTTGATGGACAGAATGTAGAACAATGTCATACATTCACCCAGTACAGAGATCTGGGCCTAAATCCATCGTTTTTTTTGCACTCCACACCACCCTGGGTTAGACACTGGCTATATGCAAATCAGCTCTGACCCTGTGCCTCATGGGAACAGTCCAGTCCGAACTACCAAGCCATGTCTTTCCCAGACCGGAATCAAGCATCCAAGGACCGGTTTTTGACTATCAGCCTTCATCAGCCTGGATAGCTTGACTCCAGTGGTGTGGAGAGCCTGGGACTCACGTCTGAGCATACCCAGCCCACTCGGGGTGAAAATTGCAAAAAACACAGTTGATGGACAGAATGTAGAACAATGTCATACATTCACCCAGTACAGTGATCTGGGCCTAAATCCATCGTTTTTTTGCACTCCACACCACCCTGGGTTAGACACTGGCTATATGCAAATCAGCTCTGACCCTGTGCCTCATGGGAACAGTCCAGTCCGAACTACCAAGCCATGTCTTTCCCAGACCGGAATCAAGCATCCAAGGACCGGTTTCTGGCTATCAGCCTTCATCAGCCTGGATAGCTTGACTCCAGTGGTGTGGAGAGCCTGGGACTCACGTCTGAGCATACCCAGCCCACTCGGGGTGAAAATTGCAAAAAACACAGTTGATGGACAGAATGTAGAACAATGTCATACATTCACCCAGTACAGAGATCTGGGCCTAAATCCATCGTTTTTTTGCACTCCACACCACCCTGGGTTAGACACTGGCTATATGCAAATCAGCTCTGACCCTGTGCCTCATGGGAACAGTCCAGTCCGAACTACCAAGCCATGTCTTTCCCAGACCGGAATCAAGCATCCAAGGACCGGTTTCTGGCTTTCAGCCTTCATCAGCCTGGATAGCTTGACTCCAGTGGTGTGGAGAGCCTGGGACTCACGTCTGAGCATACCCAGCCCACTCGGGGTGAAAATTGCAAAAAACACAGTTGATGGACAGAATGTAGAACAATGTCATACATTCACCCAGTACAGAGATCTGGGCCTAAATCCATCGTTTTTTTGCACTCCACACCACCCTGGGTTAGACACTGGCTATATGCAAATCAGCTCTGACCCTGTGCCTCATGGGAACAGTCCAGTCCGAACTACCAAGCCATGTCTTTCCCAGACCGGAATCAAGCATCCAAGGACCGGTTTCTGGCTATCAGCCTTCATCAGCCTGGATAGCTTGACTCCAGTGGTGTGGAGAGCCTGGGACTCACGTCTGAGCATACCCAGCCCACTCGGGGAAAAAATTGCAAAAAACACAGTTGATGGACAGAATGTAGAACAATGTCATACATTCACCCAGTACAGAGATCTGGGCCTAAATCCATCGTTTTTTTGCACTCCACACCACCCTGGGTTAGACACTGGCTATATGCAAATCAGCTCTGACCCTCTGCCTCATGGGAACAGTCCAGTCCGAACTACCAAGCCATGTCTTTCCCAGACCGGAATCAAGCATCCAAGGACCGGTTTCTGGCTATCAGCCTTCATCAGCCTGGATAGCTTGACTCCAGTGGTGTGGAGAGCCTGGGACTCACGTCTGAGCATACCCAGCCCACTCGGGGTGAAAATTGCAAAAAACACAGTTGATGGACAGAATGTAGAACAATGTCATACATTCACCCAGTACAGAGATCTGGGCCTAAATCCATCGTTTTTTTGCACTCCACACCACCCTGGGTTAGACACTGGCTTTTATAAAGCAGGTTTATATGTACTGGTGTTTCTTGAGGGAAATGGTCACTCTCCAGACGGATATTAATGCGGAAATGGTCAACCAAGTGCAAGAGGTCCGTACTGATTATGGTGTGATCTATGGCGGATTGTTTCTTTCCACTTAAAAATGTAATACCAGCTGGTTTATCCCCCTTTGTATTTCCGTTCAATAAGATGAGATCTAGGGATTCCAGTTCTTGCTTCCATTTGTTTACTTCAGGCACCCTATGGCGCCGACTCCTGTTAAGGTAGCCCCTTAATAAGTTGCAGTTAAAATCACCTGAGACAATTATCTTGTAGTATTGATGTGTCACTTGCATTGTTTTTATCAAGTTTATCAGATAAGACCATCTTTCCCTTTTCTTCTTCTTTTCGGGGTGGATATATATGTTTAAAATCAGTAACTTCCACAAGATTATGTTTGAGGGGCGCTTTAATTCCAATTTCATGGCTTGTATCCAATTTTCTCCCAGTACAGTTCTTCTAATTTCCAGTCCTGTTTTACAGTAACATATATTGACAGTCCCTCCCTTGGATGTCCATAGTTTGAAATGTTGTTTGCCAGGACGTGGTGTTTGTTGTATCCGACTATGGGTCTTGATGTTAGATTCCATGTTTCTTGTAATAGGATTATGTTGAATCGTTCCAAGAAGGAGACGGTCTCCTGGTCTTGTCCAATTTCCCTAAAACCATGGGTATTCCAGGAGCAAATTCTTATAATCTCCTCGTTTTGTTTGATTGATTGGAATTGTGTACATTGTTCCCTTCGAGCTTTTTTATTTTCATCAGGATTGTTGTAAGTTCAAAATGAGGGGGACCCAGGATCAGTCTTGATTTTCTTCTGCCTGTTGTCTGGGCTGTCTGGGTTTTGGGCTGTATTTGTTAAAGCATATATCCTGACTTGGTTGCTGTTTCGGGGTCATACTTCTCGCTCCCCCTCAAAAAGGAAGTTGTAAATCTTTTATTTGTTTTGGTTGTCTGAGCGCCTCTTTGTTAGATTCTAGGTATGGGTATTTTATACGTGTTGGATGTACTAGCGTTATGCCCCAAGCCTCAAAGGCCTCTCTGGTTGAGTATATCAATGCTGTTATATCTTTTGACGACCATGTTGTACTGGTTGACTCTGTTTCTGTTCCTTTTTCCATTTGTACGAATTCTACTGCAAGAGGTCTGCTGATGTCATTTTTCTTAATTTTTTAACAGCCCCATTAGGTTCCCCCTGTTTAAAGTGTCCAGTCTGCCTTTGGTTGAATATTCTGGCCTAAAACTCCACTGAATCACTATGTTGGTTCTGATTTTAATTTATTCCAATTTTTTCCATTAAAGGTTCACAGTCATGAATTTTTTTTGGGCTCTCGTAGTTCACTGTGGCACTTTCTTGTGAGGGGCTAGAGGCACCCTCATTGATTATTTCAAATTCTGTCTTTGGTTTATTTTGACTTATGTCTAGCCATGCATTTTCCTTTTATGTTTGTGTTTCAATTGGTAGTTTGCATACCCTGCCTTGTCTGTCCAGGGTAATTTTTATTTGGTTACTGATGCTTTTCTCCCTTTCTGTTTGTAATCCTAGTGTTTTTAATGTTGAAGAAGATACCTTTGTAGACTGATCTGGTATCGGAACTTCTGTTTTCCTTGTTTTTATGCATGTGTCTGCTTGTTCTCTGTTTTTTATTTCAATTTTTGGAAATAAGTCTTGCGGATCCGATAATTTTGTTTCTCCTTCTTGTTATTTTGTTACTATTTTGAGTTCGGACCATTTTTCTTGATGTCTGTCATTACCTTTGTATTATTTGTGGTTTTTATTCCTACATTCTGATGGCTCTGTATTTTCCTGTTCTATTTCTGGTGACATATATTTACTTTGCGTGGATGTACTGGGGCTGCCCGTGCGGTCTGGTGTGTTTAATCCTGGGCTATTTGGGTCTGCTTTTGATGCGTTGGTACTTTGGTCATTTCATTTAATTTCATTTAATTTCATCGACGTTATTAGACTTTTGAGTAAATATTGTGCAAATTTGACTTTTTTCCTGGGCAGCTTTTTTGACGGCATTATTCCTGGCTTTCCGGGCTCGTTTGCGTTGTCTTTTTGTTTGAATATCTGGTAAGCTATTTTTAGGAGTTATTTTGTTTGCACTTTGCGCATTACCAACCTCATTTATTTCCTCAACTTCCATTATTTTATACTGTCGTTGTACAAGGGGTTGGGCCTCTTCTTTACTTGTCCTAGAATACAGTTTTTTCCGCTCTTATGTTATAGAAACAGTGTTTCGACAGTACTTCCTGATGGTTGAACAACACGTAAAATTTCTGTAAGAATTTCGGGAAGGGATGCCAGTTTGCCTATTATCTGGCCACATCCACAATTTAGGTCTGGCAATTTGTTTTTGGCTTGAACTTCTTTTTTATTTCCTTTTGTGATTCGTGCTGTGATTGTTCGTCATGAACCAGTAACACCAGTCCACCTCCTTTCACTCCCCTACACCATTACAAGATGGCCACCAGAATCAACACCCTGTCACGCCTCACTCGACACTCTCACTACGTGGAGGACGGTCACTTGACTCTGAGCCCGATCATGTGTCTCTCCCCTAATTTATCGTTCACCCCGCATTGACTCCATTAGAACAAGAGCAGCATTCAAGCTACCGTGCACCAGAACCCCGCATCAAGGTCCGTTCTCGAGATCCCCTCGGTAAGTGCTCCCGCTGTTTTTACTGTTAGCATTATTCCTTACTGTTAACAACATTGCCTGCACTTGCTTCTATCCGACCCTAATTTCCACTTTTAACCACAGGTCACCCATAGTGGACTATACCTCTGCCAGCCATTGTTTGATTGCGAGTAAGAGTTTGGGTAAGCAGTGCTCTGTTTGTTCCCTGTAGCATACCCTTATTATTTATGCATAGGCCTCCCCTTACAATATCACTCTTGTTTCTTATAGATTCCATTGAGGAACCCAGCCCCCGAAGTATTGCTCCTCGGTAAGTACAAACTTCCACATGAGTTCTATCTTGAGATTTTGCGCGCCAAGATTGACACTCACTTTCATCTACAGGATACCAATCTGGTTTTCTAGGAAGGACATTAATTTACCTTGCCTTATGACAACTCACTTACAAGTAATTAGTAGGTAAGGACTCCTGTCACTAATATCGTAAGAATTAGACCATCACCTGCACGGCCAAAACCCCTCTTTCAATCCCTCCTAAATTGCCAAAGCAATCTTATTTCCCTTTGGTGCTCTACTAGTCTTTAATTCTCGCTCGCCTCTCCCCACGGCCATTGAACCCACTAGACTTATTCCGTCTCGCTGCCAACACCTCACGTAATTTTCTTCATGTTTGCAAGGTTCACCACTTCCTCAATAACCATTTGGTTCTCCCTTTTTCCTCCCTTGTTTTTCCCCTTTTCTCTCCCATCGTATGGTTTGCGCCAAATGTAGTGAATTGCTCCTAAATGTTCTCAGACAATAATTATGTACTGTCTTGAGCACAAAGTATACAGGCATGAATTTTCTAATGTCCTGAAGATGATCCCTTTATTCTGACATAGGGATCAAAACGCCGTTGACGATTTGTACACCATATGCATGTTAATACACTGTATAGCTTCCCCGGTAATCGTGTTTCCATGCTATTTAAGTTTACTATAGTTTCAAGTTTACAGACTTTTTCTCCTTGCCTGAACCTTTTCCCCTTACTGTTGTTTGTCCAAATGTGGTAGTAGGACTCGGGTTGTGTCCCACTTGAATTTTTGTGTGAATGTTGCTCTATGTACTTACTTAATATTAAATGCTGTCCGGCTGGACAAAGAATACAAAACTCACTTAGTCTATATTCATTACCCACAGTATCTTGAAGCTGTCTAGGGACCCCTGTCTATAGTAGTTATATACGTACCCAAGGTCCCTGACCAATTGTATATTGGGTATCCCTTGTCTTAGGAACAATGTGTCAAGTTTCTTGTTAATTCCTGCTATGTGGACTGCAATTAGGTTCATTAAATCGACTTGAATGTCTAATTCATCAGATTGAAAATTTAGGCCATCTATTGCTTGCTGTAGAGTTCTTAGCAGCGATTCACTCCATGCGTCAGAGACTGTGTCAATGGATTGCGTCAGAATCCCTGATATGGAGTCAATTCTGCTGACTGATGAAATCCTAATTGGAGGTGATTGGGGTTTTAGTCTTTATTGAGATTGGCCGGTTTTCTCGTTGTTTTGTTCCTCCCATTGTTCCAAATTGAATGAGAGTTTGATGGGTGTTGAAGCGGCCCCCCTTCCTCCCCAATTTTCCTTTTTGGAGACTTCTATGTTGTTCCCTTGCCTGTTTGTGCACACATCCTCTTCCGTTTGTGTATTGAGTTCCAGGGCTTCAATAAGGTCTTTTTCCTCTGAAATGGAAAAGGACCTAGTACCACTCTTTCTTTTGAACATTTTCTTGGGTACCGGTTTGACCTGAATCTTCTTTGTTGCTTTGACTGTTTTCACTTTTTTCTGCCTTACTTCTTTTTGGCAAAACCAAAGGCTGATGTATTTGTGCTGTTGTTTTTATTAGCCAACTTTTGATATATGCTTTTACTTGATCAGCTGCTTCTACGCTTTTTTCCTGACCGTTTTTCATGTTTTAAAAAAATATTTTTACTTGTTTGCTGTTGTTTTGCTTGCGGTTTCGAGTGCAAAGGGCTTGTTATTCCTGGTTTTATTGGATTTATAAATGTTTTGGGAATTATTGGGCTTTGTAGGCCAAGCGCCTCCTCTGTGGTGTCGTAAGTTGCGGCCATTGGATCCTTCAGATAGTGGAATTTTTGCTTCTAATTCTGCCCCCGAACTTAAATGGTGCTTTTTCTGGTGTTGGAACTGGAACCAGCCTCTCTTTTTGTGAAGTGAATTCCTCTTTTCTTTGCTTTTGTTTGAAGTAAGTGTTGGATCTTTTGTAAGTGTTTTTTTCCTGATTTTGCGAGAAGGTGCTTGACGAATTGCTCCTGACCTCATACTCCTTGGAACTTGGATTAGTCCGCTATTTGGTCGCTTTATTGGACCTTATTTGTTGCTTTTTTTCCTGATGCCGGGGGTTGGGGTATTTCCTTAGTCAGCGAAAGCTGGGAGCTTTTCTAGGGTTTTGCGAAGGTTCTATTCCAAAGACCCCTTTTTCCTTGTGCCAGGTGTAGATAGGTCCCTTAGGCAATGTAACAGCTTCTGCTTGTGTCTCCCTCAATTTCGATGGGAGGAGTCAAAGTAGTTTACTCGTGGAGCAACACGGTGGCCCCCTTTTTGGTTTATTTCCTCTACAGGGGGACTTCAGGGGCTGCTAAGCTGACCTGGTAAGCTCTGTTATTTTAATTGTTGGTTTAGTTACTGGGTTAACAGTCCTGTTTAACACATTTAATACCTTTCACTCTGTGTTTGTCTTGATATATGCAGTGAGTGCATGGGAGACAGGGGGCGGGAGGCGGGGGAGCGGGGGACTTCTCAAAATGTGGTTACTCGCTCCTTCTAGACCTTTTGACTGATTTTCCTCTCCTCTCCTCTCTGCTTTCCTTTAGCTGGTTGCCAAGAGATATTATGTATCAGCCTCTACAACCTGATGGAAGATGCGGCGAAGAAAAACGTGGTTGCAGCTGCCTTGCGCGGAGGAGCTGAGGAGCTGGGGGGAGCGGAGAAAAGAGCCACCGCTCAGCTGGTTTTGGTTGTTTGGTTTGTTGGTCTCTACCCTGTTCTCTGGTCTCTCCGTTCCTTTTCTGTGAAGGCTGTGGGAGAGGAGGGAGTTTTTAGGGGTGATGGGCTATGGGCCATGAGCGGGGGAGCAGGCGAGCAGGGAGCATTTGGCAGGCTGCACAAGGTAACACCGAGCCCAGCACCAGCAACGCTTCCCGCTCTCAAGGCTCCAGGTTCCAAGCACCAAGCCAGCCCAAGTCAGCCCTCAATCAGCCTGAAGAATTGGCTCCAATCTGCCCCAGGCGGGGTGCCTCGCAGTTGCTCCTCTTCTGCTCTCTACTCTGCTCAGCGGGGGTGTGGGGTACCAAGCAGGTTGTAATAAAAGTAAGTAAAAACGGAATCCAATTGGTATCGATAAAGAGATCCTTTATTGTGCAGCCAGTGAACATCAGCGCACCAGTTGAATGCCGTTTTTCGGTCCCGCAACGTTATTTAACCCCCGCGTTACCTTCAAACCACAACACGGACACGCGATCCAAACTTGCATGCAAACCGCAACATTCAAACCACAACATACAGACACCCGGCACACACACACATTCAAACCATACACAGTATATATTGTTTGTGAATGACGCGCGTGCGTTCACGCGCGTCATTTCAAACAATAACCATACACTACACACCTCCCTCCTTTTTATTTTTATTTTTTTTTTTTTTTAAACAAGAACAAAGTCATTGAACCTTGATGGAATTCTGCAATTCCTTGAACTTCTTAGTAACTCTTGCGAATTGGAATCACAACCAATGGAAACAGTAGATGGTACAGATGACTTTGAATCATCATCCGAAATCACATTGGATGAATCATCTTCAGGGGATTCCTTGCTGATATTATATTTTGAAACTCGGCTAAAATGCCAAACACTTCCATCAAACACCCTTACCGCATTCTTAAATACTTCAACAACTTTAACAGGATCAGACCACTTCGCTAGTCCTTTATGTACATAACTGCCTTTTTTTATCTCACAAAATCACCTGCACAAATAGGCACACAACTCCTTGTTTCCACTTTTGACATATCCTTCTTCATTTTTTCCTTATAAACATGAACCTTCCTGCGAATTTCTTCAAAATCAATTTCCGCAAAATCAATACGATTACTATCCTTGTTCTTTAACCACCAAGGAACCAAATTAGTACTGGGTTTACGCCCTCTCAACATCTCAAAAGGAGATAGCAAGGTAATGGCATTGGGAGCAGTCCTATATGACAACAGCATGGATTGTAATGCTTTGTTCCAGCACAACCCACCTTTGACAGCTAATTGTATGGCCTCCTTAACCACTCTATTGAATCTCTCTATTTGACCATTGGCTTCAGGATGGAATACTGCTATTCTCCTATGAAAAATGCCACATCTACTAAAATACTTTTCCATTTGCTTACTGACAAACTGTGGGCCATTATCTGTTACCACCTCTTGAGGAATACCCTCTCTGCAAAAAACTTCATCCATAAACTGCATGATAGCATCACTAGTAACTTCCTTAACCGTCTTTATCTCTGGCCACTTTGAGAAATAATCTATGAGTACTATACCAAAAGAATGCTGTTGTGGTAAAACACTAAATGGTCCAATAATATCAATGCCAATCTTATTCCATGGTGATGCAGGTAATCCAACAGGTTGTGGTACACTGGGTAAGGCTTTAGCTGTTTTATCACTCTTAGCACATCACTCACATAGCTTTACCTGTTGCTCGACAAAATAATCAATACCCGGCCACCAGAAATTGTTCTTTAAACGTCTTCTAGTGACTGATATTCCAAAATGCCCCACATGAGCTAAATCCAGAAATCTTTTCCTAAGACCGAAAGGTGGAATAAATTTATCATTTCTTAGTAAGATGCCATTTTCTATTGCCAGTTCATCCTTAATTTTGTGATAACTCATTAAACCTCCTGTAAAGTTCCTTCCTTCAGGCCAACCTTTTAATACATATTCCTTAACTTCTTTGAGTTCTAAGTCCTTGTTCATTTCCTCATTCCATGTCTCTTCTTCTACTATCGAATTTTCTCCAAACACTAAATTAACATCATTATAAACATGTGCCACTTCACATTCATCTTTCTCAACCACATCAGAATCTCTGCATGCCAATGGAAGCCTTGACATGCAGTCAGCATGAACATTTGATTTCCCAGGAATGTATTCCAAAGAATACTGAAAATTTTGTAACCTAGATGAAAGTCTAGCTAACCTAGAAGAAAGTGTACGTCCTCCACCTGGTGATAATATATGTACCAAAGGCTTGTGATCAGTTTTAATGGAAAATTTCGTTCCCCACAAAAAAGGTAGAAAATGCTCAGCGCCCCAAACACATGCCAAAAGTTCTCTTTCAATTACTGAATAATGACGTTCAGACTCTCTCAACGTTCTTGAGGCATAAGATACAATCCATTCTTTACCCCATTCCTCTTGAATCAGCACCGCACCCAATCCACAATTACTTGCATCTACTGTCACAATACATTTCTTGCCAATCACAAATGGTTTAAGACAGGGTGCCTTAATTATCATTGACTTTACAGCATTGAAAGTTTCAGTCATAGTTTCTGTCCATTCAAATTTTGCATTTTTCTTCAAGAGCATCCTGAAAGGCTCAATTACACTTGCATAGTTCTGGATAAATTTTGCGTAAAATTCGACAAGACCTAAAAAAGCAACTAATTGTTCTTTGTTCTGAGGAACAGGAGCTTTGCTAATGTTTTCCAAATGCGAATTTTTAGGTCTTATACCACTAGCACTAATACAATGTCCAAGATATTCTACTTCTTCTCTCCTGAATTTGCACTTGGACGCACGTAGAGTTAAACCCTTCTCCGATAAGGCGTTCAATACTTTAAATAGATTCTTGTCATGTTCAATCATGTCTTTCCCAAAGACTAAAATGTCATCTTGGAATGCAATTGCCCCAGTTAATCCACTTAGTGTCTCTTTCATCAGTCTCTGAAAAACTGCAGCTGCACTTGCCAATCCAAAGGGCATCCTGCAAAACCTATACAGCCCTTCAGGCGTAATAAAAGCAGTTAAGTCCTTTGAATCCTCATGCAGTACGACTTGGTGATACGCACTTGCTAGATCAAGACATGAGAATATCTTAGCATTATCCAAGGTGGAAACCATTTCATGTAAATTGGGCAAGGGATGTGAGTCCACACAAATTGCATTGTTCAAACTGCGTAAATCTATGCATACACGAAGATCTCCCCCAGATTTGATCGAAATGACAATAGGAGAAACCCATGGAGAGGATTCGATGGGTTCTATTATTTCCTTTTGGCACATGTCATTTAGAATCTCTTTTAATTTTTCCCTATAAGAAAGAGGCACATTCCTTACTTTATGACGGACAGGCAAAGCTTTCGCATATACTTTTATCCGATGTTCAAATCCTTTATATTTTCCTAGAACATCACAAAATAATTTTGGAAACTTTCCTTTAATTTCAGAAATCAGATCTTCTCCAGTTTTTTCTTGTACAGATTTGCCTGGTTCAGAATCAATAGAATAAACAAGAGGATCAGCATTAGGATCAAGCTTCATTCCCAATTGTTCTGCATGTGGCCAACCTAATAATGAATCACCAGATTCTGTAATATACACCTTTCCATGTGTAGAGTAGTTCTTAAATTTGAGTTCAGCAATGAAGAAACCAATGAGTCGCAATTTATGACCTGTATATCCACTTGGCATGATATCTGGTAGTATCAAATTAACATTAGGCCAATTAGATTTAAATAAAATGCTAGGTAGAGTTGTGTACCATGAACAAGAGTCAACAAATACTTTGGTAGAAACTCCATTAATAGCAATATTACATGAAGGGAATTTCCTTACTTTTGGTTCCTTAGTTATGCACATTATGGTATTCACATCAAATTCACAGTCACTTGAACCTTCATGTTCTTGATCTTGAACTAAACTGACTCTCCTTGGTGCTGATCTGCAAACTTTTGAAAAATGCCCTTTTTTCTCACATCTTGAACATACTTTGTCCAATGCTGGACACAATTTCGAATTCCCTAGATGATTACTACTACCACATCTAAAACAGTACATATTGTCTGTTCTTGAATCTGCTCTTTGCCACGTGTTCATCCTTTGATCAGGTCTTTGCCACATATTTGTTCTCTGATCAGGTTTTTGCCATCTATTCCTGTATTCATTTTTATACTGGTTATCATTCCTTGTATTCATATTTCTCCCATATTTCCCTGAATCTTTAAACTTCTCATTTTCTTTATTTATAATTAGAATATCAGACTTACTGTTGCTCTGTGAACGTATTTCATCTACAAATTTTTCAGAATGTTCTATTGACTTTGCAATTTCAATCGCTGCATTTAAGGTCATATCAGAAGTCGTCCATAGTCTTTGTTGTATCTTTTTGTTATTAGTACACATAAGAATCTGATCTCTTAAAACTTGATCATAATTAATATGTTCAAAATCACATGTGACTGCTAGTGCTCTCAATGTAGATACGTAGTTATCAATGGACTCATCTGTTTGTTGTTTCCTTGAGTAAAATTTAAACCTTTCCATGACCATATTAATTTTTTTTCCATATCTAATAGCTAATTGCCTGGTAGCAATCTGATATACATCTAAATTAGAAGTATCACTTAAAGGAGGCAGACTTTTGATATCTTTAAGTGCTATTCCACCAAGACAGTGCTTTAATAGAGCTAATTTCCTTTCTGCTCCACATTCTTCTTCTTCTAACACATCAACATATGCTAAAAACATAGGTTCCCAAATGTCCCACTCAATGGGAGGATCACCCTTACTGGCTAAAAATGAAGGAGGAGGTTGAATCCCAGTCATTGTTAATGAAAAACAAAGATTTAAACAATGAAAGAAAATAAATATTTTACAATTGAAATGTTTGTGACTCACAACAGTGTGTGCGAATCACAGATGTCACTTACTGTTAATTTCCTTCTTGTTTATACTCCTCTAGGCAGATATATTTTATTTGTTCACAATCCACAGTAAACTGAAGAATAAAGTGTTCCCTTTTTTTTTTTTCTCTTCAATAAACGATGATACTAAGTAGTAACCAATGGAAATAGCCCTCACAAATCCTTCTTTGTATTATCCAATGGAAAACGTCGTGAAAGATCCAATAGAAAGTGCCAATGCAGAAAAATCCAAGTCAAACAGCCAATGAAAATGATTCTTTGCAGAATATAAGAAAACCTTCTGAAATTGTACTTGTTGCACGCATGGAAACGTGTTCCTGATCGTCGCCAGTGTAATAAAAGTAAGTAAAAACGGAATCCAATTGGTATCGATAAAGAGATCCTTTATTGTGCAGCCAGTGAACATCAGCGCACCAGTTGAATGCCGTTTTTCTGTCCCGCAACGTTATTTAACCCCCGCGTTACCTTCAAACCACAACACGGACACGCGATCCAAACTTGCATGCAAACCGCAACATTCAAACCACAACATACAGACACGCGGCACACACACACATTCAAACCATACACAGTATATATTGTTTGTGAATGACGCGCGTGCGTTCACGCGCGTCATTTCAAACAATAACCATACACTACACAGGTCCCAAACAGGTTCACAAATGGCACAAGCGCACAAGCGGCAAATCAGGAAAACATCAAATCACCAGCAGCGGCACCGACAGTACATGCGATGAGCAATGGCCCACTCTGCTCTGCTAAATGTTCCACGTGAGGTTCGTCTGAAAAAAAACAGAACTAATCAAAACATTCACCCCAGTCAAGAGATCTGGGTTAAATCCATCATTCTTTTGCTCACCTTGCCACCCCAGTTTAGACCTGGCCATATGCAAATCAGTCTTGACCCTGTGCCTCATGGAAACAGTCCAGCCCGAACTGCCAAGCCAGGTCCTCACTGAACTGGAAACAAGCATCCTAGGACCGATTTTGGGGTTTCAGCCCTCATCAGCCAGGATAGCTTGATTCCAGTGGCACAGTGAATCCGGGACCCACGTCTGGGCATACCCGGTGCTCTTAGGGCAAGAAAGCAAAGACGCACAACTGATGGACGGAATGCAGAACAAATCAAAACATTCAACCCCAGTCAAGAAATCTGGGTTAAATCCATAATTGTTTTCCCACCATGCCACCCCAGTTTAGATCTGGCCGTATGCAAATCAGTCTTGACCCTGTGCCTCATGGGAACTGTCCAGCCCGAACTGCCAAGCCAGGTCCTCCCTGTACCAGAAACAAGCATCCTGAGACCGGTTTCGGGCTTTCAGCCCTCAGCAGCCAGGATAGCTTGATTCCAGTTGCACAGTGAGCCTGTGACCCACTCATGGGCATACCCGGCACACTTAGGGTGAGAGGTCAAAGACACACAATTGATGAACAGAATGCAGAACAAATTAAAACATTCACCCCCAGTCAAGAGATCTGGGTTAAATCCATCATTCTTTTGCTCACCATGCCACTCCAGTTTAGACCTGGCCATATGCAAATCAGTCTTGACCCTGTGCCTCATGGGAGCAGTCCAGCGTGTATTGCCAAGCCAGTTCCTCCCTGGACCAGAAACAAGCACCCTAGGACCAGTTTCGGGCTTTCAGTCCTCATCAGCAAGGATTGATTCCAGTGGCACAGTGAGCCCCGGACCCACGTCTTGGCATACCCGCCACACTTAGGGCAAGAAAGCAAAGACACAGAATTGAGGCACGGAATGCAGAACAAATCAAAACATTCACAACCAGTCAAGAGATCTGGGTTAAATCCATAATTCTTTTGCTCACCATGCCACCCCAGTTTAGACCTGGTCATATGCAAATCAGTTCTGACCCTGTGCCTCATGGGAACAGTTCAGCCCGAACTGCAAAGCCAGGCCCTCTCTGGACCGGAAACAAGTATCCTAGGACCGGTTTCAGGCTTTCAGCCCTAATCACCAAGGATAGCTTGAACCTGTGGCACAGTGAGCCCGGGACCCACATCTGGGCATACCTGGCGCACTTAATGCGAGAAAGCAAAGACACACAATTGATGGACGGAATGCAGAACAAATCAAAACACTAACCCCAGTCAAGAGATCTGGGTTAAATCTATCATTCTTTTGCTCACCATGCCACCCCTGTTTAGACCTGGTCATATGCAAATCAGTCTTGACCCTGTGCCTCATGGGAACAGTTCAGCCCGAACTGCCAAGCCAGGTCCTCCCTGTACCAGAAACAAGCATCCTAGGACCTGTTTCGGGCTTTTAGCCCTCATCAACAGGGATAGCTTGATTCCAGTGGCACTTTTCTACAAGTAAAAATGATTTATCATCATCATTCCAATGATGTGAAAGATGACAGATCTACTCCTTCTCAAGCAATAATTACAGCTTATAAAGCATAATAAGGAATTCCTGATGTTAACCTATGGGAGGGGTAGGTCTCACAGTAGTGAAAAACAAATATGGAGGTGTTTTACTACCAGGACATTCAAAAATATAAAGTGCATGTACTACCTTTTGATTACCCAGCACCCTGCCATATGGACTTCTTCTGGCCTACCTTAGGAGTGACATATATGTGATAAAAAAGAGGAATTTAGATGGGCAACCATGACGGGGAAACATGGCGGCAACCGGCTGAGCTGCTGCAGCGTCTCGTAACCGAGCTCCTACCTTGAGTCACCCCAGCCTCGCCTTGGGCCATCCCTTCGTGAAAATCCATGAGAAATGGTCACGGAGTGGAGTAAGGAGAGGGGGGCCGCCTGAAAATGCCTTTTTATAACCATTAGCCCGCGCGCTGGTGCCTCGCCAGTTTTGCCGTAAGATTGTAGCGTTCCCTTCTATCAGCCTCCCTACCTTTCCGAAGCTGGCGTAGTCTTTCTTCCGTCTCCATGTTTGTAGGGTTCTCCCTGTTTGAAGCTGGACTTGGTGCACCACTGCAGAACTATCCTTTACGGGACACAGTGCTGGCATCTCCAACCTTACCTTCGGATCAGTGTTCCTTTTCGTGGGGCTTGCGGTTGTGGGCGGCGGCCGCGCTGGAGCTCAGGAGAGGGAGAAGGGCACGGAGTCTCGTGCGTGACTCCTGCAGTACAGCGGGTTCAGCAGTGCTAGCGGTGTCGGTCGCAACTCGGAGTCGTACAGGGAGAACTAATGCAGCTCAGGCTCAGGCGGCATACAACGCGACAGTGGAGGGGGTAGAGGGTTTGGAGGAGAGTAGCTTGCTTGGGAGCAGCGAGGAAGTAGACACTACATGCCATCTTGCAGTATCTGAGGCATCTGATGCAGTTTCTCCTGCGCTAGTAACATCTGTCCCCCCACAGTTTTCCGTTCCCCAAAATAAAAATAAAAACAAGCATGGGCTAAAAAAGAAAGTGGTACCTGGGAAGACAGCCCTTTCAAAGCCTAGTCTAGAAGTGTCTGTGGATTCCTAAGTAAAAAAGACACTTTCATCTTACCTATCTGCAGTAGTAAAATCTAAGCAAACAAGGTCTTCTAAGGCTGCAAAAAACCTTAAGTCTGTCCTTAGTCTTGGTTCCAAAATCACTCCATCGTTACGCTCTTATTTTAAAGCAGTTCCACAGGTGCTGGATCTTTCGGTGGATTGTGCAATGTGCTCTGTTGATCCATCAGTTTCAGCTTTGTTGCCGATCTCTTTGGATTCTGCGCCTAACCTATTTAGTGCTGTTGTTGTTGATCCAGTACTATTGTCACCTTCTAGCATTTCTGTGTCTACTGTGACCCCTTACTGCACTGAATCAGCCTCTCTTGTCTCCTCTGAATCAGCAATTGGATCGCTTAAAGAGTTGATCCCATCGTCTGCGGGTGTACCTGTACCTCTGCTTGGTACATCTCTTGGGGCCGTGGAATCTGTAAGTGGTCTACATGCCATTGATGAGGGGATAGTAGCTGAGGCTGAGGCTGGGATCCTTGCAGGTGCAGAGGGGGTCTTAAGTTCAAGTTCAGGTGAAAAGGAGTTAGAAGTTCAAGGGGAACCTCAAGAAGGCAGCCCTAATATTCTCCCTACGCCTACTGTGGATACTAGTGATTCTGGCGTTGACTCTGGGATCACTGGGATCACTGCCACTTCCTTGCTCGCTATGTTCTCCTCTTTATCAATGGATATAAAGAAAGGTTTCAACGAGTCCTCTGCAAATCAAGCCGAGATTAGAAATTACTGCGAATCTTTGGATAACAAGATCGACGGCCTTACATCAAGAACAGGGGCCTTGGAGGAAACAGTAGCCGTCCTTTCGATCCACTTGGACCAGGCGCAAGAGGATATTGTTAAATTAAGACGAGACGATTTAGCCTTGAGCGAAAGGATGGAAACGTTGGAAAATAATGCCTGATGTAGTAACTAAGCATGGGCGTAAAATCCGCTCCGCTCGCGGATTTTTCGGATTTTCGGCAAATCCGCAATCCGCGAACGCTCGCGAATTTGTCGAAAATCCGTGAATCCGCTCGCGGCGGATTTTTTGCTTGGTTGCGGCGCGCGGCGTGGTGCACGGCGTTCACTTTCCGTCATTTTAGCGTTTGCCGAGTTGTTTTTCTTTGCGAGTGACGCGCCATTTTAGATCTTGCTGCGTGTTCCCGCGGGAGTTTGTCGCCCGCGAATACGTACTCGCGGCTTGCCACCTTGCACAGCACACCTCGCGAGAGTTCGCAATTGCGAACACGTAGTTGCGGCGGAAAGGAACAATCTCGCACTTGCGAAATAGAGATTTTGCAATTTCGCACAAGAAAATCACCAGCAAACAGGATAAACCTTCAGAAAATTATGATTTTTATCAGAATCACTCCTCAGGTTGACATTTGCATGGCCTTTTTTTTTGCAAGGAGTCCATTTTGGGGGGGGGGGGAGGAAGGAAGTGCCCCACAGTCTCCAACTTCCTGTTCCTGTCCAGCAGGCTCCTCCCAGTGCTTTGTCCATCTCCTGGTCACTTTCATTTGGATCTGGAGCTGGAAGGATTACTTTTTGTGGGTGCTGCTGGATATTTGGATTTGAGGCCTTTTTGACTGTCTTTGGATCACTTTTGGATTAGAAATCAACTTTCACAAGTAAGTTTGTTTGGGGCATTACAGTTGCTGCAAGTACAATTTTGGAACTTTTTCAGAAAATTAAATAAATTATATTGTGGGTAGCCACAGTATCCAGTAGGACCAGGGTTGGTTATGGGTGCATGATACAACTGTTTTGTTGAATTTAAACACCATTGAGGCCATGGATGGGCTGGGATTGTGCAGATTTTATTGTTTTTTGTCGTTTTTTTGGGCCTGCTGGTGTGGCCCTTTGCCCAGGGGTGGTGAGTGTTGCATGGGCCTAGTCTTTCTGTGGGGTGTCTTCTTGAATTTAAACATAATTGAGGCCATGGATGGGCTGGGATTGTGCTTATTTTATTGTTTTTTGTCGTTTTTGGGGGGCTGCTGGTGTGGCCTTTTGCTTGCCCAGGGGTGGTGGTGGTGCATGGACTGAGTGTGCCTGTGGTGTTGTCTCACTCTCTTTGATGTAAACATCATGGATGGCATTGGATTGTGGTGATTTCTGGCTGTTTTTCTGTTTTTTGGGGGTGTACTGTTGATGTGGTCTGGCCATGTGGGTGGTGGTGGTGGCCATCTTGAGTGCTGGCTGGTACAGGCAACATGTGCTTGGGGTGTAAGGGGGCCATTTTGAGGAGAGGCAGTGTCTGAGGCCTGCACTTATTTTGCCTACTTTTCATCCCTTATGCCCAGGGGTAGTGAGTGTTGCATGGGCCTAGTGTTTCTGAGGGGTGTCTTCTTGAATTTAAACACCATTGAGGCCATGGATGGGCTGGGATTGTGCAGATTTTATTGTTTTTTGTCGTTTTTTTGGGCCTGCTGGTGTGGCCCTTTGCCCAGGGGTGGTGAGTGTTGCATGGGCCTAGTCTTTCTGTGGGGTGTCTTCTTGAATTTAAACACCATTGAGGCCATGGATGGGCTGGGATTGTGCAGATTTTATTGGTTTTTGTCGTTTTTTTGGGCCTGCTGGTGTGGCCCTTTGCCCAGGGGTGGTGAGTGTTGCATGGGCCTAGTCTTTCTGTGGGGTGTCTTCTTGAATTTAAACATAATTGAGGCCATGGATGGGCTGGGATTGTGCTTATTTTATTGTTTTTTGTCGTTTTTGGGGGGCTGCTGGTGTGGCCTTTTGCTTGCCCAGGGGTGGTGGTGGTGCATGGACTGAGTGTGCCTGTGGTGTTGTCTCACTCTCTTTGATGTAAACATCATGGATGGCATTGGATTGTGGTGATTTCTGGCTGTTTTTCTGTTTTTTGGGGGTGTACTGTTGATGTGGACTGGCCATGTGGGTGGTGGTGGTGGCCATCTTGAGTGCTGGCTGGTACAGGCAACATGTGCTTGGGGTGTAAGGGGGCCATTTTGAGGAGAGGCAGTGTCTGAGGCCTGCACTTATTTTGCCTACTTTTCATCCCTTATGCCCAGGGGTAGTGAGTGTTGCATGGGCCTAGTGTTTCTGAGGGGTGTCTTCTTGAATTTAAACACCATTGAGGCCATGGATGGGCTGGGATTGTGCAGATTTTATTGTTTTTTGTCGTTTTTTTGGGCCTGCTGGTGTGGCCCTTTGCCCAGGGGTGGTGAGTGTTGCATGGGCCTAGTCTTTCTGTGGGGTGTCTTCTTGAATTTAAACACCATTGAGGCCATGGATGGGCTGGGATTGTGCAGATTTTATTGGTTTTTGTCGTTTTTTTGGGCCTGCTGGTGTGGCCCTTTGCCCAGGGGTGGTGAGTGTTGCATGGGCCTAGTCTTTCTGTGGGGTGTCTTCTTGAATTTAAACATAATTGAGGCCATGGATGGGCTGGGATTGTGCTTATTTTATTGTTTTTTGTCGTTTTTGGGGGGCTGCTGGTGTGGCCTTTTGCTTGCCCAGGGGTGGTGGTGGTGCATGGACTGAGTGTGCCTGTGGTGTTGTCTCACTCTCTTTGATGTAAACATCATGGATGGCATTGGATTGTGGTGATTTCTGGCTGTTTTTCTGTTTTTTGGGGGTGTACTGTTGATGTGGACTGGCCATGTGGGTGGTGGTGGTGGCCATCTTGAGTGCTGGCTGGTACAGGCAACATGTGCTTGGGGTGTAAGGGGGCCATTTTGAGGAGAGGCAGTGTCTGAGGCCTGCACTTATTTTGCCTACTTTTCATCCCTTATGCCCAGGGGTAGTGAGTGTTGCATGGGCCTAGTGTTTCTGAGGGGTGTCTTCTTGAATTTAAACACCATTGAGGCCATGGATGGGCTGGGATTGTGCAGATTTTATTGTTTTTTGTCGTTTTTCTGGGCCTGCTGGTGTGGCCCTTTGCCCAGGGGTGGTGAGTGTTGCATGGGCCTAGTCTTTCTGTGGGGTGTCTTCTTGAATTTAAACATAATTGAGGCCATGGATGGGTTGGGATTGTGCTTATTTTATTGTTTTTTGTCGTTTTTGGGGGGCTGCTGGTGTGGCCTTTTGCTTGCCCAGGGGTGGGGTGCATGGACTGAGTGTGCCTGTGGTGTGGTCTCACTCTCTTTGATGTAAACATCATGGATGGCATTGGATTGTGGTGATTTCTGGCAGTTTTTCTGTTTTTTGGGGGTGTACTGTTGATGTGGACTGGCCATGTGGGTGGTGGTGGTGGCCATCTTGAGTGCTGGCTGGTACAGGCAACATGTGCTTGGGGTGTAAGGGGGCCATTTTGAGGAGAGGCAGTGTCTGAGGCCTGCACTTATTTTGCCTACTTTTCATCCCTTATGCCCAGGGGTAGTGAGTGTTGCATGGGCCTAGTGTTTCTGAGGGGTGTCTTCTTGAATTTAAACACCATTGAGGCCATGGATGGGCTGGGATTGTGCAGATTTTATTGTTTTTTGTCGTTTTTTTGGGCCTGCTGGTGTGGCCCTTTGCCCAGGGGTGGTGAGTGTTGCATGGGCCTAGTCTTTCTGTGGGGTGTCTTCTTGAATTTAAACACCATTGAGGCCATGGATGGGCTGGGATTGTGCAGATTTTATTGTTTTTTGTCGTTTTTTTGGGCCTGCTGGTGTGGCCCTTTGCCCAGGGGTGGTGAGTGTTGCATGGGCCTAGTCTTTCTGTGGGGTGTCTTCTTGAATTTAAACATAATTGAGGCCATGGATGGGCTGGGATTGTGCTTATTTTATTGTTTTTTGTCGTTTTTGGGGGGCTGCTGGTGTGGCCTTTTGCTTGCCCAGGGGTGGTGGTGGTGCATGGACTGAGTGTGCCTGTGGTGTTGTCTCACTCTCTTTGATGTAAACATCATGGATGGCATTGGATTGTGGTGATTTCTGGCAGTTTTTCTGTTTTTTGGGGGTGTACTGTTGATGTGGACTGGCCATGTGGGTGGTGGTGGTGGCCATCTTGAGTGCTGGCTGGTACAGGCAACATGTGCTTGGGGTGTAAGGGGGCCATTTTGAGGAGAGGCAGTGTCTGAGGCCTGCACTTATTTTGCCTACTTTTCATCCCTTATGCCCAGGGGTAGTGAGTGTTGCATACTTGCATGTCCCTAGTCTTTCTGTGGGGTGTCTTCAATGTAAACATCATGGATGGCATGGGATTGTGCTCATTTTTCTGTGTTTTGTCGATTTTTTGGGGTGTATAACTGAACTGATGTTCCTCTGTCTTCCATTGCTTTTAGGTGCACAAGAAGACTCAATAGAACCACCAGTGCCAGGAAGAAGTCCTGCAGCGGTGTGTGCAGCATAACGTCACGCGACGTCACGTCTGGACACAGAACCCTCTGCAACTCGTGCAACTGCTGCCTGCTGACCTGCTCTGAAGAAGATGGCCCCAAAAAAAGTAACCCGTAGCTCCTCTAGCAAGAAAGGTGCCAGTAAGGAGCAGAAGAAGCAAGTTACCAAGGACACTGGTGTGCCGCCCGCCCCTTTTTTTGTGAGTAAAAAAAAAAGTATGCCTGCAGCAGCTGCAGCGGGATCTGCTGGGGACCAAGCTGGCAGCAGCACCCCCGCTCCATTGGGCTCAGTGCCACCACCACCACCACGCCAACTTAAGTCCAAGCCCTTGAGTGCTGCAGAGGCAGCCAGTATACTTCTTCAATCACCATCGACCAGTGATGTTGGCTCATCGCAAGAAAGCAGCAGCAATGTCCCTCAATCAACACAGGTTGTTGTAGCTCATCTGACGAGTGTTGAACAACCACAGCGGCAACAACAATCACATGTGCAAGTACAAGCCTAAGTACATGTGGAAGGAGAGGCAGCGCAAGGAGATGCGCATGCAGAGGTGCATGGAGGGTCACAACAAGTGCCCACAATAGTTGTTCCTCCCGAAGTAGGGGCACATCAGGAAATCGACAATCAAGGCGAGGTATCATTTGAGGAAGCCACTCCTCCTGATGATCCTTCATTGTCTTCCACAACCCTAGCAAGGAAGAGATCAAGGGTGGTGTCTACATCCTCTTCAATTAACAACAAGGGGTGGTGATGGACAGAGTCTCTGAATTAAGCAGAAAACTCTCACCCAGTCAAGAGATCAGGGCTAGATCCAACACCGTTTTTTAGCTCACTGCATCATCCCAGTTTCAGAACCTGGCTGTATGCAAATTAGTCTGTTCCTGTCCCAGTGCATGATGGGAACAGGGCAAACCAAACTACAAAGCCAATTCTTACACTGGAAAGGAAACAAGCTACCAGGGACCGGTTTCTGGCATTTCAGCCTCTTCGGCCCGGCTTGCTTGAATCCTGATGGTGCAGTGAGCAAGGGACTCATGTCTGAGCATACCCTTCCACGCTTAGGGTGGACAAAATAATTAACAACAAGGGGTGGTGATGGACAAGACAGACTAATTTGCATACAGCCAGGTTCTGAAACTGGGATGGTGCAATGAGCTAAAAAACGGTGTTGGATCTAGCCCTGATCTCTTGACTGGGTGAGAGTACTCTGCTTAATTCAGAGACTCTGTCCATCACCACCTCTTGTTGTAAATTACATCCTCTTCAAGCACACCTCCTTCTGATGATACGGATCAAACTTGGGAACCAGCACCACAGCCGTCTGAGAGTGAGGCACACCATGATCCAACAAAGGTACTTAAGCGTAAAAGGAAGCTCGTCCAAAGTCTCAGACTTATGGAGTGTGATGAGGCTCAACAAGAAGTGGCGGATACTGCTGCTGATGAAGACTCTGCCAACGACGACCCAGTCATCATAAAGGTCACTGCAGCCCCAGCGGGCATGCAGCAAACAGACATTTTGACCCTAGCCCGAAGAGCTGCTGCGCGTGATGATGATGATGATGATGTTGTCGATGAGGAGGCAGTGGAAACACCACAATCATTGGAGTTAAGTAGTACACCAACTCGTCCCGCTTCCATATTTCTTTCTGGCAAGAAGAGACCTGCGTCAACCTCGACCTTAATTAGTGGCGGTGAAAGTGGAAAACGTACAAAAGTTGGCCAATCCAGATCCTCCACTTCATCTGGCATTAGCTTCATGACCACCACCACCACCAGTATCGCCGCCTCCTCCAGGTCCCACAGACACTTCAAGTCCCCAGTTTGGGACTTCTTTACTGTTTGTCCCAAAAATCCAAGGTTTGCCATTTGTACCCTTTGTAAGCTTGCAGTTAGTCGTGGTAAGCCAGGTAGCAACTATGGTACCGGCGGCCAGAGTGGTCATCTTGACAGAAAGCACGCTGTCAAATGGTTTGCGCACCTAGCTGCGATCAAGAAAGGCCAAAATCAAGGAAACGTTGATGTTTCATCTGATGTTGACGAGCAGGAAGAAGACGTGTCAAACACTTCCCTTACACCCAGTACCCCTCTCAGCAGCACACCCAATGTGAGGCACACTAAGAGTGTTGGAGCGAGTGAGACACCAACGCACAAAAGTTCACCAGCGAGCAAAATTGGGTCAATGAAGTCATTATCAGCCCGTAAATGCTTGGTCCAGGGCAACATTAGAACAATGCTTACTTCAGAGGTGCCATATGAACGCAACCACCCACTGACGCGTCTGTATAACACTAAGCTGGCTAAAATGCTAGCTGTGGACCTTCTACCTTTTTCTTTTGTAGAAGCGGTAGGTTTTCTTGAATTAGTTGCAACGCTCTGCCCTAAATGGAAGGTTCCGAGCCGGTTCTATTTTGCCAGAGTTGCGGTTCCAGCACTACATGAAGATGTGCTGCAGGCGATTGGGGCAGCTTTGCAGAAGAGTGCTGTTCACACAATACATCTGACAACAGACATGTGGACCAGTGGCCCAGGCGATGATTACATGTGCATCACTGCACACTGGGTCTCTTTTTCAGGTGTTATAGCAAAGCTAAACGCAGGTGTTGACCCGGACCAAGTTTTCAAAGCTGCTCGGAAACATGCAACACTAGCCATGTTTGCCTTGGAGAAAAGTCACACAGCAGAAAACCTTTTGGAAGAGTTTGACAAAAAGGTGTTGTCAATGCTATCCCCCCTAAAACGCAAGATTGGTTATGTTTCCACGGATAATGGCGCCAATGTAGTTAAGGCCATGTTACAGGGTCACCATGTTAGAGTGCCGTGTTTGGCGCACTGTATCAACCTGGTAGTTCAAAAATTCTTGAGTGATAAAGAGAGTCCAGCGTTCGAGGTAATGGCCACCTGCCGCAAAATGTGCAACCATTTCAGCCATTCTTTTAAGGCCCGGAAGCATCTGCGGAGACTGCTACTTCAACGTGGAATGCCAGTGAAAGCACTCATCCAGGAGGTGGCAACACGTTGGAACTCAACCTTCTACATGCTTGAGCGTCTGCATGAGCAGTATACGGTACTCGATCACTATTTCTTGACAGAGGCTATATCTCAGAAGGAGGACCTGCGGATGAGTAAGGCGCAATGGGCCATAGTTAAAAGCCTGACAGACATGCTTCGTCCTTTTGAGTTCTTCACGCGTGCAGTCAGCCAGGAGGACTGTAATTTGGGAAAAGCTATCCCATTGTTGTGCATACTGGAGCACCAACTGATGGCGGTTTCTTCTGAGTTTGAAAAAGATGAAAAAAAAAAAAAACATTTCATTTTGTCTGAGAAATTATTACATCGCCTACGTGGTGATGAACGTCTTAAAAACATCAACTCAGATCAGCATTACATTTGTGCGACTATTCTGGATCCACGCTACAAAAAGGCGCTGGCAGACAACGCATTCTTTCCTTTCGCTGATGCAGATGTTCAAAAGTACAAACATTGGTTAGCCTGGTCAGCCAAGAGGTTTGAAAAAGAACGGCAGGTTATTGAAGGAGAAGCCAGTACATCAGCATCAGCATCAGCAGGCCATCCGCAGTCACAAGAATCCACTTCTGCACCTGTGGCTGGGGCACAAGTGACCTCTCAGCCGTTAAAGACACCGGCAACTGGATCATCTGCACCACACACAATGACAACACTAACAGTGGCTGGGGAGGAGGATTGGCTAAGTTTGATGGGGTATGGTTCTCGAAAAAATGTCACAGGCACAGCAAATAGTAAGCAAAGTGGAGGAACAGTTGATGACCTTGAGTCGATGGTGCAGGACTATCTGAATGACTCAACAGTGGTCTTTCTTAATGAGGAGCCATTGCAGTATTGGCATGGCAAAAAACAATTGTGGCCACAGCTCTACAACCTGGCTATAAACTATTTGTCTTGCCCACTCGCAAGTGTGTCTTCTGAACGTGTTTTCAGTGCTGCTGGTGGCATTGTAACTGCCAAACGGAGCCGCCTATCGCCCAAAAATGTGGAGCGGCTGACAATGATCAAGATGAATCAGCACCTCATACCACCAGATTACAAAGTGCGAGAAAGCACGCCACATGAAGACGATGAGGACAGCAACGTAGATGAGGGGATTTTTTCTCTGTTCGGTGCCACTGACCTCATCCAGCCTGAATTCGCAGAGTATGATGACGAAATCTTGTTCTTATTCCCTGACACCGAGCCCTGAAAATGAGACAATCAATCAAGAACTTTCTTTTTCGTCCTTATTCACTTTTATTCCTGTGTGCTTTGTGTCTCTCTTTCTTTGTTTTGCACAGTTAATTTAATTCAAACTTTAATCACCTAATCCCAAAAACAAGACCATCATCAGAACTGTCTTCACTTGTTTGCTTATTGATTTGAAGGTGCCGCAGTCTACATTCCTCAGGTTCACAAGTTCTGAAGAACATGCTCCTCTATCCTCCTCCTCCAGACTGCGATTTCCCTCCAAGCAGAGTGCTGGATTACGCACAATGAAGAAAGACTCAGCACTTGTGGGGGTGTTGTACTTCTTTGCGGGTGAGTTGACGGTTTTGGGCCCATTGCTGTGAAGCTCTAATAATGGACAAAAGTGTTTTGGACCAAATATGAGGTGGAAATTTCTTGCCGTTTTTGCTGACTTGCTTGCCTTTGAGGTGCTCTTTGGCGGGGTTCCGGGGGTTTGTGTGTAATTTTTGGTGTCTGTCGAAGCACTGCTGCGACAGTCTAATCTTGATTGCATTTGCTTTTCAGGAAATCCGTGGTGGAAAACAGGAGTTATGATGATTGATGATGATGACCTAGCTGAACAGCGCGGCATTTGGAACGAAGGCCGAGAGATATTGTAAGTATGAGATTTAGCTTTTTCGCTGTTTGGGGGTGTTGTCGGGTGTTTTTTTGCGGGTGGGTTGGCGCCGGCGGGTCTTGCCTGGGGCATTCCTGGGAAGGTCTAATACCGGATACAAGTGTTTTGGACAAAATCCATAAGGAACAGCCTTTTTTTTGCCATTTCTTCAGACATCTTGCTCAATGTAGCGTTTTGGGGGGCTTCCTGCTGTTCGTGGGTGGGTTGCGGCCGGGGTCTCTGTCGAAGCACTGCTGCGACAGTCTAATCTTGATTGCATTTGCTTTTCAGGAAATCCGTGGTGGAAAACAGGAGTTATGATGATTGATGATGATGACGACCTAGCTGCACAGCGCCGCGTTTGGACCGAAGGCCGAGAGACATTGTAAGTATGAGATTTAGTTTTTTCGCTGTTTGGTGGTGTTGTGTCGGGTGTTTTTTTGCGGGTGGGTTGGCGCCGGCGGGTCTTGCCTGGGGCATTCCTGGGAAGGTCTAATACCGGATACAAGTGTTTTGGACAAAATCCATAAGGAACAGCCTTTTTTTTGCCATTTCTTCAGACATCTTGCTCAATGTAGCGTTTTGGGGGGCTTCCTGCTGTTCGTGGGTGGGTTGCGGCCGGGGTCTCTGTCGAAGCACTGCTGCGACAGTCTAATCTTGATTGCATTTGCTTTTCAGGAAATCCGTGGTGGAAAACAGGAGTTATGATGATTGATGATGATGACGACCTAGCTGCACAGCGCCGCGTTTGGACCGAAGGCCGAGAGACATTGTAAGTATGAGATTTAGTTTTTTCGCTGTTTGGTGGTGTTGTGTCGGGTGTTTTTTTGCGGGTGGGTTGGCGCCGGCGGGTCTTGCCTGGGGCATTCCTGGGAAGGTCTAATACCGGATACAAGTGTTTTGGACAAAATCCATAAGGAACAGCCTTTTTTTGCCATTTCTTCAGACATCTTGCTCAATGTAGCGTTTTGGGGGGCTTCCTGCTGTTCGTGGGTGGGTTGCGGCCGGGGTCTCTGTCGAAGCACTGCTGCGACAGTCTAATCTTGATTGCATTTGCTTTTCAGGAAATCCGTGGTGGAAAACAGGAGTTATGATGATTGATGATGATGACGACGACCTAGCTGCACAGCGCCGCGTTTGGACCGAAGGCCGAGAGACATTGTAAGTATGAGATTTAGCTTTTTCGCTGTTTGGTGGTGTTGTGTCGCGTGTTTTTTTGCGGGTGGGTTGGCGGGTCTTGCCTGGGGCATTCCTGGGAAGGTCTAATACCGGCTAGAAGTTTGTTGGACAAAATCCATAAGGAAACACCAGTTTTTGCACTTTTTGTAAGTTAGGGTTCGTTAGGGTTAGCCCTAGCAGCAGGATTGCATGTGTTTAGGGGGGTTCTATTGCAACGCGGTTCTGTTGTTGTAGAGCACTGTTGGAGCGATGCTGGCTATGGATACTTTTGCTTGCAGGCAAGTGGTTTGAATACAATCCACGGTCTGTATTTGGGTCTACTGTTACTTTCAAAGTACGTTTTGTAACCATTTTTCTGCTAGGCATCGTTTTTGGAGATATGATTGGGTTCTTCTACATTTTTGCGACTGGCTTTAGTAAGGGTCTTGGTGGGAGCATTGCTGGGAAGGTCAAATTTTGTTCTAAAACACAGTAGTACACCCACCTTGAGGGGAAAGATCCGCTATAATATTTTGGCCATACTTATTGATCCTTAAAAAGGTGACTCAGACAGAGCACGCAATTTCAAAAATATTGTACTGTCTATTAGGGAAATCAAAGTGTCACTTTTTGAACCACACAGCGTACATACCTTTTATTTATTTATCAGTGGTATTGTAATAGCACTTCCTGTTTTCCGTTCAATAATTACAGGCCGGGTTTCAGTCAACATCCGCCAGCCAGGCAGTGGACAGGGTGTCTCTTCTGTCAGTGGTCACCACCACATTGATGGACGAAGCGTCAGCTGGAATGGAGGAGTGCCGCCAATAAGAGGAATTGTTTGCTGCATGCAACTTACTTACCAATTTCAACAGGACAACTCCAACAACATACGCAATACAGATACAGTATCCATTGTTGTCTTTTATTCTATGAGTGTGACTGCATGTGCTTACCTTTACTTTGTAACCAAAGATTGTCTGTAAACTCTGTATCTTCAATTATTGTTTGTCCATGCTCTGCTTTTTTTTTCTTCTCTCAACAAAACCTACCCAAAAAGAAACCCCCATTCCCATCCATTTTACAAACCCTAATCCTCTTCCCCCGGGCTGTGTTGTTTTGCTTGATGTCTGACTAAAATGACATCAATAATTCCACACACTTGCTGGGGAGGATAAGGTGATAGCAGCAACAGGCTGGTGAAGGAATACGAGGATATCTTCTAGACTTACTCAGCTTCAGTACTATATCTTCTAGTAGTAGTAGCCAATGTCAAATAAATTCAACGCAAGTACTAGTTATACTTGCAATACTTTACCATTTGTTAGGCTACATTATGGCACTGTTCTAGTGTACTGTCACCTGCTATTTTCTCGATCGTACCGTAACCGTTGTAATGCTACAGTAAGGAGTACAAACAAGGTTTCGTTTTCTTTTTTTCCATAGGCATGCAACTGCCACTGTGTCACACCACTAGTAACACCGCAATGAGGAAATGTCACCCGCCCAGGAATGACAACGTTAATCCCCATTTCACCTGGAGCCAGCCCTGGGCCTAGCCCTAATTTCTAACACAAATTACAGGTAAGATAAGCGTTTGGTGGGAGGTAGTATAATGGAGTATTATTTCGGAGTAGACAAGAGATTGACGGTTGTACTACTAAAGTCCTACGACTGTTCAGGAAAACAAAGTTACTGTTACACCCCCCGCCCCCCACCCACCAGACTGAAAAGCAGTAAAAAACAGGTATGGTCAGATAAAGTTGAAAAATATATTTATTTATCCCTAACAAAATAATCTCCCTCACCCACCCTAACCCCAACGATTGTCTCTGAAACGTCCCAAAACGATCCCAACTCCCAAATCCCACCCCCCAAAAGTCTATAAAAAAAGGGCAAGGGACACTCCACTACTGGAGGGTGCTGGTGCTGGTGCATGATGCGGCATGGGCATCATACTCCTTGCGGAGGGTGGCAAGCTCGGAGCGGAGGCCCTTAACCAAGGTCTTATACCTCAGGACCTCCTGCTCCAGGTTGGACATGCGGACTCGTAGGCGGCGTTGGCGTTCCTTGCAGCTCCTGTGGGGGGCAGCTGGTATTTCGGGTGCTTGGCGGTGGCGGTCGGCTTTCTTAGCCCGGCTCGGTCCCGCTGGTTTAGTCACGGAGGAGGATGCAGTGGTCACAGTCGAAGATGTTGCCCCGCTCGACTGCGTGTCCTCCTCCTCCTCCAGGGCCACCAGCCGCCGATACTCGGCGACTGTGGCCTCCAGCCTCCGTTGCCGGGCCAATCTAGCCTGCTCCCTCCTTGTTGATGATTTGGAAGGAGCAACTATATGAAGAAAGAAAGACATAGTCTGTAACCAATGCTCCTTATTAATAACACAAAGTGATTGAGCCGAAAGTTGGGTCACAGAGTACAAGTAGCAAATTGAAAGCACAGTACATAACTATTGAGGACAGTATCTATGTAACCTCCCACTTCTGCATCCTTGCTCTAACAGTAGTGGTAGTTTAATGAACTAATTCTACGACCACTATGGACTTCCATTACAGTCGACTATGACAGTACACCAGTCTTATTCTTCTTCTTCTCTCTTGTTTAGGGAAATGGGTACGTTATCTTATGCAAGCCGGCAGAATGACATGGACACAGCACAGTGAAGTTGCACCCGAGAAAAAAAGTTGCACACCATGATGATGGAGACAGACTTGCGTTACTGTACCGGTCCAGTACATGCAGGTGGTGAAGCTATTACTTTTCTATTACGGCTGGCACTGAGAATACTCTGTTACAAGGGCTACTGCTTAATTAATTTACCTTTCACCCTACAGTGCAAATGAGTACTAGAAAAGGAAACTGAAGAAGCTAACTAATTTGATTATCTATCACTTCACATGGGACGTATTTAATGACAGATGAGATGACTTTAGGTGCTTTGCTTAATATTGAGTGAACAGTGATACACCCACACATGAATGACGTACTACAAGTAAACTAAAGTTATTAAGAGAGGTACGGAGTGTCCACCGTAATAACCAGATATATGCTGTGAATGCAAACGCAATACAAAGTACTGCTACTATTCATGGTAGTATTGGACACATTTACAATTTCTTTTCCTTGCCTTCCCTGCACTGGGACGGACGTGCGGGTGCGGTGGTACATGCTCTTCAAGGTAACACTTACTTCACCTGGCGACCATCTACTCTCTCTAGATACACATTTGCTATGTAAGAGTCAGAGAATACCATGCTCCAGGCATCCATTCATTCAAAGTATACGCACACATACAGTTTCTGTTTCACCCACCCAGGCTGCTGTCCTTCCACCCATCCTTGCTTCATCATTGACCCAGCCATGCACCATACCATATTCTTTCCTTCCCAGCCACCTCTGGGTCCAAGCAAACACATATCGTTCTTCTTTGCCAGCCATCATACAAGTTCGCGTCCCACTTACTTACACCCTTCTTTCGCTTTTCGTTCATCCCATCCATCACGTTCGTCTAAGAACTTATTGGGATTCTTCTCACCAAAAACTTCACAGCTAAGTCGAAGTACATTTCGAGGAGGCTACTACCTGGTTGATTTGTAATTGTAATACACCCGTGCAGAAAGCACACTATGCAGTCTTCAATCTCAATAAGTAAGGAATATATAGCTTACCTGTTTCCGCCACCACCGTTTGATCCCCCACAGGAACGGCCACCAGCTCTTCTACCGCCGCCTCCTCCCCAGAGGCCTCCGAGTCCAAGTCCAACACAGCCACCTCCGCGCTGGCCCCGTCACCAGATGTTACACCTACAAAGTACATTTAAGAATGTTAGAATACACCACTCACTACTATATAATTAAGATTTGGTCTAGGAGAAATGTTAGAAAAACAGAATACAATGTAATAATTTGTGACTGTCTACTCCATAGTAAAAATGTCCCATTTTCCAGGGAAGGCTGTTGTCTTCCTGCAGCACTTTTATGCACAACTGATGAATGCTTGCTTTTGATTTTTAACACGCACCACTTTTTCTCCTAACAGACAGAAGCTTGACTCCTGTCCTGACTGAGTCCTAAGAACACGACCAGGATCAAGTTCAAACTAGGTGAGAGTTCGGCTCGACCACAAGAAATGTGTCCAATTAATCGTCAGCACTAACCACTTTTCCGTTTACAGTTAAATAGTTTGATGACAAAGTAGATTTTAATAAATGTGTTTACTTTTAATAAAGCTTTTACACTTAAATAGACTCTGTGGTTTTTGTTCCTCTAGACTAGAGTGGATGAGCTAAAGGTTTTGGAATTTTTGCAAGCATGAGTGCCTCTGACACTTCTTGACTGTGCTGTGACTCCGTACTACTCTCTTGTCCTGCGTACGATAATCTACAGATCATTGGGGATCTATAATCGGTGACTTCGGGAGCTGAATGACTCTACAACACTATCTAGTCAGTAAGGAGACACTGCATAGAGGTATTGCTGAATATAATGGGAGTCCAATGGAATTGCCAAATGTCCAATCTTAGTTAGCTACACAGACAGACTAATAAGAATAGTCTAATAATACCACAGGGAGTCATATTCGAGGCAGGATAAGAATTTATATCCAGTCTACAAGAACATCAAAGATGATTTAGAAAAAATCGAATGAGGAACGCTAGGAAAAAATAGGTACTGTTTATTAAAATGTAAACTTACTGGGGCCAGCAAAGGAGCCCTCGCCTGCCCGATCCTGGCCTGCATCCTCAGCACCCTCCTCCTGTGTCCTCCTCTTGCCCTTGGGGGGAGCTGATGTACAACATGAAAGAAAGAAAAACCAGAAAACATGGATGAGATTTTTCAACCAAATCAAACATTTCAAAAGAACAATAACAACATATTTGGAAAAATAGCAAATAGATAGACAACTATTCCACGGGATCTATCTCATGTGGTATGCTACGTTATTCGTATTGCCTGATTTGCGGAACGTTGACTTAGAAAGTTCCTATGTAACTCAATAAACAGACTACTAAAGAGGTTGATTTTCCTCCATTGTTGCGTGCCTTTTCTGACGCAGCGGCAGAACAAAAGACTCGCCATGGTGTTGGTGCGGAGTATATATTAAAAAAAAAACACATATGGGCATATGGGCGATGCATCACGTTGTAAAGCCCTGCGCCATCAGGGGGCGTTCCGGCGCAAGGGAGGGCGACGCGTACCTGCGCAGGAACGAATCCTAAAAGTGGCTGAGGGAAATCTACAAGATGTCAATCAGTCACTTTTAGGACAATGATGCATGACTCAAACCCTGCGCGCTTGAAGCCGACGTACGGCTTGATGCAGCATTGGGGAGATAGGGTACCCCAGAGCATTGCTGGAGCTGCGCCATCGTTGGCACGCAACTCCAGCAATGCGCTGCCTTTACGGCACAGATGCGTAAGGCTTCTGTGACGTTTTGGGCCAATGGGTGGTGGTGGCATGGCACACAATTACTGCCGCATCCCTGCTACTTTGCAGGGATGCGCCGGTAATTGAAAATATGACCCTTACTGTCTAGCATTACGCAGTTCTTTTCTTTACAGTACACTCATACATAATTTCTCAGGCCAATGAAATGCTTCTGAACACAACATACAAAACAAAGAAGCATAGTAGCAAGCAAGGCTACTGAGAAGGAGAGCAGTGCACCTGAAAATGAAATGCATAGAAGATTTTGAAATATAATTTACCTCAATGTAATCTGCAGCATTATTGCTCTTGGTAAAGAACAAAGATTTGCTAATAACAGAGCAGGATAAAACAGAGTAGTAAATGTACCACTACTACTACTCACCAATCCCGGGGACCTCTACGCCGAGCGCGTCCAGCAAGTCCCGCTCCCGGTCCATGACATCGGTCCAGCGGTGGGTGGCCTGGTGATATGTGCGCCGGACCCCAGAGATCTTGTACATGGCCCGGCACACCTTCTCCCACCGCTGGCGGCGCTCCCGGATGCCATAGCCGGTCGCGATCTTGCCGCCTCCCAGGATCGTCTTGGGGAGGCGGCGCTGGACGTGGAAGATCAGTGCCGCCACTTCCTCCGCGCTGAAGATCTCCCTCGGGACCACTTGCTCCCCCCTTAAACGCCCGCACGGGAGCCGGGCACGGGGTGCGGGACCCTTCCCCTTCTCAGGGTGCTTCCCGGCTCCCTTTACCATGGTCTGGGCAGAAATAAACTTAAATGATAAAGAAGAAATAGAATAGTGAAGAAGAAAAGAAAAGAGTTTAAAAAAGTAGTTTAAAAGTAAATAAAAGCTGCAGAAAACACAAAAATATAGAGCTAGAAAAATAGAGGGTTAGATAATAAGTAAAATTAGATCAAAAAAACTTCAAACAAGCAAAGGATGGCAGAGATTGACAGAGGATACAGAAAGCATGCCCAGAACCATAGCAATGAATGAGAAACAAGATGGCCGCGCCCGTTCACGACCGCGTGGGTAAGTTCGCGCGAGATTTTCCTTGCGAGTACGCGCGAAATTGTACTAGCGAGCAGCACACTTTGCGAGATTACACATAGCGGGCGGAAACGGAATTACGTCACGCCAACAAGATGGCCGCGCCCGTGTACGACCGATAGGGTAACTTGGCAAACGAATAGCTAGGAGCGCCTCGCGAACACGAGCAAGATCACGCGAACATACACGTCGCAACAAAAACAGTTTTGTATTCGCACGTATTCGCGGCTTCCGAAATCGATCTCGCACGGATTCGCGCCCCAAAAAACGCGCGAAATTGCAGAAAAAACGATTTTAGCTAAAATGAAAGCAATGAGCAGGTGCAAAAGTTCAAACTTAACATTAGTAACATTCAAGGTAGTGCTTCCTGATGGGCCCCTCCAGAGTTTGCAACTATTCTATGACCCTGCTATGACCCAAACAGCAGGCTCATAGAATAGCACCATAAAGGTCCTGTGAAAAAAAAATTTAACTGCAACAAAAAGCAAATTACAGATAAGGAAGGAAGCAGGTGCCAGCCAGACTGGAACTTTCAAAATTACTGACACATTAATTAAACAAATTAATTGATGGCAGTTGAAGAAGGGCAGGTGTGCTTGCTTTTTTCAACCACCATAATCTACAGTGATAAATAAACCTAATAGGTGCCAGTGAGGATGTACTAGAGGGTGGCATGGGTGTCCCAGAGGGTGGCAGTGGTGAAACAGAGGGTGCTGTGAACCTGTGATGATAAACCAGACGTAGAAACAACATAGTCGCGGCCGTTGCAAGCCGAAAAGTAAGTTCGCAATTGCGAACTTGTCCCAAAATCGGCGCGAACACGCGCCAACACAAAAAACGGAAAAATCCGCAAATCCGCTAGAGTTCGCGGATCTTCGCGGATTGCGAATCCGTAAATACGCAAGTTCGCGGATTGCCAATCCGCAAAATCCGCCCATGCTTAGTAGTAACATTCGCATCCTTAATGTTCCTGAAGGCTCAGAGGGGTCTGACATTAAACAATTTATCACTGCATTATTGAAGGACTCCCTATGTTTAGATCATTCATTGGAGGCTTTGGCAACTGACATCCAACGGGTTCGTAGAGACCCTTTTAGGCGAAATCCCCAAAGGCCCAAACCACGCAAGATTCTTGTAAACTTCCATACGTACTCTATTAAGGAGCAGATCCTTAACCTGGCGTTAAAACAAAAGTCCTTGGTCGGGAAGGGTTTTAACTTTTTGATAAGGTCAGATCTCTCCAGAGTTACCTTGGAGAAACAGTGGAAGTTTGGGAGGTGGCTAGAAGCATTTAGGAAACTGGGAGCGACTGCCCAACTAATTTTTTCCGCTGCCTTAAAAATCATGCACAATAACAGAATGTTTAATATTGAATCTGTGCAGGCAGCTGACGACTTATTATTAGATTTGGGCAATAAAGGTGACAAGGGCAATAAGGGTTGTGGTTAATAAGACACTACTCAGTAGGCTTCTCCTTTTCTCATTTCTTTTTTTTTCTTATCTTTTTTTTTCTTTTTTTCCTTTCCCTTCTTTTCCTCCACTAAAATTTTTTTTTTTTTGATGAGAGAGAGTGGGGAGGAAGGGGAGGGAGAAGTGAAGAGTTGGCAAGAATTGAAAAAAAAATATAAAGAAATGGGAGAAAAAGAAAAGGGTTCATATCCCCCCCAAAAAATAAAAGAAATTATATAACAAAAGAAGGAAAATTCACATATTATATAAGGTGTATATAAAAAAAAAGAAGTGAATTCTAAAAGAGGAAATAGAAAATGAAAAAAAAAATGAAGGGAAAAATAAAAATACAATAAAAGGAGAAAAAAAAAGAAAATCCCTCCCTCCTAAATTTATCCTTGTTTTAACTTTTTTTTCCCTTCGCATAGCCATTTTGTAGACTTCCCCTTACCCCTTTTCACTCTCTTTTCATGTAGGCGGGTAGGGCTTATCTCTTACCCTCTTCACCGAACATATGGTCAACCATAGTAACGACCTCCATCTTCAAAATACTAAAGCCACCCATGAGAAAGGCCAACTCTTGGATCCAATTTTCACCAACATTAAGAACCTGAATACCCAGGATCCCACCCCTTTGCCTTGGACAGACCATATGCTGATCTCTATGCATTGGTCACTCAAAACAACTTATGCTCCTAAACAGAAAACTAGGATACGTACCAGACGGTGGTATAAACTAGTACCAGAGGAATGGGAAGCTAAACTACGTGAAACCACTGGCCCTCTGCCCACGGACCCTAACTCCGCTGACAGAGAATTCAATGATTGGCTAGCCCATCCCCTAGACAGTCTTGTCCCTCTTACCAGTACATTAAAACACGTTAAAAGAACTAATCCCGCTCCCTGGTACACACCCGCCCTCAATGCCCTTAAGAAGGAGTGCAAAAAGGCAGAACGCTCCTGGAGAAAAAACAAGTTGACACCAGATAAAAATGCGTATCAGTCCGCTATGAAAGCATACAAACGAGCCCTTCACGCTGCAAAAAGTGCCTTTTACGAGGAAAAAATAAAAAGTTCCTCTTGTTCAGCCAAAGAGACCTTCTCCATCCTTAAAGAGCTCCTCCAAGTCCCTGACCCCCCACAGAAACCCATGGACCCCAAGGCAGCGGAAGAAAAATGCGTCAATCTGGCCACCTTCTTTGACGAAAAAATCAAAAAAATCATCACCTCCCTTCCTGCCTTTAATCCTAACACTATAATGAGAGCCAAGGAGTCGTCGTCTCCACTCAATAAGCCACAGCTAGCGGCGCTCAGACCAGTTACAGAAGAGGAAGTGATGGCTACACTCATTTCAACTAAGAGTGGAGCCCCCAGTGACCCAGTTCCCATACGGTTCGTCAAAACCATCCCTCAGACCATAGTCCCTCCATTGACGGCCCTCATTAACATATCGCTGGCACTAGGAGAAGTCCCCTCAAACTGGAAGGAGGCCGTCGTTAAAGGGCTTCTCAAAAAACCATCGCTAGATCCGGCAGACCTATCCAACTACAGACCTATCTCCCTCCTCCCCTGGATAGGCAAGGTCGCCGAAAAATTAGCCAACAAAAAACTATCACATTTCCTGGAGTCAAACCATCTCCTTAACGACTCACAGACGGGCTTCAGACCAGGTCAGGGTACGGACACCGCCCTTCTAGCAGCAGTAGAAAAGACCAGGGAAATTATCGACACAGGAGGATCAGTGGCAGTGGTCCTCCTAGACCTGAGTGCGGCCTTTGACACGGTCAGTCACCAGGTCTTAATCCATCGTCTCGATAACATCGGGGTGAAAGACAAGGCGCTAAAATGGCTCTCGTCCTTTCTCTCCCGACGCTCCTTCCAAGTATGGGAAGGTGAAAGCCGCTCCCCCTCCATTCCCCTCCAGTGTGGTGTGCCACAGGGCTCATCCCTGAGCCCCACGCTGTTCAACGTGTACATGGCCCCACTGGAGGAACTGGTGTCCCCATTTGGTATCTCTATAGTTAGCTACGCTGACGACACACAGCTGGTGGTAACGCTTTCCCACCCCAAGCTAGAGCCCTCCAATCTCCACGACTGCCTAGCTAGTGTACATCAGTGGATGAGTGACTCTGCCTTGAAATTAAACGGCTCCAAAACAGAGATCCTGCTCCTAGGACATAACGGCCCGAACCTCCCCCTAACATCTGGCCCGCTTGCATGGGTGAACCACCCACCCCCAAGACTGAGGTCAAAAGTCTTGGAGTATGGCTGGAGACCGATCTCACTTTCAGGACACAGGCAAGAAAGACTGCCGGCATTTGCTATGGACTTCTGAGATCCTGCAGGAAGGTACTTCCTCTACTACCCTTCCAATCGCGTCTCTTGCTGATCCAAGGCCTAATCTTATCTAGGCTGGACTACAGCAACGCCATTTACCTAGGAGCTCCAGAATCCACCCTCCAAACGCTTCAAAAAGCCCAGAATGCCGCAGCCCGACTCCTAACAAACACCCCGGCCAGAACATCTGCCAAGCCCGCACTGAGGACGCTGCACTGGCTCCCCATTAGAGAAAGGGTAACTTTCAAGGCCCTCTGTCTGACCCACAAGGTACTGCACAATGTTGGCCCCCCTATCCTAGGTAAGTGGATTACACCGTACAGACCAACGAGAGCGCTCCGTTCCGAACATGGGAACTACATCACGATCCCCAAGGTGAAGAAGGCCCGGTTCGGTGGCCGTCGTTTTTCGGTCAATACGGGGAAAAAATGGAACACACTCCCCCTGAGCCTCAGAACAGAACCAAATCTCCTTCGGTTCAGGAAGTCCCTCAAAACCCTACTCTTTCCCTGAGCCATTCTCTCCCCCCGGCTTTCTCCCCTTTGTGAGTAAGAGGTTCAGCGCTGGGATACCCTCTGGGTGACTACGCGCTTTAGAAATCTTTTAAATAAATAAATAAATAAAAAATCTGTCTTTTTGACATGGGGTGTTTTGGGGGGGGGGGGCTCGGCGAGGGGTGCTATCTACTGGACTCGATCCGGTTAGATATAGCAAGGGTTTCCCATGGGGTGGGTGGGGGGGTCTGCGGGGGCACAGGGGTAGGTGTGGGGTTGGCTTATGGGTAGGCTTTTGGGAGAAGTAAAAAAAATTCCTCATTTTCCAATTGTTTTTGGGGGGGGTTTAGTATTAAACAGATAATGTATAGTGACCTTTGGTTTAGATATCTCAGCATATTGGCACGCTTTTTCTTTTTTTTTGGGCAATGGAGCTGCGTCTGGGACACTGAATATGGCTAGTATAAAATATATCTCGTGGAATGTCAATGGCCTCCGCACTAAACCAAGGGCTGATAAAATCATGCAGTATTTAAGAGACTCTGATGCACAGGTCATAATACTACGGGAGACTCACTTAATCCAGACTGAAATGCAGGCCTTAGTTAAGAGGAACAGGTGGATTGATTTTGCGATCTCAACTTCTCAAACTATGAACATTAGAGGAGTGTCTCTTATCTTTAGGAAAGAACTGAAAGCCAGGTTGGTTTCCCAAATGGTTGACCCAGGTGGCAGATGGGCCTTAGCCTTGGTTATTATAGCTGGAGCCCAGTTTACAATTCTAGGTTACTACGGGCCAAACCAAGATGACCTCTCAACTCTTGAGACTATTTTTTTACACTTACTTTCCTTTCCTGAACCAGTTATCCTGGCAGGAGACTTTAATATAGTATTGGATCCTGTCTTAGACAAATCTCCAAATAGCCGTTCCCAAGTCCATTCTAAAACTAGGACTTTTTTGCTCAGCTCAATGAAGCAATATGGATATGTTGATATTTGGAGAGTAAGGTCAGGTGTGCAACAGGGTATTTCTTTCCGAAATTATAAATACCATCAGCAGTCCAGAATTGATTATATACTAATCAGTCAAAGATTGGTAGCTTCTGTTAAGACTATTCTATATATTCCCCTATACCTATCTGACCATTCAGCGGTCTGTATGGATCTTGTGGGGCCTATTAAAACTACCCCCAGCAGTTGGTCCTTTGATCGCTCCCTACTCTCTGATCCAGATGATATCTTGTTTCTTAAAACTGAAACACACAACTTTATGAGGGTTAACATCGGCTCGGCAGCCCCTGGAGTGGTTTGGGACTCCTTTAAGGCTGTTCTGAGAGGTCTTATCACGGGCAAGGTAACATATCGGAGGAAACAACACAAAGAGGAAATCACCTCTATTGAGGCAGACATAGCAAAAATACAAACAGACATTGACGCTAACCATTCTGCCCCTGACTCCGTGTTGAATCCGCACCGTAATCAACTTTTAGTTCTGAAGGGACGATTGGGCTCAGTTCTGAATTAAAGAATTCAGCAGAAGTGGGAGGCTAGTAAGTTGGCCCACTTTCAGTACGGTGAGGGGGCAGGAAAATTACTGGCCTGGAAGACCAAAGTTGATCAGGTCCGTAACAATATAGAATCAATTAGTGCAAATGACACTATACTTTCTTCAGATGAAGATATCGGACGGGCCTTCTGTGGATTCTTCCAATCAATCTACCATGAGGATAATAAGATCAATCCAGAGCTCATTGACGGTTGGTTGAGTGGTATTCCACTCCCGGCACTTTCTGCTGAACAGCAAATATTTTTGGATAGTGATATCTCCGAAGAAGAGGTCAAAATGGCCATTCAAAATAGTAAGAAGGGGAAGGCAGCAGGTCCCGACGGGCTCCCTGCCAAAATCTATTGAGCCCTGGAACAAGAAAATGTGTCCTTCCTCACCATTCTGTTTAATCATATATTGGTGGATGGCCAGCGTCCCCCTCTATCTTGGGATAGTGCCTCTATAACCCTAATTTTGAAACCGGGGAAATCACCCATAGCTTGCGGATCTTATAGACAGATTTCCATTCTGAATGTAGATCACAAAATCTTTACTACAGTTCTTGCAAAAAGATTGGCATTGGTGGCACCGGATGTTTTACACCACGATCAAAAGGGGTTTGTAAAAGGACGCCAACTATATGAACTTACATATGACCTAATCGGGGCAATTGACATGGCATCGGCCGAGGCCCTCCCTCTTGCTGTCCTCACGTTGGATGCAACTAAGGCCTTCGACAGAGTCAACTGGTTGTACCTGTCGGGGGCCTTGGCCAAATTTGGTGTGGGTAAAGGGTTTCGGTGAGCTGTTAGTCTTTTATATCAAAGCCCCACGGCACGTGTTTTGGTTAACGGAGATCTATCAGACCTTTTTAACATCTCAAGAGGGACACAGCAGGGCTGCCCACTCTCCCCTCTCCTATTTGATTTTTATATTGAACCCTTTGCCCAACGGCTGAGGGGGGATATCGATATCAAACCCTTTAGATATAGGGGATGGGAGAGGAAAGTGGCCCTATACGCGGATGATCTCCTCATTTTTTCATCTGAGATTCATACTGCACTTCCTGCAGTCTTTAAAGTTGCTCTGGAATTTGGGGGAGTCTCGGGCTACGAGATTAATACTGCAAAAACCTAGATGATGGTTTGGAATGATGATGAGGGGGTCAGCAATATTCAAGCGGGTTCTAGTATGCGTTATCTTGGTCTTAACATTGTGAAAGACATTAATCAAATTGCCTCTTTAAATTTTTCAAGTGTTGCAAAAGATTGCCGCAAACTTATGATTGCTTTGTCTCATCTTCCTCTTTCTTTAATAGAAAGAGTTCATTTGATTCAAATATCTATTTTACCTAAGGTCTCCTTTTTATTTAATACTATCCCTTTATTTTTTGAGCCATCTTGGTTAGTAAAATTACAGGCAGAAATTACATCTTTTATTTGGAACAAGCATCGTCCAAGGATTGCCTGGAAGAAACTCAGGCGACGTAGGGAGAAGGGCGGGTTGGCAGCTCCAGACCTTCAAATGTACGCATGGGCGTTTCAGATGTCTCATGCCCGCATGCTGTTAAAGGTGCCTTTGAAATATGGGGTAGGGACTTTATATTCTGCCTTGCTCATGGGGGAAGGAGTTAATCAATCAGGCTTCTTATTCAAATTTGGAAACCCCAAGTTTTTCAAGAAGATTAAACTAATGGTGCTGATGGGGATGGCCAAAACGTGGTCGGAATTAACAAGAGCTATTAGGTTGGGGTATTTTAGCAGCAGAACACCCCTCTGTGATCTTCCCAAAAGCCCTGTTTGGTTAGGAGATAGCCTGGCAATCCCACTAAAGGATGTAGGGTTGGAGGTTTGGGGTGATCTTTTTTTGGAGGGAGAATTACTTTCATGGGCCTATCTTAAGATTAAGATCGGTTCAAACTTTGCTAGATTTAAGTACATGCAAATTGCAAGCTGGTCCCATGCTTATAAGACTTCGTATCTTAGACAGAAAAAATTTCCCCTTGGTGGTCATAGTCAGTTAATAACTCGCCTAATAGATAATCCTGTTGTTAAGAAAGAAATTTCCTTGCGGTACAATCTTATCTTGGATGAAGTGGATGGCGAATTTCGGCTACCTGACCAGCTGTGGGGTTCTCTCACTGTCAATTGTAATGCACAAGACCTCTCGACCTCCTCATGTAAACTGTTATGGGATATTGTTAAACCTGCATGGCTTCGTAGGAACCATCTTTTCACCCTACATAGAGCGTATTATTCTCCCCTTAGGCTTTCAAAATTTTCCGAATGGAACTCTGTAGCTTGTGCTAAGTGTGGCCTTGTAGCTGCTTCATATGCCCACATGTTCTTTGAATGTCCCCATCTGGCCTCATTTTGGAATGCGATTAGTAACACTCATACTAAATCTTTGGGCCTTCAAATAACCCTCGATCTTCCATCAGTGATCTTTGGAATCGCGGAAGGAGGCCAAAATCCAGCAAAAAGTTTAACCTTCTACTCAACTCTACTGGCCAGAAGGGAGATCTGCAAAAAATGTAAAGACTCTTTACCCCCTACTCTTAATGACTGGTACGCATCAATGTTGCAGGTCTCCAAACTAGATCTGGCTAGGGCCGTCAATCAAAGTAAAAAAGCATTCTGGCACCTTTTGATTTGGGAACATTGAGAGATCTGTTTTTTTATTTTTCCCCCGGGTCCGATGATTACGCTACTGTGGCTTATGCTAAGCCTGGTGCCGTTCTCCGGTACCAAGCCCGGTTCCTATCGGCTGTAGTTTCCACCGATCTTCCGCTCCTTTATGGTCTCCTCCGTTAGGTTTATACCAAGGGGTGGTTGCCATTGCTGAGGGATGATGTTTCTCCATCATACTTATCCCCTACCAGTATATAACTGAGACAGCATGCCGTAACCCCAACGGTTGGCTTAACTGGAAACCATGGTGGTAAATGAGGAAAAAAAAAGAGGAATTTAAAGGTTGGCAAGTGGTTTTAAATGCTTAGTTGACATGGCATTATAAATGTCACTCATAGACTCTGCAGTGGGAGGCCTGAGACATATTTAAAGGGCTAATTGAGTGGGTGGTACAATCAGTGCAGCAGGCCCATTAGTAGCATTTTATATACAGGCCCTGGACACATTTAGTGCACTCCACTAGGGATTTATAGTTAAATTAAATATGCCAATTGTGGATAAGTCAATCAAACCATGTTTAAGGGAGAGAACACATGCACCTTAGAACTAGTTGGCAGTGGAATAGTGCTCAGAGTCCGGAGGCCTACAAAAATAATTCAGCAAAATTGGAGGCAGCAGGCAAAACAATTTGGGAGATAAACACCCAAAGGTTGACAGGTTTACCAAATAAAATACCCCTCATTAATGCACTGTTCCCTGACAAACAAAGTGCAACTTACTATGAATTCCTAATCCACTTCAAAGTAAAAACTGACAATTACTACAAAATTATAATAGTTTTTAAACAGGCAATGGGGCACTCAATGCTTAAACTATACCCACACACACAACACATGCAAGGCTGCAGTTACCACTTCACCAACTCTTTTGGTAGCATGTACAAAAATCTGCACTATCTCTAGAATATGCAACAAATAGTCAATTTGCTTTGGAAATTAAAATGTTTAAAGTCCCTGCATACCTACCAGCAACAGATGTAGCTAACCATTACAACATGCTAATATAATCTGAATTTTAGCAAAGAAATTCGATTAATGAACTACTTCAAAAGACAACTGGGATGACAAACTGAACCACTCTTGACTCAGACACCAACCCAAATTCTAAATACGACAGCACCATGGGTCAACCAGGCAAAACTAAAAATACAGTGGAAGGATGGCACAATCCCATGAGGAACACGGTCAAGACTGATTTGCATATGGCCGGATCTGAACTGAGGTGGCGAAGTGAGCTAAATAACGATTATGGTTTTAACCCAGATCTATTAGTGACTGGGGGTTTGTGTCCGAAAGATTTCAGCCCTCCATCCATCACCTTATTGTGTTTGCATTGTTCACCCTAAGTTAGCAGGGTATGTCCAGATGTGCGTCCTTTGCTCACAGTGCCACTGGATTCAAGCTAACCTGGCTGATGAGGGGTGTTACCCAGAAACCGGTCCCAGGATGCTTATTTCTGGTCCAGGAAAGACTTGGCTTTGCAGTTCAGGGTGGACTTTTTCCATGAGAAGCAGGGTAAAGACTGATTTGCATACGGCTGGGTCATAACTGGGGTGGTGAAGTGAGCTAAATAAACATGATGAGTTTAATACAGATCTCATAGTGACTGGGGGTAACTGTCTGAAAAGTTTCAGCACTCCGTCCTTCATCTTAATGTGTTTGCATTGTTATCCCTAAGTTGGAATTGTTTACTCACAAATGTGGGTCCCTTGCACACTTTGCCACTGAATTCAAGCTAGCCTGATTGATCAAGGGGTGTTCTGGTCCCAGGATGCTTGCTTACAGTCCAGGGAAGACCTGGTTTTGTGGGCACATAGTAGCCCAGCACACTTTAAACACAATTTGTAACAACAAATGAGTCAAAAAGAATCTAGTTTCACGAGCAAGTCGATGTTTTCAGTTTCAGTTATTCTTTATTGTTCAATCTTTAAAAGCTTTGGACAGCATCACTTTTGGAACCGCCAATGTGTTTCGTCCCAACCAGGAACTTCTTCAGGGCTTGAACAGTGAGTATTATAAGAGGTTATTAGGTATTGTGGTGATTCCTGTGGAGCGGAGACGACCGAGGACCCTCTTTGCGGACCCGAACTATTATATCCGGGTCATTACCTTGTAAAACAGACTTTCCATCTATCAAATATGATGCTTAACACACGAAGAAACGTTCTAAAGTGAGATCTTATAATCACCAGTTGTGAATAATAAAGGGTCACCACATAGAACACTCTTCTCTTTGAGATATATTGCTACCTTTTAAGAACTCATAAGAAATTGTCAACAAGAACTTATAAGAAATTGTCCACCAGAATAGACTATACTCACTGTTCAAGCCCTAAAGAAGTCCCTGGTTGGGACGAAACGTTTTGGCGGTTCCAAAAGTGATGCTGTCCAAAGCTTAGTAAAGAATAACTGAAACTGAAAACATCGACTTGCTCGTGAAACTAGATTCTTTTTGACTCATTCGTTGTTACAAATTGTGTTTAAAGTGTGCTGGGCTACTATGTGCTGTTAAATTGTTGAGGGTCAGGTTCTTTGAATCAGCCTTTAACTTGAGGGAGTATAGGGAATTGTGCTCCCAGCCCGTTGTTTGCACCTTTTCTTTTCACCAAAACTGATAGGGACTTTTAAGACTAGTGCTGGCATCTTATGCTTTGATTCCCTTTCTCTTATCCAAGACCTGGTTTTGTAGTTATGGATGGACTGTTCCCATGAGGAACAGGGTCAAGACTGATTTGCAAATGACTGGGTCTGAACTGGGGTGGTGAAGTAACATAACGATGATGGGTTTAATCCAGAACTAATATTGACTGGGGGTGAATGTTGAAAAGTGTCAGCGCTCCCTCCATCTTCTTATTGTGTTTACAATTCCTTCCAAGCCAGACTAGGAAGAACCCAACTAGCAAGCTACAAATTCATAGTAGTTCCCCACAATGAACAAAACTATCAACAACCAAGGATAGAAGAGTCAGTAAATTAAGTCAAACGTATAATAACTAAACCAGACAGATAAATGCACGAAATGTTACAAATTATAGTCATAATCTTCATAAATATCAAAGGAGTGGACAATTTAGAAATTATAGCTAAATCCATTGGTGGCTGGTGACATTTGAAAGTGGTGAGGCGGAAAACCTCTGTAGGAGTGCCCGCTGGCGAGCGAGCCCGACCATCATAAGAGTTTAAAAAAAAAAGAGTAGGTTAATTGTGCATTTTCAAATAAATTTCAGAAAGCAAGAAAGTTGATAAAGCAATTGTGAAAAAGTTGTTATAACATCAATCAAGAGATTTCACATGTTAATGACATAGGTACCTGCTTGCTTAATGATAAGGGATTCTGGGCAATTTTAAAGTGCAATTCTTGTTAAAAAAGTGTGCACCTTTAATTCCAGGCACTTACAGATCATGTTATTCCACTTAAACAAGCATGTTTTGCTTTCAGGATGCCTGCGTGTTCCTTTGTGTGTGGAAGCATTGGATGCCTCTTTCCCGCTCCTACAATTGAGATGATATCCGTCTTGTAAGAACATCTTTTTGCTGAACCAACTTGTCCCTTCCTTTGAAAGTAATCCAGTGCTAAGAATATTCTGCTATAGGTTGTATCTCGTCCCAGGAGGGGAGTTTCTGCAAGATGAGTGGAGGGGAGTTTCTCCAGGATGAGCCTGTCAGACTCTTGTTGAGAAAAGCGCAATTCAAATGTTATCTTTTCTTTTGGTGTGCTACCCCCTTGCAACAAATCTGACCCACCCCCTGTTCAGCTACTTTTCACCTTCCGGGTGACCTTGTTGGACATCTTTCCAAACAAGGGACCAAAAATGCTGCTTTAATGGTCCTTTTCAAGATCATATTGTGAATATTCAAAAGTATTCTGGTCATTTGTGACGTAGGTTGAGAAAACATGAAAGAACATTCTTTCACGATTTCACACATACAATCTCTCTGATACAAAAACACATACAAGTATTTGAATATGAAAACTAAAAACACACTATCAAAATAAATATAATACCAAAATAAACCTAAATGCAGAGGAATAAACAACAACTATCAAATGTGAAAGAACCCATGAAGCCCACAGGCTGTCAGGAAAACTAAAAACACACTGTCAACATGATTTTTTTATTTTTTTTATTTTGTTTATATGATTTTCAATATAGAAGGAAGTACAAAAAAGAGAGAAGAAGGCAATTGCATAATCCTTACAAATAAGACAATAAATACACGCACCAGGTGTCATTGAGGCACTAAGGTAGAATCAGAACATCTGTTGCATTCAGTATGTTAATCATTAAACAGCCATATTACGATGACATGAGTCCGAGATCAATAAGAAAAAAAGGGTAATTTGTCCAGTACATCCGAAACTTACAACACAGTACTGCATTTCAACATTTCCACAATATTAACAATGAGGTGTGTATTTGCTATTGGCACTGATAATGTAGATACCATTGTAAAGCAATCAGTTATTCCTTACTTGTGAGACTGTAATATGCCTTATGCCATCTATGCTTTCCCCATCTAATGTAGTTCACAGACAGTTGATTTCGACTTAGCTCACTGCTTACACAGTCAGGGGGGAAATAGTTTCCTCACCCACTGTCACCTCATTGTCGCTGGAAGTATCTGCAGTGCTCAAGAGATACACCTGGAGGGGCCCCCAGATATCTTTAGGTCTGCATTTTCATGGTAGCGTATCAGCATATACAGTGTGTTGCTCTTGGCAATGTATGATATCTGCTAGCCAATCCTTAAATTTTGGCGCCCTGCCACGCCCCCATCGACATGCTACTCTGCGCTTGGCGGGCAATAGTGCTTTAACAAAAAATGTTGTTTGGGTATCTGCATAGTATACCCCAATAACATAATCAGTGGGTCTTTATCAAAGGGACATCCAGTTATTGCCTGAATAGCTGTATGCACTTCTGCCCAGTAGTCCCATACCCCAGGGCACTCCCATGCTAGTTGTATGAACCCTGCGCCCTCCGCCTTGCATCTTAGACATCTGTCGTCCTCTGATAATTGGAATCTCAGCTTCAGTACCGACGTATAATATAGCCGCTGTAGATAATTGTAGTGTATAACTTTTACCCGGCTGCTCGCAGATATGTGAGCAGTTATAGCACAACAGTAGTACCACTGTTCCTCTGTAATTTCATTTCCAATATCCATCCCCCATCTCATACGAGTCGGGCTATCGGCCTCTTGGCTGTATGTTCTTATGTTCCTATATAATCTTGACACTAAGTGCCCGTCTGCGCCCGAGCTCAGCATCTTGTCCAATGGGGCGGCTATCTCGGGTTCAGTCAGGTAATCCGGAAGTACCCCCCTCAATCCTTGTGAGAGGCGTATGTAATAGAACACTTCAAGTGGGGTAGGCTGAAGCTCTTGGAACAATTGTTCCTTCTTTCGCAGTTGCCCATCTTGGAATAAATCTCCTCACTTAGTAATCCCTAGACGTCTGCACTTTGCTCGAAATCCAGATTCCTGTAAAAGAGGCATCAGAGGGTGGTATGTGAGTGGCGTCTGTGGGAGTATATCAGCTGCACCTGTAATTTACGTGCTATGCGTCGCCAGGCATCCATTGTGCACGATACAGTGGTGTGTTTGGTGTCTATCGCTGTGACTGAGCCGTGTATAAGGCCAGATAGTGGCAGCAGATGTGCCACCCAGTCCTCTGCTGCAAGTTGAGGCATATATGGTGTTGGTACCATCCAGTGGTATGCGTATTGCGCCTGTGCACTCATATAATATACCTCGAAATCTGGTACGACAAACCCACCTTTATCATATGGCAACGTTACCGTAGCCCATTTTAGGCGCGGGTGCTTCCCTCCCCAAAACAATCGCAGTAATTCTGAACGTAGTGTTGCAAGGAAGAATGCACCCGGATGGTAAAATAACCATCTTTATAAGTGATGCTCTACCCGCCAAGGAGATCGGTAATGAGATCCAGCGTGTTTTATTATCTGTCAATTTGGTAAATGCCGTCCCATAATTTAATCTTAACGTCTCATCCTTATCTGTAGATACTTGTATTCCCAGGTATCGGAGGTCCGAACCACACCATTCGAGTGGGTAATCTAGCTGAAATTCCTTAACAGCTTCGGTGAGGGGAAAAAATTGTGATATACTCCAATTTATCTGCATGCCTGACATCCTCCCATACACCAAAAATTCTCTTAACAATGGGTTGAGGTTCGTCTGGGGGTCTTTGACGTATAGCGTCAAGTCATCCGCGTATAATGACACCCCTATTTGCCTCTGGAAGCAGTTAAAAGCGCTTTCCTTATGTAATTGTCTTATCCGACAAGCTAGGGGTTCTATCACCATGGCGAACAACAGGGGGGACAGGGGGCACCCCTGTCGAGTTCCTCTTGTGATCGAGAGGTGTGTGGATAACCGGCCATTAATCAGGACTCTAGCGGTGGGTTGCGTGTATAACAAACGGAGCCATGATATAAACAATTTGGGGAACCCATTCTATGTAGTACATTGAACAAGTAATGTCACTCAACCAAGTCGAATGCTTTTGTGGCATCCAGAAATACAGCGGCGACCGGTAGGTCGGGCGCTATGGTTTGGATCAGTGAAAAAAGGGTGCATAAATTGTGACTTGTGGAGCGTCCCGGGACAAATCCTGCGTGGTCTGGGAGCACTATTTTGGTCATAAGCAGGGAAAGACGTGTGACTAATACCTTGGCCAATATTTTGGTGTCGCAATTGATAAGGGACAGTGGATGATAAGAATCGCTGTCTACGGGATCCTTCCCTGGTTTCAGGAGGGAGGTAATATTCACCTCCCGTATCGAGCAGGGCAATATTCCAATCTCCAGGGATTCTTCGTAAACCTCTTTAAGGACTGGGGCCATGATGTCTATGTAGTGTTTGTAAAATTCAGCCGGCAATCCATCGCTGCCCGATGCCTTGCCATTTTTTAATGACATAATTGCCACCCTAATCTTATCCAGCTCTAGGGGGGCTGCTAGGAACTGCCTGTGTACGTCGCTTAACCAGCATAGTGCTATGTGATCAAAAAACTCTTCGGTGCCCTCTGCTGTGTGCCCATGAGTCGTGTAAAGCGTTCTGTAGTGTGTATGAAAGGCTTGAAGAATTCCTTCTGTGTCCCTGTAGTGCCCACCATCCTTTGTAGTGACTTCTTGTACAGTGTTTCCAAACCGGGGATGCCTAATAATTTCAGCTAATGCACTTCCTGGTCTTTCACCTTCGCAGTACTTACGGGCCACACAGTGCTTCCCCTTAAATGTCATCTCTCTGTCAGCTTCCTCTTCAAATTCTGACAGTTTCTGTCTAAATTCTTTATGGAGTTTCCCTTCATTAGTCCTAACCATCCGCGCTTCCAATGCTTTCAACTCTCTCTCCAATTTGTGTATAGTGCCCCCTATGTCTCTTAATATCCCGAAGCTTTTAGCTATACAGAACCCTCTCACTGTGACTTTAAACGCCTCCCATATCGTCTCCACACTATTCACTGATCGTTTATTCCGAGGGAAAAAACTAGTAATTTCTTCCCCCAATTCCGTGCTGATAGCACTGTCTAGAAGGGCTGTGGGTTGCAGTCTCCACGAGGGTCTGACTCTATCGTACCCAGGAAGCTTCAGTTGCACTAATACAGGGCAGTGATCCGAGTAACTGTCAACATGAATTTAATACCAAAATAATCATACATGCGGAAAAATAAGCGACAGCTATCAAATGTAAAAAAGAAGCCGGGAGGCCCCCCAGGCTCTAAGGATTGATGGGCAGGTGCAGAGACAATCTAATACAAGTGCATTTGTTTGGATGGCTTTGAGAGTGTCTGTAAACGAGTTATGGCCCTTTTCATATTATCAGTGTATAGAACAGTGTGTATCTTTGCCAGATGCCTCGATCTGCTTCTCGCTGTGATCGTGTGCCCCACCACCTGGCCAGTACCCTCTAACCTGAAAATACCATGAGTCTGCAGAAGCCAAGGGAAGACCGTCGATCTTGCCGAAGTCTGAACTCAACACATTGGTTCAGGAAGCTGCGTGCTGAAAACCTCAGTGCAACTGCAAGTGGGGCAGCTGTGAAGAATGTACCCACATGATGAAATACCTCTAGATTTTAGAATAGCAGCAAATTTCCAGAACCATTTTCGAGAGACCATTCAGTTAGGTTACTGTAAGGTGTGACAACTCTGTCATTCAGATTACATACAGCATTCGATCCTGTAAATATTTTAAAGTCCTATATGGCTCATCCCCACTCATGGACGCTGAGGATAATTATTAAAGACTTTCAGCATGTCTCTTAAGATCGGTGCTGCTACGTGCAGCTGGTGTGACATGAGTTAAAGGGACTGGATCTTCTGCACAGCATGGATCACACGTGCATGCACTTAGGAGGACTTTGGGTCCGCGGAGGAGGGTGTTTCAGGGTCCACGGTGCAGGCATCTAATGTGCAGAAACAGCATTGTTTTGAGCCCGGCTCACTGCCCGGGTGACACCACAGAGACGCCAGTCCAGCCATCAGGATGTTCCAGGGAGTTCTGCCCATGAAGGGGCTCCTGTGTTGCCTTCTGCTTTTCACCTCCATGCACAAGAGCCCCTGGGATGGCCAGGAGATCTGATATAAGTTCACTGGACTGCTCTACCCGGAGGATGACCTCTTCCTTTCCTCTGGAATTCCTGTGCTCAGTGGGCAGTGCTGCCTACCAGTTGGAGGGGGTCTGGCAGCAGAATGGCAAGGACCCAACTGTCTGGGATACCTTCACCCAAGAGCAAGGGCTGCCCAGTGGGGGTGTGGCCAGTAACAGCCTGAAGCACAAGTTACTTACCTTCGGTAACGATACATCTGTAAGAAACAGTAGTTAGTGTTAGATTCCTTACCTTAGAATATCCCAAGGTGTCAGACTGAATCCGGAAAGTTTTTGTCAGCAGTACCCCTGCACGTCGGTAGGCGTCGTCTGCGGCTCCGTGTCCGTTGTCGGAGTCGTGATCGCCGGGATGATGTGGTCGGAGTACTTAGACGCCACCCTTGCGTGCTGATGTCAGTTCTGTACATAGCTTTCCGCGCCAGGAACGCAGAGCCATGCAAGAAACCGACACTGGTGCTATGAAACTAGGGCCCTCAAAGGGAGATACCTTAACCCTAGATATCGGTTCGCAGAACAGGGAGGATGGGTGGGGCGGTAAGGAATCTAACACTAACTACTGTTTCTTACAGATATATCATTACCGTAGGTAAGTGACTTGTGCATCTGAAAGAAACAGGTTAGTGTTAGATTCCGTACCTTAGAATAGATACCCCAGCAATACCAACCCCAGTGGTGGGTCTGCAAACCAAGATCACACCAGAAAGTCCTGAAGAACGGATCGGCCGAAAAAGCTATCTCTCCATACTTGGCTGTCCAGGCAGTAGGGCTTAGCAAACGTGTGCAGCGAGGCCCACATAGCTGCCTGACAGATGTCCTGAAAGGGGACTCCCTGACCCAGGGCAGTAGTAGCCACAAGACCCGAGTGGAATGGACGGGCAGCCCCACAGGAGGCTCCTTTTTCGCCAAGAAGTAACAGACCTTGATGCACAAAACGACCCACTGAGATATGGTCCGCATGTGCACTGCCCGTCCCTTCTTAGCGCCTAGTAACCAACAAAGAGCTGGTTGTCCACCCGGAGCTGGCGTGTGCGGTCTACATAGAAGGAGAGCGCACTTTTTTGGTCCAGACGGTGGAGCCGCTTTTCCTCTTTCGAGGGATGCGGAGGTGGAAAGAAGATGGGCAAGGTGATGGACTAGAACTGAATTGTAGGAGCACTCCGAGTTTAACTGGTTTTCCAATCTCGTACACTGGTGCTGTGATTGTGAAGGGTTGTCAATCCTGGTACTTAAGTAGTTATGGTGAAAATTGAAGGTGATGGACTGCCCGATATGAAAGGCTGTAACCAACTTGGGGAGGAAAGAAGGACAAGTCCTCAAAACAACCTTGTCCGGATGGACAGAGAGGAAAGGAGGCTTAGAAGGCTTAGAAGACAGAGCCTGGAGCTCACTCACTCTCCTGGCAGAGGTGATGGCAACCAGGAATGCAGTTTTAAGAGTAAGAAGACAAAGAGGACAGTTATGAAGTGGCTCAAAGGGAGCGCACATCAGTAAAAGGTTCAAGTCCCACTGAGGCAGCATGAAGGTAACAGGAGGAAACATGTGTGTGATGCCTTTCAAGAATCTATTTACAACAGGGGACTTGAAAAGAGAAGGCTGATCAGGAAGGCTTAAGAAGGCTGAAATGTCCGAGAGATGGCCTTTGGTAGTGCCCAGAGCAGAGCCCTGCTGGGCAAGAGAAAGAAGGAAGAGGAGAACCTCTGAAAAGGGGCAGAAAGTGGATCCACAGCCTTTGCTGTGCACCATGCCACAAATTTGTTCCACCTGCAGGGGTATACCGTTTTTGTGGAGGGACGGCTGGTGCCAGAATCACATCACTGACTTCAGGAGGCAAGTCAAATATCCTTAACTGTTGCAGCTCAATCTCTACACATGTAGGTGGAGACTGGACAGGGTTGGTTGGAGGACCGTCCCCTGCTGCTGCGACAGAAGGTCCTCCTAAAGAGACAGACGAATTGGGGGATCGACTGACATGCTGAGTAGCTCGGGATACAAGTATCTTCATGCCCAGTCCGGAGCCACAAGGATGACTTGGGCCTGGTCTCGCCTGATCTTCTTCATCACTCTGGGCAGAAGTGGTATAGGCGGAAAGGTGTACAACAGATGGCAGCTCCACTCGCGATGAAAATTCCAACGCGAAGAACTGATGACATTGCTCGTTCTCTTCGGTGGCAAATAGATGTAACCAAGGCTCTCCCACTGCTGAAAGAGCCCTTGCGCCATGTCCGAGTTCAGACGCTATTCGTGATCCATCATGCACTGGCTGCTGTTCAGGCAACCTGCCAGGTGTTGAACCACAAGGGTGATGCCAGGGTGTTCCAGCCATGTCCAGAGGCGCAGAGCCTCCTGACAAAGGGTCCACGGACCCACCCCGCCCTGTTTGTTGCAGTACCACATGGCGGTGGTGTTGTCTGTGAACACATGCACTACACTTCCATGTACAGAGGAAAGGAATGCCTTCAGTGCAAGTCGGATCACCCGCAGCTCCAGAAGATTGATATGGAACCGGGAATCCACCGGAGACCAGAGGCCTCTGATCTCCGCCTCTCCCAGATGGCCCCTGTTGGACCTGGCCCTTTTGGCAGGTTCACCCCGAAACTTTTGGCTTTTTTCCTAGCCTGTTTCTGGAACCTGGGTTGGTGATTTTAGGCCTCTTTGCACTTTTTCACTGTGGTACAGTGTAAAGTGCGTGTGCTCTCTGTGTATGTGTGGTGAGTGACCTGCCCTCCCATAGGAATGAATGGGGAATATGTAGGCCCATGGTAGTTCCTGATGTGTGGGGAGTGCAGGGTCGAGTTTGATATGTGTGAACTCGTGAGATTGAATGCTACGTAATGGTGTATGCGGCATGGTTGTGTCTAGTCTAGAAGTGCCACTTTTAGAAGTTGGCATATTTGTGTAGAGAGTCTGCTGGCACGTGATTGGCTGGTGAGCCTGGCCCGGGAGTGCCTGGGCCTGATTGTGGATTGACTGTCCGGTTTGAGGATGACAGGGGCTGGGGAGCCCTCAGGAGGTTGTCTGAGTCAGCCTATGAATGAAAGGCAGCATCTGCTGCCAGGGAAGTGGGATGAGATAGCACCTGATAGTGAAGGGCTGTGCCTGCCTGACCACAATGCTGGCTCCACCCCCCCGCTGGGCGGCTGTCACCTCTGTCCCTGATACTGACAGGACTTCCCTATAACCAGTTCTAGCTGGTTCTCACACTGCCTGCACAGGGACTTCAAAGACTTTTCTGTGTATAAGAAGGGGCTGTGTCCCCTTCCAAAATGTTCTTGTTTCTGACTTGAATCTACCAGGGGCGGGCGCTGCCCTGCCCCTGGATGCTGGAGGATTTTCCTGCTGGGGGCTATGCTGCTCCCTCTTTTATTCCTGGACTGCTGGGACCTTTTTGCTTGCTAGTAGGGGCTGCCCAGGACCTTGTCCTTGAATCCTGATCTGCCTGTGACCCTTCTGGATATAGGGGTCATCTCTGGAGGCTTGTGGAGCTGACAGTGCCCCCAGCGCGATGGAGGCGCTTTACTCAGTCCCATAGCGCTTGACAGCGCTTTTTGCTCTAGTGCGAGCGTGTCGTCGTCACGCATTTTGCGTGAGGATTGGCAGGTGCCTACCCTGCGACTTTGCCCGCGTTTATTTAATTATTTAGCGGGTGCCACCCCGCGGGTATATTTTATCTTGAAACCGAGGGTGCCCACCCCTCGGTAATGTCCCCGTGGGATCACCGCCGCTGCCCGGGGCCGCAGAGAGCAAAACCGGAAGTTCAGCCTGCGCCCGCCGGACTGTGGGCGGTGCCGGGAGGGACGCGGATCCACTTCCCCCTGCCTGGGGGAAGCCGTGGCGTAGTTGCCGGCCTCCCGTAGGGAGAGGGAGACCGGAGTTGCTGGCGGCACGAGAGAAGGGAGGCTGCTGGTGCGTGCGGGGCTCCCGTGTGCTGAGGGAGCCCCGGGAAGAGAAGGAAGCTGAGCAGTGGAGTCCCGACGCCGAGCAGAGCCGCCGGAGAAGCCAGAAGAGCAGGAGCTCTTGAGCTGAGCCCTGCCGCCCAGGACCGCCACCGGAGGAGTCAGGAAGCAACCGGTGAGTGCGGGAGGGCCGGGGGCTCTGTGGCGGTCAGAGCGGCCCCGGATGGCAGCGGGCCACTCCCACGGTATGTCGAGCCTGGGAGGCTCCAACGGTCCCGGGGGGGCATTGTGTGTTTTAGAGCCCCGTAGGCTCTCCCGATGGCCCGTGTCCTACCCCCTGTCTAGGGGGGCATAGTTGGTACAAGCAGGGCGGCCCCGGTTGGCAGTGTGTCACCCCAAAGTTGAGTAGAGCCCAGAGAGGCTCTGAAGGGACATTCTGTTTCCGAGCCCCAGAAGGCTCAAGGCGCCCTTTGTGTTGGGAGGCTCCCTGCCCACATGAGAGTATTGCGAGTCCAGAGAGGCTCGTGGGGGCATATTCGTTGAGCCCTGAGAGGCTCCCCGCCCACGTGATTGTTTTCAGAGCCTGAGGGCTCCATGGGGCCTATTTGTTTAAGAGCCTGTGTGGCTCCAACGTCTGGGGCATGTGATATGCTCAGAGCCTGTGTGGCTCCAACAGTGGCGCAGTTTGCGCCTAAGGGTCAGTGAGGACCCTGTGTCAGTTCCTTTGATGGTTCCCCCAGCTGCCCAGCAATTAGTGGGCAGCTGCACCATTTAGGTTTTGGGATGTTCACAGGTGCCCAGCAAGTAGTGGGCACCTGCCACGTTTAGGCCCCTGACATTGAGACACAGGGCGTCCTAGCCCCAACAAGGCCAGTTGGCCTAGGGACTGCCACAGGTAGTGGCTTATGTGAAGTTTTGCGCACTGTGGTTACCTGCTATGTTTTGGATGGTAATTGCCTACTGTGTGTTTTTTGCGCTATTGAGTTGTGTTGGGGCACCTCTGAATGTTTTCATGCATCATGTGTCTTTCTTTCCCTGCGCTGCACCTCTGAATGTTTTAGGCGTCATGTGTCTACTAGCGCTGCACCTCTGAATGTGTTTGTGATGCATCATGTGCTTTGTTCTTAACACCGCTGAATGTGTAGGTTTATGCATCATGTGTTTCCCTTTACTACTCCTCTGAATGTATATTTATGCATCATGGGTTATGTGTTCTTTCGTAGACCCCTAAATGCTGTGTGATACTTAGGTGGTTGTTCTTTTTAGTACAGGTGGTCCTAGTGAGGTCCTGGTCCCCTGCGTGACATTCTCCTAAGGTGGTTAGGGTTGCGTAGGTGGTACTTACCTGTTACCAGTATATACTGGTTGTGATTTAAAACGGTTACTTTGTGCTACAGTGATTTTATATTCCTTTTATTCTAATTTCTGACAGTATTTAATTTCTACAAAGTACTATTTCTAAAAGTGTTGATTCTGACAGTGGCCCATGTGGCCCTGTCCTGTACATAATCCCTTATGAATGTTGCCCGTGCCAGTTGGCACAGTGTACATGTGTGATCTTTATCTGATGTGTGTTTACAATACAAAGTTATTTTAATATAACCTTGTGTGGAGTCCCTTTTGTGGTGTGCCTAGGATGTTGTTGCTGTTGTGTGCTGGCGCAAATGCTTTACACATTGCCTCCGAGTTTAGCCTGACTGCTCGTGCCAAGCTACCATGGGGGTGAGCAGGGGTTATCTTGGCGTGTGACTTCCTTGCCCTGACTAGAATGGTGGTTTCTGCCTGGCTTTGGCGTCAGCTTTAGCCTACCAGAAATAGCCAGTTCTAACATCCCCCCCATCCCAGGAGGGAAGCATCCGTCACTACTACGTGCTCCGGTTGGTGTAAGGAGAGGGGTCTACCACTGACCCAATCATAGTTCGTGAGCCACCACTGCAGCTGACTCGCAGTGCCCTCCGAGATCAGGACGTGGTCGGACAGGTTACCCCGATGCTGCGCCCACTGAAACTTCAGGTCCCACTGCAGAGCCCGCATCTGCCACCTGGCGTGATGCGCCAGTAGGATGCAGGAGGCCATCAGCCCCAGGAGCCGCAGCATCAACCTAACCAAAACTTGGAATAAAGGCTGAAAGATGGGAATCAGAGCCTGAATATCCCAAACCCGCTGTTCAGGAGGATAAACCCGAAACTGCGCCAAGTCCAGAACCGCTCGGATGAAAAAGAGCTTCTGAGAGGGGCACGTTGATGGAGAACCCCAGCGAGTGCAGGAGGTTGGCCATAGTCTGCAGGTGGGAGACGACTGTCTGGTGCAAGCCTGCCTTCAACAACCAGTCGACGTGATAGGGGAAGACTGAAACCCCTGGACTGCGTCGATGAGCTGCGACCACCGCCATCACTTTCGTGAACACCCGAGGGGCACTGGTGAGGCCGAAGGGGAGCACGGTAAACTGAAAGTGCTTGTGGCCTACCGTGAACCTCAGGTAGCGCCGGTGGGCCGGCAGGACAGGAATGTGGAACTATACATCCTGCAAGTCCACCGCTACCATCCAGTCTCCAGGGTCCAGTGCAGCCAGCACTTGAGCTAAAGTCAGCATCTTGAACTTCTCCTTACGGAGGCAGACGTTGATGCACCGGAGGTCCAAGAGAGGGTGTAGGCCTCCTTTGCCCTTCTTTGGTACCAGAAAGTAGTGGGAGTAACACCCACGTCCGAACGCGCTTGACGGCCCCCTTGGTCAAGAGGGTCACAACTTCCTCCTGCAGAAGTTTCAAGTGATCCCCTGACATGCGGTGGTAATGCAGTGGCATGGCTAGAGGGGTCGCGTTGAAAGGGAGGAAGTAGCCCCTTCGGACAATTTACAGCACCCACCTGTCCGAAGTGATAGTGCGCCAGTGGAAGAGGTGATGGCAGATCCTGCCCCCAACTGGCGTTGAATGAGACTGAAAGCTCGGACTAGGAAGGCTCTGAGACAGATGCTGCGGGAGTGGATGTGGACTGACCTTGCCGTTGTCCCACGGCACCGCCACAGCGGTTACCACGTCCGTGACCACGTTGAGGTTGGTTTTGCGGCCTGTGGCCGGCTGGACATGTGGGGGCACCCCTTCCTTGCTGGCCCGACAGGCCCCAGAACTTGGCCATAGCCCTGGAGTCCTTGAAACGCTCAAGCGCACTGTCTGCTTTGTTGTCAAAAAGGCGACGGCCATAGAAGGGCATGTCCATGAGCGTGGCTTGGACATCCCCTGAAAAGTTGGCGGACCTCTGCCAGGCGTGGCAGCGAACCGCCACCATCGTGGAAATCGCCCTGCCCAGCGAGTCCGTGGTATAGAGTCCACACCTGATTGAATAATGTGCTGCATCCTGGCCCTCAGTAAGGGCTTGGGCGAGCCGTATCCGGGCCTCCTCCGGACACTGGGGCAGCACGTCCGCAACTGTGTCCCACAAGGAGTGGGTGTAACAGCTCAAAAGGCAAGCAGTGTTGATAGACCACAACCCCAAACTTAAAGAGAAGAACAGTTTCTTCCCAAACTGGTCAAACCTTGTAGATTCCCTATCTGGGGGAGCGGTCAGGAACGCGGTCTGGGACTTAGAGGCCTGGATCACCAGGCTCTTGGGGGTGGGGTGCATGGACAGAAAGCTAGGGTTGCCGGAGCCGGGCGGTGGCGTCGGACCACGTTCTGATTCACAGGGGGCACTGTGGAGGGCTTGGACCAAGTGCCCATCAGAACGTCCGTGAGGGCCTCATTAAATACTCATAGAAAACCAAAAAAGATGCAATATAAAATTATAGAAAATGGCTGACAAATTAAAAGACAAACACATAAAATAAAAATGTTCAATTACAGTAATCCAAAATATATATATAGATATTAAAATATATTTCCCACCCAAAAAGAAACAAACCTTTACTTACAGTCCACTTCCATATCCCAAAAAATCTAATTCACAAAAAAACTAAAAGAAAATCCTAAATGAATGGAAAAAGAAAATTAACCAAATTAGATCTAGAGAAGTAGGCCGCAAAAAGTGGAAATTAAAAACACCTGATTAACTATAAAAATTCCTCCCCAAAATCTAAAAAATCAAAGCAAATGAAAAAGTACTACTGGCTTAAATGTAACCAAATGAATTTCCTTGCTTTTAAAAAAAAACCAGAGAAAATATAGCTGCAAATGTTGCACTCTGACTTCCTAACGTGTACAAACATATACCACCCTCACAATACCCACCTCCCTAATTTAATATTATCACAACTGCACAAAGTATAATATATATTCCCATAGCTACAATACCATACTACTACCAAAGTATAGTTGGCCTACTGCACTACACTACATAACAACAAAACACAAAGTACTACAAAACATTCCTATCAAATAAAGCTAGCATCACAACTAGATCTGCCCACTTTCACTTTCTCCTACCCCTAAAACCCTAAATGAAAACTTTCAAACGCTCTTAAGTTGTCCATTGAACAGCAACAGGCAACCATGACCAACACAAATGAAATACTCTTCAAAATGGCCCTAGAATACAAAATGCAGGTAGGGATAAAAGTGGCCACTGAATGAGAAAAAATCCTATTTTTCTATGGAAATGTTAACAGTTATTCAAAGTGTTTAAAATGCTTAAAAAATAGTTAAAATGTTCAGAAAAATCTTAAACAGTATATAGATCTACATGAAAGTGTACATTAAATATTATTATGAAAGTATAATTCTTTATTGAATAGAACTTATTAATATATAATAAACATTGTTTACAACAATGCAAAAATAAACTGTACTATGCATATAACATATCGAAAATACAAAAAATAGGTATGTACCATTTCTGTTAAATATATTGATCAATATACCTCTTAAAAGTGTCCTTAAAATTCAGTATATGTGATAGAAAACCAAAAAGGTGGAATAAATGTTATAACACTGCAACGTAAAAATTATATATATATATATTTCAAATCAATAACTCTAAAATAAACAAATAAAAAATATGTCAAAACTTTGACATGTATTGGCTATTACTCTAAACTGCAACACTAAAAGGTTACGATTTACTATTTCAACTCTAATCTTACCCATGTGTGGAATCTGTTAGACATTAATTAAGGGATGAGATGTACTCCAATGCAAGCCATTTTGGTTAAATTGGTAATACACTAAAGAGGTAAAACTTACTATTTTGACTCCAATCTAATCCTTTTTCAAGAAAGTGTTCCACACTATAGGGGTCAGATTTATTACTCCCACTCATATCTAAACCATAGTAAACGTAGTATTTCAACTCAAATTAAAACCACTCTGTAGAAAGTGTTGGACACTAAAGGGATTATATTTATTGACCACTGCAATCTAAAGCATTTTAGTGACACTAAGGGCCTAATTCAGTTCAAGAAGTCTTTATTCGATTAGTTCATCATAAAAGACATAAAATACATTTATACATATAAAACAGTTAAAACAAGTATTAAAGCATTGTCATACTAATCAGCTTCTTGCATATATTTACAAAATTTACAGAGACGCACAAATGCAACCATAGTTAAACAGAATACGGGTCTCCATGTAAAAAGTCACATCATTTAAGACCCCGTTAGATTGCTTTTAATGAGCCTACTTCTAAGCAACCAGGCCCACCCCAAAAATTTAGCAACACCCACGACAATCAGAGGGTCCAGATTGGTCTTTAACATTCTACTTGCTTCCCCAGCCGATCTTGTGCCTAGATTTCTGCATACCGGCCTAAGCCATTTGGCTCTTGGGGCAGAGTATAGTGGACACACATATAAAAAATGATTCAAGTTTTCCCCAATACCTTGACACTTGGGACAAAACCCCATCCTTTCTGCACCCCACTTTTTGGTAAAATCCCCAAGGGGAAGTGAACCTAAGGGCCTAATTGTGAGTTTGACGGTTCAAGGACTGCAGTGGCACTCCGGTGACTGTGGTCCGACTGCTGGATTACAACTTGGGCAGTCTGACCACCATGGCATCGCCACAACTGCCAGGGATCAGAGATCCCAGGTGGCGATGTGGTCTGAGGACTGCAATATGCTTGGTGGAGTCCTGCTGCCCTGCCAAATATATTATGACTTTTCTCACTGTTAGCTTGCCCCTGGAGGTTCTTATTCTATGAAATTACTGGCAGTGAGGAATGAAAGGGGGCCTTTCAGGGCCCCTTATGGACATGTGCACGTAGGATGCATTCAGGACGGCACATATTGTGCCCCAGTGTGTGCATGCAGCCCATTACTGCATGGCATGGACTGCACTATCAGTTCCATGCAGGAACATGCACTGGCGGTCTCACGCTGATGCAGTTTAAGGTTCGCATATGAGACTTTAAAAACTTCTCCGCTATGCGACAACCATGCTGCCCACCCATCAGACCGCGATAATACTCATAATCTGGTGGGCGGTCCTGTTTGACAGGGTGGGACTGGGGTGGTGGCAATGTGGTCTACTCTCACACATCCAAACTTGTAATCGGGCCCTAAGGGTGATAAGATTTACTGCCCCCACTCCAATCTACATCATTATAGGGAAGGTGATGGCTGCTAAAGGGGTAAGATTTATTATTTCCATTGCAATCTAATCCATATTGGGGAACGTGTTGGTCATTAAAGGAGTAAGATTTTTTATTTCCATTCCAATATGTCTTATTTTGGGGAAAGTATTGGGCACTAAAATGGTAAAATATACAATTATGACCACACTAATAAAACAATAACTTAGCGCCTGATTACAAGTTTGACACAGTTGCACCAGCACAGCTGCGGCACGCCTGTACAAGGACTTGCCGTAGTATTATGTGTTGAGCTCGTGTATTGCGGGCGGTCCATTGCCTTTCCCATGGTGGTGCCTGAAAACCAGGCCCTGCAAAGGGAATGGCAAAAAAGTTCCAGGATGGCAATGGACAGTGACATCCATACTGTGCTGGGACTTTGGGGGGATACAGACAGGGGGGCACATGTTGTGCCACCTTGAATGTATCCCCATGGCAGCTGGTTTTGGGGCCCTGTCCTTTGTTCCTGTACCACTAGACTTTTCATGTTGGGGCTCTCTCCATGAAATGACTGGTGCTGCAGTAACTATTCCCTGAGCATACTGCATTGTGGTGCACCTACGTCACCACCAGGAAATGACTGTTCTGAAACAACTCTTCTAGCAATAAATAATATGCAAATTACAAAGTAATACATTTTAAAAGTATTTCTTTTCAAAAAGTAATTTTCTTTAGAAAATACATTTATTAAAAAGTGTATAATTAAAAAATAAACACAATATATACATATAATAACCACAAACATACATAAAATTAAAGGTATTGGAACAAATGTTCAAAGTATCAAATTATTTCAAATAATAAGCAATATCGAAATTATTTAAATGTATTAAATAACAAATATTAATCACAAATACACTTTAATATTGTAGACTATATTTCAAACTGTAAAATTTTTCAAAACAAGAATTTACACCTTCAATATTTACAATGTAAAAAAAGATAAAACATTAAAATAATAACACATATTTAAAAAAAATCTCTCCAAGCTCGACCCCTATAAACCCTATTCCCCCATATATATGTATAAGCATTTTATTTTGAATTAAAAAAACAAAAAATAAATCACATAGAATTGTAACCTAAAGATTTAATAAATAAAGCACTTAAGTTAACAAAACACATTTTTAAAAGTTCAAAGTGAATACAAAATATCTTAAATCTAATTCATGAATTAAAATAAAACTGACATACCTATTGCTTTAGTACATAAATGCAGTTCTAAATTGCTTTTTACAGATTATCTCAAAACTGAACAGACAATAAATTAAGCATAGAATTAAATTAATAGGAACCACATGTAAATCTCCTTAGAAAACACACATTTGACAACAAAAATGTATCACTTATATTACATAAATATAAAATACTAAGGGCCTGATTATGATGTGCCTCAAACCGAGATCTCTGCGGTTTCAGAACCTACTGACCTCAGATTGACCAGTCGGTTCCAACTCCGATCGCTGTCATTGTAATATGGCAGTCGGAGTTGAAACCTTGGATTGCTTTCTGACCAACATCCAAATGAGGTTCTAAAAATATTAACACATTCAAAAAAATATTAATTTAACGTATTCATAGTTGAACAATTTGCAGTTTGTAAAATATACAATTAATAATTAAGAAACTAACATTTAAATTTTAAAAACAGACATTACTTATACAAATATACTTTAAAATTCTAGACCGCATTCTCCGCTATAAATAAACCCAATATCCTGCTACTGAAAATTCCATTAAAAATATATTTTCATTTGAAAGTTTTCTAATACATATATTTTAACCGCTTGGCTGCTAGGCCTTTTCCCCGTAGAATGCTTTTTTGATATTTGGGTATTTCAAGCTTGCACATACACTATTTTTCCACATAAGGAATTCATGCTGAATTTACATTGTTTTTATCCAACAACCTGGGGGTTCTAAAGGTATAAAGTTACCTAGGGTTTGTGCATTTCCCTGGAGAGGTTCAAGAAAAAAGGCAAAATATTTCAAAATTATGCGAAAAATTAGAAAAATGTTGCATAGGAATATATATATATTGTTTCAAAAACTGGCATTAACACAAGTTTGGTGTGGTTGCACCACCATTTTCCCAGCTTTCAGAAACAAGCACAGCTGTATAAGAAAAGCCATTTTTATCCCAAAGGATAAGAATTATTCAGGGAAATAAATTGCTGGTAACTCCCTCAATATGATAATTTCCCTCATCACCCCATTTTTCAATTCCTCGGTGACAAATAATTGTTAAAAGGTTTTCTGAATAGTCTAACGTAACATGTTGGCAACCAGTGCCACACTACAACCACCTTTTGAAGTAATCCCATTTTACAATTCTGTAATTATTCATACTTTTTCCCATCTGGAAAAAATTTGCTGGTTCATTATATCAAGGCCACCACATTTAAGTACATTACGTCACAGGTTTTAAGGGCCTCATCCGACTGCCATCCCTATGGAAATTGGAGGTCCCGACTATCTGTTGGCGGTCCCGCCAGTGGAATAGCGCCTTGACTTCAAGGCTGTCCAATGTGGGTCCTTTGTATCGCTGCATGTGTAGTGGGCTGCAGCAGACGCTTCCGTACAGAAAATACACATTCTGCATATCCCTTCACTATGCAGCAGGCACCATGCAGTTCCTGTCTCATGGTGCAGGGATAGGTAGGGGAGCACCATAGGTGCCCCCCAGGGCTCATATCAGAGGCCTAGTGTGGAAAGGGGGCCTGCTAGGGGCCCAAAAACGTAACTTTTCGTCAGCGTTCTCATGGGGGGGTTAACTGCCATGAAACAGAGGGCAGAAACTGACATTGTAATGCCTATTACGGTGCCGGAGCAGGCACCGCCACCATTATAGGCATTATAGACCGTCCAATGGTCCAATATTCTCCTTAAGCCCGTTGAATATGTGTTAGATGATCGTTCCACCCGCAACCATCCTCGACCATCCTAATGTGGCGAGCAGTCTCACATGGCCAGCTGACGGTGGCAGTCCAACCGCATGATAATCATCCCCCAAGTTAGGTTTTCAAGAATATCATGAGTCATTGTGTGTGGGAAACAAAAACATCCCAAATTAAGGTATATTTAAATTTGCAGGTTTTTTGCAAAAAGCAGTGGTACAGAAACACAAAAATGTCAGGGATCTGTGAAATCTGCAAATTTGGATTTTGTCATCACAATGACAGTCTTCAAAGCACTCTACAGAGCTTTAAAATGGTTAAGGTTACTAGGATTATGTTGCAAGGAGGACCAAATTATGCTGTAAATATTTCTGTTGAAGCAAAACTGCAAATTATGCAACACATTCTCCGGCAGTATTATTTCCATCCATTTGAGCTGAAAAATTCATTTTTGGTGAAATCTGCACATTTGCAATTTATGTTGCAAATTATGAGGTCTATTAGGATGGCAGACGGATGCATGACCGCTGTGCTGGAGGCGGCGGAAAATGCACCTCACCGTCCGCCAGCAGCGGGCCTTCCGTCGCCACATTAGGAAGGGGAATTGTGCACATTTACCGTCCGCCACGGAAAAACGTGAACCGCCGCGGTAACACACCAGACACCACGTCGGACGGAGCCAATCCAGCCTCACCGCCGTGCGGAATTACGTCCCGACCGTCCGCAATATTACGTAGTCGCAAACAAACCAGAACACCGCAGCGGAAACACCACCATCTCATAGACGGCGGAAGCACCACAACGGAGAGGGAAAGCAGTGCCTCGAGACCCACCACACAGACCTGACCGCCATGGACCTAGCCCTACACGTCTTCCCGGCCCTGTTCGCACAGCATACATGAACAGCATACATGAACACTGTTACCTGTTCACACCAGCAGCGTCAGATTAGCAACGAGGGCACTAGGGCACTGCCCGAGGGGCCGGTGTCCAGTCCCAGCTGAGGGCTGCTCCAATGGGCAGCCGTGGTGGACCGATTTGGGCGGTCTCTGCATTTGTAAACGACTGCCAGCGGCCCAGTGGGTGCATGAGAGGCCTTTCTGTACGTAATTGTGCGTTTATTGCCACCCTCCCATCAATGGCTGATGTGTCACTCCCTTACTCTTGCTGTGCTGGACCAGTAATATATGAATATTGAGCAGTGCATGGGGCATGATTAAAACTCGCCTCACTTGTTGTCAGGTGCGTCACCAGTGTGAACTAATCCGTGGTAGACAGGGCATGTTGTAAAGACAAGAAAGCCACAATGCAAGTACACAACAAGCACGACACTGACAAAGTACTCAAAATGAGTAACTGACTTTATTAAACATCACAAATATAGAACTCTGATGTACCCAGGAGCTAGCCCAGTGGCCAGTATACATTGCAGAGCATGTCCATGAGAAGCTGCACAACCAAGGGGCAACAAGCAGCACAGTTACAGGCAGGGCAACGAGAGAGTGCAGAGCATGTCCATGAGAAGCTGCACATACAAGGGGCAACAAGCAGCACAGTTCCAGGCAGGGCAACGAGAGAGTGCAGAGCATGTCCATGAGAAGCTGCACAACCAAGGGGCAACAAGCGGCACAGTTCCAGCCAGGGCAACAAGAGAGTGCAGGTTTTTATATTACTTTGTATAGCTTGGAAATATATAACATTTAGGAAGGGACATTTGTATATTGCCTTTGTGGACCTAAAGCAGCATTCAAGTTTGTCCCCAGAAATCTCCTGTGGAAGTCCTTAAAAGATCAAGGGGTCCCGGGGGGACTTCTTCGACAGATAATAAGATGACATGAAGATAACTGGGCAAAGGTCAGATGGGGTTCACAAGGTGAATTAACTGAACCAATTAGGGTTAATAGGGGTGTAAGACAGAGGTGCGTTTTAGCTCTGACCTTATTCTCATTGTATGTTAATGACATCCCTGATCACCTTTTGGGTTGTGATCATGACTCCCCTAGGCTGGGGGGGGGGCCTGTACCGGCACTCCTCTTTGCTGATGATACGATTTTAATTTCCCAAACACCGAAAGGTTTGCAAAATGTAATGCATTCCTTTGGGATATACTGCAAAGCTAAGGGGCTAGAAATAAACCCCAGTAAAACTAAACACATGGCAGTTAACCCACACAGGTCAACATCTGTTAATATGAACACCTTGCAAAAAGCAACCTTCTAAAAACATCTAAAAAAACATGATGTGGAGGTATGAACTACGTGTGACAGGATGTCAAACTTATAGCTCCTGGAAAGGTCAAAGAAAGGAATACACAACATACACAGGAGAGCCATTTATAGTCATTTGAACATGGACACTGGGAGAAAGACACACTTGGTTTAGGCAGGAGACTACCAACTTTCTAAAAGTGGCATTTTCAGAATAGAAACTTAAAATCTGACTTAACCATTAAAGAGAAATTTCAATTACAAGTGGAAGAGCATTACTAAATCTGTTTCCATACTGAAGTTATCACTGATTAAGTCTAAGAAGGTAACCCAGTTTATGTGGGAGAGAGCCTTGCTAGAACGAAAAACAACTTTTGGAGTTTTTCATTGTCACGAGATGTAAAACTTAAACACACGTATTCAAATTTTTAAATAGCATGCACCCTGCCCCATGAACCTTTAGGGTCTACCTTAGGAGCAGCATATGGGTATTCAATAGGAAGGTTTCACTCTGGAAAACAAAAAGTTTTGCCAGGTCGAAATGGCAGTTTAAAACTGTACTACAGGCTGCAGTGGCAGACTTGAGACATGTTTTCCAAGCGACTTTAGTGGATGGCACAATGAGTGCTGCAGCCTACTAGTAACATTTAATTTACAGACCCTGGGTACATATAGTACCACATACTAGGGAGTTACAAGTAAATTAATGTTGCCAGTCTGGTATAAGCCAGTTTTACTATGTTTTCAAGGGAGAGCACAAGCATGTTACCACTCATTTGCAGGAATAAAGTGTATTGAGTCTCAAAAAGGCAGCAAAAGCAGTTTCAGCAAATAAATGAACAATGAAATGGTGGCAGTGGAAAAAAACAGAACAGCCAGCACCTACCCTTTGTTTGCAATAAAGTCTGTTAGTGCCTCATTCTAAAGCGTGCTCTATGTCTGATACCGTGCCACCCACAGTATCACCTAATACATAACGGACCTCTCCGAATATATCAAACAACTTAGAAACATAGACAGAGCACAACAACAAGCAAGTAAACAGCTGATTGAACCCAACCAGCAAAATTCTTTTAATGCAAAATCCATGAAATGAATTCTGTTCAGCAATCGGTCTTCGTAACAGTTGTTCTGTGGTTACAACATTGATACAGCTACAGCCGACGCGTGTTTCGTCGCCATTTGCGACTTTTTCAAGGCTGTTAACAAAATCATACAGAATATTACTTTATAGTTGTATACCAATCGAATGGAGAGATATAGTTACTTTCTCTTAACAGAATTGTTTTTTTAAACTTTCTTTAATTAACTCTAATGTAGTTTTCAAAGGGTCCCTCACCCCTTTACTTGAGTGTGCATGCATAGAGGGCTAGCATGACTTGGAATCTCCTAAAATTTACTGTGAGACTCCAACTGATCAGAGATGTGGAATCGACAAGAATAGTAAGAATGGTGTGCCAACCACAATATAAGTGAAAAGGATAGTAAGAAAAAAGATACTAAATAGGAAAAAAGGAAAAGGTCAAGTTACCCAAACAAGAAACACCTGTGTTGATGGTTCTGGAAAACCAACGTTAAGACCAGGTTAAGGATACCTTCTACTGAAATGTCGTCAGAATTCAACGATATCAATCCGATCGGATGGATCAAAGCGCATAGAATCCGGATAAGGTAATCCATCACTCTTTTAAGTAAAAAGCCAAAACACCATACTTTCATGGTCCTTCATAAGACACAGCATTCAAGACTCTATAGCTCTGACCCTCCCAGAAGGGACTGATATAGATGGAAAAATTCTGATATACTACAGATAATTCTCGTGGACCCCACCAGATAATGGTGCCACGAGTTTGACCAATACCTGAAAGTATGGTCTTTTGGCTTTTCAGTTTAAAAAACCTTTGGTCTATTAAGGCAGAAACATGTTGCCAGTTCATAGAAGAGGGAAACATCCATATGCCAATTTCACCGAGCTTGCTTTTAATCCTTTCACTTGGGGGTACCAGAATGCAATTTGTTTTACCCACCAATATAGTTTTAACCCACATACACATTTTTTCTTTGCACTCTGCCCCTCCCTTCCCATACACAAAATAGCACTTGCAGTGCATGTGACAACCCCAGCTCCTCTCCTAAGGGGGAGTAGTAGCCCACACTGGGTACCTTGCGGTCCCAGTGTGAAGAGAGGACCCTATGATGAAGCATGTCACTTTAGGGTGAGTGAGGGTTCTCGTCTTAACACAATAGTGCATCCCAGTCCCTGTCTTCTGCCCTTCATCTTCTTCTTTAGACCATTTACATACATTGTGTGATTTACACTCAACATACACATGCCTAATACTGCCTAAAACTAGTGTGACTACTGACTACAACCATGAGAAGGCTCAATGCATGTATTTATATGTGTCACAGTTACAGAAACTACTCATACATGGCAATCATATGTTGGCCAATTATACTTATCATGCAACAAATGAAGCAGACATATTTTCCGGTTTTGAAGCACGTCATGACACATACCCACTGCCATATCAGGCACTCACACATGAAGGGTAGGCAGAGAAATGAAAAAATAGTTTATACCTGCTTACCCATAACTACTTCTATTGTCAAATAAGTCCAAAAGACTCAACTTGTGACACTTCCAGTGCACACTTTCTTTTTGCGGTATAGTGTATTTGACTATGTAACCAATACCCACGTCATTGGCTATGTAAGAACTATGTAAGCAAAGTCAGGTCATAGCAGACAATCATAGCATGGAAAACTACATTCATCTCCATTCAAATACACATCACAGATGTTTGATGGAAGGATTACACCTGCTGAACTTGAAATTGCTACTAACATGTTGAATACAGGGAGTACATATATACACACATATTAAGATTTTCAGAATACTCATCCTCTCAGACAATGTTATTTGACATGGTAGTCAATATGCATAATACATACACAATCCATCAACCAAAGACACCTACGTCACATTAACCAACACCTATACATTATCACAAATGCATATGTGCATTCTGGGCACATGCCATATGACACACAACTAGGTGTGGGACTAGGAGGTAGACTTTGGACTTTCACAAACAACATTGGTACATGAGTATGAAAAATGTTCCTGAAATATTTAGTAATATGTCTGTGAACAATCCTCTTTTGATACTGAAGTGAACATCACATGGCTAACATACACCATAGACTCTGGAATTAAAACCGTCTAACAAGCTACCTTACCATTTCATTACACAAGTATGTCCATAACCTGTTTCACTTCTACCTGCAGGATGTGTGCACTGGGTTCTCATATACACTAAGAAAATGAAACTACACATATACAATCTGCACATCAAGTACCACTGTAAATCAAGGAAGTAGCAATATGTATTTTAACTTGGATATTTCCCCAAACTATATTTCTATCCAACATAAACACTGGGCAAATGAGAATAGTGCAAGAAGACCACTCCTGTGCCACCCGTGAGCATTCTTGACAGTGTCATTTTACAAGGGCGGCACATGGTACTAAACTTTATTCATCGCACAAATGCAATGACAGAGTACATAGTCCATGTGTGCATATGCTCAGTAAATTCAAACAGGTGACTTGACTTGACTTGACTGGACAATTTATACATGCTTTCACATAGTTCTCAAAAAAGATTACTTCTAGTTAACCTAATCATGCTAATTTATGTCTATGGGTAGCTACAAAATGACTAATCTGGGAATTACAATAAAACAGTTCTGTTCGGACTTGTGTGGCCCAAATGCATAGGTATATGCAAAGTAAAAGCACTGAATCGTTCAGTATGATATGCTCTTTGTGTTCAAGGCATCTGCTTGGTCCTCCCCCTAGGTTAGGGGGGAGCCCAAAATCATCACCTCTCTCATTGCCTGCTATTTTTCATTTTCAAGGTTCACTCTTGTGAATTGGTTATATGATTTTTAGCAGGTAAAGTTGCTTTATCAAAGCATTTCCGGGTGCTGTTTAGTAGCTGACTTAGCTACATGGAGGAACAGAGCTTTTGCCTGATCACGTGTTTTTGATGGAATGCGTAGTTAACAAATCTCTGCAAACACCGGTAGCGGAGCGGAGTTCATTGTTAACAAATCTCTGCAAACTCCGGTAGCGGAGCAGAGTTTATTGCCCAGGGTTAGTCAAAGATGAAATATGCCCTTTTGGCCCAAATTGAGGCACCATATTTTTTTCCTAACAGCATCTTTCTTTTATATTTTTCAGGACCTGTACTGGAAATGGAAAAGAAATACCCCAAAGTCCCATGAAATGGAAGTCTATGGGGTGCAGCAGAAAAAGGGGTGGATTCACAAGGGGAAAAATCAGGAAAAGCGGAGTCTGAATGTCAGCTTCAGCATTTATTTATTTTAAACTCGACCGCAAAGATATTACAATAAGGATATCTGTGATAGTAAATATGTTTTGGCTTGCCTAATTGGTCACATACAGGCTGCATTTTAACATATCTTAACAGTTAAGGCACCTGCTACAGAGATCTTTATGTACCTCGCATTTTCAAGGGATAATATTAGAAAGATAACTATGGTTGTTGACGTACTTGCTGTTGAGATCTGTGTTATGCCTAATTTTGAATAACCATAAATTAGCATATAGGGTTAATATGCCCCCCATAAATCACAACGTCAAACAGGTCACAGATTTGTACTTTTTGTAGATAGCTCAGTGAGTTACTACTGTTGTCACAGTGATTCTTTATTATTTGCAGTTCATAAGTTAGAATTCAGCTACTATAACACAGTGAGCTAGGAACTGACATCAAGAAGCTGAATACGAACACCAAGGCATATGTTTATAACCTTAGAGGATGTGGTGGAGAGGCCTGACCTGAGCTGGGGGAACCAGGTTTGAATCGACACTGGATCAACATCCTGTGATACTGGGCAAATCACTTAATCTCCCCTTGCCTACAATTCAGTGCCTTGAGACCCTCATGGGTGATCTGCTGTGTATTCCAAATCCTGGATTATTTATAACCTTCATATGCTTTATGCTTGTTTCTCAATCTTTCATTATTTGAAGGTTGTTCAGAAAGGGTTCCTTTGGGTAGTAATGAAGTCTTATTAATGAAAAACCCAGCTACTGCGTTATGTATTAAATCCTGACTGTGTGGGCCATATTTACCACTTCCTCACGCAGCACAGTGAAGCAGCTGCAAATGCTGCACTTCACTGCATGAAGGGGAGAGAGCAGGACATTGCCATGTTTACAGAATATGGCACTCTCCTCCCCTTTCCTTAAATCAGCTGCAGTGCACCACTGAGCCACCTTTGCAACATAGTGAAAGGGTATCTGCATGAGTCTAGCATAGGTTTGTACTCAGAAGTCAGAAAAGGAAGAACAAATGAAAGCATTTCGCCTTCCTCGCTTCTACCTCAAAAGGGCACAGTTTTCTGACTCTAAACCCGGTCTACTTTTTTAATAAATAGGTTTTAGCATCAGAAACCTTGGGTGGTTGCCTGAGAACACCTATGCTCCACCTATGGTGCACCACCTTGGCACCATGAGCTGCTTTGAGTTACTTTCAAGCTATTTCCAGCACTAAGCAAGTTTAGCGCTGGAAAGTAAATTGTAAAAACTGATTTTGTCCCAATTTACGCCACTTTTGTGATCCAAATACAGCGTAAACTCTTACTAAATCTCCCATTGTTTTTCTCCAGAGCAAGCACTCTTAACATATAATGACTGCCAGTATGTATAATATATGATGACTCTTACAGGTTGTAATCTACATTGTGGAATGTAACATTTCCTACATATTGATGTGTACACATGTATGATTCATTGTCTCGGTCAAATATGTATGTCATGTAAAGCACTGTGCTCCCTCACATTGGGATGTGTAGTGCTATGAAAGAAATTTAAAACAACTTGTTTCAAATCATAGTTTCTCCTAAGCACTTGTGAATTAATAGGTTGAGTGTCAAGTCAAGTCAAAATGTATGTTTATTATGACCGTAGTCTTTAAACAAAGCAGTGAGCATAACACAATAAGGGGTGTATACAATAAATACCTATACTTATTTTAAAATCTTATTCTTTAAAAGGCATTTCTATAATTCATTTTCAAAGGTACAAATTCCACTTATAAAACACTAAGCACCGGTTAAAAAAATTCAATACCTAAAAACATGTTATAAAAGTTTAAAACCTATTCTAGTTCATAACGTTGTGCAAGTTTCAAAAAAAAAAAAAAAAAAGAAAAAAGAAAAATTCATACAGTACTGCATTTTTCCTTGGGCCTCCAGGCACTCTGGGCCACCTTTAAGAATTTCCCTAGGGCAATCGCAATATCAATGAAGGGTATTTCTGTTAGGAGGCTGGCTGCCTGCCTCCTCGTTTTTATTTCATAATTTAAGAAAACCGGGCGCAGCCATAGTTTTCTCTGCTCCAGGAGAAACAGGCAGTCCAACAGAATATGCGGCCAGTCTCCCTTGGTTCTCAACTTACACTTGCAACAGCCTTCATGGTCTAGCATTTTGGCTTTAAGCTCTTTATTTATTATCCACGGGTTAATCCCAATTCGACACCTCAGGATCTCTTGCCTGAACCCTCGGTTAGGGAGTCTATCGAGGTAGGGGAACCAATTTTCATTGGACCAGGCTTTTAACATATGCGTCACTGATTTTTTATTTGTTAGATAGCCTATATCAATTGCTTTAGAGACTTCCTTCCCCCTTTGCTTCAGCTCCCCTTTAGTACTAAGGATCCGAAGCGATTCTTGGTCCCAATCAATCTCCAATGCTTTGCAAATTCCTTTCAGTTTGTACCTACAACCTTTTGCCCATTTTAGCTCGCTTCTCAGTATTTCATTGCGACACCAACATGCTACTTTTTGGTTTTCGGGGTCTTCCAATCTCTTCCAAAATCTAATCACAGCCATCTGGGTTTGTATTTTCCAGGATTTTGTTGCTATTTCTATCCTGATGGCTTGTATCATTGAGGATTTAGGAAGGGATAAGAGTCTTTTTAAGCAGTTCCCCTCTAACACGTCCCAGGATCCCCTACCGCTCAAATAAAGGACCTCAGCGCCATATAACATTTGCGAAGGTATCATTGCTTCAAAAGCTCTCAGCATAGGTCGGTGTGACATCTCTCCATATACCCCATTAAACCTTTTTAAACCACATATGGAAGAGAGTGCCTTAGCTTTTTGGGTATCCGGGTGGGAATTCCAATTTAAAGCTCTATCGAACCACAAACCCAGATATCGATATTCATTAACAGTTTCCAGTTTGAGATCACCTATATACCATGTAAATTTGCTTATCTTTTTCCCGAAGCATAGGGTTTTGGTTTTATCTAAATTAATTGTTAATAATTTACTGGTACAATATGTATGGAAAGCGTTAAGCTTCCTTTGTAGGCCCCTCTCGGTCTGGTCTATTATCACCAGATCGTCTGCGTACAACAGGCAGGGTATTTTATTGCCATCCATTTTAGGGCTGGCACTACCCTCCACCTCAAGCTGTGCCGGAAGGTCAGACAGGAAGATCGAAAAGAGTTGTGGGGCCAGCACACAGCCTTGTCTTAGTCCATTTGCTATGGGTATTTTTAGAGTTAGAGAACCCACCTTATCCTTAATTACTTGGCCCCAGTTTTCCCTGTGGAGTTCTTTTATTATAGTGAGTAGATCCTTAGGGATCTTCAGTCTCTCTAGTACATCCCATAAGCAGGCCCTGTCCACCGAATCAAAGGCTGCTCTGAAGTCGACGAAACAGCAGCATAACTTGCCGTTCTGTTCCGTCGACTTCATCACCATCGCCCATAGAGCAAATCCGTGGTCTATTGTAGAGTGGCCTGCTCTAAAACCACCCTGTTCTGTGGGTATTATTTTAAACTCGTCTACCCATGCATTCAGCTGTTTCAGCACTATTTTAGAGAACACTTTCTCGCCTATATCTAGTAAGTTGATTAGCCGGTAATTTTGTGGCTCCTCTTTGCTCCCTTTCTTGTGGATTGGCCGAATTACGGCCCCCTTCCAAGTTGGTGGCATTACCCCTTCTTTTAGGACTACATGGAACATCTTGGCTAGAAATCTTGCCCACCATTTTACATCAGATTTCAATATTATCGCGGGGAGATTGTCCGGCCCTGCTGCCCGAGTTAGCTTGAGTTCTCTTATTGTGAGCTCAACATTATCTTCCTTGAATTGATGCAATAGGTCATCTGAGATTTCTTGCCATAAATTAAACTCCACCTCCTTTCTAGGGGTTCTTACCCCGTACAGCTCCCTTATATACCCTTCCCATGCAGCCTCACTCACCACACAGTTCATATCTCCATCTGATGAACCCGCTACAGACTTTACTAATCTCCAGAATTGCCTTAGATTTTTATTCTCTATGGCCTCTAATAATTCTGACCAGCATTTTTCTTTATATTCCCTTTTTGCATTGGTTACCATTTTCTTAAATTCTTTGTTCAGCTTGACTAACAGGTCCTGTCTCTCTAAAGTAAAGTTCTTTTTTTGTCTTCTTTGTATTGCACGTATCTCCTTTTTCTTATTTTGGCACACCACAGAGAACCCTTTACATCTATTTGTAGGTTTAGCCATTGTGGGTTGATTCCCTTTTAGTTTTATCTTTAAACATTGAACCACCTCTTCTAATTTCCCTATGAACCATTCCAATTTTTTATTCTCACAGTTTTCCGGTGCTATTTTTAATTGCATAGACTTCAATTTTTCCATGTATTCCTCAGTGAGACGTGTCGTCACCCGTTTGGGATACTCGACCTCCTGTGTGATCACCCTTTCTCTCAGTAGATCCTTTCCCCCTACTATTGTTATATACAGGAGTTTGTGATCACTCACTTCTTTTTGATCCAACCTAAAGTCCCTGATCAGATCGAAACTCCAGGCCTGCAGGAATATATAATCGATTGGACAATTCTGTTGCCCTTGAATAAATGTCTTTCCTGCTGGGCAGTCTGTCTCTACTCTCCCATTTACGCAGTGAAAGCCCCTACCTCCTAAGGTGTGTACTAAACCAAGATCTTGTTTCGAGATTTCCCCGCTTGGGAACTTGGCCGGATTTATCCCATACACCTCTAACTGTTCCCTATTCCATAAGTCAGCTTTTTTTGGGTTCAGTTTGTGGTTAAAATCACCCATTATTATATTGTCTCTAGGGGAAATTTTTCTAGGATACTGTCTACATCCACTTTAAAGTACTTCATTTCCCTTTCATACTCCTCCCTATTATCCCACTGCATATATACATTCATTAAAATCATCGTTTTATGTTTCTGTTCCACCTTCGTGAGATCAATTCTACATGCTTGTACCCATTTGCATTTTGTATTCAACCTTTCAAAATCTCTCATAACTTTTGTTGATATCAAAGTCAGTAGCCCCCCCGAGGGCCGTCCATACTTTTTCTTTATGGCTGGCTGCTGTATCTGAGCGTATCCGTCAAATGTAGGGGTGTTGTCGCATGACCAGGTCTCTTGCAGGCAGGCAATGTCCACTTTATTTATAGTTTCTTTTATGTACTCACATTTTTGCCCATTGCCTAACCCGTTAATATTCCAAGTTAAGAGACCTATATCTTGCGACCCCCCTCCATCCTATTCAACGTCACTCAGAACACCTACTTCCTCCATATCCAATGAGTTACTTAAGATATCTTCTCCCATTGGATTATTATGTAACGACCAGTTACCCCATGAGGAGTCATTCCTTGTGTTGTCTATTATGATGTTCAGGTGGCTTAAATCCTTTTCCGTTTCTCTACAGAGAATCACTTGTCTCTTCTGAAGACCGGCATGGTGATTTAAAAACTTATTATCTGTGAATGATTTTATTTCACTCTCTGGGACAATCCTTATTCCCTGTTTAGTTATCTCAGTTGATGCTTTCAGGATTGCCCTTTTCACCAGATCTGAGTGAAGGGTAACTTTTGTTACCTCCTTTCCATACCTGTTTTCTACAAATCCAACTTGCTGTAGATCTTTAGTACCAATCCCTATCAGGCTGCCGCATTTTTCAAACGCGTTTAAAATCAGTGCCCTATTTAGAGGTCTTGGATTTCCTGTCGACTTCACTTTCCTCCCGGCTGGTACTAGATCCAGAAATAACCAATTGTTTTTGTCTCTCTCAGAAGGGTTCGTGTTTGTTAGCAACGCCTGTTGATAAGTGATTGACCTCCCTGTTTGCCGCCCGTTCTTTCTCATATTGGGGTCTTCATAAATCTGGGTTATTACTGTCCTTTGTTCAGTACCTCGTTCGTCCCTTTGCCTTACTTTCTGTTTGGTCCTACTAATGGAAGGGGGGTTCTCGATTGCCTCCTTGCCTCTCTGCTTTTTTCTTAGTACTCTCGGGGTCCTTCGGGTCTTTTGGTCTTTTACCTCTACATGCACGGGTCTACTTGTTGTGAAGGTCGCTGCTGATGCATTCAAGTTTGACTGTATCGCCCCCGTCTCTGTTTCCTTCCCTTTACTCTTCCCTTCTTGTTTCGGATGCCTGTTTTTTCCAATCCTGGTTGTGGCCCCACGTGTGACATACCCCCCACGCCTCTTTATCAGCATTGGTCTTCTTGATATATATACATTATCTGCAGACTCTTCTGCCTTCTTTGCTGATTGTTTTACTGGTTCGTGTTCACTTTCCAAAGATGCTCTGCTTTCTTCTTCTAGTATTACCATGTCACTTTTCTCCTTTGACGGGGTTGGGACCATTGTCGTTACCTTGTTTGGCATTTTGCTCTTTATTTCTCCTAGTTCTTCTTCTATTCTCTTTAGATGTTGTTTCTGAGCTTTCATCAACCCATTATTTGAGAGGCTCACTTCCAGGATCCCTTGTAGAGCCTTCTGGAGTAACAAGATTACCTCTATTAGCGATGATGTTGGCGTTTCAGAGATCACCGAATCCTGTATTGTATTTCTGACCGGATTTACTGGGTTGCTAGACCTTATGCTCTCTTGATGCATTGGTGTTTTTTGCAGTTGATAAAGCTGCTGGAATTGATCTGGTGCCCCTCCCCAGATAACGCTTTGGTTCCGATCTTCATTTCCCCTTTGATCTTCATTTCCTGGGGACAGCTGTGAGAACAATTTGGGAGATGATGATAATCTAGGCGCCGAGATTTGGTGATTTTGGCTTTGGAGAGTCAGATTTATAGTATTGAGGTTCTCTCCCTCCTCTTTACTGACCGGGCTGACTTCTTCATGGATTCCTCCCTTTTCTAACCGACTTTGACTTTTGTCCGGCTTGTCTGGGTTTTCATCCATTTCTCCGCCAATTTCCACTATTTCTTCATCTATTTCCGATGTTATCGCTGGATTCAATGATTTATAGTGTTTACCCACAAACTCCTTTATGGACTTTGTCGCTCCCATGTTCTCTTTCTGTTTGCTAGTCGTTTGATTGCCCCCTCTTTTTGCCTTCTGTGCATTCTTCGCTGCTTTTTTAACTTTCCTTTTCTTTCTTTTACCCTTACTATTATCCAAGGATGACACATGACTTTCTTGACTCTCTTCCAGCGATTTTGAGCCCTCCATTAATTTACTCCTCCCTTGATCATCCCCTGTATGTAGATTTGTCCCTTTCTTGGGAACCATTTCTGGGTGCAAGCGCTGTTGTCCTAATGTAGGTGTAACAAAAATGTTTTACTTAATACAATTATAATTACAATTAACCACTTACCTCTGTTCTGCCTTAATGCCTTAATGCCTTCCGCCAGCTTTCCTTCCGTTTTGATTGTCACATTTGCCCTTTCAACCGTGTTTTAGGTGGGTCGCCTGCTTCACAGTAGATTCACAATAGATCACAGTAAATCCTAGTCTCCTTTCGGGCTTGTATTATATTTTGCTATGCCCATCCTTGGTGCCTTTAGGTGCCTTTAGGTGCCTCCCTTGCAATTTAGGGGCATCTATTTCCCTATTTCCCCTGCAGACTCTGCTGGTTGCTATTCCAACTATATGTCCAAGTCTGTCTTGGGGTTAATTGGGTCTGAGTTATGCTGGTTCGGGGTGATTGCTGCTTTAAGTGTTTGCTGGCGTTAAATATTCGAATGTTTGCAGCAGATAGGGTGGGGCTCGCGGCCGTTGACCTCCGCCGCCGCTTTTACACAAGTGCCCCTTTCATGTGAGCCTTTCGTGACTCTTGGCGGCTCTCCGGCTTGCGCCTCCTCCTCCCCTGCGGGCCCCGCTGCGATCCCAGGCGTGGCGGGGGGTCGGGGGACGGGGTTTGCGGCAGTCCGCTTTTTTGCCTTTCTTTGCTTCCCGTTTCCCGCTTACCGCCAATAGATACAGCGGTCCTCCAGTCCTCCGGTGATTGTCCCGCCCTGGTTTATATCAGTAACGCGGCACTTTTCTCTGTTGCTCTCCGCTTGTCTCGGCACAACTCGGCACGGCTCCTGCTTCCTAATCGATCTGCTCGAACTTCGCGCTCAGTCTGGTGTGGGCGTGGCGTGGCTCAGGCAAGGCTAGGCGAACAGAGAGCTCAAGGAAGTTGAGTGTCTTTGTTTCCCATCATTACATTGGTATCTAGATGTTAGGCTCCAGACATACAAATATCACCCTGCCAGGATATGAATCCTACAAAAGGAAGGTGGATGGCCCTTTATGTGACGTCTTTTTGTTGGGCCCCCTTGAAGTGAGTGCAAAAAAGCCCCTATGCTGCCTGCAACAGGCAACATGCTGGCACTATGAAAGTCTCAAATTTCACAAGGGCCTGGGGTAAATCCACTGCTGTATGAGAATGGTACGTTACCATCCATTGTACTGAATTCTCACTGTATTGTTGTGATGTAAAATATCTCACCATGAGTGGCAAAGTTGTTGTTTCAATAAACAGAGTTTAAAAAAAAAAAATTCACAAGGGCCAGCCCTCTACCCGGCTCAATAATAGCTTCTGAATCAGTGATCCAGCGCAATCTACCACATTTTCTGCCCTGTTTCCGTTTAGTTTCTATGGACTAAGTGTAATCTGAGCTTGTCTCAGTATCGCTCCATGGAAGCCAACAATTACTGAAGGAACAGGGCGAAGAAAACTGAGTTGTGTGTTGGGTAGCAGCAAGATGCCTGCAAGGGGCAACTGCGAGGGGTTCACCAAGATGTAAAAGCAACAGGTAGCAAGAATTCAGAGAGGGGCAGCAGGAGTTAAGCAAGGGATAAGATCAAGGGGCAACCAGGAGTAGACAACAGTGACAGCACCAGCTAACTGAGAAGTGTCCCGGCGGGAGCAACAGGGGTACAACAAGGGATTTAATCAAGAAGTATATGCAAGGGGTAGCAGTGAGAAGATCAACGGGGGGACAAAGTGTTCAAGGGCTAAATTAAGCTGTAACTGTAAGCACTATTAGTGAGTGGTATCCAAAAGGGGTTCAGTGTGGGGGTAACAACAATGGGTCAGCAAGATGTACCAGTGAGAGGTGACAGTGAAGGATTCATCAAGCAGTAATAGATTACCAGGGTAAGATAAAGGGATAACCATGAGGATAAAAAGAAAATGCAAGAGGAAACGATGAAGGGTTCCCCAAAGAGAAAACAGGTTATGCAAGAGTTAGATTCAATGATAACTGTCAGTGGGCAAAAGCGAGAGGCAACTGAGAGGGCTTTTGCACAGGGCAACAGGTTCAGAAAAGGATCAGATCGAAGGGTAATTGAGAGGGTTAACAGCGAGGGGCAACAGCAAGGAGTTAAGTGAATTATAATGAAAGAGCAGATTGGGGTGGAGTGGGGTAGAGTGGGTGGAATGGAGTGGGTGGATTGTATTGGGGTAGATTGGTGCAGAGTGGGGTAGATCGGAAGTGGAGTGGCAGCGATTTAGGTAGATTGAGTAGAGTGGTGAGAGGTAGATTGGAGTGGGATAGATTATCCAAGATTAGAGTGTAGGTGGGATAGATTGGAGTGGAGTTGGTAGATTGAGGTAGAGTGGGGGTAGATTGGAGTGGAGTGCGTAGAGTGGAGTGGGATAGATTTGGGTAGATTGGAGTGGCATTAAGTGAGGTATATTGGAGTGGAGTGGGGTAGACGTGGGTAGAGTGGAGTAGGGTAGATCAGGGTAGAGTGGAGTGGGTAGAATGGAGTGGAGTGGGGTGGATTATGGTGGATTGGAGTGGGATATAGAGTGGAGTGGGGTTGATTGGAGAGGGGTAGTTTGTGGTGGGGTGAAGTATGATGGGGCAGTTTAAAGAAAAGTGAAGTGGAGGTTGGTAAATTGGGATGGATTTGATTAGACTGCAGTGGAGTAGGGTAGAATGGAATGGTGTGGGGTAGATTTGAGTGGATTTGGGTAGATTGTAATGGAGTGGGGTGAGGTAGATTGGAGTACAGTGGGGTAGATTGGATTAGAATAGGATAGAATGGAGAGAGTGGAGTGGAGTGCGGTAGATTGGAATTTGGTGAAGTGGGGGTAGATTAGTGTGGAATGGACTGGAGACATTTGGGTGGATTGGCGAGGAGTGGAGTAGATTAGAGTGGATTAGAGTTAAATTGGGTATATTGGAGTGGAGTGGACTGGGGTAGATGGAGTGTAGTGGATATTGGAGTGAAGTGGATTGGGGTAGATTGGAGTCAAGTAGATTGGACTGGAGTGGGGCAGATTGGGGTAGAGTAGAGAGGGAGAGATTGGGATAGACTGGACTGGAGTGGAGTGGAGTTGATTGGACTGGAGTAAAGTGGGATGTATTGGAGTGGTGTGTAATGGGTAGATGTGTAGTGGAGATTAGAGTGGAGTGAGGAAAATTGGAATGTTATGTTATGTTAAATGTCTGATGTATAGTGTAAAATCACCTTCAGGTCTCTAAGCGCTTTCAGAGAGTGTGACCAGGATCACTGACGGCAACTGGTAGCACATGGCAGCAGATTACACTGTAGCTAACGCCTCCCTAAATAGAAGCTTTTTAAGTTGTTTCCTAAAGGTAAGGAGGACCGGTACCCTGTGAAGGTGATCAGGTAGATTGTTCCAAATTTGTGGGAGCAGGACAGAAAACGCTCTGCCCCCTTTGGATTTGGTGGTGTATTGGGGAAGGACTAGGCGGCAGGCCTCACATGATCGCGGTGTACGGCCTGGAACACAGTTCTCAAGACGGTCTTTTATGAACACTGTAGCTTGGCCATAGATTGCTTTGTGGGCAATACAAAGCCCTTTGAATTGAGCTCTCTATTTAATGGAGAGCCAATGCAATTTATGTAAAAGAGGGGTAGCGCGGATCCTTCTGGGAATTCAGAAAATGAGCCTGGCTGCATCATTCTGCATGACCTGTAGTCTCTTAATAAGTTTCTGGGGGAGACCAAAATATAGAGCATTTCCATAATCTATCCTAGAAACGACAGTGGCGGATACAATCGCCCGTAGTGAGGTCATTGAAAGAAGAGGGGCAGGTTTCCGCAACTGCCTCCTATGCCCTATACAGGTTTCCACCACCATGATGACGTCACTGGACATGGACAACTCTGAATCATTTTTTATACCCAGGCTTTTTACGACCATCACTGGTATGGGGGTAGTGTCCAGTTTTGGTGGCCAAAAAAGGTCACACCAAGGGCTGCTTTTAGTGGGAATGACGAGCACTTCAGTCTTGTCAGGATTTATTTTCAGAGAATTGTCATCATCCAATTCACTGTAAATCTGAGTAGATTTTGCGCCAATTCCTGAACCTGACTAGAGTTGTTGATCCGGTTGAGGAGTTGGGTATCATCTGCATAACTGAAGACCGGGCAATCCATGTGAGCCAGGGTCTCCACCAGGGGTTGCAGGTATATGTTAAAGAGGAGCGGGGACAATGCGGAGCCCTGGGGTACGCCTCTGGTAAGAATGCTCTTAGCCGATGCATGCTCACCCAACTGAACCCTCTGAGTCCGGTCTGATAGAAATTATTCTTGCCGTTGATGTCCTAGCCCTCTGATGACCAGGTCAGAAAGATGGGAATGCAGCTTTTTGTGGCTGACCGTATAGAATGCCGCTGATAGATCAAATAAAATCAACGCACTCGGTTTTTTGTTGTGAGCCATAATTCTGAGCTCCTTTAGTACGGACAACATCACTCGCTCAGTACTATGATGTGCTCTGAAACCCACCTGTCATTCTTGGAGTAGCTGGTGGTCCTTTAAATAGGTCAAAAGTGTCCTTAGTACATGTTGTTCTATCACTTTCGCCAGCAAAGGGAGCTGGGGGATAGGTTTATAATAGGCTTCTTTTAGGTTGACAGGTAAGTAGCCGGCTTCCAGGGAGTTTTTCAGCAGCGTAAGAATCTGTTTTTCCAGCCCTGGAAAGGCCATTTGGAAAATCCTCCTAGGGCAGGGGTCTGCCGGGCAGCCTGATTTGGTGCGATTAATCAGTAGAGTTACAGTTGCTTAATCTATTTTAGGGAAGTTTGTGAGTTGTGTCCAGGGGGGTAAGAGGACTGGGTCCGGAAAAAAGAGCCCAGCTTGGTCGAGGTGTTCACAATTTCTGAGATGATATCCCTAACTTTGCGAAGAAAGAATGCCTGGAAGACGTTACAGTTGATGGGTGCAACCGTAGATTTTATCTTAGACTTTTGACTTAATTCTTTTAGAATTATGAACGTCTTTTTTTACATGTTAACTGCCTCTGTAATCCTTCCCTTTTAATACCCCGCTTTCCTAGTTATAATGGCTTGCTTGTAAGAGGTGTGAAGGGCTTTATTGGTAATCAACTCATCTGAGTCATATCTTTTGCGCCACAGCCTCTCGGCTTGGTAGAGATTTTGTTTCCTTTCCATCAGAGTTTCATTAAACCATGGGGCCCCCTTACCCTTGACTCTGATTTTCTCCTTCTGCTCTGATGCCACTTTGTCTATAGCCTCGCGTAAGTTAGCCGAGAGGGATTCGCTCTCCAGATCAATATTCTCTGCTGTAGTTTTTAAGGGAGGGTGTGTGAGCAGGGTGGCTACTAGATGATCTGCTTCGATTTTCCTCCAGTTTCACAGCTTACTCCACACCGGTGGTGGTTGCGACGGTTGACTGTCACTCTGGGCCCATCATCTGAGTAGCAAACGATCGGACCAAGTGCTGGGACTGATATCAGTTAAAGTAGCCCAAGACTGCGATGTCCAGATAAGGTCAAGGATATGGCCCATTGCATGAGTGGGGCTATTGACCAGTTGGTGGAGGTCCATTGACAGCATTGCAGGCTCGAACTGGCTAGCAGTTGACTCTCTTTGTGCTTTGTCCCAATGGGGTAGATTGGGGTGGAGCGGAATAGATTGAATTGGAATGGGGAAGATTGGAGTGGAGTGGGGTTTATTGGAGTACGGTAGGTTGCAGGTGAAAGGGCAAGGCCCATTGGTTCAAGATATATCCAATGTTTTTTTTTCGCAGCATGAAAACGTAAAGGGGAGAACATTTGTTAAGTCAGTCAGTTTGTCAATAATCCTCTATGACACATAGTAACCACAGACCACTAGGTAAGGTTAGTTTGTTTAATACAAAGCCAAAAATAAATTAATATAAAGGCACCTCAATACATCGGAATTAGCATGAAGCTAAATCTATGTATCCAGTTTAGATGATGCTACATAAGTAATACAATTAGGACAGGGATGATAGTGACTTCTCAGAGGATGATGATACCGCCTGGGGCATTCCTAAATTGGAGTTAGTCCCAATAAAACATTGAACAGAAGCAGGAATACACCTGAAGGCTTTTCTATAGAAAAAGGGCCTTAGGGTGGCCAATGGTAGAACCATTTCTGACAGAAAAGGGCCCAACACATTCAACAATGGGCACCTTGCTAGTTTCATTGATTATTTCCTCATTGATTTAACCTTAGGGCACACCCTAACTGACATGGCCGGTATAGAACAAGACGAGAGTGACCATAATCCACTCTCCTCAACTATTTCTCTCTTAGCATTGGATGATCTTGCCTGTCTAGAACATCTAGTGTCTACTAGAGACCTCATGGTCAGTAATTTCATGAGGAGACTCAAATGGTCCAAAATAATCAGCTATCCGGAGGCATTGTCCATCATCAATAGGGATGTTGAGAAGGAGATTGTGTTTTACAGGCCCTTCATGCTAGGGGCCAACCAATAGGCCTCATTACTACCCTCCCTGCCTCACTATTTGATAAAGTATGGACCCATTTTCAGAAATCCTGCAGCAATAAACGATCTTTTAAACAAAATAGACAAATCTGGTACAATAAATAATGCAGTGCAGCCCCTGTGGTAGCTATTAGATCACACAATTTGGGCTCCATTAGGGAAGCCAGGAATGCCTACGGAACTGGACAGAGCAAAGCCAAAAGAGAGTGGGATGAGAGAAGGCGGCATGATCTGAAGATAGCATGCAAAAGAAGAAATCTGCAACACTTCTGGGCTCTTGTAAAATGGGGCAGTGGGGCACATCCTCCTACACCAGAAAATGCCCTGAACAATGGGTGAAACATTTTTCTCAACAGTACTCAATAGATGATGCAGGGATCTCTGAACCTCCTCTAAAGGTACCTAGGCAGTGGGCGAGCCTAGTATTTGAACCCTCAGAAGTAATGGTAGCCTTAAATACCATTACGAGAGGTAAGAGCCCCTGGTTTTAATAGTATTCTTGCAGACGTTTTTTTACATGCCAGTGAAAAGTGGTGCAGGTGTATAACACTAATAGAAAATGGACTGGCCCAGGGTGCCCGCAATCCCAATTCTTGGAAGGGGGCCGAGATTATACCAGTCTACAGGAAGGGGGTCAGATCACAGCCTACAAATTATCAGCCCATCAGCCTCATCGATTCCATCCAAAAGGTGGTGGCACACCTTGCCCTGGGAAAGGTACTGGAATGATTTGACAATAATTGCATTCTAACTACCCATCAGGCTGGTTTTCGCACACGCATAAGCACTGTAGATCACGTTTTTAGATTTATTCTGATATACTGTCGGACAGTGGTGCCTGGAGAAGGCAGTATGCAAGCAGTTTTTGACGATTTAAAATCGGCGTTTGATCTAGTGACTTGTAGTAAACTGTGGGAGGTACTGGGGGATCTAGGCATGCCTGCATGCTAATTTGTCGAGTGCACCTTCATTAGAACAATTTTGCACATATACGTAGGGGCACACAGGGGGTCATTACGGACCCATACCGGGTTGATAAGGGAGCGCGCCGTGGGTGCGTCCTGGCACCCACGTTGTTCTCCCTTTTTATTAATGAAGCTGCTAAATTTTTATCCTTAACACCCACTGATGCCCCAAACCTTGCTGGCTCTAAGGTTCCAATTCTTATGTTTTCCAATGACACCCTCATCACCTCCAAGAGTCTTTGTGGATTACAGCCTGCGCTGGCCTTGTTTGAGGATTTCTGTAAACTCAGAGGGCTTAAGATCAACGTTGATAAAAACAAAACTTATGTATTTTAATAAATACGATAATTCAAAGGAAAATCACCATGGAGGGTGTAGCACTGGAGGAAGCAGATGCATTTATGTACTTAGGTGTCACCCTAGAGAAAAGGATGAAATGGGGATCCCATATTGGAAAAATGCCATTAAAGCAGCTAGCGGGTGCCCTAAGTAAAGAATTTAGAATGTCCCCGACCAAACCTGTTAGTCCTGTATTACAGATATATAATGCCAAGGTGATTAGTTCAGTCTTATATGGTTGGGAGCTATGGGGGTATGGAAATCTTGCACAGCTAACCATTGCTGAAAACTAGTTATTTTATGCGATCTACAGTCTCCCTTATAGTACTCCTTAACTCCAACTGCTTAATGACATGGGAAGGAATTCATTGGCAGATTCAGCGAGGCTTCGTCCCTTAGTATACTGGCGTTGAATTTGGGTCACACCCATGCTATCCACCTTTGCAAGTGGACTCAGGGATGTCTTAGATGCTGATTGTCGCCACAAAATAAGCTGGCTCAGAGATATCAATGGGGTACTGACTTCAATGGGCCTGAACAATTTGTGGGAGAATGCCCAAAGCTGTATTGAAGAATAAATACTAGGACATGGTGAGTCAAAACAATAGCAGATTGAGTGATAGTACTACGTTGACTTGGAGGTTCTTGTTTCCTAAACTTCGCCACCATCTTGAACCATATTGGGATACTATCTCTAAGCCCCTTGACCATAAACTCTATTTTCAATTCAGAGTTGGTACACTACCCTTGAAAACCTTTACTGCAAATTGGTCAGTATTGGGAGACAATACGTGCCCATATTGTGTTGAACATACAGAAACATACCCACATGTTCTCTTTGTATGTCCTGCCTATGCTACTCCACGAAAGATGTGGGTAGCGCCTTTATGCAAGAACTTGGGCACCAGGCAAAGCAGTGAAGCACTAGGGGCCTTATTTATGAAGACCTTGCGCCGCCGGTGCGTCACTTTTTCCCATTTTAAAAGTGGCACACCGGCGGCGCAAGGCCTTCATAAATAAGGCCCTAAGAATTTTGAGAACTTACTCCTCGCTTGGTTATGCTATTTCCTTAGCCAAATTTTTAAAGCGGGTTTAGTGCTTCAGACCAAAAATTGCATTAGTTGAGAATAATTTAGCACTTTTGCAACCAGGTTTCCCCTTGGTTGAAGTATCAATTTGTTCTTCACAGGGTGTTATTTGAATTCCACTGTGTGAAACTTTGTACTGTTTGCACTTTGTAAAGTGTTTTAATAACCTTTTTATCTTCATCCATGTCTGGAGTTTTATTATACGCCTGATTTTATTGATTGATATATATTTTATAGGCTATTTTCCAATTGATCAACCTTGTGTTTTGAGGTTTGTGCCACTTTTAGTTGTTCTATCTTATTACAATATACATCATGTTACTACTGTATATAGTGTATGGTAGTCAGACAAAATATCGAAATTAAAATATCGATATACAATAATATCGATGTTTTAATATCGATGGTATAGAATATCGATGTGCCATAATATCGACAGACAGAATATCGAGATTAAGGTATGTATGTTAGTAATATCGAAATTGTTGTTTAGTGTTATGTATTTTATTTTGTTGTTTATATGTTTGCTAAATATGTTTAGAAATGTATGTTTGAAAATTAGTAATTTTGTTAACATTTTGCGTTTTAGTATTAGAGAGGGTTGTGGGTTTATAGGGGAATAGGGTGGGAAGTAATTTAATAATAATTAATTAATTAATATATATATGTTTGTAAATATGTTTAATTAATAATTAATTGGTAATTAATTAATATTAATTAGTTAATTAGTTAATATATGTTTGTAAATATTTTTAAATAATAATTAATTGGTAATTAATTAATATTAATTAGTTAATTAATTAATATACATTTGTACATATTTTATTTAATAATTAATTGGTAATTAATTAATATTAATTAGTTAATTAATTAATATAATGTTGTACATAGTTTTAATTAATAAGTGGTAATTAATTATTATTAATTAGTTAATTACATTAATTAGATTAATTTTTTAATATATATAATTTTTTGTTATTGTTAATTAATTATTTGGGAAAAATTTATATTAATTAGTAAATTAAATTAATTATAGCTAATGTGCTAATATATTTACTTTATTGTTATTGTTAATTAATAATTATTTGGTAATTAAATAATGTTAATTAATTTTGGGTAAAGGAGTATTTTTAGGGTTCAGGGTCAGTTTTCAGTTCTTGGGTAAAGGGGTATTTTTGGGGTTCAGGGTCAGTTTTCAGTTCTTGGGTAAAGGGGTATTTTTAGGGTTCAGGGTCAGTTTTCAGTTTTTGGGTAAAGGGGTATTTTTAGGGTTCAGGGTCAGTTTTCAGTTCTTGGGTAAAGGGGTATTTTTGGGGTTCAGGGTCAGTTTTCAGTTTTTGGGTAAAGGGGTATTTTTAGGGTTCAGGGTCAGTTTTCAGTTTTTGGGTAAAGGGGTATTTTTAGGGTTCAGGGTCAGTTTTCAGTTTTTGGATAAAGGGGTATTTTTAGGGTTCAGGGTCAGTTTTCAGTTTTTGGGTAAAGGGGTATTTTTAGGGTTCAGGGTCAGTTTTCAGTTCTTGGGTAAAGGGGTATTTTTAGGGTTCAGGGTCAGTTTTCAGTTTTTGGGTAAAGGGGTATTTTTAAGGTTCAGGGTCAGTTTTGGGTTTTTGGGGTACAGGCTAAAAATAAAATAAATTTAAATTTAATTTAAATCAATTAAATGAAATAAAAAAAAAAAATTACATTAAATTATTAAGTTTTTAATTTATATATATGTTTTAATGTTTTTATTAATATTTGTTAAATTATATGTATTTTAACATTATTTTTACATTATTATTAATACATTTAAAAAAACTATATTTTTAATTTCGATATTTTTGTACTACGATATTATTTTTTCGATATTTTTGTACTTACCTTTATGAAGATAGGATCCCGATATTATTGTCCTCGATATTTTTGTTGCGATATTTTTGTATTGCGATATTTTTGTGGTCGATATTATGTCATACATTCATAGTGTATGTTCCGTGATTCCCTAGTTGTATTATTGATGATTGTCGACTTTAAAAAAAAAGTATGAAATGATAAAAAAAGTGTTGCTTTTATTACTTGTACACATTGATATATATTGATTTGTAAGATCAATTTAGTAGTTAAACTATGTATAGTATGTTGTACTTACTTTTATGACAGCATCGTCAAAATGAAGCTCTTTGAAGTGAAGTGAATAGGATTGGAAAGACATTTTGAAAGACCCCTCATCGTTTTGAAAGACCCCTCATCGTCCCTTTCCCCTATCAAAATCCTGTCTTGGAACATAGCAGGTTTAAAGAAAAATCTGTCTAATCCTGCTTGGAATAATTTCTTAGAGGATTATCACATTTGTATGTTCCAAGAAACCTGGTGTGTTCAGCCAGAATATAAGCATGGTTATTCTACATTTTTTGTTCCTGCGATCCTACCGGGGAAGAGGCGTCCATCGGGAGGTTTACTAATTTGGATAAGGATAGATTTGAATTGTGTTGTCATCGTTAATCATGTCCCCTCCAACGACATATTGCACATCACTGTTAAAAGCCAGTCTGGCAAAAATGTCCTGGATCTTTTTTGTGTTTACGCCAGAGGTCTTCCGGGTGGTCAATCTTCACCCACATTGGAGTTGCTAGATAACAGGCTATCCTCCCTCCCCACCAAATCTTCAGTACTAGTGGGGGGTGACTTTAACTGTACCTTTGAGCCCTTGGATGAGGAAGATCTCTTGGGTTCTCATAACAAATTAGGGAACCAGTTTATCCCATCTTTAACCTTGGCTCCAATCAAGAAGTGGTCCGCTAGAGCTATTCAGCTAAATGCCCTGGTTTCTGCTCACGACCTATGGGCCCTAAATGGTCGCACTACATCAGATTGTATGGGCGCAATGACCTTTAATCGAATAGGCTGCCCTTCACGGATTGATTACATCCTTTTAGATGTTTGGTCATGGGTTAACCTAGTGGATATGAAGGTCTGCCAGAGGATTGACAGCGACCATAATCCCCTTTGTATGGGTATGTTTTGGGGTGATAATATTGGCAATAGTGTTCCTAAAGAGATGACTACCAAAGAATTAGTTCCCTCCAACTGCAACCGTAGGCTCACATGGAATGTAGTCAGGTGCGATGAAGGGATACTTGATAACATTAAAGCTTTAGTTCTGGCTGCATCGAGTGACTTATCACCAGTTACCCCAACACTCCTCCATTCTCGGGGGCCCACGACAGCAGCCAAGTATATGAACCTAATAGGTGAGATTAGCACGTTCTTTAAAAAAAAAAACAAGGGTCACCAATTGACTAAGCACACCCAAAGGAAGGGTAATCCTTGGTATACAGTTTCCTGTAGGGAAAAAAGAAAAGCCATTTCCCTGGCCATAAAAAACAAGGACACAATAGCTGCTAGAATTGCAAGACAAGACTATCGCAACAGCATTGCGAAAGCCAAAAAAGAATGGGAAGAGGAACATTGGCAGGCACTAAAGGAAGCAGCCCATGGGAAAAATGCCACCGTGTTTTGGAAATTAATAAACATCCTTGACAGGCGTGGTGCTGAGCCTATTCCAAACCACATCACTGAGTGCCAATGGCATTCCCATTTCTCTAAGTTATATGGTGAAGGTAGCCTGGAAGTTACGCTAGCTTCTCCCGTATTAGATATTGGTTGTTTGGTCCAACCAAATGGTGACAATATAAATGAGTTGTTTACGCCCCGTGAAGTCCAGGATGCAATCCATAAAATAACTCCGGGTAAGGCTCCTGGCACGGATGGAATCCCGGGGGACTTATTGTTGCATGACCCTACGGTCTGGGCCGATTTTATTGCAAATATCATGAATCTCATTCAGTCCGGCCACCAAGTACCTGATTCGTGGAAGGGCGCAGAAGTCATTACTATTTTTAAAAAGGGTGAGAGAGAGGACCCTGCCAACTACAGACCAATTAGCCTAATTGATGCCATTCAAAAAGTAGTTGGCAGGGTCATTATAAATCGGATTGAGTGCTGGCTAATGGAGGATAACATTTTGTCCCATTTCCAGGCAGGTTTCAGAAGCAATGTAGGAGCAATGGATGAGGTTTTTAGATTTTGTGCCGTTTTTGGAAAACAGTGTCAATAGCCAGGGGGAGTCTTTACCTGGCCTTTATAGACTTAAAAACTGCATTTGATGTATTACCCCGTGCTAAATTATGGGATGTTTTATTGGATATGGGATTCCCATCCTATTTGTTACAATTCATTATCAAACTACACGAGGGTACCTTTGCTAGGATTCGGTGGGGGACGCAGGGGCAACTCACAAAGAGTATTCCTGTCAACAGAGGGGTGCGGCAGGGGTGCGTGATGGCCCCCACTCTGTTTTCTCTGTTCATAAATGGAGTAGTGAATCATCTACAAGAGATACCGGCAGACGCTCCTATTATTGCCGGGGAGAAAACACCATCGCTCCTCTTTGCCGACGACACCCTCCTGTTATCTAAAACCCCCAAAGGCCTCCAAATCCTTCTTGATCGCTTCAGTGTTTTTTGTCAGGATCGGGGACTAACAATAAACACTACAAAAACGAAACTAATGGTTATGACCGCTAAGAGAAACCATAGGAAGATACACTTGTTTTTGAATGGATCTCCTCTTGAGGTAGTGGAAGAGTTTGACTATCTCGGGGTTAGAATTAATAATAAAATGAGATGGGAATCCCATATGAGTAAAATGATTTTAAATCTTAAAAGAGTTTCCGGCACTATTTTAAAGAACCAGCGCCTCTCAGTGAGCAGACCAATAGCCCCCGCCCTGTCAGTTTATGAGGGAAAGGCAATAGCCTCAGCGGTCTACGGTTCAGAAATATGGGGCATTGAGAATACCAATACCCATGTGCTAACTGAGAATAAGTTCATGAGAGATTTGGTTTCGCTTCCAGCCTCTACCCCATTGAAACCATTATTTGCAGATTTGGGTAGGAGGTCCATTCGGGACACTATTCAGCTACGTCCTCTTTTATATTGGGTGCGCCTCAGGAGGACTCCCGAATTAGCTAACTATGCTTTAGTGTTTGATGAAATATTAAAACTAAACACCTCGGACAAGATCAAATGGCTAAATGTTTTAAAGCAACTTACAGCTAGCGTGGGCTTAAGCGATGCATGGGCTTCCCAAACCCCCCCACCAAAACATATGGTAAAAAAACGTTATTGGGACTGGATAGAGGCTAAGGCTTTGCATAACCCAAACTGGGGGCAACTAACTGAGAACTTTTTATCTCACAAGTGCACTACAAAGCTAGAATTGTTTTTGGACTTTATCCAGATTCCCCGGGAAAGGACCCTTTATCTGAAATTTAGACATGGTACACTCCCCCTCAAAAATTTTACGTCCAGATGGGGTAGAAGGAGGGATGAGGATAGAAAGTGTCCGGGCTGTACCTGCCCAGAAGAATCATTAGGTCATTTCTTTTTTGCCTGCAAAGCATATACCCTAGCTAGGAACAAATGGTTAAAACCTGTACTAAAGAACCTTGGAGTCAGGGATTACAAATCAGCCCTACGTATCATCATCTCCAATACCTCCTGTATGGTTACTGTTTGTGGGGTTGCAAAGTTTTTATCATGTGCCTGGATCATGAGGTTAAAGTTGTTATAAAATGTGTCTACAGTCAATATCCCTATATTATTTTCATATGTATCTTTTGTAATGATGAAATGTTTTTTATATTTATGTATGTATTGTATGTTTGTACTTTTTATGATACATGTGTCGAATAAAAGTATAATGACTGACTGAAAGATATATTGGAGTCCTTACAAGTTTTGGTGATCTGTTGAAAGGCAACTGCAAGAAGTAAAATTAGTACATCAACCTTAGCTGAATGAGAGAACCAATGATCTGAGATGCTAGTGAGAAATACATTTTTAAAATGAAAAGCGATTTGTGTGTAAAAAAAGCATTTATCTGTTTCCAAGCTTTTAACCAAAATTGATTCATAGAAGGACAACCAAAGAACATATGTGTTAGGGAGGGGTATTGCATGACCAACAAGAAGAAGATGGCTTGTTAAAGTACCTGTGTAGTTGGCGTTAAATTGCTGGGGTAATTAAAAGTCTGTTATAGAAAGGAACTAAAGTTTGAGTATTAGCTGCCCTCGAGTATTTCTGTAATTTTAGTAACATCCTGTTCCATTTACAAATGGCAATAGAGATGTTCCAGTCACCTTCCTATTGACATTCCACATCTGTCTTTTCTCTGTCTTCTGGAGAAGACGTTATATTATTATAGTTTTGGGATGTCGTTGGAAAGAATACCAATGACATAACCAATTGAGAAAAAGGAATTGTAGGGATGGGATTGTGTGACAGCTGTTCATATGTTATTTAAATCGCAGAGATTAACAATATATATTTAGTATAAAATGAAGGAGGAATGGAAAAATTTTGCTGAGCTTGTGCAAAAGGAAGGCAAGAAAAGTCATTAAATAGTTGATGTACCCTATGTAAACCTTTTTACTGCCAAAAAATTGAAAAAACATTTTTTTTTGTTTGAATCTTTTTATTATGGTTTTACATTTATGAAACAGGTCACATGGCAATCATCATATATGGAAGCAGTACGTAGCAATTACAAACGTGGTTCGATGACAACATCTCATGAGCTTGGCAATTGAGCAGCATGTCCCCTGAGTCCGTTAGTGGGTTGTCTCGTCGCAGGGTGCCATGTCCGAGTGTACCTGATCCCTCGGGTGATATGATGGTGGGGTCTGGTGAAACTATTCCCCCTCCATTGGCGTACTACCCTATTTGATGAGTGCAAACAGCAACATGTTTGTGGAGGTGTCGGACTTCAACCTACCGACTTAAACTGAACTGGGAACTACAGGAGGGGATACCTCCAGGGGTAAAGAGGAAACGGGGGAGGGAGGGGGAGAAGGGGTGAAAACTGCGAGCATAGGGGCAAGGGGCGCTAGGGGCATTCCTAAATGGCGCATATGTCAGACAACAGCTGGCGGGAGTCGGCGCTGTGCGCCACGAAGGGGCGAACAGGACGAAGGGGGAGCAGGACAGAATGACAAGAAAAAAAAGGGGGGGGTTGGGGAGGAGCCCCAGCCATGACAGATGATTATGTATGTAACGGCGGAGGGGACTGTGGGTTGGGGCCTCTAGGTGGGTTGCAAAGGCTGGGACTGCGTCGGCCACGGAGCATCCTGTGCGCTCGTCTCATGTTTAAATTGTATCAGCAGGTGTGCCCATTCCACAGAGATTGGGTGTTTGCGTGTTCCTTTTACCTCCTCATCCCTCAGGATCTCTTCTTCCGCTGCTCCCCACTTGTTCACAGCCCCTATCCAGGCCGCTTCTGGTGGACCCATAGGCGCCCCCTCCAATGCATGGCTATCGTTTGTCTGGCTAGAATGATAGCTAAGGATGCAAACCGCCATTGCAGCTTCGAGGATTTCTTTTTCTTATAAATCCCCAGGGCGCACGCCTCCCAAGTGGTAATGTGTTGTAAGTGTACCAACATGTGAAGTATGTGGTGTACCCTGCCCCAGTATGATTGCAGGGAAGGACAGTCCCAGAACATGTGTTTAAAATCCGCATTCAATGTGTGGCAACGAGGATATCTGAATTCCGTGTCTGGGTAATATTTACGAAGCTTGTCGGGTGTAAGATAAGTGCGATGTAGAACATTGTAAATGTAAATGTAAATGTAAATGTACAGGAATTTATATAGCGCAAATCACCGAGCGGTTTCTAAGCGCTTGCTTAGGGAACCCGTCCTGGTATTCCCCTGTGAGATAACCCCGGCAGGGTATCCGCAAGGTGAAAGCCAGGCATCCCACCGCGAGGGGCCGTTGTGGAGATTAAGCAAGCTATTGCCCAGAGTCGCAGAGTGTGAACCCATGAATCGAGTAGGCACCGGAGCGAGAATTGTCGAGTCCATGGACATTTTAGGACTCAAGACCCCGCCGAGCCGGGAATTGAACCCTGGTCCCGGGCTGACCTCTGCTTCCAGGTCTGCCTCCTCTAACCAGTGAGCCACACTTCTCCACATTGAACTGTATATTTTTGAACCGGCCATTTCGGGAGACTTTTTTGGGGTGTTCTAGTGCACGTGTCGTGGAGGACCCGTCCTATGTCATCCTCCCTGGATTGACGCAGCCTGTCTAAGGGAACCTCGATGAGTTCCCGAATGGCTTTGTAGTACTAGGTGTCTACCTGCCCCCATCTGCAGTATCGTGTGTAGCACTGGGTGTGTCGGGGGTTCTCCTTCTCGCAAGTCCCAGTATGCTTGGCTGCTGTCTATATATTGCCTATGCGTTAAAAATTCCCATGTGGAAGATCATACCACTCGACCAGCTGCTCGAATGTCTTCAGTTGCCCCTCGAGGAACAAAGCCTCCACCTCAGACACCCCACTGTCAGCCCACATCCGCAGGTCCCCCTCGTTGTAATATCCCTCCTTCCGGGGGAAGCCCACCAAAGGAAGCAGTGGGGAGTATAATGGTTGCCCTTTTGACAGTCTATGGATGCGCATCATGCATTTGCGGGCTATAGTGACTTGCACCGGGTATGTGCGGACTGGTCTGGAGCCTGGCATTAGTAGTCATCGGATGGCGGGTAGAGGCAACCCTCCGCTATCGGTGATCGTCTCTTCCATGTGCCTCTCGGCCGTCCAGTGAGACAGCCACTGGAGTTGCACGGCCAGGAAATATGATTGGAACGACAGGGCACCCAGGCCACCTCTCACAGTGGGTAATTGCAGAGTACGTATTGCAACCCTGTGCCGTCCATGCCCCCAGATCAGTGTTGTAAGGAGCGTGTCCAACTCGCGGAAGAAGGACCGAGGCGGAATAACTGGGAGATTTGTGAAATGATACAGTAGTCTGGGTACCATTATCATTTTAGCAACGGCTACCCGCCCTATAGGTGCCAGGGGGAGTGTTTTCCAGGAGCTAATCGCGGAGCGAAGGCCCGCCAGCACGCTACGGTGAATTCCTTTGTAGATGTCCTCCGGGGAATGGAATAATCTCACGCCCAGATATCTGGGGCCCCCGCACTCTATTTCAGGGTTTGTGCGCAAACCTGCAAATCGTGGGGAGACAGGTCTTGACTGAGTGGGTAGATCGTGGACTTGGCCCAATTCACCTTGAGACCCGACATATCTCCGAACTCCTGCAGAGTAAGCCAGATCGAGGTGAGATCACCCGTCACGTCTCTGACATAAACTAGCAAGTCGTCTGCGTATAAGGAGATGCAGTGGAACGTGTCCGCTATTGGGATGCCCCATCCCTCCCCCTCCCATTGCAGCCGAATGGCTAGGGGCTCCACTGCCAACGCAAATAAAAGGGGGGAGAGAGGGCACCCCTGTCTGGTCCCTCTCTCCACCGGAAACGAGGCTGATATTAGTTTCCCGACCCTTATTCTGGAGGCAAGGTCTCTGTACAGGAGTTGGGTGTACGCCATCAGCGTTTGGCCTATCTGGATTTCCCGCAGGACTGCGAATAGGTGGGGCCAAGTCAGGGTGTCGAACACCTTTTCCAGATTGAAGGTCTGTAACCTTGTGTTTTATATGAAACAGCTGATGTAAGTTATGGGAGGTGTTACGCTGGGGCACAAAACCACACTGGTCGGGATGTACCAGCACCGGAAGGATTTGACTATAGCGGTCGTCTAGTATTTTACCCAGGAGCTTACAGTCCGCGTTTAGTAATGTAATTGGCCTATAAGAGGCCGGAAGTGTGGGGTCTCTGTGCTGCTTTGGGAACGTCACAACTAGCGACTCGCGGAACGAGGCTGGCAGTATGCCCTTAGACAGGGCTTCCTCGTATGTGGACGCTAAATGAGGTTTTAATTCGGTCGCAAATGTTTTGAAGTATTCCAGGGGGAAGCCGTCCATACTGGGTGCTTTTTTCTTTGCTAGCGAATTTATGGCGTGTTTAATGTCGGAGGGTGTGATTTTGCCGTCCAAGTCTTTCCTGTCTGTCTGAGATATTACAGGCATGCGCGACGGGCTTAGGAACTGAGGCAAGTCATGTGATGTCGTCAGCGCCGGGGCGCGATATACCGCGGCGCAGTAGTCGTGGAATATACGTAAGATGTCCAGTTGGGAGTGTTGAAGGTGCCCGTGTCAGTCCATGAGTTCAGTAATGGGGCGGGCCATCGTGTCCTGTTTAAGCAACCAAGCTAAGAGTGCGCCCGTTCTGTTACCGTCCATGTGCGCCCGGGTCGCATAGGCGCAGAAGTTGTATTTGCGCAAGTCCCTCATGGCCTCTGCATGTGCGAGCTTCGCCGTCGAGAGTTGCGGAAGGGTAGCCCTCCCCGATCCATGCCCTGGGATAGATCTGCCAGCGCTTTTTCCGCCTCGCCCAGTGCCTGCTCTAGTGTGCGCCGCACCCCCACTACCTGCTGAATGCAATGTCCTCTGGCGCTGACTTTGTATGCGTCCCACTCCACAGCCCTGGAAGAGGCCAAGCCAGCGTTCTGTAGGAAGTGTTCCCTGATGTATGTGCTGTGGGTGTGGCGAAAGGCCTGGTCAGTGAGACACTCCTGGGGTAGCTTCCATGTTGGAACCGGGGGTGAGGTGGCTGCCAGCGCAGTACCGCTATGTGTGCATCATGGTCTGATAGTATTCGCCCCATATAATCCGCATGCCTTACCTTAGGTATCAGGTCTGTGGTGCATAGGAACCTATCTAGCCTCACTCGCAGGTCATGCGGGATGGAATGGAAAGAGTACAGCCGCTCGGTTGGGTTTATCGCTCTCCAGGCATCCACCAGGGACCAGTGGTCAAGCCACCGGCAGAAGCGCTCTGTTTGTTTGTGGGCTGGCGAGTGGAGTGGAGTGGTGGGGATGTGATCTGTCCAGATGCAAATCTAAAACACAATTGTATTCCCCCCCCAGGAGCCATGGTATTCCTGTGTGGCGGGCCAAGACACCAGTGAGGGTGTTCCAGTATTGATCTTGGTCAGTGTTGGGGGCGTACACACAACCTATAAGTATTGGCTGGTCTTCTAGTAGGCCTATTAGAATTACATGTCGCCCCTCCCGGTCAATGATTCTGGTGTGTTCTTTAAATGGCACCCCCGGCCTTATCCATATGAGCGTACCTCTGGTGAATGCGGAGTACCCAGGACATCCCCACACCGCACGGCCCACCAGCTGTAGGCGCATCTCTGCACCAGCACCACAGGTCCGTCCCTGACCTCGGTGCCCCCTCGCTGCTGCTCGTTTTTTTCCTCCCGCTGTTGCCCTCTTGTTTGCCATCTTGCAATTGTATTGTTTTTAGTGTTTTCTTCTGTCAGTAGTTATTAGCGTTTTTGTCATTACTGTAACCCTGGTGTAACCACCCTCCGCTCCCCGCTTCCCGCCGCTGCTCCCTCGTGGCCCCACCCCCTTTGTTTTCTGTATCCCCATTGGCCGCCCCGCTCCCGCCTCCCAGCTGCTCCTCCCTCCCACTTGGCCTCAAATGAAGCCCGCGCGTACGCGCAGCGGTCACACGCAGCGGATGCGCCGATTGTGCGCCAAAGACGCGCCAAAGACGTGCCAAAGGCAAGCCCGTCTATGCCTGTCCACACCTGGACCTCGCCCAGCACCAGGACCCCTGGCCCCCGTCGATGCCAGCCCACACGACGGACCTACAATGCCGCCACCCTCAACGTACTCAAACCCGACCGAAACCCCGCCTGCTACCGTGCCACCCCGAAACGCACCCACGGACCCTTCACCTGCCAAGCCTCCAAGTTGACCTGCCTCCGGACCTGCAGCGCACCCGAAAGTCCAGTCACCAGCAACAACCACCTCAAGTGCATCCTGCTCAACACCCGCTCCGTCCACAGACACGCCGTCGAACTCTGGAACCTGCTCGACACAACATCACCAGACGTCGCCTTCCTCACGGAAACCTGGATGAACGCCTCCAAGGCGCCCGATATTGCCATAGCCATCCCGGACGGATACAAGATCACCCGGGGGGATCACGTCAACCAGACCAGAGGAGGCATCGGCATCGTCCACAGGAACACCATCCGCATCACGACCAACTCCGACGACACCCTCACCGCCGCCGAGCACCTCCACTTCCAGATACAAACCGACCCCAAGACCACCCTCAGAGGTACTCTCAACTAAAGACCCCCGGGACCACGCACACAATTCAGCGAAGCCATCGCAGACTTCATCAGCCCGCACGTCCTCACCTCCTCCGACTACATCCTCCTAGGGGACCTCAACTTCCACCTGGAGAACAACAAGGACAGCAACACCACCACCCTGCTGGACAACCTCGCCAACCTCGGACTCAAGCAACTGGTCAACATCCCCACCCACTACGCCGGCCACACGCTTGACCCAGTCTTCTCCTCCAGCAAGCACATCTCCTTCAGCCACTCCACCGGACTTCATTGGACTGATCACAGCTACGTCCACTTCAGCTTCAGGAGAACCACAACCCACCACCACCCGCAACAGGTTCCCTGTAGGAGCTGGAGCAAGATCACCGCCGACCAGCTCACCACCTCCCTCAGCCAGAATCTTCCCGCCAGTGCAACAGACCTCAACAAAGCAGCCCGCATCTTCACACAGTCGCTCACCAACTGCGCCGACAACCTCGCACCACTGAAGAACCCTACCAGCAGACCCGGCAAAAAGAAAGCCTCGTGGTTCACCGACGAACTCAAAACATCCAAGAAAAACTGCCACACCCTTGAAAAAGCCTGGCGCCACGACCAGACTACAGAAAACATGACTGCCCTCAAGAACGCCACCCGCACACACCACCAGCTGATCCGTACCACCAAAAGGACAACATTCAAAGAACGACTGGACAACAACACCCACAACAGCAAGGAACTCTTCAGCATCGTCAAAGAGCTCTCCAACCCCAGCGCCGGAAACAGAGACATCACTCCCTCGCAAGACCTCTGCGACTCAGTCGCCTCCTTCTTCCACTGCAAGATCGCCGACATACACAACAGCTTCGGCGCACCAATCACGCACCCAACCACCAAACCATTGCCCCCCAACACCACCCTCTGTGCCTGGATCCCGGTCAGCACCGAAGACACCACCCGCACGATGAACACCATCCACTCCGGATCCCCTACCGACCCCTGCCCCCACCACGTCTCCATCATCGCACCCCAACTCCGGGACATCATCAACCTCTCCTTCAACACCGCCACCTTCTAGGAGAGCTGGAAGCATGCCGAGCTCAGCGCCCTCCTGAAGAAACCGACAGCGGACCCCACCGACCTCATGAACTACCGCCCCATCTCGCTCCTCCCTTTTCCTGCCAAAGTCATCGAGAAGACCGTCAACAAACAGCTCGCCGCCTTCCTCGAGACGAACGGATCCCTCGACCCCTCACAATCCGGTTTCCGAGCCAACCACAGCACCGAGACCGCCCTCCGCCCTCATCGCAGCCACCGACGACATCAGATCCCTGCTCGACAACGGGGAAACAGCTGCCCTCATCCTCCTGGACCTCTCTGCAGCATTCAACACTGTCTGCCACCGCACCCTAATACAGTGCCTCAGCAACATTGGAATCCAAGAGAAGGCACTGGAATGGATCATCTCGTTCCTCGCCAGAAGAACCCAAAGAGTCTGCCTCCCCCCGTTCAGATCCGCGGCCACCGAAATCATCAGCGGCGTACCACAAGGATCCTCACTCAGCCCCACCCTCTTCAACGTCTACATGAGCCCCTTCGCAGCCATCGCACGCCAACACAACCTGAACATCATCTCCTATGCCGACGACACCCAGCTGTTCCTCTCCCTCACCAACGACCCCGCCACTGCCAGAGCCAACCTCCAGGAAGGAATGAAAGACGTCGCAGAGTGGATAAAGACCAGCCGCCTGAAACTGAACTCAGACAAGACGGAAGTCCTCATCCTGGGATAATCCCCCTCCGCCTGGGACGACTCCTGGTGGCCCCCCGCCCTGGGCACCACCCCCCAAGCCAACGGACCACGCACGAAACCTGGGCTTCATCCTGGACTCCTCCCCCTCGATGACCAGACAAGTCAACGCCGTCTCCTCATCCTGCTTCAACACTTTGCGCATGCTCCGTAAGATCTTCCGATGGATCCCCACCGAAACCAGGAAGACGGTCACCCAGGCACTCATCACCAGCCGACTGGACTACGGGAACAACCTCTACGCAGGAACCACTGCCAAACTACAGAAAAGACTCCAGCGCATACAGAACGCCTCGGCACAACTCAACCTGGACATCCCCCGCCACAACCACATCTCCATCCACCTGAGAGACCTGCACTGGCTCCCCGTCAGCAAGAGGATCATGTTCAGACTCCTCACCCACGCACACAAGGCTCTCCATGACCTGGGCCCCAAGTTCCTCAACAACCGCCTCACCTTCTACACGCCCACCCGCCAGCTGCGATCGACCAGCCTCGCCACCGTACCACGCATTCGCAGAGCCACCACCAGAGGAATATCCTTCTCCTACCTGGCGGCCAAGACATGGAATTCCCTCCCCATCCACCTACGGCTGACCCAGGACCATCTCTCCTTCAGGAAGCAACTCAAGACCTGGCTTTTCGAGCAGTAACGGACCCCTCCCCCCCAGCGACTTGAGATCCTCCCGGGTGAGTAGCGCGCTATATAAATTTGCTTGATTGATTGATTGATTGGCACATATCATGGCTCGCCATTTTTTATGCAATCGATTCACTTCCTGCGCTGACAGGTGTGTCTCCTGTAGGAGGATAAAAAATGATATAGGCAATGCACTGCTTTTTAGAGTGAAGTTATGTTCGTTCTTACAATTTATGATTTTTAGAGGTGCTCCAACTGGTGGCGTAACCGTCCGTTTGCGCCAACAATATAACTCTCAATGATGTGTGCACACGGCCTGTGTGCACATCCCAGTATTTGGGCACTCCCTCTGGTTCATCAAGTGTGAATTGACTCCGTAGTGTTTCAAAGTTTCTTTATTTTTACTATAAACATAGTTGCATTTAGCCTTTCATGAATGTAGATTAGTTTCATCAACTTCAACAGGCTTTATCATGATTTAGATCAAAAAGCATGGTCGCTCCGATGCATTTCGGGCCAACTGCCCTTTCTCAAGGAGCTCTGAAAACAAGAACGACTTACATTTGCATCAAAATGCTTCATAATTTGACGATTAAATGCAAAACAAGGGTCAAATGACAAGTTCCCAGTGATCATAGTGAATACTAGATAAACATGTAGAAACTGATGGTGCAAGTGTGATATACGGGAATGATACCAAAAACTAAAAAACCAAAATAATAGTGCAAGAATGTTATGAGGGCGCACCCCGAGTGAAAAAAACAGGATTGATACCACAGACTAAAGGGGGGTAAATGAGGTGCAGGTAAATTATAAGGACGCATCCCAGGTGAAAAAGACGGGTCATGGCATATCATGAGGCAAAGGGTGTAAAGAGAAAAATGATCGAAAGAGATAAGGGAAAACGCTCACGTGTTTTCACAGCTGTCATTTAAAGCTGGAGAAAGCAAGAATAAACGAACGTTAACACCAATTGGCGGTGAGTTCAAGTAATTTTTGAACAAGGTCGCCACTCCCGCCATAGTGCCGTCGCACTCCCCAAGTAGCTATTACGCTACGCCGCCATTGCAGCGTCAGAGACCCGGCAATACTTTTTTACCTACGAACATTGTCCCGAACCACCGGGTTATCAGACCCGCCGATTAAGCCAATGCGCACCGCCAGATCTAATGTTCAGGCATTCCGGGGAGCGATTACAGTTGAATGAATAAATGTAATTGAAAGGCATTTTCTATTGCTCTTGTTCAAGACAACAATAGTGCCAACTCTTGTCCTGATGATGATGCCTCTATTCGTATAGGCATCGAAACGTCGTCGACTTTTAAACCCCATATGCGCATTATTTATGTCAAAATTTACAAAATGCAATGGAGTGTTTTTCTGTAACTGATGCCTGCCTTACTGAAGTACTTTTCTGTTGTTTTGTCTTGTATGTTGAGGGTCACGGCTGTGCCCACTTGACATCCCTTTCCTTAAACAAACTTCATCTTTGGATTTAAAACTTAATAAATCCTGTCCGGACGGACAGAAGACATATTACTTATTGAGTATATGATTATTTTGTACTGTATACTAAATGCACATAGGGACCACTGTTCTTTGTAATATGTAATGCCCAAGGTCCCTACGCTATACCTTTAGGGTTCCCTTGTTCTTTTGAAACATATGACATCACTACAACCACTACGTTTAACTGTTTCTGCAGTCACTCATTTCACACCTCTTTCCACTCTTTCTGTCATCTCATTTCATGTTTACTCCTCGGTTTTTCATTTTTCCATTTACTCGTTTTCACCATGCACACTCCATGATGGCCGACTCATTCCACCCCAGATTAGTCCTTTGTTGATTCCGTTTCCTACATGCTGCATGAGCGTCCCTCAATTATGTTTACTTCAGCGCTATTCCGCGACACTCAAACACACCAGCTTCGCACGAGCGTCCCTCGTCTATGTTTACTTCAGTGTTTACTTCAGCGTTCATCCCGCGATATTCAAACCCACCAGCTTCATCCAACCTACAACACACACGGAGACCGCGTCAGTCCCATTTCAGAACTCTGCATTGGTAAGCGTAAGCTACTGTTATTTGGCCAACCTTGTTCAAAAATTACTTGAACTCACCGCCAATTGGTGTTAACGTTCGTTTATTCTTGCTTTCTCCAGCTTTAAATGACAGCTGTGAAAACACGTGAGCGTTTTCCCTTATCTCTTTCGATCATTTTTCTCTTTACACCCTTTGCCTCATGATATGCCATGACCCGTCTTTTTCACCTGGGATGCGTCCTTATAATTTACCTGCACCTCATTTACCCCCCTTTAGTCTGTGGTATCAATCCTGTTTTTTTCACTCGGGGTGCGCCCTCATAACATTCTTGCACTATTATTTTGGTTTTTTAGTTTTTGGTATCATTCCCGTATATCACACTTGCACCATCAGTTTCTACATGTTTATCTAGTATTCACTATGATCACTGGGAACTTGTCATTTGACCCTTGTTTTGCATTTAATCGTCAAATTATGAAGCATTTTGATGCAAATGTAAGTCGTTCTTGTTTTCAGAGCTCCTTGAGAAAGGGCAGTTGGCCCGAAATGCATCGGAGCGACCATGCTTTTTGATCTAAATCATGATAAAGCCTGTTGAAGTTGATGAAACTAATCTACATTCATGAAAGGCTAAATGCAACTATGTTTATAGTAAAAATAAAGAAACTTTGAAACACTACGGAGTCAATTCACACTTGATGAACCAGAGGGAGTGCCCAAATACTGGGATGTGCACACAGGCCGTGTGCACACATCATTGAGAGTCTCCTGTAGGAGGGCCACTTGAGCCTGTGGATGTTTGATATAGGCGTAGATCGAATAACGCTTGCTGGCCGTGTGCATACCCCTGACATTAAGTGTGAGGATCTTGAAATCTGTGTTGGATAGTCTGTGTCTGTGTGGTCCAAACCCCCGTTCCCAGATGTGTCCACCTCCCTGTCCGCCCCACTCCAGCCCACCTCCCGCCGCCCCCCGCCACCATGACGTCCATGCTGCGCCTTCCATCTGCCACCCACTCGCTCGGGTATAAGTAGAAAAGGTAGGATGTAAAAGGGGATAAAAAACTGCAACTTCGGGATACATTCCCAACAACGGGGACCCGATGTGCAAAGCAACACGTCCAAACTGGTTTGCATGACAACTTTAGTTCAGTATTGTGGGGTTGTGGAGGGACATTCCTCCGGTTGCCGCCGGCACGGCTCCGCGGCCATTGAAGACGTCAGTGAGGTGTCCTCGTAGAGCGGTACAGCCTGACTTTGCGTCGGCTGGGGTAGGATGCCGCTGGTCGTCGTGAGCCCCATAATGCAGGCCGGCAGGCAGCATGCCATGACCCGTAGTAAGCGGAGTAACTCCGCGGCGCTCCGCGCTCCGGTGTCGGATCTCATCGCTCTCACTGAGTATCCTGTACTGTCCAACGACACAAACCCTCCCGGGACGCAGGTACATCACTACCCTCGTCTTCTGAGCTGAACAGATGGGGGCCCTACTCCGCATCAGACCCTCTCCTCTCAGGGTCCAGGGCGGCTACCACCCGCAGCGCCTTTTTGCGTTCAGCGATGATTTGAGTTAAATCCGGGGAGCCGGTCCCAGATGGACTGGACCGCACCTCCAGCTGTGTCAGGGTGATTTTCCGGGGTCGTTGCCTCCCACTGCGCACCACCGGGCTGTTGCGTGCGGGTGAGGCATTGGCCCGACGGGGGAGATGTTGTTCAATCCAGGTGTCCGCTTCTTTTGGGTCGGAGAAGAAGTGTGTGTTCCCGTTGTGGACAATCCTAAGACGGGCCGGTAACAGAAGGGCATATTGAACATTCTGTTGGTGCAGGGTGCGTTTAACTGTCTGGAAGGTGGCTCTCTGTCTCTGTACGGCTTGGGAATAATCGGGGAACAACATCACTTGTTTGTCTTCCACCTGTAGATGGCCATGCACCCTAGCCGCACGGAGTATGGCGTCTCGATCCCGAAAGTGCAGTCGTTTCTGCAAGAAGGGCCTGGGAGGAAGGCCCGGTCTTGACCTTCGCGCTGCCACCCGGTGCCCCTGTTCGATGGAGAAGTGGGGAGTCAGGTCCGTGACTGGCGTGAATGTTGTGATCCAGTCCGTAATATACTTGACCGGGTCCGCCCCTTCCACTCCCTCCGGTAAGTTCATAACGCGGATGTTGCTCCTGCGGGAGCGCCCTTCCAAATCATCCGTCATGTGCTCTAGTGCCTGGATCCGGGCCTGGAGGTCTTTCAGGGTCTGGTGGTGTCGGACCTGCGGCTCCATAGTTTGCATCGTCGCTGCGCTCTTTTGCACCTTGTCAGTGCGCTTCCTATGGTTGTCTCGTAAGAGATTGAGGTCGGTGGCCAGGGTGTCAAACTTTTGTTCCATCGCCACTCTGGAGTGCTCTATGGCCGCTAAGACTTGGTCCAGTTTCTTGGACATAGCGTCTTCTCTGGCAGGGTCTTCCAGTGGCTTCATCACGGCTGGGGTCTGGGAGGGTGTCTTCTGTGGGTGACCCATGTTGGGGGGATTGACTTCTCGACGTGTCCCCCGGACGTCGGCGGCCTCCTGTAACCTACCACGGTCTCCCCGTCGGGAAGAGCCTCAGCGGCGGCGTGTTGGTCCCGCCACTCGAGAGCCGGGCCTGCAGCCACAACAAGATGGCGGTGTGGTTCGTAGTGGCGATCCGAGCCGAGGGCAGTTGGGTACACCCCCACCAGGCACTGCAGTCCGCGTTCTGTACTGGTGGTCTCTGGCACTTTACTGGTTGCAAGCGGGGGGAGCGGGCGCCACCAGTCATCAGGGCTTCCTATGATGCACCCCGGGTGTCTTCATGGGTGTGCCCGCCCCGTGCTCCACGTGTACGTCTTCGACCCCAGCCGCACATGATCAGGGCACCCCGCAGGTCCCGGGCTCCGTGGCAGCAGGCTCTCTACGCCGGATGGCAGCTCCGCGCCGGTTCTGCTCGGTTTGTCCCGCACCCCTGCGGCCCTGCTGTTAGCGGGGGGTCAGCCCAGATGTTCCGGTATGCTTCAGCTGCATTGCAGGCCCGTCGTCTAGGCCGCCTCAGTCAGCCCGACCACCCTCTAAGACCCGGCACCATCTGCCCTCCTCCGGGCATCGCAGAGACACCAGCGGCGGCCAACGATCCCGGCACAGCCCGGCCTCACGCCCGCGGCCCGCCAACTGCTCACTGTCCCGGGCCGCCAGGCTCAGGCCGCCACCGCCGCCTTACCTGGGAATCGTAGGGCACGTGTCCTCCTCAGCGCCGAGCACCAGCCAAAGCGTGTGCGGTGCCCTCTGGTCTTCTCCGTCCTCCGGGCGGTACACGCCTCTGCAGCGCTAGTTCCGGTGTGTCACTGGATCGAGGCCCGGATCAAGGCACCTTGTTTGTGCAGGCCGCCGATCAGGGCGCCCTCCCACGGCGATCTGACCGGACCGGAAGGAGGGGGGGAGAGGGGCTCTCCCGCACTGTTGTGGCGCCTCGACTTGGTGTCTCGGGCCCCTCGTCTGGAGTCCGGTCGTCTGGCCCAGGCAGCCGCCCTCTGCCCGAGGCTCATCGGCTCCTCCGGAGCCGATGTGAGGTGGCTGCTAGAGGTCCGCAGCGCTCCGTTGCGGGTCTGCCATTTTGATGAGGCCGGTCACAGGGAACGCTGGCAGAGTGCGCCCGGCTCCGTCGTGACGTGTATCAGGGCTCCGAGCACACCGGAATGGTCCCAGCCGTCTCCGGGCTCAGATGGCGATCTTTATGGCATGCGAGGACACAGGTAAGGGGCAGTAGTAAGGGCAGCAGTCACCAGCCGGCAGCCAGAGCCTCACGGAGAGACTTCCGCCATCTTGGTTGGTCCGGCCACGCCCCTAGAAAAAAACAGTTTTTATACTTAGTTTAATATACTTATCATGTTATTTGGAGGAACAAAGGAATTGTTCTCTAACTGTATAATAGGAGACAAAAATAGGACATAGAAGCTTACATGGATTTTTACGAATAGGAAAGGACATAGAGGTTTCTGGTTGAAGGTTAAAAATTCTCGAAAGAAAAAGGATGGTTTAAAAAGTTCTCAGTACCAACCCAAAGGGGAGGTGAAATAGAATCCTCTTCAGATAGTGAAACAGAGGATTGTTTGAGAAAAAATGCTGTAAGATAAGAACGAAAATCAGGAAATTGACAACTTCCATGAGAGCTTAGGGCATTTAAGATTTTCAAGGGACATGCAGGGTTTTTTGTTATTCCATAAAAAGATGGAACGAACAAAGTGAACATTTTTTAAGTAAAGACAAAGGATATATATATTACCTACTGGCGGTCGCCAGTGGGTATATATAGTTAGGATTTTTTCTCTATGGGATTTTTGAAAATTCTATGTCTAATAACTTTGGCGTTTGTGGACGGAATTGGCTGAAATTTTCAGGAAAATGGCACATTTTGTTTCTGAGCAGCCCCTGAAAATTTGGGGGGGGGTTCGTCAAGGGGGGGCCGAGAAAAAAGGGGGGTCCCAAAACGCGTTTTTCCCATGTTAATTTCCATAGGGCGGTTGGCCTCACTTTTAGCCCGAACGGCTGAATGGATTTGCACGAAACTTGGCAAAATTGTAGGGACTGGTAGCCCGATGTGCCTTTGCTAGGTCTCAATATATGTGCTCCAGTGGATTTTGAGAAATTAACGTTCAAAAAAAGATATATATCTGTAACAGCGCTCCGGGCAGCGCTCCGCTTCGCGTACTTTTCGCGTTACGGAGCTTTGCGAAGCGAAGCTTATTGGCTCTCCGGCGTCTGTAAACATTCCAAACAGTCCGTAGCGGCCGCCATCTTGTCTCTCGGTAGGATCGAGAGACAAGAGGAGGCCAAAGCGAAGGGGCAAATGACCATAAGGGGGCATAGTAGATCCTCCCTGACCCCCTAGGTTTGATGTGGAGGTTTTAAAAGGGCCCCGCGGGGCAAAAAAAAAAAATAATAATAAAATCGAACGGCTGAATGGATTTGCATGAAACTTGGCACAATTGTAGGGACCGGTAGCCCGATGTGCCTTTGCTGGGTCTCAATATATGTGCTCCAGTGGATTTTGAGAAATTAACGTTTAAAAAAAGATATATATCTGTGACAGCGTCCCGGGTAGCGCTCCGTTTCGCGTACTTTTCGCGTTACGGAGCTATGCGAAGCTGATTGGCTCTCCGGTGTCTGTAAACATTCCAAACAGTACGGAGCGGCCGCCATCTTGTCTCTCGGTAGGATCGAGAGACAAGAGGAGGCCAAAGCGAAGGGGCACATGACCATAAGGGGGCATAGTAGATCCTCCCTGACCCCCTAGGTTTGATGTGGAGGCTTTAAAAGGGCTCCGCGGGGCAAAAAAAAAAAAAACACGTTTTTTTTTCGTGGGGTGCGCCCGGTTCGCGTAACGGGAAGCGGACTGGGGAGCGTACTACAAGGAAACAAGAATGATTGACTTTTAACTTATTGTATGTTTATAGACTTTTTTTTCTTTTTTTTCTGCTGAGTGACGTCTCGGCCTATCTCCACGGGATGCAGTCCCTACCATCTCGGCGTTTAAGCCCAGGGGGACCGGTAGTGTGGGAGAGATAACGTCTGTTAACATTCGATTCGAAGGAAATCAGGAAGTGTTGATAAACATTGTCTGCGCCATCTTGCCTTTTTTCCAACGCCACACTTTTGTCGTGCACGGCAGCCATTTTAGATGCCTTGACCAGACCCACTCTCTGCACGCTGTCGATCCTTAGCATGGCTCCCCACCCTCGCAAGCATCTCCCCCAGGCACTGGTCACTCCCGCTCTCTGTCTTATGCATGGGCAATAAACCTCCCCACATCTGCGCTGCTCTTCCCTGAGAATCACACCCTGTGCCCGCCCGACACCTCCCTTTCGCCCTATTCACTACCGCACCCTCTGACACTCCTCTTCCTCTGTGTCCGATTGTCCAGGCCGGTCCCAGGCTATCAGCTAGCCCTGCAGATGTAGTTTATGGCCCCAGCTGTAAAGAATCACCCCTCTTCAAAGGAGTTACAGTAGATCAAGGCCCCCACCCGATGAGATCCGTCACACCACACGCGTTCCTACTATCTGAAAACCATCCTGTATTGTGATTGGGGAGGGGACCGAGCCTGAAGCGGAAGATTCCAGGGAGGCCTCTTTGTACATCAAAGTTTTTACAATTATGTGTCACATTAAAAATATATAGCACTCCAACAAAGTAGTAGGATTATAAAACTTTAATAACTTATAAATATATACAACGCAACAAAAACAGTAAAAACATTTAAACATTTTTAGGAAAAAAGAAGCAACAATGGTTAGTAGCTGTGTTTTGTGCGAATAGTCCCAAGGCAGCACAACGTGCTGAGTTCTGGACGGCACCCAGGTGATGTTGCCTGGGTGCCGCACTGGTTTTGGGTATCCTACAATGCAGCTCCGAAAAACGGCGTGGGGCGTCCCGGGGGGTGGCCTCGTCAGTAGCGGTCTGTTGTGCGAATAGTCCCAAGGCAGCAGACCGCGCTGAGATGTGGATGGCACCTAGGTGATGTCAAGTAAGTTGCCGCACTGGTCTTGGTATCCTACAATGCTGCTCCGAATAACGGCGTGGGGCGCCCCGGGGTGGGGGGGGGTGAGGCGGCGTGAACGGGCCTCCCCAGGTGGAGGCTCGTCTGCTGTAGTGGGGTGCCCCTTTACCGTTTCACTTGCCATTCCGCCCGCTTTTGGTACACTGTGCCAAAATCCGCCATTCAGCTGAGTTGCGCCCACTCTTGCGGTGCAGCGATAGGCGGCTGCCACAGGACTCTCAAAAGGGCGGCAGGCTCTTTCCTTTTTGGGCCTGGTCCACTGAAATGGCCCTGGGACACCTTGGAAATCGGACGCTTGTCTGCTAGGTCTTGGACCCCATTCTCGAAAGCGTCCCCTCAGCCTTGAAGATTCTACAAAAGTCTTGGGGGCCCCCGACTCCTGCAGGCTTCCGGTGGGGAGCGGCTGCCATGATTGCTCGCGGAATGACCACGACGGAGCCACGAGATGGTGGTGCTTTCATGCTGACGCCAGCTTCAGTCTGAAACATCCAGAAACAAGGTGGGGCTTTCATCGTTTGGGGAAAAAAAAAAGTTTTCATCCAATGAAAAGTGTTATTTTTAGGTCATATGATCAAGCCTTCCATCATTAGGAAACCAAAAGTAAAATGAACCAATGAAAAGTTTCATAAACAAGTCACATGACCTGTTATGCGGCATAGGGTATAAAAAGCGTTGAAAATCCGTTGGCACGTGAGGCGGCGTCAGTAGCGGACCGATGTGCGAATAGGCCGAAGGCAGCACAACGCGCCAAGATCCGGATGGCACCGAGGTGGTGTCCACCAAGTTGCCGCACTGGTGTGGCCATCCTACAATGCTGCGCCGAAAGTCGGCGTGGGGTGCCCCGTTGGCCTGTGAGGCGGCGTCAGTAGCGGACCGATGTGCGAATAGGCCGAAGGCAGCACAACGCGCCAAGATCCGGATGGCACCGAGGTGGGGTCCAGCAAGTTGCCGCACTGGTGTGGCCATCCTACAATGCTGCGCCGAAAGTCGCGTGGGGCGCCCCGTTGGCCTGTGAGTTCGCGTCAGTAGCGGACCGATGTGCGAATAGGCCGAAGGCAGCACAACGCGCCAAGATCCGGATGGCACCGAGTTGGGGTCCAGCAAGTTGCCGCACTGGTGTGGCCATCCTACAATGCTGCGCCGAAAGTCGGCGTGGGGTGCCCCGTTGGCCTGTGAGGCGGCGTCAGTAGCGGACCGATGTGTGAATAGGCCGAAGGCAGCACAATGCGCCAAGATCCGGATGGCACCGAGGTGGTGTCCAGCAAGTTGCCGCACTGGTGTGGCCATCCTACAATGCTGCGCCGAAAGTCGGCGTGGGGCGCCCCGTTGGCCTGTGAGGTGGCGTCAGTAGCGGACCGATGTGCGAATAGGGCCAAAGGCACCGCAACGCGCCAAGATCCGGATGGCACCGAGGTGGGGTCCAGCAAGTTGCCGCACTGGTGTGGCCATCCTACAATGCTGCGCCGAAAGTCGGCGTGGGGCGCCCCGTTGGCCTGTGAGTTCGCGTCAGTCAGTGGGGGCTGTTTGAGGATCTGACTGCATTGGAAAGCAATGTGATGCTGTGCGTCGCCCCCAAGATGAAGGTTCCTCGGCTGCAGTGGGGCGCCCCTTGGTGTTTCACTCGCTATGCAGCTGAGTTGCGTGCGCACTTGCGGCGAATAGGCCGAAGGCAGCACAACAATATTTTCGGAATGGAAGACACCACAAGGCGCTGAGATTCGGTTGGCACCGAGGTGGTGTCTAGCAAGTTGCCGCACTGGTGTGGCCATCCTACAATGCTGCTCCGAATAACGGCGTGGGGTGCCCGAAGGGGGGGGGGGCGGCGTGAACGGGCCTCCCCAGGTGGAGGCTCGTCTGCTGTAGTGGGGCGCCCCTTTACCGTTTCAGTTGCCATTCAGCTGAGTTTCGGCCGCTCTTGATGCTACAGCGACAGGCGGCTGCAACAGGACTCTCAAAATGGCGGCCTGTTCTTTGGATTTGGGCCTGGTCCACTAAAATGGCCCTGGGACACCTTAGAACTCGGACGCTCGATTTTTTTTCCTTTCCTCTACATGCAAAAAAGGTAAATGCCCGGTACGTTACCTGCCTCATCTGCCACGATGTACTCTCCAGAGGAACCGAAAAAAAATATAGTTATGGTAATTATACCATGCATCGTCATATGGAGAGGTGGCTCCGATTAATTATAGTGCTGCACAAAAGAGAGATTTGGAGGAGAACCCCCGACCTGCCAGTACATTCACCAAAGAAGTGGCACTGACAGCATAATGAGGCAAGGGAAACGGTCCCAAATATTTAGAAGAACTTTGGAAAGATTAAAATGACATGTTTAGATTGTGGCAAATTAATTTCATGTGGACAGATGAGTGTTACTCTAATAAATACAGCATATGAACATCATCATAGTCGATGGTTGGTGGAGACATTTTGACTATATCCTGGACCTGACCGTCCTCGCCCAAAATGGCGCCGGAATAAATGGGACTCGTAACTCCTTGTTGTGTACTGGTTGCACAACCTTGATATCACGAGATACGTATGCAGTTTTGAAGCACATGGCGGGCGGGGACGAGAATTGATTGAATATTTCGACATCCCTATTGATATTAAGTTCTGATGTGTTATTGATTACTGTACTATTGAAAGTTCGAATTAACGTCACCCATGGTACTTGCCCGCAAATGTATATCTAGATAATTTTATTGTAACTGGCCCTGTCGTATTTTAATTATAAAATGTACGTCCACCGATTCCGCAACTGTTAGACACCTTAGTTCTTGCAACCTAATGGCCCGCCCGTTACGTTCCTCTACAGTGTAAATGTCTACTCATCATATACGATTACAGTTTGCTCCGTGGCCGGCCCACGTGGTTATAGGCCCGTATTTGTATACTGACATTTTCACAATAAAGGTTTTTAAAAGAAAACATGGTAGTAGTATTTACATTGGTAACGTTTTTAATAATAGTCACTGTTTTAGAATCAGTAAAAGGCAAGTGAAATAAAGCAGTCCAATTACATGAAGGGTAAAAGGTATAATACGCAGGAACGCAGTAAAGATAAATGGTCAAGGGCTGTTGTGTTTTCTACTCCTGCAACATAAAGTGATCGATAAGAATCTGATATTCAGGCGTATGGCGACTAAGACAGCAGGCCGAGCCTCTTTTGCTCAACGGCTCTGTCATGGGACGAAGAAACGCCCTTTTTCTCAAAAAAGGAATATATTTTACTTGCAGGACAGTTGTAAATTTTCCGGGAAAGTACATTAGCCTGGAACATTATAACATATGTTTAAGAAAAAATAATGTTCGAAAGTAATAAAAAGCGTAATTTTTAGGTCATATGACCAAGCCTTTCATCATTAGAATAAGAAAAGTAAAATGAACCAGTGAAAAGTTTTATTAACAAGTCACATGACCTGTTATGCTTACGTTACGCGCTGCGCGCCGCGCCCCGGATCACTTCCGGGAAGCTGCGCTTCGCACACTGGAGCACTTCCGGATGCGCTAACGCGGCGCGTCATATGACGCATTACGCGACAACGCAGGTCCAGAATATAGTCAAAATGTCTCCACCAACCAGCGGTCGGAACACAACCCCTTTCAGCAGGCTAAATAGTTCTGTTAAATGACAACAGAAGGGACAGGCAACAAGAACCATCAGTCAAAGAGGGGAGGGCAAGTTCTTCTCTACCGGGTCACGTTGGGGCGCTACCGGAACTGATCGAATTGGTAGTCTACAGTGTTTCTGGATGTTTCAGACTGAAGCTGGCGTCAGAATGAGAGCACCACCATCTCGTAGCTCCGTCGTGGCCATTCCACGAGCAATCATGGCAGCCGCTCCCCACCAGAAGCCTGCGGGAGTCGGGGGCCCCCAAGACTTTTGTAGAATCTTCAAGGCTGAGGGGACGCTTTCGAGAATGGAGCCCAAGCCCTAGCAGACAAGCGTCCGAGTTCCAAGGTGTCGCAGGGCCATTTTAGTGGACCACGCCCAAATCTGAAGAGCCGGACGCCATTTTGAGAGTCCTGTGGCAGCCGCCTATCGCTGCACCGCAAGAGCGGGAGCAACTCAACTACATGGTGAGCGAGACGCTGTAGTCGAAAGAGCGGGCGGTAAACAGCTGAATAGCGGAAGAGGCACAGTGTAGCAAAAGCGGGCGGAATGGCAACTGAAACGGTAAAGGGGCGCCCCACTACAGCGTGTCTTTAGGTGAAATGGATTGTGGGACAAGGTCAAGAATGGAAGAGTCACCAAAAGGCAAAAAGTTCCGCTTGACCCCGGGAGCCGGCCACCTATGTCGGGGGCGATCTCAGGCCACACCAGGGCAACACGACTTGGGGAGGGGGCCGGAGTCAAGCGCCCCCTCCGAGTCCGCGCCATCACACCGTCCCTCGGGGGCCTCCGTCAAGCGGTTCAGGGTGGCACCGCATCACATTGTTTTCAAATGCAGTCACGTCCTCAAACAGCCCCCACTTACATTGAGAATAGTGAAGCTGTAGCAAGTGCAAATAAGCTTCAGACAGTGTTACAAGCACTCCTCAAAACTTTGAACTATCAGAGTGCATGAGTTTCATGCTCGATCGATTGAGCTAGCCGGATCGGGCAACAAAAAGTATAAAATAGTTATGTAAATAGTTATTTAATAAAATGTTTTACCCTGTTACTTTGCTGGTGTGTTGTATATATTTGTAATATTTGCATAGAGTTTATCGTTATTTTGGGCGGGGTGGGTGGCGGAGCCGAGCTGTCTTGCAGCCATCATGGTGTGGAGCTCAGTTCATCTCACTAGTTTCGTATTTCTCGTGAGGGGTTGTTCCTAATGTTTCTATTTTAGTGAGGTCAAAAAGAGATCCCATTAGTGGCCTACTGATTTTGCTCGATTCCTTTTGTTTTTTTACACGATTTTTCACTATCTGCAAAGACTAAACAGAGTATTGCGACTCTGTGCTTGTTTGTAAATAGAGAATGAACCAAATAGAACCAATTCTAAAACAGTAAATGCTTGGATAACAATCAATCAAATGGAGAGAGAAGCAGGCACCACGGATTACAACGGGGGCAAAGGCCTGTGTTAACTACCCTTCACTATCTGCAAAGAGAGAGTACTCCTAATAGAAATGAGGGGGAGGGGGGGCAGCATTCAAAGCAGATCAGTGTGCATAAACACGAAAATGTTTTTACTTACCATGTACTTGACATTCGACAGCTTATGATATTTGCTATTAAAAAACCATTGAAATTCACTGAAAAAACCATAGGTTAGAGACCATATATAGTTAGGAATTAGCATTTAAAAAACCTTGAAAATTCACTGAAAAAACCATAGGTTATAGACCATATATAGTTAGGAATTAGCATTTAAAAAACCTTATTTTACTCACACAAAACCATTGAAATTCCATATATAGTTAGTTGCACTAACTATATATCGCGCACCCGCAATCCACTGCTGATGATGTCACATATTACATCATTCATGACATGGTCAGTGACATCACTGATGACATCACTGATGACATCTCAAATGACATCACAGCAAGTTCGAAAATATGGATACTTCGGGACCTTCGTCCTCTCATTTTAATTAATATTTCAGGTTCTTGATGTAACTCCAGAAATTCTTCTCCTTGTATTTTAAAGAATGTGTTGTTTTGTTGTCTATGCAACTTTTTGATCCTTTGTTCTTGATATTATTGCTGTCATTGAAATTTCAAGTGGTCATGCCTTCTATGTTTCTCCCCTTCTGAAGAACTTAGAAACCTTCTCAGGGGTCTCACTGATACCTGGTCCTTTTAAACCAACAAAGAAGAAATTGGCACAGAAGCTGAAATATAAAAAGAATGCATTTATTCACCTCAGATGAGGGAGACTACGTCACACAGAAGCCTTAGCAACTGAATGAGGCAGTCTAAGGAGTACAGAAAACTAGGGCCTTATATATGCTTAGGGTTACATAGTCTAGGAGCAGGTGCATTCTACTAGCTGGGCCCTTCTGAGCATGTGCAAGGCTCTGAAGAGGGAAACAGCACATGGCGAGCACATGGCTTCAAGGCTACCTAAAATAGCTGCCAAAATACAAAATGGCTTTCAGCTCATGCTAACTTATCCCTGCAATATGTAACACTTCTAGTTGGCCCATTATATATGCTCGTCCTTCTCTACACCTTGTGAACGCAGTGGTTTGTGTGTATTCCCATCTATGGAGTTTGGATGTTCATCCCTTCCATGTGGTCTCCCTCCCACCTTTTTTGGAGTCTTTTAGGCATGTGTATCCGTTTGTCTTTATTTATACCTTTATTCCTTATTTTTTCCCTTGTCCTCAATCATTCTTCCCTTTTCTGTCCCCTTTATATATCTGTTATCAACTCTCTTTCTGGTCTTTTTATTCTTTTTACTACGATGTTGTTATACTTCAAACAAACTTTTTGATATTTTTGATTTTACTCGAGGTTATAGGTTTTTTTCTCTTTTTTTTGTATTGGTTGATTAATGTTCTGTATAGTTGGATAATTCCTTGCTATGTCTTTTGCTGCTTAATGGTTTGCCTAGATCGGTGTTGTTTATTTATTTTTGCATTAATAATATTCTTATCTTTTGGAGCGTCAGACGTTTAAATTCCTCCTATAAAAAGGCAAAGGGTTTTGACACACCTGGCTAAATTAGAAGCTGATATTGTTTGTATACAAGAATCTCATCTAACTGCAGAGAAATTTTTAAAATGAAAGAAAGGATTGGTAGGAGAGGTCATTTTTTCACCAGGGGATGGTAAACAAAACGGGGTTTTGACCCTCTGCCGTAAATCACTTTCTGTTACTTTCTCAGTGTTCTGATAAAGGTGGACGATTGGGAATGCTCCAGTTTCTTTACTTAGTATATATGCTTCCAACGCTGGAGATTCCTCTTCTTGGAACACCTTCACTCAAGAATTTACACATTGTTTCGATTATAACTTTGTTCTGGCAGGTGATTGCAACTAAGTTATAGATCCCTTTATAGACCGCAACTCGATGGTCTCTTTTGTCCCACACTAGGCCCATAAACTTTTTGTTCAAACTATTAAACAATACAAGCTTATTGATGCTTGGAGACTTTGCAACCCCACCACAAGAAAATACACGTACTATTCTCCTGCCCATCAAACTCAAACACAAAGAGATTATTATTTTTTTTTTGTGAACAAATTTCATTGAGTTTTCTGAGAACCAATACAATACTATATCAGTGCAATGTTCGTTTAATTTGTCCATTTCTTACTATGGCTTACAGTTAGATACCACACAACAGTAAACATCCAATTGTATAATCCAACGTCTTAGTTCCATATAACTGCTTGGAGGGTGTTCGTAACTGGTGTGTTAACATAATAATATGCACATTTGTTTACTTGTAACTCACAGCTCCTTAATATCTATGCAAAATATCCCCAACTGTTCCCCCCCTGATCTCCCACCCGGGCGTGCCACATTTAGTCAATTATCAATCTAGCTGATTTAAGGGTACTCCACTCGTAAGTTTGTTGATCACTGGTACAAAACACAATTGGTATCTTCACGATTAAAGAGGGTATGCCTATCAGAGGCTCACTGCTTCTGGTAAGTTTGGTTCAGGGGAATCAGTCATCTGTATCATGGACCTCTCCCACTTGGTCCACCCCTCCCATATTTAACAGGTTCTTTAACAAGCCCAGGACTGCTGCCCATGCTCTAGCTGTCTCCATTGTCTTTTCACTCCCTGTCCTTCTAGCTATTTGCAATCTAACAGAACTTTTGCACTCAGCCCATTTTATAAATTCTTTGTTCCACCTAAGTGTGCTGGACCCAACTCTCGATTTCCAATGGCTCGTGATATCTCTTTTAGCCAAGACCTGACCAAGGTCATGGAATCTACTTGTTACTTTGTTCTTAGCAGTGTGGGGAACCAGTGTAAAAGGCAATAATCAGGGGTATTTGCTGTATCTTTTTCAGTCACATCCACCATATTTGTGGTTACCTCCTCCCAAAAGGCCCCTATGCTTGGACAGCTCCAAAACATGTGTATTTATTCTGCTCCTATTTTATGGCAGCGTGGGCATGCTGCTGTTTGCGTATTGAAATATTTATTGCTCTTATCCGGCGTAAGATAGGCACTGTGCAGAAAGTAGAAGTTGACCAATTGAAGCCTTGTGTTTCTGGTGCTTTTCCATGCTCTCCCCAGCAGTACCCCCCAGGCCTTGTCCACTCTGTCCACTCTGGGTTTGTCTGGGTTTGTCCAAGTCCACTTCCCAGTCCCTATATACCTTAGTCAGAGGAGGGAACATTGCATATGTGAGTCACCTATTGAGACATGTGACGGCCTTAAAGGTACCAGCTGCAGAGACCATATAGTGGCATTCCGTCCAAGTCCCTGTCTGTGATTCCCTCCTTTCAATGTTTTCTTATTGTTGCTGTAACGGCTGTGTGTAATAGAAAGTCTCCTCCCAGTATATCATAGCATTCCCTAAGATTGTTAAATGGGAGCAAATTGACCTCTTCATAAAAGTCTCCCATTGTAGATATTCCTAGATCTCCCTAAGCTTCTAATCTACGCTAGTCTCCTCCATGAGGGAGTGCCTCACACATAATGAACGGAATATCTGGAGCATAGGGTATCTAATCTTGGATCGTCTCTGGCTCCCGTTCCAGCTTTTACGTGCTGTCCTCAGGTCCGTGGGGCTGTCTTGGTCTCGGCAAGGAAGTCTCAGTATTTGTCCACCCCCACTTGGTGAGCCACTGCAAATGTGCTGCTGTGTAGTAGTTTTCAAAATCAGGAACTGCTAACCCCCCCCCCCTCTGCTCTCGGCCTCTCGGCCTCATATGGGTAGTGAGTACTACCCTCCGTCTACCTGCTCCCCAGAAAACGCTGTCACCAGTAATTTAAGTTGGTTAAACATTCACGTTGGGATCCAAACCGGTAGCACTCCATAGTAATACAGTAGTCTTGGGAGTGTCACCATCGTCCGGAGGGCAACTCTACCCGCCACCAACAGAGGCAGGGTCCCCCAGAAGTCAAAGCTACTCTTAAATCCTCTGAGGTCTCTCCCTACGTTCCCTTCCAATAAGTCTCCTTGAGAGTGATATATTTGGTGCTTAGGTACATTAAGCAGTGAGATTCCCACGCACTCCCTCCATCTCTTGTGGACCAGCTCTATCCAGTCTGACAGGAAAGAGAGATGACTTTGCCCATTTTACTTTTAGTCCCGCCACTCGCCCCAGGCCATGAAGAACTTCTTTCTCCCCTCAGAATGAATCAGACAATGGAGTAAGGACATCATTAAAATCATCTCCAGTCATATAAATTACGCTGGGCCCGGGTTTGCCTGATTCATTCAGCCAACTCTTGCCACACATACGGGCCCGAATATTATGTTCCATGGATGGTCTGGGCACCACTGTCATGGTTTATATCTACTGAATAACAGGATTTGTCCTACCTTGGCCCTTGCCACTTTACGGGCACTGGTGTAACCAGGTTTTTTAACTCCAATGGATCATTGTAAGATTGATGAGGGCCACTTCACTTGTCCCCTTGTCCTGAGGAAGATCCACATGGCTGAGGTAATAAAGTCCCTTGGTTGCCGATAAACCAGATTGAAACATCAACGCTACCCCCTCTCGCACCTGGATCAATTTCCCCTTCCCCATTACCCTGTTTACAGCCTTAAGGAAACTCTCCTTACAACTTTAGAGAATACAATTCAAATGAATAATTTGCATGTGACTAGGTTGCATCTAACTGTTTATTGGATATCAGTTATGTATAGTCTTGTACATATATGCCTTTCACTTTTCTACACACTTTGAGCTCTCTTGATTCCTATATATACACTTGAGCACTTTTTCCTACACGTTCCCGAGAACATTCTCATACCTACTTGACCCCCTAATGATTGTTCCTTTAAATGACTAAATATATATATTGTAATAATACTTCGTGGTTTTTCTGCACATCTGTTTGTTTTAATTATTTTCACAATTTACAGACGTTAGTGAGCTGATTAAGGTAAGCTCAAATAAGTTGATAATTCTTTTAATCCAACACTTCCTTGAATAATTTATCCAGGACCACTGTTACTTTATTATATAGCACATGATGACGATCTTAAAAATAAAGGCATCTTGCCACAATGGATCGGGGGGGCTCCAGGTTGAGGTGGTCTGGCCGGTACTCTGTGGGCAGGCTCAAGCGCGTAGAAGGGAGAGAGACACTCTTGGGGAACCTTGGTTTTGATCCAATCTTCAACAAACCTCACCATGTCCGTGCCCTCTGTTCTTTCTGGCATTCTTATTATCCTTATATTATTTCAACGCAATCTCCCTTCACTGTCTTTAGCTCGCGCTTGGGGCACTTTAATTTGTGCATCGACCATGCCAAGCAACTTTTGGATCATCGCTATCACTTCAGAAAGATCAGTGAGTACTTTTTCACAAGCCGTCACTCGTTCTTTGAGCTTGCGGTGGTCATCCTTTAGAAGATTAAAATATGTCCCAATTGCATCTTTTTTCGCCTCCAGGGCTTCTCTGGATGTCGTAATAGCTTGCATAATATCCACTAGAGTGGGGGTTGTGGCAACCATCTCTTTCTCTGACTTCACACATTTTTCTTCCTCATCCATCTGGTTTCCTGTGCCACCATGCTGAGGGGCTATATCCTCTCCTCTTCGATGGCTTCCCCATCTCTCCGAGTGTGTTTCTGCCTGCGAACTGTGCGATCCGATAGTAGTTAGTGGCCCTATTCGTCCCTCGGATCAGGGGATATTCTGCAGGCCATATTCTAACTGCTGTTCCGGCCAACATCACAGACTTTCACCCCTTGGATCAGGGGCTTTTCTCCAGGCTATATTCTAAGTGCTTTTCCAGCCAACATCACAGACTTTCACCCCTGGTTAGGCCAGGTCTTGCGCACACCTGAGACCTAGGCCGCAATGTCTATTGGGCCAGGTGAATATTCTTGTCCAGCCCCCTGTGAGTCTATGCTCCACACTTTCTACATACTCTAGGAAGCATCAGGTTATGAGGGGCTTTCCTGCCTGCGCCTCACCTAGTTTACTGGTCTCCCCACAGGTGATCAAGGTTGTTGTCTCTCAGGGATTAAAGTTAGCTCTGCAGGCGATTTTCTCTCGCTATGCCTATGCCGTTCTCTTCTGGGTATAGGGCTGATGCAGTCGTTGTGGCATTTCTGTGCCATTGGGGTGGTGGGGGCTCTTCTCCCAGTGTCCGCGCTGACTTAGATCATCGTCTGCCGCCCTCCCACATCATCCGGCTAGTAGTGTTGGATGATAGACCCACCTAGGCCCCGTCCGCCTCCGCCATATAGTGATTCCCTAGCGCTGTCCAGTTTTGCTAGCTCCTCTGTCAATTCAGTCACGTCCCAGCCGGTCGCCGATATATATCCATGCTCCTCGATTCAGGTGATGCAAGGTTGGGGCTTCCGTACCCTTTGTTCGTGTCGCTTTTGAGCCGCCCCACTCTTTGGTGCTCCCGCAAGGCCCCCAGGTGGTGGGACTCTGCCTTCCCAGCTCAGGAAACTCCTTACTATGCAACGGAGATGTCCGATTAAAGTTCTCACTGCGCTCACCCTGGGATCTCTGATCCCATCAAAGTGCCGCTGCCGAAACAGGTCTCTCTGTTGCTCTGCCGTGACCGCAACTTCTGTCTCCGTCCTGCCGCGATGTGCCCAATGGCCTGGCTGGGTCCTCAGTTGTCACTTCCTGAGGTGCAGTGAATTTGCTCTCGAGGTGCGCTGCCTTTGCTCCTGACCCCTCACGGCAAGGGTTCTTGGCCTCCGTCCTTTCAAACCGTGGCCACACTGCAGTGGACTAGTTGCTCCTCCCCTCACCAGTGACCATTTTGCGTCTCTCAGGGCCTCTTAACCCGAATTCATTCCATTTTTCACAGCAAATCAGTCTTCTGAGCTGTAGTAGTGGGAGCAACCTGCCCCCGAGGCAATCCTCCATTCGATGGGCACAAACTAGATGCGCCCGGGACTCAAGGATAATTGTTTATCGGGGTTATGTTTGCCGGAGCTCTGCAGCCCACTTCCTCTCACATCGGCTCCAGGCCAGGCCCCAATAGATTATTTCTTTATAATTCATAATATTTCCCATTCTCTAACAGCTGCGAATATTAACTTTATTCTAATATTCAACCATGCTCCTACCTCTATTCAACTTGATATTTTACAAAAACCGAACACTACTGGAAGATGGCGTTTTAATAATGCTCTCTTCTTAGACTCATCATGTACCTCCTCTTTTATCACCTTTTTTAATTATTATTTTTTGTTCAATCAAACTGATACCTTAACCTTTTCTGTTATAAGGAAGGCTTTCAAAGCAACAGGAAGGGATTTCATTATTGGTTACGTCTTCAAAAAGTGCAAAACTGCATGTGAACTAACTAAAAACCTCTTAACCAAGATAAAGAAATTGGAGCATTCCTACTATTTTTCTAAATCAAAAGATTGATTATCTGCACTTATAAATGCTAAGTTTCAATTTACTAAGGAATCAACAGACAATGCCACAACATATTTATTAAAGTCTAGCGCATAATTTTATGGTGGCCAAAACAAAGCCGGGAAAACATTAGCAAATTATCTGAAAGTTAAACATAACAAACTTAATATAGAATCTATTATGGATGAGCAACTAACATTGAACTTTAAAGATACAGAAATTTTGAACATATAAGTCAATTTACACAACAGAGATTCCTCCTTCAGAGCATCATATCTCTCAGTTTTTTCTGATATTCAGCAGTACTCTGATACTTGGCCAGATCTTACACTCTTGGAATCCAATTTATCACAAAAGGAACTCCTTAATGCCTTACAGGCTATCAAAAAAGATGAAGCCCCAGGTCCGGAAGTTTTCAACGTTGAGTTTTTTTTGTAGTTCGCACAGTTGCTACTCCCCAAACAACACAATATTTGAGATTTTTTTCTACACTCAGTCGGATCATCTGGCTCTTTTTCAGAAGCCCTGATTTGCCTTATTCCTAAGGATGGCAAGGTCTTATGGTATTGAAAAAATCAACAACTTATTTCATTAGTCAATATTGACTATAAAATGTTTTCAAAGGTCTTGGCCATACGCTTAGAATATCACTTACCCAAGTTGGTGGGGATGGAGCAATCAGGGTTTGTTATAGGTCATCTCATTTTAGAAAATACCCGTTTATTTTTTCACTATTTTGTTTAAATCCGCTCATCTATCTCAATCCCTGGCAGCAGTAGCACTAGACTCTGAAAAAATGTTCGATAGAGTTGAATGGCCTTGCCTTTTTCATACACTTAAGTGGTTTGGTTTTGGCACCAGAAATATATCCTTTACTCAATGCCACGAGTGGCAGTATGTGCAAATTGGAACACATCTTCAATGTTTGATCTAGGTAGAGGTGTTCGCCAGGGTTGCCCTTTATCCCAGTTTCTCTTTAATTTAGCCCTGGAACTCTTTTTGTCCAAAATCCGGCAAAACAAAGATATACATGGATTTTGAATTTAAGAACGCTCAAATTAAATTGGCAGCATACACTGACGACATATTATTGTTTATTTCACATCTCCAATCCTATATTCCAGCATTCTTACAAGAAGTTGAATCCTTCGCCTCTGTTTCGGGATACAAATTGAATAAGGACAAATGTGAAATACTACCTTTAACTAAATATACTTTTACAGAAGGTTTTGTTACTTCAAATTTCACATGGAGCCCTCTTCACATCAAATACTTAGGTCTACATTTTACTCCATCCATTCCAGATACACTTTCTCTTTGTATGAATAACTGTATACAAAGAATCTCCACACTGACTAAATGGCACCCTTTATACTTATCTTGGTGGGATCGTTTGGATACCCTAAAGATGATGCTGACCCCTATAATACTTTATACAATCTCTAACATTCCAGTACCCATTCCCCTACAAAAAAATGTAAGAAGATAAATTCCGTGCTTTCCCCATTTTTATGGAATACAGGAAACCATGCATGTCATAATTGAAACTGATACGCCAAAAATCAGAGAGGGGTGTTAATTTCCCCGATTTCCCTACATATCAAAAGTCTTTTTTACTCTGTCAATCTTCGAGTTGTCTCATTGAGTCTTCGTTGGACTGTCTTTTATGGGCTGATCTTGAAAGTTCTTTTCTTTCCCCCTTCTCATTTCAAGAATATGTTTCCCTCACCCGCAAGCCACACTCCTTATCCACTCCTATTCTTAAACACACAGGCAAAGTTTTGGAATCAAATTCACAGTCAATTCATACAGATTTTACCCCTTTTTTCAAATCCACATTATGGCATAATAGGCTGATATTGATACATGGTAAGCCTTTGTTTTGGAGATCCTGGAGACAAAAAAGCCTAATTTGGGTATATCAATTGTTTGTACAAGGTGAGATTTTGTCTTTCTCATAGGTTAGTAGACCCAAGACCTGCGGACCTTCAGGAGGATGCTCAAGACCAGGCCGTTCGATCAGTAGCGCTCCCGCCCCCAGCGCTTTGAGACCCTCACGGGTATGTAGTGCACTTTACAAATGATTGATTGATTAGTAGACTCTTTGAAATACCCACGTCTTTTCAGTTCAAGAATTACCTTCTGAAACAAGCCCGTCAAACTGTATATGCTCAGCTTATATCTTCTAACGTTTCCACCTCCTCTCCTGTAAATAAGTTAAATCATCTTCTTTGAACTAGTCCTAAAGCTTCTGTTATTTATAATTATTTACGCACTTCATGCACTGCAAGAGAAAAAATGAAAGTAGAGCTTTCCTGGGAACAGGATTTAAAGGTATGCTGGTCAACGACCCTATTGAACAAAATATGGATTAAAATCAGGAAGTCCACCAGAGCAGTGAACACCACGCAAACACTCTTTTTTTATATACAATAGACTCTTGGTATGTCCAGTTACTTTAAACAAAAGATACACTGGTATTCAGGATACTTGTTGGACTTGCTCCTCCCCACTTGCAGACTTAAGTATTTAGGGACATATTATCAAGGGATTTATCTCTGCTTTTTTGGCTTTAAAAGCCAAGAAAGCGGAGATAAAATAATCTCCCTATTACCTAGCTGTCGCTAACACCAGTTAGCGACAGCTAATAGAAGATAGCGACCATCTTGGGCCCCGCTTTGCATGTCAGAGAAATGTATCACTAATGACATGCAAAGTGGGCGTGCCAAGATGTTAGCGACTGGAAACAGTCGCTAACATCGTTATCTCCTATTACCAACTTTTGGAGATATTCGCGCTAAGCGCGAATATCTCCAAAAGCTAACACCTGCCCTGAGCAGTTCTTAGCCATGTTATCCAATGGGAGGTGGATAACATGGCTAAGAGCATTTGCTCAGAAATGCATGAATATCACTGACTTTTCAGCGATTTCTAAACAGATTAAATGGGTTTGCCTACATTGAACCGCACATCTCAAAAGTTGTGCCAATTGTAATATGAACATCAGTCAGTAAAGCAAATGCAACTATGGCTAGGGTGCTCGTAAGGTATATGACACCTACCCACCAAAGTGTCCTTCAATCCCAGAATCAAAAAGACCCTGGGTTACATATATACAAACAAAATACCTCAGCACACCAATATCATTATTTCCAGTATAGGTAATATGAGTGTTGCTCCAAACAGTTTGTGAGGTCTCAATATCCTATATAATTCAGTCCGAAAAAGTCTCAAGAAGAAATAAGTAAGTGATCCAAACAAGTCTTCATAAGTCGAAGTCTGTTTTAATTTCACAAATCACAAGCAGAAGACAGCAGCCGACGCGCGTTTCGCCCACAGGGCTTTTTCAAGGCTTGTTGTTTTTATTCCTCCCTCTCTTCAAGCAATAGTGATATAGCTCATGTGTGGATGTAGAATATATCCAATATTTATGATAAGCTTTCTTTTCCGTAGTGACTGGTCGCAAGCAAGAGCTCCTATATTTCACTCGATATTATGGTAAGTGTCGCCCCAATGTGTAAGACACATTCGTCCTATTTCGAGTTTTAAAATTCCATTTTGGAGTTCAATTCCATCCGTACAAAGGAATTAGTTATTCCATCGAATCATGATAAATCCAACGGTATGCTTCTTGGTGTCCGAAAAAGCAGCGTGTCGCGCCTACTCGTGTTCGTTTTACAAATGCAGTGCCAGCTCAAAGGTCCCGCTATTCAAACAAAAGATACACTGGTATTCAGGATACTTGTTGGGCTTGTTGGACTTGCTCCTCCCCACTTGCAGACTTAAGTAATTTAGAGACATATTATCAAGGGATTTAGCTCCGCTTTTTTGGCTTTAAAAGCCAAGAAAGCGGAGATAAAATGATCTCCCTATTACCTAGCTGTCGCTAACACCAGTTAGCGACAGCTAATAGGAGATAGCGACCATGGGCCCCGCTTTGCATGTCAGAGAAATTTATCACTAATGACATGCAAAGTGGGCGTGCCAAGATGTTAGCGACTGGAAACAGTCGCTAACATTGCTATCTCCTATTACCAACTTTTGGAGATATTCGCGCTAAGCGCGAATATCTCCAAAAGCTAACACCTGCCCTGAGCAGTTCTTAGCCATGTTATCCAATGGGAGGTGGATAACATGGCTAAGAGCATTTGCTCGGTAATGCATGAATATCGCGGACTTTTCAGCGATATTCATGCATTTCGGCCGATTTTTATCGCTTAGGAGATAAACCTTGATAATATCAAGGCTACTAAGCGATAAAAATCGTCGCTACACGGCGATAAAATTATAGCTGCTAAGCCAACATAGCGTTATTTATCGCTAGTTGTTGGTAATATGCCCCTTAGTTTTTACGTGTTCGCTTGTTCATAAGTTTTGGAAGAGTGTCTGATCTCAAATTAACTTAATCTTTGTCTCCATATTTCCTTTTTCCATTAATCATGTGTTTTTAGGAAGCTAATCACCTGTCTGGACCAATTGCATTTCAACACAAAAATGATAGAACTATTGTTAGCAGTTGCCTTTCAACAAGTAACCAAAAATTGGAAGGATTTCACCAAACTATCTTATCAAGCATGGTGGTACGCAGTTTGTCATTGCCACAGTTTAGATACAACCCTTCTACATCCTATGCATATAGCTACAAAACACTTGAACCTATGGCTACTTATCACAATGTTCATTGACGCTAGTGCTAAACGTACGTACCTTTTCCCTAAACCCTATCCAACAAGTGGTTTCTCAACCTCCATGACTTTGCTCTTGTTATTGACTTACTAATTTTACCATTTTAAACTTTTACCGTATTATATGTATGAAATGCAAATTTTCTTTTTGTACACCAATTCTATTTCAATGCCCTTTTTATTCTCTCCTTTAAGCCATGTTTATCTGACTTTTACATCCAACTATTTTGTTTATAAGTTCTATTTTTATTCATGTGACTATCTATTGCCTTATTGTATTATGCATTGATACTTTGAATTCCTTTAACAAACCTACTGCTGAACTTAAAAAATAAACCTATTTGAAAGAATAAATAATTTGGATGGGAATGATTGTAGAGTTCCAGGCATCGGGCCTGTGAAGTCTGCAGGGGGCATATTAGCAATCTCCTGTGATAATTATCCCTCAGCGCTTTTAGCACGAGGATAATTATCGCAGGCTCTCCACGCTATCTCCATCGTGGAGATAGCATGCTATCAGCAACGCTTATCTCCCAAGCGATAGGAATCCATGCGTTAGCTGGAAAACAGTTTGATTATCGCTGGAAATCCAGCGATAAACACACTGCTACCAGCGAAACTTTGCTGATAGGGCAGGGTGATCTTAGCCATGTAATCCACCTCCCGTTGGATTACATGGCTAAGTCAGGCGCTATTTTTCTTAATGCTCTGCTTGTTAGCGTGCAGCTCGGTAATTGGAGAAATGTCGGTTAGCTACATTTATCCAGTTATTTTGTCACGGAACGCCCACTTTGCATCTCATTAGAGATGCAAAGCTGGGCGTTGTTGAAAGGGGCGCTAAATCAGCAAAACACGCAATAGCGTGTCTTTGCTGATAAGACGATTAAATTGTCGCCGCTTTTCGGCCGAAAACATCTGCAAAAGGGGTGATAATTTCATATCGCCGACTTGGTAATATGTCCCCAGGTTTCTTCCATTGAACAGCCGGCCAACTCGTTCAACAGGGGCCAGACAGAAACTACAGTAGCGACCTTTTCCCATTATGTGAACCTGGGGATTCACTTTGGGTGAATACATCAGGCACACATCCCTCTCTGCGATTGAAAGCAAACAGACAAAAAACAAAGCACAGTCTTCTGTCCTCAGACTCCACCGGGGCCATATGCATTCTATGGCGACAAAGACTAGTTTGTGACAATAACTCTCCCACTGAACTGGCGGCCAGGGACTCTGGGGTCTGCCTCTGCATGTGATTACCTGTTGGTTTCATTTTTTTGCATGCAACAAGGACTCCTTTTAGCAGATTTTATTCCCATACAGGACCGATTTTTTTTCCTTCGTTCCCAGCTTCATTGTGCACTTTGGAACTGGAGTGTAAATGTAGCTTAGTAAAATTAAACTTTGTTCGGGAATCTCGTTTTTATTTTTCCATAATGATACCACGGTTCTATAAGTTTAGCTGAATTAAAAAATGCATTACTTTTATTAATTAACTAATTTGTTTTTCCTTTATATGTAGCTTACAAATATTAAACGCTGTATATTGTTCTGACTTTGTAACTGGGGAAACATGTTTGAGTGTCAGCGTCGGCTCCACGTTTTATGATTTTGGGCCAAAAAAAAAAAAATGTTTCCCTTGCCGATCAAAAATGATTTTGTCCTTGTTTAATGGTTCTGGTGCTCATGTAAAGCACTCTAATACTTTGTGTCAAGATCGCTTTATATCATGGCAATTTATTAGCTCTGTAGAGATTCCTTTAAGTGGGTCATTGAGAGCCCCATGTCCAGCCATGTCAAGGTGCTCTGTGCGGGGGTACCTGCTCTACCGGGAGCTAATATTAAAACAAACATAGGCCAGTATTTTTCACTTAATGATAAAATGCTTTCATTTGTTTTGCACTGTTAAAACATGTATGTATTTTATTATGTAGCTTAGTAGTTCCTCAATAATAGCATGCTTTAATACGTTTTATTAAACAATGAACACTAATACTGTACACTGGCAGCTAGTGGTCTTTGGAAGCGGTTTAGCACAAACACCCACCTTAAATTAAGCAAGCAAGACCAACTTCTTCCCGGGGAGGGGCGAGCTTCAGATAGTCCCTGCACATGAATATTCGAAAAAAATATGGACTTAGTGGTGCTTCCTTACAAATGTTCACATACACTTGTTAAAAAGCAAAAGGTTCTGAAAGGGCGCATAAAATCTTCCAGTATGTTCATGGCGTGAAAAACAAGCCTAACCCTGATAATGGCAGTCCACAAGATTCAATGTTATCCAGGATGCGCAGGAAATACCTGATCATGAACACTTAAGGAAATATTGGGCCTCATTTATGAGGCTGTGCGTCACTTTTACGCCGCCGGTGCGTCATTTTTTGTGATGCACCAGTGGCGTAAAAAATGCACCTTGTTGCGCCATATTTACAAAGTGACGCATCTAGGTAGATGCGTCACTTTGTAAACCCCTGCACCGCATTATACCTGCGTCAGGTATAATGTATGCAAGGGGGGGCTTTTTAACGCAAGAAAGGGTCATGGAAGTGACGCAGTGAAATCTATAAGATTTCACTGCGCCATTTATTGGCCGCTAATGCCTCAAAATTTTACGCCTGCTTCATGGCAGGCGTAAGACCGACGCAGGCACTAACGACATGGGACTTGCCCATGTGAAAGTACACATTGCTGGAGTTGCGTCACTTTTGTGACACACTCCAGCAATCCGTCACTTTTGCGCCTACAGATACGTCAGAAATACTGACGTATCTGTAACTCCTTGCGACATGATGAGTTGTATTATAAATATGACGCATCAATCATGTCGCAAGGAGTGCGCACTGAGAAGTGACGGTCGCTGCTTTCACCGCAGCGATGCGTCATTTCTCATAAATGAGGCCCATTGTGGTTAAGGCATTTTCCTCATTGCAGCTAGTCTATTACCTCTTTTATATTGACTCTTTGCCAACTGTAACTGCATACCCACTGCGCATGCCCTGTCTGTTGGCACAATTAGTTATCCTGGTCCAGATAAATAGTGAACTTTTAAGAGGGCCCAAAGGGTAGGGATAATCATTCATCAACAGTGGATGGCATTGAGTATCCTCTCTCTCCAACACTGTCACCACTATGGAACCCTCGCAACCTTCCCTCATTGGCTGAGCCTTGCAAATAACTTGACTGATTGAGGGAAGGATAGAGTGCCATTAAGTAAACAGTGAAGAGAGTTTCTGTTTATGCCCCATCCTCACATCTGCCTTATTTCTGATGCCTGTTGTCACTCCAAGACTTCTGTCCTATTTTCTGCCTTCTTCCACCCTCCTGACTTAGTTCTGGTGGATAAACGAGATAGCCTGGAGATTTCTGATCCTTAGGTATATGAAAGTTCATCTGTACAGTGGCCCGTCCTAAGCCCATTCCTATCAAAAGCAGGCATTGGAGCTCAATAAGAGCAACACAACAACTGCAAAGTGTGAGACGTGCATTTTTGTGCATGTGTGTGGGCGCGCATGTCTGTGTGTGAGTTAAAGTGTAAATGTTTCATTATATCTGTGCCTTAATGCATGTGTTTAATGGTTGTAAGAATGTCACTGTTGGTGATGTCTGCATATGATGGTTATTTCTCCCATCTGAATGCACTCCCTGGTATGTCCCTTCCTGATACATGGTGACCATCTTTGGCATAGTGTAACAATATGTGGCATCTGTTGGGTATACCTGGTAGGTGGTGATCAATATTGACACATGCTGCCCCTTCATGAAGTGAAATACATTGACTCCTTAGCTGCTGTGGCTGCTCACTTCAACCCTTTATGCCCACACTTTCACTTGTCAATTCCCTCCCCCAGTACTGAGCCCTTTTAAAAAATATCTGGAACACTTTGCCTTAAGGCCATTATCATCTTTATTCCACAAAAGGCATCAAGGACAAATGTGTGTCCCTTTTCTCCAGTTTTGAGGATATTAGAGGAATCCAGAGTTGATGGACACAAACACTGACCACCCAGTAAAAGGCATCACAGTATAAATGAGAGACCTATTGGCAGTGCCAATGCATTAAGCCACCCACCAGACTCATCCAATTCCTGGCCTCTTGTTATACACGTGTGCTAATAATAGACTGACCATTCTTTAGCTGGGCAGGAGAAATGTTCAGTTGATTCTAGGTCAGCAGTGCGTGAGGTCAGTTTCAGACACCCATACATTGGTTGGGAATCAACCCAGACTAGATTAAGGGAATTAAAGTAGGAGTTCATCAGAGCTTGTGGGCATAAATATGATGTCCAGCCAGAATGGCCTCCTGCATGGTTCCGTAGCTGTTGAAGAAAGTGGGCATAACATTTGTGTCAGGCACCAGTATGCCGGCCTAGCATAATGCTATTACAGTGTCATGCATTTTCACATTAAGAAACTCAATAGCTCCTATATCTCACATCACAGGGCAAGAGAGTTATTATTTCATATTATATGGGATCATGGCTGCTCAACATGGAATTGCTAGAATGTGCACTTTCAAAGTCTGAGGTGCTGCTATTTTGTTTGGCTTTGCATTTGATTTCACGGGAGGCTAGAATCTCTCTCAAAACATTGCATCTCATCCACTGCAGTGCATTTGGGCCAGTTCAATTACTCTGGAAAAAAGGGCATCAGAGAATATAACACAAAGACACACATTAGGATGCTCACACCTTAGTAATTAATTTCCATCACTGAAGGAGGACAGGCTTTTTATTTTCAGTACTGCACCCTCATTGAAAGCACTTCCTTTCATGTTTCGCAAAAACAAGGACTTTCTACCCCTTTGTAAATGTATCAAGATGTGTCTCTTCTTCAATTATCTTCCTTAACAGGAGAAAGTGGTCATGCAATTATTATTTTCTCTGTGCCAAGAAACCCCCGGGGGACTATTAGAAATAACCTGTGCCACCAGTAATCAATCACTCTCAGCCACACTCCAATTCATCGTTTTTAGCCTTGCTCTACTCTTACAGACATACAGGGCAGAATATATACCCAAATGGGGCAGAGAATACATTTAAAGACATTGCCATTCAGTGACTAAAAATACCGGATTGGAGGTTCTCCAGTGTTTAATTTGAGCTGGTGGTTGCTGTTGGGCCAACCAACAGTAATATTTCGGGGCCAGCACTTATTTTATTTTACTCCATCAGCCATTTATTGGGAGTATAGAGGGAAAAACAAACAAAGTGGAGAGACAGAAGAAGAGAAAGACAGAAACACTGTCACAAAGTGAGAAAGAAGGAACCTGCAAAAGTTGAAGATGCAATCACTGGGAGTGTCTGGTGGTGGATTACAAAGGTATGAGGTGGATTCAAGACGTTACAGCCATGGTATCTGAGGTTTTGACATTTAATAGCACAGGCCATGGACTTCTGAGCAGAACTTTGGGCACCAGCACTCATTCTCCCACAACTTAAGCACTGACACAACTCTATCTCTGCATTTGCAGCCTGTTCCGCATGATCCGCTATTCATATTAAAGGTGCAGGACTCAGTGAATCCTACCAAATGGACATTTTCTGCATTGGAACAGTGCAAAATTAAGTCAAGGTTGCAAAGTATTCGTCTTGGACCTGTCAGCCTTTGGGTTGCCTCCCCCTACATTTTTTGCCCTTGTGCCTCCCACTTTACCTGTATACTTTTGTTGGACTTAGGACTCTGGGTACCTTACCACTGCTAAACAGTGCTAAGGTGCAGGTGCTCTCCCCTAAAAACATGCTGACACTGGCATATCTGCCACAGGCCCCTGCTACCGCAGTGAGGCCTACCCCTCCATAGACTAACATTGGGAGCCCCCCTTAACATCTGACGGGGACCTAATAAGTATGTTATGTTTGGTCTAGTTGGAATCGTGGCGGGGAACACTTTCCAATTATATATTGGGTTTGGTCACTTATACTTTAGAAATCCCACTTTTAGAAAGTTGACATTTTCCTGCCTACACTTAGTCAGGCCACTGCAGACTCCCCCCTCCCACCTGCACACTGATAGCCTGCCTGGGCTGGGAGGAGGGAGTGATGATTCACACCTTCTCCACTTGAATGGGCTGTGACTGGCTGCCCCACTGTAGCCTTAACAGCCCTGACTTTCATCACTGTAGACAGCCAGGTCAGGGAAGGCAGGAAAGATCCCTCCACTAATTAATTGCTGCTGTTGTCCTTCTCTCATAACTGCTGCTACGATAGTTCGGAACTTCATTGCTCACCTATTCTATATATCAACTGCTACTGTCGCCTGTTTGTACATTTGCATGTTTGCACACAATGGGTGAATTCGTTTTAATCTTGCTTTTAATATTTTTTTTAACCTTTGTTCAGAAATTATGTTCTGAGGGCAAATTACCTTGTATTCAGTTGGAGGCTTCTCCGGTCCGTCACGTCGATACCGCTTGCACAGAGGGAAGGACCTCATTAGTTTCACTTTAAGGCTTTCTCCCCGCGCACTCACTTCCGGCAGTCAGCACTCTAGTTGCTGACATCCTCCCTACTTAAGGCCACACTTGAACGGTCGAGCAGCAGAATTAATTGCTGCTGTTGTCCTTCTCTCATAACTGCTGCTCCGATAGTTCGGGGCTTCATTGCTCACCTATTCGATATATATGCTGCTAATGTGGCCTGTTTGTACATTTGCATGTTTGCACACTCTGAATGAATTCGTTTTAATCTTGCTTTAATGTTTTTTTAACCTTTGTTCAGAAATGATGTTCTGAGGGCAAATGACCTTGTATTCAGTTGGAGGCTTCCCCGGTCTGTCAAAGTCGATACCGCTTGCACGGAGGGAAGGACCTCATTAGTTTGACTTTAAGGCTTTCTCCCTGCACACTCAGTTCCGGCAGTCAGCACTCTAGTTGCTGACATCCTCCCTACTTAAGGCCACGCTGGAACGGCCGCCCAGCGGACGCGCGCAGCGGGCGCGCCGGTGGCACGCCAGAGGCAAGCCGAAGGCGCGCCAAAAGCTAGCCCGTCTGCACCCGTCCACGCCTGGACCGGGCCCAGGGCCGGAAACCTTGATCCATGCGCTCCAGACAAAACTCCTCTGATTACATATTCTGGTAAGAGCTTGCTGAGTTTACGTCAACCAATGCATAATAAATGTTATCAGTTTGACTGTAATCATGTGACCAAACCTGCGCACTCCTTTGCCCAGGTTGCAACAGTATGCTATCAGAGATGCTGCTTGTGCCTCCTAGTTGCCAAGAAAGCCCACAGTCTCTGGACCTCACAAATAATCAAATACAACTAGCACTCATCAATGCTAGATCATTGGTGAAACATAAATATGAAATTGCAGACTTCATTATAGATTACAAAATTGATATTTTATTTGTGACTGAGACTTGGGGCGATGATTTGTCAAATTTTGATTTTAATTTTGTGACTCCACCAGGTTATAGTAATTATAGACTAGACAGGCAGATAAAAAGAGGTGGCCCACTTACGGTGATACATAAAGCCGGACTAGGTTCCGTCTGTTCAAAAATAGATACACCAGCCTGTGAAGCATTGCTTTTTAAGATCACTCTTTCCACCCAAGAATCTTTTAAAGGCCTCCTGATATACCGTCTGCCAGGCCCAAGAGCTGTTTTCCTAGTAAATATCCACTCTTTGCTAGAGTACAGCCTCCACTCGAAATCTTTTACAGTTTTGGGAGATATGAACTACTATTTGGAAACTAGGGAAGACAGAGACACAGAGGAAATGCTAGATCTAACTACCGAAAATGCTCTTAATCAGTTGATTTTGGGCGCTACACATACGGCAGGACATACTCTTGATGGCCTGTTCACTAATGACCCAGCTATCTCCAAAGTCAATACTTTCCTGGTAATCTGGTCAGACCACCAAGATATTTTCTTTAAATATAAGCGTTCATGTTCCAATGATATAAATAATGAGAACATAAAGATTATAAGTAGGGCTTGTCAAAAAATTGACCACAGATCCTTGGTCAATGAGCTTGGCAATAGCGAAGAGAAGGTGGAGAATGATACTGACATGGCAGCCACAAAATATACCCTCTGGCTTGAAACTAACTTTGCAAAATTAGTCCCCAACATGCAGATTAATAAAAACAGGAAAGTACCCTCGGCCCCTTGGTTTTCTGAAGCCTTAAGGATAGACAAGCAGGCATGTAGGAGACAGGAAAGGATCTTGCGGAAAAAATATGAACTTACAGAGAAAAATAGATATAAATCTATGATCTCAGCTTTTTAGAAAAAGTTGATTGAAGAAACAACTCTTTATTATACAACAAAGATTGAAAAAGCTAGTGGGTCAAGCAAAGAACTTTTTTGTACTGTGTAAAATGTAACTACAGTTAAAAAAGATGACCCTACTACCTTCAATCAAGAATGTTGCAACGCCTTGGCTCTTTCATTTAGATCCAAAGTTGAACATATCTATGAGCAGTTCACTCTATCAGCTGCAGCGGATAAAACAATTCTAAATTTTGCTACTGAGCACACTATGGGATTCAATTTTTCGCAGACTTCACCCCCGCAAGTCACCAAACTAATAATTATGATTAAGTCTGGTTCCCCAGAAGATCCTTGCCCTTTCAAAATGTTATAATCTATCAATAATTTTATTGGTCTCCATCTCTCCAAATATTTAACCAGATAATAGATCAGGGATCTTTCCCCACTATATGGAAGAAGGCTTGTATCTTGCCTCTCTTAAAAAAGAAGTAACCTCAGACACAATGGACACTGCTAACTACCGGGCGATTTCGAGAATTCCCCTTTCAGCAAAGATGATGGAGAAGATCATGAATGCCGAACTGGCAACTTTTATTACGGCTAATCAAGTTTTAGATCATAGCCAGTTTGGTTTTAGAGTGAACCATAGTACTGAGTCTGCTCTGAATAAAACTAAGGGTGGGCGCAAGACTACGCTCCGCCCACGGAGTGTACGTAGTGTTGCCTACTTTGCATTTTGCAAAGTAGGCGTAGTAGGCAACACTACGCACGCTCCGTGGACGGAGCGAAGTTGCCCGCCACCCGCCTCCTTCCCGCCCTCCTTTACATACATAAATTTAAGTATTAAGTGCAGTAAAAGTAAATAAAAGCACTTCACTGGTCCGCGGCATCCCGGGGCTCCCTCTTCTATTTTACGCCGACTTCTCCCATCAAAATGCGCATGTGTGGCCGCTACCACATGCGCATTTCTCGTGCTCACCCTGCACTCCCAATGATCACCTTGTTCTCACACCATTCACCCACTTACCCTCCACTCACAGTGATCACTCTGCACTCACAATGCACTTGCGCTGTTCACCCTGTACCTCACCCTGCAGTCACACGAGCACACTACTCAACCCTCACTTTGGGAGAAACTGCTATCAAAACTCTCTTGCCTTTCAGCTCGTCCTATTTATGTGAGATTGGGTTTTCAGCACTTGCGGTATTAAAGACTAAGTACCATTCAAGACTGGATGTGGAGCACAACCATAGGATGGCAGTATCAAAAATCCATCCATAGATTGACCATCTCTGAAAAACAGGCACACCTGTCGCATTTATATTGGTGGTGTTATTATTAATCCAAGTCATGTGTAAAACAAAGCATCCTAGTAAAAACTATTTGCACACATTTTATCTTGGAAAGTGGTGTTTTGAGCTGTGTAATAAGCCTCTGTCATTTCACCGCAGCCACTCCCAAACCTGCAGTTTACTAAACACTCTTATTGTATTGAATGTTATTCGCTGAATATGCCCGAAATGTGCGCGTGGCGAAATTTATGTCAGGTGATGGGGGGGCCCAACATCTAAAAAAATTCAGCTGGGGGGGCTCAACCTACAAAAGTTTGAAGACCTCTGCCCTAGACCCTTCAAGAGACTTCTGCCCCCTTCTAGTAACTGGACTCCAGGGTATAAAAGAGAGGGTTCTGGCCACACATCTTTGTTACACTACTAGACCGGGAAGAATCTCTGCTGGAGTGAAGACTGCTACGCCAGGAGGATTGCCACACTGCTGAGGCTGACTGCTCCCAGGAACTGCTGCCCCAACTTGCTGAGCTACCCTACTGCCTGCTGATCTTGCCCTGCCAGGGAGACTGAAGAAACATCCTCAGAGTGTCTCCACAACATACTACTGTCTGCTCCCCTGCCTGGTGGGGGATTCATAAGGATCACTGCGCTTTCTTTATTGCCTGACCTACCTCTGCAGCACTGGGTGTGTGAGGCTATTTCCATCACCCCCTAAATCAATGCCGCCGCCCAGGACCTGCCTGCACAGTGTAGCACTGTGCAGGAACTGAAGTGTTGTGTGCCCCTAGAATCATCGCCACCACCCAGGACCTGAAGGCACTCTGTAGCAATGTGCAGGAACTGAAGGGATGTGTGCCCGTGAAATCACCGCCGCCGCCGGGACATGAATGCGCTGACATGCGCTATGCAGGGATGTATGACATTACAACGCATGCTTTTACCACGCATGCCTTTACAGCGTGGTTTTTACAACGCATGCCTTTACAACGCATAGTGCTTAGGGGTGCTGGATAGTGAATAGTTTAATTTACTATTCCAACTCCATTCCCCGTGGATAGTAGGGAAGGAGTTGGATAGTAAATGAAATCTATTCCCTATCCTAGAGCACCCCCCATCGCAATGCGTTGTAATGGTTTGCGTTGTAAAAGTTGCGTCGTAAAGGCACTGCATGGTAAAAGTTGTGTTGTAAAGGATGTTTCCCACTATGCAGGGACTGAAGCGCTGTGGCAAAGGAGCGCTGTGACAGGAAAGCGTGGTTTAGCCAAAGGACACCGCTGCAGGCCCGGGCACCCAACCACATCGCAACCGAAGGAACTGTGGCTTAAACATCACCACTGCCGGTCCAGCAGCTTCAAGCAGCACTGGGAGGAATCCCCGTCACGTCAGGAGATCCGCACTGGGATTTGGGGAGGTGTGGGGGTTGCCCAGCAACATGAGAGCGTCATCGGGGGAAGCCTTGCTGGCGGCCGGAGGAATGCGAGGCAACCCGGCCCGGCTCCACTGCTGCTTAAGGGAGTGACGCGGAAACGGAACTGAAGGGTCGCCCAGCAACCGGGAGCCTCTCGTCGACCGGCTGCTGCCGGAGGGACTGCTTGCCCCAGGTAAGGGTCAGCGTGGGAAGCTAAGCTGCTGTGTGGCTTAATTAAGCTTGGGCATGTTACGGGACTGCGGGGGTTGCCTTGATGAAGTTGCGGGCATATCCTACTCTGAGTGACTGGGAAATCGTTTTTGGCCTAATGTTTTCCAACTAAATGACTGTCCCAGATCCTGCAAGTTTATTCCTCAGCTCCTGTTATAAAGAACACTTAGAGGTATTGCGAGCAAGAACTCATGATATGCCCTCGCCACCGTCCCCGCATCCGTCGAGCAACCGCCGGCGGACAATCATTTTCCCACCTCACCGCAAAAACCTGGAATACCCTCCCCATCCGCCTACGACAAACCCAGGACCTACTGGCCTTCAGGAGACTCCTCAAGACCTGGCTGTTCGATCAGTAGCAGCACCCCTCCCCCCCCTCCCCCTCCCCCAGCGCCTTGAGACCCTCACGGGTAAGTAGTGCGCTCTACAAATGAACTGATTAATTGATTGATTGATTGATGATATATTTGTGGAATTTTTATTGATCTGATTTCACCTGAAATATAAATAGATATTTTATATTTTTCTAAACAACTGGTGTAGTCTCTGTTTGTGGGGTTTTACTGTGTTATGGTGGGTGGATGTTACAAAAATACTTTACACATTGCCTCTTGAGCTAAGCCTACCTGCTCTGCGCCAAGTTACCAGTAGTAGTAGTAAAATCTTTGTTCGGTTGCAATTTTACAAAGAAACCATAAAAGCATTCATACATTCCATTTCATCGTAACATTTCTAAAATATATTCGATTCATTTTAAAATTTATAACGCAGTTAAGTTATCAAGAAGATTAGAGGTTATCATTTTGTAAATTTAGCCTGTGCTTGAAGATACATTTTAGTAAAGTGCTTACAACTTTACATACGTATTCAGAACTTAAAAGTTGCAGCCACAAGATTGCAGGACGACACCTTCGAAAACCTAAGTTTCGAAGCAGAGGGGTTAGCCAAAGTTTACGGTGTGCCATATAAAATTTACAAAACAGTACTGTATGGCATGTTGTCTGCTCAGATAGTCCGTCACATGGGCAGAGCGTTAAAGTTTCTTCCCAACTATTTCTGTATGGGAAAGCTACAACCCTATGGAAAATGTTCAATCTAAATCTCACTAGTAGGAATCGTTCGAACTGCGAGTCAACATAGGTTAGATATGGTTCCATTTCCAGGGTGGTCATTACCACTAGAGAGTGCTGTACAGATGGTTTCTTAGTTTCTGCAGAAATACGTAGCTCTTTGAAATGACTCAGCGCTTTTACCTTTAGTTCTTTTTTAGAAATTTCAATAATGGATTCAGGTTTATAGTAGTACTCTGCCATTCCTAGATCAGTGAAAAGTTTTTTTACGTATGTTAACCATTCTATTTTTTCAGCTCGGTCTAGGGTCATACAGTCTGCAATAATGTCTTTGGTAAGGGTATTATTTGATGAGACCCATATTCGGCGCCATAAAAGTACAGGTTCAATTTTGGCCAGGTCCTCGATGTGTGGTAGCCCCAGTTCTGAATGGGAAGCAAAGCTGGGGACTCTTTTTGGGACCGCAAGTAGAAATCTGGTAAATGTGTTCTCTGCAACCTGGAGGCTTTTCGTGTTTTTATGTCCCCACAGGCCCGCCCCATAAAGTGCGATGGGATGGCCTTTGGCTCTGTAAATCTGGACAAGTTCAACCGGGGGTTTTCTCCCCAGTTTCTGTGCAAATTTCATGAGAGCAGCAGTGGAGCGCAAGAGTTGGTGTTTACGTGCTTCTATTGCTGCTCTCCAGTTGAGCCTATCATCTATCATAATCCCTAAATAGGGGTACTGTGGTGTGATTTCTAATTTTTCGTTATTAAGATAGATGTTTTTTCCGTGTTTCCTAGTTTGACCAGCTACCATGACATAGGTTTTTTTTATGTTAATATGAAGGTCCAGATCACTCATGAACTTCGCATAGCTGGTCAAAGATTTTTGAAGCTCACGTGGGGTGCGGGCTATGATGACGCGTCGTCCGCGTACAGGAGCGCGGGGACCAATCAATCTTTCACCCGAGGCAAGTCCAAGCCCCCCCTCAACATCTCTACCTCAAGACCATTGGTATAGAGGGAGAAAAGAAAGGGGGCAAGGACGCACCCCTGCCTGACCCCGCGCTCCACGGGGAAGGATTCCGATAACTCGCCTCGTACTCCGAAGCGAACCCTAGAAGAGGCATTGGAATAGAGTTCCCTAAGTAGAGTCAGAAGGGCCTTGTCAATTCCCATGTTGGATAACACTGACCATAATTTTGCATGGGAGACGCAGTCAAAAGCCGCGGAAAGGTCGACATAAACCATGTAGAGCTACTCGAGTTTTGCCGACACATATTTCCCCATCAGCAGGGCCAAGTTCAGAGCTTGTTCCGTTGTTCTGAGTCCCTCTCGGAAGCCATACTGGATATCCGATAGGGTCCCGGTGTCATCCGCCCACTCCTGTAGATGCTGGAGTACCACTCTGCCCAGTACTTTCCCCAGTGAATCCAGGAGGGAGATGGGTCGGTAGCAAGTCACCTCCTCTCTATTTCCCTTTTTAAATATGGGTACCAATATGGATTGGGACCAGGAGGTAAGTAGGCCACACTTCATCGTCTCGTCGAACACCCTCTTTATAATGGGGGCCCACAAGTCTAATTTAAAATTAAAAAAATCAACTGGCACCCCGTCGGGGCCAGGGGCTTTTCCACTCTTACTAGCATTTAGTGCAACTATTACCTCATATAAGTCAACCGTTAGTGGAATTGGGAATAGGTTATCCTGGTTTGGGCTGTTATTATCTGTGAGGGGTAGTATTGTGGATTGACTAAAGATTTTTGCAAAGTGGTTTACCCAAGTTTGACCCTCAATAGCCACTTCTACGCTAGGGCGGTCTCCTATATCCGTTAAAAAAGGTGCTTTTACTACCTTCCAAAATAGATCACTATCTCTGTTTTTTCAACTTTCGTGCAGCTGCTCCCATAGTGCTTTTTTAAGTTCTTCTTTACGGACTTTGCATGCCAACCTGTACGTTTTTCTCAGGTTCCTAATCTCCTCTTGGTCTCTTATTGTTTTTGTTAACGCTCTCTTTAACTTTTTTTGGGCATCTGTACAATCGTGATTAAACCAGCCTTTTTTCCTCTCTTTCGTCCCTTTCTGATTTACGGTGAGGCATTCATTGACTTTTCCTAAGACTAAATTAAAATGGTACAGAACTTCCTCTTCGCCTGCCTCCATATCTAAGCATTTCACTATTGCGGGTTGTACTCCGGTTACGACCCTATTTGTTAGCTCATTTGGGTCAATCTCCCCCCTCCCCAAAGTATAGCCATTTGTCTTTTTAAGCTGAATATTACTCTGGGCAAGGGTGGCCATTATGGTTTGGGCAAGTGGTTGATCATTTTCTAAAATTAATTCGAAGACCAAAGCTGAGTGATCACTCAACGTGTTAATTTTCACTTTAAAGTTCATAGACCAATTGGCTAAGGTCGCTGTAATAAGAATATAGTCAATGGTTGTTTCGCTACTCCTGCCAAGGTAAGTGGGATCCAATTTCCCTGATAAAGGGTTTGTTTGATTTAGTATGACTAGGTCCAGGGTTGACATAGTTTCATTTAGAAAGTCTCCCACGGCCGAGTGACTAAAGCGGGTTATTTGCTCTTCTGTTTCAACCCCCATCCCGCAAACATTACTATTAGGTTTCTCACATGGGTGATGATTAAAATCGCCTCCCCAGAGGATGCTTGGGGGATCCAACCCTTGTGTTGTTTTCATTCCACTAAGCAATTTCTTGCGAAGGGCCCCCAGTATTTTTACTCTCTCGTTCCCCTCTAAATTATCGTATAAATTGACGAGTAGAATGGTTCCTTTTGTCTTAAACACTAAACGTAAGATTTGGTAGTGAGGTTCTAGACTTAAAACAGTAACTACCAGACCTGCTATGGTATTTGATATATAGGTTATCAACCCACCTTTAGCTCTCCCATGGGTTCCTGCAATTCCTGGTGAGAAGTAGGTTTTATACCCTGTCAAGTGCATTTCCCTCGTGAGCCAGGTCTCCTGAAAAGCCAGGATTTGGCATTCTTTAACAAATTCTTGGATACTTCCGTCCAAGATTATTTCTCGGAGGCCCGCAACGTTCCAAAACATTACTTGGAGTTTTCCTCATCTACTGGCAGGGACCTGTCTTTTACTCACCCTTATTTCTTTGTCTATCGCTTGTATCTCTAAGTCTAAATCATGTTTGTTGGAACCTGGGATGACAGGTCACCTAGGGTAGCCTGGCCTAGGGTAAGATATGCAATTCTAGAGGCACAAGTGTGAAGGTTGCAAACCACCCAGCAGTAAATCCACGCAATAACACTTAAAAAGGACACTACACCAATTTGTTAGGAAAATATGTACTGGTTTATAAAAATAATATTCTCTTTGTTTTAGTTCTCAGTATTCACAATTGGAAATTACACCTTTGATCAGGAGAAGTTAATAACACTTTTCTGTCTGTGGGGAAAAAGAAATTACAGTCTAAACATTCAGATGTCATGAATTCAGAAATGCTTACTTTTAGAAATGTGAAATTATCTCAGTAGGATTACTTTCAGCAGTATTACCTTGCATTAATGATCAACAACAACAATTCATCTCATTACATTAACCTGCCAAATCCACTGGCTTTGTCTTTACTACAGTGTTAAACTCTTTTCCTCCCGTATCTGCACCTTTATATATAAAGTGAATGCACACCCAGTGAAATGTAGGAAACTCACAAGTTCTCAGTAAGCTTCAGCTACCTCTATAAGTGTCTGAAGGGGGTTCCTCAGTTGGTAGGAACTGTCAGCGCTCTTCTGACTATAGATTCAGCCCCCCCTGACTTCTGGCTTGGTAGATGTCTTTCTCAGACCTGTCTCAAGGAAGTTGGAGTTATGTAACTATTTCCCCAAGCTACTAGGGCACAGCTCAGGAGTAAAGACGATCAGAATGTCGGGGCACCTTTCTAGGCACTAGGATTCGTGATATGAATATCCCCAGAGAGGGCTCAGCACTTTCCCTCCTCACCCCCACTCTCCTTACTGTCTGTGTGTCTGTCCTGCCCCAGTCCCCAGGAGTGGGGGCTGACACACGGCTCCGCTGTAAATGCCACCGGCAGCGGTAACGGCCGCCTATCCCCGCCCAGCCAGCCTCTCAACCTTGGTGCTGGTGTGGTAAGGATTGATGACGGCGGCCCTTCGTTCCCTCACTCGCTGTCTGAGGGCAGGCGCCAGACGAGCTGCCTCTGGTCCGGCTATGGCCCAAGTTCCCCGCTTCTCTGGGGATGTAGGCTGCACCTTCGCCCCTGTCCTCACCGGAATCGGAAACGCTGAGGAGACCGGAGACGCGTTGCCGCTTGGGAGCCCCTCGCTCCTTCCAGACGTAGGCCTCAGCCGCGCAGGCGCGGGGGAATCAGTGACACGCCCGACTCCGCCTCCTTCACCCGGGAAGTACATGCCTCTGCCCTTGCGCGGAGGAGCAGTGTCTCGCTGCTGTTCTGCCCGCCTCACCTTCAATTTCACCGCGGGGCTTTGACAGCTGGCAGCGCCACTCTCCGCAGACTGTACACCTCAACGCCCCCTCGCGCCTCCCAGTAGAGACGCCTCAGCAGCACGAGATGCCAGAACACACCGGGCACAGTTCTTCCAGTCCGGGTAGGCTGGAACTTCAGAATGAAGGCGGGGAGCCAATTACTAAACCAATGGGGGGTTTGAAGGTGGATGTAGGACATGGCCCAAAACGGGAAAGTGTCTAAAGTTCTTGATTGCTTGACTGACCCAGATTAATGTCAGACCGATGAAAGGGTTTGGTCAGGAGCACAATGTGGAAAAGTAAATTTTGCCATGTTATATGTGCCTACGTGTTCCCCATCCTAAGTTATATGTGCATGATTAATATGCATGTATTCCCTTCTGATCGATTAAAGACGCAATTACAGTTGTGTCCATCTCTAGTATAACAGTTTCCAGTTTTCGTGAATACAACGAATATCAGGCCTATGTAAAGCTACGTTGCCACGTTTCACAGTGTGCACGTTAATTCATTGAAATATCCCCGTTTCTAGGCCTCAAAAGGGCCCGGACTCAGATTCAGCTCCTGTTTCCTGAACCCTCTCCGAGGAGCCATACAGCCCCCACCTGTATCCCTGACCCTTAGCTTACTTTCATGCCTCACAGTGCCCGGCTCGGCCTGGCTCTGCCTCCAGTCTGCCAAGAGTATGTTATGTTTCTAGTTATCAGTCCAGCCCTCCTTCTCTGCATTCCTAAGCTACTGAATCGCATCAATAGTTTCCGTCATGGTCTAGCCTTTATGTCTCCATGTAAGAGAAATACTGTATTAATATTCATAGAATATTCCTCGCACACGCACTACATGTAGGATTATGTATGCACCAGTCTTAATGTCTGTTAGCCTTTGCTCTGCTAACTTTTGGGTTCTATCAACATGTTCTCTAAACACTAGATACTAGATATGCTTAGGTACATGTCGCTCTGACACTCCAGACTTTAGTCTCCTCTTCTAGCGCAGAAGTCATAGCCCCCCAGTTCTCTCTAGTAACACGTCATTGTCAGTTTGCGCGCACCATTAGGTCAGAGGTCCCGGCTGCTCAGGTAGCCCCCTCCATGTTTCCGCCCTGTTTATGACATATTCTGTTACGTTTTGCATCACATGTCTATGTATACGCCCTGTACACGCCTTCTTGTTGCATCAGTCATGCCTTATCTTTCGCGACTGCTAAAAGTTCCGCCTACTGCTACGCCTACTGCATTGAATACCATGTATTTTGTTTAACTATATATATCAATGTACTGTTATTAAAAGCCCCCCACTCTTGTCCAGATCTTGCCCCCGGCAGCTGCCATCCCTGTTCCCGTACAGGCTGTCCTGTTCTTGTCCTTTATGCTTAATTAAAGCCTGTCAGCTCTAGCTACCTCGTATCTTGACTCTTATTTATTGAGCTATCTATTTGTATGAGTATCCTGAAAAATAGCACAGGTAATTAATTATGTATTTACCACAACAAGGGGGAACGTCTTCTGAAAGATGTTGTCAATCCAGTAGACCAACTAACTTCTTCTAGCGCGTCCTCCTCCTCACACTACTGCCTCTCTCCTCTCACACTCTGGACTACACAAAATGGCTCCCTGACCCCTGCCCTTTTATAGATAACCCACACAGAGTCCAGTAGGGTCCAGAAAGTTCTGGAAGGCCTAAGGTTATCCTATGGGGCAGTCTAAGATGTGGCAGTTGGAAACAGTTAGGGCCCTCCATTTTGCGAACTACTACATTTTCCTGACAGAACAGGCCTCTAGGCTTGAGGTGAAAAACTATGAGGGAGAAAAGAACACCTATCCCCTTGACCAACACCTAGAAAAAGTTAGTGGACAAAAATTATTAAAGGTATGAGGGCAAAAAGGGGACAAAATAAATAATAAATTGGAGGGACTACGCAAGAAGCCAGACAGGTCTAACACGCGTCCCCCCCAGCTGAAAGTGGGGAGAACTACCCAACCCCTTGGGAGTCCTCCTCACTAAGGCGGAAATACCTGGAGAGACCGTCTGCATTGGCGTGGTCCACTCCAGGCCGATGTTCCACCCGGAAGTCCATTCCCTGTAGGGAGATGGACCACCTCAACAGCTTGGGATTCTCCCCCTTCATCTGCATTAGCCAACGAAGGGGTCGGTGGTCAGTCTGAACCAGGAAGTGCGAGCCAAACAGGTATGGCCGCAGCTTCTTCAGAGCCCACACCACCGCAAAAGCTTCCCTCTCAATTGCACTCCACTTCTGTTCCCGGGGAAGCAGTCTCCTGGATAAGAAGACCACAGGCTGATCCAGGCCCTCTTCATTTAGTTGCGATAACATTGCCCCAATGCCATGTTCTGATGCATCTGTCTGGACAATGAACTCCTTGGAGAAGTCTGGGGCCTTCAGGACCGGTGCTGCACACATTGCCTGCTTCAATTTCTCAAAAGCTTGCTGACAAGCTCCTGTCCAAACTACCCGTCGAGGTTGTTTCTTTGAGGTGAGCTCTGTGAGGGGCGCTACAATAGTGCCATACCCCTTCACAAAGCGACGGTAGTAACCTGTGAGGCCCAGGAAAGCTCGGACCTCAGTCTGTGTCTTGGGGGGTTCCCAGGCCATGATTGCCTCAATCTTCGCCTGTAGGGGCTGCACAGTCCCCCTACCCACCAAGTGTCCAAGGTACACAACCGACCCCTGCCCAATCTGGCATTTGCTGGCCTTGATTGTCAATCCAGCTTGTTTCAGGGCCTGGAGAACTGCTTGCAAATGCTGCAATTGGTCCTCCCAACTGCTACTGAAGACAGCAATGTCATCCAGGTAAGCAGCAGAGAAACTCTCCATTCCAGAGAGGACCTGGTTCACCAGCCGCTGAAATGTGGCAGGGGCATTTTTGAGCCCAAAGGGCATCACGTAAAACTGGAAGTGTCCCTCAGGCGTGGAGAAGGCTGACCTTTCCTTTGCTCCATCTGTCAAGGAGATCTGCCAGTACCCCGAAGTGAGGTCAAAGGTACTCAGATATTGGGCAGCTCCTAGCCGGTCAATTAATTCATCCGCCCTAGGGATCGGATGAGCATCAGTCTTTGTGACTGAGTTCAGTCCTCGGTAATCCACACAGAACCTCAGTTCGGGTGTGGTGCCTGGTGGCGCGGCTTTTGGCACGAGCACCACCGGACTGGACCAAGGGCTGTTAGAAGGTTCAATAACCCCCAGCTCTAGCATCTTGGCAACCTCTCCATGGATGCTAGCCTTCACCTTGTCAGACAGCCGGTAGGTCTTCGACTTCACTGGTGGGCTGTCCCCTGTGTCCACATCATGGGTACACAGGTGAGTCCTTCCCGGGACAAGGGAGAACAACGTAGAGTACTGCCCCAGGATCTGGCGGCAGTCCTCCCGTTGCTCAGGAGTTAGAGTGGGAGAGAGAATCACTCCCTCCACTGACCCATCCTTCTCTTGAGACGAGAATAGATCTGGGAGAGGTTCGCTTTCCGCTTCCTCTTCCCCATCAGTCACCATCAACAACATGACCTCGGGCCTCTCATGGTGGGGTTTGAGACGGTTGGCATGCAGCACCCGTAGGGGCTGTCGAGGGGTCTTAAGGTCCACCAGGTATGTGGCCTTACCCTTCTTCTCCAACACTTCAAAGGGGCCTGTCCAGCGATCCTGAAGGGCACTAAGCTCACCAGGCTCCATCACCCACACTTTCTGGCCAGGCTCCAGTTCCACCGGGTGAGCATTGTGGTCATACCACTCTTTCATAACTGCCTGGCTGGCCTCCAAGTTGTCAGAAGCCTGCTTCCACAACTTCGCCATTTGGCTCCTGAAGGCCAGCATGTAGCTCACCACATCCTGGGGAAGTTTCCTGGGAGACTTCTCCCAACCATCCTTCACCAGGCTGAGAGGACCGCGTACAGGGTGCCCATACAGAAGCTCAAAGGGGCTGAAGCCCACTCCCTTCTGTGGCACTTCCCTGTAAGAAAAGAGCAAACAGGGTAGGAGGACATCCCATTTCCTCCGCAGGCTTTCGGGCAGACTTCTGATCATGCCCTTCAAGGTCTTATTAAACCTCTCAACCAGTCCATTTGACTGGGGGGGATAGGGAGTGGTGAACCGGTAGGTCACTCCACACTCCTTCCACATTGCCCGCATGTAAGCTGACATGAAGTTGGTCCCCCTGTCGGACACAACTTCCTTGGGGAATCCCACTCGGGTAAAGATCCCCATTAGGGCTCTAGCCACCACAGGTGCAGTGACTGTCCTCAGAGGAATTGCCTCTGGGTACCGTGTGGCATGATCCACCAGAACCAGGATGAACCTGTGACCAGCTGTGGTTGGTGGATCTAAAGGCCCTACAATGTCGATGCCCACCCTCTCAAAGGGTGTGCTAACGACTGGAAGTGGTTCCAGGGGAGCCTTCAGCTTCACCCCTGTTTTCCCACTGGCCTGGCAGGATACACATGTCCTACAGTAAGTGTTGGACGCCACTTTCATCTGAGGCCAGTAAAAGTGGAGGACAAGCCGAGCAAAGGTCTTGTCCTGGCCTAAGTGTCCTGCTAGGGGTATAGCATGAGCCAATTCTAGTAGAAGGGCTCGGTATTGTTGCGGGACTACCAAGGCCCTTGATTAACCAGGCAAGGGTACCTTGGGTTCACTGTAGAGGAGTCCATCCTCCCAGTAAATATGGTAGTGTCCCGTAACATCACCTGCTGCTTGGGCTTCAGCCTGTCGCCTCAGTCCCTCAAGGGTAGGGCACTCCCTCTGCCCCTTACAGAATTCCTCTCTGGTAGGACCTCCCTCCACATGCCACTCAGCAGGGATGGGTAAATCCTCCAGAGAGTCTACTTCCCCCTCCACGGACTCCTGGTCCACCATCGCGGGTGGCCGATCTGTCACATGGGGTGTGGAAGCCGGAGCAGGCTCTTCCTGTCTCCGGGTCCGTCCCTTTTTAGCAGCAGGTTGGGCCATTGTTCTAGGCTCCAACCCAGGCGAACTCCCTCTCCGGGCAGTCGCAGACCGTGTGCTTACACAGGCCCAGTCAGGTGTACCCAGCATCGCAGAATGCGTCCGGTATTCCACCTCTCTCCAAGTGTTGTGCTCCATGTCATTCCCCAACAGACAATCGACTGGCACGGCAGGGCTTACGGCAACTCGAAGTGAACCTGCAACCCCCTCCCACTCAAAGGGAACCTCAGCCACTGGATAGTGGCCCATTCTGCCGTCAGCCATCGCGGCGGGGTGGAGTACATTGGGAACCACCTGCTCTGGAGACACCAGTTGACTTCTCACCATAGTCATACTGGCTCCTGTATCTCACAGAGCCTCCCCTGTCTGGCCATTGATGGTGACTCACTGCCCATACTTTGTAGTATTTGGGGGCACCTGGATCTTTGGAACCATCTCCCGTTCTCCCAGGGACACTAAGGTGACACCCGCCCACTCACCCCCCTTATCTAAGGGCAACTCCTCACCGAGCGCTACACTAGCTACTCCCGGTGGTTTTCCTCCGGTGGGAGGGGGTGGTCTCTTTGGGCATCTGACATCTCCCTTATAATGTCCAACACCACCACACTCAAAACAGTGGAGAACCCTTGGCTGCTGGCTTTGGCCAGGATTAGGGTTTCTGGGCGGGTTTACCTTAGGGTTGAAACCTGTTCCCTTTCCTTGGAAATTGTTTTGGGGACCTTTAGAGAACTCCTTCTTTTTATCTCCCCCCTCCTTCTTCTGGGGGGCGCCCTGTCCGGCTTTTTGAGAATCCCCTCCAGTCCCCTTTGAGGACACCCGGGTACTTGCCCAGATGTCCGCCTCCTCTGCAAGCTTCCGGGGATTGGTCAGCTTGCTGTCCACCAGGTGTTGGCGCAGCTCGGGAAAACATTTCTCGAGGAGGTGCTCTTTCAAAAATAGATCATACAACTCCTCATAATCCTTCACCTCACTGCCCTTTACCCAGCCCTCCAATGCCTTTCTTGCATAATCAAGGAAGTCCACCCAGTTCTGGGTGCTTAACTTGTGGCTCCCCCTGAACTTCTGGCGATACCTTTCCGGGGTAAGCCCAAACTTCCTGACCAATGCTAGCTTCATGGTGGGGTAGTTGGTCTGCTCCTCTGATTCCAAGGCCAGCAATGTGTCCCGACCAGTAGGAGGCATGTACTTATACAACTCACCCCCCCAGTGCTTCTCCTGGATCCCATGGGCTCTTAAGGAGACCTCATAGGCTGCCAGCTACTTGGCTATGTCATCCCCCTGACTATAGCTGGCAATTATATCCTTAGGCAGGTGGGGTCTGGACTCCCTGGTTGGTTCTCTGGTTTCGCTGCCACCATTTGGAGTTGGAAAGGGTCCCCGTTGCAGGGCCTGGAGTTCTAACTCTTTTAGTTTGAATTCATGAGCCATTCTCCGCTCTTCCTTCTCCTGTTCTAACCTCCTCCCCTCCCTCTTTTATTCCAACTCAATTTTTGCTATTTCCCACCTTAACAGCCTATCCTCTCTCCTGTCAGCTAACTCGGTTTCTGACAACCCTCTCGATGACACACTGCTGCCCTCCCGTGAGGTTGCCTTGGGGCTGATTGACATCTCACCCACCCCCGGGGGACATTCCGCAGTCCTATCAATGACAGTACCTCTGTCCGATTCCTCCTCTTCCACCGTTCCCTCCTCATTGCGCGCTTCCACCCAAGCCCTCAAACTTGTCTGGAGTTCCCCCTTCTTGGCACCACGCTTAAAGAACACTCCCAATTGTTGACAGAAATCTTTTAGCTGGGCCAATGAATAAGTGTCCAGTTTTTCCAGTGCAAATTCCATTTTGCAAAAGGCAACACAAGGTTAAGCACACAAAAAGAATAGAGTGGCAAGGGCAACCTGAAGCTACCTCCACCCCACCACCAGGAACAAATTTGGAAAAACAAAAGTAAAAATTAGGAGGGCCGCTAGGAGAAAACTCCAGGTGTAGGCTAGTGTATTACGTTTAATTACTACTGAGTAGCTGCAACCACAGTCAGGATCCCACCGCTGGACAGCAATCTGTTGGAACCTGGGATGACAGGTCACCTAGGGCAGCCTGGCCTAGGGTAAGACATGCAATTCTAGAGGCACAAGTGTGAAGGTTGCAAACCACCCAGCAGTAAATCCACGCAATAACACTTAAAAAGGACACTACACCAATTTGTTAGGAAAATATGTACTGGTTTATAAAAATAATATTCTCTTTGTTTTAGTTCTCAGTATTCACAATTGGAAATTACACCTTTGATCAGGAGAAGTTAATAACACTTTTCTGTCTGTGGGGAAAAAGAAATTACAGTCTAAACATTCAGATGTCATGAATTCAGAAATGCTTACTTTTAGAAATGTGAAATTATCTCAGTAGGATTACTTTCAGCAGTATTACCTTGCATTAATGATCAAAAACAACAATTCATCTCATTACATTAACCTGCCAAATCCACTGGCTTTGTCTTTACTACAGTGTTAAACTCTTTTCCTCCCGTATCTGCACCTTTATATATAAAGTGAATGCACACCCAGTGAAATGTAGGAAACTCACAAGTTCTCAGTAAGCTTCAGCTACCTCTATAAGTGTCTGAAGGGGGTTCCTCAGTTGGTAGGAACTGTCAGCGCTCTTCTGACTATAGATTCAGCCCCCCCTGACTTCTGGCTTGGTAGATGTCTTTCTCAGACCTGTCTCAAGGAAGTTGGAGTTATGTAACTATTTCCCCCAGCTACTAGGGCACAGCTCAGGAGTAAAGACAATCAGAATGTCGGGGCACCTTTCTAGGCACTAGGATTCGTGATATGAATATCCCCAGAGAGGGCTCAGCACTTTCCCTCCTCACCCCCACTCTCCTTACTGTCTGTGTGTCTGTCCTGCCCCAGTCTCCAGGAGTGGGGGCTGACACACCGCTCCGCTGTAAATGCCACCGGCAGCGGTAACGGCCGCCTATCCCCGCCCAGCCAGCCTCTCAACCTTGGTGCTGGTGTGGTAAGGATTGATGACGGCGGCCCTTCGTTCCCTCACTCGCTGTCTGAGGGCAGGCGCCAGACGAGCTGCCTCTGGTCCGGCCACGGCCCAAGTTCCCCGCTTCTTTGGGGATGTAGGCTGCACCTTCGCCCCTGTGCTCACCGGAATCGGAAACGCTGAGGAGACCGGAGACGCGTTGCCGCTTGGGAGCCCCTCGCTCCTTCCAGACATAGGCCTCAGCCGCGCAGGCGCGGGGGAATCAGTGACACGGCCGACTCCGCCTCCTTCACCCGGGAAGTACACGCCTCTGCCCTTGCGCGGAGGAGCAGTGTCTCGCTGCTGTTCTGCCCACCTCACCTTCAATTTCACCGCGGGGCTTTGACAGCTGGCAGCGCCACTCTCCGCGGCCTGTACACCTCAACGCCCCCTCGCGCCTCCCAGTAGAGACGCCTCAGCAGCACGAGATGCCAGAACACACCGGGCACAGTTCTTCCAGTCCGGGTAGGCTGGAACTTCAGAATGAAGGCGGGGAGCCAATTACTAAACCAATGGGGGGTTTGAAGGTGGATGTAGGACACGGCCCAAAACGGGAAAGTGTCTAAAGTTCTTGATTGCTTGACTGACCCAGATTAATGTCAGACCGATGAAAGGGTTTGGTCAGGAGCACAAGGGGGAACGTCTTCTGAAAGATGTTGTCAATCCAGTAGACCAACTAACTTCTTCTAGCGCGTCCTCCTCCTCACACTACTGCCTCTCTCCTCTCACACTCTGGACTACACAAAATGGCTCCCTGACCCCTGCCCTTTTATAGATAACCCACACAGAGTCCAGTAGGGTCCAGAAAGTTCTGGAAGGCCTAAGGTTATCCTATGGGGCAGTCTAAGATGTGGCAGTTGGAAACAGTTAGGGCCCTCCATTTTGTGAACTACTACATTTCCTGACAGAACAGGCCTCTAGGCCTGAGGTGAAAAACTATGAGGGAGAAAAGAACACCTATCCCCTTGACCAACACCTAGAAAAAGTTAGTGGACAAAACTTATTAAAGGTATGAGGGCAAAAAGGGGACAAAATAAATAATAAATTGGAGGGACTACGCAAGAAGCCAGACAGGTCTAACAATGTTCCATTTGGGTTGCGGTGGGTAGTGTAGTTATTTTACTCTGCCTGGTAGGATTTTCCCCCTCCCTCGGACATGGTCCTCTATTACTACAAGTTTCGACCCTGGTATCTGGGGTAGTATCACCCAAGATAATAACCTTTTTTGTCATGGGGGGTTCTTGCGTCGAGGGGTGGTTACTGTCAAGTCAATCTATACCTTCTAGCCCACACAAAGTTGAAAAGGGGTTAAATGTTGGTATATTAAAATCTGGAAATGATGTTTGATAATTATTATTTAGATTACTCCAGTATGGCTGGGAATGAAGTGATTGTGGAGGTTGGCTAAGGTGATGATTCTGGGAAGATTGATAACCTGCTTCTATCCAATCTGGACGTGAGCTTCTGACATGATGGTGTTTGGAATTATTTATCAATTCCCGGGGGTAGAAATAATTGACATAATGTGTAGAAATGTTATCCCCCCCTGTGACCTCGTACCAATCTCCTATTGTTCTTACCGCCCTATGGTCCTTAAAATTAATAATTATCACGTCCCCCCTTTTGTCTTTTGGCCTTGAACCCACCCAAACAGCACACCTTACTGAAAGAATTACACCGTTGACGTGCGCAGAGAGCGGTCTATTCTGCTTCAACCAGTAAATGGTTTTATTTTTTAAGGCATAGTAGTTCTCTCTGGCCCCATCAGCTAGTTCAGGTACTCCTGTCATAACGATTGTGTACGGGGCTGACTCAGGAGGCAAATCTACTACCCTACGTCTAGGTCCTTTTTGGCGCTGTGGGGGCTGCTCGCCCACCTCCCTACTTAGTGTAGTATTCGTAGGGGGATTAGGGTTGGTAGTAGATAAGGGGGGAATTCTTTCTACAGGATTCTTATCTGCTGTATTCTTCCCTCCTACATTGGTTTTCGCCCCGTGTTTGGCCTGATTATTGCCAGGTAGTTTAGAGTTTTCGTTGTTACTCATTTCTTTTGAGGATTTCGCCACTGCTTTTTTACCAGGGACAGTTCCATGTTTTAATGCTACACCACTAGTGGACGGTTGTTCAGGTGGTAAAGCGTTGGAGACATTGGAGTTTTGTGTGAGGTATTTATTAGATTGTGGGGATAGGTTAGTTATGGCCATGGTATTTTCTTCAATTTGTTTACCCAACTTCTCTAAGTTCATATTTATTAATCTTGTTCTCTCCAGAAGAGGAAGCATCAGTCCCTTTACTATTACCTCTATCCTGGAGAGAAGTTAAGCCTCCATTTCGGGCAGTGATCCTAACATAATGTTCTTTTCGTGCACCGTACCAACCTTAGAGGATAGTGTGGGTGGAGGAATTTTGTGCAGGGTTTTAGTTGTACTTGAGGATGTGGGGGAAGGTTGTCTTTTTTCTTTTCTTCGGGTGATTATTTGATAGTTCCAAAGATGTTGGAGGAGAAGCAGATAGATTGGGAGAACCAGATAATCTAGAAGTATTAGGGCTAACTAAGAGGATTTCAGGGGGTGGCTCAGGTTTGTTGGTTTTTTCCTGATTTATTCCCTCTCTTGCCTCAAATTCCAGGGGAGTGAGTGAATCGATGTCAATGGGGATAATGATGGGAAGCAGGGAATCTGGGGCAATCACGCTAGGTGAGGTGGCTATCCCAATCGAACCTAAGGAAGAGCGCTTGCCAGTTAATAAGTCCAAAGATAAGCGCTTTTCAGTATCCGCTATTTCTTTTTCCAAAACGGTTGTTACCCTTTTAAAAAATTGATCAATAGACCCTGTTACTGACCCCTTTGATGTATTAACAGTTATGTGTCTGGGTTTTCCAGGGTCTGAAGGCATAGTTACACGTAGATATATGTGCAAGTAATAAAAACAAGGAAAACCTTAAAGTGGTACTCGGTATCTCGCTGTGCGCAAGTCAATGGGAGATTCCTGAGAAATGGGGGAGAAGAAGGTGGAATCCTACCGAAAAATTGTCGTTAGTCGTTAAGGGGGTGGCCCGTCCCATCCTTAGTCGACCTTGGACGGCCTTGGAAGGCCCGCCCTTTGCCCGGGCTTCGCTCCGGGCGCTCCCGCACAGCGGTGCTGAAACAATGATGAGGGCGAGGTAAGGCGAGGGGCGGGGCAGGCAGGGAGAGCGACCCAGGTGTTGCGGGTCTCGACCTCACGCAGGGACTCCTGGTCTATCGAGTCCCTGCGGGTCAGCTCGCAGCCCTGCAGCTCCCACACAGTCGCAAACAACGCAGCGGGACCCGCGCAGCGGGTCCGGCAAGGAGCTGGTGATAGTCCGGCGTTTTCTCCACACGAAAACAAGGGCAGGCTCTGTCTGTGACTCCCGCGATGGTAGAACAACTTACAGGAGATCCCAGCGAGGGGCGGTGCAGCAGATCCTTATCTGCTGAGGCGAGGGCGGGGCAGGCAGGGAGAGCGACCCAGGTATTGCGGGTCTCGACCTCACGCAGGGACTCCTGGTCTATCGAGTCCCTGCGGGTCAGCTCGCAGCCCTGCAGCTCCCACACAGTCGCAAACAACGCAGCGGGACCCGCGCAGCGGGTCCGGCAAGGAGCTGGTGATAGTCCGGCGTTTTCTCCACACGAAAAAAAGGGCAGGCTCTGTCTGTGACTCCCGCGACGGTAGAACAACTTACAGGAGATCCCAGCGAGGGGCGGTGCAGCAGATCCTTATCTGCTGAGGCGAGGGCGGGGCAGGCAGGGAGAGCGACCCAGGTGTTGCGGGTCTCGACCTCACGCAGGGACTCCTGGTCTATCGAGTCCCTGCGGGTCAGCTCGCAGCCCTGCAGCTCCCACACAGTCGCAAACAACGCAGCGGGACCCGCGCAGCGGGTCCGGCAAGGAGCTGGTGATAGTGCGGCGTTTTCTCTACACGAAAACAAGGGCAGGCTCTGTCTGTGACTCCCGCGACGGTAGAACAACTTACAGGAGATCCCAGCGAGGGGCGGTGCAGCAGATCCTTATCAGCTGAGGCGAGGGCGGGGCAGGCAGGGAGAGCGACCCAGGTGTTGCGGGTCTCGACCTCACGCAGGGACTCCTGGTCTATCGAGTCCCTGCTGTCAGCTCGCAGCCCTGCAGCTCCCACACAATCGCAAACAACGCAGCAGTCCCGCGCAGCGGTTCCGGCAAGGAGCTGGTGATAGTCCGGCGTTTTCTCCACACGAAAACAAGGGCAGGCTCTGTCTGTGACTCCCGCGACGGTAGAACAACTTACAGGAGATCCCTGAGTTACCAGTAGGGTGGTCTAGGGTACTTTGAGACCTACCCTGTCGGAAGCGTCGTTCCCTATTTGGACTAGGGTGCATACCCCTGCCAACTAGAGACCTCGTTTTTAACAATTTGGTATTAAAAAAAACACTGAATTGTTGCACAAATGTTGTACATAGGCTCTTAAAACCTGCTCCTACACTACATTCACTGAGTAAGACTTCGATTTTTGTCCCTGTTTCCCCTGAGAGTCCTAGCTTAAAGAAGATGTATTTGTCAATTAAGCTTATATGTATCGTTACCTTTGGATTAGTTCTTGTTTTTCCAGGGACCATAGGCAGTACTAATTTCGAGGGTGGCCCATTTGCCCATTAAGTCCCAAAACCTCAGAAAGCTGGTTGGATTTAGTCCTGCAGTCAAGGACAATTTCCCAGTCCGAAAATAGAGTGATATATTTAATACCAAAGTATGACTATGACTATTCATAAATGTATGTGCCTTCCGAATTCCGTGGAACCCATCTCTCGCTCTAAAAATAGTATGCTTTCCAATCTTAGAGTCATGAACATTTCGAAGATCAACCCACAGGAACAATATGCTTGCACCTGTCACTGTGAAAGAATTTTTTTTGTATCTGCAGTGCAGTATTTTTGCAATCCTCCGCTTGGCGGAAGTGCGTCTGGCTGCTGCAAACATGACTACCTTAGGGATGTGTAGACCTGATCCAACCAAGTTATAATTTGACATGATCACTTCCGGTGTCAGTGCATTTGTAGGTCTGCTTCATCCCATGTCTTCTATTTCTGCATGGCATCTGCCTTACAGACAGAGACTGAAGTCTAGGTATTTTTTATATGCAGACCTTCTGTGTACCTAAGGATTTTCAAAAGTAAACACGTCCATTCTCTCTTCATGGTTCGCTACACATGTATGCATCTAGAAAAGGGTGTTCCTAGGCTCTTTTAAGCTATTGTACACAGAAATCTTTCCCAAATGGGTGTGAGGTGTATGCAACCAAAATAAGGTAAATTGAACTGTACACTAGGTGAAAATTGAAGTGACTTTTGTTTTACAAAATACACAGATGATGGACTGTTACATCTCTCTGTGCTAACAATCACTGTCTGAAGACATGAGACGTTAGTCTAGATTATTCTAAAGCAAGACATATTCATTACCGTGGAAGAGGGCGTGGAACCTTCAAAGCAACCCATCTACACTAGCTGAATAAACTTGCATTTCAGGACCGCGGTTTCTAATCTAACCCTCGCGATTTCTCCCCCTCCCCGAGAAAATTAAGCGAAATACCCTTGTTGAGACTCGAACGCTGTTGCGCACCTTGGAGGGCGATCGCTCTGGCAATCAGGCTACATCCTCCCCATAAATGACAAGTATTACGATTACCCAATACCCTAAACATTTTTTAGAGTCACCGGATTTCGGAGTATAATACTGCTTCTGATAATTACTAATTCCACAGGGTGTACTTTTTACCAGGTATGGTATTTCCTCCTGATCCGGAGTTGTTTTTCCTCAGTATGATGCATAACCCAAGTTGATGTAGTAGGATCATTCGATGTTCTTTCTGCAGGAACATATTTTCCCATTCGCATTTTGTCATTTATTTTTCCGGGTGAAACATGGAGGAGAAAAAGAATCAATGAGGAATCATATTTTATATGGGCGGGTACTCCCTATGGCCCCTATCAATACTTTAAAAGACCCCTGGCGCAAGGTTAGTCCCGCCCCGGTCTTCCTTCTCTTTGCCCCAGGGATTGGACAACCAGACTAACGATTAAACGGACACGGAGCGCGCGCGCAGATGCAAAGAGGGAGGCAGCCGTGAAACAAAGAGGCTGTCTCCCTCGCAGGCTCCCCCCTTTAAGTGTTGGGGAGCCAGGGGTACTTCCGGGGAGATCTCTTGAACCGGAAGCATTGAAATGCTTCCGGTTCGCTGGTGTGGTGCGGGGGCGCGATTGGCTACTAAGAAGGGAAAGGGGGGCGCGAGGGCAGCGTCACTGATGACGCGTTTCCTCACCCCCTCCCTCCTTGTGAATCGGGGCTAGGGGGACCGCCATAATGGCGGCCCGTCCAATTCTGGTCCTGGCTCCTGCAAAACGCTACTGCTCCACCATCTAAGTATATGGCTAATTCTATATTCATTATTCTTATCTTCATAGCTACTTACCCTACATGTAGCTGTTAGGATAATACGGGGAAAAACAGCACAAAAACAAAAAGGACTAAAACCTCATTGAGAGAGGGGACGCAATGACGTACCAGATTGAATGGCGTGGATGATGTGGAGGGAAGGGCATGGCCACACTATTGACACAAGGGTCGCTAAAGCCTCGAGTGATGTAAGAGGCCAGAGGCCCCTGTAACCAGAAACGGCTCCTTTACTCCACTGTCTGCATCATGTACCCTGACCCTGTACGGAGGAATTTCACCGCTAGCGAATGTCGGGCTCCGGGGTCCAAAGCAGAAAAGGAAACAAGCATTGGCATAGGCAATAGTGCTCGCCTTTGGTACCTTATAAGTATTTAATTATGCAGCACAATATCCTTGGTGCAACATCAACATTTGCATGGCTAAACACAAAAGGTCCCACAGGCGAGACCTATTGGCTATGCTATTGCTTATTTAGGTAACTTGACACTTCTTTTTTTTATGTTTAGGAGATTTTTATTAAAGTTTTACAAGAAGCATTACAATGGAGTATACGTACCAGCAATAAGCGTAAAATACAAAATATACTCAGTAAGCAGGGAAGTACGAAATAGGACAAAATAAGTACAATAATGATAAGAGAAAGGAAAAATATATAATTTAAAAGTGGTGAGAAAGTGAGAAAGAGAGAGGGAGACAGGAAAGAGAGAAAAGAAAAAGGAGGAAGAGGGGGAAAAAGAAAAGGGAGGAAAGATAAAGAAAGTGAAAGAAAACAAAAGAGAAGAAGCTAGAATACAGGGGCCGATGTAGAGAGATACGTAGTAAAAGGTCAGATTTAATCTTGCGGGAAAGGAAAAAAGAAGAAACAGTAGCAATCCTATGTTCATCACAAACAAAATTCCACCAGGTTACTAAAGAAAATTTAGAAGTATCTTTCCAAGAGGATAAGATAACCTTGAAAGCAAGTTCAATAAAAAGGTCAAATAACAAGGAGATAGGGGATGTGGTATTGATATCAGGAGATAAAGAACCTAAGAAAACATTTTTAAATGACAATGCTAAAGTACAATGAAAAACTGTCATACGTATATCCCAAACTGATTTCCAGAACGAGGAAACATTAGAGCATTCATATAATTGGTGCATTAATGTACCTTGAACATTAGAGCATGACCAACACATCTGAGAAGACGAAGTAGAACATTTTGAAATACAAACAGGTGTAATAAGGGCTCTGTTATAAATAAAATACAGGGATTGCGTGATACGAGCAGCAGGAGAAACTTTGAACAATTTGGACCACAACGTATCCCAAGTAGCGATAGAAAAAGACACAGATAAGTCAGTTTCCCATGCAGTTTCAATATGGGATTTAGGTCTTTCATCAACATCAGATAACAGTAATTTATAAACAAGGGCAGCTTTAGGTCTATGATTAGGGAAGAGCGAGAATAAAGAGGAAGAAGGAGTAAGAGAGGGTGAATCATTAGGTAGAACAAAAGTGGATAAGTGTGATTGGATAGCATTGGAAATAATGGTATGTTGAGCAAGGGAAGAGTCTGGTAGGTTTTAGGTGGTCTGAAGTGTAAAGAAAGGAATAATAGAACCAAGACATACCAGTTGATGGACATATTGGATACCCTTTTCTTTCCAGTATTTGAAGTAAAAAGATTTACCCTTATACTTAAGAAATTTATTAAACCATAGGGAGGAGTATAAGAAACATTGGAGAGGTGTAAAACCATCAGAGAAGTTAGAATATAACAGGGATTTGGAGTATTTTAAAATAGGATATGTAGATAAAAAAGTGCTGTTGGACATGAAGATAACATCTGAAAAGGAAAAATCCTTGAGAAGGGAGCGCTCATAAACAATCCAAGTTGGAAGGGGAACATCACCAAAATCATAAGCTAATGCAAAGGACTGTCTAAGTATAAAAGCAGAGTGATACAGTTTGAAATTGGGAAAACATACCCCACCTTCTCCCTTAGGAGAAATAAGCTTGGTAATGGCAATACGCGGGTGTTTGTTACTCCACAGGAATTTTGAACAGAGAGAATTAAGTTGAGAAAAATAAAAAAGCGGAATTTTGACAGGAAGCATTGAAAGTGTGTATAAAACATGTGGAGCAATCATCATTTTTATGGTGTCTAACCTACCCCACCATGAAAGGAATAATGGGGACCAGGAAAGTAAAAGTGACTTGAGTTTGGATACTAGAGCATTAAATGTGAGCTTAAGAGTGTCCCGTAGTGAGGGGGAAAACCGGATTCCAAAATATTTTATTTTGGAAGGACACCAAGCAGACTCAGTATTATCAAACATAAATTGATAACAGGAAGAGTTCAAGGGTAGAACCTCAGTTTTGGAAAGATTCAATTTATAGCCAGAAATACTAGAATACAACCGCACTTCATTCAAAAAAGGAGGAAGGGAGTCAGTGGGATCAGACATGTCAATTAATATATCATCAGCATAGGCAGACATTTTCGTCTCAAGAGAGTTATACTGAAAGCCTTGGATTTGTGGATTAATACGAATACATTCTAAAAAAAGGTTCAAGGCAAAGTATAAAAAGTAAAGGGGAGAGAGGACAACCTTGTCTGGTGCCTCTCGATAGGGGGAAGGACTTGGAAAAGTGATTATTAACAAAAATACTAGCTTTGGGACACGAGTATAACAGCTTAACTAAAGAAATAAATGAGGGCCCAAAACCAAACCATTGGAGAGTTGCAAACATAAATTGCCAATTAATGCGGTCAAAGGCCTTCTCTGCATCTAAAGAAAGGGCAGCTAAGGGAGATTTAAATTTTTTGGCTGAAGAAATACCATTAGCAAACATGCGTGCATTATCTGATGCCAACCTGCCTTTAACAAAACCTACTTGATCCGTTTTAATTAATAGGGTGTCGTGTATTTCTATAGGTTCTGAATCGATCCCCCTATTCCTGACCCTATTCTGGTTAAACTAACTATCAAGTTAACTAACAGTCAGCCCATGAGGCAAGAAATCCCCCATGATGCAGATACCGTTATCTGACGCAGTCACACTACGGCACAGGAACGTGTTATCTGATTAGGTCATAACGCTTGAGATCTAATTAGACAAGCGACATTCCTCCAGCCCCTGATAAGGCATACGACGTTCTCATAACAAATCAAACCTATGACAACCTGGATAATCCGTGCGGCCATTGTTTTGATTTCACAGAGAACTTTTGCAAAAGAATGTGCTAACGAGCAAGTCGTATGACATCTTTATTGACGTACCTATGTCCTTCCTTACGTCAATCTCGGCACCTTTAAGGTATAAATATTGCCGACCTTGCCCTATGCAAACACACGCGTGGTGACAAGACGGAGCAGCCATACTTGCCGAAGCCGAGAGCAGAAGCAGACCCCGCTGGCAGCAGCCCCGCCTTCCTGACGCGCTGAGAGACGCGCTGCTATCTCAAGCCGAGAGACCCAGCACCGGCGCTTCCGGGTAGCCCTCGCAGGCAGCCTGGAATATCGAGAGCAGAGAAAGAGATACCATTCCTCATTCATCCTAACTTCCAGGTACAGAACTGAATAACCCCTCACAGAGAATTCTTTAGTTATTCACTTGGCAAAAACAAACTTAACTTAAACTGTAACTTTCTATTCCCGCCCACGCATTAGACTTAGGTCAGGTACACGGGGTAGGCGTATTTAGAAACACCAGTTGAGTACGTTTAGTCAAATGTATATGTGTATGTAAATATATTTTAATCATTTTAAACATCATATGGCTCAGAAACCATATCAATGTTTTTACAGTATTATTTTATACTATTGCTTCTAATGTATGCACTTTACTTAACTATAAGTATTGCAATAATATCGATCCATTTCTCTTGTACGAGAAAAGAGACTGATCAATAAATAACATCTTTTATTGAACACGCCCGTCTCTTCCTTTTCTCTACATTCTGATGAGACTAAGAATGCACGTACTGACTGAGTAAAATAATTGCCTTGTGCTCACACGACTCTTGAGATTGACTCTTGATTAGGGGAGAGCAAAGTTGTCATGTTCTATGGTTGTCAGAAACTAAATCCCTTCTTGTCTAATCAGGGGAGGTAATTCTTTCCTGAACATTCGAGAAAGTTTCTAGCGAACTCTGAGCTTAGCTGGCAAACCCAAAAATTAAGTCTAGTATCGACAGTAGTAGACCTAGTTAACGTCTGGCCTAGGCCTTTACTGCTGTAGGTACTATTCCAATGCGCAGAGCCTATTGGGAAAATAGGAGCTACACTACATGGCGCCCAACGCGTTTGGAAAGGGCGATAAAACTAACGTAAGACATTTAGAGTAACTCAGTTGTGCTTTCTCACTCAGACCCCTTTTCCCATTATACTCCAAAGACGTCTGGAGTGGGTGAAAGGTTATATCCTCCAAAACCTCGCAGGAGGGAACTCCTATGTATGGTTCTTGGTCAAGTCAACGTTGAAGGATAAAAACAGTTCCATAATATTGTGCATCTAATCTTTGTTCCATAAAGAAACCTGATCTGCAAATAGACATAATATCATCCTGTCTGTAAAATGGGAGACAGTGATGAAGAAAGAGAGGCAGTTAGATTAGCAGCTGAAATAGCAGCAGCAGATACTGCACTAAAGGATGCAGACGCGGATATAATACTCATTCCGGTCAGCAAAAGAAGATCTATAACCTTAAAACTTATAGAAAATGGACTGACACCTAGAGGTGGCACAGTTATATTCGTAATTGAGGCACACGAATATCGGCAGACAGAGGTATACTATACATGGATACATTTTCCAGCAGCAAATGCTGTAACAAAGTACTTCCACTATTACAAAATAGAGGTACCACCTGACATTTACACTCCTTTCGAGGAGGTGGAAGTACCACTCAAATTCCAAGAGCATTTGCTCTTATTTGATGGCGCCCTAATACATAACAATCACATTACAAGGCTCGGTCCTTTAGGTAGACCAGGAGCAACGTGGCCGGTCTTAGCCGGATACACACCACATCCAGACATCGAGAATGCCTGCAGCAGAGCTATTAATACAGCTAAAACAACTACTAAAAATTCATAGACAATTAGTTCAGTATGTAATGCGGACTTCAACAATTCAGCCAGCGATTAAACTTCCACAGCTGACCCCTCACCAGGGGAACACAAATAAAATTACACCACAGAACATCCAATCCTGCCTAGGTAAAGTTCCAGCTAAACGGGAACAGATACCATTCTGGTTGGCACAGAAAATCACCCAAATAGAGGCGGTGTTTCCTGACACCACCCCATTAGAAAAACACAGGATTCTGACTATATGTCTCCCAATGGGAATCGCACCACACATTGAGGACTGTGACACTTGGGGTACAGTCTTTGCTTCCATCTACACAAAAACGCACGGTGTCCCATCCATTTCGGTGATACCAGATGTGCTAAAACAAATTCAAGATGAATACGGTCCAGAACCTGCTTTAACTCTTGGTATGAAATTACTGAAAGACTTCAAGCAGGTCTCGGCTATATTACTAGCCAACATAAAAGGTGAAGCAGCAAACGTGGCGATCCGCCAGAGGTTAAAAGAGACAGATATAGCAGACCAACCAGCTGAAATAGCCAGAATCATAGAAAAATCCTATGAGGAACTAGGCAGAGATAGTCTAGGTGGAATACCAGTAAAACCGCAACTGACTACAAGTCCAGAAAAAATATTTTTTAATAATAATAATTCACCAAAAAAGAACTGGGATGGAAACAAACAATCCAATCCTAAAGAAAAGAAATTCCAGTCCAGAGGAAGGTCTCCGAGGCGAAGAGAGAAATCTCCAAACCTAAGACAGAGGTCACCGCAGAGTGACCCCTCTGGGAATAGATATAACCTTAGAAATAGGGATAATATTAAAAAACCTGATAGATATCAAGACATTGATACGCGTCCCTCTCAATCTTTTCAGAATTCCTCGCAGAAATCGGAAAGAAGAGGACGATCAGAAGAGCACGCCAAGTCCAACGACAAGGAACCTGCTCAACTAAAAAAGAAATTACAATTTCCAAAAAAGAAGGTAGCCAGTATCAAGGTAGTTAACAATGCCGAGAATACTGAGGACACAACTGAAAAACGGAGAGTGGGCTCAGACAATGCTAGACAGCGCAGCAGAGGTGAGCATAGCTCGCAAAGTCCTTATGAATCATCTGGAGACAGTGGACACGAATGAATACCTTCAAGTGGAAACTGCAGACACCAGAGTTAGCAAGCCCCACAAGATATATGAGATAACATTACGTATAGAGGAAGATAAGACTAGGAAAATAAGGGGACTATTTTGGGATAACCTCTCCAAAGGCTATGACATCCTTCTAGCTGAAAAAGACTGGCCACCAGAGTTTGTCAGGGAGTGCCCTCATGGCGAAGAAGTAATTATGCCTGCCTTCTCGAATCAAATCCCGATTCATAAAAAATACACACTTGCTAGAAAGTGGGCAGTGGCCTTAGCACCTGCTTTATATAAAAATCACGTAGGATGGGATGAGGATTCTCCTCCTCACAAAATCCAGTTAAAATCACAACCTACTGCACAAAGGCAGTACCCAATTAAGCAAGAAGCTAAAAAACAAGTAAATGAAATACTAGATCAGCTAGAATACCAGGGGGTGATTGAAACTTGCACCTCACAAATGAACAATCCTTTGTTTCCGGTCTCCAAACCAGACAATTCATACCGTCTAGTTTTGGATTACCGACACCTTAACACATGTTGCAAAACTTTTGCAGTGCAAAACTCACACAGTGCTGCACTAATGAATAACATAGTGCGCAAAAAATACAAAACAACCTTGGACATCTCCAATGGATTCTTTTGTCAAAATATAGCACCAGAGAGCAGATATTTAACTGCATTCTCAGTAAATGGCACTCAAAAACAATTCTGTCGGTTAGCCCAGGGGTACAAGAACAGCCCGGGGGTATTCTCAGCAAGAGTAACAGAATTACTACAACTATATGATGATGAAGCATTATCTTATGTCGATGACATTTACTTAACAGATGATGACTTGGAGAATCACTTGAAAAGAGTGAACACCATAATACTTGGTTTCGCTGCAGAGGGTTACAAATTCAACTTCAAAAAGTCCAGAATTGCCCATCTGACAGTCCTATTCCTAGGATATGAGTTATCAAGTGAAGGCAAAAGCCTGGCAGACAATTTCCTAGAGAAATGTGCCGTAATCCAAGCTCCAAAAACACTAAAAAACCTACAGTCAATTCTAGGCTTCCTAAATTTCGGAAGAACATACATTGCAAATTACGCAGAAAGGGTCAAACCCCTTTATGATCTAATTAAACCAGACTTTAAAAGATCCAGTTGGACTCAAACACACACAGAAATTTTGAGATCCTTACAAACAGACATGCTAATTAAAACAAAATTAGAAACCCGTGATAATACACGCAACCTTGTGATCCGAGTCATCCCAGGGAGATGCGGATTCACATACCTAACCTCTAATGAGGGAGATAAGGTACCAATTGCATTTAAATCACACATGTACACAGAAGCTGAACAGAAATTCAGTAATACAGAAAAAATCATTCGTGCAGTTCAAACCGCAATAGCTAGAGAAAAAGACATAGCTGACGGTAGACATATCACAGCCAGAACAGCAGAATCAGCCTTTGAGGCACTAACAACACCGTGTAATTTACCAACAACAACATTGAATCCGGAATGGATACAATGGGTGAATTCAATTACAACGGACAAAGTATACTACTACTTTGATCCAGAACTAGAAGAATTAAAAAATCTAAAATATGAAAAGACGTATCCTCTGCCAATCGACATTCTGCCTCTACGACATTACGCCTGTGTAATCTACACAGACGGACATGCTCAACCCTCCGTTTGGGGAGAACAAGCATACAACCCCACATGTGAGATTACAAAAGAAGTGTGGCGCGGAGGTATATTAAAACCTCTATTAACAAAATCACACTCAGTAGAAACTAATTCAGAACAACAAACTGAAATAATAGCATTGAAAATGGCGCTAGATAATGCGGATCGCGAATTCCCGACACTTATAGTGTCAGATTCATATTACTGCGTCAATTCATATAACAGCGATTTGCAGACATGGATTCAGAACGGTTACAAAGATGACACAGATGCACCAATAAAGCAGAGACTGCTCTGGGAACAAGTAGCTCTTTTGAAAAAAGTACTACCAAAGACTCACGTGACTCACTCACTGAGTCATCAACGTGATGGCGTTCACGTTGTAGGGAATTCATTGGCTGAAGCAGCCGCAGCGGCAGCCACTAAACCGGCTCCCGTAGATCGAAAAAAGCGTACATTAAAATACATTGACGGTGAAACAATGCTGGCGGTGAAAAACGTCATCAAAAGGCGACTGCTCAGCGTTACCGATCAACTATCCACTCAATTATACATACATAATCGATGCAAACTCCGTCCCTTTTGCTCGAATCCCTGGAGTGGGGGATAGAGTGATTCCAAACATGGACAGGAGAAACTTGTTAATCGCAGACGCACACATGGGCGAGGGTCACAGACACCTTAAATTAAAAGATTCTCTGGAAGAATTACAATCACGGTACTGGTGGCCAGGCATGAGCCTGCACTACACCATGTTTGTAAAAAACTGCCCAAACTGCAACAGAGATCGCAGTGGGGAGAGAAGCAGTTTAATACCTCGTCGTATCAAGGCAGATAATATTACCAGCAAAAAGAATGGCTTGCGATTAACATATACAGGCTAGTTTCCACTTATAATGTAGATCACCAGCACTCGGCTGACGTCCGGACTATTATACAAGATTTGCGAGTCTAAATGGCATATACGCTAAGAGCATGCTACGTTCGACCATTGTTTTCACTCAGGCAATCCAGCCTGGGGGGGAAACATGGCCAAATGAGCACAGCCCAGCGGGAATCTTCTCACTTCCTTCCTGAGGGTACGGGATGGTGTAAAGAAAAAACCAAGGCAGAAAGCAATCTATAATGGAAAGGATATTAGGTTCGGGAGCTGGGTGGGTCAAACATCTAATAAGTGTCCAACGTAGTCTAAATAACTTGCCAAGAAATTCTCTGAAGGGATTCAGTCCGTACAAATTATTATTCGGAACTAGGATGTTGATCTCTGACCTTGATAGTCAGACTTCAGTGGTAATAGAAAAAACCTTTGATGTCAAAGACCGTTTGGCTATTTTGCAGGACTTAAACAAAACAAGAAAAGACCTGAGCAACATACAGTTGAAACAACAGCCAACAACCACTGAAGAATCACCACCTGTCCCAGCAAGACCTGTCTGGATTCCAAAAGTCGGGGATCTAGTCAGGGAGAAGATCGCGGTAAAGAAGGAATTTGGGCCTTCTTACAGAAAAGCAGTTCCTGTCTTGTCTGTCAACGGGACAAGATCAGTTGTACTACCGCCACTTGCTGGAAAAAAGGAGAACCGAGTTGTATCCATCGACCTGGTAAAACCACAACATGTGGCCGATAACAAACGGTAGGCCAAGTGGACTCCCAATAAGTAGCAGAACACCAAGGTTTGCTACCAGTACAGAGGTCCTATCAAAGAGGCTCATCACATTCGAAACACCTACAGAAGAACAACAAGGACTATGCAACAATGCAATAGAACTCAGACCTCTGAAAACCCAAATAAAAACATTTAGCAGAGACACACCAATCTATACTGAAGTACCAAGTGACAATGCAAAAAACAAAAATCCTGAACCAATTGGAACAATTGACAGAACTGCATCTGGTTACTTCATCAACTTCGATGATTCCTCTGAAGGCTTCAGTGAACCAAAGACACAGCCATCATCAAAATCCTTTAAAGACAAAGCTAAGGAACTTTTGAAACAACTGAAAGAAACATATCTGGTTTCTCCATGGATTGAATTTTGGGTGGGTTTTGGTGCATTTATCCTCATACTTTGGCTCATCATGGTATTTACTTTGGGACGCTTCATTGAGGGAAAATATGCTAAAATGGACACAGCAAGTCAGAACATCAACTTGGTCCTCAAACCACACACATCTTCACACGTCGAGAAAAGAGAACTTTCTCCAGAACTTTCTTCAGCCAACTTCACAGCCAATCCGATACCTGGTGGGGTAGCCTGGGACAACACTGACTATGAAATTTATGGTCCGGTCGAGATCCTGAAATATCCACACCAAATCAAGATCTCCTTGAGTGACTTTGCAAAACCAAACTCATTTGCTGATGATTGGGACTTTGAAAGTATTAACAATATGATGTCTGACTTAGTAATGTCTGCTAAATTTACAAAACATGATTATTTGCAAGGTTCTACAAATTATGATAGTATGTATTGCTATAACCATTATGGTAACCATTTCTTGCATAAATCTGCACAACCTAGAAATGTTTTAAATTATAATCAATGGGAACATTGTGCTACACCTCCAAAAGGGAGCTCTAGAACCGTGTATGACAAATATTCATATTTTTCAGGTTTTAACATAACTAATGCTGAAACATTTTATTACAAATTGTCAAACAAGACAGGGATGAAAACCATGATAACCAACACAAAATTGATATATTCAGATTCATTCTTTGAAAAAATGAATACTTTTGGATTTGATTATTGGGACAAAAATGTTGATTTGAAAAGTGTTTGGGGTACAAAAGAATGGCAAGTACAGGGTTTAGAAGCTTTGTTTAGAGCCTGCATGATCCCAGAACAAATGATATTTTTAAATGACACTGTTCAACAAACCACCTGTCTTGGTTTAGCCAAAATCAAAGATTTAAATAACCCGTCTATTCCAAAGCCAACAATGTTTAGCAACAGCTCTGATACAGATGAAGAAATAGACGTAAACCATATACTTAACCAAAACAGAACACATCCTGATTGGAAACAATGGTTGATCTGGCCCACAGATACAAATAACTGTCAAGATAGATTCCTGAATAAAACACAGGGTTTTAGAATGACCAGGCCAGACCCTAGATATCCCCAAAGACATCACCCAGGGATAATAACAACCTACAGTGTGGGCAAATTATGCCTTCAATGGCTACAGACTTCCACACTGCCTGAAATTAAGCAACACCTAACTTTACTTACTGATGGTGCTGACTTGCGTGATTTCATAATGGGACCACGCAAACAGCGTCACAAGCGTTTCATAGCAGCCTCTGTATATGCAGCATACAATGAGGCCTGGAAGGTTACTCAAATTGAGACAGCAGAAAGAATACGGGAAATTGACCGTATTAATTTGGAAAAATCCCTTTCTGTAGTGGACAATGGGTTAATGACTCTGTCCTCCAGAATTTTTTCATTGGACAGCATTGTGTCTTCAGCAATCGATATATTATCGCAAGACTTACTGTTATTACAACATGGTCAGTCACAATTGCGTTCCATTGTACAGCTTGGCTGGACGTTACAAAATCTGCGTTCAGGCTATGTGCCTTGGCGTTTAATCAACACAACGTCACTATTCCAAATCTTTAACCTTACTGATAGACAAATCGGTATGGCGCAGAAGGGTGCTGATTATACAATCTTGAGCATTGAAAAACTAGAAAGATTACCAATGACAATGTCAGAACGACCTGTCAGTGAATGGATAATCCACGGAATCATAAATATTCCAATCTCAACCTTCAGGTTTCAATGCTGCCAAAAATATATACAGGCTGGCATGTACGAGAAATTGGGAAAGGGGTACCTTAAAACAACTTGGAACCTGCCCTATTCACATGCATGTGTCAGTAATAAAGGACAGAAAGTGTTTCTTAGTGGCAACAATTGTGCTATGTCACTAAGCGGCACGCTTCTGTGTAACGGAATTAGTTTGCACGGAGCCTGTGAAGGGAATTCATACAACCTTTCATGTCACCAGCAAGGCGCACCTGCAACTGAAATAGAACCATTCTTTCAAAGACTCTATAATGGGAGTTACATTCTTATTGTAGACCGCAGATGTTGCAGTCTTATGCCCGGGACTCCTTATCTAGTAACTACAATGGCGAAGGTCAAGTGCTGTGGACGTTCTTTATTCCCCAGCTCCTTTCCAGACAGGGAGGCGAGGGCATGGCCCAGTTTGAAAATTACTTCTATTCGAATAGATACTTTAAGCAGAATGAAAACAGTGCTTCTTCAGACGCCTACAAGGCTCACGTCATCAAAAGAAACGTATGATCTACAAGTCGCAAGGACGACTGCAGAGATACATACATTATTATCAACCAATTCCCCCATACATTTCGCGGAAATCCTGAGCGAAATCTTAAATATTTCTGATACCACTGGGGTCTCAAAGGTATTTAAGACAGTATTTTCGATGGCATTAACACCATTCAAAGCCATACTGGGTATTTTTCCAGATTTCGTCCATTCGATTTTTGGCGGACTTCCCCTGATCCTAGGACTAATTGCAGGAATCCTATTCCTAGTCCTTATTTTTCGTTATGGCAACCCATGTCACAGATCAAACTCTCGCGACAATGGAAGATACGATCCCAGCCATTGGATACCGGGACCGGATATCAAAAATCCTGGGACTCTCCCGGCTTAGAGACCTGAACATGACTTGGTTTCTATCATTTCGACCAATGTGGCAAAGGTGTGTTTTACCTGTACTAAGGTGTCTGCTATGCGGAGAAGAATGCGTGTTAGACACCTGTCTGACGCTACAATCGGATGCGCCGGTGGATGCAGAAACACTGTTGGTTCCTACCAAGGTTCACGCTTTGTGCTGCCCTCAAAGGCTGCCAATCCTGATGACGGCATTCCTGGAATCTTCACCACTACGATTGAAGAGTAGTGAAGTTCAAGATGAAAGCAACATCGAACAGGTACGACCTTCTGTCAGCAATGCAAATCAGAATGTCAATGGAGACAATCATGCGCATGAATGCATGGTTACCCCTATTTCCGACTTAGTGGAACTTTCCCATGAAGCTGTTGACAGTTTTTTCGAAAGCCTGAATGATATGATGTTCTCTCCGGAACAGAAATAGAGACTTTTGAGTAAACTCGCACACGGCGTTCCCTGAATTCGGCCTTCAACTTTAAAAATAAAGTCACATGAACAATTACAATCCAGTTCACGGACAGCAATTTTTTCAGCAAGCCCCTAAAATATTTTTCTATATATTTTTTCCCGGGACACTGATCTTCTGCTTAAAGTAAGAAACTATTCCTAGAGAACTAAGATTTCTATTTTTAGATACTTTATAGACTTTAGCTGCCCGCTGGTATGTTCACAAGTATTTTATTATGTGATGAAATGGTCTCGAACTTCCTTTCTGTATAGCCATATTAAGAGCCATTTCATGTGTATTTCTCATATACCAAAAAGCAATAATGCATAACAATGCGTGTTTACTTTTGCATTTAGTTCATAGCTTAAGTGCATACAATATTTATGACTGCAATTTTTCAGTATATTTGAAAATTTCAAAATGCATTTATGTATTTTGGGGTGGTAAGGTATACACTATACTCTATAGTATGTTGTACTATGTTATACTATGCATAGATTAGTAGATATGACCATAGTTAGCGTGGAGTGGGTGTCGTGTATTTCTATAGGTTCTGAATCGATCCCCCTATTCCTGACCCTATTCTGGTTAAACTAACTATCAAGTTAACTAACAGTCAGCCCATGAGGCAAGAAATCCCCCATGATGCAGATACCGTTATCTGACGCAGTCACACTACGGCACAGGAACGTGTTATCTGATTAGGTCATAACGCTTGAGATCTAATTAGACAAGCGACATTCCTCCAGCCCCTGATAAGGCATACGACGTTCTCATAACAAATCAAACCTATGACAACCTGGATAATCCGTGCGGCCATTGTTTTGATTTCACAGAGAACTTTTGCAAAAGAATGTGCTAACGAGCAAGTCGTATGACATCTTTATTGACGTACCTATGTCCATCCTTACGTCAATCTCGGCACCTTTAAGGTATAAATATTGCCGACCTTGCCCTATGCAAACACACGCGTGGTGACAAGACGGAGCAGCCATACTTGCCGAAGCCGAGAGCAGAAGCAGACCCCGCTGGCAGCAGCCCCGCCTTCCTGACGCGCTGAGAGACGCGCTGCTATCTCAAGCCGAGAGACCCAGCACCGGCGCTTCCGGGTAGCCCTCGCAGGCAGCCTGGAATATCGAGAGCAGAGAAAGAGATACCATTCCTCATTCATCCTAACTTCCAGGTACAGAACTGAATAACCCCTCACAGAGAATTCTTTAGTTATTCACTTGGCAAAAACAAACTTAACTTAAACTGTAACTTTCTATTCCCGCCCACGCATTAGACTTAGGTCAGGTACACGGGGTAGGCGTATTTAGAAACACCAGTTGAGTACGTTTAGTCAAATGTATATGTGTATGTAAATATATTTTAATCATTTTAAACATCATATGGCTCAGAAACCATATCAATGTTTTTACAGTATTATTTTATACTATTGCTTCTAATGTATGCACTTTACTTAACTATAAGTATTGCAATAATATCGATCCATTTCTCTTGTACGAGAAAAGAGACTGATCAATAAATAACATCTTTTATTGAACACGCCCGTCTCTTCCTTTTCTCTACATTCTGATGAGACTAAGAATGCACGTACTGACTGAGTAAAATAATTGCCTTGTACTCACACGACTCTTGAGATTGACTCTTGATTAGGGGAGAGCAAAGTTGTCATGTTCTATGGTTGTCAGAAACTAAATCCCTTCTTGTCTAATCAGGGGAGGTAATTCTTTCCTGAACATTCGAGAAAGTTTCTAGCGAACTCTGAGCTTAGCTGGCAAACCCAAAAATTAAGTCTAGTATCGACAGTAGTAGACCTAGTTAACGTCTGGCCTAGGCCTTTACTGCTGTAGGTACTATTCCAATGCGCAGAGCCTATTGGGAAAATAGGAGCTACACTACAAGGGGAATGACATTCTCAAGACGGGTGGCAATAATTTTTGCAAAGATTTTACAATCGTAATTTATTAAAGAAATGAGACGATAATTTTTACAGTAGGAGTGGTCCTTGTCTGGTTTGGGAATGATGACAATCAATGCATCCATAAAGGAGCCGTAGGCCTTTGCATCAGAAATTTTTTTTGGGAAAAGCAGTAGCACCAAGACTTTAGGAACAAAAAGAGAGGAAAATGTGGTATAAAACTCAGCGGTGAGGCCATCAGGCCCCGGGGCCTTGGACTTTTTCAGTGATTGTATTGCATTAATTATCTCCTGAGAGGAAATATCTCATTCTAAGGCAGCAAACTCATCAGGCAGGGAGGGTGGAGAAGGAAGGCCAGAGAAAAAAGTGTGTAAATTCTGAGTCGAGGGGAAGGTATCATCAGAGTACAAGGATTGATAGTAATCGTGGAAAACATCTGCAATTTCTTCATCCGATGAAACCTTAGTATTAGTGGATTCATTTAGGATAGGACCGATCATTTTACGTTCGGAGTTAATCTTTAAATAATTAGCCAACATATAACCGGCTTTGTTTTGGCCTCCATGGTATTTAGATTTTATTTTTAGAAGGATATTACAAGCTTCTGACATAGCCAATTTATTAAGATCCGACTTAGCTTTAATTAACTGATGAAGGGCAGATGTTGATTTAGAGGGGAAATATTCATGTTCCAACTGTTTAATGTGTCTCAGTTGGTCCTCATATTTTGTCCGTGACACCTTCTTCTTTTTGGAAACATAAGAGATGGTAAAAGCACGGAAAGAGGCCTTGAAGGCATCCCAATTATTAGGAATATTAGTATCTATAGGATTATTGAAGGTAAAAAATTCATTAGTAAAAGTAGTAGCCTCTTTAACAGACACAGGGTCAGATAACAGGTGAGTGTTTAGTTTCCACCGACTGAATCGAGAGGAAGTGAGAGAGAAATCTAATGTGGCATGAAAAGGAGCATGGTCAGAAATTAAAATGGAACCTATATCAGAGGCTTGAATAGAGGGCAATAGAGATTTACTAACCAGAATATAATCAATCCTAGATCTCGTGTGATGTACATTGGAATAAAAGGTGTATTCAAGCAAATCAGGGTTAAAGGTCTTCCAAACATCATACATAGGTCGAGACGTGATGGCAGACTGAAAAGCTTTATGAGTTTTATCCGGGTTACATTTTGAGGAGGATAGCCTGTCAGAAAATGGGTCTAGCCATTGATTAAAATCGCCAGCAACAATCACATTGGGACAATCAAGTGAGGAAAGTAAAATTTTAATATTATGCCAGAATTGGGGGTCAGGTTTAACCAGGCCATAAATATTCAATAAAATTAGGGCTTTATTTTGGACTACAATCTTTGCCATCACCCATCGACCATCTTCATCAGTTTGAGTATTTAAAATCTGTACAGAAAGGGATTTATGAAACAATATGGCAACACCACCTTTTTTGTTGGAAGTAGAAGAGTGAACAACCTGGCCAACCCGTTGTCTCTTTAACTTAAGTGATTCGGATTCAGTACAATGCGTTTCTCGAAGAAAAACAATATGAGAGTTAAGTTTCGACAGATGAGACAGTACCTTTTGACGCTTGACCGGGTTCCCGATACCACGGACATTCCACGTAACAAGTTTACACATAATGGAGGGTAAGGAAGGTAGCACACGAAGGGAAGTAAAACACTGTGGGAAAACATCTGGAAGAAAAAACAGACCACATCAGAAATGAATAAATAAAAACAGTACACAGAATAACAAGGCATCCAAACATTGTGGATAGCATTTAAAAAGTAACAGCATTGTAAAACAAGAGAAAATATGCTTCGGAAAAAACGAACCAGTAGAGATACACACCAATAGGGGATAAGCATACATAAAGAAACTAGGAATGAAAAGAGAGGTAGAAAGGAAAGGGAGAGAAAGAAAGAGAAAAAGCGAACAGATAGGGAGGGAGAGAAAGATAAAAGTGAACAGGCCAAAGCAGAAGAGCCAGGCCTGAGGAGAAAAAAGAGAGCGAAGTAACATGGACGCAGGGATGCCGAAGAGGAAACGAACCACCAGCAAGCAACACAGCAGATGAAAGGAAGAAGAAAAAAGTATCACCTCAAGACTACAGAAACAACAAAAGGTGAGAAAATTGTAGAGGATATATATAAAACACAGAACTCAGAATGGACCAGACCGGAAAGGTAATACACAGAGAGAGGAAAATTCAATCATTAGTATCCATGCCAGAAGGAGAAATAGTCTGCAAAAATGACTGAAGTTTTTGCGGGTCATCAAATGAGCGAGTACGACCATTATGTGTGATTTTACAAAAACATGGATGCAGGATGCCATATTGTATATTCAATTGTCTCATTAGAGGTCGAAGATTCAGGAATTCCTTGCGTTGAGCATTCGTTGCAGTAGAGAGATCTTGAGAGATAAAAATATTGTGACCAGACCAAACAAGACGTCTTTTAAGTTTAGCAGCCCTCAACACAGTCATCAGTTCAGTAAATTCAAGAAACAACATAATAACACCACATGGTTTAGCGGCATTAGGCTGAAGGCGACCTAAACGATCAGCCCTCTGGATATTAAGAGGATGCCCCGTAGGTTGGAGTTCTAGAAGATCCATCAGATATTTTTGAAGAAAAGACACCATGTCAGACCCCTCAACATTTTCAGGAAGACCGTAAAGGCGTAGGTTGTTCCTCCGATTACGATTTTCAAGGTCCTCGTGTGAAGTTTCAGCTTGAGAATTTCTTGTCCTAACGAGGGGATCTTGGTGGAAACATCCTGAATGTCGCTAACACGTTGCTCCAACTCTAAAACTTTGCCATCCATAATTGCCAATTTTGCTTCAATTTGACTAAGTTTAACATTGGTAGCGGACATGAAAGGTTGAAGGCCACGAACCTCTTCCAAAATAGAGTCCAGAACAGGATTTGGAGATGACGTAGGAGACGGAGGGTCATTCTTTGGTCTCTTTACCTTAGTTCAAGTGACAGAATGTTTCGAGTTGCCAGACTCATGAGACATATTTGGAGTTGTAAGTGGAAAAATAGACAAATCACCTGTTGCCTGTTGTGATTTGACGAGGGAGCTTTGGACTGCGAGCACGCAGGAGCTGCTCTTCCTTAAACTTCACTCAACTCCTCGCGGTACCCGCTCCGCGGGTCCCGCTTCGCCCTTGGTTCTGTGTCAGCGCTGCTGAAAGTGCGCTGTGTCTCCAGGATTCTTAGTGACTGAGCCTCTGTGGCGGTGGTGTGGGCAGGGCTGCGAGCGTGGTCAGGCGAGGACTTCAAGTCCCAGGAGCGCCTGACCCTCGGCATCACCAGCAGCTGACCCGCTCTCCCTGCTGGCCCCTCCCCCGCCTCAGCGCGGCTAAAACCAGCGCTTCAGTTTGTCCTGTGGTTTCTCACCTGTTGCCTGTTGTGATTTGACGAGGGAGCTTTGGACTGCGAGCACGCAGGAGCTGCTCTTCCTTAAACTTCACTCAACTCCTCGCGGTACCCGCTCCGCGGGTCCCGCTTCGCCCTTGGTTCTGTGTCAGCGCTGCTGAAAGTGCGCTGTGTCTCCAGGATTCTTAGTGACTGAGCCTCTGTGGCGGTGGTGTGGGCAGGGCTGCGAGCGTGGTCAGGCGAGGACTTCAAGTCCCAGGAGCGCCTGACCCTCGGCATCACCAGCAGCTGACCCGCTCTCCCTGCTGGCCCCTCCCCCGCCTCAGCGCGGCTAAAACCAGCGCTTCAGTTTGTCCTGTGGTTTCTCACCTGTTGCCTGTTGTGATTTGACGAGGGAGCTTTGGACTGCGAGCACGCAGGAGCTGCTCTTCCTTAAACTTCACTCAACTCCTCGCGGTACCCGCTCCGCGGGTCCCGCTTCGCCCTTGGTTCTGTGTCAGCGCTGCTGAAAGTGCGCTGTGTCTCCAGGATTCTTAGTGACTGAGCCTCTGTGGCGGTGGTGTGGGCAGGGCTGCGAGCGTGGTCAGGCGAGGACTTCAAGTCCCAGGAGCGCCTGACCCTCGGCATCACCAGCAGCTGACCCGCTCTCCCTGCTGGCTCCTCCCCCGCCTCAGCGCGGCTATAAACCTCCTCTGTGACACCGCAACGCGGGAGCGCGCGGGAGTGCGCCGGGAGAAGCCCGGGACAAGGGCGGGACCGTCTGAGGCCGTCAGAGGCTGAAGAAGGCTGGGCTGGGCCCCCCCCCTTGGTTCTCCGGTATCAAATTAGTGTGTTATTTTATTCAAAGGCTTGCATTGCATTTTAAGGCTTTGTTTATTAGGTTTTATATTATATAATTGTTTTTATTCTTTTTTTTCCCCCTCTCTAATATAAGTCTCATGACGGCTAAAAAACTACGCTCTGGGCGAGTGATTGTGGGGAGATCCGGGTCTAAAACCAAATCCAATCCTCTACGGAACAAAATTGCATCTTCCATGCAATTGAAAGGTCAATGCCAGCTTTTCAACTTATGGGACAAAGGGAAAGATAAACCCACTGATTTGCAGTCCCCCAATGTCATTCCGGGTTCTAATGAATCGGTGCCTGTTAACCAGGTCATTGATGTTTCTTCAAGTTTAATCTTGGTCGCAAGTCAATCTTTGCCTATTTTAGCTAGCCCCGAAATTTTAAGGGGTTCGCAGTCGGCGTCTAACAATGTACAACTGAAACAGAAGGCTCCCCTTGAATCTCTGGGTAATATGTCCTCAAAACTTGTTAAAACTGTCCCCTCTCAAGTTGCACCGATGGATGCTCCTAAAGGTCCTGTGAATATTGATCCTTTTACAGCCGCGTTGGTTAAATCCCCTGTAGTGGGGAATGATTTTACACTGCCTGACATTGATTTAACAGCTCATAGGGCGCGGGTAGGATCAGTACAGGGGAACCCTAAAGGAGAACCTCTAGAGGAAGCAATAACGATTTCAAGTTCCGGTCCTCTAAATAGCACACCTTCTAATAAAATAGATTTTTCCCTTCCACAATTAAACTTTACATCTTGTTCAGGTCAAATGTTGAACAATGTAGTGGAGGGTTCTCCAAATATTAATGGGAGGTTAATCTCTAATTCTTTATCCTCTTTGGAATCAATTCTCTCTTCGATTTTAAGTTTGCTTGGAAAGTTTGTGGGAGGTTCGGAATGTATTTTTGACACTGTAACGAAAATCTTGCAAGTTCTCTTGTTAAGTAAAAATGAGTTAGTGTCAGATCCTCCTATACCATCGGCCCCTTTGTTGGCACACCCGAAAATAATCGCACCCTCTGCTTCGGCAGTTTTGGATTCAGCTTTATCTTGTCCTTTGATAGAGGGACAAAAGGAAAAGAAGCCGGTAGCCCTCCTAGCTGTCCCCAATCCTGCCAAAGTAGTTTCGGCTGGCGCTAATTGTATAGCTCTAATTAGCGACAAGATAGATGCAACAATATCTTCCCCTCCCATTCTCAAATCCGAAATCCCATCTCTTTTTCCGATATTCTCCCTGCCATTAAGTAAAGAAGAGGAGATTCCTAAAGTAAATACGGGATTGATGGGAAAAGAGAGTCCTTTGAAACATAAAAAGACTAAAATAAAGAAGAGGAAACCCATTCGTAGGTTTGCTAAGAAAAGACAGAGGAAACTTTTCTTTGATAAGAATGCTGAATTAAGTATGGATGATTCCGTGCAGGTGGAGCAGTCTCCTCCTCCTCATGTAGAAGTTAGGGTTATCTCGCCCAAAGAAAATGCCCTCTCCCCTGGGCTAGGTCCTATGAGCTTCACTAATCCCTTTCTTCCCAAGGTTCCCTATCCCTCCGCAAACCCTTTTTCCTATTGTAACAGCAAAGCAGGTTCTGGCCAAGTAATTTCTAAGGTTTCCTCACCTCCTGTCCTCCCGTGTGCGCCTCCGTTGAATCCGTCAGCTAGACCCTTTCAGGTTTCATCCTCAAAAGAAAAAATAAATGTGGATACGTTATATCTTGATTTCTCTCCCTTATTTGAACCTGATTTAATTTTAAATCGATCTACCCTGTTGATCTGTTTTAAAGAGATCGAAGGTTTGAAATTAATTCAAACTTCCGATTTAGATATTGTATTTCTCCTTAATTCTTATATGGGGAAACCATTAAGATCATCAAGGGTGAAATTTTATTCGAAAGTTGTATTAAATCTTGTTCTACAGTGGGCAGAGGAATTACAAGTTAGAGGGATAGATGTCATGCCATACTTCGGGGAAAAATGTTCCCAAAGTATTGTTGCTGATTCTCCACTATCACTTCCCTTAAATACGGGAGCGCAGTTGTCGGATTGGTCTAATTCTAAATTAGAGGACCTAAAAATTTCTGTGGCTAAGAATGAAAGGCTAGTCTCATACAAAAATCCTCCCCTTAAGCAGACAGTGAAGGATGATCAATCCAAATGGAGTTGGTTACCTGGAGTTCTAGCGAGTAGATCTGCTCCCGGTTTTAAACACCATTCCAATTTTTAACAAAGAGCTGAAATTTATTTCATGGAACACTGCTGGATTTAAGGATTATAAGGAAAAATTGGGTTTCCTACATTCTCAAAAGGCTGACATAATCTGTTTGCAGGAAACATGGGTTGAAGGAAGATTAGCTTTGGAAAAGGATTTCTTTGTTTTGGACTGCAGTGCAACCAGTACTAGAAGAGGCCATGCCAAGGGAGGGTTAGCATGCCTGTTATCTAACAGATTGCATTGGAACTATTCATATTACTTAGATCCAGGAAAACTGTTTCAAGCAATAATGCTAAAAGATGTTTTTGAGGATTGCTCTAAATTGTTGATTGTGATAAACATTTATATTCCTCCTAATTGCAGTTTTAATGCTGGTCTAAAAACTCTGTTTTCTTTTTTAACTAAAGCGTTTGATATCTCCCCTACTCCGCACGTGATAATGTTTGGGGATCTAAATTGTAATATATCTAACTGTGGGTTGGAATTGTTTAGAAATATTTTATTAGAAGAGTCTCTGAATATACCACCAGCCCAGTTTCCCTCCAAAATTAAAATTAACAAAAGAGGTAAAATTATATTAGAGGGTCTACTTAATGTTGAATGCTTAATAGTAAATGGGAGGCTTCCATCTGATATCCCGGCAGCTTACACTCGAAAATCTGAAAAGGGAAAATCTATTATTGATTTTATCATGGTAGATTATGCCGGTTTTCACCTACTGAAGGATATGAAGGTCATTGAGACTAATCTTAGTGACCATAATGTGTTGACGCTTTCTATATCCGTTAAGCTTCAAAAAGCAGATCCGTGGAGTCTGGATATAGATTCTGTGAATTTTGACTCCAGCTCAGGGAAATGTTTTTGGAACCCCTATATTGTTGGAAATCTGATGCCTCTTTTGTATTTTACCGTTGAGAATTTACCCCTTTGGGAAGGGAGAGTGCTGTTATGCTTTAAAAAATTTTTAGATTCTGTAACGGCTAGTGCAAAAAAGAAACCAGGTCTGAAACAATCCCCTGTGGTCCATTATCCGCTAAGGGTTTTAAATAGAGAAATAAACAAAGTTGTAAGGGCGCAATTTTTATTCTTTACTCAAGAAGCTAAGTCTAAGTTGCTTATCTTAAAACGAAGGAGAGTTAGGCTCAAGGCCCGCTTAAAACGGTCCACGGAAGATGCCCTCTGGATCCAACTGAGGGAAGCTTCTTATAATGGCCGAGCCAAGACTTTCTGGTCCCTAATTGGCAAAGGTTGTGGTACCAGAGTCAGTCCTACGCCTATTGCCATTGAGGAACAGGTGTGGGTTAATTATATTGAGAAGTTGTACAGTAGCAATAATTTTCATGTTTCAAATGTTGAATTGGATAATATCTCACGTATACCTGACTGTCCTACAGAAAAGGAAATTGAAAGTGCCATCAATAATATGCGTTCCTCTGGTGCGATGGGGCCTGATAAAATCCCAATTTTAGTATTAAAAAACCAGAGTGAACTTTGGAGTAAAATACTCTTCCCAGTGTTTAAATTTTGTTTTTTTAGCGGAACAGTCCCCCCCTCCTGGAAAGGAAGTATTATTGTCCCTTTATATAAAAAAGGGGCACGAGACCTACCACAAAACTATCGTCAAATAGCTTTGCTTGACGCGATTGGTAAGGTCTTTGCAAAATGCGTGCTTAGTTTAATGAATCAATGGGTATTTGAACATAAAATTCTTCCCATGGAGCAAACTGGCTTCAGACAAAATCACGGAACTCTTGATAACTTGACTGCATTACAAGTTATCAATGAAAAATATGTGAAAGTCCGTGGTGGCCAGGTATTTGGCGCATTTATTGATTTCTCCACCGCCTTTGATAAGGTAGATAGAATTTTGCTTTGGAGAAAGTTAGTTAACTTGGGTATGCCTTCATTCCTTATTAAGTTAATTCGCGCCCTTTATTCTGATACTTGGTGCAGAGTTCTACTTGGAGGTGAACGTGGTGTATCTAAATTAATTCCCACCTCCAACGGGTTGAAGCAAGGTTGCCTTTTGGCTCCATTGCTATTTTCCTTATATACAGTTGACTTACCCGTCACTCTCTCTGCTTGCGCCGGTATTGCCCCGCATTTGGGTGGAGCTCCAATTGCATGCCTTATGTATGCAGATGACATCCTGATTTTGGATCTCACCCCAAAGGGCCTGAACAATCGGCTGCATGCATTGTCTGAATATGCCGAAGGCCATTTCCTATCTATAAATACGGCAAAAAGCAAAGTTATTTGTTTTTCTGGTAGAAAGAAGTCTAAATACCTTAATTATCCATGGGTTGTGGGGGGGAAAAACCTGGAATGTGTGAAATCTTATACCTTCCTAGGTAAAATTGTCACTTATAACTTAAGTGACAAACAACACATTGACAATAACTCTCGTAAGGCTATCTCGCAGGGAAAGAGCTTAGTTTCCCTATATAAAGCCACAGGTAGAAGGCATTTTTCTATTCTTTTAGATGTTTTTAGAGCAAAAGTTCCTGCCTCCCTGTTATACGGTATTGAGTTAGTTGATCTAAAAAAGTGGAGTTTTTTAAACTCTGTGGAAGGGAAAATTTTACGTAGTTTATTGTCTGTAGGTACTGCAAATTCAACTGCCTCTTTGAGACAGGAGCTGGGTTTACGTAGCAGCTGGGTCCAAGGTTTGGCAAGCATTATACGTTGGGTAGTAGCGTTATCTAAAGGTGAACCTAATACTTTACGAGTTCTCATAAAAAATGAATTATTAGGATCTCTTAATGACTTTTCACTGATTGTAAAAAACTTCAGATTTGCCGTGTTAAAATTAAAATTGGATGAGGAGACCCTATTTTTATTGTCCTCTCTCCAATTAAAAACGGTTCTGAAGTCAGCCTCTTGGGAATTGGGGTTTTGTCAGGATAGAGACCTTTGTCTAGCAAAAAAAGGTTGTACGCCTGTTATTGAATCTTATACCCTGCGGAAGGCTCAACCATATATGCATTGGAATATTTCCCATGGCGCCAGGCGCCTTGTGTATTTATTAAGACACAATTTGCTTCCGCTGAAAGTTCTATATGCCAGTTGGTTTGGTCATTCGGCACGCTGTGATCTTTGTCAATTGTATGATCAGGACTTAGATCACGTCATGTTTGTCTGTCCGACACTGATGCCTTCCAGGCGCAGATGGTTAAGACCAATTTGCTTACAACTCAACATATCATCTGCTTCTTTGTTTAAGGCTGCCTTGATTAACCCACCTAATGAAATGTTTGCTTTTAAACTGTACAACTATTTTAAATGTTTTTTAGACCTATATTAAGATGTCTTCTGTAATTTTGATGGTATAATATTTTAATATATTTCTTGTTTGTATGTATATACCGTCTCTACGCCTGGCAAACCAAACTGGACCACGGCTTGACTCTTGGCCACCCATTTCCTTGGATACCCTAAAATCCTTAGTTGTGTCCATCAAATCAGGCTCTCCATGTGATCCTCTCCCCATCAACATCTTGAGGCAGCTGGACAATCCAGCCCTGGGGACGATTGCTGATATCCTAAATGCCTCCATCCACCTGGCAACTGTTCCAGTGGCGTGGAAGCATGCCATGGTCAGTCCGCTATTAAAAAAACCGGCGGCGGATCCAGAGGTGTTGGCCAACTACCGCCCAATTTCCCTGTTGCCTGCGTTCTCTAAGATTTTAGAGAAACACATTCACGGTGTACTCTCAATGTTTACTGAGAACAATAATTTACTTCATTTTACTCAGTCAGGGTTTAGGGCCGGTCACTCCACTGAGTCCGCCCTCTTGGGAGTTACTGAAAAGATTAGGGGACTTTTGGATGAGGGGCAAACGGTTGCTCTTGTCTTACTTGATCTTAGTGCGGCCTTCGACACCATCTCACATAACAGACTACTTGCTAGGCTGAGTGATGATGGTGTCGGAGGGAAAGCGCTTGAGTGGGTCGCGTCCTACTTGAGCAACCGGACGTTCCAGATCTCGTCCTCCCAAGCCCAATCTGACATCTTTCCATCTCCACATGGTGTGCCGCAGGGCTCAATTTTGAGCCCGCTGTTTTTTAATCTGTATCTCCGCCCACTCGCTGTTTTAGCCGAGCGAATTGGTTTAGAACTGATGTCTTATGCGGACGATTCGCAGATTATCTTTTCCCTTACCGATGCAAAGCCTTCATCCCCATCTGCATTGAAATCAGGTTTGCAGGAAGTCTTCAGCTGGATGTCAACTAATCAGCTGAAGCTCAACGGGGAGAAGACGGAGATTCTTCTCCTAGGGAAAAAGAGAGATTTATGGCAGGACACACATTGGCCGCCCTCCTTGGGTGTTTTTCCCTGTCCGGCTACTCAAGTTAGAAACCTAGGGGTATGCATTGATGACTCTCTATCAATGAAACTGCAGGCAAACAAAGTAGCTGGCATGTGTTTTACCATCTTGAAATGGTTACGGAAGATCATTTGGATGCTGCCTATGGAGACCCAGAAGACCGTAGTCAATGCATTGATTACATCTAGGCTTGATTACGGTAACATCTTATACCTGGGCTCCAATCTAGCCGTGATCAGGCGGCTCCAACTGGTCCAAAATTCCGCTGCCAGGCTGCTTTGTAAGATCCCCAGGACAGCCAGGATTTCAAAGCACCTAAAGGATCTTCACTGGCTCAGGGTTGAGAACCGGGTTCGGTTTAAAGCATTGACCTACATGTTTAGGATCAAGGCAGGGACTGCACCAAAGTATCTGCAGAACTTGGTTAGGCCATACATCCCTGGACGAAACCTCCGTTCTTCAAATGGAGCCAACTTTGTGGTTCCCAGATTTAAACTGGCCCGGATGGGGGGAAAGTCGTTCTCCCATTTGGGACCAGTCCTATGGAACTCCTTGTCTTTGGCCCTGCGTAAGGAGGAAAATTTTGCCAGTTTCAAGAAAGGTGTAAAAACCTGGCTCTTTAACAAATAATAGCAGGCTTTCAAATGGGGTGTTTTTCTGCGTTTTTGGTTGCTTTTCTCAGCTCTTACATCTGTTGCGCCGGGAAACCCTTTGTGGGTATCTGCGCGCATTATAAGTGCAAAAAATAAATAAATAAATAAATGCTGTTTTATGTGGACCTCATAAAGAGTTCCTTATCATAATAAAATAAACTTGAAACTTGAGACACAAAAACAGTCTTGCTCAAAAAATAAATAAATACATAAAATGGTAAATATAGAAAAGACCAGTGGCAAGATGAAAAAGCTGAGAGATGATATAAGTATATAGCAGGATGCAAAACTGCCAGAATGAGTGGAGACACGTAATCAAAGTTAACACCAGTCATAATATACTCCAAGAAGTGTATAAGGTAAGCAGGATAATGGGAGCCTCAAAAATATCAAAAACGAGCATGTACGCCAATATACATACTGGCGGTTAGGATGAACACAATTGAAGTATAGAGGCAGCAGAGGGAAAGAAAAACGTCAGCAAACAAAGATTGTATACATCATGATGTGCAGCACATTGCAGAAATGAAGAGAAAAAAAAACGTGGATATATAATAAGCCAGAAATACTCAACAGTTGCAACAAATTCTGTAGCATGCCCCTTGGAAGCGATGTTGCAGGGACCACCAAAAAGTAAAGAGGAGTAAATGCATCAGAGCACAAAATGGCGGTCAAAAGTTACCACAGGCAGTGATACAGAGGCAAGAACCAGGAGAAGTATCCACAGATAATGGCTGTAAAGATAAAGCTCCACACCACACTGCAGAGGCAGAAAAAAAAAAACGAATGTGCAGTGCAAGGAACGCTATTTCATGTCATAATGCCAGGTAATGAAGCACACAATTGAAGAAAGGGACGCGGGCTCGGCGGCACAAAATGGCGGCCGCCCGCGTCCGAAGTTTGAAGGAATTACCGGCAGCAAAAATGCGGGTTTTGAAGCTCAGTCGGGAATCGGCAGGAACGTCATACTTGTCCTGGCACCTTCCGACGTCTGGAACCGCTAATGGAAACCTCTACAAAGCCGTCCGAGGTCCGTGAGCAACTGCAAAGGCTCGCATCGCCGCGGAGCTCACAGCGGAGACGCCATCACCAAACGGCGCGTAAGCCACGCCCCCGTAACTTGGCATTTCTGACAAGCTCGGGCTCACACCGTGCCCAGCCGCAGCCAGCCCTCTAAAAATATACAAAACAGGGAGAAAATGCAAAAAATGGGCAAATGCATTGGGTATTTCATAGGAACTGTTGTAGATTTCAAGCCTCTAGTCGAATTTAGCTCTCTTGTGCCCTGTCTATCTTCTAGAGGTGTTTAAAAGGGGCCGTGAAAGGGGCGAGAAACAGGCGTCTTTTCCAAAAGGGTGAGAAATTCTTGCCTGGAGGCGGGAATGCCCGGGTAGGTGCACAGCAGTCAGGGAGGACCTGGATCTCTTCAGTTTTGTATCATCATGTTCGCAAATTACACATGCCACGAATTCCACGCGAGACGTGGAGTCAGTGATCACTCACAAGACAACTCGCGGATCTTACATTTCAGACCCCTCACGACTACAATGTATGTGAGAAGCTTTCGGGAAGACTACTACAGTGGGCATCTCTGTGCACCCCCAAGGCGCATGCCACGAGGCATGCAGTGAAGCACACAAGTGAACACTTCCCACTGGGCGGTGAGCTCGGGCACCAGTATGCGCACTGTTAACACCGTGATGTAAGCACTTGGTGCCCGGAGGCGCGCATCTCCCTCCCCGCTGAGTTGATCACTGTACGGAGCCTACCTGGTCCCACAAAATGCTCACCTACAGTTATGGGAACCTCACTTGGCACCAGATTATGAAGTGCGCATTTATCAAAGTAAACTGTACATTTAGCACCATGAGGAAGGCATAGTAGCGCTACAAAAAAAAGAAAAATACAAAAAACAGATGCGGCAGCAGAAACAAGGATGGGGTCGGAGCGGCAGAAGGAGATGGCAGAAAGGGAAGATAGACAAAATGCACGCGTGCTTCAATGTCAATGTATGTCTGTCAGGATTGGGGTGTCGGCCAGATAACATTCTGCAGGGACACCCCAACAGTTTGTGTTACCCCACCAAGCACAAAGAAAGTGAAAGGAAAAAGAGAAAAATATAAGAGACGAGAGAGAGGAACAGGCAGAAGAAAGAGACAGATGCGCGAGAGAAGAGGGAGAAAGAGAGAAAGTCAAGTGAGATATCGAGGAGGAAAAAACAAAACACAAAGAGATGGAGGCAAAAGGGACAAGAAAAATACAAAAAACAGACGCGGCAACGGAAACAAGGATGGGGTCGGAGCAGCAGAAGGGGAGAGAGGGTAGAAAGGGAAGATAGACAAAATGCATGCGATGGAATGGAATAGGGCGAGAGAGGCAGGAACGGAGCAGGCATATGTGCATGTGTGGACGGGGGTGCATTCGCAGTCTGCTCTTTGTGGAAGCACATACTAGTGCTTGTGGCGTGCCCCTGCTCACTCCCGCAAGGTGGATGCCGCCACAAGCAGAAGTATGTGCTTCCAAAAAGAGCAGAGCGATGGCTAAATGTCTTCCTTTGCCATGCATGTGCGCTGGGTAGGCGAGACCTAAAAATTGGGGCTGCTTATATCCCTCCGGCCTGGAGGCGTATAAGGGGCATTGTTAAATCACTGCTCTGAATTGCACAGATTTGTGGGGATTGCCTAACATGCCGGACCTATTGCGCTTTGTGATGGCATTCTTTGAATTACGAATAATGTTTGTACCAAAAGCATCCAGATTTCATTATCTGAAACTCAGATAATGGAAAACTCTTTTTGAATTTTTTGATTTAACTAACTCTCGGCAAAGCACTATTCTACGCTCGCGTAGTTTGCGAAGTTTGCGCTACTTCGCACTACGCGAACTGCACGTACCACAGTGCAAACACATGTAGCATATTGCAGCAGTCATTTTTTGTTTGCTCGCGGTCCCCAACGACTAGGTGGCGACCGCGAGCAAGCAAAATGACATCCCGGCGAGACTTTTCCCTCGTTCGCGATCAGCAACATCAAGTTGCCAATCGTGAGCGTGGAAAATAAACCTCCCAGCGAGATTCTCAACACGGGGAGGTCAGGTTTCTCATTGCGAGTGGTCGCGTATGCTCGCGACCGCTCGCGATGACAAGCTACCAGTCCGTGTTGAGAAAGTTGCCGCTTGAGTAAAAATCTACTCGAGCGGCAGAAAACTACAGCTCGCACTGTGCAAGATGCCATTTTCAATGACTGCACAGTGCCGGATACTTGTCTGCACTGTGCTATCATTGAAAACGGCATCTTGAAAAGTGCGAACAGGGTACTATGCAGTTCACGTAGTGCTACACGTAGCTCTCGTAGTGCGAAGTGTACTTCGTGTAGCTACGCGTAGCGCTACTTCCCAAACTATGCCCAGGGTTAGATTTAACACTGGGGCCTAGTTGCCGTGAAACAGTGCTCCTCTAGTATCACCAATTTTGATGTGAAACATACTCTCTTTTCTTTTGCTCGCATTATGTCAGTCCAAGATCAAAATGACTTCAACCTATCAAGAACCTAGGTGTTCAGACAGTCAAACATCCACCAAAGAACATGGGTGTTTTTTTGTAAGCTGCTTGAAAACCTAGGCCCCTTCTGGTCTCCAAAGGCAGAGACTTGAGATTATGAGCCATCTTTCATTTTAACGTTTTCGTGATCCCTTCTTTTCATGTTTATAAAACAATATGCTGACTTCAAATTTAGGTTTTTTAAGTTTTTATATTTGTATTTATGATTGGTATGTTGGTTAAAGTAAAGTAGTAACGTTATAGTTAGATGAATATGTCAGTGGAAATATTAACATTTGAAACTAAAAAAATACAGAAATTCACCAGTTATAATGCACCCCTGCCATGCACTGCTCATGACCTCATATATTACATCACTCTTGAAAAGTTCTATGACAACAATTTAACCTTTGGTTTTTCAGTGAAACGAGCAAAGGAAAGCCGCCACTTACCTGATAGACGCCGCCACCGCCAGGAGTCACACAGGGGCTGCCATCCACTCGAGTGCACGCCGCCACCGCCAGGAGTCATTCCAACGCTGAGAAACCGCGCCGCCGCTCCGGGACTCCAATTCCCGGCTGCCTACGCGGCGGCGCGCTCTGTGACACCGCGCCAGCGGGCGCACAAAAGCAGCACAGAGCCCGGTGGAGTGGGGGAAACGAGCAAAGGAAAGCCGCCACTTACCTGATAGACGCCGCCACCGCCAGGAGTCACACAGGGGCTGCCGTCCACTCGAGTGCACGCCGCCACTGCCAGGAGTCATTCCAACGCTGAGAAACCGCGCCACCGCTCCGGGACTCTAATTCCCGGCTGCCTACGCGGTGGCGCGCTCTGTGACACCGCACCAGCGCCAGGAGGCGCACAAAAGCAGCGCAGAGCCCGGCGGAGTGGGGGAAATGAGCAAAGGAAAGCCGCCACTTACCTGATAGATGCCGCCACCACCAGGAGTCACACAGGGGCTGCCATCCACTCGAGTGCACGCCGCCACCGCCAGGAGTCATTCCAACGCTGAGGAACCGCGCCGCCGCTCCGGGACTCCAATTCCCGGCTGCCTACGCGGCGGTGCGCTCTGTGACACCGCGCCAGCGCCAGGAGGCGCACAAAAGCAGCGCAGAGCCCGGCGGAGTGGGGGAAATGAGCAAAGGAAAGCCGCCACTTACCTGATAGACGCCGCCACCGCCAGGAGTCACACAGGGGCTGCCATCCACTCAAGTGCACGCCGCCACCGCCAGGAGTCATTCCAACGCTGAGAAACCGCGCCGCCGCTCTGGGACTCCAATTCCCGGCTGCCTACGCGGCGGTGCGCTCTGTGACACCGCGCTAGTGCCAGGAGGCGCACAAAAGCAGCGCAGAGCCCGGCGGACTGGGGGAAACGAGCAAAGGAAAGCCGCCACTTACCTGATAGACGGCGCCACCGCCAGGAGTCACACAGGGGCTGCCATCCACTCGAGTGCACGCCACCACCGCCAGGAGTCATTCCAACGCTGAGAAACCGCGCCGCCGCTCCGGGACTCCAATTCCCGGCTGCCTACGCGGCGGCGCGCTCTGTGACACCGCGCCTGCGCCAGGAGGCGCACAAAAGCAGCGCAGAGCCCGGCGGAGTGGGGGAAACGAGCAAAGGAATGCCGCCACTTACCTGATAGACGCCGCCACCGCCAGGAGTCATACAGGGGCTGCCATCCACTTGAGTGCACGCCGCCACCGCCAGGAGTCATTCCAACGCTGAGAAACCGCGCCGCCCCTCCGGGACTCCAATTCCCGGCTGCCTACGCGGCGGCGCGCTCTGTGACACCGCGCCAGCGCCAGGAGGCGCACAAAAGCAGCGCAGAGCCCGGCGGAGTGGGGGAAACGAGCAAAGGAAAGCCGCCACTTACCTGATAGACGCCGCCAGTGCCAGGAGTCACACAGGGGCTGCCATCCACTCGAGTGCACGCCGCCATCTCCAGGAGTCATTCCAACGCTGAGAAACCGCGCCGCTGCTTTGGGACTCCAATTCCCGGCTGCCTACGCGGCGGCGCGCTCTGTGACACCGCGCCAGCGCCAGGAGGCGCACAAAAGCAGCGCAGAGCCCGGCGGAGTGGGGGAAACGAGCAAAGGAAAGCCGCCACTTACCTGATAGACGCCGCCACCGTCAGGAGTCACACAGGGGCTGCCATCCACTCGAGTGCACGCCGCCACCGCCAGGAGTCATTCCAACGCTGAGAAACCGCGCCGCCGCTCTGGGACTCCAATTTCCGGCTGCCTATGCGGAGGCGTGCTCTGTGACACCGCGCCAGCGCCAGGAGGCGCACAAAAGCAGCGCAGAGCCCGGCGGAGTGGGGGAAACGAGCAAAGGAAAGCCGCCACTTACCTGATAGATGCCGCCACCACCAGGAGTCACACAGGGGCTGCCATCCACTCGAGTGCACGCCGCCACCGCCAGGAGTCATTCCAACGCTGAGGAACCGCGCCGCCGCTCCGGGACTCCAATTCCCGGCTGCCTACGCGGCGGTGCGCTCTGTGACACCGCGCCAGCGCCAGGAGGCGCACAAAAGCAGCGCAGAGCCCGGCGGAGTGGGGGAAATGAGCAAAGGAAAGCCGCCACTTACCTGATAGACGCCGCCACCGCCAGGAGTCACACAGGGGCTGCCATCCACTCAAGTGCACGCCGCCACCGCCAGGAGTCATTCCAACGCTGAGAAACCGCGCCGCCGCTCCGGGACTCCAATTCCCGGCTGCCTACGCGGCGGTGCGCTCTGTGACACCGCGCCAGTGCCAGGAGGCGCACAAAAGCAGCGCAGAGCCCGGCGGACTGGGGGAAACAAGCAAAGGAAAGCCGCCACTTACCTGATAGACGGCGCCACCGCCAGGAGTCACACAGGGGCTGCCATCCACTCGAGTGCACGCCACCACCGCCAGGAGTCATTCCAACGCTGAGAAACCGCGCCGCCGCTCCGGGACTCCAATTCCCGGCTGCCTACGCGGCGGCGCGCTCTGTGACACCGCGCCAGCGCCAGGAGGCGCACAAAAGCAGCGCAGAGCCCGGCGGAGTGGGGGAAACGAGCAAAGGAATGCCGCCACTTACCTGATAGACGCCGCCACCGCCAGGAGTCATACAGGGGCTGCCATCCACTCGAGTGCACGCCGCCACCGCCAGGAGTCATTCCAACGCTGAGAAACCGCGCCGCCCCTCCGGGACTCCAATTCCCGGCTGCCTACGCGGCGGCGTGCTCTGTGACACCGCGCCAGTGCCAGGAGGCGCACAAAAGCAGCGCAGAGCCCGGCGGAGTGGGGGAAACGAGCAAAGGAAAGCCGCCACTTACCTGATAGATGCCGCCAGTGCCAGGAGTCACACAGGGGCTGCCATCCACTCGAGTGCACGCCGCCACCTCCAGGAGTCATTCCAACGCTGAGAAACCGCGCCGCTGCTTTGGGACTCCAATTCCCGGCTGCCTACGCGGCGGCGCGCTCTGTGACACCGCGCCAGCGCCAGGAGGCGCACAAAAGCAGCGCAGAGCCCGGCGGAGTGGGGGAAACGAGCAAAGGAAAGCCGCCACTTACCTGATAGACGCCGCCACCGCCAGGAGTCACACAGGGGCTGCCATATACTCGAGTGCACGCCGCCACCGCCAGGAGTCATTCCAACGCTGAGAAACCGCGCCGCCGCTCTGGGACTCCAATTTCCGGCTGCCTATGCGGCGGCGTGCTCTGTGACACCGCGCCAGCGCCAGGAGGCGCACAAAAGCAGCGCAGAGCCCCGCGATATTCCATCCTTGGAGTCTGATCCTGTTGACCATCTTAGCCTACCTATCAATCAGGTTATTATTAACGTTTCACCGGGGAACGTAGAGCCTGCCCCCGAGGTATCTACTTTAGATCCTGAAAATGACATGGATATTGACTCTGACCAGGAGGCACAGGTGTGTCTTTCAGATGAAGAACAGTCCTCCACAGACCAGGCCCCTCGGCCAGTACGTAAATGTGTAAAAAACCAGCCAATGCGGGGAGGGCTGCGGTCTGGGGTAAGGAGGAAGATGGTAACCACCCCAAAGACAAAACTAAAGGATAATGGAGAGGGGAAAGTAAAATACATTGTTGATGATGATTTGTTTTTAAAAATTGCTGATTTGATTGAATGTAAAATTATAACTATTATCAAACCTCTAGTAGCAAAAATAGATAAACTACAAACCGAGGTCGAAAAGCTGGGAGGACTGCAGAATAAGATAGTGGGGGGGGGTAGAAAACATAACCATGATGGTTGCTAACTTGGGCAATAACACAGGAGAGAATGTTGCTGGAGAGGGAACACATGATCTGTTACATACCAACCCCCCGGAGCAGTTACTGATTATAAATATTAACCAGGTAGCTGGTCAAGGTGAGTGGGCATTAACAGTTAATATCCCCCCAGTACAAGCCCAGGTAATGGACCCTTCACAATTCATAGTTGAAGCCTCGCCAGTTGTGTTAGTATTAGCTAATGTTCCCCCCCTAGAAGGTGGTACAGTCGAATCACCTACTTCTTTGTCAAATAAGGCACTACAATGGCTAACAAACAACATGAAGTTAGCTCCGGGGGGAGAGCAACAATTGGGTCGAGATATTAAGTCCGCAAAAAGGGTTCCCTGGTTAGGAAATCGCCCCAAAAAATTTAAGGGGGATTGTGTGACAGTGAGCTTTTCACATCCAGGCATCCTGACAAACATCCTTATTAATCTCCTCCCGCCCCAACGCAGACAGGGTACTGTCATTCCATTGACATTAAAATTCTTCTATGGAGAACAACAGAATGTTACTTACCCAAGGACCCCTGCACCAGGGTGGGATAACAACTGGAATATGGATAACAGATGGGGCCAAGATCGAGGTCGTAATACAGTAAACTACCCAGTACATTCAGTTCAGCAAAATCCTTTTGCTCAACCTCTTTTGTTGTCCAATCGTTATACTCCTTTATCCTTTTTGGACCAAAATGATTGACTCTCGCCCAAACAAAACAGCCATGATGGGCATTATGCACCTGCTTTTAGTATACTTACTTGGAATGTTGCAGGAATTAAGGCAAAAGTGGGAATCCTTGCATGGTCAGATTTTATTAGTAAGTTAGACATTATTGCATTACAAGAAACCTGGGACACACAAGATAGTTTTTCATTGGATGGGTATAGTTATTTCTGTATCCCAGCAGTGTCCAGTGTTGCAGGAAGAGCCAAGGGAGGACTGCTAAGTCTTTTTAAATTAGATATAAAAGGTCATCTGAAGAAATGTGGCTCTGATCATTGTTTAATTGTTGAACTTTCATTAGCAGAACACCCCAATATTTTATTAATAAATATTTATGTTGCCAACGCATCTGCCTGTACTTTGCATAGTCTAGATAGATTGGATCAGTTTTTGTCAGTCTATAGTGAAAATGTAAATTCCTATGAAATTATCTTTATGGGGGATTTTAATATCCATCCTTGTTCTTTAATGTGTGTTTGCGGTGAAGAATAATTCCCCCCTAATTGCTCACGATCCATTTTGAACATAACAAACAGGGGCAATGTTTAGAATTTTTTTTAGCAAGATGGAATTTATATGAGTCTGGGTGTGGGGAGGGGGGTTAGGGTCCCTACCTTTAAGGGAACTGACAATGGCTCTATTATTGACTATATATTTATCCCATCATGTTTGTTTGGTAAAGTTTTAATGTATAAAACTGTGGTTTCTGTGTTTAGTGATCATAATCCTGTCACCATGGATCTAGCAAAATCTGACTTAATTCTGCGGAAAGTCGGTCCCCGCGACAATAGGTCAGCACTTAAAGTTAAAGACCAGGGTCGCAGATTGAAATGGGATAGTATAATCCCAGAATCCTTTATACAAGAGGTACTCTCCGATGCTGAGGTTGAGGTTGGTGTGTGTTTATCTAGTGAGGGTAAAAACAGTGAAGTGGTACTTGCCTTTGGTAGCATCTGCAGCAAGATTAATCATAGACTGCTTGCTGGTCCAAAAAAGCAGTCACTGCCCATCAAAAGATGGTTTGATAGCAGATGCTCAAAAGCACATTGTGCGCTATTAAGTGCCTTGAAGGCTATTCCAAAAGTTCCCGCACGTATCACAACCTGTAGAGCCCGGTATAAAAAAGCAATAGCCGATAGGAAAAAAGAGATCAAAGATGAAGCTTGGTCCCAACTATCAGACCCAGTTATTTTGAAAAATAGTGGAGAATTTTGGAAAATTGTTAACCAACCTCTGTTCACAGGAGAGGAGAATACTCCTCTAGAAACTAACATACCTGATGAAGGTTGGATAAAACATTTTAGCGACATCTATTCTGACCACAGCAGTGGAGGTTCCGGGGGCCTGGTTGGCAGCATAGCTAGTGAAAATCAAGTGCATTTTGAGGTCGCAGAAGTCCTAAAAGCAATAGATTGTACCTTAAAAAAAAGGCGCCAGGACCTGATGGTGTTCCGGCTGACGCTTTTAAATGTTTCCCTAATTTTTGGTCCAGATTACTTTGCAGGGTTTTTAATGCCTTAAGCCATGATAATATACCAGAGTCATGGAAAACCTCAATAATTATCCCCGTGTTTAACAAGGGAAATAGGCAGGATCATGCATGCTATAGACCAATCTCATTGATTGACTTATCAGTTAAAATCTTAGGAAGAGTCATATTAGCAAAAATAAATGAGTGGGCAACTGAGAACAGCATCTTGACCAATGTTCAATATGGATTTAGACCCAAAAGAAGCACACAGGACCAATGCCTTAATTTACATATGCTGATAGAGAAATATACCAAGGCAAAGGCGGGGTCCATGTACCTTGGTTTCATGGACCTCTCCTCTGCTTTTGACCTGGTCAACAGGTCAAAGCTTTGGTCCCTACTGCTAGAAATGGGTCTGGACAGGACATTGGTTAACTTATTGGCAGACTTGCACCTGGGTCTTACAGCAAAAATTAGAGTCACCACGGATGGACGGTGCACGGAGGACTTTGCTTCAAAGAAAGGGGTCAGACAGGGGTGCATTCTTGCACCCCTGTTGTTCACATTATATGTGAATGCTCTAGAACCCGCTTTGAGGGATGTGACCCCCGACATTCCGCGTGTAGGGGAGCAGGGGATCCCTGTTCTCCTTTACGCGGATGACGCGGTACTTCTTGCACGTACCGTGGTGGGGCTCCAACGTCTTTTGGACGCTTTTGAAACCTTTATGGGCTCACTCGACCTTAAAATAAACGCAAAGAAATCCCAAATTATGCTTATGGGCAGCGCAGGAAGGAAAAATTGTCATAAGACTTTTTTTTGTGGACGGCAGAAGCTTGCTCGAGTAGCCTCCTTCCCTTATCTAGGGATTACATTCGATGAAAAGGGTAACTGGGGACCCCAGCTAAAGAATAGAGTAATCTCGTTAGCAAGAACATCTTCAGCTCTTCAGGGGTTCTCTAAGAAACTGGGGGCCAGGCCCATTGCAGCCATAATGAAAATTTATAAGGCTAAATGTATTTCGGTTGCATCCTATGGCAGCTCAATTTGGGGTTACAGGGGCCTAGACTCCCTACAGACCATGGAAAACAAATTTTTCAGATCTGTTCTTGGTGTCCCCCAGTCAACTGCATCCTACACTGTACATTTGGAACTTGGGGAAGGCTACATCACAGACTTGATAAAAACAGCACCTCTTGTAGCTTGGCTGAGGATGTGGCTTAATAAAGAAATTCCCCTAAATCATATCATTATGAAAGACTGTCTGTGTTTGGATAAAGCCAATAACATTAAGTGGTTGACTTACATTAAGGAAAATTTGGCCAAGTTGGGGAGGCCAGAGTTATATTTAGTAACAGAGTCCATAACACCCCAAGACATTGCTTTAACAAAGTGTGCAATGAGAGAGCTTTTATCCCTGGAAAGAGAAGAGAGTGAGTTGAAAAAACCTAGTGTCAGGGCCAGCTTAATATTATCCATTCCTGACGGCCCAGAAAGCTACCTGAACATGGTGACCCATCCGTACCACAGGTTTATTTTAACTCGGTTTCGTTTTAATTTGATACATTTTAATCTCGGTTTTTATCCTGTATGGAGTACTCCAGAAAAGGCATTACCATGTTCCTGTGACCACTTCTCCGAACAAAATACTATGCACTTTGTGATGTTCTGTGGGCATTACGAGGAGGCGAGGAGGAAGTTTCTTGTGCCTATTTTAAAAGAGGCTGGATTTATTCAAGTTAAACCTGCTCTTATTTTCTTACAGCTTATGCAGACTCCTAGGATCATGTTCCATGTGGCAAGTTTCCTAGTCAGTGCTATTAGGAGCAGGAACATTAGGTTAAAAAATCACAATGATCCTCTTTTAACAGCACAAATTTAGTACATAAAAGGCACTTTGTGAACATAATAGGCTTTGTATCAGGGACTTATCTGGTTTTAGATTTGCCTTATCTTGAGGCTCTCAGTACTCCGTATGTTGCATTATAAGTATGATTTTTTGTATGACTTTTATATCTCTTGTATGTATTTTAGCTGTTTTTAACTATGTATTTATTGTATATGTATTGCCATTGTCTTTATATGATATTAAGTTATCGCAATAAAGTATTTTGACTATATAAATATATTTTTTTTTTCCAGTGAATATATTACCTACGGGCAGTCGCCAGTAGGTAGTTATAGTTAGGACCTTGTTTCTATTCAAAAAGCGTTTATCTTTAGCCAATATCTTTGGCGCCATTTGACGAATCTTTGTGACATTTTCAAAACTAATGACCAGCTCAAGCCAGCACCTATCTTGGAAGTTTGGGGCTGATTCGTCAAGCGGGGGCCGAGAAGAAAAGGGGGGTCCCAAAACACTTTCTGTCCGTGTTAATTTCAATAGGAAATGTAAGACCAAGTTACAGCCTGCACTGCTGAATGGAATTACACCAAATTTGCCAAAAAGGGTAGGTCTTGGTCCAGAAAGCGTGCGTTTTTTAAAATGGTTTAAATCTGTTCAGTATATGCTGAGAAATTACAAAAACAGAAATGTATATATCTGTGCACCGAGGAGGATTTGCAAACCCTCCTGAGCACAAGCTTAATTCTGATTGGCTGCCATCACTCCAAACCAGAATGTGTTGGCAGCCATCTTGTGACTCAGGAAAACTAAATCACAAGAAATCAGTAAAACAAAGATAAAAAACAACAAAAGGGGGCAGGGTAGAAACACCCTGACCCACTAGGCCTGCTCAGGGTGTCCCACAAGGACCCCCAGGGCCAAAAAAGCATTAAAAAAAATAAATCATCGGAATTCATGCTGGGTGTGCGAATCCGGCAGAAAAAAAACGAAATGAAGCACGGGCTGCCGCGCTTCGTTTCCTATAATCCCCAAAGTGGGACAGGTACAGGCGACAATGTTTATAATGTATGCGAATGCCCCCGCAGCCCCGGGGACCTCCACCTCCCTGGAGCTTAGTTTATTATGCACGGGGGCACACAGCGCTTCCTCAGCCCCGGGACCGCCACCTCCCCATGGCTTTTTTATGAAAATGCTTTGGGGGGGCTCCTCCCCTTCACGCTGTCCCGGGGACCGCGACCTCCCTGGGGCATTGGTAATTAAAAGTGGGGGGCCTCGCAAGCCCCCCATGCCTCGGGGACCACCAACTCCCTGGGGCTTGATCTTCAAAAGGGTGGGGCCTCACGGGCTTCCCCAAGCCCCGGAGACTGCCTTCTCCTGGGGTTTTATTTAGGGTGGGGGACCTAGCGGGCCACCCAAATCCCTGGAAACCACCACCTCCCCGGGGCATTGTCAAATAATTAGTGGAGGGCTTGAGCCCTCTCACACTGCCCCTGGGACCACCACCTCCCCGGGCACTGGCACTGTTTATTGAAATATGGGGGTCCGGGGACCACCACTTCCCCCAGGCTATTTGCATTTTGGGAGGGGGCCGTGTGGCCCCCCTTCTGGAGCCCTCAGGGGCCTGGGGACCACCCCCCCCTGGGCCAGCACCTGCAATGTCCCGGGGTGCCCATACCAGGACATGGCCTTTTGCTATGGCAGAGCAGGAGCACGGCTCCGGCCCTGCCATAGCAAACTTTGATTCGCTTCTTGGAAGCGAGAGCAGGAAACCAGCTCTCACTTCCATGAAGCGAGGCAGTATTGCTTTTGGGCAAGGGACAGTGTGGGCTTTTGGGGCTCCCCCCATTGTCCCCATCAAAGAGGCCAGGCCCTGGGGGATGGGGTCCCTGGGGCCAAAAGTTGCCCAGGGAAGGGGGGCCATGCGGCTCCCCTCCTGCAAAAAAAAAGTGGCCAGGCCCCAGGGGATGGGTTCCCCGGGGCCAATACTGGCCCAGGGAAGGGGGGCCACACTACCCCTTCCAGTTTTTTAACAAATGTTATTCTTTTAAAATAAGGTTGTGCCCTGGGTGATGGGGCCCCTGGGGCCATAATTGGCCTCAGGAGGGGGGCCACATGGCCCCCTACTCCCCAAAAGCTCCATACTGGCCAGGACCCAGGGGATAGGGTCCCAGAGGCCAGAAGTGGTCCAGGGAAGGGGGGCCTTGTGGCCCCTTTCCTGTTTAAAAAACAAAACAAAAAAACAAGATATTATGCTGAGGCCCAGGCGGATGGGGTCCCCAGGGCCAAAAAAATGTAAGGGAAGGGGGCCACACAGCCGCCCTTCCAAAAAGAAAAGAAAAAGAGAAGCTGGCATTAAGGGTGGCCCCCCTTGCACTATTGGGCAAACGGGCCTCCTGGCGCGTTTTAGGTTCGGGGATTAAGTCCCCTTCATTCCATAGGTTCCCTGGGGGCTAACTAGCTCACCAGGTATATCCAGTAAGACCCAAACAGTGGGGTTGCTGAGAGGTGGTCCGAGGCCATGCCCTTTTTTACACCACTTGGCAAACGCGCCTCTTGGCGCACTGCTGGTGGGGCGATGAGGTCCTCTTGTGGATTTAGGACCTCAGGACACAAGTTGACTTAAACCCCGAGCAGTAGTGTGCCAGGAGCCGCTCTTGCAGAGTGGTGTGAAACGGGGGCATGGCCTTTGAGCACTCTCAGCAATCCAGATGTATGGGGCATACTGGAAGTATCAGGTAGGCTAGTTGGCCCCGAAGGACCCCCAGAAGTGAAGGGGACTTAAATCCCCATCCAAGATCGTGCCAGGGAGCGCATTTGCAAGTGGTGGGCCAAGTGGGCATGGCCTGCTATGAGAACTTAGCAATCCCGCTGTGTGGGACTTACTGGAGGTAATAGAAGGGGTAGTTGGCCCCCAAGGATGTCCTTGGGGGCTAGCTACCCTTCTTGTTACCTTCAGTAAGTCCCAAACTGTGGGATTGCTAAGACGTCTTCGGAGGCCACGCCCCTCTCTCCAACACTCTGCAAATGCGCCTCCTGGCAAACTACGGGATGGAGATGAAATCCACTTTACTCCTGAGGGACTTTGGGGATAAGAAGTCCTCCTGGTACGTTCTGTCAGTCCTATGCAGCTGAATTCCTGAGCGCTGGTCATAGGCCCAGCACCCTGTATCCACCACTCTGCAAATGCAACTACTTGTTAAAGAAGCATTTGCTTTGTAAAAGGTTTCACATTTGCGAGAGTTAGAGCTATTTGCGTTGTAAATGTAAACTTTTTTACTAATGTTTTTCGGTTTAGAGTGGATGTACGTTGTGTGTAGTGGAATAATGTGGTATGTTGTGCAGTAAAATTATGTGAATTGAAAGTATGTGGTATTTAGTGAAAAGAAATTATGTGGAGTGGGATTATGTGTTTTGGAAAGTGATTATGTGGTATTGTAGTCTGTGTTGTGAAGTGGTAACCTCAGGTTTAGTCTTTCTCATTTCCATAGAAGCTAAACTACAACTCAATGAGTCACAATAAAAGAAGGCACCACTGAGGAGCGCTTCTGGACCTAGTCAGAGGTATAAGCAGGGCCACTGGAATTATGTGACTGTTCGGCTGCATTAATGTTCACATAATTAAACATTTTCTATATTTGCCAAATATTCCATCATATTCTACCTAATCTGCAGATGTGAACAAAAAAGCCTTGTTCCTAGCTCAAACAGCTTAAATGTTCCTGAAAATGCAGTATCATGTGTTACAGGGTGGTGGAAGGCCCTTCGCAAAGCTGGAATGGTCATGTGTTACTTTTGCAAAATGTGCGTGGTAATCTGGTACTAATGGTGCACAAACCTCTCTTCTTTCTGTGCCTCTCTTGCCTCTTTCTGCATATATTTATTTATTTATTTATTTATTAACTGTACAATTAAAATCATTACAGTAAAAAACCATAAAAACGAGCAAATGGAAGAATGGTCACATTAAAAATGTAGAGGCTGCCGATCAAAAAGTTTGTTGTTCAAGTATTATATCCCCTCACCACTGCAACCACTCGGGCTACCAGCACCAAGTCTTTATCAAGAGTCCTTGCACAGAGTTCTTAGACAGCTGCTAAGGCCTTAGCAGTTTTCTGCTATGACATTCTGTAGATCGTTCTCCTTAGCCCTTACATTTAGAGCCGTAGATGTGATGCAGTCTCTGTGGGACAGGTGAGTAAGATCAATGCTCGTCCCTCATTTGAGGGGAGGCTGCATTATCCCCCTTGTTTTGCCTTGGAGGTAGCCCTGGTTTGATTGTATTTGTTAGCTGCCTTTAGAGCCATTCTAATCAGATGAATGAATTTCTCCGGTCTCGCCAAGGTCATCGTGATTGTTCTAGAAAAGCACAAGACTGATGCTTCGCTGCATATCTTGATTCCCTTGGTGATACCGACTGGGCGAAGGAGTCGTCGACATTCATTCCTGAGGGCGGGGCAGCTTTTGATTTCCCCCTTGCGATTCCATGCGGGGTTAAAGTCGGTGATTCCTAGAGTGCATAGTCTCATGGAGAGGATTTCGGTTCTGGCTTGTGGTGTCAGAGCCTCGTTTAGGTAGGGTTGTGCCTTGCCTACCATATAGGAGCCGTTCAGCATGACTAGGTGGGGGCTATAGCGAAGAGATTTACGATCCAGATCAAATGAGGTTTTGCGGACTTGTCTGTTTATGGCTTTTTTCCAGGCATTTTGTGGGATTTCAGGCAGTGGTATGCTCTTTTCCTCGATCTTTAAAGTCTTGAGTGCTTTGCCAAGGCTGGTGTGCCATACTGATCTTGGACCCTCAAAGATGACTCTCAGTTGGTGTCTTAAGGAGTTTGTTGGGGCCCTTATAATCCTTAAGTATAGTTTTATGATCTCCCCTTGGCACATCAAGTCTACCTCCAATCTTAGCCTTGACTTCCTTGCTGACCTTGGGATAGAAAAGACTGATTTATATGCTTTGGCTTGGGTTGCGATGAGAAGGGCGTCCTGCGACCCCGGAAAAGCCTGGTGGCCATAACTAATGGCTGGCAGCAGTTTTGCTTTTAAGGCAGTTAATATTGGTCTGGCAGTGGGGCTTGTCAGGTGTAAGCTCAGTTGCTTTAACAGGAATATCACCTTATTGGCCTTGGAAGACTGCTGCTTCAGGCGGACATTTGCCTTGGTCTGTTCCGTAAGCCAAACCCCTAGGTAATTTTACTCTTCCACTGTACTGATTTGTAAGTCTCCCATTAGCCACTGCGCTTTCTTTTTCAGGTGGTAGCTCCCAAAAATGACAACCTTAGTTTTACCTTGGTTGACTATAAGATTGTTATCTTTGTTGAATTGATTCAGTGCATTTAGGGCTCTCTGCAGGCCCACACTCGTGTGGTCCATTATGGTAGTGTCATCGGCATATTGTAGCACCAGCAGCCTCATGCTGCTTAATCTCGGTGCTACTAGGCTGGGGCCTTTCAGGGCGTTCCCCAAGTCCGCCGTATACAGGTTAAAGAGGATGGGCGCCAACACGCATCCTTGTTTCAGACCGTTGTTCGTTGTTATTTTGGGGAACACTGTGCCGGCACTGGTTTTGGCCCGCACCCAGGTGCTTTCATATAGTGATCTAATTGCCTTTAGTAGGTTTGGCGGGACGCCCCCAATTTTTGAATTTCCGCCATAACCTATTTCGTACCGCTTTATCGAAGGCTGTGCAGTAGTCAACGAAGCAGCAAAAGAGTGGAGGGTATTTCTTTTTTTCTGCTTCCGTTGCTAGGTGCACTAACACCAGAATGTTGTCCATTGTCGATGACTTTGGTCTGAAGCCAGTCTGATGGCAAGGGATGATGCTTTTTCCTTCGGCCCATGTCTCCAGGTCCTTCAATATGAGGCGTGCATAGGCCTTGGCTTCAATGTCGAGAAGAGCCTCTTTCTGCATTTCTCTTGCTTCTTTCTGCACCTTTCTTTCTCTTTCTGCACCTTACTGTCTTCTTTCTGCACTTCACTTGCCTCTTTCTGCACTTCTCTTGCCCCTTGCTGCACCTCACTTGTCTCTTTCAGCACCTTTGTTGCTCTTTTCTGCAGACCTCTTGCCTCTTTCTGTACATCTCTTGCCTCTCTCTGCACCTCCCTTGCCTCTTTCTGCACCTCTCTTGCCTCTTTCTGCACCTTCTCTTGCTTCTTTCTATACCTCTATTGCCACTCTCTGCTCCTCTCTTGCCTCTTTGTGCATTTCTGTTGCCTGTTTCTGCAATTCCCTTGCCTCTTTCTCTACCTCTCTTGCCTCTTTCTGCGTCTCACTTGCCTCTTCATGCACGTCACTCTCTTCCTTCTGAACTTGTCTTGCCTCTTTCTGCATTTCTCCTGCCTTTTTCTACATTTCTTGAGCCTCTTTTTGTACCTCTCTTGCTTCTTTCTGCACCTCAAGTGCCTCTGTCTGCACTTCTCTTGCCCTTTCTGCACCCCTATTGCCTCTTTTTGCACCTCTGTTGGTTCTTTCTGCACTGCTCCTGCTTCTTTCTGCATTTCTCGTGCTTGTTTCTGCAACTCTCTTGCATCTTTCTGCACCTGTGTTGCCTCTTTCTGCACCTCACTTGTTTCTTTCTGCACCTCGATTGCCTATTTCTGCACCCACGTTCCCTCTTTATGCACCTTTCCTGCCTGTTTCTGCACCCCTCTTGCCTCTCTCTGTACCTCTGTTGCTTTTTTCTCTACTTCTCTTGCTCTTTCTACACCCTTCATGCCTCTTTCAGCACATCTGTTGCTTCTTTCTGCACACCTTTCTTTCTGTACCCCTCCTGCCTCCTATATTTTTCTGCACCTCTCTTGCCTCTTTTTGCACCGTTATTGGTTCTCTCTGTGCTGCTCTAGCTTCTTTCTGCACCTCACTTGCCTCTTTCAGTACTTCTACTGCTTCCTTGTACACCTCTGTTGCTTCTTTTAGCAATTCTCTTGTCTCTTTCTGCACTTCGCTAGCTCTTTCTACACCTCTGTTGCTTCTTTTAGCAATTCTCTTGCCTCTTTCTGCACTTCTCTTGCTTGTTTTTGCACCTTTCGTGCGTCTTTCTGCCCCTCTGTTGCCACTTTCTGCACCTTACTTGCTTTTCTCTGCACCCTCCTACCTCTTTCTGTACTTCTCTTGCTTATTTATACACCTCTCTTGCCTCTTTCTGCTCCCCTCTTGCCTCTTTCTGCCTTTCTCTTGACTGTTTCTGCACCTCCCTTGCCTCTTTCTGTACCTCTATTGCCTTTTTCTGCCCCTCTCTTTCTTCTTTGAGTACCCTACTTACCTCTTTCTGCACTCTCTTGCTTCCTACCACACCTCTGTTGCTTTTTTCAGCAATTCTCTTGCCTCTTTCTGCACTTCATTTGCTTGTTTCCTCAGCTCTCTTGCATCTTTATGCACCTCTTTTGCCTCTTTCTACACAGCATTTGCTTCTATCATCACACATCTTGCTGCTTTCTGCACCCCTCTTTTTTCTTTCTGCACCCCTCTTGACTTTTTCTGCACCCCTACCCTTTTCTGCACCTCGCTTGCCTCTTTCTGTACCCTTGTTCCCTCTTTCTGCACCATTCCTGCCTATTTTTGTTCCTCTCTTGCCTATTTCTGTACCTCTGTTGCTTTTTTCTGCCCTTCTCTGGCTCTTTCTGCATCCTACGGGCCTCTTTCAGCACCTTTGTAGCTTCTTTCTGCACTTTTCTTCTTTCTTTCTGCACCTCTCCTGCCTCTCTCTGTACCTCTCTTGCCTCTTTGTACACCTCTCCTGCCTTTTTCTGTACCACTCTTGCCTGTTTTTGCACCTCTGTTTGGTTCTTTCTGCACTGCTCTTGCTTCTTTCTGCACCTCACTTGCCTCTTTCTGTACTTCTATTGCTTCTTTGTTCACCTCTGTTACGTCTTTCAGAAATTCTCTTGCCTCTCTCTGTACTTCTCTTCCTTCTGTCTGCACCCCTCCTCTTTCTGTACCTCTGTTGCCTCTTTCTGCACCTCAGTTGCTTCTTTATGCACCCCTCCTGTCTCTTTCTATACTTCTCTTCCTTCTGTCTGCATCCCTCTTGCCTCTTTCTGTACCTCTGTTGCCTCTTTCTGCACCTCAGTTGCTTCTTTCTGCACCCCTTCTGTCTCTTTCTGTACGTCTCTTGCTTCTTTCTATACCTCTCTTGCCTCTTTCTGTTCCTCTCTTGTCTCTTTCTATACCTCTCTTGCCTCTTTCTGCTGTTCTTTTGCAATTTATGTACCTCTTTCCTCTTTCTGTACCTCACTTGCCTCTTTCTGCCATCTCTTGCTTCTTTCCACACCTCTGCTGCTTCTTTCAGCAATTCTCTTGTCTCTTTCTGCACTTCATTTGCTTGTTTCGGCACCACTCTTGAGTCTTTATGCACCTCTGTTTCCTCTTTCTGCACTGCACATGCTTCTTTCTGCACCCCTCTTGCCAATTTCTGCTCCCCTCTTTTCTCTTTCTGCACGTCTCTTCCCTCTTTCTACACGTCTGTTCCATCTTTTCGTACCTTTCCTGACTGTTTCTACACCTCTCATGCCTCTTTCTGTACATTTGTTGGTTCTTTCTGCACGTCTTCGGCTAATAAAAAGGAATTGGGGACAACACCCGTCCTCCTCCCAACTAAAGCTTCTCAGAAAGACCAGAAATGCATACTATAAGAGCATTCGTAATTCAAAATTTTTTTTTTTTAGAGTAGATCTTGAAAATGCTAGTAAAGACCCTGCAAGCTCTTCCAATTGGTAAAACAACACTCAAACAACTGGCTAAAACTTCTAAAGAAACAAGCAAACCCTTAATTCGCTCTGATGGGTTTTCCCTTTTCTTCATGACTAAAATCAACTCCCTGGGAAATTAGCTGTTTTCCACCGCCATCATCCTCCCACAGCCAACAGTGACACTCCCAACTGGTGCTACACACTCCGCACAGACGTTACCCAAAAACCAAGTCCACTGAATCAACTCCAATCTTTATGATGAGCATAGCATATAAAAAATCCTATCATCCATTAAACCGAACAACCACTTCAATGACCCACTCCCATCCGACTGCTTATCTACAGCTAACCATGTCATCATACTCATCTGGACTACAATAATCAATGCTTCCCTATTGCAAGGGTCTATACCAGTCTCGTTAAAAACTGGACAAGTCATCCCCATTCTAAAAAAACTCATGCTAAACCCTGCTGAACCAGACAATTTCAGAGCAATATCCAACATTCCTCTACTCGCAAAACTTCTTGAGAAATGCGTGCAACAACAACTTAGCCTTCACATCACCTCCTCCAACTTGTTAGATGAATGCCAACTCGGTTTTAGACCATCCCACAGCACGCTAATCACAATTCTCCACATAGTAGATGATGCCCTTCAAACCGTAGACCAAGGCAAAACATGTCTCTCAATCCTGTTGGATCTTTCATCGGCGATCGACACAGTGAACCATGAAAAACTTCTAGAACGTCTGGAATCCAGGATGAGTTTAGGAGAAACGGTTCCCAAGTGGTTCAAATCCTTCTTACACAACCGCTCCCAGAGATTCATAGTTAATCATAATCTATCCTCCTGTTCCCCGATTACGATTGGTGTCCCCCAAGGGTCAAATCTCTCCCCAACTCTATTTAACCTCTATCTGGAACCATTAGCAGAAATTCTTCGTATCGCCAACATCTCCTTTCATATGTACGCAGACGACATTCAGATCTACATCGAAATCTCTTCTCTTGAGGAGGTCAAAATAATGAATGATGCTCTGAAACAGACAGTTCACAGGCTTGCCAACAACCAGTTCAAACTTGATGCGCAAAAAATAAATTCTTGTTAATCCCCCCTCCACAAAGCTCCCCTGACATAATTGAATGGACAAACTCGATCACCGCGCTAAACTGCACCCCAACCTTAGTGGATACAGCCAAATCACAAGGAATCTCACTGGACAAAAACCTAAATATGCGAGCCCACATAAACACTCTGGGCAAAGATGACAGGTTTCACCTCAGCTATCTGACAAATGTCAAACTGGTCATAGAGCTTAAGACCTAAACTAAAAAATGGCAGTCCAGGCCTCAGTTATCTCTAGGATTGAATACGGATGCTCAACCTTATCTGGCCTACCAAAGTTCTCAACAGCTCCCCTAAAAGCACGTCTCAACACAGCTGCAAAACTCCTAACTGGCTCAAGAAAATTCTATTGCATTATGCTGCACCTAAAGGCGCTGAATTGGCTGCCGTACGAAGCCAGAATCCAACTCAAACTGGCCTGTATCACTCATAAAGCTGTACACTCCAGATCTCCTGCGAACCTTGCTCAGGAAATTGTGATCTCCGGAGGTGGCAGGCACTCTCAGTGTGCCGGGGATTTTCTTTTGAAACCACCTCTCTTCCGGAAGAAGAAATCATACAAAAGAGCCTTCTCTGAACCTGCCCCCAGAATCTGGAACTCGCTGCCACCCTACATCAGAAGAATACCTGCCCCATCAAGTTTCAGAAAGGAAGTGAAGACCTTCCTAATGGGCAAATTCCTACCCTAATCCCTCTCAATGCTTCTGCAGCTTCAGCCGGGATGCCGGGATTGTCGAATCTGCTCTCATGTCTACATGTTCCTTTTTGTATCTATCTTGTTTTGCTAATTCTTGTAATTATGTGCTATTGCTGTAAAGCACTCTGATACCCTCACGGGTCATGTTCGCACGATACAAAACACTAAATAAATAAATAAATAAATACTTCTCTTGCTGTTTCTGCACGCTTCGCGCCTCTTTACGTTCCGCTGTTGTTCTTTCTGTATTTCTCTTCCTTATTTTTGCATCCCTACTGCCTCTTTCTGTACCTCTCTTGTCTCTTTGAGCACCTCTTCTACCTTTTTGTGTACCGCTCTTGCTTCTTTTTTCACCTCTGTTGGTTCTTTCTGCACTGCTCTTGCTTCTTTCTGCACCTCACTTGCCTCGTTTTGCACTTCTTGTGCTTCTTTCTACACATCTGTTGCCTCTTTCAGCCATTCTTTTGCCTCTTTCTGCACTTCTCTTCTTTCTTTCTGCACCCCTCTTGTATCTTTCTGTAAATTTATTGCCTCATTTTGTCCCTCTCCTACCTTTTTCTGCACTCCTCTTGTCTCTTTCAGCACCTCTTTTGCTTCTTTCTGCACTTCTCTTCCTTCTTTCTGCACCCCTCCTGCCACTTTCTGTACCTCTCTTGCCTCTTTCTGCACCTCTCCTACCTCCTTCTGCACTCCTCTTGCCTCCTTTTGCACCTCTGTTGGTTCATTCGGCACTGCTCTTGCTTCTTTCTGCATCCCTCTTTCTGCACTCTTCTTCTCTCTTTTTAAACCTCTCTTGCCTCTTTCTGCACCCCTGTTCCCTCTTTCAGCATCTTTCATGCCTGTTTCTTCACCCCTCTTTCCTCTTTCTGTACCTCTGTTGGTTCTCACATTACTTCTCTTGCTCTTTCTGCACCATTCGCGCCTCTTTCAGCAGCTCTGTTGCTTCTTTCTGTACTTCTCTTCCTTCTTTCTGCACCCCTCCTGCCACTTTCTCTACATCTCTTGCCTCTTTGTGCACCTCTTCTACCTTTTTCTGTACAGCTCTTTCTTCTTCTTTGCACCTCTGTTAGTTCTTTCTGTACTGCTTTTGCTTCTTTCTGTACCTCACTTGCTTCTTTCTGCACTTCTCTTGCTTCTTTCTACACCTCTGTTGCTTCTTTCAGCAATTCTTATTCTTTCTGTACTTCTCTTCCTTTTGTATGCATATCTTCCACCTCTATGTCTACCTCTCTTGCCTCTTTGTGTACCTCTCCTACCTCTTTCTGCAATCCTCTTGGCTCTTTCAGCACCACTGTTCCTTCTTTCTGCACTTTTCTCCCTTCTTTCTGCACCCCTCCTGTCTCTTTCAGTACCTCTCTTGCCTCATTGTGTACCTGTTCTACCCTTTTCTGTACTACTCTTGCTTCTTTTGGCACATCTGTTGGTTTTTCTGCACTGCTCTTGCTTCTTTCTGTACCTCACTTGCCTCTTTCTGCACTTCTCTTGCATCTTTCTACACATCTGTTGCTTCCTTAAGCAATTCTTTTGCCTCTTTCTATACTTCTCTTCTGTCTTTCTGCACCCCTCCTGCCTCTTTCTATACTTCTCTTGTCTCTTTGTGTACCTCTCCTACCTATTTTTGCACTCCTCTTGCCTCTTTTTGCACCTCTGTTGGTTCATTCTGCACTGCTCTTGCTTCTTTCGGTACCCCTCTTGCCTCTTTCTGCCCTCTTCTTTTCTCTTTCTGCACCTCTCTTGCCTGTTTCTGCACCTCTCTTGCCTCTTTCTCTACCTCTGTTGGTTCTTTCTCTACTTCTCTTGCTCTTTCTGCACCCTTCACGTCTCTTTCTGCCCCGTTCCCTCTTTCTGTACCTTTCCTGCCTGTTTCTGTACCTCTCTTGCCTCTTTCTCTACCTCTGTTGGTTCTATCTATACTTCTCTTGCTCTTTCTGCACCCTTCACACCTCTTTCAGGACCTCTGTTGCTTCTTTCTGCACTTCTATTCCTTCTTTCTGCATCCCTCTAGCCTCTTTCTGTACCTAACCTGCCTCTTTGTGCAATTCTCCTTCCTTTTTCTGCACCACACTTGCGTTTTTTTGCACATCTGTTGGTTCTTTCTGCTCTGCTCTTCTTTCTGTACCTCACTTCCCTCTTTCTGCACTTCTCTAGGTTCTTTCTACACATGTGTTACTTCTTTTAGCAATGCCCTTGCCTCTTTATGCACTTCTCTTCCTTCTTTCTGCACAGCTCCTGTCTCTTTCTGTACCACTCTTGCCTCTTCGTGAACCACTCATATCTCTTTCTGCACTCCTCATGCTTCTTTTTGTACCTCTGTTGATTCATTCTGCACTGCTCTTGCTCCTTTCTGCACGCCTTTTGCTTATTTCTGCACCCTCTTTTCTTTTTCTGCACCTCTCTTGCATCATTCTGTACCCCTGCTCCCTCGTTCTGTTCCCTTCCTGCCTGTTTCTACACCTCTCTTGCCTTTTTCTGTAGGTCTGTTGGTTCTTTATGCACTTCTCCTGCTTCTTCTGCAACCTGTGTGCCTCTTTCAGCACCTCTGTTGCTTCTTTCTGAACATTTCCCCCTTCTTTCTACACCCTTCCTGCCTTTTTCTGTACCTCTCTTGCCTCTTTGTGCACCTCTTTTAACTTTTTTTGCACCCCTCATGTCTCTTTTTGCACCTCTGTTGGTTCTTTCTACACTGCGCTTGCATCTTTCTGCACCTCACTTGCCTCTTTCTGCACTTTTCTTGCTTCTTTCTACACCTCTGTTGCTTTTCATTTCAGCAATTCTCGTTCCTCTTTCTGCACTTATCTTCCTTCTTTCTGCACCCCTCCTGCCTCTTTCTGCACCTGCTGCCTCTGTGTGCACCTCTCTTGCCTTTTTCTGCACTTCACTTCGTTCTTTCTGCACCTCTCTTGCTTGTTTCTGCACGTCTGTTATTTCTTTTTGTACTTGTCTTACCTCTTTCTGCACCTCTTACTTAGAGGTAGTTTTAATCCTCCTGCCCTATTATGTAATAGGGCCTTACAGGAAAGGTCATGTCAATCACAGGGGTACCCCAATCCATAGTGTACCCTAGTGTATATAGGTGTTTTCACTGTATTCAAAGTGTCTTTTAGCATACCACTGGCTCCGTGCCAGATTAGTCAGAGTCAGTTACCACAAATTTGGGGCACAGGATGCCTTTGCAACAAGGCTTCTTTCTGCACCTCTGTTGGTTCTTTCTGCATATCTCTTGCTTCTTTCTGCACCTTTCTTTGTCTTTCTGGACTTCTGTTGCCTCTTTCTGCACATGTCCTACTTCTTTAAGGATAGCTAAAAATTAGCATTTAAAAAACCTTTGAAATTCAATGAAAAAACATAGGTTTCAGGGACATTATAGTTAGGAATTAGCATTTAAAAAAAAACTGAAATTCACTGAAAAAAACATAGGTTTCAGGGACGTTATAGTTAGAAATGAGCATTTCAAAAACCTTTGAAATTCACTGGAAAAAAAAAAGATTTCAGGGTCGTTCTAGTTAGAAATCAGCATTTAAAAACCCTTGAAATTCACTGAAAAAACCATAGGTTTCACAGACTTTATAAATAGAAATTAGCATTTAAAAAACCTTAGAAATTCTCTGAAAAAAAAACGGGTTTCAGGGACATTATACTTAGTTGGACATTTCACTCGTACAAAACCAGAGAAATTTGGTTGTTATAATTAGTTGAGCTAACTATAACTTGCGCCCCTGCAATGCACTGCTTATGACGTAACTTTATACATCATTCATGACATGGTCAGTGACATCACAGATGACATCACTGATGATAACTCAAATGACATCACTGATGACATCATGTGATAATCTGATGCACCTCCTCACACCCTAATATAACTTTTTGATACACCCACTCTAAAATACAGACTACCATTTTCGAAACCATAGACACACCAATACCAGTTACTACACACCCACTCATTGATTCCTAGGTCTACACACACATCAACTCATTCACCCATACAGTCACTCATACATGCAGTCACTCATCAATACTGCACTATCATATGCACTCACCCACCTATACAGACACTCACACACTGCCACTCATCCATAGAATTACTCACACTCCAAGTCAGTCATGCAAAGAATCAATCATTCTCCCATTTACTCACCTATATAGTTATACACACACAACCTCACTTATTCATACAGATACTAACACATACTTAGAGCTCCATTAGAACTGCGGGTGGAGTTTGTTCGCCCGCCATACCCTCGGGAAACGGGATCGCCCGCCGAGGGTTAGGCGGTCCCGCACTCCCGATTAGTATGCGCCGCCACACTGGCGGGCGCATGGTGCATCTGCAACATTGCAGCAGGCGGTGCAGAGAGCACCGTCCGCCGCAATGCCACAGAGGCAGGTTGTGTGTTTCAATTGACAACATGACAGGCACCGCGTGGTGCCTGCCACGTTGTGCATTGAAAGGCAGGGGGGTACCATAAGTACCCCCCATGTGTACCGCCCACTGCCCCTCAGAGTCCCTGGGGGCCCGCACTGGGCCCCCGCAAGCAGACTCCGCATGCATTTCTGGGGAGGCATTGCAGCCACGGAAAGTAATGTTCCCACACACATTCTAATATGGTACACCGCTACCATATTGAACCCTTTTCTGCCCAGTCGACTTATCGACCAGGTGGAAATGCGTTAGATGGTCTTTCCGTCTGCCGAAGACCCACCCAACCATTGTAATATGATGGGGGGCTTTGCTGCAAGGATGGCGGGTGGATCAGCCCGCCGGGCCAGCGGTGACTACTGTCGACCCGGTGGGGGCAATCCACCAGCCATCTTAATTGGGCCCTCTCTTATACTATCACTGATACAAGATTACACTCATCCATACAGCCACTCTCACAAGCACTCACTATCACATTAAGGGCCAGATGTAGGAGGCCATTTACCGACCGGTAAATGGGTATTTGGTATGCAGGGGGAAAATTTTACAGATTCGGTAAATTTACCGAATCGGTAAATTTACCGATTCTGTAAAATACCGAATCGGTATTTTTACCGATTTGGTACCGTCCAGATGTAGGTGGGACTCTTCAGAGTCCCTAAGGCCTTACAGATTCGGTATTTTAACACCCAATCCAATTGGGTGGTAAAATACCGAATCCAGGTGTGCATGCACATGTGTGCATGCACACCTAGCCATGTGACAGACAGACATGCCCTTAGGGCATGTCTGTGTGCCACATGGCACACATGCCTGTCTTTGGGGTGCTAGAGGATGTCAAAGTGACACCCCCTGCACACTTGCTGGAATCGGTATTTACCGGATCGGTAAATACCGATTCGGTATTGCCCATTGATTCCTTTGGGCTTCAAGGCCCATAGGAATCAATGGGCATTACCGAATCGGTATTTACAGAATCGGTAAATACCGAATCTTAACGATTCGGTATTTACCGATTCTGAAATACCTACATCCGCCCCCCTCTATTTTACCACTTCTTAAATACCGAATCAGTAAAATTCGGTATTTAAGAAGTGGTAAATAAGAATTACCTACATCTAGCCCATAGTGATTTATTTACTCCAACACTCATATATACTGCCTTTCACATATGTAGTTACTCACACATGTACCACTGAGACATCCATTCACTCACCAACACACCCATACACACACTCACCAACCCACAGAGCCCTTCACAGATGCACTCTTGAACCCATACACCAAGTGAATCGCCCACTCACACAATCTATGGACAGAGTCACATACCCCCACCCACCCACACAGACTCTCAGGCACCCATACAGATACTCAGACAAGCAATCATATAACCCATATAGACACTCACGTAGTTATTTACCAACCCATGCAGCCGCTTACACACCAACTGACAGACTGATACTGACATTCACCAAGTTTAGTCACTAACCCATGCATTCAGTAAGACATGATTAATCACTCACTTATATAGTCAATCGCGCACCTACCAACTCATCCGTTCAGCCACTTGTACACCTACTCCTTCTTCAATACACCTTGGCATATATATATATATATATATATATATATATATATATATATATATATATATATATATATATATATATATATATATATATATATATATATATATATATATATATATATATATATATATATATATATATATATATATATATATATATATATATATATATATATATATATATATCCAACAAAAGCAGGTTAGCCCCAAAGTTGAAGTTAAACCACAAGAAGTTTAATCGGCATTTCAAAATTTGCATCCATTTCACAGCTTGCCAGCAGAGAAACACACAACTGCAGTCTTCGAAGATTAATGTCAGCCTGACGCGTTTCAGGATTTCCTCATCCTTTCATCAGAGGCAAAGTTCAGAGGATGTTAGCAGACAGTTTTAAACAGCGCACATTTGTAGATATTTTAAACACCTGCCTCAGTGGGCGTGTCCTTTCGCAAGGCCTTCTGGTCATTGCAGTGCCCCACATCTTCCCCTCGTGGGGCTGCCTCTAATACCTTCAATTTCGACCTGAAATAATGTTCCAAGTGGAGAGAAGTACCACACCAGGTGCACTCCGCCTTGCTTTGTAGCTGTGGAATTTATGCCTCAGACAGCACCATCCTGCGTATGGCACTGCCCTCTTCATTCCTGGCTGCAAGCAAAATGATGAGCCTGCAAGGACCCGCTTCCAGGCGGTGGGCTTAACCTCCCGGCTGGGCATCAGCCGTAAATACATCCAACAAAAGCAGGTTAGCCCCAAAGTTGAAGTTAAACCACAAGAAGTTTAATCGGCATTTCAAAATTTGCATCCATTTCACAGCTTGCCAGCAGAGAAACACACAACTGCAGTCTTCGAAGATTAATGTCAGCCTGACGCGTTTCAGGATTTCCTCATCCTTTCATCAGAGGCAAAGTTCAGAGGATGTTAGCAGACAGTTTTAAACAGCGCACATTTGTAGATATTTTAAACACCTGCCTCAGTGGGCGTGTCCTTTCGCAAGGCCTTCTGGTCATTGCAGTGCCCCACATCTTCCCCTCGTGGGGCTGCCTCTAATACCTTCAATTTCGAACTGAAATAATGTTCCAAGTGGAGAGAAGTACCACACCAGGTGCACTCCGCCTTGCTTTGTAGCTGTGGAATTTATGCCTCAGACAGCACCATCCTGCGTATGGCACTGCCCTCTTCATTCCTGGCTGCAAGCAAAATGATGAGCCTGCAAGGACCCGCTTCCAGGCGGTGGGCTTAACCTCCCGGCTGGGCATCAGCCGTAAATACATCCAACAAAAGCAGGTTAGCCCCAAAGTTGAAGTTAAACCACAAGAAGTTTAATCGGCATTTCAAAATTTGCATCCATTTCACAGCTTGCCAGCAGAGAAACACACAACTGCAGTCTTCGAAGATTAATGTCAGCCTGACGCGTTTCAGGATTTCCTCATCCTTTCATCAGAGGCAAAGTTCAGAGGATGTTAGCAGACAGTTTTAAACAGCGCACATTTGTAGATATTTTAAACACCTGCCTTTGTTGGATGTATTTACGGCTGATGCCCAGCTGTGAAATGGATGCAAATTTTGAAATGCTGATTAAACTTCTTGTGGTTTAACTTCAACTTTGGGGCTAACCTGCTTTTGTTGGATGTATTTACGGCTGATGCCCAGCCGGGAGGTTAAGCCCACCGCCTGGAAGCGGGTCCTTGCAGGCTCATCATTTTGCTTGCAGCCAGGAATGAAGAGGGCAGTGCCATACGCAGGATGGTGCTGTCTGAGGCATAAATTCCACAGCTACAAAGCAAGGCGGAGTGCACCTGGTGTGGTACTTCTCTCCACTTGGAACATTATTTCAGTTCGAAATTGAAGGTATTAGAGGCAGCCCCACGAGGGGAAGATGTGGCGCACTGCAATGACCAGAAGGCCTTGCGAAAGGACACGCCCACTGAGGCAGGTGTTTAAAATATCTACAAATGTGCGCTGTTTAAAACTGTCTGCTAACATCCTCTGAACTTTGCCTCTGATGAAAGGATGAGGAAATCCTGAAACGCGTCAGGCTGACATTAATCTTCGAAGACTGCAGTTGTGTGTTTCTCTGCTGGCAAGCTGTGAAATGGATGCAAATTTTGAAATGCCGATTAAACTTCTTGTGGTTTAACTTCAACTTTGGGGCTAACCTGCTTTTGTTGGATGTATTTACGGCTGATGCCCAGCCGGGAGGTTAAGCCCACCACCTGGAAGCGGGTCCTTGCAGGCTCATCATTTTGCTTGCAGCCAGGAATGAAGAGGGCAGTGCCATACGCAGGATGGTGCTGTCTGAGGCATAAATTCCACAGCTACAAAGCAAGGCGGAGTGCACCTGGTGTGGTACTTCTCTCCACTTGGAACATTATTTCAGTTCGAAATTGAAGGTATTAGAGGCAGCCCCACGAGGGGAAGATGTGGCGCACTGCAATGACCAGAAGGCCTTGCGAAAGGACACGCCCACTGAGGCAGGTGTTTAAAATATCTACAAATGTGCGCTGTTTAAAACTGTCTGCTAACATCCTCTGAACTTTGCCTCTGATGAAAGGATGAGGAAATCCTGAAACGCGTCAGGCTGACATTAATCTTCGAAGACTGCAGTTGTGTGTTTCTCTGCTGGCAAGCTGTGAAATGGATGCAAATTTTGAAATGCCGATTAAACTTCTTGTGGTTTAACTTCAACTTTGGGGCTAACCTGCTTTTGTTGGATGTATTTACGGCTGATGCCCAGCCGGGAGGTTAAGCCCACCGCCTGGAAGCGGGTCCTTGCAGGCTCATCATTTTGCTTGCAGCCAGGAATGAAGAGGGCAGTGCCATACGCAGGATGGTGCTGTCTGAGGCATAAATTCCACAGCTACAAAGCAAGGCGGAGTGCACCTGGTGTGGTACTTCTCTCCACTTGGAACATTATTTCAGTTCGAAATTGAAGGTATTAGAGGCAGCCCCACGAGGGGAAGATGTGGCGCACTGCAATGACCAGAAGGCCTTGCGAAAGGACACGCCCACTGAGGCAGGTGTTTAAAATATCTACAAATGTGCGCTGTTTAAAACTGTCTGCTAACATCCTCTGAACTTTGCCTCTGATGAAAGGATGAGGAAATCCTGAAACGCGTCAGGCTGACATTAATCTTCGAAGACTGCAGTTGTGTGTTTCTCTGCTGGCAAGCTGTGAAATGGATGCAAATTTTGAAATGCCGATTAAACTTCTTGTGGTTTAACTTCAACTTTGGGGCTAACCTGCTTTTGTTGGATGTATTCACGGCTGATGCCCAGCCGGGAGGTTAAGCCCACCGCCTGGAAGCGGGTCCTTGCAGGCTCATCATTTTGCTTGCAGCCAGGAATGAAGAGGGCAGTGCCATACGCAGGATGGTGCTGTCTGAGGCATAAATTCCACAGCTACAAAGCAAGGCGGAGTGCACCTGGTGTGGTACTTCTCTCCACTTGGAACATTATTTCAGTTCGAAATTGAAGGTATTAGAGGCAGCCCCACGAGGGGAAGATGTGGCGCACTGCAATGACCAGAAGGCCTTGCGAAAGGACACGCCCACTGAGGCAGGTGTTTAAAATATCTACAAATGTGCGCTGTTTAAAACTGTCTGCTAACATCCTCTGAACTTTGCCTCTGATGAAAGGATGAGGAAATCCTGAAACGCGTCAGGCTGACATTAATCTTCGAAGACTGCAGTTGTGTGTTTCTCTGCTGGCAAGCTGTGAAATGGATGCAAATTTTGAAATGCCGATTAAACTTCTTGTGGTTTAACTTCAACTTTGGGGCTAACCTGCTTTTGTTGGATGTATTTACGGCTGATGCCCAGCCGGGAGGTTAAGCCCACCACCTGGAAGCGGGTCCTTGCAGGCTCATCATTTTGCTTGCAGCCAGGAATGAAGAGGGCAGTGCCATACGCAGGATGGTGCTGTCTGAGGCATAAATTCCACAGCTACAAAGCAAGGCGGAGTGCACCTGGTGTGGTACTTCTCTCCACTTGGAACATTATTTCAGTTCGAAATTGAAGGTATTAGAGGCAGCCCCACGAGGGGAAGATGTGGCGCACTGCAATGACCAGAAGGCCTTGCGAAAGGACACGCCCACTGAGGCAGGTGTTTAAAATATCTACAAATGTGCGCTGTTTAAAACTGTCTGCTAACATCCTCTGAACTTTGCCTCTGATGAAAGGATGAGGAAATCCTGAAACGCGTCAGGCTGACATTAATCTTCGAAGACTGCAGTTGTGTGTTTCTCTGCTGGCAAGCTGTGAAATGGATGCAAATTTTGAAATGCCGATTAAACTTCTTGTGGTTTAACTTCAACTTTGGGGCTAACCTGCTTTTGTTGGATGTATTTACGGCTGATGCCCAGCCGGGAGGTTAAGCCCACCGCCTGGAAGCGGGTCCTTGCAGGCTCATCATTTTGCTTGCAGCCAGGAATGAAGAGGGCAGTGCCATACGCAGGATGGTGCTGTCTGAGGCATAAATTCCACAGCTACAAAGCAAGGCGGAGTGCACCTGGTGTGGTACTTCTCTCCACTTGGAACATTATTTCAGTTCGAAATTGAAGGTATTAGAGGCAGCCCCACGAGGGGAAGATGTGGCGCACTGCAATGACCAGAAGGCCTTGCGAAAGGACACGCCCACTGAGGCAGGTGTTTAAAATATCTACAAATGTGCGCTGTTTAAAACTGTCTGCTAACATCCTCTGAACTTTGCCTCTGATGAAAGGATGAGGAAATCCTGAAACGCGTCAGGCTGACATTAATCTTCGAAGACTGCAGTTGTGTGTTTCTCTGCTGGCAAGCTGTGAAATGGATGCAAATTTTGAAATGCCGATTAAACTTCTTGTGGTTTAACTTCAACTTTGGGGCTAACCTGCTTTTGTTGGATGTATTCACGGCTGATGCCCAGCCGGGAGGTTAAGCCCACCGCCTGGAAGCGGGTCCTTGCAGGCTCATCATTTTGCTTGCAGCCAGGAATGAAGAGGGCAGTGCCATACGCAGGATGGTGCTGTCTGAGGCATAAATTCCACAGCTACAAAGCAAGGCGGAGTGCACCTGGTGTGGTACTTCTCTCCACTTGGAACATTATTTCAGTTCGAAATTGAAGGTATTAGAGGCAGCCCCACGAGGGGAAGATGTGGCGCACTGCAATGACCAGAAGGCCTTGCGAAAGGACACGCCCACTGAGGCAGGTGTTTAAAATATCTACAAATGTGCGCTGTTTAAAACTGTCTGCTAACATCCTCTGAACTTTGCCTCTGATGAAAGGATGAGGAAATCCTGAAACGCGTCAGGCTGACATTAATCTTCGAAGACTGCAGTTGTGTGTTTCTCTGCTGGCAAGCTGTGAAATGGATGCAAATTTTGAAATGCCGATTAAACTTCTTGTGGTTTAACTTCAACTTTGGGGCTAACCTGCTTTTGTTGGATGTATTTACGGCTGATGCCCAGCCGGGAGGTTAAGCCCACCGCCTGGAAGCGGGTCCTTGCAGGCTCATCATTTTGCTTGCAGCCAGGAATGAAGAGGGCAGTGCCATACGCAGGATGGTGCTGTCTGAGGCATAAATTCCACAGCTACAAAGCAAGGCGGAGTGCACCTGGTGTGGTACTTCTCTCCACTTGGAACATTATTTCAGTTCGAAATTGAAGGTATTAGAGGCAGCCCCACGAGGGGAAGATGTGGCGCACTGCAATGACCAGAAGGCCTTGCGAAAGGACACGCCCACTGAGGCAGGTGTTTAAAATATCTACAAATGTGCGCTGTTTAAAACTGTCTGCTAACATCCTCTGAACTTTGCCTCTGATGAAAGGATGAGGAAATCCTGAAACGCGTCAGGCTGACATTAATCTTCGAAGACTGCAGTTGTGTGTTTCTCTGCTGGCAAGCTGTGAAATGGATGCAAATTTTGAAATGCCGATTAAACTTCTTGTGGTTTAACTTCAACTTTGGGGCTAACCTGCTTTTGTTGGATGTATTTACGGCTGATGCCCAGCCGGGAGGTTAAGCCCACCGCCTGGAAGCGGGTCCTTGCAGGCTCATCATTTTGCTTGCAGCCAGGAATGAAGAGGGCAGTGCCATACGCAGGATGGTGCTGTCTGAGGCATAAATTCCACAGCTACAAAGCAAGGCGGAGTGCACCTGGTGTGGTACTTCTCTCCACTTGGAACATTATTTCAGTTCGAAATTGAAGGTATTAGAGGCAGCCCCACGAGGGGAAGATGTGGCGCACTGCAATGACCAGAAGGCCTTGCGAAAGGACACGCCCACTGAGGCAGGTGTTTAAAATATCTACAAATGTGCGCTGTTTAAAACTGTCTGCTAACATCCTCTGAACTTTGCCTCTGATGAAAGGATGAGGAAATCCTGAAACGCGTCAGGCTGACATTAATCTTCGAAGACTGCAGTTGTGTGTTTCTCTGCTGGCAAGCTGTGAAATGGATGCAAATTTTGAAATGCCGATTAAACTTCTTGTGGTTTAACTTCAACTTTGGGGCTAACCTGCTTTTGTTGGATATATATATATATATATGAAACCAAATGCAGTCTCCCACATCACCGCAACCGCGAATACAGAGACCATGCAAATCCAGCGTATTTCTTTGGCACACATTTTTTATTCAAATAGAGCCACTAAATCCGACGCTTTTCGGGCCTCCGCCATTGCTCACAGATCGTCAGTTAATGCGTTTCTCACCATTTAAATACATTTTTTTTCCCTTCAACTTTTTTTGTTTTTCCAACCCATTTTTTTCCATTACACCCCATGTGATCATAGAAATGAAGGACATACTACAAGCTACAGACCTAGCAGTCTTGTTTCATTCCGTTTTCACCCTCCTGTTTTTTTGTCAAGATTCTAAAAACTTTATACATAATATAATCCTTGCAAAACACATAAAAGCCTATTTCACATAGAGTTTAGTTAACATATCCAAGTAAACTGTATAAATAAAGTTTATTCAAGAGACGGGGTTTGTAATTATCATAAAGAATCTTTTGCAACTCCACTAATTTATAAATACCTGCTTAAATGCAATAACCCAAGAAAAACCATTGAAACTATTATCTGTTTCAAAGAATGATATCAGTTTACAGAGTTTGCCATATGGCAAAATATAGTGACATCTGATATGGTACAGATTGTCCATCACTATGTTGGCACCGTAAAGTGTAAAGTATCACAAATAACATGTGCAAATAGCATGTCTATCTGGATGTGCAAATTACGCAAACAAAAGTGCATGGTATTGATGTGCAAATTACGCAATAAAGTGCTAAAGTGTACATAAACAATTCATGTGCAAATAATCACAATCAAGAACATTTTGTTTTGTAAACAATACCACTCATATAATTATATTGATACTAACACTATCTCTGCATCAGATCTCTGCATAAATGCATATTGGGATAACGTCTCCAAAAATGAGATGTAGGATATATTTAGGCATGGAATATATATAAGATTTAGACAAGAGGGTAACATAGAAACAAGTGGGCAATGTCAGTGCTAAATTGTGTATGTCCAAAGATAAAAAGTGCATATATAATAGCTACTATCAAAAAGTGGAAAAGGAGAAAAATGAAAATAAAAACAATGAAAATAGTTTAATAGGTAATGTTGTTTTCAGAAATTCAATATCATTGAGGCAGTAGGACAGAAAACTCCATCCTAAAACGGCAAAAATGGACTAAAATCAAATCAAAGAAAAACGTGCAGATCCTCTGTAGTATTCAACCCGTTGGGGAATTTACTGTCCAACTCTAAAATCATTTGAGACTCAAGTCTCCTAAGCATTCTATCTCTGTCACCACCTCTGCGCGGTTTCGGAACCGAAGCGATGACATAGTAGTTAAGACACTGCAAGTTGTTGTTATGTATGGCTTTGAAGTGCCTGGCCACAGGGTACGCCCCATCATTATTAACGATGGCTCGTAGATGCTGGAGAATCCTGACATGCACCTGTAGCTTAGTACTGCCTACATACCTAAGGCCACAGGTGCATGTCAGGACGTAAACTGCATATTCTGTTTTGAAGTTAAATGAACCCCTGATGTTGGACATATTTGGGTTGAAAGGAGTGGAGTATTGGGTAGTATTTACCCCAAATATACAGGCTCTGCAACTGGAGCAGCGTGTAAATCCCAGCCGGGATTTTAACCACATTTCTTTTTACCAAGCCCCGGAAAGTCTCGGCTTATCTGAGTTCTAAAAGAGTGTCCCTTCCGATAAGTAATAATAGGGCCATCTGGCAATCTGGGCGACAGAACCAAATCAGTTTTCAAAATGGGCCAACTTTGCTTGATAATGGACCTGATCTTTCTCTCCTGTCGGTTAAAGGTGGAAATTAGCCTAGGAGCTTGGTCATTAAGGTTGGCATCCACTTCCAAAGGGACATTGTCAGTGGGTGCCAAAAGTGATTCACGGGATCTAGCATTAGTTTTGTGGACGGCCTGTTTGAGTATGGATTCCTTGTATCCCCTTTGTCTAAATCTGTCTAAGGCTTCAGCTGTAGTTGAGGCCAGATTTTTCTCTGTGCTACAGATACGTTTGTGTCTGAGGAGCTCGCCAAAGGGAATATTATTAATCACATGCCTGGGATGAGCAATGCTGGCATGAAGAGTGTTATTGCCAGCAGTGCTCTTTCTGTGGAGTTTGGTGGCCAAGTGCCCTTCATGGACAAATACTTTTACATCAAGGAATTCTGCTTCCAACATATTGATAGCAGATGTGAATCTAAGATTCTCTTGATTGATATTAATAGTAGTTACAAAGGCATTGGCATGGTCCATATCCCCCTTCCACAAAACAAAAACATTGTCGATATAACGCATCCATTGTATCACATGCTCATTAAAATTGGCACCATGTGTGCGCTTAAGGACCTGCTCCTCCCACCAGCCTACGTGAAGACAAGCATTGCTGGGGGAGAAGCAGGCCCCGATCGCCACACCTCGTTTCTGGAGATAAATATCCTTGCCAAACATGAAAAAATTATTGTTAAGATACCATGTTGTTAATTCAATAATCATTTTGTTATGGTTATAACAGTCAATAGGTCTTGTTCCCAGAAAGTATTCAAGAGCCTTTAGACCAGTTTCACGTACAATACTCGTATAGAGCGATTCAATGTCTAAAGTAATGAATAGTACATCTTCAGTCCAAGGAACACCCTTTTATTTTTCTGAGAAAATCTCTGGTGTCTTTAATATAAGTTGGCAGATCTTTTACTAAGTCTTGCAGAAAGTAATCGATATACTCTGTAATGTGTTCTGCAACATCAGAGATTGCTGAGATAATAGGACGGCCAGGAACTGGAACCACTTTTTTATGCACCTTGGGAAGAAGGTATAGCTTAGGTAGAACAGAGTTTGAGTTTGAGTTTGAGTTTAAAATATTTGTAGAGCGCACGTACACCTGGTGGTTTCATGGCGCTATGAAGTACTGGGCCCACAAGGGCGGGGGGGTCGGGGAGGAGGGGGAGAGTAGGACAATTATGATGGGAAGGCCTTGGAAAAGAGCAAGGTTTTAAGCGATTTGCAGAAATGAGGGTATTGAGTGGGAGATCTAAGGTGGGCGGGGAGGGAGTTCCAAAAGGCAGGGGCAAGTGTGGAAAATTTGGTGCCCCCCCACTTTTTACGCCTAAAGCGGGGAACTGTCAGCAATTGTTGAGGGGATGAGCGTAAGTCCCTGACGGGGGCGTAGGCTTTGATGTCCGAGGAGATGAACGCAGGAGCTGCGCCAGCCCGAGCTTGGAAGGTGATACATCCGATTTTGAACTGAACTCGTTCTCGAATAGGGAGCCAGTGCAGGGACTTCAAGAGTGGAGTGACGTGGTGGAATTTGGCCAGATTGTGGACCAGGCGGGCAGCCTGGTTTTGGACCAGTTGTAATCGGCGGATGCTGTAGGCGGGCATGCCGCAGTATAGTGCGTTGCCATAGTCTAGGCGAGAGATTACCATCGCCAGGACAATGAGTTTCAGGGCAGAGAAGAAAAAGAAGCGGGAGACTTTGCGGATAGTGCGGAGTGAAAGGAAGGAGGAGGAAACCATGGCGCTGACCTGGGAGTGTAAAGTGGGTTGGTCGTTCAGTTTGATCCCTAGAGTTTTCACGGAGCAAGAGGGGGAAGGGGAGGGACCTAGGGAAGCGGGCCAGAAAAGCGGGGTCCAGGGACTGGAGCAACCACCTGTCAGAACTAGCTCAGTTTTGTCTGGGTTTAACTTCAGGTGGTTGTGATTCATCCAGTCCCGGATGAAAATCATAATGGACTGGAAATTCGCCATAGAATCAGGGGAGGGGGACAAAGTAAAAATAAGCTGGAGATCATCTGCGTAATTGTAGACGGAGACCTCCATTTGCTGAAGAGCGAAGATGAGAGGGGCTATGTACAAATTAAATAAAAGAGGAGAGAGGGAAGAGCCCTGGGGGACCCCACATTGCACCTTCCGGAAGTCCGCCAAGTAGTCGCCCAAGCGGACAGCCTGGGTGCGGTCCGTCAGGAAGGAGGACAGCCAGACACGAGCAGAGCCACCGACCCCCGCCGCTCAGACACGAGAGAGTAAGATGGAGTGATCAACCATGTCAAAAGCGGGGGAGAGGTCGAGGAGTACCAGGGCCTGGGGGTGGTTAGTGTTCATACCTTCTCTGAGATTGTCAAGGACCGATAACACTACGGACTCCGTGGAGTGTGCGGGGCGAAACCCGGCCTGATGGGGGGCTAGCACTCCATTTTCCTCCACAAAGGTACTGAGAGCTCTGGTGACATGGCGCTCCAGGACCTTCCCTAGGAAGGGCAGCAATGAGATGGGGCGATAGTTAACGAGAGCGGAGGGGTCGGCGCCAGGAAATTCCACATGTAGAAATTCAAATTCTTGCTTGGATAACATCCCTTCTCTCTTGCATTTGTGTAGTAGTTTTCTAAGTGAATCTTTTGCCTCATTGTAATGTTTCGCAGTTGTCTTCGTGTAGCACGAACAGTCATTTAACTGGTGCATGGCTTCCACAATGTAGTCACTTTGAGGCCAAACCACCACGTTTCCACCTTTATCTGCAGTGGTAATAATTATTTTGTGTTCATTGTTCAATTTCTTGATTAGAGATTCATAAACCTGTTCATGTTTACTTTTGTACCTTCTTCTGTGTTTCACTTTATGATAGAGTTGTTTGAGGTCCTCCACAACAACGTCATGGAAAGTATCGATCGAGTCTCTGGGCATATTGGGTGTAAACCATGATTTAGGTTTAAAAGGGCTGATATTATCCTCAATTTGTACGATGGATGCCGCCCTCAATTCCTCCTGTGTCGATGCTAAGTCCACACCCGCCGTATTGTTTTGTGCAAGTTGTTGCATGCTAAGAAACACTTTTGTATCCATCGCTGGGAGTAAAGGATTATTTAAAGTGTTCGAATTGTCTTTCTTTGCCTCAGTTTCTCTAAGACCATCTTTGATTTTGAAAAATTTGAGTAACTTCAATTTCCGTAGGTAGCAGAAAATATCAACTCGGGTCTTAGTGTAGTTAAAGTCCGAGATTGGACAATATGTAAGACCGAGGCTAAGCAGTTGTTTTTCTGCCTCGGTTAATGTGATTGTAGATAAATTGATGATAGCATTATCTTTTATTGTTTTTTGCGCCAATATTGCCTTTTTGGCTTTTTGATTAACTTTCTGCTTTTTGCGGCGCTCGCATCTTCTGTTGCTGTCTCTTGACTTTTTTTCTGCTGCTGAGTTCGTGGTTTTAGTATTTGAAGGCGATCCGACACTAAAAAACTCAACCTCGTCTCCTAAATCCAGTATTTTTGAATTTGCCCCCATGCTTGCAGATCCACCTTCATCTGACGATAAGCCACTAGTCATTGACTCATTATCACTGTTATCCATAATTGTATCCAGATTGGTGGATGTAGAGGCTCCCATTTGATTAGCTGGTTTGCTTTGTTGATTTTGTATATATATAAAACATATTTAAACTTTACAGAAACACACAGTCACTGGATGATGTCATCAGTGATGTCACTGACCATGTCATGAATGATGTAATATGTGACGTCATCAGAAGAGTATTGCGGGGGCATAGTTAGCTCAACTAACTATAACAACCGCATTTCTCTGGTTTTGTGTGAGTGAAATGTTCAACTAACTATAACATCCCTGAAACCTGTGTAACTATAACGTCCCTGAAACCTGTGGTTTTGCAGTGAAAATATATATATGGCAGTTAACATCTACTCAGGCTGTTGTATGTTACGAGTGAACTTAAGAAACTGCATTAGATTGTGTTGTGGGTACAAAGGAGGTATGCAACCCTGTGTATGCTGAATTTTCCATCATGTCTGTTTTATAATTTGAATAACAATTTGACCTTACAAATAGTTTAGTGTGGTTATACCCGGGCTAAATATAAGTGATTTAGTGTCAGCATGTCACCTCTGTTTGTTATTTATTATAGTATGATGTATAGGCAATATGAAGCGTATCTACGTGACCAGCGTGATGTTTAATATATGGCCTCGATATTTGGCTAGTGTATAGCAACATGAAAATGTTTGGTTTGTTTTATTATGCTGGTGTTCTGTTACATTGAATTTGCTGCACTTTAGTGGTGTGAGTAGGGCAAAGCGCACATGGACAACTGTTGAGGCATCACGATTTGCTTTCATCATTTATGATGTTAATAGCCACAAAGTACAGAATTTATATGGAATGTATTTTTACGTAATTGTTCACCAGATTTTAAATGTAACATTTAATTTAATCAAATTTCAGTTAACGAAGTAACTTTTTTATGTTTACAATCATGGTATAAAGGTTACAATCAAAATTGCGCCCATTAGATTGAGAAAGGCTGCTGTGACAGGCGAAACCAGACTCTCGGTTCTGGGTTGGAGGAGGCTTAATTCAATAAAAAAGCCTTTACCTTTATGGTTCTCGTGTGTGTGCTCTTTTTCCTGCAGTGGAGTTGAGATTTCTTTGACACATATTACATCTCACATGACATGGTCAGTGACGTCACTGATGACATCTCAAATGACATCACTGATGAAATCACTCATGACATCATCCAGTAAATGCATATTTCTGTAAAGTTTAAATATTTTTCATATATATCTATGCCAAGATGTATTGAAGAATGAGTGGATTTATATGTGCCTGAATGGATTATTTAGTAGGTGCATGACTGACTGTATAAGTGAGTGATTAAACATGTCTTACTGAATGCATTGGTTAGTGAGTAAACAGTGTGAAAGTCTGTGTTAGTCTCTCAGTGGGTGTGTAAGTGGCTGCATGGGTTGGTGAGTAGCTAAATGAGTGTCCATATGGGTTATTGATTTGTTTTCTGAGTATCTGTATGGGTGCCTGAGTGTCTGTGTGGGTGGGTGAGGGGTGTGTGACTGTGCATAGATGTCTGAGTGAGTGATTCACTGGTTATATGGATTCAAAAGTGCATCTGGGAATGGCTATATGGCTGAGTTAGTGTCTGTATGGGTGTGTTGCTGAGTGAATGAATGTCTCAGTGGTATATGTGTGAGTAACTGCATATATTTTAAGGCAGTATATGTGAGTTTTGGAGTATATAAATGACTATATGGGAGTAAGTTATTTGAAGAGTGGGTGTATAAATGTGCGTCTGCTTGTATCAGTGATCATATAAGACTGTAAGTATTTGTTAGTATCTGCATATATAAGTGATGTGGTGTGTGTATAAATAACTTAGTTGGTGTGTATAATTGTATACATGAGTAAATGGGTATGCGATTGATTCTTTTCATGACTGACTAGGTGTGTGAGGAACTCTATGGATGAGTGGTGGAGTGTGACTGTATGTATACATATATGAGTGTATATTGTAGCACTGAATTGATGAGTAACTGCATGTATAAGTGACTGGATGTGTGTGTAGACCTAGGAAATAGTGGGTGGTAGTTAGAATCTGGCATTGCAGTGTGTATGGTTTCAAACATAGTAGTCTGTATTTTAGTGTGGGTGTATCAAAGTTTAAATTAGAGCATCAGTATGTGCATTAGATTATCACGTGGATGATGTCAGCAGTGATGTCATTTGAGATGTCATCAGTGATGTCATTAGTGATGTCACTGACCATGTCATGAGTGATGTAATATGTGACGTCATCAGCAGTGCATTGCGGGCACACGAGTTATGGTTAGCTCAACTAACTATAACGGGCAAATTTATCTGGTTTTATATGAGTCAAATGTCCAACTTACTATAACGTTCGTGAAACCTATGGTTTTTAGTGAATTTCAAAGGTTTTTTAAATGCTAATTCCTAACTATAATGTCGGTAAAACCTATGTTTTTTTCAGTGAATTTCAAAAGTTTTTAAATCTTAATTTCATATTTTAATATTTATAAAACCTATATTTTTTCAATTTTTTTTGTAATGTTTTGGAACTCTATTATCCTTTTTTTGTAACTTAAAAAATCATGTAATCTTCAAAAAAAGATTTTTTTAAATAAAACTGGAGTCCCGTACCAGTAGTGTACCAAGCTCCATCAGCACGCGAATCCTATCCACCATATTGCTAAACTTATAAATGATGCGCATTTCAAAACCAACGGGTTTGTGGCACCGCGTCCCATGTAACATCATATACGTATGAGGTTGCGCCAGCTGCTACTTTGGTATGCAAGGGGTACGCAATACCAAGCCACGCGTTACGTCATGTACGTATGGGGTCGCGCCCGCTGCGCATTGCATATGCGGCAAGTGCAAGCTGACAGGCCCTGTGTTACGTCATAGACGCAAGGTGTTGCGCCGGGTAATCCATTCCCTCATTGTTTTTTATGTCTCAAAACTATATCTGAATAAGTTTAAAGTGTATATGAGAGCAAGCGATAATCTAAAATATTTTAAACATTTATTTATTTCTAACTGTAATAAATTGATATTATGGTGGATATATTTTCTCAAAATCATGTCAGGTGCGGCCTCCTTCCGCGCTTGGTGCGCGATTGCCATGTGACCTTAAAAAAAGCATTTGATTGGTTCATAACATTTCCCATTGTAACAGTTGGAGGACCCCACCCATTTTAGTCATTCTCTCTACAGCGTTTGATGAGACGCCTCTTTTGCTTATAGAGCTTTTTTGAAAAAGTTGTTTGCTGTGTACACATATCTTATACTACACACAACATGCAAAGATCCTCTTGATCAATATTCATGTTCTGTACAGTAGCCTTCCACATGTGATGGCCATGCATCTGAAACGCTACATCAAAAAACAAATGTGTGTTACACAATGCCCCTTGTGTGTGTTTGTGCAGATTATTTGCTGCCTTTATACCTGGGTATTGGTGGCTCGAAGGGGTATCATCAGCCATGGGCAGAGTGCATATCCTAGAGCACATGTGACAAACCGTAAAGAGTAATGTGTAGATTTGTGTTGCAGTATGCTCTGTTGTCAGGCTTTACCAGTATAGTAGTGTGTCATATGTGAGACTTTCAGATTCACATTTGACATGCATTGCTTGACTGTAATGAGCGTTATCACTGTGTACGACGTAGCCTCACTGCTGATCCTCCCTCCATCCGAGCATATTTACATGTGTGCGTTTCGCGATAGCAACACTTTCAATAATACCGCACACCATTGACATGCGTGACTGAATATATCCACATGCTTGACAAAGACATGTGATGTTGGCCATTCAATTTTTTTGGACAGCATCTCATTAGCAATAGTTCTCACCCTCCCGGTACATACTACATTAATGTAAATTGCGGATTGCGTGACGTCAAAACTGCAACAGGGACACACACATAAGTACACTTCCCGGCCATGCAGAAACAGAACAACGCCCAGGTCCCCGGAATAATTATTCACACCCCTACGCTGACCTGGCGTATGCAAGCTCAGCCCACTTTCCGTATGTATAAATAGGATAACAAAGACACCACATGTCCCAGTTCTTCCACACTGCCTCAGGTGATATGGCCGCATCCACCTCGCATATCACAAAAAAGGAATCCATGAGGTGTACACCATCCTGGCAATCAAAATTCCATCGAATTGTGAACCCTGCTGGGCATAGTGTTTGGACACACAACACTGACAGCAGGTGAGCAGTGCGGCCTGGGTGCACAGGCGCTGCAAATTAGCGCAGTGCAGCAGAAGGGGTGGGGTGCATCAGCCTGGATGCGCAGGTGCGAACAAGCGTTATTGCTGTGCATAACGATGTGATCTCTCACCTCATTCAGTCACATCTCTGTCTCATTTTACGGGACCGTACTGTAGGCCTGAGCCAGCGGGCAGTGCTGCCCTACAGACATGCGTTGGGGCACTGTAGTGAGCTGATTACTAAGTGTACATGCACACAGGCTTCTGCCACTGCATTACAGCCACACATTATGCTTCTAGCATGCGCTCTGTTCCTTTGTATGTGAACGTTGGCATAACATATTATTATTCAACCTTCTGTATTCTTGTGCACTCCAAGTTTCTGCAATTAAGCAGAGTGTGGGGGAAGGGGCTGGGGTGCAGCAGCCTGGGTGCACAGGTGCAGGCAAACAATGTTGCTGTAGATAATAAAGTAACTCTGGCCCCATTCATATCTCTGTTTCATTTTAAGGACTTGCTGGACCGCACTCTTTCTCGCGGACCCCAGCATTCCAGACACGCGGGTAATGGGAGGTGAAGAGTGAGGGCTGGGTGCAGTAGGCTGACGATCTGTCTCCTCCTCCCTCTGTTCTTTTGACTTTCCCTCCCCTTCTCCCTTTCACCCACTCACTCTCTGTCCCATTCTCACTTTCTTCCTTTCATTCTGACTACCCTTCTTTTTCCCTTGGACATGGCACACATACTTATGTTTCTTTTTTGTCTTGCACGTTTTGTACGCTGCTTCCGGAGGAGTCCCACCCACTTATTTCATGTTATATTGTTGTTTGTTCGAATAAAGTTGCGTTTCCATTTATTTGTGTTGTTTTAATAAACGGTTATTTTTTTTTACTAATAAATAAGTGAGTGTATGGGTCTTCTGTTTCTGACAACACTTGTCTAGTTTATTGTGAAAATCGTCAGTTGATAGGAGGTTATGAGGGAAAACATTTGTAATTTTGTGGTGCACCCACCAAACATAAACCAGCAGACTATATACCTAAATGAAACCTGGATAATTCTACAACTGCAAGGGTTCTATGAGTGTATCACTTTATAACACGATGAGTACTGCCCGTGTCATTACAGAACCAATAAGGCACTGCCTAGGGCCACAGAGGCTTTAGGGACTGGCGAGGCCCACCCTGCATATTTAAGTAAAGCCCTGGAAGGTGGCGATCCCCGGACTTGAGTTGGCCTCGAAGCCAGCCGAACAATTAGTAAACAATACCCCGGGACGTGGTGATCTCCTATTCTGCGAAACGTCTCTGTGCCCTGCCGTGCCTAATTTACATGTGAGATTAAGGTCCCCAGTACTGCGGGACCCCTCAATCTAATAATAGGATTGGCCCCGGAACATTACCCACCAGGGGGCTCATTTAAAGGAAAGGGTGAGCCCCCCTAAAAAAATGTCTCTCCATTTTGACCATCCAGATCCGCTTGATTGAAGTGATATGAGGTTTTCCTACTCTCGCTTCAACAAGGCAAACAAGGATTTTCTATCACTGGCTGGAAGTCATGCTCCCGTCCTGTAATAGCAAACATAAATGTCCCGCAGATGCACACCACAGGACATTGTATGAGCTGTGTCTGGGAGGTGGTGCTCCATAGGGCCATGATGCATTGGTTACTGCATAGCTACAGAATTAGTTTAAACGCATACTAACACTTCTTGCACACGTGTAGTACAGCAACCGGAGTGTAGTGAAGAGACAGAGGAAGCCCAAAATCAAACAATATAAATCCTACGAGAGGTCAGATGACATAGTTCGATTAACCGACAACCCTGGGATGAGTAGAAACAGCTTCACAAAAAAACGGGTCTTCAGCAGAACGCAAGGAAGCTCATAGTATGGAGTAGTGTGGCTCACTGGCTAGAGGCGGCAGACCCGAGAGCAGAAGTCGGCCCGGGACCAGGGTTCGATTCCCGACGCGGCAGGGTCGTGGACCTTGGTCAGCGGACTCGATAATTCTCGCTTCGGTGCTTACTCTAATCAGGGATCACACTCGGCAACTCTGGGCATTAGCTTGCCTAATCTCCACAACGGCCCCACCAATTCCGGGGATGCCTGGCTCCACCTTGGGGACTCCCAGCAGGGACCATCCCACAGGGAAAGCCAGGACGGGTTCCCCAGAGTTATACAGCGCCGGGACGCCCCGTTGCTGGGGCAGCTGTGCGCTTTACAAGTATACTACATTTACATTTACATAATATTGGTGAGTACTGCCTTTTTACCTTCTCCCTCTCGTCGCCAAATTTATGTAGTGAAGAGGCAGACAGCAGTGGATCCGATAAGTAAATTTATTGCAGGAAAACAAGACAGCTTTAAAACCCACCAACATGACCAGACAGCAAGGCAACCGTCTTCTTCAGCACCGTATGCAAACTCCCCAGGATTCCCCTCATGGCAGTCCTACATTCCAACATTACATACTTACATTCTAGTAGCAATACATACTAACATTCTACTATGACTTTCATTGGAATACTACACATGAATGCACATGACGTTACAGCAATGAGCTCATGGTTTCATCCACAAGTCTTGAGACCAGTAGATGTGAGTAGTTCGCTTCCCACTCCCTGTATTGTATAAACGCAAACTAACACTACTTCCACAGGTATGCTAAAACACCCAGAGCACATCACTTTACAGCAATGAGCTTATGGTTTAGGCTCAAGGTTTAATCCACGAGTCTTAAGACCAGTAGGGGTGACAAGTTTGCTTCCGACTCCCTGTATAAACACATACTAACACTACTTACACAGTTATACTACACCGGCCAGTATGCTACAGCGTCCAGAGCCCATCACCTTACAGCAATCAGCTCGGTTTGATCCCCCAGTCTTCACACCGGTCGGCGTGAGTACTTCGCTTCCCACATCTAGTATACTATAAACGCATGGTAGGGGTCAGTAGTTCGCTTCCCACTCCCTGCATGTTATAAACGCCTACTAACACTACTTGCACATGTATGCTACAAAGACTAGAGCACATCACTTTACAGCAATGAGCTCACGGTTTAGACTATCTGTTTCATACCCGAGTGTAGCAGCATCTCATTGCAGCACCTTGTCACTCTGAGCAACACCGCACTTTCAGACTGGTAGGAGTGACTACTTTGCTTTGCACTCTCCCACAGAGAATACAGTGCTCCTATCCTCCTTCGTTTCAACGGAATCAAAAAATGACTGCCAACACTTCCTAGTGGCAACAGCTCGCAGCCAATAAGCAGCAAGCTTGCGCTTGTAATGCCTCAGCCAATCAGATGGTAGAATTCCCAAATATCAATATCTGTAAATTTCGATATTTCTCCAAAACTACTGAATGGAATTACACCAAATAAACAAAAGCATGTATTCTAGACCAAGTTCCTTCTCCCTGCCAAATTTGGGGTCATTACGTTCACCCATTCGACCTGTAGCCTTGTCTAAAGTTTCCTATGGAAATTGCATGGAGAAAACACATTTTTGGGAACCCCCTTTTGTGTAGCCCCCCCCTTGAAGAATCACCCCCAAACTTTGAACATATGAGCTGATTTGAACAAAGAATTAGTTTGGAAGAGTTCATGAAGATTCGCTTAGTCCCAACTATAACTACATATATATATATTCACTGAAAAAACCATAGGTTATAGACCATATATAGTTAGGAATTAGCATTTAAAAAACCTTATTTTACTCACACAAAACCATTGAAATTCCATATATAGTTAGTTGCACTAACTATATATCGCGCACCCGCAATCCACTGCTGATCATGTCACATATTACATCATTCATGACATGGTCAGTGACATCACTGATGACATCACTGATGACATCTCAAATGACATCACTGATGACATCACTGATGACAACATCCAGTGACTGTATGTTTCTGTAAAGTTAAAATATGTCTTACATATTGAAGAATGAGAGGATGTATAAGTGTCTGGATGAAGGATTTAGTAGGTGCGTGACTGACTGTATGAGTGAGTGATTAAATGTGTCTCACTGAATGCATGGGTTAGTGACTAAACTGTCTTAATTTGTGCATCATTATGTCTGTTGTGATGTAAACTGCTGCATGTGTTGATCATTAGCTATACGAGAGGCTATATGTGTTATTAATTGGTTGCCCAAGTATTTCTATGGGAGATTGAGTTTGTGTGGGGGTGGCTGGAAGGTGTGTGAGCAGTTTATTCACTAGGTGTATGAGTTCAAGAGTGCATGTGGAAACAGCTACATGGGCAGTTGACTGTGTGCATGAGTGTATTGATGAGTGAATGGATATCTCAATGCTACATGTCATAGTAAGTACATATGTAAAACACAGTACATGTGAGAGTTGGCATATATAAATAACTGTGCATGAGAGCCACTGAATGAGTGAGTGGTTGTATCGATCATTGTGAACTTGTATCAGGGATTGTATAAGAGAGTAAATATGTGTTAGTATATGTTTGAATAAGTAAGGTGTGTATAACTGTATAGTTGAAGAAATGGAGGTGAGATTGTTTCTTTGCATGACTGACTGGGTGTGTGAGTAACTCCATGGATGAGTGGCAGTGTGTGAGTGTCTGTATACACTGAGTGTATCTAAGGTTATATTAGAGTCTGAAGAGGTTTATCGTATTAGCACAAGAATGATGTCAAATGAGACGTCATCAGTGATGTCATCAGTGATGTCATTTGAGATGTCATCAGTGATGTCATCAGTGATGTCACTGACCATGTCATGAATGATGTAATATGTGACATGATCAGCAGTGGATTGCGGGTGCGCGATATATAGTTAGTGCAACTAACTATATATGGAATTTCAATGGTTTTGTGTGAGTAAAATAAGGTTTTTTAAATGCTAATTCCTAACTATATATGGTCTATAACCTATGGTTTTTTCAGTGAATTTTCAAGGTTTTGTAAATGCTAATTCCTAACTATATATGGTCTATAACCTATGGTTTTTTCAGTGAATTTAAATGGTTTTTTAATAGCAAATATCATAAGCTGTCGAATGTCAAGTACGTGGTAAGTAAAAACATTTTCGTGTTTATGCACACTGATCTGCTTTGAATGCTGCCCCCACCCCTCATTTCTATTAGGAGTACTCTCTCTTTGCAGATAGTGAAGGGTAGTTAACGCAGGCCTTTGCCCCGGTTGTAATCCGTCGTGCCTGCTTCTCTCTCCATTTGATTGATTGTTCTCTTTGGTTCATTCTCTATTTACAAACAAGCACAGAGTCGCAATACTCTGTTTAGTCTTTGCAGATAGCGAAAAATCGTGTAAAAAAACAAAAGGAATCGAGCAAAATCAGTAGGCCACTAATGGGATCTCTTTTTGACCTCCCTAAAATAGAAACATTAGGAACAACCTGTTGATAATACCAATGTGTATGTACATAAGCGGCGTTCATTTGTGTTCACAGTACCCCTTGTTGATTGTTTGAATCGACCATTGAATTGTTCGAAGTTGGTTCTCTTAAGAATCTTCTCTGCCTGCAAACGAGGAAGAATAGGAATATTCTCTCTCCCTTTGCAGATAGTGAAGGGTAGGTAACGCAAACCTTTAACACGTCGTGCCTATTTCGTTCCTCATTGATTGATTGTTTCCCCAAACATTGACTGTTTGGGAATTGGTTCTTTTTGGAGGTATTCCCTGTTTGCAAATATACGTAGGAAAATCTTTGCAAATAGTGAAAGGGTACGTAATGCGGACCTTTCTCCCCCGTTGTAATCTGTCATGCCTATCTACTCCCCACTGATTGATGCACCTGTTTCACCCGGACCATTTACTAGAGATACGTCATCTGGCCCGACCAGAGAGCACCCCTAGTGAAAAGGACATATGCAATAATAACGAAGTGATCACTGTATCCTGTTAACAGAAACTTTAGCATGAAACAACCTGGAAAGAAAAGAATAGGAAAACGAAAATCAGTAGGCCACTGATGAACATGAACTTTTATTAAACAACGAACAAAGAAACGATAACATAACGTAATGATAAAACCTATTAATGTCCTAGAAACAAGAAAACGTTAGAAATATGCCAGTGGTGAGAGACCAGAAAAACAGTAAGAGAAACCAAATCACCCCTCGCTGTCCCACCGCCTGCCACGCCAAAAAAATCGATAGACTAGGGAAAATGCAAGTCAGTAGAACATCCGCCCCCACTCTGGAAACTTCCAAGGTGGGGCAGGGTTGCGGCTACGCCCAGCCGGGAGCAGCCCATATAAGGCGGGTCCTGCTGCCACGCCTCGGCCAGGAGATCCTAACGTAGGGTGTAGCCGGAGGAGAGGCCGAGGCCAGCGGGACCCGGCCAGGGGATTGCCTTTACAACGCTGAAGAGTTGCAGGGGGGGGAATGTCTCCTCGACCCTCCCCTCTCTCTCCCAGTCTGGCCGCGGTGGCCCTTGAGAGTTTCAGGTAGTCCCGCCACATGCTCTTCCGGTCCGGCCACCAACGGTCGGGGGGCCGAGGCCGACGGGATCCGGCTGCAGCTGATAAACCAAGGAACCCGTTCATGGGGCCAGAGCCAGGGGCGTCCGGCCGACATCCACCGGAAGCCCGGCCCAAAGACGGACGGGACATTTTTTCTTTTCTCCTTCGTAATAGCAGCGGCAACACGCCAGGCACCACTTCTTTCTTCAAAAATGGCTTTGACAACACTGGGGGGGATGTCTTGCACATGCATCCGACCCCCCCCCCCGTCCTCATCGCCACCGGCCATAACAAATGTCAAGCGGGGCGCCGTGGGGTGCACTGGGAGGGAGAGACGGTGCGAACAGGCCTCTCCCGCCTCCTCAGGTGAAGGCTTCCCAGCTGCACCCTCAGCGCTCCAGGCGCCCCGAAAAGGGTTCGTCCACTGTGGCGATGCTGCAACGTCTCGCCCGGCAGGGTGGAGCCCGTCCGCTCATGTGACCCCGCGATCGCCGGTAGCTGCCGAACTCTCAAAATGGCGATCGACCTGGCAAGAGCGGGCCCAGCATGAAGAAATGGCCCGGTCACTGGTTGACTCCACCACCGTAGTCCTCCACGACCTTGAAGATTCTACAGGAGCCGCGGGAGTCTCCGACCCCCGATGGGGAATGACTGCCATGATCGCCCGTGGAGTGACGAAACTGTATCCGCGGGACGTCGGCGCTCCCATGCTGGCGCCAGCCTCACTTTGAATTACTAGAATCCTGCAGACCTCAGTTACGGTGAAAGCACACTGTGACCCGGTAGGAAAAATTGTTGCACCCCCTCCCCTTTTGAAGTGATAGTTCAAACCACCGATCCTTTCCTTTGCCCTTTTAACGGAACTTTGGACTGCCTCCCCCTCTTTTACATTTTCTAGAGAAAACAAAACATTAACCACTACATTACCATAGCAGTTGACACCAGAACTGTTTTCAAATTGAAAACCAACAACATCTTCAACAGAATCCTTTTTGTTTCTGCTGTGACCCTGCTACAGCACAGGCATTGTCCCCAGCAGTAATTCTGCAATGCCGGTAAGAATAGCTGTGGTGCCTACTGGACTCACTCACCCCCGCGGCGCCCCACGCCGTTATTTGCTGGGCGGCAACTTACTAGACATCACTTTCGTGCCATCTAGATTTCAGCGCGTTCTGCTGCCTTGGAACTATTCGCACAACAGACTGCTACTGACGACCCACCCCTAGGCAACATCTTCTGAATTTTCATAATTTGAAAGAACTAGTAACATGTCCTCATCAGGAATTCAAAAGAAATTGCCACGGTCTCTTTGTTGTTTAAATGTTTTTACTGTTTTTGTTTTGTTGTATATATTTATATGTTATTAAAGTTTTATATTCCTAATACTTTGTTGGAGTGCTATATATTTTTAATGTGACACATAATTGTAAAAACTTTGATGTACAAAGAGTCATTCCTAGAATCTTCCGCTTCAGGCTCGGTCCCCTCCCCAATCACAATACAGGATGGTTTTCAGATAGTAGGAACACGTGTGGTGTGACGGATCTCATCGGGTGTGGGCCTTGATCTACTATAACTCCTTTGAAGAGGGGTGATTCTTTACAGCTGGAGCCATAAACTACATCGGCAGGGCTAGCTGATAGCCTGGACAATCGGACACAGAGGAAGAGGAGTGTCAGAGGGTGCGGTAGTGAATAGGGCGAAAGGGAGGTGTCGGGCGGGCACAGAGTGTGATTCTCAGGGAAGAGCAGCGCAGATGGGGGGAGGTTTATTGCCCATGCATAAGACAGAGAGCGGGGGTGACCAGTGCCTGGGGAAGATGCTTGCGAGGGTGGGGAGCCATGCTACGAATCGACAGCGTGCAGAGAGTGGGTCTGGTCAAGGCATCTAAAATGGCTGCCGTGCACGACAAAAGTGTGGCATTTCAAAAAAGGCAAGATGGCGCAAACAATGTTTTTCAACACTTCCTCATTTCCTTCGAATCGAACGTTAACAGACGTTGGTGCATATTACCAAAGTTAAGCGATATTTATCGCTAACGATGCTTACCAACGAATTTTTTACCGCTAAGCATCGTCAGAAATTATCGAAGATAAACCTTGCTATTATCAAGGTTTATCGCAAATGCGATAAAAAACGGCCGCAATGCATGAATATCGCTAAAAAGTCAGCGATATTCATGCATTACCGAGCTAATGCTCTTAGCCATGTTATCCACCTCCCATTGGATAACATGGCTAAGAACTGCTCAGGGCAGGTGTTACTTTTTGGAGATATTCGCGCTTAGCGCGAATATCTCCAAAAGTTGGTAATAGGAGATATATATCTTGCATGTTGTAATGCAAATTATTGTGGTATATGGAACTCATACCATAATCTCTCAGGAAAGCAGAAACTGATCCTTTTGGGACCGCCTGAGAAGGCCTAGGGGGTGAGGGGTACTCTACTTTGCCCCCTTTTCACGTTCCGAACTATTTTATTTTACTCTCTTCTGTAATTACACAAAATAGCAGCGATAAGATGCATCAGAGACACACAGTGAGAGAAAGAGGCCGGAGATGAAGAAGAGATGTCAAATACACATTGGAGATAATATAGTGGGAGAAGGGAAGTAAATATGAGTAAACTTACCATGTAACATAAAAATGTTGCACTCTATACTATAAGTCTCATTTTATACTACAATCACTTCGCTACAACCTCATAAATTAAAAATAAAAATGAATAATGTCTCAAACAATTTATTCTTCAGAATTTTCTAAATTTGAAAGAACTAGAAACATGTCCTCATCAGCAATTTCCTCTTCAATCATCTCATCTGGAATCTCCTCATTAAAAGTCTGCAATGATGATTCTTGTAACTCTATGGTCTCCAAACATTCGATAAATTCGCCATCAACAGATTGTTCAAAAAATCATTCAAGTCATCTCCTCCTTGTGACAATATTTCATTATTGGTGCTGTCAATTTCAATCAATGTAGTGGAATCATTCAAGTCATCTCCTCCTTGTGACAATATTTCATTATTGATGCTGTCAATTTCAATCAATGTAGTGGAATCATTCAAGTCATCTCCTCGTGACAATATTTCATTATTGGTGCTCTCAATTTCAATCAATGTAGTGGAATCATTCAAGTCATCTCCTCCTTGTGACAATATTTCATTATTGGTGCTGTCAATTTCAATCAATCTAATGAAATCATACAAGTCATCTCCTCCTTGTGACAATATTTCATTATTGGTGCTCTCAATTTCAATCAATGTAGTGGACAATGCAAAAGAAATTGCCACGGTCTCTTCATTGTGAGCCATTTTATTTTGAAATTGCTTGCTGTAAATTGCAGAAAAAAATAATCACTTTCATTTATCGTTTTTAGTAATACATAATATAAAACTAACTTTATCAAGTATTTAGTATAACAGAAGGACTGCAAATAAATAACAGAAAACATTTTTCAAATTATCTTCAAGTGTACAACATAGTTCCCCTTACAAATTAACAACTCACCTTTTTAAAAGTAGGAGAAGTGTTAGTACTGTGTAAATCAAACACCAGAAATTCACCACCAAAAATTCCTCACAAATGTACCTCAGACAGTAGTATCACAAAATGGCTGTGGTTTCCTCTCATTTGAGATATATACATAACCAATTAACTTTCATCACACACAAATACAAAACCAAAGTAACATTTTAATTGGTTCTAAATTTCAACACTTTCAAATGTGTTTTCCCCATGCAATTTTCCATAGGACATTTACATACGTCTACAGCCTGAATGGCTGAACGGAATTACACCAAACTTGGCAAAATGGTACATCAAACCTAAGAGGTCAGGAAGGATCTACTATGCCCCCTTATGGTCATTTGCCCCTTCGCTTTGGCCTCCTCTTGTCTCTCGATCCTACCGAGAGACAAGATGGCGGCCGCTACGGACTGTTTGGAATGTTTACAGACGCCGGAGAACCAATCAGCTTCGCTTCACAAAGCTCCGTTGCGCGAAAAGTACGCGAACTGGAGCGCTGCCCGGTCCGCTGTTACAGATATATATCTTTTTTTAAACGTTAATTTCTCAAAATCCACTGTAGCACATATATTGAGACCCACAAAAGGCACATCGGGCTACCAGTCCCTACAATTTTGCCAAGTTTCGTGCAAATCCATTCAGCCGTTCGGGCTAAAAGTGAGGCTAACCGCCCTATGGAAAACTCAATGTTAAAAACACGTTTTGGGACCCCCCTTTTTTCTCGACCCCCCCTGGACGAACCCCCCCCCCCCAATTTTCAGGGGCTGCTCAGAAACAAAATATGCCATTTTCCTGAAAATTTCAGCCAATTCCATCCACAAACGCCAAAGTTATTAGACATAGAATTTTCAAAAATCCCATAGAGAAAAAATCCTAACTATATATACCTACTGGCGACCGCCAGTAGGTAATATATATATATATATATATATATATATATATATTCACTGAAAAAACCATAGGTTATAGACTATATATAGTTAGGAATTAGCATTTACAAAACCTTGAAAATTCACTGAAAAAACCATAGGTTATACACCATATATAGTTAGGAATTAGCATTTAAAAAACCTTATTTTACTCACACAAAACCATTGAAATTCCATATATAGTTAGTTGCACTAACTATATATCGCGCACCCGCAATCCACTGCTGATCATGTCACATATTACATCATTCATGACATGGTCAGTGACATCACTGATGACATCACTGATGACATCTCAAATGACATCACTGATGACAACATCCAGTGACTGTATTTTTCTGTAAAGTTAAAATATGTCTTGAGTGGATGTATAAGTGTCTGGATGAAGGATTTAGTAGGTGCATGACTGACTGTATGAGTGAGTGATTAAATGTGTCTCACTGAATGCATGGGTTAGTGACTAAACTGTCTTAATTTGTGCATCATTATGTCTGTTGTTCTGTAAACTGCTGCATGTGTTGATCATTAGCTATACGAGAGGCTATATGTGTTATTAATTGGTTGCCCAAGTATTTCTATGGGAGATTGAGTTTGTGTGGGGGTGGCTGGAAGGTGTGTGACTCTATGCATAGATGTGTGAGCAGTTTATTCACTAGGTGTATGAGTTCAAGAGTGCATGTGGAAACAGCTACATGGGCAGTTGACTGTGTGCATGAGTGTATTGATGAGTGAATGGATATCTCAATGCTACATGTCATAGTAAGTACATATGTAAAACACAGTACATGTGAGAGTTGGCATATATAAATAACTGTGCATGAGAGCCACTGAATGAGTGAGTGGTTGTATCGATCATTGTCAACTTGTATCAGGGATTGTATAAGAGAGTAAATATGTGTTAGTATATGTTTCAATAAGTAAGGTGTGTTTAACTGTATAGTTGAAGAAATGGAGGTGAGATTGTTTCTTTGCATGACTGACTGGGTGTGTGAGTAACTCCATGGATGAGTGGCAGTGTGTGAGTGTCTGTTTACACTGAGTGTATCTAAGGTTATATTAGAGTCTGAAGAGGTTTATCGTATTAGCACAAGAATGATGTCAAATGAGATGTCATCAGTGATGTCATCAGTGATGTCATTTGAGATGTCATCAGTGATGTCATCAGTGATGTCACTGACCATGTCATGAATGATGTAATATGTGACATGATCAGCAGTGGATTGCGGGTGCGCGATATATAGTTAGTGCAACTAACTATATATGGAATTTCAATGGTTTTGTGTGAGTAAAATAAGGTTTTTTAAATGCTAATTCCTAACTATATATGGTGTATAACCTATGGTTTTTTCAGTGAATTTTCAAGGTTTTGTAAATGCTAATTCCTAACTATATATAGTCTATAACCTATGGTTTTTTCAGTGAATTTCAATGGTTTTTTAATAGCAAATATCATAAGCTGTCGAATGTCAAGTACGTGGTAAGTAAAAACATTTTCGTGTTTATGCACACTGATCTGCTTTGAATACTGCCCCCCACCCCTCATTTCTATTAGGAGTACTCTCTCTTTGCAGATAGTGAAGGGTAGTTAACGCAGCCCTTTGCCCCCTTTGTAATACGTCGTGCCTGCTTCTCTCTCCATTTGATTGATTGTTCTCTTTGGTTCATTCTCTATTTACAAACAAGCACAGAGTCGCAATACTCTGTTTAGTCTTTGCAGATAGCGAAAAATCGTGTAAAAAAACAAAAGGAATCGAGCAAAATCAGTAGGCCACTAATGGGATCTCTTTTTGACCTCGCTAAAATAGAAACATTAGGAACAACCTGTTGAAAATAGCAATGCGTATGTACATAAGCGGCGTTCATTTGTGTTCACAGTACCCCTTGTTGATTGTTTCAATCGAGCATTGAATTGTTCGAAGTTAATTCTCTTAAGGATCTTCTCTACCTGCAAACGAGGAAGAATAGGAATATTCTCTCTCCCTTTGCAGATAGTGAAGGGTAGGTAACGCAAGCCTTTAACACGTCGTACCTATTTCATTCCTCATTGATTGATTGATTGTCCGAACATTGACTGTTTGGGAATTAGTTATTTTTGGAGGTATTCCCTGTTTGCATATAAACGTAGGAAAATCTTTGCAAGTAGTGAAAGGGTACGTAATGCGGACCTTTCTCCCCCGTTGTAATCTGTCATGCCTATCTACTCCCCACTGATTGATGCACCTTTTTCACCCGGACCATTTACTAGAGATACGTCATCTGGCCCGACCAGAGAGCACCCCTAGTGAAAAGGACATATGCAATAATAACGAAGTGATCACTGTATCCTGTTAACAGAAACTTTACCATGAAACAACCTGGAAAGAAAAAAATAGGAAAACGAAAATCAGTAGGCCACTGATGAACATGAACTTTTATTAAACAACAAACAAAGAAACGATAACATAACGTAATGATAAAACCTATTAATGTCCTAGAAACAAGAAAACGTTAAACTATGCCAGTGGTGAGAGACCAGAAAAACAGTCCGAGAAACCAAATCCGAGAAACCAAATCACCCCTCGCTGTCCCAACTCATGCACTCTGAAAGTTCAAAGTTTTGAGGAGTGCTTGTAACATTGTCTGAAGCCTATTTGCAATTGCTTCATCTTCACTATTCTTAAAGTAAGTGGGGGCTGTTGTGATGCGGTGCCACCCTGAACCGCTTGACGGAGGCCCCCGAGGGACGGTGTCATGTCGCGGACTCGGAGGGGGCGCTTGGCTCCGGCCCCCTCCCCAAGTCGTGTTGCCCTGGTGTGGCCTGAGATCGCCCCCGACATAGGTGGCCGGCTCCCGGGGTCAAGCGGAACTTTTTTCCTTTTGGTGACTCTTCCATTCTTCACCTTGTCCCACAATCCGTTTCACCTAAAGACACGCTGTAGTGGGGCACCCCTTTTCCGTTTCATTTGCCATTCAGCCCGCTTTTGCTACACTGTGCCTCTTCCGCTATTCAGCTGTTTACCGCCCGCTCTTTCGACTACAGCGTCTCGCTCACCATGTACTTGAGTTGCTCCCGCTCTTGCGGCGCAGCGATAGGCGGCTGCCACAGGACTCTCAAAATGGCGGCCATCTCTTCAGATTTGGGCGTGGTCCACTAAAATGGGCCTGCGACACCTTGGAACTCGGACGCTTGTCTGCTAGAGCTTGGGCTCCATTCTCGAAAGCGTCCCCTCATCCTTGAAGATTCTACAAAAGTCTTGGGGGGCCCCCGACTCCCGCAGGCTTCTGGTGGGGAGCGCCTAGCATGATTGCTCGTGGAATGGCCACGACGGAGCTACGAAATGGTGGTGCTCTCATGCTAACGCCAGCTTCAGTCTGAAACATCCAGAAACACTGTAGACTACCAATTCGATCAGTTCCGGTAGCGCTCCAACGTGACCCGGTAGAGAAGAACTTGCCCTCCCCTCTTTGACTGATGGTTCTTGTTGCCTGTCCCTTCTGTTGTCATTTAACAGAACTATTTAGCCTGCTGAAAGGGGTTGTGTGCCGTCCGCTGGTTGGTGGAGACATTTTCACTATATTCTGGACCTGCGTTGTCGCGTAATGCGTCATATGACGCGCCGCGTTAGAAAGTTTAATAAATTATTAAACACAATAAACAATCCTTAAAAAATAAAAGTCTATCATTCATTTTTCATTGCAGTACGCTGCCCAGAAAGCTTCCCGGTTCCCGGACCGGGCGCTACCCACGCAAAAAAACAAAAAAAAAATTATTTTTTTTTGCCCCGCGGGGCCGTTTTAAAGCCTCCACATTAAACCTAGGGGGTCAGGGAGGATCTACTATGCCCCCTTATGGTTATTTGCCCCTTTGTTTTGGCCTCCTCTTGCCTCTCGATCCTACCGAGAGACAAGATGGCGGCAGCTACGGACTTTTTGGAATGTTGACAGACGCCAGAGAACCAATCAGCTTCGCTTCACAAAGCTCCGTTGCGCGAAAAGTACGCGTCCTGGAGCGCTTCCCGGTCCGCTGCTACAGATATATATCTTTTTTTAAACGTTAATTTCTCAAAATCCACTGGAGCACATATATTGAGACCTACAAAAGGCACATCGGGCTACCAGTCCCTACAATTTTGCCAAGTTTCGTGCAAATCTATTCAGCCGTTCGGGCTAAAAGTGAGGCTAACCGCCCTATGGAAAAATCAATGTTAAAAACACGTTTTGGGACCCCCCTTTTTTCTCGGCCCCCCCTTGACGAAACCCCCCCAAATTTTCAGGGGCTGCTCAGAAACAAAATGTGCCATTTTCCTGAAAATTTCAGCCAATTCCGTCCACAAACGCCAAAGTTATTAGACATAGAATTTTCAAAAAACCCATAGGGAAAAAATCCTAACTATATATACCTACTGGCGACCGCCAGTAGGTAATATATATATATCTCAATGCTCCCAGCTCCACCCCTCTCGTTACAGAACACTCAAAGGCGGGTGCGGCTTGCGGTAGTGGACAACCGCTTCATATACCAGCTCAAATCTCGAAATATACTCCAAGAAATACCGCTCTCACAGGAGGGAAGATGGCACACACTTCTTTATTTGCCGTTCGTCAACAGACGCGTTTCAGCTCTTAGACTTCGTCAGTGTTAATCCACACACTACGAGGCAGCATCTAAATAAAGTTTCACTTTCAATAAGCAACATGGAAATGGGACAACACTCACTAATTGGAAGTGGCGCGCCATCTTAGAATGCACTGTTTCACATTAACAGATTATAGCGCGCTAACATGCTATCTTTCATGTAATCGCTCAGTTATACTTTCCTATTTACAGTGAGTATTGCTGTTAATAATGCCGTGGTCCCAAAACACATTTTCCCCAGGGACAATACCACAAAACCTGCTGAATAGAATGATACCAAATTTACCAGAAAGCTAGATCTTGGTCCAGAAAGCGTGCTTGTTATGATTTGGTGCAAATTATTAAGTAGCTTTTATGTTTTTGAGCAATTAAGCTCCAAAAACCTTGTATATTTCATGTCCCAGATGGTCCGCAGAGCTTACAGGTCTCAAGACAAGATCCGATTGCCAGTCACCACATCAACAACGATGTGGCGGCAGCAATTTTAGGTCTCGGGTCTCAGGCCTAAATCCTAGAAAGGATTATAGAAAAAGATTTAAGGGATGGGGTAGGGATAGCCTGCCCCCATAGCGCTTGAGGGAGGTCCCAGAGGTAACCTCCAGGGCCAAAAACATATGTTTAAACAAAAAAAATCGTGCAACACATTTTTGGTGGATCTGCAAACATACAGATGACCAGCAGGGCACTCACTCTATAAAACAATGCCAGCTCCCACTCGTATCCATGAATTGGGCTGGCTTGGGGTGTAGACTGGGGTCATTGGGCCTGTAGGGTCCCCCCAGATCCCACAAACAAAATTAACAATGTGGATGCCCTGGATGGGCATTGGGACAACCTAAAAATATAAATAGAAGTGAATAATAAATGAGCAGCAGGTGCCCCTCATTTGTTATCCACTGCTCCTTAAAGTAGTGCCCCATAATGCCATAGACTTTTTTTAACGTGGCGCTATCCCTAGAAGGGCCAGGGGCAACACAAAGTATTTTTTAGGCATTGTGTGCGGGTTGCAGGGAGAATACACCGTTATACAAGTTTTATTGATTACAAATCAGCCTTTGATGAAAGTTGATTCAGCTCCTATACTCAAACACCTCGGTGACAATTAAAATTCTTGTGCAGAATCCCTACAATGGGCTTAAATAATGCTGCATACTAGCCCCTGTCCTTTTTAATCTCTATGTATTACATCTGACTGAAGCTGTGGAAAAAGCAACTGTTGATGCCCGCAAAAATGGACTACATGTGCCCAACCTCTCCTGGGCAGGAAACCCCACACATGCATCGCTTTCAGCTGTTGGCACCTTGGAGAGAGGTCTATGCAATTAGGTCAGACCTTTCCCACATCCTACTGCATAGCTCCATAACCCTGGAAAGTGGTCTAATAAGACAGGTCTCTTACTCCCCATGCCCTACAGTGCACACCCGTCACCCAGGGAATGGTACGTGCACAGATGCCAGTCCCTCTCCACATCCTATAGTGCATGCCTATCTTTCTGGGAAGTGGTCTATGTAGAGAGGACCCTCATTCCCCACAGCCTACAGTGCATCCACACCATTCAGCAAACATCCATTGCCCTGGGAAGAGGGCCAACCAAACAGGCCATTCCCTCAATACACCCTAAAGCACATGTCCGTCTCTCTGAGAAGTGGTCTTATGGGACAGCCCACTTCCTTCCCACCTGAAAAAGTGCATACCTGTGGCCCTGGGGAGTGGTCTCTGTGGAGAGGCTAGTCCCTCCCAATACCTTATAGTACATGTTAATTGCTCAGGGGGCCATCTGTCTTGAGAGGCTGGTCCCGTCTCCCACCGTACAGTACACTCCCGCCACCATGGAAATGGTCTGGGAAGTGGTCATTTTGGAGAGGCCAGTACCTCCCACACCTTACAACATATACCAGTTGCCCTGGGAAGTGGTCTGTGCAGAGAAGCAAATCCCTTCCTACACCCTGCAAGGCAAGCCTGTCACTCTGGGAAGTGTTCTGTGCAGAGATTCCAGTCCATATCCACACTCTACAGCACATGCCCAAATCCCTGGGAAGCCATCTGTGTGGAGAGACTAGTCCCTTCCCTTAAAATACAGCACATGCTAGTCATCCAGCAGAATCGTCTATGCATGGAGGCCAGTCACTCTCATCACCCTACAGCACACACCCGTCATCCAGGAAAGAGGTAATTTCAGAGAGCATATTCTCTTCCCACACCATGCAGAGTATGCTTGTTGCCCTAGGAAGTGGTTTGAGCATAGATCTATATCTGTCTCCACATACTACAGCACATTCCTGATGCCATGGCAGGTCGTCTGTGTGTAGAGGTTTTGCACTCCCCATACTTTACAGCACATTATGGTCACCCTGGAGCGTGGCCTGTGTGAAGAGACCGCTCCAACCCACACCCTACAGAACTCACAAATCATCCTGGGAAATAGTCTGTCTGGAGAGGTTAGTCTCTTCCGCTACCTTACAGTGCATGCCTGTTGCCCTGGGAAGTGGTCTGTGCAGACACTTCATTCCCTCATCACACCCTACAGCACATGCCCATCAGTCTGAGAAGTTAGCTGAGTGCAGAGAGAGGCCCTCCCCACACCTTCCAATGCATGCCCGTCACTCTGGGAAGTGGTCTTTGCGGAGAGGCCAGTCCCACCTTACACTATATGCCACACAGACCGGGAAGTCTGTGTGGAAAGGCCTGTACCTCACCATACCTTCAAGCACACACAAGTTGCCCTGGAGTGTAATCTCTGCGGAGAGTTCAGTTCATAGCCACAACCTACAGTGCACTCCCATCATACTGGGAAGTTGTCTATCTAGAGAGGACAATTCCTGTTTAAACCCTACAGCGAATGCTTGTTGCCCTGGGGAGTGGCTAGTATGGAGAGGCATGTCCTTCATCACACACTAAAGAGCATGCTCATCACCATGGGGTGTGGTCTGTTCAGAGAGCTCAGTCTTTTTCCACACCCTACAGCGCATGTCTGTTACTCTGGGAAAGTAGTCTCTGAGGAGAGGTCAGTTCCTTCCTGCACTTGACAGAGCATGCCAATCAACCAGGGAAGTTATCTGTTTGGAGAGTCAATTCCCACCCTATACCTTACAGTGCATGGCTGATACCCTGCTCAGTGGTCTCTGTGGTCTGGGCACTCCCTCCTCACATCACACACCCATCGCTCTGGGAAGTGGCTTATGCAAAGAGGCCAGTCCCTTCTCACATCCTATAGTGCCCACTCAACCCTCTAGGAATAGGTCTCTGCGGAGAGACCAGTCCCTCCCCAAACCCTAAAATGCATGCCTGTCACTCTGGGAAGTGGTCTGTGCAGAGAGGCCGGTCCTTTCCCACACCCTACTGCACACATCGGTTACTCTGGGAAGTCATCTGTGTAGAGAGGCCAGTCCCTCCCCATACCTTACACTGCACGCCTGTCACTAAAGAGAGCAGACTGTGTGGAGAGAGCAATCAGTCCTCACAACCCACAGGGCATGCCCTTGTTCTGGGGAAGTTGCCTGTTCAGAGAGGCTATTCTCTCCCCACAACCTACAATGCGTTCATATTGCCTTGGGCAGTGGTTTACGCATGCTCATTGCCCTAGGGAGTGGTCTGTCTGTCGACGCCAGAACCTACCCACACCAATACAAGGAATGACCATCACTCTGGAAAGTGGACTGTGTCTGGAGGCCAGTTCCTCCCCACAACTTACAGCACATGCCCATCATCCGGGGGGGGGATCTGTCCAGAGACACCATTCCCTCCCCACACCCTAAAACTCATGCTTGTTGCCACTCACCACACCCTACAGTTCACACCTGCCGCCCATGAGGAGTGGTCACTGCAGAGTGGCCAACCCCTCCTCATATTTGGAAATGCACACCCATCGCCCCATGGAGTGGTCTGTCAAGAGAGGCCAGTCCATCCTCACACCCTACAGTGCACTCTTGTTTGCCTGTTTAGGGCTCTGCTTAGAAGTCACTTCTCAGCACTTCCTACAGCCGACACTAATCACCCTGGGAGTGGTCTGTAAGAAGAGGCCAATTCCTCTGCTGCACCCAACAGAGTATGCCTGTCACCCGGGGAGTGGTTTTTATGAATAGACTTTCCAATTGGTGAACAGTTGAATCTCCATGTTTCTAGGTTCTCTTTAGTGTTTCATAATATAAGAGACACCTGGGTATCTAGTACCCGTTGTGTTTATTTCCTCTGTCTTAGCAGCCCAGGACAGACTAAGCCCTTGGTGCATAAGGTCACAGGACTGCCGGCATCAGTGTTACAGCAGCAAAAACAAGTGGTAGACCTGGCAATGTGTCAAAATGGTATGCATTCCCAGGGGAGGCATAACAAGGAGAAATATCAGTATTCTGCAGCACATCTAAAAAGAGGGACAATCCTCAGAGGACTGTTTTTTTTGTGCAGGAACGGACACCTTCCTGCACAAAAACAATACTGCCTTTTCGAAAGTTTCTAAAAAGGTAAGTTGCACAACAAAACACAGTTATATACAGTATCTTCATTGTGGAAAATTATTTGGGGACAGATAAGGTACTATCATATTACTTGTACAGACAAACCAAAATCAAAATATATATTCCATAATGTTGGAAAATGCAGTCAAGATTTACTTTAATGTTTTTGGCAATTTCAGGAGCATGCAGGTGTCTCTTGAGAAGCTTACGAAAACCAGAGAGAAGCTTCACTGGTTGGAGCTTGCGCCTTGAAACTTGTTTTTTAGTTGAGTGTGTGGTATGCTGAGCTTATCTAAAACTAAATCAGAAATGTCTTTCCCTCACTTTTAGAGTTGCATTCTTTTTCTATTCATATATGAGGAGAGGTAATGTTGTATGACGTGATATGTGTGCCTATATTTTTGACTTACAAAGGTATTTGCTGTTGAGGAGATGTGCAGAGAAATAGATGTGCAGAGTGATTTTCCCTCTTCATTTAAAAAAAACTTCAATTTGATTGGTAACTGTGGTCAAAGCTCTCGCATATAACCCTAGCCCAACCTTTGATAGCTGGGTTAATCTTTGGTGGTGTGCAGATACTTCAGATCATCAGAGATATCCTAATTTTACTGAGATAAAAAAAAAAGTTTGATCAGATTTTAAGATGCACATTCTTGTACAGTTAATATAAGATATATAATACCTTTTAATGGATATGTTTGTAATAATAATAACGTAGATACTTTACAAAAAAAATTGTATAAACTTGAATGTATATTTAGACTACAGTTCACACTGATGATATTAACAATGCAAGTGGCTGTACATGACAATTTAAATTAGTTGTTCTGAAGTTAAAGTACTTAGTAGACTTGTCCCTCTTTGCAGGGTCATCCCCAGACGTTTTGCCTTCTGCCTCATATGTTTTTGACAGAATTTTTTTTTGATGGCCTTCAGACTTTGTGCACTTTACCACTGCTAACCTGGGAAGCAAAGGAGCAAGAGGCTAGCAAGTATACTTTGCTCCAGGACAGGCTGCAGAGGTGAGGCGCGGCTGAGCGCGGAGCGTAGCAATTCCCCACAGAGCGTGGGTCGGGGCCCCCGCGGAAGCGGTCCACCCAGGCCTGCGTGTGGCTTGTAGGCTGGCCCGGTGGCTCCTGCTTGGCCTCTTGCTCGTGCAGCCATTCGCACACTCTTGCTGCCATTCCTGCAATACTGTCTACGGCCCCTGCCACACCGTCCCGTTGGCCTAAATCCAGCAGCCTTGCTCCCCTGTGCAGACTGCTGGAGTAGGTTGCTGGCAGGAGATGGACTGGTTGCTTCAGGCCCCTCTGGTATACCCTGTGCCATTGCCTGTGTCAGCACTCGCACTGTACCTAACCGCTGCCCCACTCTGAATCCGTCAGTTCAGAACCCTGTTTGTGGGGTAGCTGGAAGGTGGCAGAGGCCTTGGGTGGAGCGCAGCATGCAGTGTGCAGGCAGGGCAGCGCAACCAATGGCAACTGCAGCTGGGAGCCAGCTGTGAAGAGCTGCCCACGATCTTGCCTGAGACCCACCCCTATCAAATCAGGTTGCGGCTCAAGGATAGTCCAAACGGCTCAGCACAGCCGGTCGCCAGATCAATAGACCCTGATTACCCGGATTGGGTCATCTATTGACCATCAGCTTGATCATCACTTGATCATCAGCAATCAAGCAAGACACGAAGTTCATCCGACCAATAAAGGAGCAACAAAAGACAAACAAGGACAAATAGAGTCAAACAGTAAGTGGAAACAGACGCAATACAGCCACAACGTCACAGGGACCAGTAGGGCCCGGGAGCAAGCACCAGGACCACCTTAAGAATCCCAAAATTATGAGATCAGGTGGATAAAGGCAGGCAACATGGCAGAAGACCAATAATTTTAAGTGAGTACCAAAAAAAAAGAAATACTAACAGATCAACCAAAACAAGAGAACTGTGTAATTCGCTAAGGAGCCCCACAATATAGCCAATACCAACAATGTTTGGGAAAGCAGACAGAAGTGGAAAAGAGAACACAAGCTCCAGATTCTTCTTTCTGAAAAACCCTTGAGATAAAATCTATTCAAGGCCTGGAGAGATATTAGGTCTTCTAACTCCTTTGGCCCCTAAGGGAACAGCATAAAGTCTAACCTTAAAAGAGAAGCCAGGGGGCGCGGGCCAAGACTACAATGGAGTAAGACGAACATCGGGTCTGATATGTCCATTGGCGACTGGCCAAGCGTGTGAAGCAGCTGCCTGGTCGTGGAGACACAGCCTGGCTCCCTCTGGGGGGTGCGAGAGACCTCCCCCCAGCACCGAATTGGCTGTCTGCGGGCTGGCACCGGTCCCGTCCAGGGGGCTTCTGAGTGGGTTTTGCTGGCAGGGGTTGCCTTGTCTGCCATCTTGTCTTTCGCCTTGGTCATGCTGAATGCTCCTGTCACAACTTGGGGGAGTTGAAAAGGTGTCCTGATTGTAGCCCCGATGCCTGGAAACTGTCTGCTGGAGATCGGAGGCTGCTGATCGAACCCGAGTGCCATCCGCTCACCCTGCCCAGGCCGGCACACACAGGCCTGGTGGCATAGTAGGCGACCCTCTGAATTTGAGATAACTTGGGGGCAGATCCTCCATGCCGGAGTCAGGCGAAACTGTAGAGCATCGACCCTGGCCCCATCGGCTACGGAACTGAGCGAGCCAGGGGGGGAGCCCTGTGGATCCGGACTCCTTCCCAATGGATAATGCACCCCCATGACCAGTGAGGCCCTTGTCGAGAAGTGGTCTTGTGGGCCCAGGCCCTGTGAGGTAGGAGGGAGCCACTGCTTTGCAGCTGCTGGGGTAGGACCACGGATTCCTCGAGCTATCCACATTCTGCTATATTGGGGAGGAACATTGTGAAGCTGAGCCCCCCCCCCCTGAAGAAATGTGCTTCTTGATTGCTGGCCTGATGCCTGGAGACTAGTTGCAGGGGGCGGGGGCAGCCGATGAAGCGCTATCATTATCTTCCCACCCCGTTTAGCCCTGCACCTGTGGGCCACCATGCACTGGTATTGCCCTCACCTTCTGGGGGATCGGGCAGACCGGGGGAAGTCCTGAAGGTCTGAGCTTCTGACTGCTGACCTGGTGCCTCCATGTCAAGTTAAGTCAAGTCAACATTTGTATAACGCACTAGTCACCCAGAGGGTCTCAAGGCGCTTGAGGGAGGGGGGATCGCTACTTATCAAATAGCCAAAATCCATGAGGCCGACTGGCCCTTGCTGGGACGCCATCTTGTGAGTCTGAGCCACGGGTGGTGGGAGGGCCTGCCATGCTGCGACTGCTGGGACTGGGCAGTGGTGCCACTGGGTGAACTACTCTACATAGACTCTCCGCATGGGGGGCCCGGGAGACCATATACTTGCCAGATCATGGGTCACCTGTCTGCAGCCGGTAGGCCCTTTGCTGCACAGCCATTTTGTACGTGTCTGCCCTGAGAGTGGAGGTGAGGTCTCTGCTATGCAGCCACTGGGACCGAGCTGAGATGCCGCTGTAGGATTTGTGCAGCCCTGTAGCCCCCTCGCCATTGGCCTGGCCACCCGTGGGCCGGCCTGGAGGACAACAGTGAGCAGGATGTAAGGTAGGGGCCTTTGGCCTGAGCATAAAAGCAGTGCTGGGATGCTTTTCGGGGGCAGAAAGAATTGATTGCACAAAGGACTGGCCGAGCGTGCCCCCTTCTCCTCTTGGCCTATTCTTGACTTCTCTCAGTGAGGCGGCTAGGGGCTATGCTTCTCCCTTGCCCTTGGAACTCGGCTGGTTCCCTCAGGGTAAATATTGAAAGAAGTCATCTGTGCAATCGGGCAGGGATCTCGAGCAACCCTGCATCTCTATGCTCTTCTAACCCCGGAGGAGGACTGAGTTTTATTTCGTATATCGCATTTTACACAGCTGTTTGTCCACATCCCTGAGGCCGGCAGCATGAAATCTATGCAGATGCATCAAATAGTACACAGCTCTTACGCCTACAACCCAACGGGCCGGCAGCATTGTATAATTCTTATTTCTTATGCTCCATCAGATTGGCAATGAAACCAAAGTGTTCTGACAATTGTAATGCATATACTGTAGTTATCCCAACAAGAAACAACTCTCCCCTTCCCTCCCACCCTGCCTACACCGAATTTCAATTGCACCGATCTGCATGTCCCTCATCTACAATCTACCCGCCGTTCCTGCCACACCACAATATTTTCCATTCACGCTCAACTCTGCCCTTCTCTGTCCGGCATCGCGCATGTGTCCTTGTGTTTATATTTGTTAGTATGAGCAGCTGTTCCATACCACCACTAGTCATGTCCAATGGCCTTATCCGCTCGGAGGTACCCCCCATCCCCCCCCCCCGAGTCCAGCCAGGTCACGAAGGGTCCCCAGATGTCAGTAGGTCTAGATCTGCTCAGCATTAGTTCCCAATAATGGGACAACTGATCCTTACAATACACCACAGTGTTAAGCCATACAGCCAGCGCAGGGGGCTGTACCTTCTTCCAATGTATTGCTACTTGACGTTTATCCAACAATAACAGCATGGCTGTAAGCTTACGAGTGTCCTTCGGGACCTCTAGTACGAATCCCAAAATAGCTATCAATGGGGCGACCTGTGTCTGAGTATTAGTGATCTGTCTTATGATTCTAAATACCTCCGTCCAGAACCCTTCTATCGGTCCACACTCCCATGCCAGGTGCGAAAATGTGGCATTCTGTTCTCCACACCTCTAGCAACTAGAGTCCGGCATTGCGGTGCAATTGAAACGGCATTCAATACAGTCTATGTAAGAAGTTAAAGTGTATAAGTCTAAGTCTATAATTTGGTGAGAGGTTTTTTAGTTGCGAACAGCAATATTGCCATTGCTTGTCCGTAATTTCAGTATTAATGTCTCTTTCCCAATTCGTTTTGGACGCGGGCTGCACTATAGGCGACTCTCCTTGCGTAATACTATAAATGCTTGTGATCAATTTGCGAGAAGAGGGGTTGGACAGTACATGTTCGAGCGCTGGTAATGCAGGAGGCTCCTTGGGAAATGTCTCATACCTATCTCTGCATGCTGCTCTTATCTGGTAGTACAATACCATATCCGATGCCGTTGGCACCTGCAGGGAATACAGCTGCTGTAATGTCATGAAGCTCCCATCCGGAAAAATATCACCTCCCTTCTCTAATGAGAAGTGTAGCTCAATGGTTAGAGCGGCAGACCCTGATGCAGCGGTCTAGCCCGGGACCAGGGTTCAATTCCCTGCCTCGGCGGGCCTTGGGCTCAAAAATTCCACGGACCTGATAATTCTCACCTCGGTGCCTATTCCAATCATGGAGTCCCACTCTGCAACTCTGGGCAATAGCTTGCTTAATCTCCACAACGGCCCCCACAACGCTAAGGATGCCTGGCCTCCACCTTGGGGGTGCCCAGGAGTGGACACCTTCCAGGGAAAGCCAGGATGGGTTCCACAGCGGTATTCGTACAAGCGCCTTGAGACCCTTGCGGGTGAGTAGTGCGCTATACAAGTATCAATTTACAATTTACATTTACAATGCATGCGCCTTAGCTCGCAGTGTGGCCGCCTTATCTGTGAGCGGAAATTGGAGTGGGTTCCCTTCCAGCAGCATGGAAGGAGCATAGATTTCCTCCTGATGAGCTCTCTTAGCAATCTCTCTCCAAGCCCATCACGTTGCTTTCACCATGTCTATTTCTAAATGTGACCTTTTATAAGGCTGGTATACTGCTGAGGCAAGCGGAATGGGAGCCACTCTATCGACTTCTATCAACACATGAGGCTGATATGGTTTTGGGTGCTGCCAAAAATGCAAGAATTGCGCCTGAACGCTGTAGGCATATAGTTCAAAGTCCGGAGCACCTATTCCATCTTGGGTAAATGGGAGCGTCAATAAATTCCAAGAGACTCTAGGTTGTTTGCCCGCCCAAACTAGGTCAAGAATAGTGGCTCTGAGTCTTCTAAAAAAGTGAGTGTTGAGCGGCATCGGGATATTTACAAAAAGATACAATAATTTAGGCAGTATCACCATTTTGGTGATAGCAATACGGCCTATCAGTGATAACGGCAGCGATTTCCATCGCTGAACCTTGCTTTCTGCCGTAATTTGCTAGCCAGATTTCCTTGTACCAATCTGCTCATCCATATCCCCAAATATTTTACTTCACCACTTGCCCATTGTAAAGGGAATTCTGTGTCAAACTGAGCTGTAGTGTCGGTAAGCGGAACCATTATGGATTTTGTCCAACTTAGGTTCCTACCTGTACTTTGTTGCTCAGACTGCCTCTCCCATAATTTGAAGGTCTTCTTGTGGTATGGCTGGGGTGGGATCTGCTGTTGGGAAGGTCCTTCTCCTTATGTGACGCGACACTGGGGGCCCTTGGCAGTAACGATGAGCGACATGGACTATGTCCACCCTTTACCCTCTTCCCAGAATATGGGCAGCACCTTTCTCTTTGTGGTGGTTCCTTGTCCTCCTGCCTCCCCCTGGGCTCTACCTGATGACCCACAACTGGAGGGTTCTGTGGAGGGCTATTCCCCCTTCTTTGCAGTAGCGATCTGAAGATCGCCCCAGAGGATAGATCACATGGCCTAACGGAACCCCCTGCCAAAGCATGCCCCACACTAAGGGTGAGAAGGACACTGCTTCTGGAGCCTCTAAGGAACCCACCATCGCCTCCCTCTGGGCAAGCCCCCTGTAGCCTCAGTATACCAACAGACCCCTACAATGGTGGCTGCTTTGCCGGGTACTGACAAGAGCCCCCTCACACAAGCCTTCATGACTAGCTTCCTTCAGGAAATAAGGCAGAAATTGACTCACTCAAATCCGAATTCAAGTCCTGCCTGCAAGACCTCCAGCATCAGGTAACGGACATCCTGAACAGAGTTGATGACCTCGAGCGAACACTCAACGCAAGTACTGAAGACAAGGAGGAACTCTGGCGCCTCATGTGAATGCTGGAAGAACAACACATAGAACTTCAGATTAAACAAGAGGACCTGGAAAATAGGAGTCGGAGGAATAACCTATGCATTCGAGGAGTCCCTAAAGGAGCGGAAGGTCAGGACATAATGACTTACATGGTGGAACTCCTCCAGGAGATTTGGGGCGATGGAGACACCTCCCCGTCCACACTAGATAGGGCACACTGAGTGCCAGTGCCAACCCCAATCTAATTCCTGATATTTTATACCAAATTCACTTTTTCACGTAGAAAGAGACTATCCTCCAAGCATCCAGGGGAAAATCAGACCTATCTTACAGAGGACGTCCCATACACATCTTTCAGGATCCAGCCCCAGTCACCCTGTGACAACGCAGGGACTTCAAACTAGTCACAGACAAATTGAGAGAATTGAACATTAAGTATCAGTGGGGAGACCCCTTCTCCCAGAGCTTCATATGGGAGGGGAAGTGACGGTAGCTCAGATCCTTAACGGACGCCCAAGAGTTACTCCAGTTGCAGTCAGAATCCCAGCCCCCTAGCCCGTCCCTGGGGACGGCCCGTCCTAGAACTTCCCTCTGTCCGGAATGGTCCACTGTGCTGCCACTTCCCCCGGGTCAGGCACGGACATAAAGTGACACTTGGCAGCAGGCCAAACAGGACGTCATACACCATCTCCAGTCCCTTGGGGGGGCGCAGGTCCTGGCCTGCTCCCAGATGACTTCTGGGCCTCCGTCTACAGCTGCTTCTTGAACAACTTCTTGAACAGGGATGTGTAGTCTTTATCATGAATGATTGTAATGTGTGCTTAACTCTGTTCCTTTACAATTTCTCTGAAACATTGGCTGGAGATGTGAATGCGATTGAATGACTGCGGTGTCTTTTTGGGACTCAGATCAAGTTTTCTTTAGTCATGGTCGTGTACTGAGATTCCCAGTGTTTCTTGGGGGAGACACTCAGGTTATTCTCATCTAATGAACAGAGGGCGGCCGCTGGACGGAGTTGCAGCGACAAGTTAAAGAACTCTGCAGGCACCCTCGTCATTCCATTGCTCCACAAGAGGAGGGACTTCCTCAGAGGTGCCCCGGTTTATACCAATGGGCTTCTAAAGGACTGGGATGGTCTAATATAGCACAGTTGGCCTGTTGGTTATTTAAATTGTTATGTTATTTTCCCTCTTTTCATTCTTTGATTCTTCCTTGGGGGCCTCTGGGGGGGAATGCCGGTGACACATCCCGCTGCTTGGCCCTCCTACTACTAATGGTCTCTGGCCTCTAGAAGAGTGAGGATTGAGGACCTCTCTCAGAGGGGATGCCTTTCTCTATAAACTCTACCCCCAGATGCACGCCACTGGTTGGGTGGGGGGACTCTTTGGGACTGACAGGGGAGGTACGGCTTTAAAATGTCATCTTTCCCTATGTATGAATGATTATGGCGCAGAATAAATGTTTTTCCCTTAATGTGAAGGGGCTTAACACACCTAATAAAAGGGGACAGGTCTGGCGATATCTCCTGACCCAAAACCCAAACATAATTTTATTGCTGGAAACCCACTTGCTTCAGACTGACACAAAACGCATGGCACATCCTAAATAGCCCAAGCAAGTGTGGGCATCCTCAACATCTAAAATGGCAGGGGTGGCCAGTCTCCCTAAACCAGACATACACATACAGGGGACCCGGGTGGTTCGGGATAGAGAAGGACGGTATCTAAAGCTCAAGGCATTAGCAACAACAGGGCCCTCACACTGATTCATATTTACGCCCACTGATTCATATTTATGACCCCAACCAGTCCCAAAACTTGTACATTAGGAACCTATTAAAGGAACTGGTCTCTCTGGAAACAGGTTCAGTACTCTTTGGGGGGACTTCAAACTTGTCTGGGACCCAAACCTAGATTGTAGCTCGCCGTCTTTTGAAGGTGCCGGGGCTCTGTCTGCAGCGCTTAAGCAGGACTTTGAGGACTTGAGTTTCCTGGATGCGTGGCACCATGCGGAGCCCGGTACAAGAGACTATTCCTTTTACTCGCATGTTCATTGATCATACTCACGTATAGATCACTTCTTCTTGCCTCAACCACTTATTCGCCTCCTAGTCTTCAAAAATAGCTGACATATTGATCTCGGACCATGCTCACCTTGAAATAACTCTCACAGGATTGGGCCCAATGACGCGCTCCATCCCTCCTTGGAGGCTTCCCCCACATATTTTACTCTACCAGGTCAACCTAGCTGAAATTCACCATGCTGTTCAAGCATATTTTGAAACAAATGACATCCCAGAAACTAAGGGCCATGTACTTTGAGATGCTTTCAAGGCAACCATTATGGGTGTTATCACTTCTATTTTAACTGCCTGCACGTGTGAGTCCCGCCTCGTTGAAACTGAGCTCACTCGCGATATGAAGGCTTTAGAGAACCAGGAACATTTAGCACCCTCTAAACACTGCTATAACCTCTTAGCCTTGCTTCCGGCCAACTAAAAGCACTCTGGGTGAATAAAGCTGAGCACTCACTTCTTGCCTTGAGGCAAACGTTTTATGAAGGAGGGAACAAGGTGGGCTCTTTCCTTGCTGCTGGCTTTACACACGCATCTCTCAGAATCATATCTCTAAAACTGAGATAGGTAGGGATCAGGGAGCCACATATGAAGCGGACAAACAACGGGCCTTCTGGGCCCTTTTTTCACATCTTTACGCCTGGGGCGAGACTGCAAAAGAAGATATTGAACCATTCCTTGCCTGGTGCCCCTGGGAACTGTCAAATCCCTCTCATGTTCAGCAATTGGAAGACCAAAGTACCAGTGAAGAGCTTATGAAAGCATTAAAAAGCTTGCAGCTGGGCAAATCTCCAGGGCCCGATGGCCTTACAGTCTCATTTTATCAACTCTTCCTCCCCCAAGTACAGGCTCCGAGGCTCCGGCTGTTTAATTCCTTTGCCGACACTATTAGCGTGAACCCTACAATGGCCGAGGTGGAAATAGCCCTGATTCCTAAACTGGGGAAAGATTGAACTTCCTTCGCCTCCTATCGCCATGTATCCCTCCTCAATGTCGATGCCAAAATATATACCAAAATATTGGCTCATTGTCTGTCACCCAGTCCAGGCAGGCTTCATCCATCAAAGGCAGAGGGGGGATAACGTTAGGTGGATCGCCCACTTAGTGGAGAAAGCCCAATGGTGAAATATTCCAGCATTCTTGCACTCCCTTGATGCTGAGAAAGTGTTCGATAGGGTCGACTGGACCTTTCTCAGAGCAGTACTGTGCAGAGTAAGGTTGGGACCAGTCATGACATCTGGCATAATGGCCCCCTATACCCTTGGCACGAATACGAATCAATGGCTTACTCACCCCAGCAATTCAGATCCATAGGGGAATGCGTCAGGGGTGTCCTCTGTCACCTCTGCTCTTTGCCCTTGCCTTAGAACCCCTGGTGATGGCCATATGCGTCAGTCCTCAGTGGAGAGGGGCATACCATTTGTGGGACTCGAACATAAGGCTGCCCTATTTGTGGATGACCTGCTTCTGACCCTCACCGACCCCCCGGGCTCTCTCCATGCCTGGATTCTCCTACTCTCTCAATTTGAAAAAGTCGTGGGACAAAAATTAATATTAATAAATCTCAGGCATTAAATCTCACCCTCTTCACCAAGGAGCCTGCAGAATTAGGTACATATTCCCAGTTCCAGTGGGCCTCCCACTCTATACGATATTTGGGGCTTAACCTTACGGCCACACTAGATTCTTGAACTCAAGCAAACTGGCCGGAGTATAGACGCTCGGTCAGAGAAGACCTTCGATGCTGGACCTCGCTTCCCATATCGTGGTTGGGTTGTTTAAATGTGGTCAAGATGTCTGTTTTACCCAAATTACTCTACCTTTTTCACGCACTCCTGACTAGGCCTGGGCACTAAATTCCGTTCCGTTCGCGGAATTTGGGTAATTTCGCGGTCCGCGGAGAAGCGAAATTGCCCAAAATTCTGCGTTCCGCGACATCGCGAAATTCTTTGCTTGTTCACATTCTCAAATGAGTTTTCACAAGATATTTCCCCCCGAGCATGCAAACAGCGATTGCGAACAGTAAATAAAGCATCGCGAACAAGCAATTCTGCATATTCTTGGAATTTCTGCATGTTCGCCGAGATTTTTTACCGTTTCGCGTAGATAGGCGTAATGCGATTACGCAAATTCCGCCCACCCCTACTCCCGACCTCCATTCCCCAGTGGAACATTTTAAGCCTCCAGACTGAGGTCACTTCCTTTATCTGGGTAAAGGGGCAGCCGAGATTCTCCAACAAACTCCTAATGACCCCAAAAGACAGAGGGGGTCTTGCATGCCCCAATCTTCATATCTATAACTAAAATTATAAGGAACTGGTACCCTGGTTCTATGGTTTATATTCTTAGTTGTAGCAATAGGAAATAAGGACAAAGTATCCCCTATTTAGTATTCATATTACTATGACCACAATTTATATATTTTTCATACAATCTCATGTCTCGTCATGAACGACACCACGCCTTAGAATTTCACTAAATGATTTTTTATTTTATCAAATGAAAAGATTTTTTACTTTATATATTTCATTTTCAATTTCAAACACATTTGTATATACATATATTCTTTATATATACACAAGGAAAGCCCTTCGTTTCTAAATTAGGATGTCTCACTGAAAAAATAAACAAGACATTCCTATAGAGATCTAACAGACTTATGTGAGGGAACAACAGGTATATATTATTCAAACCCAATATCTTTTTAAATCCCCCAAAGAATATATGTATATACAAATGTGTTTGAAATTGAAAATGAAATATATAAAGTAAAAAATCTTTTCATTTGATAAAATAAAAAATCATTTAGTGAAATTCTAAGGCGTGGTGTGGTTCATGACGAGACATGAGATTGTATGAAAAATATATAAATTGTGGTCATAGTAATATGAATACTAAATAGGGGATACTTTGTCCTTATTTCCTATTGCTACAACTAAGAATATAAACCATAGAACCAGGGTACCAGTTCCTTATAATTTTAGTCTTCTTTACCCAGGTACCTTTTGGGTTAATGGGTTCCCCCTGTCATTCATAAAACATATCTATAATTAGGCATCACATTTGAGTCTTATCTCAGAATGGGTAGCACGCAAAAGCGAAAAACCTTGCTTCCGCATGGATTGGGCGGTGACCTGTCGCCCCCTGTGGGATCTAGCATGGTTACCGAGAAGGGCGCACCCTCGTGGTGCCTATATCGCCACCCCCACGAGAACTGTGCTGGAGATATGGAACAAGATAGCAACCTGCCACAGGCTTACCTCATTCTGCTCCCCCAATGAGCTCCTGGCCCACAACCCTGAATTCCCCCCAGCCTTTCAGCCTCACTCCTTTCAAGCCTGGGAGGCTGGAGACTGTGGCATGATAGCTGACATTTTCGCGGGATAGACCTTTAAAACATTTGATCAATGCAAACAGGAATACCGCCTTCCGCCTAAGACACATCTCCAGTATTATTATCAAATCAGACATTAACTGCACACTCCTGAAAACACAATAGGGAGCATGCTCCCACTGACCCCCTTCGAAATGCTGGTATGATCATTTCATGGATTGAAGGGCCTGATCTCTCATACATACAAGGGTTTAAGACACACCCACCCTCTTTCTCTCAATCCTTATCAACAGAAATGGCATGCAGACATAGCAGAGGACGCCCCCGCTGAGCAATGGGAACAGCTATGGAGGGACATACCAACACCTTTAAAAGTATTACACAACAAGAGTCCACTGATAAGCTGATGACGCGTTGATACTATACCCCCTTTGACTCCAGAAAATGTCCCCATCTTCCACAGCTCTCTGCTGGCAATTTAGGGCAGTAAAGGGGTCATTTCTCCACGTAAGTTGGTCTTGCCCACTTTTGAATATTTTTTTAGAAAGAGGCACTGAGCCACATCAAAAGATGCCATAGGGTTTCCCATACAGTACACTCCCGGAGTGGTGGTTCTGGGACTTGTCCACAGGCTCTTAAGGCCATGACACACACAGATTGGCGCTTGATACTCCATATGTTAGGAGCAGCAAAACAGACCATCGCACTCCACTGGAAAAAAGCCCTAGACCCCCCCAACTTTGGTCTGGCTCACCCGCCTGTGGCATTTAATGGCAATGGAGCTCCTCTCCAGTCGACTTATTCAGGCCAACACCAAATTCACCAGGTTTGGCATCCCCTGGTACAACATCTATCCAAATTAGAGCAAGTCCGCTTTGTCCCTCCCCATCTGCGAGTATTCCAACTACTCGAGGAGGCTCTGCTTCCAAGAGGGGAGGGTCTCTTGGACTGAGGTGAAGCAGGCGAAAGACCGACCAAACCCTTACTATCTCCCTCCCTTCTTCCCTACCCCTCCACAGGTTAAGTTACCTCCAGAGGCCATAGCCGGGGAATATGCCCAAACATGACAGGGCGCAAATTATTACTTCTATAATCCCCCCTTATCGGGACAACTTTCATATCCCCCTGGTTCTTCTTGGTCAGGTTTAGGATACTCCCTTCCCCTTCTTCCCTCCCCTCTGCTCGCTTCCCTACTTCTTGTGGGGTTTCTTTCTCTTTGTCTTTTACTATAAGGCTAGTTTCCTCGCATATTGTACAACTGCTATACAAGGAGAAAGCTATGTGTCATTATTTATGGTATTATATTATCACAGGCCTGACATCTTTCATAGATAAGATATGTGCCTGCTGACCGGTGAATCCTGATAGCCATTAGCGGTTCATAGAGCCAACTGATAAGCATTTTTGATGCGACATCGACTAACACGCTTATAATCTCCGTGCTTGATGCTGATGTTATTCCTGTGATAGTTCTATAATGTTGTTCAATTGTATAATTAATAAAAGAGATTTTTTTTAAAAGAGAAGCCAATAGATCTTCAACATAACCTAAACGATTTAAATGACCACGTGTGTATTTTCAATCAAGACTCAGAAGGTTTAACTCTCCAACCAAGAAATGAAGGAACCAGCAAAGCAGACAATGGCAAATTAAACCCAAAAACTATAACTACAAAAGCACAGATTCGCACAGCAGAATCTGTGATGGCCTCAAGCAACAAAACTGACAACAAGTCAGAAAAAAAGACTGAGGTAACCACCACAGTGCAACATAGGTCTGACGAAAACAATGGAAAAAAAATCATATACATACAATTGTCAACAAGTATCCACACACAGATCAAGAAACGTTGTGTGGTAGGGAATCTGATGTAATGGTGTATTCTCTGTACCATTGCATCTAAGAATACATGAAAGAAGCGCAACAAGCAACTTTGGGACACCCCTCCTGCTGTAGCTATGACCTCCTGGTAGCTCCCTGATGCTAGTAGGTGCAGTGAACAGAGGACCTGCACATGAGTTGGAATGGCTTGGGTCCTTTTGGATCCTCAAGTATAGGTTGTAGGTCAGCTATCAGGTCTAGTATAGTTGCTGAGTCTGGTCTTTACTTTTCAAGTATTTCTTTCTCTGTCTGCTGGAACAGGGTTATGCGCACTCTGTAAACGTATTCCTGTCTCCTCCTCCTTCTCTGTGCTGCTGCTTGAATCCTCATCCTCCTCGCTATGACATACAACGCTGTCATTGTGAAGGACACTGAGGCATTCTGGGCCTCTTTAAATAGGTTGCAACTGATTACCACCTGCCCTTAGTTGGGTGGCAATTTGAAGGTGTAAATTTGTGATTTTTACTTATTAGCAATTTGCTAATTTGTCATGCATTCTATTGCGAATCCGCAAAGTGCAAGATACATTTTTAAGAATTTGCTATTTGGTACTCTCAAATTGCGAATTTGCTAATGTTTTTTTGCAGGTTTGTTTCCTCTCAAATTTGGAAATTGCAATTTTTGAGAATACCCATTTTGCGATACGGAACACTGTCATACATTGGGACATGATATTTCGCATTCGCGACCACACTATTTTTGCAATTCACAGCGTTTGCAAATGGCCCTTAGTGTATTGGAGCTGGGTGGGTGCACTTCTGAAGTGCCTGAAAGTCTGCACGAGGGGACCATTTGGTGTCTCTGTGCATAGTTCAGTTCAAACCAGTCCTGGGAGCTGTTGGCTACTGCTCTGGCACGAAACTGGACAAAGGACTTGGGAGTAACCTCCCCACTGTCCCGACCCTCGCCCAGGAGGGTCCCTTGAATCTGTCCAACCCTCTCCCATGGGTACAAAAAGGCTTACCTGGCTGTAGGACCCTAGATTCGCGTCGACAAGATTCTGATCAAGAAACCACTGACCTTCGACTGTCTGGGCACTCTGGTCTTGAACTGGGCCTAACCTCGTCTCCCTCTCCCCCCAAAACATTGTCTGTGCCCATACACTATACAGGCTCAATGCAGGACCAGTGGAGCATCAAGGACAACTGCAGTATCTCCCTTGGGGTTAAGGAGTTCCTCCCCTGCATTTGCAGGCACCGTAGCGCACCGTAGCGCAATTGACTGGTATGCAGATCCTGAGCCCCTACAGACTCTGGAGGCTCCAGCAACACAGGATCTGGGTTCCTACATTCCTTGAGGTTGAGCTGCCCTCTCACTGAGTTTGAGGTCAGTATCCCTTGTGGGGACCGCATACCCTGAACCCCTGGGTACTGTGTACTTTTGCAACTGCCTATGATTGTTGGTGTTCCTCAACTATGTGCATTGGGCTATCGATAACCCCCATCTCTGCGCACATTTCGTACAAATGACTTTGGCCTCCTCACACTCTATGCCTTAGAAGCTGTGACTTTGTAAAGCTGCTAGCGGTCCACTTGCGACTCCTGTCCCTTTTCTTGGGCTCCCCTGGTTGCTCCAGGCCTGCCCTGATTCCCCTTGCTGTGGTGAGTCCCCTGGTCCTTGCAGGGCCAGCCCATAACCTTCTTTGACCTCCTTCGTGGGATGCTGCTACCAAGGCTTCTTTGTGCTCCCGTCGGACACCGACCCCTCAGCACTTGACCTTCTTCGTGGAAAAGACATCTCCTGGTCCCTTCAGCTGTAGAGTCAATGTCTCCATCTTCACATGTGAAGCACACGACATCATGGGCATTCGTTTATCAAGCCCCTAGTCACTCCTAAGTGACCCAGACTCTGTCCCCTCTAGTTTCAGGTTCCTTCCATCAATAATCCATCAAGAATCCACCTTTAGGTTCCACCGGACATTTTTCTTCTTTCCGGCAGTGGCATTTATTTGAAGACTCCCTTTTGGAACAACGGGGGTTTCCGACACCAATTTAGCCCTATGCACCCGACTTCCCTGGGATAGGTAACTCTGGTACTTCAATATCCATGGGTGGGGTGGCTCTCCAACCTTCTATGTCCCATATGGTTTCCTCCAAATCCACTGGGAAGGGTCCTTAAACTGTAAAACTGCAACCGCGACTCTCCCATTGAATTGTAAGTAGTACGCGGTTGTGTTCTCATCCTTCACCCGTCCTCGGTGGGGTCCCCATTTATTTACCTTGGGTGGTTCCTTGGGGTCCCAGCGATTCTACATCCTCTAGACACTGTCTTGACTAGATTCATGTTTCTTATATCACTATTTAGGTATATGGTTTGGTCTTCCCTTTGAGCCACTGTGTATTAGTGCTACTTAAGATTGTTTCTGTGCTACAGTATTGTGTGCTTTGTGTTTATCTGCATGTAGCAGATACTGTGAGGTATTTAAGGTGTGTTATAACAATAAATACATATTTTTATAACTACTGTGTGGTTCTTCTTTCATCTAACCAATACAATAAGATTGCATTCTGGTAAAACAAAGTGCTTAACATTCCTTCAAGACTAAGCCTGAAGGCTGCTCTCCACAGCTACCACTTGGAGAGCTTTCTAAGGTTATCTTTTACGTCTTCAATCACCATACAGGATTTTTGGACTACTGCCAGGTGCCCACTTTAATTAGTGAACATCATATACCAGGCCAATTTCTCACAGTGGCCCTAGCCAGCAAACACGGCCAAAAAAAAGCACAAAGATGCACGGTAAAGAAGACTGAGCCACGTAGCCTGAAACAAAATGGCATATACGAGCAGAAAGGAAATCACCATCCAGATTGTAGCAAATAATTCTAACACCAGAATACAAATTACAGGGCCGGCATGACACCTTATATAGGGGTGACATTTTAAAATGAATAGCAGACATCCCAACAAATAGAAACCACAAACCTTCTGTCTGTAGAATTTCATTCATCAGGAAAACGAAAAAGAAATGAACAAACACTCACTACATTGCAATCAAAACAATTCGAAGTATGGAGCATAAAACTAGCCAAACCAATCCTACCATGCTACCCGACCCCTGACCCCTTAACTGAAAACCATCTTACAAATCTAAATCAGGGTCAACACAAACACTAAAGAAGACACGGGTGTACTCGGTGCGGCAGAAAGCAGAAGGAAGAACCCTAACTACATCAATGAGGAGTGGCAGGCATAAAGGCAAGAACATAAACACAGGAGCGTTCCCAAGTCAAAGCCACCCTCAATGACCTGTGGGAAGACAAACATGCAAACCCAAGAATTGTGATATACATCTGCTCTAATGGAACATAGCAGAATCAAAAAAGGTCTCGAACATGGCACACCACCTTCGAGATTGGGAAACATGTGAAATAATAGAGATATGGGCACTGGGTCATCTACCCCTAGAGGGCTTCATCCACTCTACTGTAGTTGGAGGAAAAACTGAGCGCTATGGGCATCCAAAAGGGGGCCTGGCAGTTTATGTATCCACAGCATTAAATATAAAATCTGAACAGCTAGCCTTTCTTGATCCTAGCGTGCAACTAATCAAATGTACTCACTGGACCTTTGACAACCAAATAGCTGTGCTGTTGATCAATACATATGCTCACCAAAAGGCAAGTTAAAAAAATCTCATAACTTCATAGTAACTGCGACAATCTTGTATATAAGATGCACCTTTCCGTCCTGGTGCATAGTGCTGGCAGGAGATTTTAACTCCAACTTAATCCATACCCCAGATGAAGATGACACACTAGCAACTGATAATATATTCTGTAATGTTCAGTTGCGGTATCAACGAAAGACAACCTGCCCAGATCGCAGGGGTCAATTGCTAGTGAAGGCATTAGAGTTTCTGGGAAATAGAGTAATATACGGCAGATTGATGGAAGACACTCCTCTTAAATTTACATATCACAGGGTAAACGCGTGAACTATACAGCAGTATCCCTACCATTATTGCCATTCCTTTCACAATTTTCAATTGAATTCATCATCCTGAGTGATCACTCCTATCAACACATCCATTTCAATTCAAATCCACCAAAAGCACGGTGCCATCACAGAAATGGTAGGAAAAGTAAATTCGATCGACCTAAAGGATCTTAATTCCTTCCTAATTCCTGGTCAGAATTTACATGAAAACTGACATCACTAAAGCCGAGAACACAAAACCGTCCACCAAGAAACAAAAAACGCAAGACAACAACAAGCGAACTTCAAACCCTGAAACAGGAACTAAGGAAAGCCGTCAGACAGTTAAGAACAACATGAACTTGACCAAACTGAATGGGATTCTCTACATCACCTGAGGAAAGAAGACAAAAGAAATAGCAATGAAATATTCTGGTCACAACTACTGTTCCGTGCAAGGTAAACCAATTCCAGCATCTTTTGGGAAACAATAAATAACCTGAACTGGCCAGTGAACGCTATAACCTCAAACGTACAGGAACACGACTGGGCTGAATTCCTAACAAGAAGATTTATGGGGAAAACCAGCGCCTCATAAATATGTGGCTGGCACTAATCAAGAAGATCAAGTGACAGCGACTAGAAAAACAGGCTATTCCAACTGCCGAAACTAAGGTATCAGCACTCCTAAGAAAAATAAAACCGACACGTCACAACAGAGGAAATACCTAACTAACAGCTAGATTCATGAAGCCAAATTGCGATCGCAATAGCTGCGAATTAGCAATTGCGATCACAATTTCAAAGAAAGGGATTCATGTTAGTGAAAAAACCAAAATTGCGAAATAGCGAGAAACCATGGATTCTGCGAAATCATTTGCGAACTCGCAAAATAATCGCAATCGCCATTCATGAAAAATCGCTTATTGCGAAATACCCGAAATCGCTATTTGCGACGCGCAATTTAAGGAGAACCCAAACCAGGTGGTAACCAGTAAGGAAAAGAAAATTCAAAAAAACGTTAGCAAACTACCAACATGTGCAGGCCTGACCAAACACACTTAAGGACATGCAGCTGGAGCCTGAGGACTCTCACAATGCTAGGACTCTACGTGGTGGTCAGGCGGCGAAGGCTACAGCAAGCAGCACAGAACAGACGTAGGATCCAGGAGTGGATATTCCGTGTACGGGTCACCCTTCTGGGCCAAACCAGGGAGCAAATTTACGCGAAGTACCGCCTAAATGGGGCAATGATCATCAAGTTGATCCGGGACCTAGACCCCCTGATGCAGCACCCAACAAGGAGGACCAATGCCGTTCCCACCTATGTGCAGGTATTGTGTAGCCTGCACCTACTGGCCTCTGGAAGCTCCAGGGGATAGTCGCTGTCGCAGGGGGGATATCCCAGCCCACCATGTCCCGCTGCCTAAGGAGTTTCCTGGAGGCCATGCTGATCCGGCTACACCACTACATCTCATTCCCCACCAGCCAACAGGACTTGAATGAGACCAAGCTGCAATTTTACAATGTAGCACAATTTCCACATATAATAGGATGCATTGACTGTACCCACATCCACATCTGCCCACCAGCACAAATGGAATACATGTATCGCAACCGCAAGTCCTACCACTCCCTCAATATCCAGATGGTGTGCAATACAAAGACAATCATCACGGACATAGTGGCACAGTACCCGGGGAGCACACATGACACCTTCATATTCCGGCACAGTGGCATTCACACACGACTGGCCAGGGGAGACTTTGGTGAAGGACACCTACTGGGTAAGTACACATGCCCCACAATATTACACTGTGATAATGTAGCTGCACAGCACAGGAACTCACCCTCTGCTCCTATCATTCAGGTGACAGTGGCTACGCTCCCTGTGAGTACCTCCTCACACCATACCTCAACCCTGCAACACCACAGCAACGGCGTTACAATGCAGCACACATACGCACAAGAAATTACATTGAGAGGACATTTGGCCTTTTGAAGAGCAGATTCCGCATACTGCACAAGACTGGTGGGGCCATCAAATACGAGCCAGAGGTCTGCTGCCGCATCGTGGCCATGTGTGCAATCCTCCACAACATTGCTACCAAGCGCAGGATACCTGTAGACATCTCTGGCAGTGAGTCGGAAGGGGACAACCGACCACCTGCACATGTGCGTCACACACACGGTGAGAATCCTGCAGAAGGACACAGGCACCGCAACCAAATTTCTAGTGCACCCACTCCCCACACCCATTACTTAACTCACGCATGACAACATTAATAATGACATGAGTCAGATTAAGTTAGTCAGAATATTTGTAATTGTTACAGCACAATAAACTGGGCATTCTGCAAACTGGTACATGAATGAAATATTGCGTCATATGTCTGTTCTTCAGGAGGGCATGCTTGTAGCAGCAGCATGGCCCCTCATGTAAATGTTCTATTGTTCAATGCCGCCTCCGGGCAGATGCTCCCAACTTCCTTTCTACATCCTCCTTCTGATTAGGCCGGGAGGCAGCAGAGGGCCTGCTGCTGCGGCGGGTGCCACCACCGGTGGAACGGACTGGCTGCTATGGCTGGATGTAGCCTCACTAGTGTCGTCAGACCCCCCGCCTGGCCATGGCCGGTAGCCTGCATGCCCTGCACTGCTGTTGACACAGAGCTCTAGCGAGGTCCTGGCAGCACTGGACCATTTGGACCTGCATGGCCAAGGAGCGTCGCGAGAGCTGGGAGGTCGCTTTCCCAATTATATAGTTGGACTGCGTGTATGCTGACAGGCGGATCAGCGGCTGGCGGTGTCTGCGGCGGTTGAGATCCTGCTGGCTGCCTGTGTGTTGGCCTCCATAGCAGCTGTCATCCTCTCCATGCGGTCTGACATTTGTGCTACATTTCGGGCGGTCTTGTTCAGTTGGAGGTGGATAGCCGCAAGATGACGGGCCTGGGTTTGATGCACATGTAGCATATGGCGCTCAATGGAGAGCCCACCTGGTCGCACGTTTTGTCCCCTGCCAGCGCGGGAATTGTTAGTGCGCTGCTCCCTCACCAGTCCGCTTGACTGGCTCCTCACAGCCGCAGGGCAGCAGGTTGGTTGTCGAACTGCTGCTGGTGTTGCAGGCCCCACTGGTGGTTGTGTGACGCACAGTGGTACTGCAGCGCCTTTTGGCACTGGGGTGGCACTGGCCACAGGGGCAGGTGGTGTAATGACCGCTGGTGCGGCAGCTTGCCCTGATGGTCCGGGCTGTGGAGATAGATGTGTGTCTCCCTCTGTGTCCTCCATGATGTCCTCAATTACCAGGGCATCGCTGTATGTGCTGGGGACTTCTGCGCCACCTGTGATGTAAAGTGGACGTTGATTAGTGACATGTTTCTTACACATTTAGGCTTCCTACATGCATGCAGACTACCATTCCCTGACTCGCTGCAGGGTTGACTCTCACTAAACATGTCTGGCTTAATGGGGCAAGATGGTAATTGTGGTCAGACTACATGTCCCACAATGCAATAGCGCTTTAGTGGTGTGCTTTGGCTGCATGACTGGGGTTTGATATGGGATGCTCTGGAGTCATGGACATTGTTAGGGGACAGGGGCTCGCAGTCACATGGCACTTACCTGGTGTGTCTTGGGTGGGTCGGGAGGAGTCCAGCTGGGTCACACCCACGCATGCCTGCGGATTGATGGTGTCCTCCACTCGGTCCTCCAGTGGTGTGTTCGGTGGGACAATGGGCTCCCCTCCACCTGTTGCCACACGCTCCCCCAGCCTCTCCGCAATCTTCTCCTTTGCGAGCCCTCTGAGGTCATACCAGCGTTTTTTTAGCTCGTCCACGGAGCGCTGGGTCACCCCCACAGAGTTTACTTTTGCGCGGATGCGCAACCATATCCGCCTTTTATCGGCCTCGGGCACCCTTCTGGAGTCTTTACCGAAGAGCCGATTGTGGTCCTTGCTGACTCCTTCAATCAAAAATTCGAGCTCCTGCTCTGAAAATTTTGTTTTCCTCTTTCTCCCACTGGAAGATCCACCAGCAGCTTCCTGTGACATGCTTGCCACTGGGGTGTCTCCTGGTTTACTCCTGTAGGCACACTGGAGGGGAGCTCTGATAATGCTGCTTCCAGTTCAGGCTCTCACTGCTGAATGAGCGTGGAACCTGCCTACTTCCTGGTTGTGATTTCATCACTGTGCTCAGGATGCGACTTCCCATTTTTGCGATCTCGCAGTTAACGAGATCGCAATTTGCGTTTTCGGTAATTGCGAGATCGCAATTTCAACACGGGTATCGCCCGATTAGGCGAATATTTACCGATTTTCGGGGACTCGCAATCGGCGATTGCGGCCGATTGCGAATCGCTTTTTTTTCTCGCAAATATTCATGAATGCCATTCTGCGATTTCTTAATTGCGATTCGCTTTTTCTCGCAATTTAGGAATCGCAGAATTTGGCATTGATGAATCTGGCTGATAATACGTAAAAGCAGAGGGAATGGAGCACCAGGGCCTAACGGCATTCCTCAGGCAATCTTGAAACACAATCCTGCCTTTTGAAGGAAACATCTGTCCACACTTTTTAGAGAAGTAGAATCACTAAATCGGATACCACACAGTTGGCAAGGCTCAATTATTACACCAATATACAAAGGTGGAGACAGAACTAATCTGGCAAATTACAGGGTTATTGCGCTATTAGATGTAGAAGCAAAGTACCATGCCTCTTTGATCTTGGCAGACTTTATTGACTGGTCAGAGAAGCTCAATTTGAACCCTATCAACCAGATAGGCTTCTGAAAAGGGATCGGAACAACCACAAACATCCTAACTCTCTCTCTGATAGCAAAAAAAATGCAAGTGGAAATAACAAAAACTGAACCCCTGCTTCATAGATCTAAAAGCAGCCTTTGACAGCGTAGATTGTCACTTCTTGTGGAAAAAACTTAGAGCCTGTCACATCCCAGAAAGAATACTTCAATGAATAATGTTATTTTACTCCCAAACCTGGATAAGAATAAAGCTGGGTGATGGCTTCAGAATGTCAAGAAAGCTGAACACAAGTAAGGGCTTGGAACAAGGATGTGTGTTGGCACCACATCTCTTCAAACTGTTATGTTCGACCTGAAGTAACTGCTTATTAAGATCAGCTCCCATCCGCCACATCTGGGAAAGCTATCCTTATCACATCTCTATATGCAGATGATGTAGTATTAATGAGCTTAACTAATGTTGGACTCAGACAGTCACTTACTGTAGTGATGGAATATGTAACGGCTAACAAACTAGAAATCAATACATCTAAGACCCAAACAATGCTCATTAGTAATCGCCCTAGCACCCAGTAGAACATCTGGAGAAAGTAACCAGCTACAAATACCTGTGGATATACATCGAAAATAGACTAAATCATCAAGAGCAGAAACTCTGGGGGGAACATGGCAGCAGCTAGCTGAGCGGCCGCTGCACTCTGCCTAGGCTCCCACGTTGACCTCCTGCTCCTGGCATGGACGTAGAGATGTGCTGACTCCGCTAGGTTTTTCTTCCTACACGACCCGACGCTCTTTAGATTTCTTGGATTTCTTGGTCCAAAGGCTTTTGTTAACTTTCGCGTCTTTTCGCGTCTTTTGAGATAACAACCCGCTCATTATATGCTGCGACTCATTATATGTTAGACCTGCCCCGCCGGGCTGCTCTGAATCGAGGGAAATATACCGGACCCTATTCAAGGGTGTTCCTCCTTCTCTCCCAAGGTTTGTCCGTAAAACCGAATGTGCTTGGGGGTCGCTACCGCCGCCCCCGTTACCTCATTTGTTGCGGTGGAGTGCGGCAGCGCTGGAGCTCCGGAGGGGTCGTAGAATTCATGGCCTCTTCCTCTGGGGCGTTCGAGGCAGTGTCAGAACTGGTGCCTCCGGCGTGCCTGAGGTTGCTTTAGGCGGAGGGAATGAGGATTGTGCCAGCGGACGAGACAGGAGCAGAGACACGGGAGAGCAAGAGCAGCCTCTGCATCAAAAGAGAGGAGAATTAAAGGGGGATGTTTCAGCTTCAGCGTCATCACAGGTCAGATTAACCGCCCCGGCTCTTGTGTTTTAAAAAAGGGCAGGAAACGCGATGCGAAGATTCAGAGCCCCAGGGGGGTTTTAGGAGGTGCAGACTGACTCTTTCCCAAGACCTGTAACACTGCTAAGAGTAAGGGTTCCCCTATTGGAATTAGCAGAGATAACACCTCCACATTTTTGTGTGGTGAAGTCAAGGCAAAAAGGACAAAAAAGCGCAAGCCCAAAAAGGCTGCTCTGGCCTTAGTACAAAAGTAACACCTTCTTTAAGGTCCTATTTTAAAGTTTTGCCGCAAGTCTTGAACTTGGTAAAAGAGGGGGTAAAAGAAGGGGCTTCCTGCAAAGCGGTATCTGGGCGGTCTTCCCTTCTCCTGGAGCCTCTGATATGTAAGAGCAGGCAGGGGTCTCATCACTGACTGACATTCTCCAATCTAAAAGTGGGGGGCCGACACCATTCCAGAGGTTATGAGCTGCATAATGGGGTCCCCCGAGGTGGGTTCAAGATCGGAGCAGCCAATAGGGGGAATAACAGTGTCTCAGCATGACACAAACCCAGGGATAAGTAACCCCCAAGGTGGTGCAGGACCCTCAGGAGTCTCCTTGGAATCCATGATCCCGACCCTATCTTTAGATATCAAAAGGGGGTTTGAAGTCTCAACAGCTAACCAAATGGAAATTAGGAGCTTTTGTGAGACATTGGAGAGCAAAATCGATGCGCTAAACTCCAGAACAATAACTTTGGAGGACACGGTGGCAGGTCTGTCTGCCCATCTTGGTAATGCAAAATCAGATATTGCCAACCTTAAAAAAGAAGATGCCGTCCTCTCTGAGAGAATGGACGTTTTGGAGAACAATGCTCGACGCAATAACTTACGTATTCTTAATGTACCAGAGGGGAGCGAGGGGACTGATTTAAAAAAATACAGAATTATCCTCTTAAAAGAAGCTCTAAATCTTGATCAATCCGTAGAAGACCTGGGAACAGATATTCAAAGAATACATAGGGATCCTCTTGGAAGAAATCCACAGAGGTCTAAACCCAGGAAGATTCTGGTTAATTTTCATACTTACTTCCCTTTCACCTCTTCTGTTTAATTTATATATCGCGCCTTTGATTTTTGCTCTTCAGAAGCTGGAGGTCGCCGTCTACAATTATGCCGACGACCTCCAGCTCATCTTTGATCTTTCTTCTTCCTCTCACTCTGTCTCCAACTTTCACTCGGTGATGTCTTTTATCAGGGACTGGATGAATCATAACCATCTCAAACTGAACCCGGACAAGACCGAGTTAGTCTTGACGGGGGGCTCATCCAGTCCCTGGAATTCTTTGTTCTGGCCCCCTTCTTTAGGTTCCCCTCCTTCTCCTTCTTCCTCAGTTAAAACTCTGGGCATTAAACTTAATGACCAGCTCACCCTCCATTCTCAGATCGGGTCTGTCGTTTCCGCCTCTTTTTTAACTCTTCGTACTATTCGCACTGTTTCCCGTTTCTTTTCCTTTTCTGCACGTAAACTTATCCTGTCCGCCCTGGTCATCTCTCGTTTAGACTACGGGAATGCCTTATACAATGGCATCCCGGCCTATAGTCTACGGAGATTGCAATTGGTACAAAACCAGGCGGCCCGCTTAGTCTACTCTCTCCCTTGATTTCACCATGTCACTCCCCTCCTAAAGGAACTCCATTGGCTCCCGGTTCATGAGCGTGCACTCTTCAAATTGGGATGCATGACTTTCTTGGCCCGTTTGGGCCTTGCTCCCGCCTTCATCTCCTCGGCGGTACAGCCCTACGTGCCCTGTAGAGAACTACGATCATCCTCTCTCTGCTTACTCACTGTGCCTCGTTTCAAGCGTAAAAAAAGGGGTGGAGCTAAATTCTCTTACTTGGCCCCGGTGTTTTGGAACTCCCTCCCCACTCACCTTAGATCTTCCTCTCAGTATCTTTCTTTTCGTAAGTTACTTAAAACTTTCCTTTTTTCCCAAGCTTTTCATTTGTAATTCCCTTCCCATTTCAGCTTAGCAGCCCTTTTTGTCTCCAACTATGCCTGTACTTATAAGCGCCAAGAAACCGCATGGTGTACGCTGCGCTATATAAATACTTTAAATTCAATTCTTAAAAGAACTGATTCTTAATCAAGCATTAAAACAGAAGACTCTGAGTGCTAAGGGTTTCCCTTTCCAGATAAGATCGGACCTGTCCCGGGTAACCCTGGACAGACAGTGGGAGTTGGGTAAGAGACTAGAGGCCTTCAGGAAGCTTGGGGCGGTAGCACAACTTAAGTTCCCGACTTTCCTTAAAATTATGCACAACAACAAAATGTACAAAGATGTTAGATCTGTACTAGCTGCTGATGAGTTGCTGTCAAACCTGTCGGACCTAGGTAGAGAGTGTGGCCCGGCGGAATAGATCTAGGTTTAGTTCGGGTTCAGTCCTTTGTAACCCTATCATTTCTGCTCCAGGTGTTTTTGTTAGGTTTAATTAGTTTTGCTTGGTTTAGGGGCAACGTACACTCAGCATCTTCTATCTTTTATCAACTTTTTCAAAACTGGGGTTCTAAGAATAGGTATGCAATCTGTAATTCTATCTTCTATGTGTAACGAAAATTGGTATCTCTACTTTCTCTATTTTTTTTGCTTTTAGGGAGCAGGGGTCACCAGGAGCCTGCAGGGTGGAACTCTCTGGGCCTCCTTCTATCCCATATTATTTTGTTTTATGAATACACCTATGTTGTAACTAATGTTAGATTAGATAGGCCTGTGGGGGTTTTGAGTCAAGAACAGGCACAATGTAAGAGAGGCTGCTCTTTCTAAAAATAATTTGCAGATACTCTCCTGGAACATCAATGGCCTGAGCACTAGACCCAGAGGGACAAGATTCTGCAATATCTTCGGGATTCTAGTGTGCGGGTTATTGTGCTTCAGGAGACACATCTATTGGAATCAGAGATGCTTCTACTGGCTCAGAAAAATAATAAATGGGTAGATTTTCAAATTTCTACAACTCAGAATTTGAACATCAGAGGGTTTCAATACTTTTTAAGGAATCAGTTAAGGCTCGCCTCATTTCAAAATTTGTGGACCCAGGTGGCAGATGGGTCATTGTGACTGCTAATATTTCGGGTGCACAGATCTCCATTGTGGGATACTATGGCCTGAATCAGGACATTCCCTCTATCCTTAAAACTATTTTTCCTCACCTATTACTGTTTCCGGAACCAATTATTTATTAATTTTGTTTTGGACCCTCATCTTGATAAATCATCTAATGGTCGTGCTTCAGTCCCCTCTAAAACTAGGATTTTCTTTTTGGATGCTATGAAGCAATTTGCCTATTTTGATATCTGGATGTTAAGGTCAGGGCAAAATTTGGGATTTTCATTTCGTTATTATAAATACAGGCATCAGTCAAGGATTGGTTCGTCAGGCATTGAAAGGTAAAGTTAAAAACATCTTATACCTTCCTTCCCATCTATCGGATCACTCTGCAGTTTGGTTAGAGCTGGAGGGTATGGTCCCTAATTCTCCTAGATCATGGTCTTTTGATCGCTCCGTATTGTTGGAAGATGAGGAGATCTCATCTTTAATCATGGAGACAAAATGGTTTATGGAATTGAACATAGATTCGACCTCAATAGCATGTGTATGGGACACCTATAAAGCCTTCTTAACGGGCCAAATTACGAGCAGGGTTGCCTATAGGAAAAAAGTATATAGATGTGAAGTCTCTACTATTGAGGCCGAAATCGAAAAGTTGCAATTTGAATTAGATCAACCCACTAGTACCACCTCCGAAATTCGTAATGAGGTACAAAACAAATTGATAAGATTAAAAGGTCTGTTAGAAACAGTATTAAAAACACGCTTACTTCGTAGGTGGGAGGCGAGTAAAATTGCCCATTTTGAGTACGGTGAAGGAGCAGGTAGGCTCCTCGCATGGAAAGCGAAGACCGACCAGGCTCAGAATAATATTGGGTCATTTATACAAGGCAATCTAACGTTTACATCGGATGAAGCTATCCGGAGGGCCTTTCAGTTGTTCTTTCAAGATATTTATAAAGAAGATAGTCGTGTTGACCCTTCCCGCATAGAGACTTGGTTGTGTAAAATCTCGTTACCTTCTCTAACTGCAGAACAGCAGGCTCACCTTGATCGGGTGATTATGCAGGAGGAGGTTAACGCGGCCATTGTAAGCTGCAAAAAGGGGACAGCGACAGGTCCAGATGGCCTCCCTTCGGAAATCTACAGGGTCCTGGCCAAGGAGATTGTTCCTGTCCTGACTGTTCTTTTTAATCATATACTTCAGGAGGGGGTAGCTCCCCCAGTCTCATGGGACAATGCATCTATAACCTTGATTCACAAACTGGGCAAGGTTCCATCTAATTGTTAGTCTTATAGACCAATATCTATACTCAATGCCGACTATAAACTTTTCTCTTCTGTAATGGTCAGGGCTGCCCACTCTCCCCTCTCCTATTTAATTTATATATTGAACCTTTTGCCCAATTATTGCGGGTTGATCTTAGCATCAAGCCCTTTAGGTACGGAGAGTGGGAGAGGAAGGTAGCCCTGTATGCAGATGAGATTTTGATTTTCTCCTCTGATTTGCATACAACCCTTCCCTTGGTAGTTAAACTAGCCCAAGTCTTTGGAGAGGTCTCTGGGTATGAGATCAATGCTTCCAAAACGGAAATCATGGCTTGGAATATGGGTGAGATTCAGTCGGGATTGCAGCTCAGCCCCAAAATGAGGTATATTGGAATCAATATCCTCCTAGATATCTCCAGAATTGTTTAAATCAATCTCTCAGCTGTAGCGAAGGAGTGTAGGAAACGTATGCGTGCTCGGTCCTTATTACCCCTGTCTATTTGGGTAGGGTAAACTGAGTAAAAATTTCAATCTTGCCTAGAATTTCGTTTCTTTTTAATACTATTCCCCTGCACTTTGAGGGAAAAAACTAAGGCTGTATGCATAGGCTTTTAAGCTCACCCATTCTGGCATGCTACTGAAAATGCCTACTAACATCGGGGTGGGGTGTATGGTTCGGGCCATGCTTGAGGGGGCTAAGTTAACATACGAGGGTTTCTTGTTTAAATTTGGAGATTCTAAATTCTTCAAAAAAAATAAATTAAAGGTATTACACGGCCTAGCTAGAACCTGGGCCAAGATGAGAAGCACTGTAGCATTAGGATACTTTTCCAGCATTCCTTCTTTATGGGATTCACCAGGTGGCCCGGGATGGCTTAAAGATAGATTGGCTTTACCCCTGAGGGAAGCTGGTGTGGAAGTTTGGGGTGATCTCTTTCGTGGGAATCCCTTAGTGAGAGGGTCGGTCCTGGGCTCTCTAGGTTTAAATACCTACAGATGGCTAGCTGGGCCCAGTCGCAGACAGTCACCCAGAGTAAATTTCTGGTTAGAGGGGGTAACCATCTAAAATTCCAGCTTCTTAGCAAATCCCCAGGAAAGAAGGAAGTCTCTTTTTGGTACCACACAATATTGGAAGAGTTAGAGGGTGAATTTCAACTGGTTAACCAGCTTTGGGATAGTTCCCTCCCGGATCAGGATAATGAATATCTGTGGCTAAACTCCTGTAAAACACTGTGGGATGAAGTTAAACCAGCATGGCACCGTAGGAATCATCTTTTTACCCTGCACAGGGCTTATTATTCCCCCCAGAGACTTTCAAAATTCTCCAAGGGCCCCTGTATCTTGTATGAGGTGTGGAACAATAGCCGCATCTGTCATTCATATGTTTTTTGATTGTCCAGCCTTGTCTTCTTTCTGGGATGCTATTGGTAAATCACTAGCAACATCTTTGGACTGCCCCATTACAATTAATCTTTTGCTGGTTATTTTCGGCTTGATGGAGGGAGTAACAGGCCCTGCTAAACAGCTTCTCTTTTATGCAATTTTACTGGCGAGAAGAGAAATATGTAAAAAATGGAAGGAACCTTCATCTCCCTCATTGGCGGATTGGCAGTCATCAGTTCTTCAAGTCTCCAGGTTGGACCTTTTGAGAACAGGCAATCAAAAAAAGCGAGCCTTCTGGAAACTTTTGCAATGGAGGTAACATCGAAATAGTGGATGGGGTTTCCCCCCGCCCCTCCCGGTCCTATGATTATGCTGCCCTGCTACTCTGCAGATATCTCCGGAGTAATCAGGAGGTGCCCTGATACCACTATGTTGGTTAAACCCGGCATGGCGGCTCCCCATAGGTTTCCATCTAAGCCGTGTGAGTATCTGGTAAAACTGGTAGGCGAGGGTTATAATCTCCAGGAGCCTACACATCCAGTATACTGAGGCAGTGTGTGGATATCTCTAGGGTAAAATGGAGCTAGTTGGGTGGAGAATGAGGACAAAAAGAAAAAAAAAGAGCAGAAACACTATATGTCACAGAGAACCAGTGCATTAGCTTTTGCTTTCAGAACACTGGCAAATAACTGAAGGGTCCGTCTTACAAACCATTACTCTCTATGACAGCAGAAAAAATGCTATCAATTATATCTTATGTTAGTGTTGCTTTACACAGCAAAGATTCTGCACTTTTGAACAAGCTGCTAGTTGCAGCTTACAAAAAGGTCTTTCAACTTCCTCAGACAGCATCACCGGCACAGGTGCGACTAGAATTTGAGCTCCTCAATGAAACAATAGGGAGAATGTACACCACAATAAAGAATTGGTATCATTTAAAGCAAAATTGAGTGCATTCCCCACTCAACAAGGCTCTTTGGACAGAACTTGACAATGACAAAAAATCAGCATACAATCAATATCTCCATAAAGCACTAACAACCACATGCACTATTGAGCAATGGAACAACAATCTACCCTTGACAGCCTTCAAACAAGTCATAAATAAGGCTGCAACATTTCACTCCCTGCTACTTAATGAAAACAGCTTTAGTCACAGATCACATGCCTGGATGGTGATCACAAACTAGAAGACCTTGACACCAGCACCTTGCTTAAATCTCACAATCTCAGTACATCTAAAAAAAAAAAACTACTGATGGCACTCCGCCTCGGGAAGTTACCATCGTTAGCGGACCTGCCGAGCTGGTTGCATAAAGGGACCACAGCGTGTAGACTTTGTGGCAGAAAAAAAGAGGACTCATTCATTTCATCTGTATATGCCCAAAACTTTACCAAGCATGTGTCACAGTACTAAGAAAAACCCTTATCGCTAGAGAAATCTGGATATGTAGAGCAGGTATTATACAAGGGCTAGATCCCTCAGATATTCAAATGCACGGCAAGTTGATAAAATATCTTGGAATTCTTGATCATGCTTTGAAAACTACAGCTTAACAGGAGCACTGATTCTATATTCTTTCAACAGAAATGGAGTCACATTTTAACACCAATAACCGAGAAGATAAAAAGCAACATGTAAATTGTACATCGTACATAGTAATGAAGCAAGCGGAGCTTCGTCTCTGCCATACGAATACATGAATAACTATCTTGCCCATGTTTACAACAAACCAAACTGCTACGAATTTCACACTATAGAGTAAAGTACGAATGAAGCCTGTATTGTAAAGCTGAAAGAACAAACGTTTAATGAACTACTCTCTTGGCACACTAAACTAGTTTCAGTTGTGCACTATTTCAAAAATCAAAGCATCGAAGAAGTTTGTACTCCAAAGCTCTAGCCATCTTTAGCACCTAAGGCTTGTACATAGTGAACATGAACAATTTGTTCCAGTAGAACCCAATGATTGATGAAGAGTACTGCACATTTTGCACATCGAATTAACTTCAGAACAACTCACTACATAACATTAAATGAAGAAGGAAGTTTGCTTGACTTCTGCTTTTGATACCTATGGATTTTTCAAGACTCACAAACATTTTTGGACATACACAATCATCATCTACCACAAGGATCAAGTGCATACAGACTAAAATACGAAGTCTTGTTTTAAAGCATGAAAATATTTTATATTGTATTTCTGTTCTTTTATGCTAAAATTGCTATGCTTTTAACTAACTAAACAATAAATGTACCATTACCACTGCTAACCAGTGCTGAAGTGCTTGTGCTAGTTCCTCTAAACATAGGTAAATTGGCTCATGCTCAATTGGCATCTTTAATTTACTTGTAGGACCCTTGTAGAGTAGTATCCCATATACCCAGGGCCTGTATATTAATTGCTACCAGTGGGCCTGCAGCACTTATTCTATCACCCTCTTTAGTAACACCTTAAAGCATGTCCCCGCCCCCTGTCAATGCAGTCTGGACGCAGTTTTAAACTGCCATGTTGACTTGGCATTTAAACACACTTGCCAAGCCTTAAAACCACTTTTATTACATATGTCACCTCTATGGTAGGACTTAGGCATCCCATAGAACAGGATGATATGCAATTAAAAGGTTGGACATGTACTATTAGGGTTTACATGTCCGATAGTGAAAAACTCTTACATTTGTTTTTCAGTAATATGAGGCATACTCCTTTGGCAGGATAACATTGAGGATTTTTTATTTCATTTTGTAGGCTGTAATATTCAATTGGGAGCAGGTGTCATGTTTGGTATCTATTACATTGTAATGATAAACCCTTTTTAATGGTAAGCCACTTTTAAAAAGTTTACATGTTCCCGCCCTTAGCCCTTTGTGCCTACAGCCTGTCTTCGGTTACATGATTGGGTGCAAAACAGACATTGTGAATTTCTCCTCGATAGTCTCACAATAGAGGGGTTAGCTGTGTCTTAATGAGCCATCTGCTAGCAGGATGGGCGGCAGGGCTGAGCACAGCCCCATTTTCAACTGAATAGCCCGTGCTCTGCCATCACACAAAGGCCCTAACTAACCCTGCATTGCACTGCAGCCAGCTTGGAGCCAAAGTAGAGGAGTCAGGCTGTTCCATGTCCTTCAAAGAACCTTTCCAGAAGATTCTCCCGCCTTACAGAAGAAGGCAATCAGGGAATAAAAATAGGACCTTCAGACCCACTCTTCAGATTACTACTAGACCTGCGGAAGGACTCTCAGAAGACTGCCTGCTGCTGTGACCTGCTGTATATTCTGCCAGGCTGCTGCTATAACTAGAAGGACTGCCTTGCTTCATGGAACCTGCCTTGAGCCCTGAGGCCAGCCTTGCTGTTGAGCCCTACACATTCATCTGTACCCAGGACTACCAGAGTGACTCCAGGAGCTATTTTCCTGGTCTCCTGTTCAGAGTCACAGGGACATAAAAGACTCAAACAAACTTGAACCTGCACCTTGACCCAGCCTGAAAGAGTCCTGATCCCCCCTAGAGGTGTTCCACCAGTCCTGGAACCTTGTGAATCACGCCCTCAGTCCGCAGGTAAGAGCTGCTGGGGCCCAATGCACTTGTATCCAAACCACAGTCCATTGCGGTCAGTCATAGTTTTCAACTTTGACCCTGTCTCGCGTAACTAGATGTCCAAGGTTGGTGCTGTGTTTTATTTCTAGTTTTTACTAAAAACTTTTTTTTGAAAATAACTCTGGTTCTACTGATTGTTTCTATATCATTTTTGTGTCAAATAATTTATTAAAATGTACTTTATTTTAATGAATTGGCTTTGGATTTTTTCTTGTGTTGTGTTTTGCCTTTTTTACCGTTTGTGTGCTGCTTAATAGTTTACACATTGCCTCTAAGTTTAGCCTGTCAGCTTTTTGTGCCAAGCTACCAAGGGTTAAGCACATGTGAATTTAGTGACTTTTTGTGTTTTACCCTGCAAGGGAGTGTGACTGTTAGTTGACCAGGGCTCACACCCCTGTCAACCTAAAAAAACTATTTCTAACAGTACTTTTAAAAAGGTATATTCCGTATGGAAAAAAATATGCACTTTGACTGGATTAAATATTGCTGAAAAATTATGTTTGTCATTATTATTATTATTATTATTAAGCTTATAAAGCGCCTGCTTACTCCAATGGAGTTCTAGGACATCACAGACCATTACCACTAAGCCCTAAGCCCCCCCCCAAGGCTCACAGGTCCTAAATTGCAAGAAGCCATGTAGCCCGAATACCAACACCTGTCCCCCGGGGGTGCTTGAAAGAACCAGGGGGCATATTACCAACAACTGCGATAATTATCGCTATGTTGGTTTAGCGGCGATATTTTTATTGCCGAGCTGCAGTGGTTTTTATCGCTTAGGAACCTTGCTATTATCAAGTTTTCTCTCCTAAGCGATAAAAATCGGCCGAAATGCATGAATATTGCTGAAAAGTCAGCGATATTCATGCATTACCGAGCTAATGCTCTTAGCCATGTTATCCATCTACCATTGGATAACATGGCTATGAACTGCTCAGGGGCAGGTGTTAGCTTTTGGAGATATTCGCGCTTAGCGCGAATATCTCCAAATGTTGGTAATAGGAGATAGCGATGTTAGCGACTGTTTCCAGTCGCTAACATCTTGGCACGCCCACTTTGCATGTCATTAGTGATAAGTATCACTGACATGCAAAGCGGGGCCCAAGATGGTCGCTATCTCCTACTATCTGTCGCTAACTGGTGTTAGCGACAGCTAGGTAATAGGGAGATAATTTCATCTCCGCTTTCTTGGCTTTTAAAGCCAAATAAGCAGAGATAAACCCCCTTGATAATATGCCCCCAGGTTTTCAGTTTTTTACAAAATATTGTTTCAGATGAGAAGATCCTCAATTCATTAGGTAGGTTATTCCAGGCCTTAGCCGCAAGAAAGCCACAGGATCTACCTCCTGATCGTGCCTTACAGACCATAGGTACTACCAACTTAGCAGTGCCCATAGACCTAAGGTTATGGGTGGGTCTATAAGTAGTGAGTAGTGAGAGCAGGTACCTCAGCCCTTTCTTGTTGACAATCCTGTGGCAGAAGTACAAAGCCTTAAAAGTGATTCTGGTCTGTACTGGAAGCCAGTGTAGTTCCCTCAAGGCTGCCCCCCCACCAATGCCCGCGTAGTGATCTTCAATATCACCCAGGCAGCTGCATTTTGGACCTTCTGTAAGGACGAGGACGTTGCAGAAGTCCAGAAGGGACGTGACAAGAGTTTGCACAGTGGTCTGTTTAACATTTAATGGCAGTATATCTAAGATTGTGCGCAACAATCTTAGAATGCCAAAGCATGCTCTAGCCACAGCTAATTTCTGCTCTGCAAACAATAGGGTGTTGTCAAACCAGACTCCCAGATTTTTAACCTTAACTTTGGGAGTCGGTGTTGGACCCAATTCCTCTGGCCATCACATGTGCGACCATATGGAGGGCTGTTTGCCAACCACCATCACCTCCGTCTTTCCTGCATTTAGTTGCAAGCAGCTCATCCAGGTAGCAAGATCAGTCAGGCAGGCTTTGAAATTAGGTGCGACTTCCACATCCTTTTGCTCCAATGTAGCAATCAACTGAGTGTCATCAGCATACGACACCAGTTTCCCCCCGTGTTTCAGCACAATGTCTGCCAAAGGGCGCATGTCCACATTAAATAAAGTTGGGCCGAGGGCCAAGCCCTGTGGTACCCCTTGAGACTACGGACCCACCTCAGACTTAAAAGGGTGTTGTAGTACCTGGAAGAATCTATCTATTCTGCAAGAAGTGCTTGATCCCCTCCCATGTGCCGCCGGTGACACCAGCCTCCCACAGACGTTGCAACAGAAGGCTGTGGGAGACCATATCAAATGCCACACTCAGGTCCAACAAAATCAATGCCATAGTCCTTCCCTCGTCAGCTGCTATTTTTAGAGCCTCAGAGGCCAGGAGTCAGGTTGATTCCGAGCTGTGAAGCACCCTGAAACCCGATTGGGTTTTGTGGAGAACCTGTTTGTCTTCGAAAAAGGTAGTCAATTGGACATTAAGATGTTTTCCCAGCAATTTCTGCAAAATAGGGAAGCAAAGATACAGGTCGAAGATTTTCCGGGATCGCTGGGTCTAGCAATGGTTTCTTTAGCAATGGCACCACTATAGCGTGTTTCCAATTGCTAGGAACCTGCCCTGAACCGAAGGACATCTTCAGCAGATTGGTAAGAACTGGTACAATGGCTTCCTTCCCTCGCAGTAACAGCTTCGGGGAATTAGATCCAGGGAGACCCGAATTTTGCTGCTTCCATACTTTTTAGAACATCACTTTCCTCAGGAGGGTGAAAAATAAAATTGCACTCACCAGTGAATCCTTTTTAGCAGGAGCAAAGCTATATTTCCTGCTGTTATCAGGGAAGGTTGCATATATTTTCTCTATCTTCCCCAAGAAGAAACCAGCTACTTTATCACAGTAGTCTGCAGAATCAGGCAATACTGCATTAACACATTCTAGGGAAGTAAGTTGTTTAACAATACTAAATAAGTTCTTAGAAGAGTTTTTAGTTGATTCAATTTGCTCGATGTAGAACTCCCTCAGCACTCTCCTGATTTGTTGATGATAGAACTTGTGTGCTTCTAAATATTTCAGCTTATTTTCGTTTTAATAGTTCACCCTCCAGCAGAGTTCAAGGTGTTTGCATTCAGTTCTCAGTAGTGCCAGTTCCACTGAGAACCAATCCACTGATGGAGTGAGGCGGCCACTCTTACAGGGTTTCAGAGGTAAAAAGGAGTTCACCACCTCCATAATCCACAGAGAGATTTGCTTCTATGCTATCTGAGTGTCAGCCCTAAATTTGGGTGCACTTGAGGCCAAGTTATCCCTAAAGGTGTCTTGGGTAAGTAGCGCCCCTCTCTGGGTTATTATGGGCTCTCTTTGCTTTTCTAGATTGCAGGGGACCTTTCTCAGATTTACAATGCTAAATGAGAGAGTGGAATGGTCGGACCAGACTATAGGCACAGTTAATAGTGCTTCTACTTGAGTGCTGTTAGAGAAAATATTGTCTAAAATGTGGCTCTTAATGTGTGCGGTGGTATGGACCAACTGTTCTAAGCCCATGCCTTGTAATCCCCTTATAAGTTTACCAATTTCTTGATTGTCTTTGTTTTCCAAATGTACATTCAGATCTCCCAAAATTGCAAAATTGGGGTAGTGGATGGTATAAGGGGGTACTATCTCAGCCAATGCGTTCATAAATGCTCTTGCCGGGTCTGGGGGTCTATGAATAAGGAGACCCATCTCTGACCATTTGCTATTTAGGGACAAGTTAAATATGGGCACTTCGCAGCCAGCCATCAGCAGTTGAGAGATCTTTATCTGATATTCTTTTTTAAAAATCACAGCAAGCCCACCCAACTTCTATCGATCCTCAGCAGGGCATAGCCTTCGGGCAGTGCTTCCAGAATATCCGGAGCTGATTGTTCATGGAGCCATGTTTCTACTAGGAATAACCCTCCTGGCTTTTGATCCACTAGTAGATCATGAACTTCAAGGCTATCCTTGCTAAGAGACCTGCAGTTTAAAGACAGGCATAGTAAGGAGTTTTAACTGACTACTTTACACCCACCCCTCTTCCTTTCCTTTTTAGCTGCTATTGACACAAAATTACAGTTCCTACAACCCTTCATCCCTGAGCCCACCACGATAGGATGTAAGCAGTTGTTCTCAACTGTATTCCGAAGAGCCAGAATGTCTGTAGAGTTACATCAAACTCTGTCCCTAGCTAAAGAACCAGTTGTTCCGGACTCTGGCACCGTCCAGGCATGGTCGGGCGCAGATGGGCTTGTCTTTGACGCACCTTCGGCACGCCAGCGGCGCAAGCACTTTTGCATGTTGATTAAACAGTGTGTGTGCGGGGAGCACTACACCACTCCACAGAATAGCACAGTCTATGGCCAAAAGTGAGGCACTGGGAGTAAAGCCAGAGACCCGCTGGCACGTCGCAGCGCCCTCCGCTCAAATGGCACTAGCCCGGCGGACCAGGGCGAGAGTAACCATGAGGCTAAAATCAAGAACCCAAGTCAAGCACACAGTAAGTGGCCCCCCACTTTCCCCGGACACCCCGAAAAACGTGAAACAATCCCACTCGAGGCTAGCAGAACTGAAATTAGCACACTTTCAGTACTCTCAATAAGGTATTTTCAAGGCAGCATAACATATTTAAAAACAACAGCGACATACAGTGCAGCGCTGTAGACTTACAAATGTTTACTTTTTATAGATGTGTTAAGGAAACTTATTGTTATTGCAACGTGAAAGATATATTGAGTTAAAGATGTATGTATGCAGTTTCTGTATGTGTTTAAGCATAGCATATTAATTGACTTGGTAGAACTTTAATTAATTGGATGTGGTTTTAATTTGTAAACTGTGAATAGTAGTATATGCTATCTAATTTCAATATAAATGAACAGTGAATATGTGAAAAAGGCTTTGCAATAGTGACTGGCAATTGATTTTAATTTGTAGATAGTTTACTCTGTGAACGTGCGGTTTTAGGGAGATGAATGCTTTTATTAGTGGAAAGTAGATAATGTGTTAACGATTTAACTATGTACAGTGTTCTCTCTCTGTTGTTGTTAGTCACAGAGATGCTAGTCCTTATACAGTGACATGCTTGATTAGCTTTTAAAGTGCATTATGGCATAGATTACCACAGTGTTGAAATTTTAAACGAGAATATGCTCCCCACATACAAAGAAAACCTTGAGGTACACAGGGGCATATTATCAAGGGGGTTTATCTCCGCTTTTTTGGCTTTAAAAGCCAAGAAAGCGGAGATAAAATTATCTCCCTATTACCAAGCTGTCGCTAACACCAGTTAGTGACAGCTAATAGGAGTTAGCGACCATCTTGGGCCCCGCTTTGCATGTCAGTGATATTTATCACTAATGACATGCAAAGTGGGCGTGCCAAGTTGTTAGCGACTGGAAACAGTCGCTAACATCGCTATCTCCTATTACCAACTTTTGGAGATATTCGCGCTAAGCGCGAATATCTCCAAAAGCTAACACCTGCCCTGAGCAGTTCTTCACCATGTTATCCAATGGGAGGTGGATAACATGGCTAAGAGCATTTGCTCGATAATGCATGAATATCGCGGACTTTTCAGCGATATTCATGCATTGCGGCCGTTTTTTATCGCATTTGCGATAAACCTTGCTAATAGCAAGGTTTATCTGCGATAAAAATCGCCGATGTGCGGCGATAATTTTTGTCTCTAAACAAGTTAGAGACAAAAATTATCGCTAGTTGTTGGTAATATGCCCCTAAGTTTGTACTTTTGTCAGATTTTATTCCTTGGAGGATTGTTGACAGAAAGGTCACTCTCCACTAATGGCTAAGTTCTATTATAAGATGCCGTGCTCAGTAACACAGAGCCATCATTAAACACACCAACACACATCCTTCACTCTGTGCAGAGCATTTTTCAGAGAGGTCAGTCTCATCAAATTCAAGTACACAGAGACTTCATGTTATACAGACCTTCAATTAGAGAAGTTAGGGGCATATTACCAACAACTAGCGATAATTTTTGTCTCTAACTTGTTTAGAGACAAAAATTATCGCCGCACATCGGCGATTTTTATCGCAGATAAACCTTGCTATTAGCAAGGTTTATCGCAAATGCGATAAAAAACGGCCGCAATGCATGAATATCGCTGAAAAGTCAGCGATATTCATGCATTATCGAGCAAATGCTCTTAGCCATGTTATCCACCTCCCATTGGATAACATGGTGAAGAACTGCTCAGGGCAGGTGTTAGCTTTTGGAGATAATCGCGCTTAGCGCGAATATCTCCAAAAGTTGGTAATAGGAGATAGCGATGTTAGCGACTGTTTCCAGTCGCTAACATCTTGGCACGCCCACTTTGCATGTCATTAGTGATAAATATCACTGACATGCAAAGCGGGGCCCAAGATGGTCGCTATCTCCTATTAGCTGTCACTAACTGGTGTTAGCGACAGCTTGGTAATAGGGCGATAATTTTATCTCCGCTTTCTTGGCTTTTAAAGCCAAAAAAGCGGAGATAAACCCCTTGATAATATACCCCTTAGTGTGTCAGTAAAGTTTCTATACACAGCGTGCACTATGTTAATGGATCTTAGCAGGCAGTCCACTGTCTGAGCAAATCCTATTAAGGCCTGGTTTCACCATGTTCTAAGATGTTTGCAGAGGGTCCAGTCTTTCAGTAAACCCTTTTGCTCACAGCATTTATATATATATATTTTTTTATTATATTATAACATCCCCTACATAGAGGGGACAGTCCTTCACCTAAATCTACCATACACTGACATTATCTTTTACTAATGTCTCCCGTAAGAGGTCTGTGTCTCACTAAAATGTTGTTAGCAGAGCCTTAAGCCTTTTCAGAGTTATTAGGAAATGCCCAATCCCTAGAAAAATGAAATTATGCACCTGTTTCACCATGTAGGCAGCCGTTTGTCAGTAGATCCTTATACAAACAGTCTTTACCCTGTATAGTAGTGCTAGCAGAGAGGCCAGTCCCTCACCAATCTCTGATGCACACAGACCTATTTTTTTAGACTGCTGTTGTCAAAATGTAATTTTGTCAGTAAGCTGCTGTAAGCACAACATTCAGTCAGTTGAAAGTTCCACTAGTTGAAAGGTGCTTGCAGAAGGGCAAGGGTCTCACCGAATTCAAATACACAGAGGCATAATGTTGTACAGAGCTTCAAGAGGCGGGATGATTAGTGAATGGAGCTACAGGAAATGTGGTAGACTACATCACATTTCCGAATAACACTGAATTTGAGTATCTATTGGTCAGATGTGTCATAAAAGAGCCAAAGAAAAACAGTACATGTATTGCTAGGTTTCCATTAGTTAAAGAAGCCTATATGCATGGAGAACAGTTTCATTTGTGTCTGGCCTATGCGTTCACCATTCATAAACCACAAGATCTAGGTCTGGATGCTGTATTCTGAAAAGATATGTCTTATGTTGAGTGGTAACGTGTTAGGACACACTCAGGGTTGTACCTTCTTGATTTTGATGAGAGCAACGTAAATGCAGACAGTTTATGTCCTAGGGAATACAACACATTGAGAGGTCTGTATGCTCCCCATCTGGATTTATTTTATACCTAATTATAGAAATATGTGAAGCTGTAGGAAGCATCTGTTTGACAAAATATGCCAAGAAAACAAAAGTACAAAAGCTGTTAATCAAATGCAGAGGATACGGAAATAGTTAAAAGTAGAAGAAGTAGATGATATGGTTGTCTCTTACATTTTGTAACTGTTGTAGCGTTAACTGTTATAGTAATGTCAGTCTAAATGTTCTTTTCCAGGTATATACAGATGCTAAGGCAAATTGGAGAAAACAAAGAGAAAGATTATAGAGTGCACTGTGTAGTAAATGACTTTTCTACTGTTCTCCATTAAGTAGAATGCACCATGACATCATAGAATGCTTGGGTGTCTCTCTGGCTCACAGTGTCAGTTGGTCAACTCAGGCTGAGCTGCTTGGATTTTGCTCCTGGTGGGGCTACATCTGTACTTCCTATCTTCTCCTTCTCATCTATCCTAGAAGAGAGCTACAATAAAGGATTATCTAACTATACAGCTGGACTGTGTATCTTACTTTACTACAACTTGGTGACGATTTTGAACCTACCTGTGGAGTAAGGAGAAAGGACAACTAAGGAACCAGAGACAAGGAACCAAGGACATTAAGGAATTTCAAAATGTCAATTGAAACTCAAAAGAAACATCCCAGCTAACCCCACCAGTGTCGTGTACCACCTGGACAGCCTGCAACCTGGGCGTTTCATATGCCATCAACAGAGACCCTGCTGTCATCTCAAAATTTGCTGCTACAGTCTCCAACAACAAATTTCTCTGTAGCACAGCAGGTGTGCGCGCCCTGCTGTGTTGCACTGCCATATCTGGGTCCTGCGTTGGGAAGCGTCGCAGTCTGACAGCGAGTATTGTGAGTACAGTGTGTAACAAGGTTTGATGTGCTCTAGCAGGCGACTTCCTACCTTATGAAGTGTTGTGACCAGTCAGCGAGTACCTTCTCTGTGAAGTAAGTGTCTTCTTTTTATAGTCTGGGCAGCGTGCTAAGGGAGATCTTTTAATAGTCTCTGCTGCTACAGGTTCACCTGCCTCTTCCTGCCATGCGTGTCAAAATTGGTGCTATCTCTTGCAGTGTTAAGAGGGTATTTAAGACGGTCGTTTTCCTGTGAACACAAACTGAGGCTGACATATCCGTCTGTTTGTTTATTCTTGTGCCGTGCACCGTGTATCTTTACAGTCTCGACTGTGCAACTTGTGATCTTGGACAATTTTCACTGAGGAACCATTGAGTGTTTATCTTTAAGAATTGTAGCATCTTTCATGAACCGTTGCACTTTGTTTAATTTAAACCCGATGCACGCGCACCTTACCGGTCTCTTGGTGTCACACGGAGGCAAGAGGAATCCACGATGACGTTCATCTTCTCCAGTTCGCAGCTGACCAGTGATGCCTGCATGCAGCAGCGTGCCGTGAGCCACTCGGCGCCGCGTTAGTAAGCGTGCCGCCATTTTGTATTTGGCCTTGCTTCATGCTATTTCTATATCAACGCATCAGATTACCGGATATGCTTAGTCTGCTTTTGTCAACTTCGCAATCACGGCAATGAAGTTCAAGTGACTGTCTCCCGGTCTGCATGTATGGTCGGCGTCACGTTCTCTTCTTATTTGGACGGTCTGGGTGACAGATTAGACTCAAGATGTTTCGGACTGAGAGAGAGCAGAGCAACGGAATGGAACAGACTTTCCTTATAGACTGGATGACATTTCCCTTTTGTGGTGAAATTCAGCGGCGAATGCAGGGAGCTGTGCACGGAGATCAAGGGTGAGAGATCGCTCACCGGAGCTCAAGTCATTTATTTATTTTTGTTGCAAGTAGTATCCCAGTGCATGTTTGAGTCTGCTCTTGTTTGGGCATAGTCTTGATTTTGGTTGCATTATCTTTGTGGAGCTTTCTGCTGTGTTTGCCCATTTGTGTGTATTTGGAGTCATTATAGAAAGTGTATTGAGAACTGTTGTGGCTGTAGTTTCCTAAGGCAACATGTTTTTTTTACACTATGGTGTACCCTTCTTTGGGGAGGTTGTGAGGTCAGTCAATTCTCAATTTTGAATCCTAGGGTGATGTTGTACCTATGGTGTACCCTATGTAGGTGATGTTGTAGAGTTTGGTTTCCTAGGGCGACATCTTCTAACCCTACGGTGTACCCTTCTTTGGGGGAGGTTGTGTGCTTGTGGGTAGTCAATGCCCCATTTCAGTTCCCAGGGTGACTATCCTGCTGTGTACCCTATTTAGGGGAGGTTGTGGGCTTGTGGGTAGTCAATGCCCCCATTTCAGTTCCCAGGGTGACTATCCTGCTGTGTACCCTGCTTAGGGGAGGTTGTGTTATTTTACACGGTTAGTACTCTGCGTTATTCCCTATTTTTGGCTGGAGATAATTTTGGCGCTAGGCTCCAGTCAAAGTCCACCTGCTTGCAACTCGTGGCCAAGGGTTTCATGTTTGTAGGACTTTGAGTGAGAAGCTTTATCATTTTTCTGTGTCAGCATGTCTTGATCAGGGGAAATTTCGGTTTTTCAAGAATGCGTTCTTGGGTGTATTTCTGTTTTGGGGGTTACACTCTTCCGGTTATCTATGGTGAATTTTACCCCTGTTTTACCTTTTAGTGGGCAGGTTGTATTTCTCCCAAGGGTCTGTGTCTACGCTCATCTTTGTTTACCAGGGTGCCTACTCTGTGGTGTACCCATGTAGGGGGAGGTTGTGGCCGTGACCACCCTTCTTTGTTGCATTGGTTTTTATTCACCTAAAACATGCTTTGTTTCCCTAAGGGAGGGGGTTGGGGCATGTAGTGGTAATGTTTAACATCTTATTGTATTCCTGCTCATGCTAATGATACCTCATGTCGTACATTATTAGATTTGTGTATCTCATTTTGTACTTTCATATATTATTAGATTGTGTATCTCATTTTGTACTTTCATGCAAATGTTATATGCGAGGTATCTTGCCTATCTTTCTCTCTATTCTGTTGTCATTCCCTAAGGAAAGAGGAGGTGTAGTAAATTACTTCTCTACTGTTCTCCATTAAGTAGAATGTACTATGACATCATAGAATGCTTGGGTGTCACTCTGGCTCACAGTGTCAGTTGGTCAACTCAGGCTGAGCTGCTTGGAGCTTGCTGGTGGTGGGGCTACATCTGTACTTCCTATCTTCTCCTACTCATCTTTCCTAGATATACACCTACAATAAAGGATTATCTAACTATACAGCTGGACTGTGTATCTTCCTTTACTACACACTGTCACCTCTACTGAGTTCATTGCAAGCTGGGAAGGATTTGTGTCTTACCACAGCAGGTACACGCGACAGCGCTGACGTCTGCATTAGAGTAACACACACATTTTACATTCACAAGAAGATGTCCAGGAATTTCTTATGATAGTGGTAGATATTTTAGACAACGAGAATATTCCAATCAATTGTTTGGAAGCTGCTATTCCCAGAACATGAATGATTGAATTCCACATTCATCAGGAACCGACATTGAATTAGAGCAACGTGTGTATATAAACAAGCAAGATTGAAAAATCAATGTTATTTGTTAAGTTACTAAACAAATCTGTGCAAAATAATTCTCGTTCAGTCTGTAGATCCGACGTTCTTTCGACTTTAGTTGTTAGGGAGAGTAGAAAATATGACATTCTGATGCTATAAAAGTGTAAAGCAGATGGCAGTAAAATAAATATTGTAATCACAATCTTTAACGCTGTTCATGTATCAATCTAGAGAAAAAAATACGCTACTTTTGCCATAATTTCCATGAGAGTCAGACCACCAATATATGTTATTTGAACTGTCAATCTGAAGAATATATCTGCTTGGGCTGAATCGAAGGACATGTTTAGCATTCAGACACAGAACACCATGGAAACTACTCTAATCGTATTTGCTATTTCTAAATCAAAGTTCTAGAAGCTATTAAGGTATGTGAATCACATGTAGTTTTTCACTGAAAGTGATTGTATAAGTTATGCATTTATGTCGTAATGCAACCTAGCAAACCGATGATCACTTTAGGCCTTTAATGTTTCTGTAATAACATCTCTTATTTTTCATTGGCAACGTAGAAAATGGGTAAATGATGTCTGAAAGATAGCGAAGTGGAACATCTGCTCTGACATGCACAGGGGCATATTACCAACAACTAGCGATAATTTTTGTCTCTAACTTGTTTAGAGACAATAATTATCGCCGCACATCGGAGATTTTTATCGCAGATAAACCTTGCTATTAGCAAGGTTTATCGCAAATGCGATAAAAAACGGCCGCAATGCATGAATATCGCTGAAAAGTCAGCGATATTCATGCATTATCGAGCAAATGCTCTTAGCCATGTTATCCACCTCCCATTGGATAACATGGTGAAGAACTGCTCAGGGCAGGTGTTAGCTTTTGGAGATATTCGCGCTTAGCGCGAATATCTCCAAAAGTTGGTAATAGGAGATAGCGATGTTAGCGACTGTTTCCAGTCGCTAACATCTTGGCACGCCCACTTTGCATGTCATTAGTGATAAATATCACTGACATGCAAAGCGGGGCCCAAGATGGTCGCTATCTCCTATTAGCTGTCACTAACTGGTGTTAGCGACAGCTTGGTAATAGGGAGATCATTTTATCTCCGCTTTCTTGGCTTTTAAAGCCAAAAAAGCAGAGATAAACCCCCTTGATAATATGCCCCACAGTTTTAGGTTTTTAAAGCAAAAATCCAATTGTTCTTTTTCCCCAGAGTTCAAGGATGACCAACATTTTTTTTAAATGTTGCCAGTGCTGATCACATTTGGATTTTAATAAGTTGTATTAGAATCCACTCAGTGATATAGCATTGTCTAAGAATACTAAAGATAATGTTTAAGTATTTGAAATGTGGATATATAGCAGTTGTTACTGATTGAGGCAATCTTGCAGTATTAAAGTCTGCATGGTAAGTTTCAATATTTGTGATAACAGAGTTATTTTCGCTAGGTTACAGGTAGTCACAGACAAGGGTATTAAAGAAGCACACCACAGCCCATTGGGTGGCCAAACTCTTCTATACACAGATTGTTCTTTACATACTTTTAAATTGATAGCCCAGTATTATACTACACCTAAACTATATGATATGGCAAGCCTGTGCTACACACACTGGGGCATATTACCAAGCATGGCGATAGGCAATTCTATCGCTCTATTAGCAAGCTGTCGCTAACAGCAGTTAGCGACAGCTTTAGGCGAGAGCGAGCGGTTTGGGTCCCGCTTTGCATGTCAGCGATATTTATCGCTAATGACATGCAAAGTGGGCGTACCCAACCTGTTAGCGACTGAAAGCAGTCGCTAACGTCGCTATCGCCTATTAGCAAGGCAGGCGTAGCGATGGAAATATTCCCGCTATCGCCAAAACGCCTGCTCTGACCAGTTTTTAGCCATGTTATCCAATGGGAGGTGGATAACATGGCTAAGAGCATTTTGTCGCTAATGCGTGAATATCGCTGTATTCTCAGCGATATTCACGCTATCGCCGTAAAATGTATCGCTTTGGAGATAAACGTTGCTAATAGCACGTTATCTCAGCGATAATTTCCGGCGATGCTTAGCGATAAAAAATTTGTTGCTAAGCCTAGTTAGCGATAAATATCGCTAATCGTTGGTAATATGCCCCACTCTTTGACTTCTTGACAGTCATTTATGAAGATGTCAGTTCCTCACCATAACTAAGTATAGTTCTCAATTTATGCAAGAATAAGTGCTGGTGTACCAGTATCACTTCAGAGGACTGTTACCGGTGCTATTAAGTATCATTGTGCTTAATTCCGAAGCAGAATGTTCGTTATTTGGAGTATAATATAAGTAGGTCTGTTAATGGACAAAGAGTTGATTAGTTAACTGAAGCACTCTGGAACAGTAGGCCACAAGTGCACTGAAGCTTTGTTGGCTACTTAACAGGCTGGTGTACGCACCAAAACCATTATAGATGTATTTATGAACAGAGCATTTCATCAGCACAAGTAAAAATAAATAAATAATGGTATGTTCATGACATTGAATTTTTCTATTTTTCATTCTGAAAACGATTTATTAGTAACACCATCAATGACAAGAGAGAAAGTAGATATACAAATCATGTGTATGTGATTGTTTCTAAATGTAAGTGAGCTACATAAAATACAGAAAGTGTAAAAGATGAAGACAAACAGCAATAGTATAACATCATTATAACAAACTATAAACACTCTCTCTGTTTACCGTTTCATTGTTACTTGGAAATATCTTCATAGTTTTAGAAAAAACACAAAATAAATGTACCCTACTATGCACAGTCTTTTACAGAGATCTTGGCAGTAAGGTCAGTCCTTTACATAACCACACTACGCACAGTTTTTGAACGGTACAGATGACATTACATAGAGGTGAGCCCCTTATGAAGCCCTACTACATATATATGGGCTTATTTACAAGCCCCTTGTGCTGCTGGTGCATCACATTTTATCTATGAGGCTACGCAAAGCCACTTTGCACTCCTTTTCTTGGCCTCATAGATATGATGTAAGGCATTGCAGCGCAAGTTGCTGTGTTGCCTTTCACTGCGTCAGGGGGGCATTCCATGGGCTTTAAGGTGGGTTATCCCATGCAACTCGCATGGGTTTTGACACATTCCCAGATTTGAAAGTATCTGTAGACCTGGGATTTAGTCAAAACTGGGGAGGCATAACAAGGAGAAATATCTTTATTTCTCCTTGTTCTTTCCTCCTTTCTATATGTTCTGCATTATGTGAACACTCCATTCATTGTTTTTGTGCAGGAAGGTGTCCCTTCCTGCACAAAAACAAATCTTCCACCAACACAGACACCCTTGCACCATGGTGCATGAGTGCCAAAAATTGGAGCTAGGCACCAAATTGTGCACCGGTGCAGTCAGAAAGGACAGGAATGACGATATCTTTTAAATATGGTGCATCCCTGTCCTTTCAAACAGGCATAGGGCCAGTGGCATAGCTAGACCTTATGCTGCACGTGGCGATCGAGGTGTTTGCTGCCCGCAATGGACGCAGGTGAGAACGGAGCAGTGGTGACAGGTGGCGACTGTCCCTGCATCTGCCACTTGCTATGACCGCAGGTAAGGGGGGTACACCGCCGCCCCCAAAATTCGACCAAGCCGGCACGGTCTGCCCTCCCACACCCCCACTTGGATTGCCAAAGCATAGGGCAGTGCAGCAGAAAGACTTGCAGCTCTGCCCTACGCCAATCATCGTAAATTAGGCCCATAGAGTATTACACAGAACATACTCTCCTTCACGTCCACAAAGACACACAGAAATGAAAAAACTCATTCACATATATGTACACTCACACACACCTTTTCGCACACATGCAGAGACACACATAAAACACTGATAAACGCAAAAGCACACACTTTCACACTTGCTCACATACAACTAACACATAGATACATGTATCCTTATGTACCTTGAAACACATACACATTTTGACACTGACACATAACACATTCTTAGACAAACATTCATACACATACAGGCACTCTGACGTGAAAACATACACACAACACCAGATAGACACATACTCTCTCACACTCTCTCATATACATGCACAAACACACATGCATACACAATCACACACACACACAGACACTAAGAGATATGTGGTCTCTCCCACACAAACACCCTCTTACACATCTAAACACAGAACCTCACACTTACACATTTACTCAAATACAACTAACACACAGACACACATATTTTTATGCACTCTCACACATACACACACATACACATTTTGACATTCACACATACACACATTCACATTCACACCCAAAGGCTCAGACACGGAAATACACTCTGACATACAAACACACACAGAATAACAGACACATGCTCTCTCCTACACATAAGAAAAAACACACAGATTTACACATATGTAGACTCTGACACAAAAAGACATTCTCACCCATATAAACACAGAAGCACACATTTTCACACTCACATAGAAATAACATTGATATATACACACTCTCGCACATGCACATACATTTTGTAACTGGCAAATACACACATTCTTAGACATGCCCAAACACTCATACACATACAGGCACTCTGACATGCCAACACACGTACAATAACAGATAGACACATACTCTCTCACACTCTCTTATATACATGAAAAAACACACACATGAATACACAAAAACACACTCTCAGATATGTAGACTCACACACAAACACACTCTCACACATATAAACACAGAAGCACACACTTCCAAACTTACTCACATACAACACATATACACACATATCCTTACACACACTCTCACATGCACAAACACATTTTGACACTAGGCCATACAGACATTCTTCGATGCACCCAAGCAATCATAAACATTCACGAACTCTGATATGCAAACACAGGTACAAAACCAGATAGACACAATAGTTAGGAAAAAAGTCCACCCACATAAATTCAACAATGGCTCATAAGGAGTCCACTAGTTTCTATGCATAACAAGAAAATGAAGCCCCTTCAGCCGTTTGTGTAAAAGCCTTATGAACTCTCCCGATCGTGGGCCTGAATATGTGATCTCTGTTGTACATTTTACAATATACGTGCATGGGATCTCTTGAAGTACAAAACTACCATCCTTGTGAAAAAGACCCCATAAAAACCTCGGAGGAATACTTTTCTTTTACTGGTTCTGAACGGATTAGCGTGGGCACTACTTCATCCTTGTGGATCTGTGACGAACTGAGAGTGCCCCCTTTTGGATCAGTATACTAGGGGCTCAGATTTGTCAGTGGTGTACCGTCCATGATTTGTGTCTTCCCCCCTCCCTCGGCGTGAAAGCCCTGACGAAGGTGCGCCCGTAGATCTGGGCCTGGCACCGAAACGCGCGTTGGCGTTACCTGATCCTGGGATCCTGTATTATCAATCTGGAGTCTCTGGCATTGTGCTACGAAGGCTCCGCTGGACCCCATTCTTGTGTCACTCTGGGGATTATGTTGAGGAATTTGTATTGAGTGTGGTATATGTGTGGATGTATGTGCGTGATTGATATGATAAATTAGTGTATGGTTGTTGAGAGGTTGATGTGGGGAAATTATGTTTTATTATGTGTATTTATTGATGTAATTTTCTATCTACTTACTGAGATGTTATGTTGTCTGATGTTTTGAATAACTAGTACATCAACAAAATATGAAGAAAATAAAATAAAGATGTTGTACATTTATACTTGAGATTTATTCTACCCAGTGACTTCTCTGTTGCCCCCTTTGGTGAGTGTCTTGTTATGCATAGAAACTAGTGGACTCCTTATGAGCCATTGTTGAATTTATGTGGGTGGACTTTTATTCTAACTATTGTGCTACTTTCCCCTGACGTCTGCCCGGATTCGTTGCAGGGGGCCCCTTTTTGTATTGGCGCACAATACCAGATAGACACATACTCTCTCACACTCTCTAACATATATGCACAAACACACATGCATACACACACACACACACATACACACACATATATGTAGACTCACACACAAACACACTTGCCCACATATAAACACAGAAGCATAAACTTCCACACTTACTTGCATACAATACGTAGGCACACATATTCTTGCACCCTCACACATACATGCACATAAACACATTCTCAAACACACTGAAATGCTCTTACACAGAAATACACTTCGATATACAAACACGCAATAACAAATAGACACATACTCTCACACACAAGAACACACATGCACAGACACACACCCAGATTCACACATACGTAGACTCACACATACAAACACACATAAACACAAAAGCACACATGTTCACACTTTCTCATATACAACTAGCATACAGACATACATATTCTTACACACTCTCTCATGTGCACATACACATTTTCACTCAGACATACATACATCCTTAGACACAACCAAATACTCATAAACCTACTCTGATATAGATACTGTTGTACTCTCTCACACATACAACGCCCTCCCACACACACTCCCAAACATACTTACAAATACACACACACAGACACATACATAGTGAGGCAGACACACCCGTAGACATGGACAGACCTACAAACACACATGCACAAAGACATACATACACATAGGTACATCACTAGGTCTCCAAACCAATAGAAAACATATTTTCAAAAATGTAACTTTTAGAACTGAGATGTATATTCAGGAATTTCTCGCTTCTGATGCAAGACATGAGAGTGAGGCGTTACACATCCTGCACATGCAGAACTTGGTAGCATTGGTTTACCACTGAGCAGAAATATGGCTGCTGCTATTATAGTCAGCCTACAGCAACAATTCCTAATTTCACAGAGTGCATCCTTTTATACTTCTCAAATTACACTCATGTAAACAAGATGAATTCTTCATGCTACAGGTAAAAGTCTAATATTTGAATGCATTTCTCAAGTTTTTAAAGTCTGAATTCAGAAAATGATAGGTGCACAAGTTTTTTTTTACATTTTATATCAATTTGAACCACTTATATTTTTGGTGATATCTATGGATCTTAAAGCAGGTGAGGGTCAATATGGCAAATGTGCCAAATGAATAATTGTGTGCAAAGTGCCCCAATTATGAATTTGCTCAAGCCTCTACTATGCTGGTAAAGTGGTTCAGTTATGCTTTGCTATTGTGATATGTATGTTCTTCATGTAAACAATCCAAATCCTAGAATGTTGAACTAATCCTTTCCTCCAACCACAATGAATAGATTCAGAACCGTGAAATGATCCAATATAAGCAGCCAATATTTACCTCTTTTCTGCATTGCTGCTGGTCTGTGCAACGCTGGAGCTCAAGTTAGTTGCAGGTGTTTACCGAAACCTCTCATGTGATTCATGAATCTAGGTCATATTTGCTCAGTTTATTTGGCAACACTAAATTACTTAGACTTGTGTTTCCAAATCTGTGAATTGTGAGTCATGTTAGAGAAGACAAGTTGCATATTTTAAAAATCACTGAAGCCTCTGAAGATTTGGTGCGGGTTCCCTCGCAATTCTAAAACAGGCCTGGGCGGTAAACTGTTCTGCCAGCGCTGTTTACGGAGTTTTGCCAGCGGAGCATGGGGGCATATTATCAAGGGGGTTTATCTCCGCTTTTTTGGCTTTAAAAGCCAAGAAAGCGGAGATAAAATGATCTCCCTATTACCTAGCTGTCGCTAACACCAGTTAGCAAAAGCTAGTTAGAGATAGCGACCATCTTGGGCCCCGCTTGGCATGTCAGTGAAATTTATCACTAATGATATGCAAAGTGGGCGTGCCACGATGTTAGCGACTGGAAACAGTCGCTAACATCGCTATCTCCTATTACCAACTTTTGGAGATATTCGCGCTAAGCGCGAATATCTCCAAAAGCTAACACCTGCCCCTGAGCAGTTCTTAGGCATGTTATCCAATGGTAGGTGATGCATGAATATCGCTGACTTTTCAGTGATAATCATGCATTTCGACCGATTTTTATCGCTTAGGAGATAAACCTTGATAATAGCAACGTTCCTAAGCGATAAAAATCGCCGCAGCTCGGCGATAAAAATATTGCCGCTAAGCCAACATAGCGATAATTATCGCTAGTTGTTGGTAATATACCCCGGAGTTCCTTAAAACCTCCGCACTCTGCCAAGAGGCAGAGTTTACCAGCTCCGATCCCAGGCCTTTGCTCAATTAAAAGATGAGACCTGCACACAGACATAGACCCATCCACATGTGCACATGAATCACCTTTCATATGCTCACTGATGAGAAAGTAAAACAAGCATGGCCTCAGTTAGGGAGAGCTACCTGACAGCACGATCCGACTGTCCCTACCCACCTGGCCGCCCATAGATCCTGGATGGCATGTCCCCGGAGCGGAGCAGAGCAGCGCTGGAGTGAGTCTAATCACTGGTCTTCCAGCACTCAGATTGCATTACCAGGCCTACTGCCACTTCTTGTTCTCCTCGAAGCTGCCATGTTTTTGGCAGGCTGAGGCGCAGTGAGGGGCAGCACTCGGGCCATCTCTCAATGCCGAGCACAGCTATTGATCCTGGTGAGTGAGGTCTTTGAGATTACCTGCCAGTGTCTGTTCAACAAGTGAGAACGCATTGTGATGAATATGCATGCATGTGTTAATTGGTTTGAATCGATTTGGAAGGGAGGTAAAAGATCAAACAGGCCTTGGGGGGCTTGTCCATATTATGCAGCAGCTAGCTGAGTGGAAAGTGGAAGCCCTACAGGCATCTGATAAACAGATACAGTGGGTGGGAAACACAAACGACAGAAGCATGAACACTTTCTCCTGCAGCTGTATTTGATATACAATCATCGTTTGCTCACCTATATGTAAATCGAGGATCTCTACGTTTCTATCCCTTGTTTGAGTTGCTTATTGTATACGCTGCGTGAATGAAATACTTGCAGTAGTTGTACAGACATTTTTTAATCCCACATGCAGCACGCATCAGCAGAGCTGCCAACTTTGGAACTGGGGAAGCTTGAGTTCCGGCATCATCTCAACATCCTGTGATTCTGAGCAAATCCCCTAATCTCCATGGGTTTACAAAAAAAAAAAAAAAGAATGTGTAAACCAACTGGTGCTCATTTATAGTGCTCCACAGTGAAGCACAACGTTGTGTGAGCCAGGCTGAAGTGGTCCATGGGGCACTGCTGACCTTTCCTCCGAGGGCTTGTTCACTCCCACCCTAAAGTGTCCTTTCTGTCACTAAAAATGGTTTCTTGTTGTAGGGTTCCACAGGGCTCTACTTGTCTCTGCTCCCTTATTTATCACTCCCAAGGGTCGCACCTGTGATTATCAAGTGACACATGGCTCCGAGTGCAGGGCCAGACAAGACTGACAACCTCTCCCATCCTGCATCACGGGAACCAAAGCATGGATGCATGGTGACTGCTGGCAGCGCAAGGGCCCAAAGACAGAGGTTTCTAAACTAAACAAATTGCCTTGAGAAATGTAACACCCCATGTTAGAACTAAATGACGGGCCTAAACCACCACATCTTAAGGAAGCTTATGTACAATCACTTTGTGTTGCGAGCTTGACATAATCATTATCTTAACAACAATACTAACTTTTCCTTTGTCCTGAAAGGACTCCCAAAGTTTCAGATAATGATTGTTAGAAATTTTTTCTTCTGGCTGGCTATTGTATGCACCTAAAGCCAGGCAGAATCCACCACTCTATTTAGGATCAGGGGATAACATGTCTAAAACAACCCCAGCTCACCTCCTTGGTAGCTTGGCATGAGCAGTCAGGATTATCTCAGAGGCAGTATGTAAAGTATTTGCACATAACAAACAGTAATACAGTGAAAACATTGCAAAAGGACACCAGAACAGTTTTAGAAAAATATCCAATATTTATTTGTGTAAAAAAAGCCGAAATGGGAAAAATCCAGCATGCATCTATAAAAATACAAATAGTACAAAAATAGACGTTGTATACAGTTCCTTAAAGTCAATAGCTCCACCCGGGGCTGTAACAGCATCGTGAACAAACAAATCCAATAGTTCCGGCTGGTCACGGCGTCATGGGCCAGGTACGGTGTCAGAGAGACCCGTAAAACAGTACCTTTGGAGATGCAGAGCATTGAACCTTGTGGTCAGCTCCGAAGGAGCGGTGTCAGCAGGCGTCAGTTCTGGAAATCGGTGCAGGAGTCGTAGGACCCGTCTGGATACCAGGGTCGTGGTGTGAAGCGAGGCGGCTTTGGAGTGCGATGCCCACAGGTCACGGTGCAAGGAGTAGCGTTGGACATCATCGTCAGTGAGACCAGTGTTGTGGTGCGAAGTGTGCTGGTGCCCTCTGCGCTGAGATTCCTTTAGGTCATGGAGCCAGCAGCGGCATTGTTGAAGGCTTCGGGTTAACTTCCTCCTCCTTGGCAGCAGAAACGTCGCGTTTCAGAAGCCGTAATTTCCTTGAGACTACCAATTGGGGGCAAGCTCTACATCAATCCCTTGGAGATACATAGTATACAGAAAGAACAGTCCTTTCCTTTCCCTGCCCAAGACAGAGGCAGCAACTGCAGGCAAACTCAACAAAGCAACAACAGCAAAGCGGCAGTACTCCTGGCAGCTCTTCCAGCACTTCTTCCTGGCTGGTTCTGTAATCCAGCAGTAATATAAAGTTCTAGGGTCAGGGACCCAATATTTATACCACATTTTCCTTAAAAGTTGGTACAAACAAAGTTCCTCTGGTACACGTCAACCAGTTCTGCCTGGCTTAGGCCAAGTTCACAACAGGAGGTGGAAACAGCTTTGTGGAAGGCAGCCACAGTCCATTCAGGTGCCAGCGACAACTACTCCCACTACTCTAAATACAGCCAGGCCGTTCAGCCTGGCAATGAGCCCCCAGGAAAGGCAGGACACACATCACCCCTCCCCCTTGTGTCTGTCTAGTGTGAATGTACATCCCCAGCTCCTGTCACTCCTAACCCAGACAGTGAATACACAAATGTCATAGGTACACAGGATGCTTAAGCAAGAAAATGCACACTTTCTAAAAGTAAAATTTTCAAACACACAATATAAAAATCATCTTTACTAAAAGATGCGTTTTTAAATTCTGAGTCCAGGTAGCATGAACTCCATTTCAATAATTTGACCAAATGGAAAGTTACACTTGTAATATGTTACGAGGCAGCTCAAATTATAGCCTATGGCAGTGGTTCCCAAACTTTTTTGACCTGTGGCTCCCTGGACCTAATTGGCACTTGGCTGTGGCTCCCCACCATTTCCTCACCAGTGGGCGGGTGGGAGGGGATGTAAGCCCGACCTTGGGAGTACTTCCTGTTGTCTTCCGCAACGAAGCAACAAAGAATGAAAGTATTATAATCATATTTGTAACAAAACAAAACTATAACAGTTGTTTAATAAAAATTTAAGTGAGAAACGATACATATTCTGGTAATGTGTTGTGTAACGCTTTGTATGTGTTTGTAAAATGTTTGAATTGGATGTGTTTGTAAATAGGGAGCCAGTGAAGCTTCTTGAGGTGCAGTGTGATGTGGGTGCAGCATGGGAAATTGAGTTTGAGTCTTGCAGCAGTGTTCTGGATGGTCTGGAGTCTGTGAAGGAGTTATTTAGAGATTGCGGCACAGAGAGTGCTGCAGTGGTCCAGCCTGCTGGTGATGAGTGCTTGCATGAAGGTCCGTCTGGTGTTCTGAAGCAACCATTTGAAGATTTTTAGGTGCACGAGACAGAGGACAGCATGTCCTCAGTGATGAGGCAGCAGGGCCACGTGGAAGCATGACATGCACCGAGAAGGCCTCAGTTGGCCTCAGACAGAGGTCAGTGGCTTCTCAGACCTGAGGTAGCAGTCAAACAGAGGACAGTGTGTCCTCAAAATTGAGACTCAGGGCTTTGTGGGAGTATGACAAGTATGAAGGAGGTCACAGACAGAGGTCAGTGGGATCTCAGAGCTGAGGCAGCAGGGCCTTATGGAAGCAAGACATGTGGAGAGGAGGCTTCAGACTTGAGGCTGCAGTCAAACAGAGGACAGTGTGTCCTCAGAGCTGAAGCAGCAGAGCCTCGTTGGAGTATAATGAATATCGAGGAGTCCTCAGGCAGAGGTCAGTGGATTCTCAGACCCGAGGCTGCATTCAGATGACAGTGTGCCTTCAGAGTAGAGGAGAGTGAGACAATAAATTAGCAGGTAGGGTTGAGCTTCAGGGGAGTCAAGAGTGGGCTCTTACAACCTGCGGACAAGCAGAGTCTGAAAAATATTTGGTATATAAGTCAAGCAACAAACATCATGTTAGAATAGGATTGCAATACGTGCTGCTCAACCATAACATCCAAAACTTCTTCTACCAGGTCATTTCCAATAAATGCTAGGGGAGCCAAATGTGCATCTGTAAACTATTAGGATCTGGGGGGGGGGGGGGGGGGTGAGGGGGGACATAATGCCCGCTTTCTGAGTCTTTAACGAGCTCCGTGGAGCTTGCCTTTTTACACTAAAACTAATGGAGGTGATAACGGGTGTAAAACGGAGGTTGAGCAGAAGATCAGCATGGCATTTGATTAATAATTAATGATAATCAAATGCCATGCCGATCTTATGCCCAACCTCCCTTTTACACCCGTTATCACCTGCATTAGTTTTAGTGTAAAAAGGGAGGCTCCACGGAGCTCATTAAAGAAATCAGACAAAAAAAGCCAATTAGCCAAGGCCTTCTCTCTGGCAGCTTTAACGAGCTCCGTGGAGCCTGCCTTTTTACACTAAAAATAAGGCAGGTGATACAGGTGTAAAAGGGAGGTTGGGCAGAAGATCGGCATGGCATTTGATTAATAATTAATGATAATCAAATGCCATGCCGATCTTCTGCCCAACCTCCCTTTTACACCCGTTATTATTATTATTATTAAAAATTTTTATAGAGCGCGTAGTCACCCTGGGGTATCCCAGCGCTGAAGAACCCTACACCAGAGGAGGCTTGGGGGAGGAAAGGGGCAAGAGTAATTTTAAACATAATCAGTATAAACAGAGACGATATTGAGCCGGGGTGGTTATGGTTTAAGGGAACAGGTGAGTTTTGAGTCGTTTCCTAAATCTCAGGTAGTTCGGTTCTTTCCGCAGGTCTCGAGGAAGGGCATTCCATAGACGCGCTGTGTGGATCGAGAAACGTCTACCACCCGTGCGGGCTTTCTTGAATCTAGGCACGGTGATAAAGGACTCCTCGTCTGATCGAAGAGATCTGGGGGCTTTGTAAGGTTGTATAAATTTCCTCAAAATGGGGGGGCCCTGATTCTGCAGTAGCCTATGGGCCAGGCTTAGGGCTTTGAATGTTACTCGTTCCCTCACTGGGAGCCAGTGAAGGAGTTTCAGGGCAGGTTTGGCCGAAGCTCTGACGGGAGTGTGCGTGAGAATCCGGGCGGCCGCGTTTTGAATTTTCTGCAATTTGTTTAGGGTTGCTTCGGGGGCGCCCAGGTATATAGCATTGCTATAGTCAAGCCTGGACAGTATGAGGCCTTGGATGAGAAGTCTTTGCGAAGTGGATGGAAGGAGGGGCAGGATCTTTCTCATCGATTTGAGTAGGCCGAAGCATGTGCCTGCTACTTTTTTAGCCTGCGTGGTGAATGTAAGGTCCTTTTCGATCCATACTCCCAGGCTTTTTACTTCCTGTTTAGGGACAGGGGGGGGTCCTAGACAGGGTGGCCAGATGTTCACAGGGAAGGTGGGTCCTTTCTGGCCCAGAAGAAGAATGTCAGTTTTAGAACCATTCAGTTTTAAGGCTGAATAGTTCATCCACCCTTATCACCTGCATTCGTTTTAGTGCATAGCTGCCAAGGTTTCAGATTGCTATGTGTGACATTTCCACAATGTCAGTGTAATTATGAGTGACATTTCAATGACTATGAGTGACTCTTTCACGCAAGTATAATCAAGCATTGAAGACGAGGGTAACAAATTAATATCATGAATTACACCCATTTCAGCAACAAGAAAGTCTAGGATCTTAAAATTGCATCAAAGCACCAGAAACGGAAGACACTAACCAAAGGCGAACTGCATGACTGCTCTTAATCACAGACATCCACTCCCCATCCTCCCCCCTCCCCGAATGAAACCAAACTCTTAAGTCCATGGAAAAAGCTAAATAACAGGAAGTAGGCCCTTAAAACAATAATACCTCGCTTTGATAGACTTTCAAGCTACTGCAAAACCCCTGAAATGTAAAGTCACAAACCTACTGTCTCTTTCCAAAAAGACCGTTACAGGAAGGGAATCCAAGAGGAGCTATTTTATAGTTCAGGCTTGTCTTTTAAAATTCCATTGCACACAGATAACCGATCAATCATGGTAATTAAGAAATATGTGAACTGTAAGTAGTCAAAGTGTGATTTTTAAGGGGCCATTTCTCCCTTTTCCTTTTTCATGCTGCTTTTCAAAAAATGTATTTTTTTGGCAGGCATTGACCTCGTGAACTGTGGGAATTAACCTTTCTGTCCCTGAAAGTAATTGTAATGGACCGGCAGCACTGGTGGCGCGCAAGCCCAATTAATAACATTTAGAGCACATTTTCAAGAAAAGATAACTTACTGAGGCCCAACACTTACTTTCTAAGGTGACTCAAGGAGCGGTAATGTTACCGGTCGCCCCTCCACGCTGCCTCAACAACTCTCACCACAGCAAACACCAGTCCGGGCAGGATTGTGAGTATGGCTCAGCAGCAGCTGCACAAGAGGCGCTGGTCTGCTGCTGAGAAACAATTCCAGAGGCCGCGGCGGTCCGTGCAGGATTCAGCTGACCCGACCAGCTATGTGTCTGACAAACTGACTAAAATAATAAAAGAACTATGGCACAACTTAGTCGGTGTGAGCACCGTGCCGCTGCCATTGCAACTCCATTCACTCAGCACCGGGTAAATACATTAAATCGGAAGCAGATTTGCAGGTGCTAAAACTGCTATTTTACCAGCGGGGAACAGTCTATACCCTTTTGTTCGGCGGAATGGCACCCTGTGGTTATGTCGCTAAATTGCTAACAGAATCACACCAAGCGGCTCCACGACTCTCTGGCAGCTTTAACGAGCTCCGTGGAGCCTGCTTGTTTTACACTAAGCTTGATTTTCCTAATGTGAGCGCGGCACCTCTGGCTACTCATGACGGCGCACCGGGGTGCCGCGGCGCACAGTTTGGGAACCACTGGCCTATGGGATAGACAGCCTTCCAATAGTGAAAAACGAAATACACAGTATTTCACTATAAGGACATGTGAGACATACCAGTACATGTCCTACCTTTAACACACACTGCACCCTGCCCATGGGGTACCTTGGGCCTACCTGAGGGGTGCCTTATATGTATGAAAAGGGATGGTTTGGGCCTGGAAAGTGCCAGGTCGACATGGCAGTAAGAAATATGTGCAGAGAATGCAGTGGCAGGTCTCAGAAACCTTTGTACGGCTACTTGTGTTAGTGCCACAACCAGTGCTGCTAGCCCACAAGTTATTCAAATACAATGGTCTCTAACCATTACTTCCACTACAAATGAATACATCAATACATGTTAAATATTCCACTAGATTGAGGGATATGTCTCACAGATCAACCATATACACTTAATGTTTTTCAACTTTTCAAAAAAGGAACAGACATATAACAGCATGAATTACAATTTCAGGGCAATTTTAATTCATTGCATTTGTAACTGTCTCTATATAAGAGAGTTTTTTAGGTTGCCCAAGGAAGAGCGTGCAGAGGGTGAAAAAATGTCAAGTGCTTGGTAGAAAAAAGAAGAAAAGAAAAAGCATAGAAATATATTTACAATTTAATATTCACAATCAATCGGTTAGCACTGTACACCGTTCTTTAATACCCTGGCATGTGATGTAAATTCTATACACAATTTTATTTAATTGGAGACCTTGCTCCCAAAATTGTCGCACCAGAAAATGTGTTACACCATCCAGGAGATAAAAGGAATAGAGCGTCGACGTTTCGACTCGTCTTAAGGCCTATAGGTAAGTTGGACCGTGGCCATGCGAGTCTTCATCAGGACTAAAATATTGGGCAACCAGAGGAGCAGTGTGGGCCCAGAAATGGAGTAAATATATACATCAAGCTGTTATATTAAAATTGCGATCATATTTAATGTCGCATTAAACTACGGTAACGTAAATTGCTTACCCAGTAGTAATGGCGGACCAAGTGGCAATTTCTTCACTCTTTGTCCCAAGGTTAATGAATAATGCCTAAAGACATAATTGGGTGATCATTCGACCCACTCTCTAATGATCCACGATTAATAATGCAAAACCATTACGGACGTATCGTTACCTTGTCCGCAGGACGTGGCTGAAGTATTAGGCTATCTTGATGCAGCAGGCTTATAGTCTCTGCACACTTAATTTTTGTTGAAACTCATCCTACAATCAAATGAGATATTCTTAATTGTAAAGGGAATTCCTCAGTATAAGGGCTGATTCATTGACCCATGATTTGCATAAAACTGCATCTTACCCGTTAAAGGATGGTAAAAATGTAAATGACACAGCCCATAATTTTGCCAGCAGGAATGAATCCGCTAAAAACATAACAAAATTCGAGTCAATGCGAGTCAAAACGGGACTGTAGAGACAGCTTAACTAAACCGTCCTCCTATCTAGAATGCATCTTACCCGTTAGTGGATGTAGTTTAAAGTGTAAATGACTCGACCCTGTGGCATTTACATTTTTACCATCCTTTAACGGGTAAGATGCAGTTTTATGCAAATTTATGCGAATGATCACCCTATTATGTCTTTAGGCATTATTCATTAACCTTGGGACAAAGAGTGAAGAAATTGCCACTTGGTCCGCCATTACTACTGGGTAAGCAATTTCCCTTGATATGTGATAGGACATGATTTGTTTCTAAACTACCAACAACTTTTAGTTTTTGTTATTTCAAAAGAACCAGAGGAGGAAGATTTTTTCTGTCCCTTTTTATTTTGTTATTATATAAATATATCAAATAACAAAAAATGTGTCTGTTGTGTACTTGAAAATATATTGGGCCTAATTACGATGGTGGTTGGACGAGCATCCAACTGCCATCGTTGCGGGATTAGGACCGCCCGACCAGAAGTCAGCAGTCCCGCCCATCAGATTATGCATCTTGCTCTGCTACCCAGAAAATGGCAGCACCACGAGCCTCAGTAGAAAAAGTGATTTTGTGGTGCCTGGCACATCGTGCATGGATGTTAGGTGTGGCACCACATGTGCCCCCTTGGCCACATTGCAGAGCCCAATTGGACACCGGGGCCATCCTAGAGGCTCCCAAAGTCCCTTTCTGACAGCCTTTCCATGGCGGTGGGATCGCCATGAACAGGTTGTGGGAATTTGACATCGTAATCCCTACAACAGTGCCTGGGAAGGTACCACCCCCATTGTAGAGAATACAGTCCAATCACCACCCTGACGGGCTCCTTGAGCCTGTGGGAGGCGGTGGTCTTACCCCCAACCCTCTGCGCTCTGACCACCGGAAACGTAATCCTGTAGTCGGACTGCTGCCCTAGATGTCTGGTTGACTTGCACCAACTCCCTGTCACTGGTGGTCCACCAAACATCATAAAGAAGGCCATTGTTTTTTCTAAATGTACATAAATGTGCAGAAAGTGACTGGATGTTTCAATATGTTGCATATGTTAACCATTGACTTCCATTCCCAGGTCAAGTTACTGCGTGTTGTATTGTGAGGGATGTAGTTCAATCCCTTTACCACTAGTGTCAAAGGAAGTGGTGATGTTATTGCGAGGACCTAGTGTAAGTGACATTCATAATGGTGTGTGACTACATTTAAAAAATATATATTCTCACTTATAAATGTAGGAACGGGATTAAGCATGGTGTTTCAAATATAGTTCAAGCGATAGACTATGTGTCGCTCCTTCGAGGTTAAGCTTCTGATTTCTGTGTCTGCCTTATGAATGTCCACCCAGTCCGTGCTATAATGTGATTGATTTGTAGACAGGCTACGTAAGTTCCTAAGTAGTAGGAATCAGTACTTGGGATATATGGTTGATTGATATGATTTTGGAGTGAGTGGTAATTGGGTAAAATGTGATGAAGGCTAGACTCTGAATAATTGAGTGTTTTCTGAAAAACATGTATGTGCAATAGTATTAGCATTGTTTTTTTGGGAGGGCTGCTTACTTACAGAGAGTTGAAATGTTACTTAGAGCATGTACATTTGTAAAAAGTGAGCGTTTATATATTGACTTGAATTGTGTGAATTATGAAAACTGCACTTGGTAAGTAGTTTATAATAAGTCTGGAGTGGGAGACATGTGGCCTGATGGGGAAACTGGTTAAAGTGCTGTTTGTGATTTTCGAGAGTTATAATATCAGTTTTTATATTGAATTCAACAATAGGGATGCATGCCGATTTTAAGGTACATTTAAAAGAGAGAAGGAATGGTAGATTTATTTTACAATACAATAAACAGCACACGCGCAAGAAAATACTTGCAATTATATTGATTTAATAAGAAGACTGAACCACTTAGGAATCAGAAACAGTCCATTTAATAAGTGATCAGCATAGCAAGCCACCTGAAACGCATTTCCCATTTTCAGATCATACATTAGCTTCTCTCCTCCACGCCTTTTATGGTATTACAAACAATGTTAAGCTTTGGTTCCCTCTTAATAATTGCAAGCTTTCATGGGCCCGTCTGTTGACAAAGTTTAGGAAAGTATAGATTTTAAAAGAGCCATCCTTTTGGTGTTCGGTTGGGCTCACGCCACCTCGATTACTTTGAAGTATATACGCACCCTACATGAAAAAAGAAAGGAAAGGTTAGCTTTTTAAACTTGACATTGACTGCCGTTTACATTTTTTTTGGCAAATTCCTCTTGGTTATAGAATTAGTTAACATTTTTATTGGAATGAAAACAGCTGTTTAAGTAAAGCATACATTAATGGAATGTAAACAGCTGTTTAAGTAAAGCAAACATTAAAACATAAATATATTTTCTTCAACTAAGACCATGCCCACTGCCAAGTACCTCTAAAGGCTTACCCATGTAATGGCCACTTGTTGAAAAGAGAGGACCCATTGATACACATGATACAGAATAGTAATACCGCAATATTTGTGCTTAGTGTCTCACCGCAATGGTCCCAATTCACAAAGATTTTAATGTAACAAAAAGTGTCTTATTTTTCCAGTTTTCTTGGCATCTTACTGAATGTCAGAACTAAGCCAAACTTACTGCAAAAGAATGTCACAGCAAAATATGTGCCAATCAGTCCCAATGTGTGCAAATTTCCTTACAAGTGTCATGTGTCGACATTCAAGTGGGGTAGTAGTTTTTGTCCAGACTTTCTTGGTCTTCGACCGCAGCCAGGCCAGAATGTAGCTATCTTAATTCAAGGTTAGTTGGATATGTCTCACCAGAAAGCCATCACCTTCAATTCATGTTTTTATTATCTTAGGCCTTGACTGGAAATGCCTCGGTTTAGGGACTGATTTATATCTCACTCAGTAAGATCTGATACTCTGTGGTTTGGAATTCATACCTAGTGTAATAAATACCATGGGGCAGATTTATGTCGGACTTACACCACGTTTACGCCGCCATTGCGTCACGCAACGGCGCGGAAACGTGGCGCATCCCTGCGACCTATTTGCAACGTGACGCATCTAGGCAGATGTGTCACGTTGTAAAGCCCTGCGCCACATGAAACCTGCGTCAGGTTTCATGTGGGCGTTCTGTCGCAGAGTGGGCGTTCCCTCGTAGGAAAGCCCCGTAAAACTGACGCAGTGAAATCTACAAGATTTCACTGAGTCAGTTTTACGACGCTGCTGGGTCAAATCCTTATGCCTGCTTAAAGCAGGCGTAAGGAGTGACGCATCACGTTGTGTATGGGTGGCCTCTGTACATTGCAGGAGTTGCGTCGCACTTGCGACGCTACTCCAGCAATGCGCCGCCCGTACACCACAAGATGCGTCACGCATCTGCCCTTCCTTGCACCATGGTGCGCCGCATTGTAAATGCAAACACAACAGTGATGGACAGAATGTGGATCAATGTCACACATTCACCCCAGTCAAAAGATCTGGGCCCAAATCCATCGTTTTTCCACTCCACACCACCCTGGGTTAGACAATGGCAATATGCAAATCAGCACTGACCCTGTGCCCCATGGGTACAGTCCAGTCCGAACTACAAAAGCCATGTCCTTCCCAGAACGGAAACAAGCATCCGAGGACCGGCCCGGTTTCGAGGTAACACCTCTCATCAGCCCGGCTAGCTTGAATCCAGTGGTGTGGAGTGCCTGGGACTCACGTCTGAGCATCCCCAGTACACTTAGAGCGGTAATTGCAAACACAACAGTGATGGACAGAATGTGGATCAATGTCACACATTCACCCCAGTCAAAAGATCTGGGCCCAAATCCATCGTTTTTCCACTCCACACCACCCTGGGTTAGACAATGGCAATATGCAAATCAGCACTGACCCTGTGCCCCATGGGTACAGTCCAGTCCGAACTACAAAAGCCATGTCCTTCCCAGAACGGAAACAAGCATCCGAGGACCGGCCCGGTTTCGAGGTAACACCTCTCATCAGCCCGGCTAGCTTGAATCCAGTGGTGTGGAGTGCCTGGGACTCACGTCTGAGCATCCCCAGTACACTTAGAGCGGTAATTGCAAACACAACAGTGATGGACAGAATGTGGATCAATGTCACACATTCACCACAGTCAAAAGATCTGGGCCCAAATCCATCGTTTTTCCACTCCACACCACCCTGGGTTAGACAATGGCAATATGCAAATCAGCACTGACCCTGTGCCCCATGGGTACAGTCCAGTCCGAACTACAAAAGCCATGTCCTTCCCAGAACGGAAACAAGCATCCAAGGACCGGCCCGGTTTCGAGGTAACACCTCTCATCAGCCCGGCTAGCTTGAATCCAGTGGTGTGGAGTGCCTGGGACTCACGTCTGAGCATCCCCAGTACACTTAGAGCGGTAATTGCAAACACAACAGTGATGGACAGAATGTGGATCAATGTCACACATTCACCACAGTCAAAAGATCTGGGCCCAAATCCATCGTTTTTCCACTCCACACCACCCTGGGTTAGACAATGGCAATATGCAAATCAGCACTGACCCTGTGCCCCATGGGTACAGTCCAGTCCGAACTACAAAAGCCATGTCCTTCCCAGAACGGAAACAAGCATCCGAGGACCGGCCCGGTTTCGAGGTAACACCTCTCATCCGCCCGGCTAGCTTGAATCCAGTGGTGTGGAGTGCCTGGGACTCACGTCTGAGCATCCCCAGTACACTTAGAGCGGTAATTGCAAACACAACAGTGATGGACAGAATGTGGATCAATGTCACACATTCACCCCAGTCAAAAGATCTGGGCCCAAATCCATCGTTTTTCCACTCCACACCACCCTGGGTTAGACAATGGCAATATGCAAATCAGCACTGACCCTGTGCCCCATGGGTACAGTCCAGTCCGAACTACAAAAGCCATGTCCTTCCCAGAACGGAAACAAGCATCCGAGGACCGGCCCGGTTTCGAGGTAACACCTCTCATCAGCCCGGCTAGCTTGAATCCAGTGGTGTGGAGTGCCTGGGACTCACGTCTGAGCATCCCCAGTACACTTAGAGCGGTAATTGCAAACACAACAGTGATGGACAGAATGTGGATCAATGTCACACATTCACCACAGTCAAAAGATCTGGGCCCAAATCCATCGTTTTTCCACTCCACACCACCCTGGGTTAGACAATGGCAATATGCAAATCAGCACTGACCCTGTGCCCCATGGGTACAGTCCAGTCCGAACTACAAAAGCCATGTCCTTCCCAGAACGGAAACAAGCATCCGAGGACCGGCCCGGTTTCGAGGTAACACCTCTCATCCGCCCGGCTAGCTTGAATCCAGTGGTGTGGAGTGCCTGGGACTCACGTCTGAGCATCCCCAGTACACTTAGAGCGGTAATTGCAAACACTGGGCATTTTCTCTGTTAAATTTAATAGCCAAAGTTGAACTGGGAAAAATTGCGAGGATGTAATTTTTAACACAAAATGTCATTTATGATGCACCATGACTGGGGATTGAGGTAACAGGATATAACACAAATGTTCGTATTCTACACCCATTAACAGCCCAATGGAGTTATGAACGTGATGATCAGTTATTTTATCCAGTTCCTCATTGATGTTGAGAAATCAGCTCTCTTTCGATTATCAAAGAAGAATGTGCCTGATGTCCAAGGTGTTTTAACAGTAGCAAAGATTCAAATTCGGAAATCTCTGGGTTTTCGACCACTTGAACACTTTTTGTAATTTACTAACCCTGATTAAAGGTTCTGAAAATATTTTCAGAATCATTAAATGGATTTAGTAAACATTAAGGAATTATTTGGGAGGGGCATGTTTAAGGGCCTCCCTTCCAAACATCGATTCCTTTAGATATATGTTAATGTTTTGCAAAAGATCAACCTATGACAAAACTTTAATATTTCACCACCAAATCAAAATTGAATGGAAGCCATTTGCAAATCATAGTAGTCCACAGGGCCGCTCACCTCTTTTTAGAATGCCAATAAGAAAACATTTTAAGAGTAGGCAGTGTTCCCATGGACCACTGCCTACTCTTAAAAATTTTTACTTAACCTTTAAATTTTTGCTTGAACGCATCCCATTTTCATTTAGGAAAAACGGATTGTATTTTGTTTAAAAAAAGCTTTATTTAAAAGCAATGACAGACATGGTGGTCTGCTGTCCTCAGTCGGTCCCCATCCAAGTGATAGCTGCAATTCATAGAGGCTTGCAGTTTGCAACCTACCACAATAATATTCATGAGGTAGATTAAAATGCAAACAACCATAAATCGGGTTTTTGCGAACCAACCTTTAAGTACAAAGGTCGTTTTGCAAAAACTCAAAGGATTCGGTAAATGGCAGTGGGCAATTTGTGACCATTTTTACCAAATCCATTCTTAGTACATCTCACCGATTCTCTCGAGGTAACGCTATATCTAAAATGCTGCTGTGAGAGCATTTTTCTGCTTGGAAACAATCATGTTTTGGCCTATTTGAAACAACTACATTTGCAGTCAGTCTACAAACAGATGATGTGTAAATCTACATTGTATTGTATTGTATTGTATTGAAGATTTATATAGCACAGACTGTCACCCTACGGGTTTCCTGGCGCTTAGAATTAAGAGTAGACGTCAGTTGAGCAGACCTAAAATAACAGTGGGAGGGTCTAGTTTTCCGCCCTTGGGAACAACCAGGTGTTTAGATTCTTTCTGAAATAGGTCAAAGAGTTGGCCTGTCTAATAGTCTGGGGCAACTCATTCCATAGGCTTGCAGCAACCACGCCAAAGACTCTGCCCCCCATTCTGGTTTTCTTGAATCTGGTAGTCATTATCAGATTTGCATTGGAAGAGCGAAGCTGCCGCTTAGGGTTATACCAGATAAACCTCTCCTGCAATGGAACTGGGCCCAGTTCATGTGCTGCTCTGTACACGATACAGAGAGATTTAAAACAAATTCTCTCCTTGATAGGCAGCCAGTGTAGATCTCGCAGGGCTAGGGTCGTAGAAGACCTGCGTTGCCTATTCAGCCCCAGCTTTGCCGCCATAGACTCGACTCTGTGCAGCTGCGGCAAAATATATTGTGGTGCTCCCAGATACAGGGCGTTTCAGTAGTCCAGTCTGCTTAAAATTATGCTCCTTACTACGAGAGAGCGGGTATCCTTAGGCAGCAACGGGAGGATCTGCAGTAGCATACGCAGCAGGGAGAAGCAGACACTGGCAGTTCTATTGGCCTGGGACTCCATTTGGAGATTATCATCCACCATGACCCCCAAATTACTCACCATTTTAGCGGGGGCAGGGGGACATCCTCTGGGGTGAGCTTAAACTCCAGCGGAGGATGTTGGGACAGGATGGTGGGCGAGCAGAATACCACCTCTGTTTTTCCCCCATTAAATTGCAGGTGCTATGTAAGGTTACCTTCATCTGCCCAGGCCCTCATTTCTGAAATACATTGACAAGCTATATCCCGGGGATGTAGGACTTGGCCATGATGAAGATGACCACCTTATTTATTGCTCTTAATGGGCCACCCCCATAAATACATTATAAATGGAATCTTTAGTCCTCAATCTGAAGTAGGACTACAGCGATAATTGTATTCCTGCTTTGGGATTGTGAGGGGCATTTGTAGCACATCAATTGGTCCCGGACTCATTCCGGCACCTGCTACTTCCCATGCTTGCCTACCGCTGGCTGTCAAGCGATAGTGGAGTCAAGATAAAGACTCTTTCAATGCCCCTCTATTGGAGGTCTGTGGGGCTAATGGGTGGACCTGAGAGGTGCTGATGATGCTACTTCCAGGGGTAAGCTGCCTTTCTTGAATTGAAATGGTGCTGATTACTGACCTGAGTTTTGCAAGCACAGATATACTTTCAGATGGCTGTGACCCACACAAGTGTTCCTACTGTTGAGGCACTGGGGATTCAGATGTACTTGAGGCCCCTCCTCTTGCACAGTCTACTGTCCCTTCCTTTGAGGCATTAGGCCATTGTAAGAAGCTGGGTCACCTTATTCAAGCAGCAACCACAATCCTCGTCAGGGTGAAGCACAAGCAAACCCCAATTAACCTGTGCTCCACCCTCTGGTAGCTCAGCACAGAACAGTCATGCTTACATTTGAGGCAATGTGTGTATTTTTTAAATAACATGTGGTTCCTTTCTGGCAACTATTTGTATACTTGAGTAAACAAAAGCACGATGGCAAAGGAGACAACGAGCATTTGCAATGCAATAGGTCTCGCAATTACGCAAGTTTAAGCTATTGGCATAGTAAATGACAATGTGTTTTATTTATGTTTCGTAAACCAAAACATAAATAAAAGGCATTGTCATTTACAATTCCAATAGCTCAAACTTGGGTAAATGCGAGACCTGTTGCATTGCAAATGCTTGTTTTTAAAGTGGCCTCTAAACAATGTCAAATCCACTAGAACATGTTTGTTATACATGTTTGGGGTTCGACCAACATGTTCCACATACACAATTCATCACTTTATTTTATTCTTTTGGCTCTAAGGATAGCTTTGTTCCCTTTTTGGAGGTGTTAGCCCCGCCTCCATAGGTTGACCTATTGACTTGTTAACCTTCCAACCCAAAGTTCTCCTTTGGTTGTTACCCTGTAACGATCTGAGAGTTCAACGCACCTCTAAAAGTTGTCAGCTGTGGCCACGGCACCAGGTGCCACATGGAGCTATGTCAGTCATTGTGCTGAGGAATATTGACCTTTTCATTTTGGCTATCTTGCCTCTCGGCTTGTAAGTGAGTCACTCTGTGCCATTAATGATGTCCAGGCACAATGAAGCATGTGTTAAAATTTTCTAATGCACACACTTCCCGAAGGAACTCTTGCTTGTCTTTTCACCTAATATCACAGTACCTGTAACAATTTTTATAACACCATTCCAACCTCAGGTCTAATATTTTCAAAACCTTTTGGTGGGGAGAAATCCAAGACGCCACCTTTAATGTCTGTCAGGTGTGTGCCTTATCCACACCAGTCCTGTACTTTGTTTCTCACTTCATCTGGGACTTTATAGTTTTCTATTTCATTGACAATTAGTTACATGACACTTACAGGTTTCAGTAGCTCAAATTCTCAGGCCCGACCTAAAGCAACAACGTAATTGCAGTAATTCATTGCATAAAACATCTTCACTTCCTTCAGGTGCACCTTACAGTACATATTTAGCTCTGGACAGTCTTGTTAGAGGAGTGGATATAACTGGATCGTAATTGTTAAGCCTGGGTACAGTAACTGTTCACACTTTCTTTTACTCGAGAGGCAAACAACCTCTGGTAGTTCAGTAGGAGTCTGAAAGGGGTAATCATTCACACCAGACTTCAGTCATGATTTGGGCTCTCCTCTGAAGAGCTGGGGCAGAAAAAGTCACTTTAGGTTTGTGTTCAGTTCTAAAAATCTGACAGTTCCAAGTCAGAAGAACAGGGTACACTGACAGAGTAGCAGCTACCGGGTACATGTTGCCGAGGCCCAGGGATGTAAGGGCCCACTAGACTTTATAGACCCCGGGTGTAACTGTACAACTATGATATCAATGAACCCTATTTATCTTTCTTGTGTAAGGGCCAGAGCACCTTTGGTGCACCCCAGCCAGGCCCTTTAGGCATTAACGGTTCCAGCCTGTCACAAATGTACTAATTTCCCCTTAAGCCTATACAGATCTGTAGATGCCACAAACCTGCATGTTTTCAAAAGTTGCGGATTTCCGATATTTCAGCCGGAGATCCCCCATCTGACTGAATCCTGTGTTAATACTGACTTCAGGGGGGCCGCCATCCATAGTAGGGACCCCTGGAGTTCTGGAGCATGCTCTGACCACCCTGTGGGAAGCAGTGACAGTCATAAACTGCCCCTTTAAGAAAGTCTGCATTTTCAGTGCGGCAGTGCTCACAAGATTGTGGCTGCGATAAACTGTTGACAGTGCAGAGCCCCAGCACTGGGAGCTGGCACAGACCTTAAAAAGGCTTCCAGTTCAGTCACTGAGGGTGGTGAACAAACAAAATGGACCCGGACCTTCCTGTATGTGAGGCACTGAGAGGAGCTCCTGCCTCTGACACATGTCCAGGAGCCGGGCGGCCTGGCCTGGACTGGGTAGATGCAGGACGAACTGAGGAAGTTGCCACACAGCTGGGCCTGCTCTGAGAGACATCCCAACCACTACTGGAGTGGCCTGACAAGGAGCACTACACAGGAGCTGTGGAGACGGAGCAGTGGTCGATGGAGGAGTGGCGATGGAGGAGTGGCGGTGAAGTGGGGCAGAATGGAGCCTCTGTGACTACACCCCTGAGAGACTACCCAGCAAGTGAACGGCAGCACCTGGGATTGACTGGGGGCTCAAGCAGGCCTAACGGGACACTATTGTTGTGGAACGTGAAGACCTTGGTTGACTCAGGGAGGAAATGTTTTCTTCTATAGTATTACCAGGGCCTGAATGGCTAACTGCTACTGACCTGGGATTGAGGTATTGGGCCCCGGTTCGAAGTTGGAGGGATGTAAACCACCTGTTGGTTCTGTGGCACGGAGTGGACCGTTTTGAGTGCATCCAAGGGCCAGTTAGTAGGAAGGCCCAGAGAGATGCTTGCATATTGCACGGACGTGGGAGCAGCAGTAGGCTACAGACTACAAGAATGCTGGGAGGGGGCCTAGGTGGCAGTGCAGTGGGACAGGACTGGCTGATGGCCTGGACACCCGAAGTGACTGAAGGGGGCAGCCGGTATGCCCTACTGAGCTCAAACTACTTTTGAGACCCAGAGAGAAAGGTACCACATGGGCGTGGCAACCTCCTTTAATTAACAGTGGCTCTGGATCAAGGCCCCTGTAGCTGGGTGTTGCCACCTGAGATTCTGCGTGGGACCAACACTCTTGAATCCCTGGGGGATGAGGCAGCCCCCTCTGTGTGGCCATCATTCGAATGGTGCCTGTTGCACTTTAGGTGCCTAACCGAGCCACATAGCCCTAGTCAGAAATACCCTTCTAAGGAAGAACAAACGCTTGCATGTTGGCTGTAGGGGTGGGATTGTTTCGCTGTCCCCAGAGATGTATACTGGTACCCCCCACTAATTCACACCATTCTAAGTTGTGAGAAGGGGCTCTCTTCTAACATCACCCTGGTCCAGAGCAACACTACTGACTTAACAGTTGAGGCAACCCTCCTAGGTGCTTCCCATCTTTGCCTGCACACCATGGGACGTTAAGTTTGTGGAGGCCCATGCTGGTAAGGCCCAAGCTGAGGATCTGTGGAATACGAACCGATTGGTCAATTTTGCTTGCCAGGTTCAGGTCCTCACTGTGGACAATCAGACCCTCCTTTGTCATGGTTTACCCCTGTTGTGAGTGCTGGATGGCAAAGGTTTGGCAACTGCCCACCAGTGGCAAAGTGGCTCGGCTGCGAGACCCAGTGGCTGGAGGACCAACAGTAATTGCAGGTTCCGTGGAAGAGACATTTGATCGCTCGCATTGATGTAGGAGTGACTCAGGAGGGGTTAATGGTTCAAGATGTTATGCAGGATATCACTGCTTCTAGAGAGGCACTAGAAACAAAGATTCATACTCTGGGGGAGGACATAGGCATCCTGATAGACAATCATCAGCACCATACGGAACACATTACAACCTCCAAGAGAACTCTGGCTGATGTCCCTCTGGATATCTCTGTGTTGAGGGACAGACTGGCTGCCATGGAGGATAAAATCCACACTCTGATGATCAGGGCTGAGGAAAGTGAAAATAGATTAAGGAGAAACTATATACAAATCCTAGGCCTTCCAGAGTGCACTGAGGGGAGAAATATGGTGGACGGTTTGGAACGCTGGTTACATAATGGAGTAGCTCCGAAGGGCCTCCCCCCGTTCTTTGCCCTAGAGAGGGCACATAGATTTTCAGCTTGACTGCCCCAGCGAGGGATGCTGCCACTCTCAGTGGTGGCCAAGCTCCTCTACTACAGAGACCTCAACCATATTGTAAGGCAGTTTAAAAAAAAAAAACAATAGTTCACTGGTAAATATATTATTCAACAAAGTCTTCTATCAAATTAAAACAACCATGAGAAAAAGTCTTTTTTACCAAAGCTCGTGAAAAGACAGGCAAAATGAGCAAAAAATTAGTTTGCAATTTAATTTTCTTATTGCGTCATGTAAAACATTTAGGGCCTCATTTATGAAAAGTGATGCATCGCTGCGTAAAAACACATATTTACTGTATGACGCATCATGGCGCAAGGAGCTACAGATACGTCAGTATTTCTGGTGTATCTGTAGGGGCAAAAATGATGCATTGCTGGAGTGTGTCACAAAAGTGAGCAAAAGTGAGCAAATCCAGCAATGGGTCAGTAAACATGGGCAAGTCCCATGTTCAATGTGCCTGTGTCAGTCTTACACCTGCCATGAGGCAGGCATAAGATAATGACGCATTTGAGTCCTAGAAGTGGCGCAGTGAAATCTCATAGATTTCACTGCGTCAATTCTATGACCCTTTCCTGCGTCAGAACACCCCCCCTGCATACATTATACCTAGCTGAGGTCATAGAAGACTGCGGGGTCAGAGTGATCTCTTACACTGACGATACTCAGCTGATCTTCTCTTTTAGAGATCACTCTGACAAAGGCCTTTCTAACTTTAAACAGTGCCTCACAAAGATTGTATCATGGATGACTGGTAATACTCTCAAACTAAACACTGATAAAACTGAAGTGTTGTTCTTTAATCAAAAGGCCCCATTGCCGTCATCGGTGTGGTGGCCGGCTGAGCTCAACCCGCCCCCACTCCCAGTTGACTGGGCTCGAAACTTGGGCTTTGTAGTAGACAATGAATTGTCGTGCAAGGTCCAAATTAATAAAGTTACCTCCCTCTGCTTTGGCAAATTGCGCATGATTAAAAAAATCTTCCCGTATCTCCCACTGGAACCACGCAGGACGGTCATCCATGCCCTCATTACCTCCCACTTGGATTATTCCAACATCCTCTATGTGGGAGCTCCAGCCTACCTCGTCCATCGATTGCAGATTATACAGAACGCGGCCGCTAGGCTGATCTGCAATATCCCGTACCCGCATTCAATTACCCCGCATTTGAGGAAACTTCACTGGCTCCCTGTTTCCTCCCGCATCCAGTTCAAGGCCCTGGTCCTGTCATTCAGGTCTCTGAACGGCAGGGGACCTGGATATCTCCGGCGTAGGCTTAAGTTGGTGCACTTGGCCCGCACTCCCAGATCCAATCACCTCCGCCTGATGCTCCCCCCAGGTTCCAACGCCACAGGAAAGGAGGCAGAGCTTTCGCAGTGGTCACAGCTAAGCTTTGGAATGATTTGCCCCTTAGTCTCGGTCTTATTGATTCAGAACCCCTGTTCAGGTGCTGCCTAAAGACCTGGCTGTTTTCTAATCTCTAGCATGTATTCTGGTGCTCGCGGGTTCTGCTGTCTGCAGCGCCCAACACCCCCGTTGGGGGTAGCCGTGCGCTTAAAAAATTTCTATAATAATAATAATAATATAATGGGGTGCAGAAGTTTACAAAGTGACGCATCTCCCTAGATGCGTCACTTTGTAAATATGGCGCAACATGGTGCATTTGTTACACCACTGGTGCGTCACAAAAAGTGACACACCAGTGGTGTAAAAGTGACGCAAGGCCTCATAAATAGGGCCCTTATTTCTTAGCAAAATAAGATCTGGCGATCTTCTGTGATTTAGAAAAGAGCCGAAGTGCAAAGTGCTAGACGAAACAGAACTATGTACATCACTACTAAAAAGACATATGACTCCTATCCTATGTTCCATGTGAGGTGCATGTGTGCAAGCGCTCGCACCCTAGTGTTTGCAGAAATGCAGGGCATGTGCTGGAGCGCACATCAAGAGAAAAACTTCCTGTTGCTTTTTAAAATTATTAACGATGAAGAACGCTTTCTCTTGGTGTGTGCGGTTATAGGAACAATGCACAAGTTTGTCCTATCTGATGGGGTCTCCCAGCCTCAAAAATGGGAAAATATCACTTTGGGAGCAGGGACTGTTACCAATGCCATCTGATTTCCTACTGGTGTGAAGTGAATTCCTATGTAGATGCACTTAAGACCTTAACCAGCCCTATCAAATTCGATTCCTTGTCAGCAAGCTTCCATGTGGCTTCCATGTGGCTTATGCAGTGTTATGGCCAATGAAGCTGACTTTGGAGCTGATGAAACAAGTTAGATTCTCGGCATCGCTCAACATCCTGTGATTCTGGGAGATCGCCTAATCTCCCCATGTTCACAAAAGCAATGTAACTGGTGCTCATGTGAAATGCTCCAATGCCTTGCCTAGTATACAAACACAGAAAAAAGCACAACACAGTAAAATCAAAGCATTAGGATAAAAGAATTAAGTCTAAGATGCACATTTAGTGGCTGATTTGTATAAAGTAAAATTTGGTAAAATCATAGCTTCAGAATACCAGTTGTACAAAAACCTATTGTGTGTGATTTAATAGACTATATTGATGCTCTTGTGCAATCTGGGCCACCTATAAGGTTTACATCACAATTGGCTTGCCTATTAGATCATAAGTGGTTCATGTTTGAAACATATGGGCCTCATTCACAATATTTTGACGCATGACAACACAGCAAGCCTTCCTCGTGCGCTACCATGTGCCAAAAGAAAATGGCAGGATGTGCTGTATCTACAAGATATGGTGCAATCCTGTCCTTGTCCCCTGTGTTGCCCCACAATAGGCTTATGTGGGCCAACGCAGGCACTCTTCCACCTTGGTGCAAGAGTGTTTGTGTTGTACGATTGATTGTTTTTGTGCGGGAAGGAACAACTTCCTTGACAAAAATAATCACAAGAGGTGTTCTCCTCTTTCTATGTGTGCTGAAGAATGGAGCACAGAGAGAAAAAGGAAAAATGAGGAGAAATAAAGGTTATTCTGCGAATGCGCCTCCCTTACTTCTCCCCTGGGGAGGTGTAGGAATCGGATGCTTTCCGTGGTTTATGAAACCTTGTAAATCTGGGAATGCCTCAGGTTCCATGGATGTTGTGTGTGAACACCGACAGCAACACCCATGGAACACCCCTTTCACACAAAGTAATGCGTGAAGGGGGGCTTTATTTACAAGGCCATGAAAAGCCTGACAATACTTATCTTGTGCACAAGTTAAAAGAGTATGTTCCAAAGACCTCCAGTGTGTGTCAGTTGTGTGTAACTTGCCCAGTGTTGTTATGCAGGCTACTGATCTTGAGTAACTTAAGAAAGTTCTTCACAGAAGGGTTGGTATCACAGAAAGTCTTTGTCTCTCTAGTCACACAACACCAGTACCACACCTGTATAGGCCCGTGTACATGATTAGTAGTTTAAAAGAAATCTGCCCACTAAATCATATGCCTTGTACTCTCCATGTATTGGGTGTGTCCCTACATGAGCCTTGTGCTAGATTTGGATTTCTAATATCCTAATCGGGCTGCCCTTGAAGAACGTCCTTTGTCCAAAGCAGTGTTTCTCACAGCAGGAAGCACTAGAGTAGTCTCTAAACTGGAGCACCTACAACATGGCACAAAGAAGTATGAGATCTCAGCACCTGGCTGTCATCATCCTTCCCAAAGCAGTAGTTAGAGGAAGACAAAGGATATAACTGACCTAGAAACTTTCTCATCTTGACAAACAACCTACAGCCAAATCTCTTCTTTCCATTCACTAAATGGCAGTGCTCAAGTAGGCTAATCTACATCTCCATGTTAAATGAAGAGTCCGTGATTTTTTAAGGTTGCTTGGCTTCTTCCTCCTTACTTCAGTACCTTTGTTTCCTCCTTTCAGCTACAAGAATGCATGCAATGTGCTTCCTCTGTCAGGTAAGGTGTTCTCAACTCCATGCTATGCCATGCCAAACCATGTGCATCCACATTCTTTCCATTCGTATTCAGGCAAAGCATTTGTGAGGCAAAGTTTAAGAGTAGCCATCAAAAGACATGGCACCCTCATTTGTAGATCCTACTAGGTTTGCATTATTTACCCTGTATATTCTCTCATGTTGCTTTGATCTTGAGGGTATTGCATCATTCTAGCATAACCTAATGTGCTCAACAGTTCCCTATACATGCTTCCAACCACTACTTTATGCTTTCAACCCCTCACCTGATCAGCTGTGCATGTTGAAGCAGTTGCCTAGCAATAGCCAAGAAACAGACTTACTGTTCACCTGATTCTAGGACCTATACAAGGTGCCCAATATAGAACTATATAACTGGCAAACAATTATGTTTCCTTTTACTGTTTGGTATCCTCTGAGTTGAACTTATGCCAAACATACACTCTATTTGCATAAAACCCTCCCTGAAAATGTTGACCTTGATTTACAACTTAAAACGTCCAATTGCAACCTCTCCTGTTTTTCTTTGAAGGGCCCTGTCCTTGCTGTCCATCCTCTGCATGTCTTCTCTCTGAGTCATGTGCATGTTTGCCTCAATCACTATTATTATATTTGTGCAAATTGGCCACACCTCATCTCAAAGCTTGAAACTAGTCCTTCTTGGTAAATCAGACTGTGCACCTGACAATACCTAATCTGCTCTATTTTATCTACTAATTGCACTGACCATCTGCATGAACTCGTTTACCCACTGTCACTAATGATCATACCTAACTGATACTATTTTTTATCCACCTCAAAGACACTAGAGTGGACATAGAGGCATGGAAAGGTCTCCTCAATAGACTTAGACTTAAGTCTTTGCAAAAGTAACTACTGAATTAACCACTTACCTTAGGTTCCCGAGCAAAGTGCTGATTGGCATAAAGAACTTCAACACCTTGTTAGGGCTAATAATCGCTATATAAGTGAAATTGCAAAACAATACTCAATAAGCGATCTGTTAACTTTATGTAGTGTCCACTTTTGGTTCTTCCATCCCCTACCAACTTATCAATAGATGTCACCTGGAGGGCAAAGAGTCAGACAAGAATCAGACCCAAAGTGTCATCTTGGGTTAAAGGGTGAGTTATCTCACTTATGGCAAATACCACTGATTCTGGTAGCACACTTGCTTGGTAAGTGAGTTGTCAAATGTCTTTGATGCACACAACCTTGACTGCAGTGCACAGAAACTATTCACTGCCGCACACAGGGAAAAAGAATAGAGTGTACATTGCTCATATCTTAACAAATATTCTACTGTCAAATTAGTCTATATCAGTCTGGTGTCAACGAAGTTTCGACCTCTATGACTATGAGGTCATCATAAGGATAGGAGCTAGAGCACCTAATATCGGAAAATTCAGAGAAACGGTTCTGTATGAGGCAATGCTTACCATCATTAGGCCTGTATCAAATAGTTAAAAAACATGCTTGGCTGATAAGGAAAAGACTAAATCAAGACAGGGGGTTCATCAATGTATTGGAACCACTTTCAGGGCTCACAGTATTGCCCTAAGCATACAGAAAAATAATTAAGAAACAAGCAAAAGAGAAAAGCAGTGAATGCATGTAGATCATAACAAGGCTGATGGAATAATCATCTGCGGTATCAAATGGATTGCACAGTAGTATTCTCTTATTTGAAAACAGAACAAATTATGATTAGTACTGCATGGCCAGCCTGTCAGCAGAATAGGACTGTAGCAGCCGCTAGCAAGTCCTCGATTGGGTAATTGATCAGAGCCCTGTAAGGGGGCTGATTAGAATCTGGAAGTGAAATTAACATGCTTTGAATCCTGCAGCTTAGACAATGAATATTATAGTGTCAATGATGCAGGGCTTCAGGCCTCCCCGCCAGCCACTAAAACACTCATTGATAGGAATTTGGAAACAAAATTAACACTCACTGAATAGTGAGGGCAACAAATAAATAGTTATCAACACTCAAGTAACAATGATGTTACATTAGAGGGCTCCCCGTCGATTATTTGAATATCAAATATATGGGCGGGGAAGGCTCTGGGACTCAAGGATACTGAGGGGGCGAGAGGTGATCAATTGTCTCACCTCCTTGTGCGTTTCAGTGATTTGGACCACATCAGCACAGTCAAGCGGTGGGATGGAAGCCGGCAAACATCCTGGCTTCCACAGTGGTGAATATGCCCAACTTGGGGAAGTCAGGGTCCGGTGGGGAGAAGTCTCAGCGTGTTTCTGGAGGAGAAAAGTTACATACTTAACCCTATGTGTGTCCCGATGGTTAGTGAGTCTACTTCTGGAGGGCAACCGTTCGCCTCAACATGGCGGAGCCTTGTCAGCAATCAAGAAGGCCGCAGCAACGAGGCAGAATTCCTCAAATCTTGTAAATGGAAGTCAACATGAGTACGAACAGCCATGGGAGCAAGTGAGGCCAGGGAATATATCCCACGAGCGCTTGCACAAGGGCAGGACTGCTCATCCTCACAAGAAATTAGACCACTGGAGACAGACGCATTTCTAGAGCATCGCAGCCGATTTGGTGTACGGTGTGAAGTGCACAGCTTATAGTGCGAAGGTAAAGTAGACCGCTGAAAACTAAAGCGTAGCTAGAGCTCACAGGCGAAGGGGGAATTGTGGCTCACCGTGAGGAATAAATAGAAGATATAGATGACAGAATCTAGACAGATAAAGGGCTGGAATAAAACCAATAGACACATTGCAATGTAGTACCATGTCTTCCAAAAAATGTTACACAGTTAGAGCTAAGTGCTAACAAAGCTCAATCATTTAAAAACAAGACATACCCAGAGCTTGTGGGGATGCTTGGACCAGCGGTACTATAACAAATAGGAAAAATTAGGTTATAGAATACTGTTTCATTCTTTCTGTGTGTTGAGACCTTTTGTTATGGAGTCACACTTAAAAATGCATTTGCCTTCTAGTCTGTTTAGCCTCATTGGGATGTTTTCCCCTCCGAGTTGGGGTTTCAGAATGCCACTGATTTGCCATGTGAAATCATTCTCAGTGTGGCCACTTTGAACGAAGTGTTCAACCTAGGGCACCGTTGTTGCCTTGCAGCTCTTTGGATCATTTGCCCAATGTACACCAGATTTCAGGTACAACAAATGCAATAAATGAAATTATTAATTTTGCAATTTTAGTAAAAATTAAAAAATTCTAAAGAGCATTGATATATTGAAATGTTTTTACATTCATGGGGCCTCATTTATGAGGCCTTGCGTGTGTTTTGCGCTTCCGATGCGTCACTTTTTGTGACGCATCGGCGGCGCAAAACATGCCTCCTAATGCGCACTATTTACAAAGTGACGCATCTAAGCAGATGCGTCACTTTGTAAACCCCTGCGCTACATTATACCTGCGTCAGGTATAATGTATGCAGAGGGGGCGTTAACCCGCAAAAAGCCTCGTAATAGTGACGCAGTGAAATCTATGAGATTTCACTGCGTCACTTTTAGGATGCTGTTGCGTCAAAATTTGCGCCTGCCTCACAGCAGGCGTAAGACTGACGCAAGCCCTTTCACATGGGGCTTTCCTCATGTGAAAGGAAGCATTGCTGGAGTTGCGTCACTTTTGTGATACACTCCAGCAATGCGTCACTTTTGCGCCTACAGATACGTCAGAAATACTGACATATCTGTAACTCCTTGCGACATGATGCGTCATATTATAAATATGACGCATCAATCATGTCGCAGGGAGAGCGCAGTGAAAAGTGACGCATCGCAGCGATGCGTCACTTTTCATAAATGAGGCCCATGGTTTCATTGCAGGACTGGTAATTGCCACATTTGTAGTGTTCTAGTATAGGTGGGAGACCTAGTAGAGAATACCCTTTTTTGTCGATTAGTACGCCCTAAGTGATCTTTAATATTGCACCCTCTTTTGAAAGCAAAAAGAGGTCTGTCTAATGCCAAATTGGCAGTGCCTAAGACATTCCAATCCTTTTTGATGCTTTTTGGTATTTTGTTGGTAATAGGACAGAAAGTGGTCACACATGATTTTGTCGAGTGGTGTTCTGTCATTAGGTTATATAAGTACTTCTCTATGTGTGTACCAGGCTCGTTTGAGTGAATGTTTTACTAGTCTGCTAGGCTCCCCTCTCTTTATGAGATTGTCGGAAGAGAACCTCAGACTCTTTGAAGAAGTCTTCTTTGAATTTACAGTGAGGATAATGGAGCGGTGCACTACCAAAGAGCTGTAATGTTAGTAATGAAGCTTAACCAGTTTCTTAGTAGATGTATTCTTTATTGATAAATATCCAATTGCATATAAACAAACATCAGCCAACGAGTTTCGTTCATGAAAGGAACTTCGTCAGGGCTGAAAAAAGAGACATAAATGACATACATAAGTGCTCATGACAGTAAACCGTGGAAAACCACAATACATTACTAACATATGCATCATACGACAAAGGGTGCTATGTACATGAACAAGACCAAAGGTCAGGAGTGTGAAAAATACAATTAAAAAACATTAAAACACATCAAGAACAGATGTAACTAACACCTAGGGGGAGAAGTAACGAACTCGGGTGTCATAACTGTTTTATCAAAGAGTTGGAGATAAGCGGGAACTTCTGTTGGGCCTTAAGTGTATGTATGGCGGGATGAGGCCCTTCATTCATGGTCATACCAAACTGTGCTGTATGGTCAAACCATGTTTATTTTAAAATATGTCTGTCCATGTACGCATTAGGATAACTGCAAGCTACCCTGCAAAAGGAAAGGGGAAAGCAGGAGCTTCTGTCGGGCCTTAAGGCACTCCATTGTGACAATAATAATCTGTACTGGATGGTGGAACCATGTGTATTTGAAAAATGCCTGTACCTGTGCGTATTAGGATAACTGCAAGCTACCTTGTAAAAGGCAAGGGGAAAGCAGGATCGTAAGTCAAACTTCCATAGTTAGAGCTAGTAAATGTCTGAGTGCAAACAAAACAATTAGTGCATACGCATAAGCTCAAGCATCTAAAACATGAGTATAGTTATAGAACTATGACTCACTAAGGAATATAGATAATAGGTATCCATCTCACAAAAGAATACCCCCTAAGCTACTTAGGCCACTTATACAACCGAGGGGGGGCTATGTTGGCATTGTAGTAAGTCGACCCACCAGTGGGAGTAGAGTTACCGTTTTCAATAAGACCCAGATCAGAAGCTGGAAGGGCTGGTCTGGTCCGTTGGATCAAAGACAAAGTCTAAATTAAATATGTATCAGTGAAAGTCATGATAACTATGAGGAAAGTCAAATCAAATGGATGGAAAGATCCCAGACTAGATAAGTGCATGCCGGAAAGGTATGCACAGCTAATGAGTAAAGACCTCTAATTGTATTTTTCACATTTCTGTCCTTTGGTCTTGTTTATGTACATAGCACCCTTTGTCGTATGATGCATATGTTAGTAATGTATTGTGGTTCTCCACTGTTTACTGTCATGAGCACTTGTGTATGTCTTTTATGTCTCTTTTTTCAGCCCTGACGAAGTTCATTTCATGAATGAAAGGCGTTGGCTGATGTTTGTTTATACGCAATTGGATATTTATCAATAAAGAATACATCTACGAAGAAGCTGATTAAGCTTCATTACTAACATAACAGCTCTTTGGTAGTGCACCGCTCCATTGCCTCACAGTCTTGTTTCCCGATCTTGCGGGTTGCATCTTTCAACGGCGGGTGCAGGAGCTGATTGTGCACACCACTCACCAACAGATATTCTGTCTTACTCTAGGGTAGCAGAAAGAGGTCAGTGCGGCATTTGGAGTTCACCTTTGGTTCTTCTTGTGTACAAAAAGTCTTTGAATGTACAATTGATACAGATGTCCAATATCTGGCCATATGGAATGCCATCTCTCAATGCCCGTGAGTGTGAAGTAGACTATTGGAGCAAAGTCTTTCTCTCAGTGGGCTTTTGCAACAAAGTGGTGTACACCTGGTTCTCTAGTATCCTAACTGTCACATCCAGGTAATCAATACTGATGGTGCATGAATTTCAAATCTGGATGGCATAGTTTGAGTCAATCACAGAAGGAGGGGGATAGATCTTGTTAATTTCTGGATCAGATCAAGAACACATAATGTATGTACCTTTTCCAAATAGGAATTGTTTGGAGAAAGGGATTGTTGGCATCAAGTATGTGTTTCTTTGCAATATCATCCATGAAAAGTATGGCAAATTTGGGAGCAAAAACCGCTCCCACTAAAGTCCCTTTTCATTGTCAATAGAATGTATCTTTGAAAATCAAATAGTTGTTTGTGTGAGCAATTTCAAGTAAAGAGATGATAAAGCTGGTAGAGACTTGTGTAGAGGCAGGTCTTGAGTTTCAATGGTCAGCTATCACTTGGGTGTCCCCTCTCTCTGGTATATTATTGTACAGAGATTCTATGTCACGTTTGACTAGAAGTTCTGGTTCAGATTTGAAGGTCTCTGTCTCAATAAGGTAAATGAAATGGGTTGTGTCCTTGACATAGGTAGTCGTAAGAGGTAAAGTGCCTAGGATGAAAAAAAATCTCAGTATCTCCCAAAGGGATTCCAGAATGGGCTACAGCCTGATAGTTTGGGCTTTTCTGGAGATGCCTCAATGATTTTGAGACATTTGAGGATCTGCAGCCAGATTCATCAAAGGAAAATCGTCTCGCAAAGGGCCAGATTCTGCGAATCTGGCCCTTTGCGAGCGCTTTTTTTGCATTTGGGATTCATCATCCCAAATGCAAAAATCGCAAATTTTGAAATCGCTAAATTGCGAGGAATTGCATTTAAGGAATCTCAATTAATTTGAGATTCCTTAAATGCAATTCATGAACCATTTTAGAATTGCGAATTCGCAATCTGGGGGCGCTATTTACCGCGAAGTCTGACTTCGTAGTAAATAGCGAAAACTTAGAAAAATGCACTTTAGTGCATTTTTCTAAGTTGTATGTTACACACACACATGTCTTTTGGACATGTGTGTGCGCAACACCAGTATAAATTACCATTTCAGAGGTGCTACAGGGTGTCCTTTGGACACCCTGGCACCCTTGAAATCGCTTCCTTATTTGCGATTCGCTAATTGCTAATCGCAAATAAGGAATGACTCCCCATTCATTCCTATGGGCCAAGCCCATAGGAATGAATGGGGAGTCATTCCTTATTTGCGATTAGCAATTAGCGAATCGCAAATAAGGAAGCAGTAGAAATCGCAAAAAATATTGCGATTTCTACATGAATCCCGTTTTGCGAGTCTTTAATAGCGATTCCTTAATAATCTCTATTAAGGACTCGCAAAACATGACAATGATGAATCTGGGGGCTGGTCTTTAGAGACACTACTGGGACAACCATTAGACAATACTTTGCTGACAATGCTGGCTCCACCTCGACCCCACAGGTAGAGTGGGATGAGTTTAAGGCAGTGATCAGAGGTAGATGTATTTTGGAGTTGGTGAGAGTTCGGAGGACCATATTGACTGAGGGGGTTGCAGCAGAAGAGGCGTTGAGGGAAACGGAGTGGTGCATACCCGGGCATCCAGAGGTGTAGGCTGAACTAGTTGGAGTTTAAAGAAAAAGTCAGGGAACATGTTGAGCGGCTGTGGGGCTTTGATTCTAAAAACTACATGATAAGAGTACATGCTGAGTGAGACCAGACTGGCGTGCAACAAGCGTGGCTTGCCAACCTGGCCAAACGGGGTTCAGTGATTGTAGAGTTTGCTGCGGACAGTGGCCACAGCATATTCCATCATGTAAACATCATTCTTGAATTTCACGACTACTATTCTACCTTTTACAGCAGTAAAGTTATTTGTTGAAAGGTTGACTTTGAGGCCTTTCTTGCACATATAGTACTGCCAACTGTGACACGAGAGGAGGCAGATGAACTGGGGGCAGAAATTACACTCCCGGAGGATAGAGCAGCCATAAAGTCTATGACTAGGAACAAAACTATTAGCATGGACGGACTACCCGGGAGTGTCACTCCACTTATGTGGAGGATTAGGCCCCAGTTAGCGGAGTTATATAATGCAGTGGGAGACGTAGTGCTACTTCCCACGACTATGAGTGAGGGCATGATTGTGCCCCTGCTGAAGTCTGGGAAACCTGCTCATGACAGGAAGGCCTACAGACCGTTGTCAATGTTAAATCTCAATTAAAATATCCTGAGCAAGATCTTGGCCACTCGTCTTTTGTATCTCATGCCAGTACATATTCATTGGGATTAAGCAGGGATTATCCCAGACTGCAATACAGCTCTTAACGTTAGGCGACTTCTTAGATTATTGGAAGCAGATACATACAACATAGAAGAGGCTGTGAATATTGCTGTCGGGCCTACCTCTGAAGGGGAGTGCGGTGTTGTGGCCTAGGCCCAAAGATTGTGGCTTGGACAAGTTTATTGTATACTGATCCATTTGCCAAGGAGCTGATAGGCCGGTTATCTCAGAGAGCTAACGGGTAGGACATGGCACCAGACAGGGCTGCCCCTTGTCACCCTTACTTTTTGCCTTGGCCTCGCCTTGCATGCCGGAGCTGCATATGAGGGTATAGTGCTTAGGGGGGAGGTCCATCATATTACGCTCTATGATGACAATCTCTTCCTCTTCCTTTGAGATGCCGGGGAGGCCTTGAGAGGGAGTTCTTGGGATGGTTCAGGTGATCTCTGGATTGCAGGTTAATTGATTAAAATCTTGTCAGTTTCCCATGTGGGGGAAATAGGAGCCTCCCAGAGGGGTTGGGAGGGGTGAACTGGGAACCTAGGTATCTGCCTCACCTGGGGTGCTGATCTGTCATGATCCCACAGATCTCCTGGAGGGAAATGTGGGCTAGGCTGTTCACGCAGTCAGGTCCCTTGCGGATTTCTGATCAACGCACCTCCCTTTTATGATGGGAAGGCAAACCCTAGTAAAAATGGTGGCCCTACCCAGACTGTTGCACTATTTTGTTGTGCTGTATGGGTTCCCCAGGGTTCTTCTGGGGGTTGAGCTGTAGGAGAGAGCATTGGCCATGTTGGGCAGACTCACCCCTGAGAGAGAACTGGGTCCCTATGTCCGAGATCTCCAACGATCATCCTGGGTGCTGATGTGCCTGCACACTCCTGGCACCAGCAACACCATGGAGTTTTGGATACTGCGCAGTTGATGGAACAGGAGACTGAAGAAGACTAGAGTATGAGTACATCCCTTTGCAGTTCCTAGCAGTACTCGCACATTGGGCAATTGGCAGGAACTAGCAGATTGGTTAACCGGTGGCTTGATGACTGTCGGAGCCCTGTTCAAGGCTGAATTGCTGTCCTAATTGTAGAATTTCAGTAGTGCTATGACTTACCTCTGGGTCTCTTCCTTCTGCATGGAGCACTCATGGCGGCAGTCCGCAAACATTGGAGGAGGGGTATGCAGTGACCACCTCTCACAGGGGTGTTCTAATATGTAGTCACTTCCTCTGGAACTTAAAAAAGCTGTCACCTGTCTTTATAGAAAATTTCAAGGGAATATGATGGGACCCCTAGATAGTCTCTGAGCATGCTGGGTGGAGGACCTGGTGATTCCCATCAAAGAGATAGATTGGAAGACACTCTTAACCTGCATGCTTAAGGCATCTAGAAACAACATATTCAAGCTTATTAACTTGTACGTGCTAAACAGGGAATACTAAGTTTAGCGTAAAATCCGTTCCGCTCGCGGAATTTGCGGAGTTTTGGCAATTTCGCGATCCGCGAATCGCCCGAATTTGCCAAGAAATCCGCAATTCGCAAGCTGGCGGATTTTTTTGCTTGGTCGTGCTTGAAAAATACAATATCGCGCGGCTGCATTGACTTACTGTGCTTCTGAGTCCGCCTAGTTGTTTTTCTCCCTGTTTGCATGTGTTGCGCCATTTTGGATCTTGCTGCATGATCGCGCGAGAGTTTTTCGACCGCCTGTACGTCATCGCGGCCCGCTATCTTGCACAGCGACAGTTTGACAATGCGAGTATGTCATAAGGGCCCGCGATCACGTATCGCGGGTGTAAACAATTGCGAAGACGTAGATGGGGCGCGCAGCTGCATTCCAGCAGGAGATTTGAACAGCTCGCGTTCTGAACTTGCAAAAATTGCAATTCTGCACAAGAAATCCACCGCAGGCAGCATAAACCTTCTGAAAATGATGATTTTGATCAGAATAACTCCTCAGATTGAGATTTGGCTGCACTTTTTTGTGCAGGGAGTCCATTTTTGGGGGGGTGGGTGGGAGGAAGGAAGTGCCCCAGAGTCTCCAACTTCCTGTCCAGCAGGCTCCTCCCAGTGCTTTGTCCATTACCTGGCCACTTTTCATTTGGATCTGGAGCTGGAAGGATTACTTTTTGTGGCTGCTGCTGGATATTTGTACTTGTGGACTTTTTGGACTTTGGAGTTTTTGGATCACTTTTAGATTGGAGATTTTACAAGTAAGTTTATTTTTTATTTTTATTTATTTATGCAAAAACACATGAGTCGGTTGGTACAACAACAAAGAAAACAAAAAAACAAAAAAGGAAAGGAGACATTTTGTCAAACATAAAAATTCAGATCATGTCATTTTAACATATACAATTACAAGAATAATATAAGAAAGATAAAAAAAAAACACAAGAAGAAAAAAAGAACCAGCTGTTAGGTGTACATTTCATAAGGGAAGGCCCAATTATATCCATCAAATGTTATAAACAATCCACCTCAAATCACCCCTTACAGCTCCAAATAGTTTGTGACTAATCCCCAAATCTGTTCCCCAATCTTCCTTCTGCGGGAGCCCTTTAGAACATACAGGCTGTGCTCCATATTGTGTACCGAAAAAACCCGAGACCGCCAAGCTTCAAAAGCAGGCGGTTCCTGTTGCAACCATGCAGATGCAATACACAGCCTATACACTGCAGTCACTAAGAATATTAATTTAACATGCTTCTTCGGAATATTAGTGCTCAATGTGCCCATTTCAACACCCAATAATATCTGTGTTGCTGATAAATGTACCTGATTGCCCACAATTGCCGAAATGCATTTTTCTATCTGAGACAACAAGGGAGCTAATACGGTGCATGTACAAAAAATGTGGACATCATCCGCCGAGACAAGCCCACAACGAAAGCATTTCCCTATTACATCACCTGACCATTTAGACTAGACACCTTGTCTGGGGTATAATATAAATTATAAATTGATTTAAAATGTTGCGCCACCAACTTTGCAGACAGGAATAAGTCTATAGCCATACCAATTGAAATTTCTATTTGAATGTCCTGTCTGCCTAGTTTAATGCACCAATTACTATTCTGTTGCTCTATATCATTTTCTTTAGTGTCTAACATATGATTATATAGAACTCCAATCCTTGCCCCTTTCATGATGTCTTCGATCAGAGGATTCGATTTAAAGTCACTCCTAATACACGTTAGACTATTACGAATCTGTAGATATTTCACGAAATGCTCTCTAGGGAGAAGATATTGTTCTCGTAGTTGTTCAAAAGATTTGAAATAACTAGCATCATACAAGTCGCCCACCACTCTAATACCTTTCTCCCTCCAATTATATACTACTCTATCCCACACATCTACAGGTAAGAAAAACGACGATGACAATGAAGTGTACCACGTTATTTTTCCGAGGCCCAATAGCCCCCTAACTATACGCCAGACCTTATATGCAGCCTCCATTGTCTTGAAATGGGTGCGTTTGTAATAACTTTCTTCCAGGTGCTTAAATAGACCATTTTTAGCTTTTACCCCCAACATCATTTGATAAATTGAACGGCAGTCTGCAGGTCTTGCTGGTCCTCTGCCGGTTAGTAGAATTCCAATATCTTGCAGCATACAAGCATAGTAATATAATGTAAAGTCTGGTACCGACCAGCCATCCAAATTTCTTGGCAAAATCATAAAGCGCCTAGCCCTTCGTGCTTTTCCCCCAGACCACAAAAAGCGCATACATATTGCCTGTAGGTGTTCTAAACTTGTCTTGGGAACTTCTAGGGGTATGCATCGGAAAAAATACAAAATTTGAGGGAGAATCAGCATTTTTAATAGATTACATCGTCCCACTAATGAGAGATATAAGCATTCTGCCTGATCTCATTTTTTCCGAACACCAACTAGGAGCTGGTCCCAATTAGTTTTAACTGAAGAAGTTGTACAAGCTTGTAACGTAACTCCCAAATATACCACCTCTTGACATAGTCTTGAATCAGTGTAGCTTGGTATATTTATACTAAGTAACTGGGTTTTTGCCGAATTCAGCTTGTATCCTGATGATTTACCAATTTCTACCGCCAATTGCTTAATAGCCTGCATTGCCATGGTGGGTTTGGACGTGATCACTGCCATGTCATCAGCATATGCCAACACCTTAACCTGGTATATATGAACCTTTAACGGAACTATATAGATGTTAGAGTGCAGCATTCTTAAAAAAGGCTCAATGTATAAAGCAAATAATAAGGGCGAGCAGGGACACCCCTGCCTAGTCCCCCTGCAGATTTGTACTGCCGCCGATTCCAATCCCATAGTACTAATACGGGCTACCGGATGCTGATACAGGACCTGTACTGATTTAATAAACTCTGGCCCAAAACCTCGACCCTTCAAATTGTCCCACAAAAAAGACCATGCCACGCGGTCGAAGGCCTTCTCGGCGTCCGATAAAATTAAACAAAAAGGTACCCTAGTTGCTTTAACATAATCAAGTAAAGTTATCACTCGTCCAACATGATTAGTGGTGCTACGTTGAGGGATAAACCCATGCTGTGTTTTTGATACAAGACCCGAAATAACCATGGAAAGTCTATTTGCTAAGATCTTCGAATATATTTTACCATCTACATTTAAAAGCGATATAAGGCCTGGTGAATTCTGTGGCTTGCCCTTTTTCTGAAATACCACTATTGTTGCTTCTTGCCATGTTTTGGGAGCTGAACCTTTCTGTGCTGCTAGCATTATTGCCAGGAGATCTTTTTTTAACAGCATGAAAAACGTTTTGTATATTTCCAAAGGTAATTTATCTGGACCGGCAGCTTTTCCCAAAGCCAGCCCGTTTACCGCTAATTCTAATTCTTCCAAAGTAATGGGTGCGTCCAGCATTTCCCTGTCATCTTCCGAAAAAACCTTCAGACAGTATTGACTAATCAATAATGCAGCATTATCACCAGATCCATTGGCACTCTCTGGGACCTTCCAGCTGTAACAGGGCATCATCCCTGTGGTGCTTGCTCAGCGTGTCCCCAGACTGCTCGTTCCCTCGAGGTGGACATTGGCACTAGCCGCCCATGGGTACAGACACAGTTTACCAACTGCAACAGCTCTAACTTGATTTACCTCCTCACATGCCCCTGCAAGAAAAATTATGTGGGGATGACCAGCAGGAAGGTACGCACAAGAATACTTGAGCACAAAAGTGTGTTCAGGAGGAAAAAAACTGTATCAAAACTGTCAAAACATTTCCTTCAGTACAATCACCAGGAAACTGATTTCACCTGGACAGTCTTAGAGAAACCTTACGTTGCACCACATATTGCTGACATTTCCAGGTTTCTTTTCTTCAAAGAACAGAAATGGGTCTACAGATTGACCTCGGATGTCAGTGGACTAAATGATGAGATACCCTGGACAGCCTTGGGCTAAAGTAGTTATTTTCTTCTTTTTGCTTATGTCAGGTTGTCCACCCCGCTAAACAGAGGGCAATAGAGTGTTACGCAGCGTACATCATCAATTTTTTGAGATGGCCGATATCTGCATTTTGTCTCGTATGCTACTGAAGAGTCTAGATACCCTCTGTCCTTTAACATACAGGACTTCACTTTTACCCTTCATTACATTTTACCCTTCATTACATACACCATCGCACTCTAAGATGATTGGGTTGTTTATAAAGCATAACCGATACAGTTTCATCATGAGACATGGTTCGCCTTCTGCCTTTGATAATCGTCAGGCTCCAAGATAAGTTCTCTCTGTCTCTTACTTATAATTTTGAAGATTGGTCTTGGACTGGTTGACACTGTCCGATCGGTCTTGTGGGATAGTGAGATATTTGCTACTCTTAACAGTCAGACGGTTGCTTTGTCCTAGTACGTTCACCACGTAGAAGCGTGTGAGCACCTCTATATTTTTATACCCCTTTTATTTTCCGTTCCCGATTCAGACGGGCGCTGTATTGGAAATACCTGACGAACTACAATCCTTCGCGCAATGATGCGTTTTTGTAGTTCTCCGTGTCGCTCTCGCGAGAGAGCGCGTTCAGACGATACCGACATTGAGCATTTTTCTGTAACTGCGCAAGTGACAACAGCGCTACGGAGGTAATTTGAATAACAATATTATCACTCGCGAACAAGGTACGTTTACCTATTGACACCTTGTTGGACATGTATAATAGGAAGCGCCGACTTCGAGGCAAGACCCGCCCACTTTTAGATCCTTATAAGCGATCGACCTGCCTGCCAGCGTTGCCTCCTTCTGAGCTCAGTTGGAAGCTACGAGGCAACGACGGACAGGTGAGGCAAGAGCTTTTCTCTTCCCTTTCTTCAGTCACTCCTATCAACATGCAAAAGTAAATACTTCAGGTGACTCATTACTAAATACCAACAGAGAGGGTCTCCTGCTTACTCTTTATTTAAGACATCTCTGTCAACTAGACAATGGAGCATAGTACTTGTTTTGTCCAAGAATAAGCAGTGAACAGCCGGAGATGGCTCGCTCTGACTGTTTCGGTGAGGGGGCTTGTTTGTTCCACAGTTAGAGACTGGTTTTACGCTCGAAAGGGTATAAAGATTATAAGGGTATCAGTGCAGGTAGTCAGGAGGCAGACTAGGTTATTCACACCCTAGGCTTCCCCCTTATCCTTTTCTTTACCTTTTCCAGACCGGGTCCTCATATTATCCTGGGCAAGGTTCCAGGAGAGGTGAGGTTCGCTCCTTGTACAATACAGGTTAGTACACAGTAGTTAATACTTTGCAGTAACCTTAATGGGGGTTAGTGACTTACAGGCATTCTTACTGCTGGGTTTCATGTAAAATATTTCTGTTTGTTTTTGTGAACAGATAAAATCGACACTGATTGATACAGAGGATTGACAGAAATTTCATTATTACACAGTTGTATCCTTTGATTGATTTACTCTTTTTTTCACATTTAAAGATACGCAGTAGCAAACGTTAAGAACTGTGGCCCTGATGAAAGCCGTGGGATTTGGTTCCCCTTAGGATGAAACATGTTGGCCGAATTTATGCAGTTATATGCTTAAAACTGCACTCTTGCAATGTTCTTGTTTTTATTAAAGGAGTGATCAAGTTATATTAAAGTTTTGTATTGATCTACTATCCTTTTTTAATCTCACTACACTTTATTATTTTGCACTGCACCGGACTCCATCACGATCTCTTTGTTCACATGGTCTTCACTACATTTGGAGATAAGACCCAGAAAAACCTAGGTTATGGATCAGTCTCAATGATCATGGGACATACCATTCCTATCTGGATGACCAAATGATAATACATGATCTACATCTGACGTTGATGGACATCCAATTGCTCTCTGTGTGGGTCTATTCTATATTTGAAGTGAATCCCAGGATACGGTTTGCTCTGCTTGGCACTCTATAAGTAAGCTAAATGTTTTATAGCCTTAGCAACGCCCACTTACTTAGTTAGCAGTGTGCGTTATTGTCCTCTGGAGCACTATTAGGCCCAGTTTCAGACCCCCAGAGTGTGTTTTTTGTTTCTTGCATTGAATAAAACTTTCCATCTGAACCTGCATATTCTGACCCGTTGCCGCTCTCGACCCCCAGATAGGTATTTGGATCTGTATCTGGCCCTGTAATATCATCCGCTCCTTCCTCACTATTGACAATTTCGATTTCCTCCGTCAGTTCGGGCTGGGACATTACGGGTGGATCGTTATCAGGTAACGGAGCTTTCTGCGGGTCATGTTGGGGTCCAACCGTCACATGATCACTATGAGGCACCGAGTTGGAGACGTCGACTTTAGACTTGTTACTTTTTTTATTAAAAATTGCTGGGACGACTCGCTGTCTCTCTGCCCCCTCTTGTGGGCCTTGGCTTGGCAAGATTGAAGCGTTTTTTTTAGGCTGCTGAGAGCTGGGAACGGGCTGAGTGGCTAATACATCCTGTTGCGCATTACTTGTTCCCGTCAATTGTGGGCTTTTAAATACAGTCTCCACTGTTCCATCTATAATACAGGGTTGCACTGAGTTGCCTACAATGTTCCCTACACCCCCCTCTGTTGGCATGCTCGCAGGGGCTGATATGACTGCTGTACCCCAATTCCTCGTGCCACCTCTGCCTTTCGCCATTTATATTTCCAATCTCAGCACGGATATAAGAGCAGGTCTCTCTTCACAGGCTCGAAGCAGTCAAGCGTTTAACCACTTGTAACTTATGCCGAAATCGTCTTTATAACAGAGCACTGGAGTACCGTGAATGCGTTACACCTTATATGACGATATACAAGTGCAGCACCAATTGTTTGCTTTCCCCAGCGTAGCTCACCGTACTCCGCAAGTTACAGCAGCAGAGGTTTGCTTTTTACAACGATAGCGATAGCGTCCCAGCTGCCACGTCACAGTTCTCCTCCGTCGGGCTCAAACCAACAACCGGCCGCAGGACCACAGCTGCAATGCGTCTGCCGGCTAACGGTCGGACACTCCCTGCTCACCCAAGGGCCGCCTCCTCCACGAGCTCCAGCCGCCTCTCCAAGCTGCCGACCTGTAACGGCAGCTCCGTACCCGGAGAACACCTGCTCGAAAAGCCTCGCGGTCCACCGGCAAAAGACAATGTCGGTGCCTTCGGTAAGCTGCCGCCGTCTGCTAGGTGTAGGGGTGTAGGAGAAACTTTAGCAGGAGGGATTAAAGAGGAGTCATGCAGGACGCATCTTACAGCACTTCACCGGCCACAGCAGCGGCCGCCATCTTGCCTCTTTGTTGGTGTTGTTTGTTTCGGGCATTGCAGTTGCTGCAATTACAATTTTTAAACTTTTCCACAACTTAAAAAAAATATATATTGTGGATAGCCACAGTATCCAGTAGGCTCAGGGTTAGTCATGGGTGCATGATACAACTGTTTCTGTGAGTTTTGTTGAACTTAAATCTCATTTATGTCATTGCATTTTAGCTCACTATATGTGATTTTTTAAATTTTATTTTGGGGTGCCTGTAATGTGTAAAGCCACACTAGCCAGTAGGCCTAGGGGTAGTGAGTGGTGCATGGACCAAGTCTTTCTGTGGGGTGTCTTGAATTTAAACATCATGGAGGGCATGGGTGGCATTGGATTGTGGTGATTTTTGTGTGATTTTTGACTTTTTGGGGTGGTGTTGGGGCCTGGCCATGTGGGTGGGGGCCATTTTGAGGCCTGGTCCAGGCAGGGCCTGGCAATGTGGCTGGGGGTCAAGGGACCATTTTGAAGCCAGGCAGTGTGCTCAGGCCTGCACCCAGTTTGCCTTGTTCATCCATTAGGCCCAGGGGTAGTGAGTGGTGCATGGGCCAAGTCTTTCTGTGGGGTGTCTTCAATTTAAACATCATTGAGGGCATAAATGGCATTGGAATGTGGTGATTTTTGTGTATTTTCTGACTTTTTGGGGTGTTGTGGGGCCTGGCCATGTGGGTGGGGGCCATTTTGAGGCCTGGTCCAGGAAGGGCCTGGCCATGTGGCTGGGGGTCAAGGGGCCATTTTGAAGCCCGGCAGTGTGCTCAGGCCTGCACCCAGTTTGTCTCGCTTTCATCCATTAGGCCCAGGAGTAGTGAGTGGTGCATGGTCCAAGTCTTTCTGTGGGGTGTCTTGAATTTAAACATCATTGAGGGCATGGATGGCATTGGATTTCATTACAAGAACGGAGGCTACATTATGCAATGACTTTTAATTGCAGTTCCAAGCAGCCGCATGAGTCATAATACAAAGGTTCCAAAAGAACATTGAGATAAACTAAGAGACGAAACATAGCAACCATCTGCCTCTTTTAAATGCGGCTCCAAGCAGTTAAGTAGCTTACTACCTTCTCTGTTTATTTCTCTAATATTGTCTTTTTTGTCAATATAGATTGGTATTTGGGGGGTTTGTGCGAAAGGGTTGCTTTATCCCCACCTCCTCCCTCCCCCCTCCCCTCCCTATGGTCTGCAATTTATGGAGATCTTCCTCTCCCTTGTCCCTACGTGCTGTTTAATCTAACCTTTCCTTTCAGGTTCTCAACCTTTTTATCCATGGTTTATTTAATAGTTTTTTGGCTCTGAAATGCGTTTCTTCAGCGTCATTCACTCTTTGTTATTCCGTCTTCCAAAATGACACGTTTCCCCCCCGCCCTCGCTCCCTGACACACTGAATATCTCTAGCGCTTATGTGAAACAAGCGCCTCACCTGTTCCTAGCCCTCGAGTGAGCTGAGCGCTTTCAACACTTCGCCAGTATTTAAGGAAGAGCGCTCCGCGCATTGCCTCCGCTCTTCTCCTTCTTTCGCCTTAATACGCCAGCCCGCCCGAGTGATTTAGAAATGATCACCGCGGCGGGCCCATTTCCTGAAGACACACATTAGAGGAAAGATCCCTGGCAGGAGGCACGCTTCGTGCGTGTCTCGCCAAGGGGCTTTCCTCTTTTAACACCGGCAGTTGGAAAATCAGCTGCTCGGGCAATTTTCACAGTTTATCGCCGATGTGCTTATCGAGATTTAGGAGATACTTGATGCCACGAAGCCTATTGATATTAACCCCTTAAGGAAAAATATATATATTGAAAAATAGAGATCTTGGTGTTAATAAGCCCAATTTACCTAATACATATTGGAAATTAGAGATCCTGGTGTTAATAAGGCCCATTTACCATATATATATTATATACCTAAAAAAAAAAAAAAAGGGGGATGAATAATTATTCTTTGTATATTTAAAAAAACAAATAGATATTAACATGGAGCATTTATCTGACACTGAGTCAGAACTGAATAATACCGCACTCCCTAATTTTGATAGGGAAGGATTTAGACTTCTAATCCAAAGAGTGATGAAGTCTTGTATGTTGGAGACCCTTGGCCAGGTTGCTCCTTATAAAAGACCCCTTCCCTCTCAGGAAGACGTGTCTGATGAGACTCCCTGCGATGCCTTACCTGTGAGCAGCAAACGCACCAAGAAGTCTAATTATACCACTCCTCACGTCCCAGCGATCGCAGGGGGTCCCAGCACCTTTAGCGATATTGGTGGTCTTAGCACCTCAAAGCAATTGTGAGGTCTTCGCACCTCAAGTAAGAAGATTGTCCCTAGCGACACGTTACCTTTGGGTGCCCTTCGCGGCCCAAATATCTCAGATGCCCTTAGCAGCTCTATATCTCATGGTGCTCAACATTACACCGGGGACTCGAATGATGACAATTCTGACGATCCAGTCGAGTATGTTCTGGACCTAGATGATGAGGATATTGGCCTATTCGACACGGAGGAAGAACCCCCTTCTTCCTCGAAAGACAATGTTCTAGATCCCTTAGGGGAAGATATGTTCTCCCCCCTGAATTCAAAACATCACAATGGTCTTCGCAAGAGCATGTCTCGAAGTTCATTAAGAAATTGATACAATTCCCTCTTGAAAGGGAGACTAGGAATATACTAAGGGCGGAGTGTTCTAAGCCCTCCATTGATGAAAAGGCATGCCATACTCCTAATCTAGATCCGGAGCTGATTAAGTTCCTCTTCAGGCTTGGGCGCGATCCCAGGAAAGGCCTAGAAAAATCGTTCAATGGCTGCCAAGACCGCCTATTAGATGTCCTTGGCCCCTTACCAGGATACTTGACTCCGCAGAAGAGTTCCACCTTCACGATACCCCCTTCAATACAGATTTGATTAGGGGATGGAGTCAAAGAGCCCTCATTCTTTTAGGCAACGCAAATGCGAGTATTAACGCCGAAAGGCGTAGACTGATCCTTTACAAGCTCGATCCTAAACTTTCTGACTAGGCAGAAAAGGAGACATCCTCAAACCTGAAAGGCCTTCTTTTTGGGGAAGAGCTTATAAAATCGCTTGGAAAGTATGTGTCTACTTTCACAGCACTTGATAAGGCCCAACATAACATCAGGAGAGTGTTTAACAATAATGTGTTTGGGAGGGCCGGAAGAAGGGGCCTTTCTTCCGGCCGATTTAACCAGAGGCCCTACCAGAGATCATGTCCCTTCGGAAGAGGCTATCAACAATATAAATACAACACCCCTTATGTCTACAACCGCGGAAGAGGAAACCGAGCCAGAGGAGCAAGATCTCGAGCTTCATTCACCTCGAATACTCCAAGTAAGTTATGCGCCCTTACTTTCTCCTTCTATCTCCTTAAAGGTGGGAGGCAGACTCAGTCTTTTTTCAAAAAGATGGGAGAAATAACCCGGGATCCTTGAGCTCTGTCCACAGTGAAAGGGTTCATTATAGATTTTGTTCAAACTCCATCTCAAACTTCCTTACCAAGGAACATCCCTGTTTCCATAGAAAAAGAGAAAATAGTAGAGGAGGAGATCTCCTCTATGCTTCAAAAAGGGGCCATAACAGAAATTCCTTTGGATTCTTTAACTTTCGTAAGTACACTGTTCCTCGTGGAGAAAAAAGGAAAAGGTTGGAGACCGGTCATAAATCTGAAGGGCCTCAACAAATTTCTTGTTTACAGGCATTTCAAAATGGAAGGAATACATCTCCTGAGAGATCGTCTCCAAAAAGAAGACTGGTTGGTCAAACTGGATTTGAAGAATGCCTACTTCACGATTCCAATGGCAGTTATGCATCAGCCATTCCGGCAATTTCTATGGAAAAATCACCTTTACCAATTCCAGGCTCTCCCCTTCGGGCTTTCTTCCGCTCCTTGGTGCTTTACCAAGGTTATGGGAGCAGTAGCCTCCTTCCTGAGGGAACGAGGCGTCTGCCTCATTATTTACCTCAACGACATCTTGATAATGTCTCAAGACCTCCATCAAATTCTCCTAGATCTGGAAACAGATATGAATCTGCTAGAAAGTCTAGGATTCATTATCAACAAAGAGAAGTCCATTCTAACCCCCTCAAAATCCCTGGGGTTTCTGGGTTTCACTCTGGACACTTCCAAGTGTCTTCTCCTCTTACCTCCTTCAAAGATCTCGAAGATCAGGAAAGAGATTTGACATGTCTTGAGACAAGAGGATATCCCCTTAAGGGAGCTGGCAAGACTACTGGGTCTCTTATCTTCCTCCATCCAAGCGATCTTTCCAGGCCCTCTGAATTACCGGGCCTTGCAAATTATAAAAGGCAGAGCCTTGAGGTCCGGTCTCTGGTACGAGGACCGAATCACCCTAGATTTGGAGGCCAAAGCAGAACTAGACTGGTGGTTGGAAAACCTGGAGGCTTGGAATGAGAAAGCAATTTTTGGTTCAGAACCAGATTTTGTGTTGGAATCGGACGCTTCCCGTCATGGTTGGGTGCATACTTCCTAGACCGGAATACGGGAGGGGTATGGTCTCTGGAGGAATCATCTCACCACATAAATTTCCCCGAACTTACTGCTGGCCTGTACGCCCTTATGAGTTTCAAGCACTCCTTACAGGGGAGGTCGGTCGTCCTGAAGATGGACAATGTTTCCGCAGTGGCCTACATCAATCGTTTGGGAGGTACGGAATCTGCCGACCTTTCCAACCTGGCCAAGAGGCTCTGGATGTTCTGCTTAGAACACAAAATTGGCCTCAAAGTGGAATACTACCCAGGGAAATCGAACATGTCTGCCGATTGGAATTCCAGATTCCTTTCGGACTTCAGTGACTGGAAGCTCAACGTCGCTGTCTTCAACTCGCTGAATTCTTGCTGGGGTCCCTTCGAAATAGACATCTTTTCGAGCCGTCTCACCTCTCAACTAGAGCATTACTTCAGCTGGATGCCAGATCCCGGTGCTCTAGCAGTGAACGCATTCCTCCAACCCTGGTCAGGGATCAATGCATATGCCTTTCCCCCATTTGCAATGATCCAGAGAGTCTTGCAGAAAGTCAGGCAAGACCGATGCTCTCTAGTCCTGATAACTCCCTTCTGGCCGTCACAAGCATGGTTCCCCACAGTTCTGGAGCTAACGTACGAGCCTCCCTTTCTGATACCTTGTCTAGAAGATCTCTTTACAGACGTAAACGGGGATCCTCACCTCCTGACCCTATCCAGGAGTTTGAACCTTCTTGCTTGGAGAGTGCCAGGAGATCCAACGAAGTCTCAGGACTTTCGACATCAGCTGCTACTCTCCTCAGAGAGTCATGGGCGCTGGGAACTCACTACAGATACAATAATATCTGGAAATCTTGGTTTCGTTGGTGCCTGGAGAGGGATTTGGATCCCATACAGGCACCTATCGTTGATGTAGTGAACTTTCTGGCTGAACTTTTTGACCAAGGTTTGAGTTATAGATCGATTAATTGTTATAGATCCGCTATCTCTGCGTGTCATGTTCTTGTTAATGGCAAGACGGTTGGTAAAAACGTCATTGTTTGTAGGGTTATGAAGAGCATTCGTCTCAAAAGACCCCCAAAGCCGAAATATGGTACACTCTGGGATGTGAATTTGATTCTAGATCTTTTCACTTCTTGGCCCGATAATTTTCTTTTGAATAGAAAATTTCTCTCTAATAAACTCGCCACTCTTCTTTGCCTTATCTCTGGTCGTAGAGTTTCTGGCGTTAAAGCTCTGGAGATATCTAACAGGTCCTAAAATTTGTTTGGAGTCAAATTTGAGGTCTACAGAAGAACCAAGACCATGTCTGACTCAATCTTTTATCCTCGTTTTGACCCTTGTCCAAAACTTTGTGTAGTTGAATGTATGAAAGCTTATGATCAGACTATGTCTAACCTGCGACCTATTGATGAGAATCAGCTTCTCATTTCCTTCGTTAAACCTCATAAGGCCATTTCCTCCACTTCAATTGCTAGATGGGTTAAGTCTCTAGCAGGTATCGATATAACCAAGTTTCAAGCTCATTCTCTCAGAGGTGCTATGGCAAGTAAGTCACTTTGGTCCGGAGGTAAGTTGGATGATATTCTTAAAGCTGCCGACTGGTCTAATGCTAGTACCTTCGCAAGACACTATTGTAAACCAATTGAAAACATATCTAATGTCGTTTTACAAGGTTACCAACATGCATAATGTAGCCTCCGTTCTTGTAGTGAAATTGCGATTCTCCTATTAACATGCCTAGAGTTTCTAGATTTCATTAAAGACACGGAGGCTCACATTATCCCGCCCATACCATTCCCTGTTTGGTATTTGGTGTCTCATTATTATACTCACTTATAACCTGATTGCTCATGTTTTTTCATTGACATGTTATCTATACTACTATTATAAAGAGAGAACAGAAACCTTTTGGCAAGGTAAACTCGGGAACCACAGCGCCAATCCACACACCCAATACATTGTTGGAATCCTCAGGGTGTGTAGATGGACATAGGCGACATAAAATAAAAATAAAACGTAAATTAAAAAATTTAAATTTATAAACAAAGTAGTCCCCTAAAACTAGCGCCGGCCGCGACGTAGTGCTGACCGCGACCTCGATGTGCATGATGGCGACAGGGGAGGAGCGGTGACGAGCAGCGAGGAGTGGCAGTGAAGTCCGGAGCTCGGGGTGGAGCAGCGCATCAGGTAAGGCGAGGCGGGAGGCGGTCTGGGCAATGTCGGGGCTGGCGGGGGCCCGGGAGTGGCGGTGAAGTCCGGAGCGTGGCTCAGGTAAGGCAGAGGCGGGAGGCAGGCGGGCGGGAGGCGGGCGGGAGGCGGGAGGCAGGTGGGCGGGGGCGGGCGGGGGGCGGGAGGCGGGCGAGGGCGGAAGGCAGGCGGGCGGGAGGCGGTCTACGCAATGTCGGGGCGGGCGGGGGCCCGGCCGGGACTGCACAAAATCCGAAAATGCTGCCCCTAGCCCCCTTCTGCCCCGGGCAACGCCGGGGCGGGCTGCTAGTTTCTAATATATTTGCATTGACATGTTATTTAAAATTGTTCAGTTCGCTTCTCTTGACATGTTTTGTGATTACTTTGTCCCTTTGGACACTATTTTCATTACCTTCTTTCTTTTCAGATAATCCTTCTACTTGAGCTATGTTGGTGGATTTCTCATTGGCTGGTTGCCTTCTTCAGATTTCATTTCGAGTTCTCTCCTTTCTACTGGATCTTCCCTTCGCCTGATTTAAAAGAGGCAGCTGGTTGCTATGTTTTGTCTCTTAGTTTATCTCAATGTTCTTTTGGAACCTTTGTATTATGACTCATGCGGCTGCTTGGAACTGCAATTAAAAGTCATTGCATAATGTGAGCCTCCGTGTCTTTAATGAAATCTAGATTCTAGGCATGTTAATAGGAGAATCGCGATTGTGGTGATTTTTGTGTGTTTTTCGACTTTTTGGGGTGTTTAACTGATGTTCCTCTGGCTTCCTTTGCTTTTAGGTGCACAAGAGAAACACCAGTGCCAGGAAGAAGTCCTGCAGCGGTGTTTGCAGCACAACGTCACGTGACGTCACGTGTGGCCACAGACAACAATGTAACTCGTGCAACTGCGGCCTGCTGTTCTGACATCTGAAGAAGATGGGCCCAAAGAAAGGTGGCCGTAGCGCCTCTACAAAAAAAGTTGCCAGTGCCACTGCCAGTAAGAAGGAGCAGAAGAAGCAAGTGGCACCACCTACCAAGGAGACTGGTGTGCCCACAGACACCTTTTTTTGGAAAAAACTACGCCTGCAGTAGCAGGGGTGTCCGCCGGGGACCAAGCTGGGAGCAGCACCTCCGCTTCATTGGGCTCAGTGCCACCACTAAACAAAGAATAATAAACCACAATGACCATGAGGCAATGGGGTAATCCGGCAGTGACATGTTCGCGGCTCTCCCTCCCCCCTTTTGAAGTGTTTAAAATGGCTCCCGTGAGCTAAATGCTGACGAGCATTGGGAGATGCCTGCACACCGGGAGCGGTAATTGTCCTGAGAAGATGACGGTGGCATGTCGAGCAACCTCGAAAAATAATTTTCCCTACTGATGAAGGTATTAAACCAGAAACACGTGTCTAGGGATATGATGTAAGAAGAAATGGGCACTGGCCTTGAAATTTTTGAACTTTTGATGCTTTGAACTAAACAAAGAATAATGAACCACAATGACCATGAGGCAATGGGGTAATCCGGCAGTGACATGTTCGCGGCTCTCCCTCCCCCCTTTTGAAGTGTTTAAAATGGCTCCCGTGAGCTAAATGCTGATGAGCATTGGGAGATGCCTGCACACCGGGAGCGGTAATTGTCCTGAGAAGATGACGGTGGCATGTCGAGCAACCTCGAAAAATAATTTTCCCTACTGATGAAGGTATTAAACCAGAAACACGTGTCTATGGATATGATGTAAGAAGAAATGGGCACTGGCCTTGAAATTTTTGAACTTTTGATGCTTTGAACTAAACAAAGAATAATGAACCACAATGACCATGAGGCAATGGGGTAATCCGGCAGTGACATGTTCGCGGCTCTCCCTCCCCCCTTTTGAAGTGTTTAAAATGGCTCCCGTGAGCTAAATGCTGACGAGCATTGGGAGATGCCTGCACACCAGGAGCGGTAATTGTCCTGAGAAGATGACGGTGGCATGTCGAGCAACCTCGAAAAATAATTTTCCCTACTGATGAAGGTATTAACCCAGTAACACGTGTCTAGGGATATGATGTAAGAAGAAATGGGCACTGGCCTTGAAATTTTTGAACTTTTGATGCTTTGAACTAAACAAAGAATAATGAACCACAATGACCATGAGGCAATGGGGTAATCCGGCAGTGACATGTTCGCGGCTCTCCCTTCCCCCTTTTGAACTGTTCACACTATCCACCTGACAACAGACATGTGGACCAGTTGCCAAGCCCTTGATTACATGTGCATCACTGCACACTGGGTCTCTTTTGCAGGGGTTAAACAGAAGTTACAAGCAGGTGTTGACATAGGCACAGTTTTTTAAGCTACTCGGAAACATGCAACAGTAGCCATGTTTGCCATGGAGAAATCTCATACTGCACCTAACCTTTTGGAGGAGTTTGACAGGAAGGTCTATGAATGGCTGCATCCAAGAAATTGCATGATTGGTTATGTTTCCACAGATAATGGCAGTAATATAGTTAGGGCCATGGCTGATGGTGGCGTTTTCAGAGTCCCGTGTTTGGCGCACAGTATTAACATTGTTGTGCAAGATTTCTTGAAAAAGGAAATCACAGTCAACAAGTTACTGACCACCTGCCGAAGAATCTGCACACATTTCAGCCATTCTTTTAAGACCCAGAAGAAGCTGAGAAGCATGCAACATGAACATAGACTGCCAGTCAAAGGACTAATCCAGGAGGTGGCAACACCTTGGAACTCAACCTTCTACATGCTTGAGCATCTGTCTGAGCAGTGGGGGGGAATCAATGAGTATGTCTTTGCACTGGGTTCTACTATGAAAGACACGAGGCTACAGTTGGAGGAATGGAAGCTGGTTGCAAGCCTGACAGACATGCTTCATCCTTTTGAGGTCTTCAAGCGTGAAGTCAGCAGGGAGGACTGTTCTTTGGGCAAAGCTATCCCATTGTTGCACATGCTAGAGCACCAACTGAAGGCGGTGTCTTCAACGTTCCGAGATGATGCTGAAAAGCAAGACGCATATCAGTTGGCGGAGAGGTTATTAAGCCGCCTAGTTGACAATGAAAGGCTTAAAAAAATACATACAGAACAACATTACATTTGTGCCACTATTCCGGATCCACGGTACAAAAGGCCATGGCCAGCAAAGCATTCATTCCTTTTAATGAAGCAGATGTTTCAAAGTACAAACATTGGCTAGATCTGTCAGCCACTCGGTTAAAAAAAGAGCGGCAGAAAATTGAAGGAGCCGGTAGAAGTACTACTGAATCAGCAGGCCATCCGGCGCCAAGTTCCACTTATGAATCTGTGGCCGAAGGGAGTCACTTTCCCTGACAGCCGTTAATGACACCGTATCATCATCCTCACCTTGACCAGGCCCAGCCATAATATTGTCGGAAGCGGATTGGCTAACTCATCTAGGGTTTGCTCGTTCCAGTGATACAAAGGCCACAGATGATACGCAAAGTGGAGCAACCCTGGAGAACCTTGAGTCAATGGTGCAGGCCTATCTGGATGACCCAACAGAGGTCTTTGTTAATCAGAACCCATTGCTTTATTGGTATGGGAAAAGGCCTCTATGGCGACTGATCACCAACCTGGCTCTAAATTATTTGTCTTGCCCACTCGCAAGCGTGTCTTCTGAACGTGTTTTCAGTGTTGCTGGTGCCATTGTAACTTCAAAAAGGACCCGCCTCTCGCCCAAAAATGTGGAGAAGTTAACACTGATCAAGATGAATCAGCACTTCATACCACCAGATTACAAAATACGTGAATGCACGCAGGAAGAAGAGGACACCAACTTAGGAGACGGAAGTTCTTCTCTGTTAGCTGACCTACTCCCGTCTCAATTCATAGAGTTTGAGGACGAGCTCTACTTTCCTGACACCGAGGCCTGAAAATGACTTCCTTTTTTTTTTGTCCTTATTCACTTTTATTCCTGTGTGTCTTTCTTTGTTTTGCAACTTTTACCACAAAAAAACTCTAATCACCTAATCATAACAGTCCTTATTGATTTGAAGGTGCCGCAGTCTGCATTCCTGAGGTTCACAAGTTCACAACTCAATCATGCTCCTCTATCCTCCTCCTCCAGACTCCCCCTATCCATTTCCCTCAAGGCAGATTACTGGATTACGCAGAATAAAGAAACTTTGTCTTCGTAGACGAGTCCCCTCAAGTGGGACTGGAATTACTGACTACATGCTTGCTGATTGCTGACAGTTACTTCTAAAATTGACCGGAGAGGCTGCCCTGTGGGCACTCACTTTCAGAAGATGCGGACAAAAAGTGGAACAGGTAATGAATAATGAGAAGAAGATGGCATGCAGTGGACAGCAATGGCTGTCTGGCTCTGATGAAAGCAATCGCTGTTTGTTTGTTGTGCATGAAATGAATCCTATGTCTTCAGTTATTATTTCATCTTTTGCACACTAAATGTAACTCAAGTCTACTCTTCATTTTTTTACCTTGTTTAATTCAAATTGCACTTCAACTGCAGGGGCCACTACGTTGCATTTTCCAATATGCAAAATGTCCTTGGACTTACTGTTTGCCAATATACCATGATGATTGATTAAATAATATATCTTTTTTCTTTACAGTCACTCACTGGGATGGATGGATCATCAGCGTCGGTTTACAGAAGAACTATGGCCAATTCGTGAGTGCCAAAGAGGTAAACCAGTCTACAACAACTACTACAGCAGAACTACATGTCTATCTAGTCGTGATATGGAGTGGTCAAGGCAGTGTAGTGGTGGGAAAGGGGGGGTTGGGCCTAGTTGCAGACAGCGTTGTGGCACGATTTAACCTGAGGCCTAGCAGTATTGCATGTCTTTGGGGGGCTGTTTGGGGGGGTTATAGATTTTTAGGAGTGGGTTTATGGGTCTGGGAGCACTACTGGGAAGGTCTAATTTTGATTGCAAGTGGTTTGAAGAAAATCCATGGTGGGAAAGGGGGGTTGGGCCTAGTTGCAGAGAGCGTTTTGGCACGATTTAAACTGAGGCCTGGCAGTATTTAATGTTTTTAGTGGGCTGCTTGGGGGTGTTCTAGATTTTTGGGGGTGGGTTGAGGGGTCTGAGAGCACTGCTGGGAAGGTCTAATTTTGATTGCAAGTGGTTTGAAGAACATACATGGTGGGAAAAGGGGGTTTGGGCCTAGTTGCAGAGAGCGTTTTGGCACGATCCACAAAAATCACCCATAGTTACTAATTACTATCCTTGAAAAGGCGACTCAGAGAACGCACTTTCGAAATGATGATTATATGTAATACTGTCACCTCTGAAACTGAAAGTGTTATTTTTGCACTACACAGCGTACCTCATATCTTTTTCACCGTGTTTTTTTAATATCACTTCCTGTTTTTTCATCAACAATTAAAGGCTGGCTTTTACCCTGTGCCATGGAGCAAACGATTAAGTCAGGCTTACCATTAGCGATCCGCAATTCCGCATCAGGCAGGCAGTGGACAGTGTGTCTGGTCACCAAGATTGATCGACGGAGCGTCAGATGGAATGGAGGAGTACCGCGAATAAGAGGAATGGCTGGATGCATGCAACTTCACAAATTCCACAGCACAACTACAACATACAGTTACAGTATCCTCTTAACTTCTCCTTATCTTTTTAATTTTATTGTTGTGAACTTGAACTTCTACGAGTGTGACTCTGTGCGTTTGTTTGCTCTCTGCTTCAAATTCATCCCTCCAGCTATTTGATAAGTTTATTTGCTATTTTTAAAACTAATTTAATAATGTACTAATATAAGTGTTTATTCCCTCTGAGGGCAGAGAGGCAAGTGAAATTCCGTAATTATAATTATTACTGCAGCCCTGTACTGTCAAATTGTTTCTTCATAGTTACTAGTAAGTTGTAGTAAGTACTACTTTTCAGTAACCTAACCATCCATTTAGCAAACAACTTCATGCATGCAGTAGCACTTCCTTTATGTCCCTTAAAAAATGTATGGATATCTTCGAATCCAAACATTTCTTTTTCTTCATTTGTTGTTTGTCTATGCTGTGGTTTTTTTTCCTCTCTCCCCAAAAATTTCCCAAAAACCCCCATTCCCATCCAATTTTCAAACCCTAACCCTCTTCCCCCGGGCTGTGTGGTTTTTCATTGAGGTGTGACTAAATGACAACAATAAATTCCACACACTTGCTGGGGAGGATAAGGTCACAGCAACAGAAAAATCATTCTAATCAGAATTTCATGTGCGCCATCATGGATTGATCAACAATAACATCCTCCTCCTACACGTGACGAATCGAATGCTTAATGCTTACGTTGCTTTTTCCTTTGCCTTAATACTATTTCTTATAGTAGCCATACTCCACGCAACTAGTACTTAGTTATCGTTTGAATACTTTAGTACTACTTAAGCTACATTTTATGTCACTGTTCTCTAACGTACTATCTATCGTACTGTTTCTAATGCTACGCTCAGGCCACCCAATGTTTCATTTCCTTTTTTTTCACATGCTGCTACTGCCAGTGTGTACCACTACTACTACCAGCACAACGATGATATTTCAACAAACCAGGATTCAAGTCAACACCCAACCTTAATCGCCATTTGCCATGCAGCCAGCCGTGTGCCTAGCCCTATTCTCAAACACGAATCACAGGTAAGATAAGCATTTTGGGGAGGTAGAATAATGGGCTAGGACTCGGAGGAGAGGAGAGACTGACAGTGTCACAGTAGTACTAGTAAAGTACTAGTAGGGCAATTGAATTTACTAACTCTGTTAGTGGCACTTTTGTACATGTTTGGACGTTTAGATAATTCATGCTGGTAAGTTTGAAGAAAGTAAACGTACAGTAACCCCCGCCCACCACCACACAAAATAATATGAACGCGTATACTATGTTTAAGTATGTAAAATAAATGAATATTTTTCCCCTAACAAAAATAAACTAACCTAACCCCCCCTCCCTAACCCCAACCAATGTCCAAATGTCCTTAAAGCCCCTTTCCCCAACTCCCAATTCCCACCCCCCCAACAGTCTTTAAAAAAGGAGCAAGGGAAAGTCACTTCCTCTGGCGGTGTCCTCCTGTGGACAAGTCCCGGACCTCTTTGCGGAGGTCCCGCAGCTGGCGCTGTTGCTTCTCTGCCAATCGCTCCAGGTAGTCCACTTGCTTTCGGAGGCGGCGCAGACGTGTCATCCAGGCTCTGGGGGGCAGCTGTTGATTTTGCTGCTGTGCGGCGGCGGCGGGAGGCTGTCGGGCCTCGGCACCGTTTTGCTAGAGGCTGCTGGCTGGTGGACCAAGGGGCACTGGAGGAGGATGCAGTAGTTGCCGTCTTCTCCTGCTCCGAAGCCCACAGCCGCCGATATTCAGCGCAAATGGCCTCCAGCTTACGTGCCCTGGCCCGGACAGCCATCTCCTGGCGGGTGAGCTTTTTTGGAGCACCTATATGAAGAAAGAAAGAAAAATACTGTAGCCAATAGTCTTTAACATTAAGTCAAAATAATTCAACAGAAAGTTGTCTCACAGTAACACTAGCAACTTGCAAGCACAGTATAACATTTTGGCATGTATCTTTCCGCAGTCTTTGTAGGCCTGTGACATTAGTGGGAGTTTCAGGAATTCTACTAGCAGCACTATGGACTCACTACTACATAGTCAAAGAGTCAGAGACTACACCAGTCTTCTTCTTTTTTTGTCTTGTTTTGCAAAAGAAATTACTTGTACGTGAACTTGTGGTAGCCGGCATAATGCCGACTCACTAAGCTTGCACCCAAGAAAAACAGACACAAGCCATGATGACGCAGACTCGCATTACTTTAAGCAGTATATGCAGGTGGGGATAGGAAGCTCTTACTTTTCTATAGGGGTGGCACTGGCCATACTCGGTTACATCAAGGGCTACTGCTCAATGTAATTTATATTTCGCACTGCCCCCCCTGGGCCTTGACTACTACAAAAGGAAAATGAATATTATTAATTTCTGATCATATATCCTGCCAATCACATGATCTTTGCTTATATGATGGATGAATTTAGGTGCTTTGTTTTGATAGATTGAGTGAACAATAGCAATAGTCCACCATGACACAGCTGAAAGAAAATTATTAACATAGGGAGTGAGTGTGGTACCATTATTGCCGGAGGAAGGGACTTGACTTGATATAATGTCAACTATACAATACATACACAATATATGCTAGGCTTGCAAAGTAAACTACTCTACTGTTAGTCAACTGAGTATTTAAATTTTCTGAACAATCACAACTTCTAGTATTTGGATTTCCTCAGCTTTGCTACTCTGGCACGGACATGCTGATCAAAGTAACACTGTTCATCCGGTGACTGAGCGTCTGCTCTACTACATACACCTCTGCTATCTATGAGGAAGAAGAAGATACCATCCAGGCTTCCAAAGTAAACGTCTATCATTCTTCTTAATGTCTCAACTTCTACCAAGTTTACTTTTTCTCAACAACCAACTAACACCCTTTTCATTTTATTAGGTAAACCACCGTCTTGACTTGCATTTGAGTTTGACCCAAATGATATATTGCAATGCACACCACACATGCATTTTCTGATTCACCCACACAGGCAGTCATCTTTTCTTTCACCTCCAACCATCCTTGCTTCAAGCAGCCATGCATCTGATTCCTTCCTATCAGCCACCTCTGCCTGCATTCAAAAACACATATCATTCTTTACAGTCATAAATGTTACGACTCGCTCGTCCTTCCTTTCACCCTTCTTTCCCTTTTCGTTCTTCACATCCCTTAAGATCATCTGATATGACTTGCCTTCACGATAAAAGTTTCCCAGCTGAGTTGAAGTCAAATAGAGGGGGCCATTGCTTACCCGAGAACTACTGCCGCTAATGCAATTATTAAGTCAAGGTTGACTGTCTTCTCCGTGATTGGCAAAAATGTAGTTCTAAATTAGTAACTGTTCTTAACAGTACAGTGTACTTGTACTAGTGTACTGTCTACTGTACAGTACATCATACACTCCTTTGCGAGCCTACTCTAAAATGTCAATAAGTAAGGAGTATAATAACTTACCACCGTCCGCCGCTGCTGAGCCATCCCCCTCAGCTCCTCCTGGTGGCACTTGTGGCACCGCCGCATCCGCCACTGGAGTGGACCCCTCCACGCTGCTGGCCCCGGCACTGGTGGTAGCAAGTGCCGCATCCGATGTTGTGACGCCTAGAAAAAACATGTCATATTTTTAGATGCCATACACCACCCCCTATTTAGTCTCGTAATGGAAGAGAAAATGTTAATACATATACAATTTTTAATTATTGGGGCTGAAGAAAAGTCACGGTTTTGGGGAGGGTGTTAACTTATATGCTTAGCCATAACATGCAACACTTGTTGGCACAACTGATGAATGCTTGCTTTTTAACGTGCAAAATTTTTCTAATTACAGACAGAACCAACTACTCATCATCACCACCAGGAGGACTTGAAGTTCCAACAAGGCGAGGGCTCCCGAGTCCTGCACAGTTACTTCTCACTGAGGTACGTGGAAAGTCGAACTGCACCTATCATCAACAATGTCCTATTTATCTTGTCCATACTTCTGTATGTGCAGAATAGTCCCTGAAACACTAGCTACTATCAAATAAAAAAGCCAACTACTAGCTTATTCTTGGTTGACATTGACATTTTGTTGTTGGAAATTGTCAAAGCACTAACATTAAGAAGACTGGAATACACAGCAAGGGAAACCCAGAGGACTGCACTCAGTGCCTCTAGAGCTATTGCTGGATCAGAGTTTTGTTTAACACCGTTTGCCGACTGGGCAAGCTTAGCTACCTACACAGACCGACTCATAATAATAGTAAATAGTAGTAGCACAGAGAGTGATGGTAGAGAGGCAGGATAAGAATGTAGAAACAGTCTACAAGAAGATCAAATACTATTTTGTAAAAAATAGAATTAGGAAACAGTTTGGAATGAATAGGAACTGTAAAAGTTAGGGAAGTATAATTATATTGACAACAGAACAACGTACTGGGGCCAGCAGAAGAGGCTGCAGAGGACCGTTCATGCACACTTTCTACCGCCGGAGTCTGGGGTGTACTCTTCTGGCCCCTGGGAGGTGCTGAATGTGAACATGAAATAAACACAAACATGGATGATTGTTTTTTTGAAATATTTGATTTCTTTGACCACAATCTAAAATTATCTCGGGGAAACAAATTACCAACAATTGCACTACATGTATTGACCTATCTGATCTGGTCAACTAGGAGGATACTAGTACAGTATTGCTGGATTCGCAGACCGTCTACTTGGAAAGTTACGTAAATCACTAACTAAACCAACAACAAAAAGGTTCTACTACGACTGCCAGCACTCAGCAGAGCACGACGTGACAGACACAGTCCGTCATCATGATTGCAGACCACTAAAAAATGTCCTACTAACAAGTCATAATATACTCAACCTATCAATCCACCACTATCTCTTCTTCTTAGTGGCAGCAGGAGTACAAATGAAGGACTAGACTTGAGTCTCTAGTCTCTCTAGCATTACGCAGTTATGTAAAGTACTACACTCATGCATATTCAGGCCAAATGAGCACAAAGTTGCAAACAAGCAAGCATAGTAGCAACACCACTGAGGAGGCGAGCACCTGCAATCGCAGAAGCTATTTAAACATTATTTTACCTGCAATGTAATCGAATCGGCAGCATTCTTGCTCTTCGGGAAAAACATATATTAGCAATATAACACAGAGCAGAAGAAAACAAAGTAGTTATTAAATAGCTACTCACCAAGACCAGGGCTCTCCACGCCTAGCAGGTCGGGCAGGTCCTGCTCCCGGTCGCGGAGGTCGGCCCACCGGTGCGTCGCTTGCTCATAGGTGCGCCGGACCCCCGACTCCTTACGCATGGCCTGGCACACCTTATCCCACAGCTGGCAACGCTCCCGGAGGCCATACCCTTGACCGGGCCTGCCCCCTGCTGCCACGGACTTCGAGAGGTGGCGCAGAACATAAAATATAAGTGCGGCCACCTCCACAGCGTTGAAAACCTCCCTGGCCACTACATCCTCCCCCCTCAATCGCCCGCAAGGGAGCCGGGTACGGGGTGGGGGACCCTTCCCCTTGCTCTTCCCGGCTCCCTTTGCCATGGTCCTGGACTGCTGAAGAAAAAAAATAGAAAAGAATAGGGAAAAAGTAAAGAAAAGAAAAGAGTTTAAAAAAGTAGCTTAAAGTAACCAAAAGTAGAAAAAAAACACAAAATATAGATGTAGAAAAAGAGAGGGATAGATAATGAGTAAAAAAGGTCCAAAAAAAGTTCAAAGAAAAAAAGGATTGCAAATATTAAAGCAGGATAGAAAAAGCATGCCCAGAACCATAGCAATAAATGAAAAACAAGATGGCCGCACCCATTGAGCACGCAAAAACGCACGCGAACACGTAATCGCACCTCACACACAACGCGAGCATGCAAATAGCGCCCGAAACGGAAATAAGCAACGCGGACAAGATAGCCGCTCCCATGTACGACCGCATGGGTAACTTCACGGTCGGTGCGCTGCAAGTGGCCCGCGAATACGCAAAAAGCCCCGCGAACACGCAAAAAAAATCCGCAAATTCACACGTCGAATTCGTGGATTATATGGAACACGAATTCGCGCATTTCCCCCATACTTAGGGCATACCTCACACCAGTGAGGATTAATAGACACTTTGCAGTAACAGATGCAAAATTCCCCTGATGTATAGAGACTACCACTAAGTTCTTTCACATGTTCACGAGGAGCCCGGGGTCGGTGAATTGCTGGATGGCCATTACCTGAGTTTTGGCTGAGGTTACTGAACAAGAGGTTCAATGTACTTATGGTTACTGTCTATTATACTTGCTTCTGCACACTACTAAGACCACAAGCAGGTTTCAGGACCTAGCTCTGCTCTTAGCAAAGAGAGAAAAAGCCAGGAATTAGAAGGATCTGGTGGGAGGGGGGGCAAAGAAGCTATGTGGAGAAAAGAAATGATAATATGGTCAGGATATGAGGGGGCAGTGAAGCTCTAAGAAGCCAGGAGAGGTAAGAGCTCATTGGATACAGCTAAGGCCTGGAAGACACTAGTAGGGGCACTGCAGCACCCTGATCCCTCATCACCAGCAGAAATATTAGGCACCCCCAACAAGCACCACAATGGGCTGGGATCCCGACCCACAATGATGCATACATGGATTGAGGCTTGGGCTGTGGGCTCTTAGAATTTGGAGATGACACATGGATGCACATGAATTTGCATAGTGCTTTTAATGGTATTCAAACAGCTATTACATCCAATGACAGGAGGAACCAAAGCACGGCGGAGAGAGAAGGGAGGTATTTGGAGGGTTGGAAGAAGGCTCCTCATGGAAAATGTTTGTGGTTAGAAGCCTACTGAATGATGACATTTATTTTGCTGGGGGCACGAATCATGGCTCTGTCTGCTTAGCTGTGCAATGAAAGTATGTTTACTGTGATGCAGATTATTATGTGGGCAATGCATATGCATATGGGTGGAGGAACAGAGATAAACTTTACACTGTAAAACGTACAGCTGTATGGTCTGTTGTTTTTTGTTTTAAAAATACTACCTTGATACATAAAAATCAGAACCGCTTTGTTCCAGGTCTTTCTTCACATAAACACATGCACAGAATTGTCCACCTTCTTTGAGGCACCAGAAATGACTAAAGCAAAAAGGTGGACTTCACCCTCAAATCAGAGAAGGCTTTAGATAAGAAGCAGCAGTTATTTCCATAGAATGGTCAGAATGGGAAAATTCACATGCACCTTCAGTTGCTGGGGAAATGGAGCACACCAGGTACCTCTTTCTCCAGGCTTACCACATTCACATGTACTATCTCTAGAATATTTTCTACTCTTATCTCCCTGCTTTCCCTTCTTACACACACTATATTTTGTACTTGTATCTACTATTGCCTTATTCCTTTATGTCCTCCCTCTTGTCCCTTTGCTCCATTTCTGTAAAGTGTGCTGTCTCCCGTAAGGGCCTTATTTGCGACATGCCAAATTCTGAATAAAGAAATATCCACTCATTCCAGGAAGAAACTTAAACTCTGTATCTCAACAAAATACCTAATCCCCCCAAAACGAAAGCTTATGTTTGGCCTGTTGCTCCTACCCCCCATGGAAATCTGATCATTTTTTACCCCGGAGAAAACTGTGCAGCTACTCTCCCCACCCTTTTACCTTCCTACCACAGCTACCTCAGAATTCTATCCCCCAGTCTATCATATACCTCTTTCATATACGGTTACCATGTATTCTTAATTACTTAACCAGGGTAATTGTTGCTATTTTGTTTACATATCCCACTGTATATTTTGTTTAGATATCCCACTATATAGAGTTATTCTTTACATACTGGTACTATGTCTTTTTTTTACTCTGTATGTACCTCATGTTATTGCGCTTCTGTTTACTCTGTGAAGCTCTCTGATATCTTGGGGTCAAGTTTGCGCTATATAAAACTTGTTAAATAAAAAAAATAAAAAAACCCTGCTGTCTTGCACACTGCTGCAACCCTTTTAAGACTCAGCCTGGAGACAACCATGAGCCAGATGAAGAAAACTTCTTTAATGGAGCAAGCTATTCTACATGTCACTAATCATGAGAAATGTTGGCTACTTGGAAATCCCAGTAGCCTCCAGTAGGAAAGTGCCCTTTTTGTATGGTCACCGCCCCACACTTTCCCCCCAATGCTGATGCTTAGAACTCTGAGGGGCATATTTTCAAAGGGTTATCGCCACCAGAACGTCACTTTTTTGACATTCTGGTGGCGATAACTCTTTTGCCTTATTTACAAGGTGGCGTTAAACCACTTAATGTGGCTTAATGCCGCCTTGTAAAGAATGCCCCCATTCACAAAGCACTTAGCATGAAAGGGGCAGGCAAAGGGTGCTCCATTGGGTGTTCCGCTGCAACACCCATTGCTTTTTGATGATGCCCCCTATTTACAAGACTGGCGTAAATATGCGAGAGCACCAACAATAAGACCAGGGAAATCCTGGTCTTAAACCTCTGCAACGGGGAGAAATGATCAATTTCTCCTTGTTTTTGCTGTTTCAATGTGTGCTGCATTCAGCAGCACACATAGAAAGAGCAACTCACCATTTGTGATTGTTCATGTGCAGGGTGGGACACCTTCTTGCATGTGAACAATGGTGCAAGGGGGCCTGTGTTGGCACTAGGCAGCTAAATTTAGTGCCAGGGCTAGCGGAAATTCAGGGGAGCACCGTATTATTGTAAATATTGTGCATCCCCACGTTTTGAGAATGTCAGAGCATGGTGTTGCCAACTGTGACGTGACACCGCGCTCCAACATTCTGTTGTGAAGATGCCCCTTAAAGTAAACTTAGTCCTCCTAACCAGACACCAGTGCCAGTGCTCTATCCCTAAAATCTGTTGCATATGAATGGCCGTGGATTTTTATCTCCTTATGAGTCCCTGGTAAATGGTACCAATGGTACCATGGCATTGAGTGTTAGAGGGGTCACCAGGGAGTTAAAAGGGTCATCAATGCCTGAAGCACTGTTTGTGCCACCCTGAATGACCCAAGTAAACAGATGACAGCAGTCTTGTAAAGGCAGACTGTACGATCAGTGCAACCTGCTCGACCTTAACTTTGCCCTCACCATGTGTATCAAGGCCAAAGCACTATCTTTTATTTTTTGCCAATCCCCCCTAAGAAGGCCTCCTGAGCCCAGGAGGGGGTGCATTATATTAAACACGTGGACATATAAGTGCAAGCTTATATGTTCATATAGTATCTTTTTCAATTACAAGGTAGTATAAGTGATTAGCGGTCCATAAAATAACATGGGCTGGAACCCGGGCAACCTCAAGGTTGCCAACTTCATATTGGTACTGCTGAAATATGTCATGTTTGGAATCAAACAACTTGCCTCATCACCTCTGCCATGATTCTTGAGTCAGCTTTGATGAAAAATGCACCCAGGTGGCTACCTTAGAGGTTACCCACTGGTGTCCCAGCTCTTATTGTGCTACTGAAACAATGGCCTGAACGGGAAGGAGGTGACACTTCCCTCCTTAACAGTATAGCTAGTGAAATGGCATATCAAGGGGGGGAGCTTCTAAGCTAACACTGCCTCTGATATGCATCCAGACGGTAAAGAATCAGAATATCGAGTTGGCAATGTCGACTTGCACTAGTATAGAATGCAAAATATGCTAAAACAGAAATATCAACTGCAAGAATATCGTGGTCAAGAATATCAAGTTTAAGGTAAGAAATATCGTTTTCAAAAATATCCAAGTAATTAATATCATCTGTAAAAATATAGTTGTTAAAAATATCATTTTTTTTAGTTAGTTATGTATTTTAAATGTATGTGCTCCACTTTTTTTGTCTAAGTATTGCATTTGTTTTTTAATATATGTGTTAAATTGTTTGAAGTTATTAATTTTATTTTACTCAAATTTTGCGTTTAGTTCCATAGCGGGTTGTCAGTACATAGGGGAATAGGGTGGACATTCATTTAATTATAATAAATTGAATATTAACTTTTATTTATTAGTATTTATTTAATTTTGATTTCATAGTGTTAATTGTGGAAATGAATTTATAATTAATTAATTATTAATTGGCTGTTAATTTTTATTAATAATTTAATTGGTAAATATGTTAAATGTGTAATTTTTTCAGATGCGGGTTGTGGGTTTATGGGGTATGGGGTGGGAAGTAATTTAATTATAATTAAATTATTAATATTTTGTATTAAATAATATTGATCTATTTAGTATTTGTTATTGTTAATTGTGGGAATTAATTTAGTATTCATTATTTATTAATTGGTTGTTAATTATTAATAATTAATTGGTAATTATGTTAATTGTGTTATTGTTTTAGTTGGAAACAGTTGCCCCCCCATACCCCACACACATTTGAACTCAGGCAGGCGGTAACATTATATATCACCTCAGGGGCAGATTAACCAGGGGACTAGTAGCCGCTTGGCCACTAGCACCCAAACTCCTAACACCCCTAAATGTAATGGGCACCCCTTGCTCAAGAACCTCAGTTCTGATTCAGATTGAGATAGTGGACACCGAAGAGACCCGAGCCTGCAACAACAGGATTTGCACAAAACAAAGGCATAATACTCTGCACTTGTGGCAACCATCCTGATACTGCTTGACTGCGACTCATCCCAGACCAAAGACCAATTACCCTAGACAGAGGGAACCCTATGAGAACTAAAGGCAACTCCAGAGTCCATGGGCTAGTGGCAGTAGTCCCCTGCAGTTCACAGGTGAAAATTTGATCCCATAACCAAAGAGTCGCTGGCCATCAGGCCCTTTATAATAACTAAGGTTTTATGTTTCCATTTCGTATGTTGTCTTACTTTTTGTTCTGTTCTTTAACACTGATTTATCTATTTGATAGATTAAAGTTCTATGGTCAGATGCTCTATCATAGAACTCTGCCCCTCTCAGGATTCGGAAAGAATCTTCTCTCAGGAAGTTTCTTAAGTATCTAAAAGCCTGATTTCAGTTGGTCGAAACCCTACTGAAGAGGGCTCACAACTGTGGCATTTTATCAAAATAGACTAAATGATCCAGATAGTTTCCCTGCCACAAACCAGTCTTTCACCTGAGTAACCTTGAAATACATGTGGCTAAGTCATGCTTGCTTCTAACTGAAATATATTGTATTCCTAGGCCTACAGTTCACATATTAGTGTGCTTGTTTGGTAGCAGAGCAGGGAAAATATGAAGTCCAATGTAAGAAATAGCAGAGGCCAAATAAATATCTGGGCAAAACTTTAATTACACCCGTGAATCTAGCATAATTTCAGAAATGTTTGGCAAATTACGCTTTAAACAACTTTGCATAATTTTTACATATGTGCGAGACATTTTCTGCTTCAGCCACTCTCCTGCCGATATCACACAAGACAATTTTATGTATAACTAGCTTACCCGTCGCGCGTTGCTGCAATCTCAGAAGAAAGGAATGTTGCTGCTGCTCAGAAAGATAATTATCTCAGTTTCCTATGTTTTCTGGGGTTGGCCTATATCTTCTGAATACCTCTGAATGGTCTTTTAAGGTGACATTTTAAATTTTTTCTCTGGTTTGTGTACGATTTCTAATGATACTTGTGTCTCGCACTCAAAATTGGCCCCTGTGTCTTTCACCCTAGACTACTTCCCATCCGGTTCTATTTCGAACCGGATATGGCCACATCGCATTTGGTGTACTTTTGAACGCGAGCGCGAGAGCACAGCGCTCACACACTCATACCTTGTGCCCCCATCACGACTCGGGTTCATTCCCGACCCCGCACCGTCTCGCCAACACTTCGTCTCGGCACAACAAAGACTGATTCAACATGTTTGGGCAGCTTCTCCGGCCCCCTCAATGCACGTAGCTGCGCTTGAGGAGGGCCAGGTTACATTAGAGGAATTCACCTTTGGAGCGATTCTCGATGGTCGTTCGTTTGAGAAGAACGGGCTTGATCAGTTTGTATTCGAACAGCTTCTAATCTTGCTTCGATATTTAAAACATTTTTATGCCAGAAACCTTCGCTGGAGTGTACTCAACAACTTCCCAAAGTTTCATGGCGATCGGATGAATGGTGTAGTAATGCATAAAGGACAAACAGACAGACAGACAGACATACATTCGTTTTTATATATATCGATGAGCGCTTGTATTAAAACACGTCCCTCGCTATTCTGTCAAATTGCTAAGAGCATAACTATGTGAATTTTTAATGACATTCCTCAAAATGTTTCTTTTTTTTCTACAACATTAATTTCCCCATCATGAGTGCCCTGGATCTGATGGTGGTAATTCCACCCCACCTGCAGACGTGGCAAGATGGAAAATTCCAGTAGTTGGAAAAATGTAGAATTAAGTAATTTTTCCACTTTTAGAGGACTGAAAGAAGGTTCTGTGGCTTGCCCACGGCGGGTAAGAAAACCTGGTTCATCCTGCCTGAAGGCCTTTTGCTGTACTGAAAACAAATTTAGTTTGACATACCAGTAAAAATATCTGGCATTGTTGATCCCCATGCGGCGGTAGTTTCCAGCCATCCCTGCTGGTGGATTTTGAAAACCAACTAAGGGGCCTATTAGCAAGAACCTCGTTAAAATTATTGCCGTTTTAGCGGCAGGAGACTGCCGCTAAAACAGCAATAATGGGCTTGCTAATATGTGTAATAGAATTCAAATAGAAGCCCAGGTTAGATGTCCTGCACATCTAACCTGCGCTTCTATTGGAATTCGCATATAAGCAAGCCTATTAACGCTGTTTTAGCGGCAGTTTCCTGCCGCTAAAAAGGCGATAATTTTAACGAGGTTCTTGCTAATATGCCCCTAAGTGTGTCCAACTGATTTGAGCAAAGCAGCAATTTTTCCCTAATGACAAAGCACCCTGGGCACCTATAAAATCCAGCTCCGTCCCACTCAGAGCTGTTGACGCTAAAACCAAAGAGCCTCATTTACAAGAGACCTGCACTGACAAAGCACCACTTCATATCAATGAGACAACGCAAAGCCAATCCGTGTTGCTTTGCATGTCTTCAAGGATATAGAGTAAGGCAATGCAATGCAACGAGCTGCGTTGCCTTACTCTACGTCATGGAGGCATTCCATGGGCATTGCTGCGGGTCTTCCCACGCAACACCGATGGGTTTTGACACATTCCCAGATTTTCAAGGATCTGTAAACCTGGGAATGAGTTAAAACTGTGGGCCTCCCCGCTCTTTGCAGCACACATAGAAAGAGGCAAATGCCTCCATTGATTGTTTTTGTTCAGAAAGGTGTCCCAGAAAAACAATCATGTTACCATGGTGCAAGGGTGCCTTCGTTGGTGCTAGGCACCTCCTGCACTGGAAACAATCATCCTAGGACCGGCTTTGGGGTTTCTCCCCTCATCAATCCAGGATAGCTTGACTCCAATGGATCAGTGTTTGACAATGTTCAGCATTCTGTACATCATCTTTTTGTGTTGCTATAGTCACTCAAAGTGGGAAGATGTGCTTAGATGTGGGTCCTGTGATCACTATGCTACTGAATTTAAGCAGCCTGGCTGATGAGGCTGATACCCCGAAACCTGTTCCAGGATGCTTGCTTTCTGGTCCAGGGAGGACCTGGCTTGGCAGTTCAGACTGGCTGTTCCGATTGATTTGCATATGGCTGGTCCAAACTAGGATGCTATGGTAAGCAGAAAACAATGGATTTAATGAGGGGTGAATGCTTGACAATGTTAAGCATTTCAGCCATCATCTTTTTGTGTTGCTATAGTTTAACAGCACAAATAATTATTCAAATATTGAAGTATAACAATTGTAATGCTCAGTATCAAACTGCTCATGACATTATACCCTTTGTTTAAGCGGCGCTGTTATAAAATGTAATATTGTATTTGCAAAGCTTTTCTCCCCACGTTGGAATATCAGCAGTTGTGGAACATTCAGCACAGAACACTGTGGCTGTTTAACCTGCACCGTCAAACTAAGAAAATACATAACAACTTCCTTCATTAAAGGCTGTTAACCATACACACTATTATTATGGCACGGGTAAGGAAATCAATGTCAGCGTTTTTTGAGGTGGATTGTGTTGGCTACAACTCTATATGTATGTTTGTATGTATATATGTATGTATGTATGTATCTATGTATGTATGTATGTATGTCCATTAAAGCTCATGTAATGTTGTTCCTTGGCCTCCTTAATACTATCTGTTATCCATTTATCTGATACTGACTGTGTTATATGTATCAGTTTGCATGCTGTAGTATTGCATTTTTTTGGAAGTTGCATACTCAGGTAAACGTTATCAATACCATTGGCGATTTTTATGACGACGCAGCACTTCATTCATGTTTGTGTGAATCATCAATGTCTTGTTGAGCTCAGTAGTGTCATTTAATTATGACCTCTCTGCACCTGTTAACAATCCATAGCACACAAGGCTGTAGGCAGGGCAGAAATAAAGGCAACACGGAATATTGGAGCATGGTGACTGTCTAACTCCTGGGAGGAAAGGACATGCATTTAAAATAACAGCAGGATATTTTGCACTATCTTTAAACTACGGTGACCATCTCCCTTGAAGTCATTATGAACAGTATTTCCAGCTATGGACTTCTGAACAGTAGTCTAAAGCAGTGGTTCTTAGCCTTTTAAAGTCTGTGAACTCCCACTTAATCATTACTGGAACCCGGGGATGCCCACTGACTTATTATTGGAATCTGGGGAACCCCCAAAGAGTCATTAGTGTTACATTAGGACCCCGACTAAGCATTTTCGATGATTTTAACTGCAAAAACATCCAAATAAAATACAGTAACAAACATTCATCAAACAAATGCACAAATTATGACATTTTATTTTATGTAATTAACAATCAAATATAAAAAAAATCTAAATAAAATGTTTAGATGGGAAGGTTGGAGCTTCTCTAAATCCATTTAAGACAATTCATCGTCCATACTGTATTCTGTTTGATACATTTGCACTGAACCTAAAAAACAATCTGAGGGTACTAAGTATCAGATTCCTATACATATTCAGAATATTTTTTTAAAAATAATTTTACATTTAGCTTTTTCATTTATCTTTAATAATTCAGTTATCTTTATTAATCTGTTATTAGAACATTGGAATGTTGAAAGCTCCATTGAAAAAAATGGAGTAACTCCAGGTTTATAATGGCTGGTATAAGCCTGGAGCTCCAACATTCCAATGCTTCTTTGTGGCTGTGAACAAAGGATTCAGGGAGCCAAGGGAATTTCAATCCCCTCTTGCTCCCTAAAGCCCTTGTTTAATTTGTTAGAGCATTCTGCCCTCTAGTGGCGGAATGTTCTAAAAGCTTTATAGCCCTTCGTAGCTGGGCTATACCGGCTATTAAAGTCCTGCTCCCTTGTTAAAGACCCTTGCCTTCGGCCCGGGCCTTTAACGCTTCAGCAGGCATTTAATAGCGGGTATAGCCCGCTACGGCCGGCTATAAGGCTTTAATATGATTACATGTTCTAAGCAGTCGCAGACGTCTTGAGAAGGCTTTGTGGATCTACAGGGGTCCCCAGAATGCAAGTTTAGAACCACTGTCATAAAGCATCCTGGGTATTGCAGTCTTGTTTTGCTACCATTTAACACATTGGAATATAACATCTCAATTCAATGCATTAAAGGTGAATATTACAGGACTGGATTAATGTCTCTAATGTACCGGAGTGAGGTGGTCATCATAGTTTAAGCACTGCAGTTAACCTTGTGAACCACTAATACTCCTAAATCAAGATTTATGGGTCTGATGAAACATATATACATGTATACTTATTAATATGCACAGATGCAAATGTATAACTTTTAAGAACTCACAAACATTCCCAGAAATATGAAAAGTTAAACAAGTTGCACCTTTCCAAGCATAAATCTGGGACCTTTTTTGGTTGCAAAATATGTAGGTGTACATATAGCCTAACTGTGGGGGCTGAGAGCCCAATGTGCAAATGTACAGTCTTTTTTGTTCTTTTTCCTCCAGAGAAACTCATTTCCCTAAGCCCCAAGAAGTCCAGGGAGTTCCGCTCCCCTTTTCAGCCCTTGAAGGGGAGTTATCACAACCTTTTGCTGGAGTAAATTTCAGACAGCTTCCAGATTGGAAAGGGTTCGGAGAGGGGTTAGTGAATGTTAACAAACTGACAAGTTATTTGCTGGTTTTCACCAGTAGCCGCTGGCAGGGAATAAGATTGAGGGGCGGGGGGGTACCAAAAAAACCATACTTACTTTCTAGCTGTGTCTCCAGTACTCAATCGTCTCTCCTCCGTCGTCCCTCTGTAGACGGAACCAGTAAGCACACAGACTCTCTCCCCTAAGCTAATCGCAATGCTGCAATGGAGCATTGTGTTTCGTCTGAGCACCATGGCTCGGTACTCAGATGTGGTATGGGAGGCTGGGCATCTTCCCCACCAGGCTCTGTAATGCAGCCCGGTAGGGAGCATGCAACGTGTGCAAGACTGTTTGGCTGGCCCGAGAGGGCCGCCAAGCAGTCATGCGCACTTCAGAGTGCAGCAACCACACCTCCTCCCGGGTGTCAGGGGAGTCCTGCCCGCTCAACCTGGCTAACACTAGCGGAGGAGCTGCCAATGGTTTTCACAAAGATTTTAGGCAAAAGACACCATGAACCAACAACAGTCCACTGTTTATAAGAGATTAACTATTGCGCACTTGTACACAGTTGTGGCGTACATGATTACATAGTAATAAAGCCATTTACTCTTGTCAGGTATTCCAATGTGTACTTCTGGCAAAGGTATGTGAAGCCTTTTTTCGGCCATATCTGTTGGTGTATGAACAGAAATAGCTTTATGAATTGGGCTTCATGTGCTTGCCTTTCAACAGTAATCCATCATACGCATGGACAATAAAGAACAGCCACACATTTGTAACACCATAATGCAATTTAATGCATCTTAAAGTAACACAACATACCTGTGTTGCCCAGATTCGGGTTCAAGTAAAGGGAAACATTTTGTCCCACCTGTTTGGGAAAAAAATATACATTTTAAAGTTATCGCTTTCGCCCGAGGGATTTTGTTTGCAAAGTAAAATATTTTACTAATGAACAAATGGAGAGATTGGACATTCACTGTGTATGGATACCGTTATCCTGTTGCCCTCTGCTTTAGATATGCGAGGACATTGGAATTCCCTTTCCAGTGGGTGAAACTTTGCAATACCACTGTACGTTTGCATCCAGGAATAGGTGATCCCTTTGATATCGTTAATGCCAGGTGTGAAATGACTACATCAGGAGTCTCCCAACTAAGGGGTCTGTTTGTGTTGAACTTGGATAGCCTGTTCATAAAATATTTAAATGAGTATTTCTACAAATTAGCAGAGATATCGAAAAGTTTCAAGAGGCAGAACTTAGGTATTAGGGTATTCATGATGTTTTAGCTCTTCTAATTAGGCCCACCCGAAACGTTAATTAGGTGGTCATAATCATGCTTTTTTCTATAGTTTTCTTCTACTCTTTTTATGCAATATTCCAAAAATGACACTATTACACCATGTCACATAATTACTGCATCATTCCTAGAAAAAAGTTAGCATGACCACACAGGAAGAACGAGGATGACCAAAACTTGAGTGGCTGATATTTCCAATTTTTTTTTATGTGTGATTTCTGCAATTTTTGCATTATGATATAATTCCAAATGCCCATTTTGCACTTCTTGTAATTTTGGATAATTGTTCTTCAATTTAGCTTAATTATTCAAAAGATAATTCCGAAAATGTAACACCCCTGATTCTAATTACTGCAGCTTATTGAAATGTAGTTACAGTAACAATATATTTTATTCTTGAACACAGCTGTAGTGCCAAGAATAAATACAATAGAAACACTAGAATTATGCAAACTACAAAAGGGGTGATGGGAAGAGTTTAGTTGACGTGTAAGGATAGAGTGACTTAAAAAAACAGACATGTTAAGCATTAAAATCAATGTCCACATTTACTAACAGAATAAAAAAGGCATTGAAAAAGCCTATAATTCCAGCGTGAGCTCACAGCCTTTTAGCTTTGTTCATGCTGTGTAACATCCTTTACCACGCAGTCAATAACGTTATCTGCCTTTACAACAAAGTCACTGCCACGAATACGATGTTACCACGCGTTCCTTTACCACGCAAGACATTACAACTATTTGCTTTAAGGGGCGCATTGTTGGACTGATGTTGGTTTTTAAGTCTATCACCTTCCCTAACGTTGAATGGACTGGAATTGGAATAGTGAGTTATACTATTCAAAAGTGCAGTAGCCCCCTAAAGCAAGTCATTGTAACAACTTACATTGTAAAAGAACGTGTGGCAACGTCGTAGTCAGGGTAAAGACTGAGATGTAAAGGCATGCGGAGTTCGGTCATGCATCTACTAATGCTTGTTTTGTTAAGGCTTTTGTGAAATTGTAACATGAGGGAGTTGTTGGACCCTAGCCAATTTACAATAAAAATATTGGCTAAATGCAAAAATGTATTTCTTATAATATAAAAGCACCTATGTATTGTATAATAATTGTAAAGTACATGGAATCATATGAGTTATAGGATCTATGTACCATTTGACTGTTCCACCTCACCACTAGTATGACAAATTGCTCAATTCTTGGGGAGTCTTTTTTAGAATGTTCATTTCACTAACAGTTATTTAAGGTGCTGAGAAGAATAGATGGCAGAATAAAAGAAGCTTTTATGAGTGCTGCTGCCTTTTCCAGCCTCAAGACTTTCGGAGCCTCGAAACCCCAATGTGGGACATCCTGCTTTTTTTTACAAGCCTTGATGTTAGGCTGATGCCTTTTGTAGTTTAAAGCTGGATGCTTTCTTCTCATCGTCCCTTTGCACCTTCATGAGATTGAGTGGGATCAAGCGGAAGGGGGGGGGGGGGCGTCTATCTATGTTCCAGAAACTGCAGAGCCAGAAATTCAGAGGTCAAGCTAAAAGCGAGAAGTTCCTACTGTGTACCAGCAACCTTGGAGCCGGTATTTCCCAATGCAATGGCACTGCAAATATTGTGTACGCACTTGGCACCACAGGTGGAAAAAAATTAAAGAGCCATATTCACTGTTTTAGAGCATTCCTGTGAGGAATTGCGGCCCGTGAGGTATTTTGAGAAGGTTATAATTCCGTCACATATACCAACTTTCTTTCCTTTCGACAGTTGATGCTGTCAAGCTTTGGAACTCAGCCTGCACCAGGAGATTCACAGGTCTGCACCTCGAGAGCGTGAGTAACTTAGTACTGTGTGAGGTCTATTATAAAAGTGACTGAATGGAAGCAGCTCATGATGATACACTTCTCATCCATGTTGTGGTTAATTCTTTAGCCCAGTTTATGGAGTATCACACTACTAGAGTTTTTGTGGTTGTTTTTTCGGTGATACACACACCCTTATCCTTATGGTGTTACCTAGGAAATTTTGGGTGACTCTGTGGAAAAGTAAATTTTGCCATGTTCTGTGTCCCTACGTGTCATCCATCATATGTTATGTGTGCATGATTAAATATGCATATGTACTCCCCATGTCTGATTAATGACGCAATTACAGTTGTGTCCCCCTCTAGTATGCCAGTTTCCAGTCCTCGTGAATACTACGAATATCAGGCCTATGTAAAGCTACGTTGCCACGTTTCTCAGTGTGCACGTTATTCTATTATAAAGTCCCCGTTTCTAGGCCTCAAAAGGGCCCGGACACCAGATTCAGCTCCTGTCTCCTGAAGCCTCGCTGAGGAGCGATACAGCCCCCACCTGTATCCTCGACCCTTCACTTACTTCCTGCCTCGCAGTGCCCGGCCCAGCCTGGCTCAGCCTCTGAGTCTGCCAAGAATATGTTATGATTCCAGTTATCAGTTCAGTCCTCCTTCTCTGCATTCCTAAAGCTACTGAACTGCATCAATAGTTTCCGTCATTGTCTAGCCTTCACGTCTCCACGTTAGAGAAATACTGCATTTAATGGTCATTTAATATTCTTCATCACGCACTACATGTAGAATAATGCATGCTCCAGTCTTAGAATCAAGTTAGCCTTTCCCCTCCTAACTTCTAGTTTATATCAACATGTTCTCTAAACATCAGATACTAGATACTGTTTAGGTACATGTCGCCCTGACTCTCCAGACTTCAGTCTCTGCTCCTAGCACAGAGTTCATAGCCCCCAGCTTCTCCTAGTAATACGTCATTGCTAGTTTGCGCGCACCATCAGGTTAGAGGTCCCGGCTCCTCAGGTAGCCCCCTCCATGGTTTCCGCCCTATTCATGACATATTCTGTTACGTCTGCACCACATGTCTATGTATACGCCCAGTTACACCTACTTTTACCCTTATCTTTCGCGACTGCTACGCGTCACACCTTCTGCTCCACCCACTGCTACGCCCACTGCAATGTAATGCTATGTGTTTGCGTTATGTATATATACTCATGTATTGTTATTAAAAGCGAGCGCGCTCATCCCAGATCCAGCCCCAGCAGCTGCTGGGCCCTGCCATCCTATTCCTATGCAGGTTGTCCTGTTCCTGTCCTTATGCTGTATTAAACCTGCAAAACTCCTACTACCTCGAATCTTGACTCTTATTTATTGAGCTATCTGTTATGATATATGTCTAGTCAAAAATAGGGTATTATTTATTTATTTACCACATAATGGCGCCCGAACAGGGACTTGCCCTTTCCCCACGCGTCGGTGAAGCCACGCCGACCCCCTGACCCTCTGCAGTCGTGACGGAACTCTTCTGCGCAGTGGCAGATATTTCTGCTCAAGTATCCCTCAGGCCCACGGAGGAGACGGAGGAGGCGGTCCAGCATCCAGACGAGACGGTGGAGGAACGCGGCGAGTCCCGACCAGAGCCCAAGCCAAGAGTCCAAGGTCCGAGGTATCCGGAGGTCCACCCGTAACTGAAGTCCGAAGTCCGAAGTCCGAAGTTCGTCGTCCGTCGTCGTAGCAGTCCAGTCCAGTCTGAGGCCTTCCGTTCTTGCTGCCCGGTGAGTACCGTTACTGGGGTGGTATCTAGACAGGGTCCATTTAATTGACTCTGGTCTGTGGGTTGGTGGTACACAGTCCCACAAACGAAGTGTCCACTTCGGTGGATGCGGGTCCTGACGTGTCTCTTTATGAGACCGGTAAGTTTCGTACTGTTTCAGCAGTGCATCTAGTTTCTGTTCTAGTCAGTTTCTGTTCTCGAGAAAATTTATGTGTTCTGTTCTCAGTATTTCCAGGTAGTATTCTGTTCGAACTGTTATTTTAAATGTTTTTCATGTATTTCAATGTCGTGGTATGAATGGGGTATAAGTATCGTGTTCATTGTGTATTGTATTGTGTCTAGATTACAGTTCAGTCATGCCCATATTTTCCAAGTTACGTCAGTTAAAAACTAGAAAGGGTCTGCTGGAAGCAGCAGTTCCCGTCCCGCCCAGGGACAGTCCAGGTCACTTTATGTATCAGAAACATGGCATAAGTGCCATATTGTATCTAGATTTATGGGTAGAGTATACCAAACAGTTAGAAGAAAAGTATAGATGGCCCGTATCGGGTACATGGGATGCCGAGTGCATCATGCGAGTAGAAGAGGCATTATGGAAAAAGAAAGCCAGACAGTCACAGAAAGATGCCATCGAGTTATGGCGTAAAGAAGCTCATAAAAGAACTGAAAAAGAAATCAGAAAGTCAGAATTAAGTAGGGAATCCTTAGAGCGAGCCCAAGAAAAAGAATTAATCGAGATAGGTGAACAAGTCAAAGCCGAACAGTCAGACAGACAGAGGCATGCCCTTATTAAGGGTATGTATCCTCTTCTTGCCGAGGACTTGCCAAAAGCGACCCCAGAGGCATCCAGTAATTTCCCGCCACCATTAGTTCCGACCAAGCTACGTCACAAACCGACCGCAGCTGATATTTTTATTTCGTCCTATCTGGACGACACAGTCCCTGCATATGCAAATCCTGTTCGCGCTCCACCAGTCCCAGTAAATCAGGCACATCCTGCTTCTCCAGACACCGGGGCACCCCATGCAGTACCTGCTACGGTACCCCCGGTCCAGCCAGCATTTCAATTTCCCGCTCCACCACGAAGAATATCAGTCGACGATTCTAGTCTAGGGGCCGCAGGAGGAGGTCCTCCTCAAACCCCGCCGCCACGCAAGCGTTTATCAGCACTCGAATTACATGCTCAAGCATCACAGCGTACTCCCAAGAGTAATAAGTCTGTTGCAGAAATCAGGCAAGCCCTTGGCGAATGTGCCTATGACCCAGTCCCAGGCGAGAATAATATGGTTTTATATTCAGTACGCGTAAGGAGGGTGACCGAGTATCTAGTCACCCTACCCAATATGAAAGAAGATCTAGACAGAATATATCGTTTCATCCGTACAGGGGATGATCCAGAAAGTATTAGTGATGCCATGTCTCAAAGGAAAGCTGAGATCCAGCGTATGATATTAAAGTTTTTAATTAACTGTCTAATAAGAGAACAAGATTACCCGTCTAAAGATCCGGCCGAAATGAAAACCCTGACAAAGTGGAGTGATAATATAGCCGAGGCTAAGCACAATACCATTAGTGCCATGGAGAGTATGTACAAGAAAATCCGTAGAGAAATAATAAAGATACACGAACAACGTAAAGCAGCACAAGTAAGCGAGAAAGAAAGTAACTCTGATCCTGAAGAGGAAGAGGACGAGAATCCCGCCAGAATAGCGTATGTAGGAAAATCTAGATTTCCAGATCGCCATTTACGCCTAGAACACAAGTCAATTTTCCATCATTCAGCACCAGAACAAGGTTCCCTAGAACAAGTATTCCAAGCTACCGATCACATTCTGAAATCACGAATCGGTTACAGTGAGTTAAGTACCATGCATGAACAGGAACTAGCCCGATCAGCAGTCCGATGGATTACTGATTCTACCACTTTTCCAGACGAAATAGTGGCACAAATGTTTCTGAAATTGCCCCCAGCCGAGCAGCGACTGGTGGGTATGTATATGATCCAGCACCTCATTACTTTGTATGAGGGTCAGCACTCTGATCCAGGTCCGTTACACGATCTCCTGAACGAGTTACTCCAGTATAGATGGAGAGGTCTAGGTACCGATTTAATTAGTGTCATTCTAGAACAGCGCCACAAATATAGAATGTTTCTGAACCCGCATTTTGTTCATGTCTCACCCCCAGAAAGTAAACCATTTTACATAGAAAGACAGAATCCGTTACGAGAAGTGCATCCAGTTAAGTCAGAGGACGGGGAAATGCAACGAGTGTTTGTTTACACCCCGATTACAAAGATGGAACTCCTCGAAATGAAGAAATTAATTCCCTGTCATGACAAAGATCCAGCAGGGTTCCATAGAGAATTAAAAGACATGCTCCGTATGGGAGAATACACTTACCCAGATATCATTAAAATGTTAAAGGTCCTGTTGCCCGCAGGGGTGTATGAAAAGCTAAAGGAAAAAGAATGGGAGGTGGGAGAGAAAAAGATAGATTGGGCAGTTCTAGAAGCTGAAGACAAGGCACGAGTACCAGGTACCGGTCTAGGAGAGAAATGCAAAGAATTACCAGAATTATTGATTCAAGTTTTACCCAGATTATTGACAACTAGAAAAGAAGACTGGGATGCAATCTCAGCCTGTAAACAGAAACAAGAGGAAGATATTAGTGATTTTTATTCTAGGTTTGAAAAATGTTTTAGTATCAATAGTGGCCTCAAGACAAGTAGTGAGTCATACCCTCACCTTTTTGTTACTAAATTAGTCGAGAATTCAAGCCCACAAGTTAAAAATCGAGTTTTGAAAGTCGAAAGTACCTGGCAAGCTAATACTCCGTCCCAAATGCTCCAGATGCTCCAGTACCACCAGAATAGAATCAGGGAAGAGCAAGAACACGAAAGAAAACGTATGAAAGACACGAAAATGAAAGTACTAGTTGCACAATCTGTTCCTCAAGACAGTCAGAAGAGGGGTCCGAATCAAGCCAGTCATCCTGCAGCTCCCGTTAAAGGGAACTGCAACTATTGTAAACAGCCAGGTCATTTTATAAACGAGTGTGCAGTTCTGAAACACAACATAGCTACTGGTAAGACTAAAGAAAGACCACGTCCGCCTAGACAAGAGCAAGTTTCACAGACTGCTCAGCCACAGAATGCACCACAGACAGTTACAGCTCCGCAGCCTATTGCTGCAACACAGCACGTTACATCGCAGATGTACCAGTATGCACAGTCTGAGTATCCAGAGTACCAGCAGTATTCATGAAACAGCCTAGAGAGGGAGGTAGGCTTGCCTCTCATCGAGATACCTGTAGATCAAGAAGGTCCCTATGTTCATAGTCAAGTATTAGGGAAAGACAGAAAGTTCTTAATTGATACAGGGGCAAGTAGGACCACAATTAGTCATGCCGAAGTTCCAGGGGCTCCGCTCTCAGGCTCAAGAAATGTTTCCCTTGGATTTTCAGGAAAACCTATCGTAAATGAGATTTCAAAGCCAGTTACTCTAGAAGTAGGTCCATTGTCCCGTACTACTGATCTGTTACTTACTAAATCATGTCCAGAAAACCTATTGGGCATTAAAACACTGAAAGAGTTAGGTGCAGTTATATGCTGTTCCCCAGAGGGAATACGATTGTTCCTACGTGACTTCAAGGGTCACTATGTATTACGAGATTTTGATTCAAGACTGTCTAATGTTCCACAGCATTTATGGGCGCAAGGTCCAACTGATGTAGGTTATATGCAAATCACACCCTATCGTGTGACTCTCAAGCCAGGTGTAGTGTTACCACGAATCAGACAGTACAGATTGCCACCCGAGGCTGTAGCAGCCTTATCCAAAATTATTGACGAGCTCATCGCTCAAGGAGTAGTTGTAGAAACTGACTCCAATGTATGTAATTCTCCGATCATTCCAGTCATGAAACGTACTGATCCAAATGCACCCCCAGTATATCGATTAGTGATCGACCTACGAGAGCTTAATAAATGTATTATTCCGCAGTACCCAGTTGTCCCAGACATCTCTTCCCTATTAACGGCCATTGATTCCGAAGCCATGTTCTTCACAGTAATAGACCTCAAGAACGCATTTTTTAGTGTTCCAATTCATCCAGACAGCCAGTTTCTTTTCGGATTTTGTTTAAATGGAAGGAGCTATATGTTCACACGCGCTCCTCAAGGTTTCACAGAAAGTCCTAGTATTTACAGTCAAGCACTTAAGAGACAACTAGACAACATTCACATGCCAACTGACACTGCCCTGCTCCAGTATGTCGATGATCTACTGATCACAGCCCGTTCTGAACGTGATTGCGAGCGAGCGTCACTTACAGTCTTGTATTTCCTAGCCGAGATGGGGCACAAGGTGTCCCCTTCTAAGCTTCAATTCTGTGTCCAGCAAGTGGTATACTTAGGACACTTACTGTCCAAGAGGGGTAGGCAGTTGACACCAGACCGCATCCAGTTAATAGCGAGTCTTCCTCAGCCCAAGACCCAGAAGGAGGTACGTGCTTTTATCGGCCTTACTTCTTATTGTAGACAATGGATTCCTCAGTATGCATTTCTAGCCAAGCCACTGATACAGTTAACGACACAGGAGGCAGCCGCATCGACTGTTCTCCCTTGGACATCTGAACATACACTTAGTTTCAATGAGTTAAAGAAAGCTTTATGCCAAGCTCCAGTTCTAGCTACACCGAACTACAGTAAGCCTTTTACACTTTTCGTCACTGAACGTGAAGGTACAGCATTATCTGTTCTCACACAAGATCAAGCAGGACAATACAAGCCCTGTGCTTATTTTTCGAGCACATTAGATCCAGTCGCCCAGGCGTTGCCTGCGGGCCTCAAGTCAGTTGCAGCCACAGCACTAGCTATCAGACAAAGTGATTCCATAGTTTTAGGACATTCCTTGACAGTACAAGTTCCACACTCTGTGGAAGTTCTTCTGAACCGAACACAAACTCAGCACTTGACAATTGCACGTTTAACAGGTTATGAATTGACACTGTTCCAGCCACACATAGAAATCAGACGCTGCAACATCCTGAACCCTGCTACATTGTTACCATCAGCTAATTCAAATCCTGACCCACATGACTGTGTGGAAGTAGTTAACATTACGACAAAGCCAAGACAAGATCTGACAGATATTCCGTTATCAGACCCCGACCTGACACTTTATGTGGACGGTTCATGTATGAGAACAAGTACAGGAGAACTAGTCGCCGCGTATGCAGTGACTACTGACACTGAAGTTATTGAGACACACCGTATTGACACTCTGTCCGCTCAAGCAGCAGAGCTAGTTGCTCTGACACAAGCCTGTATACACGCCAAGAACCTGAAAGTTAATGTTTTCACAGATTCACGCTACGCATTTGGAGTCGTACACGACTTCGGAGTGCTCTGGCAGGAGAGAGGTTTCATGACTTCTCATGGAACCAAGATTCAGCATGGTCTCCTTATTCAAGCTCTATTAGATGCCATACATTTACCGACATCCATTGCTATCATGAAATGCAAAGCACATACGAAAGTTACTGACATTATTTCCCAAGGTAATGATCTAGCAGATCGCACAGCCAAGCTTACAGCACAGACTCCAGACGTTCAAGTTAATCCGACACAGACACACACTCCAGATCCGATTACATGCATGACAGTTAAGGACCCTACACAAGATGTCATAGATATCCAGTTACACGCTACTCCCGATGAAATCAAGAAATGGTCCGAACAAGGAGGGGTCCAGACAGATCAAGGATGGTTAACGAAGGGTAGAGCCACATGGTTTCTCCCCGACTCTATGGTTCAAGTCATTATTAATACCGCACATAGTCCAGCACATTTAGGAGAAAAAGCTATGTTAGACAGTATCCAGAACATTTGGTTCAACAAGCATTTACGAGCTGCAGCTAAGCAGAAAGTCCGTACCTGTATGATATGTTGTCAGTTTAATCCAGGTAAAAGTGTCCCGGTGGAACAAGGTGGTTTCCAGCCCCCTGATCACCCTTTTGAAGTCCTCCAGATGGATTATATTCAGATGGAGCGATGTCGAGGTTTCAAGTATGTCCTTGTAGTTGTATGCGCTTTGTCCAGGTGGACAGAAGCATATCCAGTTCCAGATTACACAGCCGCGACCACTGCCAAGCAGTTGGTTCGTGAGTTCTTCCCCCGTTATGGACTCCCTAGAGTCGTATATTCTGATAACGGCCAGCCATTCTCCTCAGAGTTAATGAAGCACGTTTCCCTTTTGTTAGGGTACCAGTGGAAGTTCCATTGTGTACGCCATCCGGAAGCAGCCGGTCTCGTTGAGAGACATAACCAGACCCTGAAAATCCGAATTGCTAAAATATGTAAAGAAAAAGGTGTGGACTGGCTAGTAGCTCTGCCAGTCGCTTTGTTTTATATGCGCATGGTCGCACATTCCAGATCAGGTCTGTCCCCGTATGAGGTCGTATTCGGCCGCCCCCCTAATATGTGGGGTACTCCTAGACCCCGAAGTATTACCGATGTTTCAAGTAATATGCTGACAGATTACCTAGCTTCCTTGATGTCTGCCCTCAACTCATGTCGTTCACAGGTTGCCGCCGCATTTCCAGACAATACCGAGGTGGCACCGCATGAAATTGTCCCAGGATCCATGGTGATGGTCCGCAACTTTGACAGATCAAGTCCGCTGGAGCCTCGTTGGAAAGAGCCCCGACAGGTCCTCCTCACCACCCGTACAGCCGTGAAGTTGGAAGGACGCAAGGGCTGGGTGCACCTTTCTCATGTCAAACTTTTTAAAGGACTGAAACCCGTCTTTAAGAACATTTCCCAGGATTTGAAGGATTGCCCGAATATTGTTCTCAAGGACTGTCCCGCAAAAGACATTGTTACAACCCCTCCCCTGTTAGAGAAAACTCCGCAGCAGGAGTATAAACAGAAACTACGGTCTAGTAAATTAAGTCAGCCAGTTTGATTGTCTAAGTCCTCCCCTAGGTGAAACGGTTAGACTGTTTCTGACATGTATAAAATAGACCCCCATAGTGAGAGAGTTAGTCAAAACTCAATCCGATGTATCGTTTTTCTATGTTTCATATTATTTCTTAGCATTATGATTTCCTGCACCAGTTATGCATTTTACCTATGTTTCCCAGTTTCACATGTAAATAAGTCTGCTAATGCTACAGCAGAGCACACGTTTAGTGATCTGCCCCCTCATGAACTGTCCTACCGCCTCGCTATGCGTAATAACTCATTTATCCGCATGTTACATTACTCACACCAGACCAGCAATACCACTAATTGTTGGGTGTGTGGTCGACTCCCCCCTTTCCAGACACCGAAGGGAGTTCTGCCACTTTTTCCTTATCCATTTTCACATAATGGTTCGTGTGGGGCATGGTCCACGTTAACGTTATCCTCAACAGATATGTCTTTTCTTAACAGTACATGTTTCCCAGACAAGCAAGGTCTCCCTCACCGAACAGGGTTAGATCTAGAGAATGAAGTGTATAATTTAGGTAATTATTCGTCGAATTTCATGGTCTTGAATGTTCAGTCTGATACTACTCCAGACTTACCTGCTATTTCAGTACTACCAGTCAAAGGCGAATTATGTGTCCGAAATAATGGTTCCGTACATGTAGGACATAGTGATTGTACTACTGTTGTCAAGTATAGTGACAGTGGGAAATCTATTTTCAAAGCTTCACGTCATTCTTATTTTATTTGTGGTCAAACCGCATATGTTCGTCTGCCCCTCGATTGGGAGGGAACCTGTTACATTGCCTTCCTACTGCCACCTGTTTTCCTAGCCCCATCTGATTATCATAGAAACACACATCTAGTACACATTAGACATAGAAGGGAGTCCCCAATTGTCGATTATACTGAAACTGCTCTAGAACAATATACAGATTTCAATAAAGGTTTCTTTTTCTTTATAGGACCTGTCCAGAATAGTAAGTTAATCCGTAGGTTAACCAGAACCCTCGAAGCTGTAGTAAATGAGACTGCCTCTGCTCTAGGTAACTTAACCGAAGAGCAATCTGCTATGAGATTTGTCGTTTTACAGAATCGTCTCGTCCTTGACGTCATACTGGCCGATAGGGGCGGGGCCTGTAGAGTCATCGGATCTAGTTGCTGCATTTTCATTCCAAATAACGCGCCGTCTGTTTATTCAGCTATAACCAGACTCCATAAAATTGCCCATCTGATACACCAAGATCCAGGCACCTGGACATGGTCCGGTTGGTTCTGGAATATAATTTCCGCATGGGGATGGAAAATATTGTCCTTCCTAGGTATAGCAGTAGCGATCATATTCAGCTGCTGCCTCTGTATACAATGTGGCCCTGCGATTTGCGGCATTTGTGCTACCTCTTGTATTCCTAGTCCCAAGCCCCGTTCTAAATCCCGTTCCAAGATAATTCGAGACGAGCAAATGATACTGTATGAAATGATAGATGGTATCATGAATATTGATGTTTCCTGATGGAAACGTAGTGACAAGGAGGGAATGTGGAAAAGTAAATTTTGCCATGTTCTGTGTCCCTACGTGTCATCCATCATATGTTATGTGTGCATGATTAAATATGCATATGTACTCCCCATGTCTGATTAATGACGCAATTACAGTTGTGTCCCCCTCTAGTATGCCAGTTTCCAGTCCTCGTGAATACTACGAATATCAGGCCTATGTAAAGCTACGTTGCCACGTTTCTCAGTGTGCACGTTATTCTATTATAAAGTCCCCGTTTCTAGGCCTCAAAAGGGCCCGGACACCAGATTCAGCTCCTGTCTCCTGAAGCCTCGCTGAGGAGCGATACAGCCCCCACCTGTATCCTCGACCCTTCACTTACTTCCTGCCTCGCAGTGCCCGGCCCAGCCTGGCTCAGCCTCTGAGTCTGCCAAGAATATGTTATGATTCCAGTTATCAGTTCAGTCCTCCTTCTCTGCATTCCTAAAGCTACTGAACTGCATCAATAGTTTCCGTCATTGTCTAGCCTTCACGTCTCCACGTTAGAGAAATACTGCATTTAATGGTCATTTAATATTCTTCATCACGCACTACATGTAGAATAATGCATGCTCCAGTCTTAGAATCAAGTTAGCCTTTCCCCTCCTAACTTCTAGTTTATATCAACATGTTCTCTAAACATCAGATACTAGATACTGTTTAGGTACATGTCGCCCTGACTCTCCAGACTTCAGTCTCTGCTCCTAGCACAGAGTTCATAGCCCCCAGCTTCTCCTAGTAATACGTCATTGCTAGTTTGCGCGCACCATCAGGTTAGAGGTCCCGGCTCCTCAGGTAGCCCCCTCCATGGTTTCCGCCCCATTCATGACATATTCTGTTACGTCTGCACCACATGTCTATGTATACGCCCAGTTACACCTACTTTTACCCTTATCTTTCGCGACTGCTACGCGTCACACCTTCTGCTCCACCCACTGCTACGCCCACTGCAATGTAATGCTATGTGTTTGCGGTATGTATATATACTCATGTATTGTTATTAAAAGCGAGCGCGCTCATCCCAGATCCAGCCCCAGCAGCTGCTGGGCCCTGCCATCCTATTCCTATGCAGGTTGTCCTGTTCCTGTCCTTATGCTGTATTAAACCTGCAAAACTCCTACTACCTCGAATCTTGACTCTTATTTATTGAGCTATCTGTTATGATATATGTCTAGTCAAAAATAGGGTATTATTTATTTATTTACCACAACTCACCTAAATTATGCGTTATAAATGATAATGCATAGATTAGGTGAGTCACCGGAAATGTATAATTCATAAATGTTACTTGTTAGGTTTATGCCATTGTACTAGTGGGAGTGTATGTTACTGCATAATATCTGTTCTTATGTGATACCTGGTGTTGTAAGTTCAGATTCCTCTTTATATTCTAATTACTTTAAAAATATACTTGCAGTCCATAAAATCTAGTACAAATGTTTTTTTTTTTCTTTTCCTTGTCCAGCAAATTGTTTAAAATGATGGCTGCAGCAAGCATAAATCAGCCACACAATGGTGAATGGGCCAATGAACTATCCTAGATGTAAAGTTTACCTCAATAAAAATTCAGTAGATATGTGCACAGATTCATGTTTTCCTTTCACATTATTGAACCAGGAAGAGTTTAGCAAATTGTCATTGAATAATAACGTGAACCTAAAGAAAGCGTACATGACAGGAGAAGGGTACACTAAAGAAGCCATACCTTTGGTGTATATGTTACAGATGTATGCAAGTTTCAGGGGTAGGTCCACAATTGGTAGTATTCATATTTTTGGAAAATATTCCAATTTATTGGGGTGGCAACACCATAAGGAATTAGGGAAAGCTCTTGATCCTAACAATAAAGAGCACATGCTCCTTATAAACATAGCAATAGGCTCCATGGATATTTGTGATGAATTTCCTGATTTATTTTCTGATAAACTGGGTCAATTGAAGGATTATCAACACAAAATCAAACTAAAAAAGGAGCTAAACCTGCAGTATACAAACCATGTCCTGTTCTCAACTTGCTGAAAGAACCATTAGAAAAGAAACTGAGTAGATTGTGTGAAACATGAGTAATCCAACATATAGGGTCATCAGAATGGTTGTCCCCCATAGTTATAGCTTACACAGCCAGTGATAATGGTATACCTCTATGTGTAGAATTACACAGTTTGAATAAAAATCTATGGGTCGAAAGACACCCACTTCCCCACATAAACAAAATGTTAAGCACTATGAAAGAGGCAAAATATTTTAGTGTTATTGATTTATCGATGGCATGCCACCAGGTAGATCTCAGATGCTAGACCATTACCAGCATTTATAACTTCAGTTGGGGCCATATATGTTTTCTAGGATGCCGTTGGGCTTGCCTCAGCGGCCACCATTTTCCAAAACATTATGTACCAGATACTAGAAGGTTTAAGCAATACACTATGCTTTCAAGATGACATAATGACATATGGCTCATATAAAAGTGATTTACAACAAGGGGTGGTGATGGACAGAGTCTCTGAATTAAGCAGAGTACTCTCACCCAGTCAAGAGATCAGGGCTAGATCCAACACCGTTTTTTAGCTCATTGCACCATCCCAGTTTCAGAACCTGGCTATATGCAAATTAGTCTGTCCCTGGCCCAGTGCATCATGGGAACAGGGCAGACCAGACTAACAAAAGCCAATTCTTACACTGGGAAGGAAACAAGCTTCCGGGGACCGGTTTCTGCCATTTCAGGCGTCTACGGCCCGGCTTGCTTGAATCCTGATGGTGCAATGAGCAAGGGACTCACATCTGAGTATACCCTTCCACGCTTAGGGTGGACAAAATAATTTACAACAAGGGGTGGTGATGGACAGAGTCTCTGAATTAAGCAGAGTACTCTCACCCAGTCAAGAGATCAGGGCTAGATCCAACACCGTTTTTTAGCTCATTGCACCATCCCAGTTTCAGAACCTGGCTATATGCAAATTAGTCTGTCCCTGGCCCAGTGCATCATGGGAACAGGGCAGACCAGACTACAAAAGCCAATTCTTACACTGGGAAGGAAACAAGCTTCCGGGGACCGGTTTCTGCCATTTCAGGCGTCTTCGGCCCGGCTTGCTTGAATCCTGATGGTGCAATGAGCAAGGGACTCACATCTGAGTATACCCTTCCACGCTTAGGGTGGACAAAATAATTTACAACAAGGGGTGGTGATGGACAGAGTCTCTGAATTAAGCAGAGTACTCTCACCCAGTCAAGAGATCAGGGCTAGATCCAACACCGTTTTTTAGCTCATTGCACCATCCCAGTTTCAGAACCTGGCTATATGCAAATTAGTCTGTCCCTGGCCCAGTGCATCATGGGATCAGGGCAGACCAGACTACAAAAGCCAATTCTTACACTGGGAAGGAAACAAGCTTCCGGGGACCGGTTTCTGCCATTTCAGGCGTCTTCGGCCCGGCTTGCTTGAATCCTGATGGTGCAATGAGCAAGGGACTCACATCTGAGTATACCCTTCCACGCTTAGGGTGGACAAAATAATTTACAACAAGGGGTGGTGATGGACAGAGTCTCTGAATTAAGCAGAGTACTCTCACCCAGTCAAGAGATCAGGGCTAGATCCAACACCGTTTTTTAGCTCATTGCACCATCCCAGTTTCAGAACCTGGCTATATGCAAATTAGTCTGTCCCTGGCCCAGTGCATCATGGGAACAGGGCAGACCAGACTACAAAAGCCAATTCTTACACTGGGAAGGAAACAAGCTTCCGGGGACCGGTTTCTGCCATTTCAGGCGTCTTCGGCCCGGCTTGCTTGAATCCTGATGGTGCAATGAGCAAGATAAAAGTGAACCTGACAGTATTCTACATAAGGTATTCACAAAATTGAGAAATGCTGGTGTTACTGTAAAGGAAAGTAAATGCCAGTTAAGGGCGAGTCAGTAGATTACTTAGGGCATGCCATCTCTAAAGAGGGTTTCAGACCAAAAACCAGTCTAATTCAGGCAGTAAAAGAAACACCTCACCCTAAAACAAAGGATGAATTAAGATCCTTTTTGGATCTCATTGAATATATGTCCGAGTATATAAAGAATTTCTCTGATAAGTGTGATAATATGTGTGCCATTCTAAAGAAAAATAAGGAATTTCTTTGGGAGGATGAACACAAACAACTGATTCATACAATGGAATAAGAGATTATCAATTCTCCTGCGTTAGGCCCTATTTGACCCTCACAGAAGACTATTTTAACCACAGATGCCAGTGACAGGAGTCTAGGGGCCACTCTATCCTAGAGAGGAGAAGGGGGAGAGAAAATAATTGCAGAATTTAATTATTCTGTGATCGAAATTGAGGCCCTAGCATGCTATTGGGCAATAAAACATTTGACCTTCTATCTGTGGGGTGTTAAGTTTACCATACGAACTAATCACAAGCCATTCACGTACAAGCTTTCTATTAAGGGAGCGGAAAATAGCACACCTCGCATAGCCAAATGGGTTCTTGGTCTTGAAAACTATTGTTTTAGTGTAGAATGTGTGCCAGGAGGAGAGAATATAGTAGCAGACTATCTTTCAAAAGCATCTAGAACAGGAAGTGCAGGAAGAGATTTTGAATAGCCCCATTTTGCCCTACCTGCATTGTACGAAACTGAGTGGGATAGCTGTATGGAAAAAGATGACAATCTAAAAAAATATTAAAAATCATTATAGAAGGTTGGCCAACTAAGTTCAGTGAGCTCAAAGAAGAGTTAAGAGACTATTGGGAACAAAACACAAGTTGCATACCCAAGAATGGAAAATATGTAGAATTAGGACAATCATTCCTCCTGAAGACCTGAATGTAAATATCATTGATTTAGCCCATGAGGGTAACTTAGGCCATAGTATAAGAAAGAATAAGATAAGGAGTACATTTTGTTTTCCCAGAATGGACTCTATGGTTGAACAAAAATCAAAAGATTGTGTGTGTTGTGCACTCTCTGACAAGAGTAAAAAGCACACGGAGAGCCCCTTTGTCTCCCATGGAAGTACCTCCTACACTCTGGAATAAGCTGGCTATGGATATATTTGGACCAGTGAAGGGTGTAGGAGCTTACAAAAATGTAATGTTAGTATTAATTGACTATACTTTGCAATGGATTTTCTCAAAGTTAGTACATCACACTTCTTTCTCCATTGTGATACAATTCCTGAAGAATGCATTGAGTATGGAAGGTATACCTTCTACAACAATTACGGACAATGGTGTCTAGTTTATATCTCAATAAATTAAGAACTTCTATTTTACTCTAAATATTAAGCATGAAAGAACAGCCCTGTAGTGTCCCAAGGGAAATGGACTTTTGAGAACGACAATGGCATGATAAAAGACCATATACAGTTAGCCATAGCTAATTGTGTGGATGCAGACAAATCACTGAGTGACTGCTTGTGGTCATACCATACCTCATCTAACCTGGTTACAGGTATTGCTCGTTTTGTAGCGATTAGAGGTAGAGAACTCAGCACCAACATGATTCCAAATTGGCTGGAAGGGGAGAGAAGTGTGGCAGTGGACTCGGATGTGGCCCAGGAAAATGTACACCAGCACCAAATAAAGTACAATAAATGTTATGATGAGAAATATAGTGTAAAAGTGCAGAACTGGAAAATCGGTGATTGGGTGCAGGTAAAAAGGAATACCAAAGATCAAGATCACAGCAAGTGCTAATCCCCCTATCAGATTATCAAAATATTTCGTAATGTTGTGGAACTGAGCAATGGACAAATTTGGAGTAATGATAAATTAGCCAGACACAGTCCGCATGTAGAATAGTCATCTTCATGTCTTCCCTCCATTGTATTCCTTGTAAATCACAAATATTGTTATTATTTTATGATGTCTTAATTATTATTTGGTATAGGAGGGAGATGTATTATAATATCAAAACACCTGTGTATTGTATTACAAGTATAAAGTACAGGGAATCGTATGAGTTATAGGATCTCTGCACCACTGGAATGTTCCACCTCACCCCTAGTATGGTAAATGGCTCAATCCTAGTGGAGTTTGCTTAGGAATGTTCGTTTCACTAAGGTACTGAGGAGAGTGGATGGCTGAATAAAAGAAGCTTCTTCAGATCCTTACCTCGAGAATTGTGAATTTAATTGATTACATTAATATTTATGGTCACAAAAAGCACACAATGCCATACTAGTCCCAGGAAGTTAAGGGAACTACTTTGAAAAAGAGCAGAATGCCATCAGTCAGAGTGAAGTTAGCTAATGACTGAATAGGGCTGACCTATTGGCTCATGTAGTATGTTGTCGAGGGCAGCAAAAAAATGTGAATAAAAATCCATACATGTGAGTATATTTTATGTATAGTTTTAGTAAGATCAAAATGTCTTGGGTAATGCTGGACCTAAAATTGAGCCATGTGTAGCAACTTGTATAATACTTTTTTATTGAGCGTGAATAGCAAACATGATAAGCCTGGAACATGAAAAAGACAAACTTACATACGATACAATCTCATATTTAAATAAGCAATAAATCATGGAAATTCATATTCTATTTTACATGATATAAAAACCTACAACTTAAATAGCACCTCCGCTTTTTACTGCAAATTAACCTCATTCTGACAATTTAAGAAGCACACAGATTATTAAATACCTGAGTTACAATTCATCGTTTGCACGCGTGGTCAAAGCATAGCCCTCCCAAATCAGCCTAAATATCCCAAGTGCCCCTATCCTTTTCGCGTAGGCCTCTTCAAGTTCTTGTATTATATTTTTTGCAAAATATTTCATGACAAAAAACTGATAGAAATAATGGCAAATAGACAGAGCTTAACTTGTTACTATATACATAGGGAGCTCACTTTTTTTTTAACTAGACCAGGTACCACCCAAACATCTCTAAATTGTTTAGTGGACAGCGGATGAAACCTTTTGGTTTTAATTGCCCTAGAGAAACCACTTCCCTAAAAGACCTCAATGTTTGAAGCTGGGCAGTTTCCCTTCTCAATCTAGAAGGAAAGACACTTTAGACCTTTGCTAGAGTAAATCTCCAAACATTCATAGGGGAGGAGTAGGCTAGATTAGCGTTTGTGAATGGCACAGAACTCAGAAGTTTTTAGGCCTTCAAAAACTATCAGGACAAATGATGCATTCATTGTCCACTACCCACACAATGCGTATAGGGCCATATTTATCAAAATGTAATGCAGCGCAGCAAGTCACCTTGCTGTGTTGTGTCACAGGGAAAGGGCAGGCATGCTCTTTATTTATCTGTTTTCCCAGTGCCGTTGAACAATGTGCTGCCTAGCCCAAACACAAGCACTCTTTCACCATGGTGCAAGGGTGCCTGTGTTGGAAGCAGGATTTTTTTTGTGCTGAAAGGGGCGCCTTCACACACAAAAACAATCTCTGAGGCAATTTCCTCTTTCTAAGTGTGCTGCATGAAACAGGAAATAACGAGGACAAATAAACATATATTTTCTCCTTACACCTCCCCTGTGATAGTAAATCTGATAATTCATCAAAATCCATGGGTGTTGGATGGAAACACACCCGCATAACCAATGGAATACCTCCCTGGGGCAGGTAACGCAATGCATTGCGTGACTCTGAATTTACCGAGCCAATCAGTGCCACGCAAGGGGGCCTTTCATGACTTGATAAATCACATCTTAGGGTTGCATTGCTTTTGCAACACGTTGCCTGGTGCAAAAACAACACAAATCTTTGATTAATATGGCCTTTACTTTACTGGTGGAGATCTCTCCACATTCTTGCAGAATAATTAACAAATACATTTTGGAGTACATAAAGTATTGCTTTAGAACGCTTTCATGCACTCTGCCTTTCTAAATTAGCCCGAAAACATAATTGGAAACATATTGGCAGTATTCAGGGAAGAATCTTATACAATTGGTGCACATAGCAATGACTATGGCCTGTTTTTGCCTTTAGCAATAACAATAGAGTATGATATTTTGGGGCCGATTCACAAAGATATGGAAGAGTCAATTTTTTTGGGGAGAATTAGCCCCTTGGTAAAGAAATGTACTACAATAAAAACAATCGCTAGCCTTCTGTGAATATTTGGCAGGAGTACACGATGCCATTATTATCTGGTGCTTTATTTTCATGTCAGTAAATGGCGTTTTGAATAAAGGCCACAATGTTGTTACTAAAAAATAAGGCGTACAATACAATAAAGCAGAACTTTTAACATAATTGACATATGAACAGAACTTTCCACCGTTGATTGAATTATGTAAACGTTATTTATTTTTCAACTTAACCGTTAAAAAATCTATAGAGTAAAAAGAATAATTTGCGGGGGGCGTGGCTTAGGAGCCTCGGGAGATGGCCGCGGTTCTCGGGAGCTCCGCCGACACGTGCGGGACCGGGGCGATTCCAGGAAGCAACTTTTCGTTTTGGACCCGGATTTTGCACGATATCAGCGTCGAACCGACACTGCTCCTAATGCCGCATAACGAAGTCACAAGATGAGGCTAGTGTCTTTATTTTAATGTTTTTGCTGCTGCGCTTCATTGCAGCGTCCTGGCCGCTATTTTGTTTTTTGGCGCTCCAGCGTTTTCCCGCCTGAATTGCTGTGAGATGATTTTTCCTCACGTGAAACCTTTCCTTGCCATGCATCGTTTTTCCTCTGTTTTTGACTTCCTTTTTAACGCTCTCTCTGCTAGTTCTGCCTAATTGGGTTGCTATCTCCTGGTTTTATGCGCATTATTGTCTCCTCAGCCTATTCAAGTCAATTGGAGCCTGAGTGGTATATTTGCTCTGTATAGAATAAGAGTTGGTTTTCCATCTGACTTTTATTATGGCGAAGTCGCGCAACAACCGCAATGGGTCTCTTCAGTCCAACGAAGTGGTTTTGGAGGATTTTAACCCTTTCAACGTCTTGCAAGACTCCAAAGAAGAGCATGTTACTGATTCTTCAAGCTCTAAGGGGTCTGCTCCTCCTGTTTCTCATTCAATCTCCAAACAGAATACTAAACTAGCCTCTGCCTCGACATCTTCGACAACTTTACCAGGCAAACGAGTGAAAATAAATCCTCCATCTCCTACTAACTCGTCTTCATTGATTTCTATGGAACCTATTCTTGAAGAACTTCGTGCTCTCAAGCCTCACATGGAGGAAACTAATGTCCGTTTACATAACCTGGAGTCTAATTGGTCATTCACCGAGCAGAGAGTAGGGGAATTGGAAAGTCGTGTTAATCTTGTTCAAGGCATTACCGACCAAGTTCCGCTCATGTCCAGAGAGATAGTACAACTTAAACAGCAGATTGAAAATTTGGAAAATCGCAACAGGCGTAATAATTTATGCATTAATGGCTTGGCTGAAGGTCTTGAGGGTCCTACTCCAATTTCTTTGGTTCAAACCTTCTTACCAACACTTCTAGGTCTTCCTGACACTCCAGCTTTGAATATTCAACGTGCGCACAGACTTGGTCCAAGTTCGCATTCTCCATCGTCTTCTACCAAACCTAGAGGGGTCATTTTGTATTTTCTTGAATATACTGAATTACTTAGAGTTCTCCAAGCTGCTAAACAACGTGGAAATATTATTTGGAATGGTTTTACTCTCTTTTTTGCTCAGGACTATGCCAAGACAACTGCAGAACACCGGAAGAAATTCTTGGAAATGAGACCTGCGTTGCGCAGTCTGAATGCAAGATTTGGCCTGTTCCACCCGTGCCTTTCTAAAGTGACTTACAATAACAAAACCACCAACTATCAAGATCCTGCGCTCCTTCAACAATTCCTGAACAGCTGCAGAGTGGAATCCATGGACATACCATGAATACTTCTGTTTTATAATTTGATTTGCTTGTTACTTGTTTGTCCGTCTTCAGATTTTGTCTCTTTCCTTTTGTGATGCTTGATATTGTATATCCTTGTATGAACAGGTATTATATGACAGTTTGAGTAGTTTCTATCGTCTCGATGCATTTCTGTGTAAATTACTTTTTCTTTCTTTCCTATTTTTTAGGTGGCAATTTGTGGTCCCTCGTCGTCGTTTTTATGTCTTTCATTACTTCCTGGGGGTTGTCTCCCTACTCGCCGTCCCGTCCTGGAGTTTTCCGTTCACCGTTTCATCTCCCTCATCTGGTTCCACCATCCCTATTTTCCTTGTTTTCCTGTGGTATGTCTTTTGTTCGGTATTTCTTCTATAATCATTTTTAGTTTTACCCTCTTCTGTTTTCTCTTTCCCTCTTCTCTATTCTTTTTTGTCTCCTCTCCCTTTTCTCAGCTCTTTTGTACTTTTCTATCTTCTAGGTATCTCTTATTTATTCTACATATTCTCTTATATTTCACTATTTGTTCTTCTTTACGTCTTCCTCCTCTTCTTTTACTATTTTGATATATTGCTTGCATTTGTTCCAGCTGCATTTTTTGCTGATTTCTTTCTCATGTTGGTTATTTTTTCACATTTTTACATATTTCTCAGAGTTTTAAATGTCAGTTAATATAGTTTCTTGGAATGTTAAATGTTTGGGGTCTCCCATTAAAAGGCAACGTGTTCTTTCTCATTTAGCTCATTTGAAGGGGGACATAGTGTTATTACAAGAAATTCATATCAAAGATGTTGAAGTTTCTAAATTACTTCGTAATTAGGTGGGGCATGTTTTTGCATTTCCTGGTTCAGGGAAGGGTAATGGTGTTGCAATTCTCTGTCATAAGCGATTGAACATTCAGCTTATCAACCAAGACAATGACTCGGAGGGTAGGTGGGTTGTTGTATCGTTGTTGGTTAACAAAATTCCTTTAACTATTTTTAATTGATATGCTCCTACTGTGCAGGATAAATTGTTTTTGCCTCAAATCCTTTCTTCAATGATACAATACACGGATGACTACTTTATTTTAGGGGGGGACTGTACTATGATTATAGATCCTTTTCTGGATCAACAGTCTAATTCCCGCTTTTTTCCTTCTCTAATATATGCTCAGTTCACTTCTACTATATCTCAAAGGTCCCTTGTTGATTCCTGGAGGCTTTGTAACCCTACCTTACAAGAATATACATATTTTTCACCTGTTCATTCTTCCCAATCACGGATCTTTTTATCTCCAAAGCTCTGACCCAACATATCACACAATCAGACATAGGTTCCATTTTAATCTCTGACCATGCTCCAATCTCCTTGCACCTTGACTTACTCCCCCTTGTTAAAGGAACTAGGAGATGGAGGTTTAATAATTCCCTTCTTTTAGACAAGACCTTTACCACTGCTTTCCTTGACTTTGCATCCCACTTTTAAAGCTGCTTCTAGAGATTTCATTATTTCCTATGTTGCCAAAAAAACGCATCTAGCTAATCAATCTTTATCCACACTAACTTCCCAAATTAAACAGTTAGAACACTCGTATTATTCTACTAAATTTCATTCTGATCTCAATAAACGCATTACCTCTAAACTCTTTTTCAATAACTTATCTACTAATTCTGCGAATTTATTTTTGCTTAAATCTAGCGCCAAATATTACTCTACACAAAATAAAGCTGGAAACATGCTTGCTAATTATCTCAAAGTTAAAAAGGAACGAATGAAGATTGAATCGATAGTTTCCTCTTCCAATACTACTCTTCACAAAGATGAGGATATTTTGGCTGAATTTACCAATTTCTATCAGAATATCTATACCCCGGAATGCCCTCCCTTGTCCACTAACATTGATCAATATTTGTCCTCCAATCCCTCACCCTCGTTGTCTAATGTAGATTTTTCCTCTTTAGACAAGGATATTTGCCCTAAGGACATTTTGGAAGCCATTCAAGTTCTTCAAAAAGGGCAAAGCTCCAGGCCCAGATGGGATCTCAATAGAATTTTATTCACATTTCTCCAATTTACTTGTTCCTAAACTACATCAGGTATTTTCATTCTTTATAGTCTCTCAGAAATCCGAAAACTCCTTTCAGGAGGCTTTGATTTGTCTTCTTCCCAAAGATAACAAAGATCACGACTTATGTAAAAATTACAGACCTATTTCCTTGATCAATCTGGATTATAAGATATTTGCCAAAATTTTAGCACTACGTTTAGACACAATTCTACCCCAACTAATTGGTAATGAACAATGTGGTTTCATCAAAGGACGTCATCTTTCAGATAATACTCGTCTTTTCTTTAATGTTCTTAGTAAATCTCATACTTATAATCAATCATTAGCTGCTATCACATTAGATGCTGAAAAAGCTTTCGATAGAGTTAATTGGCCTTTCATCTTTTCTACTCTTACTTGGTTTGGTTTTTGTCCAAAATTTCTTTCCTATATTTCATTATTATACTCTTTTCCTAGATCCTTTATTTTTGCTAATGGTCTTGTGTCTTCTTATTTTCCTCTTTAACGAGGTGTTCGGCAAGGGTGTCCTCTTTCTCCTCTTTTGTTTGTTTTTGCATTAGAGCCATTTTTGACAAAGATTCGATTGAATAATGCTATCACGGGCTTTCCTTATGCTGAGAATCACCTAAAGCTTTCTGCCTATGCAGATGACATTCTTTTATTTATCTCTAAACCTCAGACTTCTGTCCCAGCTTTTCTATCTGAAGTTTCGAATTTTGCAGCTGTATCGGGTTATAAACTCAATGTAGATAAATGAGAAATTCTTCCTCTTAATAAGTTTTGTTTTCATGCTAATTTTCTTGTTTCTTCTTTTAATTGGAGTCCCTCTAAAATCAAGTATTTAGGTATTTGGTTTACTCCTTCAATTAAGGATACGGTAGCTCTTAATATTAAACATATGCAACCCACTTTAATAGATTCTACGACACAATGGCATCCTTTATTTTTATCCTGGAGGGGCAGGTTGGATTCTATAAAAATGATGTTAGTCCCAATAATTTTATTTTTTCTTTCCAAACTTCCAGTCAATATCCCAAAATATTGCTATAAAAATATTTACTCTACTTTATCTCTCTTTCTATGGCAAAATAAGAAAGCTAGGATGTCTTTTTCCAAACTTAAATGCCCTAAACATTTGGCTGGGGTCAACTTCCCTGACTTTTCCTCTTACCATACTTCATTTTTTCTTTCCCATTCAGTTTCTTTATTATTAGAGTCTGTAACGGATAACACTTCTCTTCCGTTATAGGTTGAGGTTGAGTCTTCCTTTTTTCACCCCTTTACCTTTAAATAATTTGTTTTATTATCACATGTTCCACAGAAGATCTCTTCCTATTCTTAAGAACTCCAGGAAAATCTTCCTTCCCTTGTTCCTAGATGGCCTTGATGATCGTGATTGATTTTTACAATCTCCCATCTGGTATAATCCTCTTATTAAAATCAGGAATATGACTTTTTTTCTGGAAGGAATGGCATGCCCATGGGCTTGCTTGGACTCATCAACTCTTCCAAGATGGTACTTATGTTCCATTTTCATTTCTTCAGACTCGTTTTTCTCTCCTTCTTTCTTTCCTTCCTAATTATAACCTATTGCGTGCTGCTGTTCAGACCAGTTATGACTCCCTCACACTCTCCGTTTCTCGTAGCACTTCTTCCTCTCTCACTATACCCTTTTAATTGTCCTCTTCCTCAGCTTCACAAATTTACAAAAAACTACATGAAATTCCTAACACTAGAGATAAATCAAAGATAGAACAAGACTGGGAAATAGATCGAGGAGAATCGTTTTCTATCTCCTTATGGCACAATATATGGAATAAAATAAGGAAGTCTTTTAGAGCAGCTAATACCACTCAAACACTATTTTTTATTTATAATCGGCTTTTGATCACTCCTTCCAAACTCCATACAATAGGTTCCTCTATTCCTTCGACCTGCTGGTCCTGCTCAGAAGCACGAGCGGATCTTAAGCATATGCTTTTCAAATGCCCTATGTTTCATATTTTTTGGTCCAAAGTATGGCAACAAATTAATAAGATTTTTTCCACTCCCTTTACATTCTCCCCTATGCACATTTTTCTAGGTAGTCTCTCTGACATATGGTCTTCCTCCAATTTTAATACCTTCAATGTTGACCTTCTCCTGGCAGTGGCGTTTCAACAAATTACCAAAGCTTGGAAAAATACATCGAATGTCTCATTTGAAGCTTGGTGGTATGGTGTTTGCTTTAATCATAGACTAGATAGAGCATATGTTTATCCTATTACGCTTGCTATCAAACGTGATCTGTTATGGTTACCCATTACTACTTTTTTAGATATATCAGCTCAGTCTTCCTCATTGCATTCTCCTCGTATTGAGGAAGTACCCAAACCCCCTTGATATGGATTCCCATAAGTCTACTTCTTTATTGTATATACCTTTTCTTTTTGGTTATTACATGACTTTTTCTTGGAAGATCTGCATGTTTTTGCTTGATACATTTTATCTATAGATACTGTAATATAATTGCTGATTCCCTCCCCTTTCCCCCTTTTCTCTTTCCTCTATTTTCCCTCATATCTTTTTGTACCATTTGCATTTTTTATTGCATTATACTTGATATTGATATTGTATCATATTCTTATTCATTGCAATTTTTATGTTTAATACAATTCGTGGGAAACTTAAAGAAAGAATAATTTGCCTTTCACGGCATGCACATTTTTCCTGAGTGTAATGTACATGTATAAGGCAGGACTGCATTTGAAATATTAGCTCTCCCTAGGACTACTCACTAATGATTACAGTATTTTACTGATAAATGTTCTGTCCCACAACATGTGAGCTGTCATGATTTTAGCTAAAAGATAAGCATTATCCATTTGAATGCTCTCCATTGCTGGAATGTGGATTCATTTTACAAAAATACAAGCCATATACAAAAAATAAAAAGGCTCTTCCTTGGAAGTTTATGTTCTTAGCCTCTCACTTTATGTTAAAGTATACAAAAGGGATGGATGTAATGCTTGAAGTAATCTCAGCTACTGGTAATTACTTGCACAAAATGCCACTTCAGTTTGGACCCAGCTATACTCAACTCAGTCTTGACCATTCTCCAATGGGAATAGTCTAACCCAGTGCCTAATGTGTGCTGGTGGTTTCCGGTGCTCAGCACCGGCACTTAATTGTAAGCGCTGGCTCTAGTGGCAGTGCACCACATGATGGTGCTGTTTTGAGTTGAGTACAACAACCATGTTTATTAAGTCAATATACATTTAAAATGAATAATCCCAGCCTCTAATATTGTCATTTTAGCTTTGTGTGGGCTGTAATGGACTCAATTGTCAAACTTGAAAGAGTGCAATGGTTAGTTGTTATGTTGGTGCGGTCATTGGCAGCACTGGCAGGGTGTAGGTGGTGCATGCTGCACTGGCCTTCCGAAAAGCGACCTGGCACTTAATTTTTTACAAATTAAGCACTGGTCCAGCCCAAACTGCCAAGGCAGATCCTTTCCTGAACCGGAACAGAAGCAACCCAGGAATGGTTTCATCCTTGTTATGGGCTCATCAGCCAAGTATAGTTTGATTCCAGTGACACAGTGCATGGGAACGACGACTGGGCATACGAGTATCACTTAGGGTGACATATGAAAGCAAACAAAAAGTGATGGATGGAATACTTGAATTAATCTCAGCCACTGGCAATTACTCGGGCCACACTTCAATCCATTGTTATTTTGCATACCAGGCCACCTCAGTTTGGACCCCGCTACATGCAAATCAGTCTTGACCCTGCGCCATTGGGAACAATTCAACCTGAACTGCCAAGCCAGGTCCTCTCAGAACTACAATACAAGCAACCCAGAACCGGTTTCACCCTTGTTTTTTTATGCTCTTTCACTTTATTGGCATGAGCCAATGGCCTAGACAAATATGAATGTTGCCTCACATTGTGAGGGCAAACTCAAACTGTTGAAGTTACCATCAAAATGTGCCATTTTGGACATGTACATCCACATGGTCCCGACCTTTATTTTTTATTTCATATTTTAATATTTCCATTATTTTATTTTGCCACATATACAAAAATATTCCTCCCTTCTCTTTTATCCAATAGGTAAATGAGGTCTGCAAGGCATACATACCACTATTGGACAACCTCTTTTATTGAAAAAGTCTTTACTACAAAATGTTCATTATGCCAACACTCCACAACTTTTACGTGACAGACCTATTATTCAAACTTCAGTTCTGACAGTTGCTAGTTTGATACACTGGTTTACGATGGCTTGTTCATAGTTTGCAATGGTTTAGTGTATTGTGTTAGGCCCGGACCCCTGAGAACATAACCAACTCAGCACAGTTCTTGACTATTCAGAGGAGTGGCTGCAATGGTACCTAGCCCTCAGCCTGTCCTCGCTTCATCCCACTCCTTGGTCAATGTGGATTGTTTAAGTCATCTCTATTTCCCTTTGATCAATAACTGTTCTTCACTTTCTGTTATTAAGTTGCCACACCTGTCCAGTATGCTTTTAAATGCTTTCAAGCTTTTCGATCATAAAATTGAAATATTTGATCTTGTCTCCTTCTTCTAATTTTGACAGCTTTTTACAATGAAGACAAGGCTCAGATGTTTCAGGTGCTACTATATTGTTAACTTCTCCTAGTGGTTACACAATCTTAGGGTAGGCCCACACCCATAGAAAGGGTGATGGTCTAGCAATAATTCATTGCGGAAATCTTTTTGAGATGAAGATAACTTATCAACATGTTTCCTTTGATGAGATACAAATGTTTTTACACATGGATGTGAGTAATTATTTCTCTGAACTGGTGGGCGGTTCATTAACACCTGGACTTATGATTTATTATAAAAAACATAGGTCCAGAACTTTGGTTCGGGGAGATAGTTACAGCTTTAAAAAAAAATAAAAAACTTTTTTCCAGGTTTGCTTTTATTGCATATTCTTATTGGATGCAATTGCAAAATGTTTTCTTAAATTAATTTTACATTTAGAGGAATGGGCATCTTCTACCAATCTCATACCAACTGAGCAGAAAGGCTTTCAAAATAGCTGCATTTGATTCTGCCAACTGTAGTAAATTGTTGATAACATAATACAACGGGGTTAAACCTGTGATCTTCTTGAACTGAATTAACGCTTAAATGCTCAAAATTATTTGGATCCAGATGGGATTACAGATATGTATCTTTCCTATTACTGTTAGGAGAATGATCCAGAAATAAAGAAATGGGTTAAAAGAGACTGGAAGTTACTAAAGTCTTCTGAAAAAAATTGGATATGCATTTTACGAGAACAATGTTTTGGGCCATGCGCTAGCACATGATTCATTGGAAAGTGATTTAAATTTTGCAGGGCTTAATGACATTTAACCACTCAAATGGAGATTTTTGTACCCGGTTTTTGGTTAAAGAGAGTAGAGTTAGCATCAAGTTGTTGGTTTTATAAGGCAGACATTTGATAGGGCTGGATGGTAGATTCAATTTTACATTATTGGAAGGAAAGATCTGTAAAGAGGTTCTTAGACAACCTATGTACAAAGATGATTCGGGCTATCAGATTTGCATTTGTAATGACACGATTTTTGCCAACAACAGGTCATGCAGACACATCCCCCTTGGGACACAAAAATACTATACTCTACAAAACTTACCCAAGGCAGGAATGAAACTAAACTAACACTTATATTTTGTTACTTGCTGAGAGGACTTATACAATAACAATTTTCCTGGTGACAAGGGCGGTGTATGAGGCAATTAGCCGATCCTCTCTGCCACAGAATACTCAACCAGGAAAAAACACATACAACAGGCACAGTACCTCTCACCACAAGTACATTCTGTGGGGTGAAATAATTAGAATTTGCACATCACTTGCCAGGAGTAGAACAACTTCCTATAACACAATTAACTGCTATAAGGGAATTTACCCATCCTTCTACAACAAATTTTTTGGCCACGAAGAGTCCACACCTCCTGCTACAGGGAAAAGGCGAATTGGTGTATCAGGGATATATATATTTATTAGTAAATGATACACAGTAGGCAAATCTGTACCATTTCTAGCCAACAACCAACTAACAATTATAAGATTACTAAACGCAATCAGGAAAACATATGTAGAAATATATGTATATAAATGTATGGAACCTGAAAACAGAAGGAGATAGTAAGCAAGAATAGTATGAAAGCAAGAATTAGTGGAACACCTCACCAACTGTCTGTTCATCCTGTTTCCACTTCCCAGAGGGGAGTCCGGTACTCCGGCAGAACCAGGAGACAGGGTGACACTATATGCCCCACCGCCACAGCTGCACGTCTGCCCTGTGATGAACTTCCACCAAACAGAACCCTTACACCTCCTTTAGTACCAATGGAAACATAACACGAAGCTCCTGTGATCCTCGCCCCCTTTTCCTATCAGAGTCGGTACCACTTCACACCAAGGCCACAGCAGAAGCTGGCCAGGATTCTGTTATGGCTTCAGAGCAGAGCGAGTACATTTCTCTGACAAGAACCAGTTCTCTCTAGTCTGTAAAGTGCGAAAAACAAGTGGAAAGCAAAACATGCCCATCTCACCTAGAGATGCTCAGAAAATGGCGACAGCTCAGAAAATGGAGTCACTCAAGCATAAGCCTCTATTCACGCAAAAGAGCAAAATTAGTATGCAAGATGACATGACGGCATATCAAAGGCAATAGTAAGCACTGCCATAAAGCAAGGTTAAGTCAGAAAACAGAATGACATTAGACTATGTCAAAGCCAATAGGTCAAAGTCATAATTCACCTAACCCAAATAACATTATACACTTAATCCCTCAGTATCCAACATTGAGCACATGTGTGCACCATCACCCACAACACTGCAACTCGACATCCTGAACCTTCTTTTCTTGGCAAGACTATTCTACCGAAAGACAGCAACATTAAAGTACAGAAGAGAAGCGGGCATATGCAAGCCAATCCTACATTAAGGCTAGGGCAACATAACACACTAAAGTCAGGACAAATGGTGGTGGTTGAGTGTTATCATAGTGTGTCAGACCACAAAAGTGGTTAATTCACTACAGCATTTCATTTTGACAATCAAAGTCAAGACGGTTTATTTTTTATACAGTCAGGATTGTTCCCTGAGGCTGAAATATGTTAGTTGCAGGCACTCTATAATAGGATTTAGTGACTCAAGGACTCAAACATGATAACACCTTTTCCGGTCTCTGATATATTGATAATGTTTGTTAACGCCTGGGTCACCATCTGAAAAAAGATAGTGTTCAGGAAGTTTTTAAGATTTAGTCTGCTTTGAATATTTATTTTCATGCTACAGAAACATTGTACTTCTTGACACTTGAGGTATTGGAGCAAATGTTTGGCATTCAATATCTGCAGGAGTTCCCATGTTGAAAACTATAAGGTAGATTAATGAAAGGGTAATTTGGGATAAATCATGCATGAAATATTCGATGTTTTTTGAAAGAAGTGAATGCGCCAAATGGTATTTGTGCATGCATAATGAAAGTAACATTTTCAGATTTACATATTATTTTTGACTTGACTTTAAAGTATCAAATATGCACTCAAAATCTATCATTTTAAAGTCTCAAATATGGACTTGTCCCATGGCTCTGGATCTACTATGCTAAATGCAAAACCTTTATGCACCTCTTGTACTGGAATGCTTTAGAGCTTCAGTAAAGTAATGAACAATTTTGATTTATAATTCGGATGTTTTGATTCTTTATCTGTTGTATATATTTTTAAAGGTTGTCCTTCATGAAATGTGATACATATACTAATTTAAATTCTTTGACTACTGCTGGCACGCTTTTCTATTGTCCTCATGGGTAATTTGGCAGTGAATTGTCTTTATTTATCTCCAATTTTATTACTCTTTCCTCATTCTTTGCTACAACATTACTGTGTTGGGATCTTAATATTTAGTTGGCTATTCCTTCCATTTCAGAATGCACTGCTTTCCTTGACTCATGTTTGATCCGTGAGTTCAACCAACACAACTTTTCATCTACCAATTTGGGAAGACCCAAAGCAGATCACATTGTTTCTTACTGTGAGGATCTCTAAGTCTCCAAACCAGTTTCTTACACCTGGAATGATCATTATGACATTCCTTTAAGACAATCAATTATCTCGCCAAAGGTTTGTTCTGTTTCTCAAACCACATCTCTAACATTTCTTGGAATAAAGTAACTTCCCCTAACTTTACAGAGACCCTCATTGAATGTCTTCCTTTCATCATCCTGAGTAATGGAACAGCCAATAAAACTGTCAATTATCAGAACTGGACCAAATCTTCTTTTGACAAGAATACTCCAGCTAAACTTTTTACATCTCGCATAGCTGTCTCCTCTGCCCCTTGTTATACCGATTAGTTAGGCCACCATTAAAACCAATGTAAATTCTTAAAAAATATTTGGCGAACTGCTGTTTGTGTGCATGTTAACACTATGTACAAGTCTGCCCTCTAACTCTATACAACATTAATCAGTAATGGTAGGTTGGCCTATAATGAAATTATTCAGGTGAACTGTTCAAGATAATTACAAATCTTGCTTAGCTAAATGCTTTGTCTCTAATAATAACATCCTCTCAGGGTCTGTATGATCCAGTCTATGAATTTTCCCCAGGAATAATTGATCTTCTTAAATAACATTTTGATAATGAGCTCTCGTCTAGTGATATGATGGAAGCTATAGCTATCCTTAACACTCATCTGTCAGAATTCTCCTCCAGTCCCTCACATTGAACTTAGCAATTACCTTTCTTAATTATATCAGTATCTCTCTTGGAACTTGTTAGAAATTGGGTTTCAGGTTGGCAGAGGTATGCAAACTGTCCAAGGAGGAATCTAAGTCCTAGGCAGTGTAAGTCATAACACACCCTAAATTAACCTGTGTTCACCTTTCGGTAGCTTGCCACAGAGCAGTCAGACTAAACCTAAGAGGCAATGTGTAAAGTATTTGTGCAACACTTCAAACAGTAACACACTGAAAACACCACGAAAAAGACTCCACACCAGGTTAGAAAAACAGAATTCAAAAGACCAAAACAACAGAAATTCAAAAAGAAGAAGTCAAGGTATAAATTATTAACATTAAGGGAAAATATCTCTTGGAAGCAGTAATCGCCTATTTGGGATACTAGCAGTGCCCAACCGGGACAAAATGAAAAGTTCAGCCCACCGCGATGAAGCATGAGCCAGATACAGGAGTGCATGCTGAACAAAGTACCTTGATCCTGGTCAAAACAGCGTAGATGCGGGGTGCAGCCGAGTGATGCATTGGTGTCGGTCCTGCAATCAAGATGATGCGTTGATTTTCTCCATGCAATAATGCCAATGAGCGAGCTCCCAAGACGATGTTCCAGTTTCGAGATTTGAGAGTTCCAAATTTGATGCACCGGGTTTCTCCATGCAGTCAAGGGGATGTGTCAATCATCCATCTGCACTGGTGGCGATACTGTGTCTCCGATGGCGATGCACTGGTCCAAAGTTTGATACACCGGTCCTGTTCCCACAATTGCAGCAATGCCTTAATTCTGCTCTCGCAGCAGAGAATTCATTATTCTCAATGGTGCAAACATCTCAGGCACACTTGTAATGGTACAGAAGCTGGGGTGGAAGTCTGTTATGTCCCTAAGACTTCAGATCAGGAGGCTAGCCAGCCAGACTTTGAGTTCACTCCCAGTTCAATTGATGAAGGTTCAGTCTTTACCCAGTCAGAGAGAGCAGCAGGCAGGCAGCAGGGCAACGCAGCAAGGAAGCAGTCTTCCAGAGTAGCAGTCTAGCACAGTGGAGGTCCTTTAGCACCGCAGTTCTTCCTGGCAGACTGATCTCAGGTTCAGACGTGTACTGTCTTGTTGGGGTCAGAGACCCAGTACTTATACACAGTTGTGCCTTTGAAGTGGAGGTGGCTTTAACGAAGGGACTTTGAAGTGCACATTGGTCCTTTCATTCTGCCCTGGTTCCAGACTCACTACGAGGGGATATGCAGCCTTTTGTGTGTGGATGGAACACAGCCTATGCAGATGTAAGTGTGAGGGTAAACCCAGCTCCTCCCTCCCATCCTCCCAGGAAATTCATTAACTCCCCCCTAAGTTCCCTTTTTGTGTGGCTGTCTAGTGGGAATACACAAAGTCCCCACCCCAGACTGGTCAGAGATAGGCAGCAGGCGCAAATAGGCTAACAGCAGGAAAATGCCAACTTTCTAAAAGTGGATTTTTTAAGGTTTTATGATAAATTTGAATACACCATTAAAGAGGATGTATCATTACAATTCCATAGGTATAAAACATGAAACCTCTACTCCCTCTCAATCTGGAATTATAGCTTATAAAATGAAAAAAAATCCCCAATGTTATCCTATGGGAGGGGTAGGCTTCACAGTAGTGAAAAACTAATGTTTATCAAACTTAAACACACATGTCCTCACTTTTGATCACGCACCACCCTACCCTATGGGCTACCTATGGCCTACATTGGGGTGTTATATATATTTAAAAAAATGTAAAGCTTTGGCAAGGGTTTTTAATGCCAAGTCGAGATGAAAGTGTAACCTGCGCACAGGCTGTGCAGTGGCAGGCCTCAGACATGTTTAAAGGACTACTTGAGTGGGTGGGACAATCAGTGCTGCCGTTCCACTAGTATCATTTAATTTACAGGCCCTGGGCACCTCCAGTGCACTTAACTAAGGATTTATAGGTAAATTACATATACCAATTGTGGGTGTATCCCCTATACCATGTATAGGGGAGAGAGCACATGGACCTTACCACTGGTTAGCAGTTGTAAAATGCTCAAAGCGTCTCAGCAAACTATCAGGCAAACAGGCAAAAAGGTTGGGGGAACACCACCCTAAGGCTAACAGGTGTAACAGCCCTCTATTCTACACAAAGTCATTTGAACAATCTCTCCTATATTTACTAATTGGTGTAATATATCCTTTACCTCAATGTTATTAAGTGCTTTAAGAATGGAAGAGAACATTGATGAATCCCAGCTTTAAAAAAACATAATGCAGTCCCTAAGGTACTTACAGCCTGATTCATCCCGTTTTGCGAGCCACTAATAGCGATTCATAAGGAATCGCTATTAAGGACTTGCAAAACGGGATTCATGTAGGAATTGCTAAATAAATAGCAATTCCTACACATTCCTTATTTGCGATTAGCAAATTGCTAATCGCAAATAAGGAATAACTCCCCATTCATTCCCATGGGCCAAAAGGCCCATAGGAATGAATGGGGAGTATTCCTTATTTGCGATTAGCAATTAGCTAATCGCAAATAAGATAGCGATTTAAAGGGTGCCAGGGGTGTCCAGAGGACACCCTGTAGCACCCCTTAAATGCAAATTGAAACAGGTGTTGCGCACACACATGTTCAAAGGACATGTGTGTGTGCAACATGCAACTTAGAAAAATGCTTTTAAAAGCATTTTTCTAAGTTTTCGCTATTTACCACGAGGTTTGACCTCGCGGTAAATAGCGGGCCGAAATTGTGAATTCGCAATTTTTAAATGGATGATGAATTGCATTTAAGGAATCTCAAATAGAGATTCCTTAAATGTAATTCCTCGCAAAATAGCGAAATCGCTATTACCGATTTTTGCATTTGGGATGATGAATCCCAAATGCAAAAATAGCGCTCGCAAAGGGCCAGATTCTTAGAATCTGGCCCTTTGCGAGCCGATTTTGGCTTGATGAATCAGGCTGTTAGTAACTTGTGTCCAATCTCGCTACTTTCAATCCTTACCAAAAAGGGTGAAAAGGAAGGTTAAATGTCAGGCCTTCTCCTTCATGGAGCCTAATGAATTTCTAGTATAAATGCAAACTGGATTTCGTCAATCTCATTGTATCAAACCAGTCTTAATTGTAATCACGACAGATCTTCTATCAATTTTAGATCAAAGTGTGTAGTGCTAGAGGCACTCCCATGTATTGAGACCACATGATGACCTTTGACTACCATTATTTTAATTGACTTTTGGTGTTTTACTTTATCCTAGCTTCAACGTACAACATAATTGTTCCTGCATGTGCATATTTCCTTGAAGATTTGTTTTGTGTAACTGTAGTTTTAGAGTGGGAGAGCTTTCAGAGAGTAGAGTAGCCTCACCAGGAACAGAACGTGTGGGATGTGCATTTGAAAGCATGAGAGAGAGAGGTGTGGAATGTACTTCTTGGTCTCGGAGTGCTGTTTGATATGCAGTGGTGCACAAATGTGCATTATGTTGTACATTGGAAGATGAAGTGTGTGCTGCAATAGGCAGCGGCATACAAATGTGCATTGTGTTGTACATTGGGAAGCATTATGAAGTTCTTACTATTGGTGTTGGCATGCCCTCATGCCATCTTGAATCCTGACTCTGTCTAGCTTGAGCTGTGCGCTCAGACAGGCCCCCAGAATATTCAAGTTGTTTAGGCTATTCACGTTCAAGGTTGTTTTATTTTTTTGTACTTTCATAGGCTTCAGAGGCTGGAACATGTGAGAGCGCAGAAGCAATGTAAGAACTCTTTTCCCTTTAGAACGCTTGCATGGAGAGTGGCCAACTCTAGTAAGTTTCCTTGGCGCAGAGGAGTGGCTCTCGGAAGCTTCTAGTGCTTTGAGATTCCAATAATGGTGTTTGTTGACTTGGAAACTAGGATTTGTGGAATCTGAATGGGGACGGACCCATCTACTTCAGCAGCAGATCCCGGTTTGCTGAGGCTCCTAACCCCGGCTGTGAATCCCCCAGTCTGGAGTGGGCTAAGATGCAGTGTTTGCAGCCAGTGAGGTATTTTCTTGAGTATTGACTTTGTGATGTGTTAGTGTGTCTGTACACATTCAAGTCTTCAGTGGTTGTAATTATCTGATGTATTTAATACATTTATCTTTCAAATTAAGTTAAACTTAAGTTAGGATTTTGTCTTAAATTAAACTTAAGTTAAACTTAAGTTCGGATTTTGTCTTAAGACCAAACTTAAGACAAACTTAAGACAAAATCCTAACTTTACTACTCCTAAATGCCTTTTGTGGATACTGAAAGTAGTAAAGTTAGGATTTTGTCTCAGATTACTTTTGTGAATCAGATCCATTGATATTTAATATTGACAAAACAAAGGTAGTCTATTTTGGGTGACCCTCTTCCGGTTGTTCATCACTTGCGATGGATCTGCCTCTCTAGATATACATACATTCTTTACTTTAATAACTCCAAAACTACTGAACAGATTTACACTAAATTACTAAAAGCACTCTTTCTGGAACAAGTTCTAGCTTTCTGCTAAACTTTGTGTAATTCCATTCAGCCGTTCGAGCTGTAGTCGTTTCTAAAATCCCTATTGGAAATCAGTTGGGGAAAATGCATTTTGGGACCCACCCTTTCCTTGGACCTAGCTGGACGGATCACCCTAAAACTTTCAAGACAGCAGCTGAAGGTTTTCGTGCTTGCTCTTCCTGTGACAGTCCTCCTGTCCAGCTCTGCCGCCTTAGGTTTTAGCCTCCTCTATTAATTTTCTTCATTGTCTTCAGCTCACTTTTTCTTGTTTTTTGCCTTTTTCTGCCCACTTCTGCTCTCTATTTTTGCCTGTTTCTGCTTGTTCTGCCAGTTGCCTCTTTCTGCTTATTTCTGACCTTTACTTTGCCTTTTTTGCTCGCTCCTCACCTTTATTTAGCCTCTTTCTGTTTGTTTCTGAACTTCCTCTTTCTGCTAGTTTCTGCCTCTTATTTTCCCTATATATGCTAATTTTTTACCATTAGTTTTCCTGTTTCTGCTTGGTTCTGACCCTATTTCGTGTCTTTCTACTTGTTTCAGCCCGTTTTCTTTTCCGTCTTACTGCCTTTTGTTTCTGGATATTATTTTGCCTCTTTCTGTTGGTTTATTCCTCCTATTTGTACTCTTTCTGCTAGTTTCTGACCTTCATTTTTCATCTTTCTGCACATGTCTGTCCATTACTTTTCTTCTTTCTACTTGTCTCTGACCTTTATTTTACCTTTTTCTGCTAGTTTCTGGCCTGGCTCTTCGACTGAGACTTTGAATTCACAGCACCCAGATACCCCTAGGGGTAACAGTGCTGCTCTATAGAAATGCTGATTGATTGATTGCCTTTTGTGACCTATTGAATTGGATTAATCTTCAGGTCTTGTTTCTTCACTTGTAATCTCGGCATAGTTATTGTTGATTCTCTATCTTTCACTGAGCAAGTCATTAGGTTAACTTGTTCTTTTTTTAAACATTTACAGATTCTGCAAAAAATCCTACCATTCGTCCCAGCAAATGGATAGCAAATGGGAGTTCAATATGTTACACTACCAAAAATAGATTACTGTAACTCACTGTATTTGGGTCTTTTGACCTATTTGGTAAAGATGCTGCAAATCATTTTAAAAGCTTCAGCTCAACATATCCTGGGTCTACCTTCCTGCGCGATCATTTCTCATCACCTATCTATTCATATTGGCTTTCAGTTGCATAGGAGATCCAAATTTAAGACATTTTTCTTCCTCTTTCTGCTTGTTTCTTTCCTTTATGTTATATTTTTCTGCTAGTTTCTGACCTGGTTCTTCGATGGACAGTTTGTATTCACAGTGCCCAGATACCCCTAGGTGTGACTGTGCTGCGCTATAGAAATGCTGATTGATTGATTGACTTTTGTGACCTATTGATTTGTATTCATCTTCAGGTCTTGCTTCTTCACTTGCAATCCCAGCATAGTTATTGTTGATTCTCTATCTTTCACTGATCAAGTCACCAGGATAACTTGTTCTTTTTTTAAAAAAATGTACAGATTCTGCATACAGTTCTGCCATTCATCCCAGTATAAAGATAGGAAATGGGGATTCAATATGTGGCTCTCCCAAAAATAGATTCCTGTAACTAGCTGTATTTACGTCTTCCGGCCTTCTGATGAAGATGCTGCAAATAATTTAAAAAGCTGCAGCTCGAGTTATCCTGGGCCTACCATCCTGCACTATGATTTCTCATCACCTATCTATTCATATCAGCTTTCAGTGTGTAAGGGTTCCATTTTCTAAGACACTCCGCCTTTGTCACAAGGCTATTCATAATTCAGATCCAGTAAGACTTCTAACATTTGTAAAAGCCTATACCCCCAATAAATAATTGTGTTAATCCTCTGTTAAGTATCATTAGGGTCCTAAGATCAAGTCTCAAACGCAGAATTTGCACCCGAGTCTGCCGGAACCCAGAGATATGTAAAAGTGCAGTTTGGTCACCCAAGATAGACACTAGCCTACAACAAACTGAAGCACTGGATTTGCTTTGACCAGAGATCACTAGTTCAGTGGCAACTGGAACTTTGCTAGAACAAAAAGGACCTTGAGTAACATTGACCCCTGTGGCTAAAGTCACCCTACTTGGACAGTGGACTGAGGACTAGCTGCAGAAAGACTCCCATCGACTGCATAGCATCCTCAGCACCTTACAGTATCTTCAGCATCCTGTATCTCTTGCATTGTAACCGCTTTGTTGAAGTCTATGAGGCTTCTCCCATAGAGCATGGAAATGGATTTGCTTTGCTGCCAAGGTATTTGTGCCGCTACTAGCCCGCTCACCATCTCCCTGTCCGAGTTGGTCGCCTAACGCGGATCAATATATTCAAACACAACTCTTTAACCGCATCGATGCGGCAGCTTTTCCCGCTGTGCGCAGCAATTTTAAAATGACCGCGTTACATGACGAGCTTAGCTCGTCATGAGCGTACGGCAGGTTACGCTCATGACCAGCCTGGAAGGGGTTAAAAGTTTTACAAAGTTTCCAAACTTTGAAGTAACCAAATCATGTTTGTGTTTTAGAGTAAACAGCCTAGATTTACATTTTACAAAACAATCTATGTCTCTGGAATGCTTCAGTAAAACCTTTTGTTTTGGTGTCTAAAAATGTATTAACATTTACTCTAGTTTTATTAATTGGTGTAGGCTTTCTTTCATGCTGTGTGACTTTCTTTTTCTGCTGTTTTGATACTTCTAAATGCTTTGCACTTGTTTCTTTGTTTAAGCCTGACTGTTCGAAGCCACAGCTACCCAGGGTTGAGCTCAGGTTAAGCAAACGAGCTTGACTAGACCCAAGTTGCTTTAGTAGATGTATTCCACTGTGAGTGAGGTCATACAACTATAAAAATAATACACCACGATTCGTAACAAGGCTGTTTTATTCATAGAGCTTAGTGCAGAAGCTGTGATATGCAAAATCGTTTGTTTACAATTACTATTTCCAAAGGAAACAGCAATATTTAATTGACCATGAAACCCCTAAAACTGACATTAAATTGCCAAGATATGAATCTCTGACCAACAGGTTACATACAGATCTCACTAGCAAGTGCTTAAACTAATTCTTTTTTTATCAATATGTAAACATGTGTTCAATGCTTTAATCTAACGTAAAAGTAGAAAACGAAAATGCAGCATGGAATTCTATAAATATACACCTCTTTGGATGCCGAAAATCATTACTTTTTGAATGAATACATTGAACTCTTTATAATATTGACTGTTAACCAGAATAATAAATATATTAAGAAGAAAATGAACACTAATATTAAGAGTACATAATAAAACTGTGAAACAAACTCGGATCATCCAGATAAATTAAAATCAAATTGGCAGCCATACAAAAACAAGGTTCTATTGAGATTTTGACTCGATCTTAACCTTGTTCCCTATACTAATCTTATAAAGAGACAGAGCTATTACACAATTATTAGAATGTGCAGGTATATGAGGGCAGAACGAGAGACTTTAAAAGCATGCAGTATCTATGGATAAAAATATATAGTGTAAATCATTACTATGGTGTTAATACAATACATATATAGCACGGCCCTCATGTTCGGTGCATAGTGAATGGGCGCATATAAACGAATACTTTTTAGCCTTCAATCTCATTCAGTTTTAACATATGGGAAAATACTGACATTAACTTGATATGTTGAGTGATGAACATATATTTTATGGACTCAGGGCTGCTATAACCGTCAGTTTACAAGTCCATACATTTTAAAGGAAAAGCTGCTAGCGGAACAGCCGACTGCGATGCATGAGTAACACAGGGCACACATGGGTTTCCTGCACTTTCCTACAAAGTCTTGCCACTTCAGGAAATGGTCCAAAGTTGGAAGGCCCCCAAGACAAAATGCTAGAAGTCTATTTTTTATGTATCTTTTATAATTTGATCCTGGTACGGCTGCTCACCCAGATTGTTATATGAAGGTAAGATCTTCCAGGTATGGGATGGCCAAGACAACATTTAATTGTCGACCGGTTGCCCAAGACTCAGACACTCACATTCGCCACTTTCCTGAACCTGCTCTGGGTTGCTCCCGAGCTCCATACCTCGTGGAGACATAGGTCATCTAAACATGTATCCATATATTGAGCAAGGGTGGCTTTACCTCTGGAATTCTTGTGATCATTCCATATTATTCTGTTAAGTGTATCAGGTTCTGCCGACCTGATTTTTTGACACAACTCGATTAATGCATTTCTCCTGAAGATCTGTTGTTGGGGAGGCCAAAGTCTAAGCAAACCTGGGCTGGAGATCCCGATTCTTGGAGGCAAAGAACACCTTTATAGTTTTTATTATCAAAGTATGTAACAATTCCATGTCTTGCCCAGAATAGTTTTGCTTCCATATGAAAGAACTGGCAGAACATTTTCCTTCATGTACTGCAGTATGGTAGACGCCCACAGCTTTTTTCCTCCATTTGACAAGGCGGCCTGGAGGGTGTGTGCCTTGTTTTGTATTGAAGACTGTTGCTTCAGATAGGATCCATTTGCATCTAGCCAAACCCAGATGTATTTATATTTCAACACCTTTTAGAAGTTATTTCCTCCCATTCGCCACATGCCTGGTTCTTTTGTCATTTCCCTAAGTTTATAATTTTAGTTTTTTCAGGTTCATAGCCAGTTTTTGCTTTGTATATTTAAACAGAGAGTTTATTCGTTTTTGTAAATCCACTTGGGTGCGGCTCAGCAGGACCAAATCATGTGCATAGAGCAAGGTGGATAAGGGTTTGTTCTAAATTGGGGTGTGTGTTGACTCTATCCAGCTCTCCTGTGAGGTCAGAGATTTACAAATTAGAAAGCTGGGGTGGCAAAAACACACCCTTGTTTTAGGCCTTATGTGGTGATACATTTCTTGACAGGATGCTCCCCTCCCCCAGCCTCATTCACAGCCAAGAACCAGTGTATAATAACTATATTGATCCCAGGAGCTCCATCTGCACCCCTGAAGCGTTTAACTTCATCCAAAGTAAATTTCTTGAGATTCGATCCCAAGCTGCCTTAAAATCAATAAAACAGGCATACAGAAGTGAGTGCATGTGGATCTCCCTATCCATTAACATTGAAATAGCCATTGGGTTAAATAAACAGCATTGGTTTTGGCTGAATCATGTCTGATTCAGAGGAATGATCCTGCAATTATTGTACCAGTACTCAAGGAACTTCAATATGAGGTGGCAACATACTTGGCTTCAATGTCAGTCAAGGTGATCAGACTATTGTTCAGTTTTATTGAATTTTCACCTTTATGAATTGGATAAATTAGTGAGCCCTTCCAGGAATCTGGAAGTTCTTCTACTGCAAGATATATTTATAAAGGATAGCAAGCTGGGTACCCATAGCCTGGTATCTTTTTTAAAGAGTGCCAGCTGTAGCCCATTTGGGCTACAGTAAGCACTAAATCACTGCATGTTTTAGAAATTACTTTCTCAATTTCTTTACAGGAAAACCCAGTATGATGTACGGCCTGTTGGATAGCATCTATTAAACCGCCCGTTATTTTCATCCTTGCTACCGTCCTGATTACTTCTGTTTGGTTTAGCGTGAGTCAGACTCCCCGTCTGGTCCTCAAGGACCGAGAGGTACTACCCATGCTTGCTCAGTGATGTTTGCATTCTTGGCGTTCCATGGTCCATGCTCTTTTTTTATTAATCATGATCGTCAGAGGTTTGCAGCGTTTTTTTACAATATCGACTGAAAACAGATGCATTCGTATTAGAGCCAGGTATATGCTGAGACTCCGGCATCACGTCGTATGACAGTTCTTGATGTTACATCGTTACAGATTGCATATGCTAATCCCACTGCATCCATTTTGATTTTTTAGAACTTGTGTCCTAGGAAGATGCCTTGGGAACATTCCCTCGATCCTACCATGTATGAAGTTGTCAGGAACACAAGTTAACAAAGTGGACTCAGGATTGGACCAATACTCTGTAAAAACATATAGTCTGAAAAAAGTGGCTATACTTTGACATACCTGATACTTCAGAAAGGCATATTTGGGGTCTTCTTTGAAAATCGCATTGACTTCTAAACCAGCCTAAAGAACATTCCTGCAGCAAAGATAGGGCCAGATGTAGGTAGCCTAATACCGGATTACCGAATTTCGGCCGTTACCGACCGGTATTAGGCTTTTCAGATGTAGGAGGCGAGATAGAAGGATTCGGTAATTTACCGTATCGGTAATTTAAGGAATCGGTGAATTAATGAATTCTTAAAATACCGATTCGGTAAATTACCAAATCCTTAATGTAGGGAGCACTCAAATGAGTGCTTTTCCCATTTCAGGATTCATTATTTACCACCAACTACAAGTTGGTGATAAATATACAAAACCCTAAAAGAAGCAATTTTTTGCATATTATAACAGTGCCATGTGGCAGACATACATGCCCTTAGGGCATGTATATGTGCCTTATGTGCACCCATGCACTGTTCAGGGGCGTAACACGGTGTCAAAGTGACACCCTGCCACCCTTCAATGTGTTCCCCCTTTTGCCGAATCGGTATTTACAGATTCAGAGCGACCTCTGACCCTGCCCTCAGGCTAGGTCGTCCCCACGCCGCTGCTGCCTGCTGATGCCCACAGCCTGCCTCAGCGCTGATCCAGTGCTCGCTCTCCCCCCTGCTGCTCCTCCCGCCCTACTGCACTTTCCCGCCGCTACCTCCCTGCGGCCCGCCCCTCCAAGCCCATTCACTGCCCAACTCCCGCTATCCAGCTGCTCCTCCCTCCCGGTTTCCCTCTTAAGGGGACTGCGCGGAGACGCAGGGAGTGACCTCTGACACCTGCCCTTAGGCTAGGTCACCCCACGCCGCTGCTGCCTGCTGCTGCCCACTGCCTGCCTCAGCGCTGATCCAGCGCTCGCTCTCTCCCCCAGCCAATCCTCCCGCCCTCCCGCACTTTCCCGCCACTGCCTCCCTGCGGCCCCGCCCCCTCAAAGCCCATTCGCCGCCCCGCTCCCGCCACCCAGCTGCTCCTCCCTCCAATCTCCCTCTTATGGAGACCGCGAAGCGGGCGTGCAGCGGCCGCGCGCAGCGGGCGCGCCGCTGGCTCGTCGACGGCGCGCCAAAGGCAAGCCCGTCTATGCCCGTCCGCGCCTGGACCGCGCCCAGCGCCAGGACCCCTGGCCCTCAATGTTACTGACTGACTTACGCCGCCGCCACCCTCCACGCACTCAACTCCGGCCGTAACCCCGCCTGCCACCGAGTCAGCCGAAACGCACCCAAGGACCTTTCTCCTGCCAAGCCTGCATATTCACCTGCCTCGGAACCTGCACCGCACCCGCCAGGCCAGGCACCAGCAACAATCACCATAAGTGCATCCTGCTCAACACCCGCTCCGTCCACAGGCACGCCGTCGAACTCTGGAACCTCCTCGACACATCACCAGACATCGCCTTCCTCACAGAAACGTGGATGAACGCCTCCTCAGCGCCCGACATCGCTATTGCCATCCCGGAAGGCTACAAGATCACCCGGATGGACCGCATCAACCAAACTGGAGGAGGCATCGCCATCGTCCACAGAAACACCATCCGCATCACGACCAACTCCGAAGACACCCTCACCGCCGCCGAGCACCTTCACTTCCATTTACACACCGACCCCAAGACCACCCTCAGAGGCACTCTCATCTACAGACCCCCGGGACCACGCACACAATTCAGCGAGGCCATCGCAGACTTCATCAGCCCGCACGCCCTCACCTCCTCAGACTACATCCTCCTAGGGGACCTCAACTTCCACCTGGAAAACAACAACGACAACAACACCACCACCCTGCTGGACAACCTCGCCAACCTCGGACTCAAGCAACTGGTGAACACCCCCACCCACTACGCCGGCCACACGCTTGACCTCGTCTTCTCATCCACCAAGCACATCTCCTTCAGCCACTCCACCGGACTACACTGGACAGATCACAGCTGCGTCCATTTCAACTTCAGGAGAACCACGACCCACCACCACCCACAACAGGCTCCACGAAGAAGCTGGAGCAAGATAACCGCCGACCAGCTCACCACCTCCCTTAGCCAGAACCCGCCCACCAACACGATGGACCCCAACGAAGCAGCCCGCAACCTCACACAGTGGCTCACCAACTGCGATAATGACCTTGCACTGCTGAAAAACCTGCCAGCAGACCCGGCAGCAAGAAAGCCTCATGATTCACCAACGACCTCAAAAACTCCAAGCAATCCTGCCGTACCCTCGAGAAAGCCTGGCGCCACAACCAGTCAACAGAAAACATGACAGCCCTCAAGAACGCCATCCGCAAACACCACCACCTGATCCAAACCACCAAAAGGACAACATTCAGAGAACGACTAGACAACAACACCCACAACAGCAAGGAACTCTTCAGCATCGTTAAAGAGCTCTCCAAACCCAGCGCCTGCAACAACGATATCGAACCCTCGCAAGACCTCTGCGACTCACTCGCCTTGTTCTTCCACCGCAAGATCGCCAACATAAACAACAGATTCGGCGCACAGACCACACACCCAACCACCAAACCAGCGCCCCCCACCACCACCCTTCGCACCTGGACCACGGTCAGCACCGAAGACACCACCCGCATGATGAACACCATCCACTCCGGCTCCCCAACCGACCCCTGTCCACACCACATCTTTAACAAAGCTGACTCCATCATCGCACCCCAACTCCGGGACATCATTAACAGATCCTTCGCATCCGCCACCTTCCCGGAGAGCTGGAAACATGCCGAGCTCAGCGTCCTCCTGAAGAAATCCACCGCGGACCCCACGGACCTCAAGAACTTCCGCCCCCATCTCGCTCCTCCTTTTTCCTGCCAAAGTCATTGAGAAGATCGTCAACGAACAACTCTCCGCCTTCCTCGAGACAAACGGATACCTCGACCCCTCGCAGTCCGGTTTCCGAGCAAACCACAGCACTGAGACCGCCCTCATCGCAGCCACTGACGGCATCAGGTCCCTGCTCGACAACGGGGAAACAGCTGCCCTCATCCTCCTGGACCTCTCAGCAGCCTTCGACACCGTATGCCACCACACACTTATACAGCGCCTCAGCAACACCGGAATCCAAGGGAAGGCTCTGGTGTGGATCATCTCGTTCCTCTCCGGAAGAACCCAGAGAGTCCCCCTCCCTCCCTTCCGATCCGCGGCCACCGAAGTCATCTGCGGTGTTCCTCAAGGATCCTCGCTCAGCCCCACCCTCTTCAACGTCTACATGAGCCCCTCACAGCCATCGCACACCAACACAACCTAAACATCATCTCCTACACTGACGACAGCCAGCTGATCCTCTTCCTCACCAACGACCCCGCCAGAGCCAACCTCCAGGATGGAATGAAAGACATTGCGGAATGGATGAAGCTCAGCCGTCTGAAACTGAACTCAGACATGACGGAAGTCCTCATCCTGGGACCATCCCCCTCTGCCTGGGACGACTCCTGGTGGCCCCCTGCACTGGGCACCGCCCCCAAGCCCACGGACCATGCACGCAACCTGGGCTTCATCCTGGACTTCTCCCTCACGATGACCAAACAAGTCAACGCCGTCTCGTCATCTTGTTTCAACACCCTGTGCATGCTCCGAAAGATCTTCTGGTGGATCCCCACCGAAACCAGGAAGACGGTAACCCAGGACCTCGTCACCAGCCGACTGGACTACGGGAACACCCTCCATGCTGGAACCACAGCCAAACGCGGTACAAAAGGGGGTGGTGATGGACAGAGCATCTGAATCAATCAAACACTCACACCCAGTCAAAAGATCTGGGTTTAATCCATTACCGTTCTTTAGCCCACTCTGCCACCCCAGTTCAGACATGGCTATATGCAAATCAGTCTGACCCTGTGCCTCATGGGAACAGTCCAGCCCGAACTGCCAAGCCATGTCTTCCCTGGACCGGAAACAAGCTTCCGAGGACCGGGTTCTGGCTTTCCAGACATCTTCAGCCCGGCTTGCTTGAATCCAGTGGCAAAGTGAGCAAGGGACTCACGTCTGAGCATACCCTGCCACACTTATGGCGGCCAAAAGCGGTACAAAAGGGGGTGGTGATGGACAGAGCATCTGAATCAATCAAACACTCACACCCAGTCAAAAGATCTAGGTTTAATCCATTACCGTTCTTTAGCCCACTCTGGCACCCCAGTTCAGACATGGCTATATGCAAATCAGTCTGACCATGTGCCTCATGGGAACAGTCCAGCCCGAACTGCCAAGCCATGTGTTCCCTGGACCGGAAACAAGCCACACAACAGAAAAGACTCCAGCGCATACAGAACGCTTCTGCACGACTCATCCTGGACTTCCCCCATCACAGCCACATCTCTGCCCATCTGAGAGACCTGCACTGGCTCCCCGTCAGCAAGAGGATCACGTTCAGACTCCTCACCCACGCACAAAAGGCTCTCCACGACATGTGCCCCAAATACCTCAACAGCCGCCTCACATTCTACACACCCACCCGCCAGCTCCGTTCCGACAGCCTCGCCCTCGCCACCGTCCCACGAATTCGCAGAGCCACCGCCGGAGGAAGATTATTCTCCTACCTGGCGACCAAGACGTGGAACTACCTCCTCACCCACCTACGGCTGATCCTGGAACAGCTCTCCTTCAGGAAACAACTCAAGACTGGGCTATTCGAGCAGTAGCGCCCCTCCCCCCCTCCCAGCGCCTTGAGACCCTAGCGGGTGAGTACCGTGCTCTACAAATATGTTGATTGATTGATTGAGTAATTCCCATTGATTCCTATGGGCCTCCAGGCCCATAGGAATGAATGAGAATTACAGAATCGGTAAATACCGTTTCAGTAAATACCGAATCGTACTGATTTGGTAATACTTACCGAATTGTTACCTACATAGCATTTACTGATTCTAAAATACCGAATCTGTAAAATTCGGTATTTTAGAATCGGTAAATGTAGTATATCTACATATTGCCCTTAATCCTTAATTTTTGCATTTTTGGCATCGCAGATGGAATCCTCTAAATGGAACATCTTAAATACCATAGAGACATTCTAGATTGATAATAGATAATCAGTCACTGCAGCAAAGTGTTTGCTCATACTGAAATCGTTTATCTAAGAAAAAGGTATAAATATAAATGCATTATTTTATTTGAAAAGTAGAAAATGCGCATTGTTCTTTTTTTACATTGTGATCACTGGCAAATATGTACTGAAGTATTTTCCCATAGATACAGAATGGGAAAAAAACTTTGATACATCAGGCCCTATAACCTTTAAGAATTAGAATAATTGTCACAGCTGGACTTTTGATTTTTTTTTTTTAACTTCTTAGCTCTCGCCTCTCTGAGGCATCTTTTAGAAACTGAATAGGCAATTGAAACACTTACCAGTGAAACAAAAAATGTATCGAAGATGTTCCCAAAATCCACATTAGATAGTTCGTCGAACCTGTACAGGAAACAAAAATATAACAAGATCTTAAAATGTAACTTAAGAAATAAAAGGTAGTAATGTTTCACTATTAACAACACATAAGTAAGGGAGAAACTATGAAACAACATTATATGGTTCACTGTTTATTGTGGTAGAGATATCGCGACAAATGACTCGTGCTCCATTATTGCATCTTTCATTGCACCTTACCTTAATTGAAACATTTCCTCACAATATCTGATTGGAGACTGCTCCGTCAGCTTGGTAGAACATGGTTAGCAACAGAAAAGGTTTTTTCTTATATAGAAAGTAAATTCTTGAACTCAGCATTTGTACCTCTTCTGCGAATGAAGAAGCACACCTGTCCTGCATGTGAGTTTTGTGATGGAAATCTTGCACTGTTGCTGCCCTTGTGACCTATGCTGCTTGTTAGTGAGGTTTGACAAACACTTTTCCATATACAAAATACTAAAGGGATTAGCAATTAAGGTTAGGGGGTACAGCACAAACAGAATTAAGGAAAAGTAGCTTAGTGTGCAAGAGGAGACCTTTGCAGGTGTAGGGCCCATCATGGTGTGGTACAAGAGGCAAGCAGCGCAGACTACAAGGTGAACTAGTACATGGAGCATAGGAATCAATGAAGAGTACAATGGGGAGCAGTGCTTGGCGCAAGGTCGAGTAGCATTGGGTGCAAGTGCAGAAGCAGGGCAAATTACCAAGAGAACAGTGCATGTTTCAATGGGAAGCAGCAGATTGTGAAAGTGGGATCACCATAGGGTACAATGCAAGAAAGAGCAGAGTGCAATGGGGTTCGGAAGTAAGAGTCAAAGCCATTGAGGAGGGTGGAGGATCAGTGTGGATACAAGCGATGCAAACCAAGAAAAAGTAGATACTTGAGGGCACATTTACAAAAAAGTCAATCAGCGCAGTAAGTCACCTTACTGCGCTGCGCTGCATGACTGAAAAAGGTCAGGAATGAGCAATATTTAAAAGAATACAGTGCATTCATGCCTTTCGTCCTGTGAAGGCACAGTTTTGGCTGCCTAGTGTCAAAACAGGCAACCTTGCACCATGGTGCAAGGGTACCTGTGTTGCCTGCAGGATTGTTTTGGGGCAGGAAATGACACCTTCCTGCACAAAAACAATCCCCTGACACATATTCCTCTTTCTACGTATGCTGCAGAATGCAGCAGACATTGAAAGAGGAAGTAACAAGGAGAAATAAAGATAATCTCATTACGCCTCCCCTGAGAAGGCGTATATTTTGGGCGCTTTCCCAGGTCTACCACTTTTGGTAAATTGGGGAATGTGTGGGAACACCAATGCAATGACCATGGATCATCTTCCCAGGGCAGAGTAATGCAACACAGCAATTTGCGCTGCTTTGCATTACTCCTGATTTATGGAGTCACTCAGGGCCTGGCAGGGTGGTCTTGCATGGCTTCATAAATCGTGTTTTAGGCTTGTGTCACTCTTGCACCATGCTGCATGATGCAAGAGTGGTGCAACTCTTCTCTACATATGCCTACTCCTTCCACGTGATGCGATTTATGCTCCGACCGGTTGTTCCCACATGTCCTAACAAAAGTTTACTCAGATTTAGCTGAAGATATTTTTCAGATATGTACGTTGCAAATTTTTCTATTAAGTGTTGTAATCCATTTGCTGTCCTGGACAGCATCACCGCATCATCTGTGTAGAGTAGTACTGGGGTTATACGTGTTCCAACTTTAGGGGTCTCTATGTTACGTTTTTGTAAGAAGGGGTCCACATTAATAATCTATAAGGAAAATAGGGGAGGCACCAATATGCATCCTTAGCGTATTCTCCTTGTGACCCTAAAATGCCTGCCACCATTGTGACTCAACCACGCCAGGAGGTGCTTTAAAAACCATGAGGGCTCCCGCAGCATGGGACGCCCGTTTTGCTGTTTGTAGCCTGTTGCTAACTGTTGGAGTCCAGGACCACGAGTCCCAGCCTCCCTAGCCGCTTGCGGGCCGCCATCGTCTCTCTACTATTCCAGGAGGTTTTTTAAAAACCACAGAGGGTCCTGCAGTGCAGGAGGTGAGCGGGCATGCCAGGGCCAAGGGAGGACTTGTCTGCGCCCATCAGAGCCCGGAGGAGGCCAGGCTGGACCCTCTCTGTTGACTTTCCAACTGGGGGCCCAATCAACTTGCAACATCAAAAAGGTTGCTGCATAGGGACCCAGAGGACTTTAATCCAAGTCTCAGCTGCCTATCACACAATCCATCCAGCCCCAGGTCCATTAAACCTCAGCGTAACAAGGTAAGCCCTATGGGGGCACCACATCAATTATACTAACTGGAATCTGTTATTCTTTACCTGTTACTTAATCTTTGAAGGAAAAGGACAGAAAAGGACTGAGTCTTAAGTCTACACCTACATATGCATACATTTGGAAGCTATGGGGAAGTGTATACCAACCGTAGTGACTCACACTGCTCTAGTCACCAAGACCATGGACTGCTTTTTACAGAGAGCGGTGGGGGTTCTTGATAAAGAAATTTAACTGGTGGCCCGCTGACTTTTTCAGTCCCCGGTGAATCATCCAAATCTATCAGTGGCTTACAGTGCTCCCTGGTGGGAGCTGAGTTGGTAGCTATTTCCACCCCCCGCCACCAAGATGCAGTCCGATAGGGACTAGTTAACCTTGGGGCCTATACCAGGAAGTGGGAAACTAGCCCAAAACCAAACCTCTCGAGTAGATGTGCAGGAGAGGCAGTCTCATGGTGGGGTCTCATGGTGGGGTCGGACCTGGGACTAAGCGCATGGATTCCACCCCAGGGGTTAGGGCAAAACGGCCCAAAGTGGATATTTCAATGTCCAGCACCCCAGGTATAGTCCCTGTCTCAAAAGACGATCTGGTAGCCATGCTTAAGGCATGTGTGAGTTCTGTTCTTGATCAATTGGACTCTAAATTGGAACCATTAAAGCAAAGGCTGTCCTTTATTTCAGAGGGAATTTTCAAATCTGTCTCAACTCATCAAGTCCTCCACTCTTATTTATTACCTGCACCAGCGACGTAGGTAATGTAGTTGCAGTCCTGGTACCTGTTACACCTGTTACTAGCGAGGCTTACAATGTACGATCTACGCACTTTGCGAGTATCATCCCTCTGTCTGGCCCCACTACCCGCAATAGTCAACATCTACCTCCTATAGGTGGACCGCAGGTGAGGGCATGTCCCCAGGTTTTACCTAGACCAGATGCCAAATGCCAGCTGCCGAAGGGAGCTGGCCACCTATACAAGGGCGGCAGATGGGGAAGCCTCAACTATTGCTTCTGGTGCTCAGGACACTACTGCCCGGGGTCCAAATCTTATCCATCTATCCCCAGAAGCAACTCAGTATGTTGTGGTTCTAGGAAATGTGCCAGTCCTAAAGCCGGGTGTTAATAAGGACTTCCATCAGTTTAAGAACAAGGTCCTTTATTGGCTTAAAAACAACACTCCCTTGGGCCTTAGAGTGAAGAGGCACATTATTATGGTACGGAGGGCGGCCTGGATAGGAGGGTCGAAAAAGAGTAGCAGTGGTGACTGCATAATTATTAACTTTAACCAACCACATCTGGCAGAAAGGATTCTCCAAGCAGCTAGCCACTGCAACAGCACAGGCCCAACCTCCTCCATTGGAGCATTGCCCCTAGGCTATTTTTATTCACTTCTACCTGGGGATGGCAGACTAGAAAACCACTGACTCAGACCTTATTTGAATGGCCTCAAGTATATTCATCAGTCTCTCTTTTCAACTCTTTTGCGCTACTGGGACAACTTGACACCTGCGATTGACTGGACAGGCTAGTTCTTATTAACTCCATGATGCCTCCTTTACATTTTGATCCCAAGGACCAGCCAGCTCAGTAGATTTTTAGCAGGTATCTACTTGATAACAACTTTTGTAATATCATTTCATGAAATATAGTTGGTTTGGCTAGTAAGTTTAAGGGCCCGCATTGTTGTGCTTTATTAAAAAATATGACATTATCTGCTTGCAGGACACCTGGACCATTGACAATATTTACTTTTTAGAGGGATTAAATCTGTTTAACATTCATGCAACCCCCTCAAGGGCTGGTTGACCGAAAGGGGGTCTACCAGTTTATGTTTCACTTAGGTTAAGAGGTGGTACAGTGGTATTGATCACGGATAACTTGTGTCTTTAAGCATTAACATTTTCTTCAGATAGATTACTGCTTTTGAACTTTTATAATGCCACATTCTCCCTCCCCGAGGTGTATAATGTCACACGATTATGTTCCTTTTTTTTTTTTTAAACCTTTATTGTACCGTTCAGTAAAGTTACAAGCACCGGCCTACAACCGCAGGGGCCAGCCGCTACAGAAGTATAAGATCCACTATATTCTCAAATGACACAGCTCTTCAGCCGACAACCCTGAGGTTTGGCAGCAGATCAGGATAAACATTGTATTGAACTCACCACACGTTACAGGATAAGACAAAGGTTTCGTTTTATATTTAACCCCCCCCCCCACTAACCTAAAAGTAAGGAAAAAGAGACAGACATATCTGGTGCCATACATTCAAGCAGTGTGATAAAGTGGGTAGGTACAAACATTAAGTAATCGCAGATCAGTTTAAAGGGAACGACCGAGACGCATTCGCTAGCAAGCACAAATCAGGAAGCAAAACAAAGCAATCTATATCCCAACGTAGTCACCCGCACTCAGACCCCGCCCACCCGTATACTTCAGGATGAAATAAGAAGTACGGATACCAGATGCTGGAATACATACGAAATCAGGATAATACCCCAACGTTATGAAAGGAGAGGAAAGGAGAGCGTGAGTGAAAGAAACCATAAAAATGAACAAAACTATAGACCCATCCCCCCACCCTGCACCCCTGCATGTGGCTTTCGCCTAACCCCAACTAGCAGCGTGCCTGTCGCCCCGACTAACTAAACTACAAAAAGTAAAAGAAGAATGGAGGAGGAGAATGTCATACAAACTCCCGGTCACCTTTCCCCCCGCCTGAAACGTACAACCCCTGTTCTAAGACCACAGACTACTCAAAAAAAATGTAGGCAGAGCCAGATAGGGGAGACGTTGAATACCGCCCAACCTCCCATAAGCATTACGTTAGCAAATCCCGTGTCTCCAAAGCCCAGAAATCAGACCCAGTCCAACAATCTCCCCCTTGACCCCTCCGTTCTTTCATGCGGGCTCTGTCCGATATCACCTTCACCGCCACAGAAGAGTCAAAGTTTATAGGAAGGTCAGTTAAGATTAATATGAGACCAGTCGAACACATCGAGTCTTTGCTAGCATCAGCCACCAACAAGATCCCCCTCACCGACATGCAGTCCAAATATCCTTTCCATCGTAGGTGTAAAAGAAACACGAGGGCGGGAAGGGAAGGTAATGAATTTCGGTGTTTGCTAGTCGTGGTCTCAAGGAATGAAGAACAAGGTAGCTCCACAATAATCGGCTGCGATGGTGAGTGTGGCGATACCCCCAAAGAAACAATTCCGCAAGTATTCTGCAGACGGGTCAATGGCATCAGACCTTGATCGCGCACGGGGTCTCCATCCTCCTTTACTACGGGCATCGTGAGAGAATCAGTTCTTTGAAAGTCCTGCGATAGAACAGGGCTCAGTCTCGGTCGCCCAGTTTCGATGTCACCAGCGATCATTTTATGGACCATGGTCTCCAGATGCAGTTGAAGTGCTTCGATGGCGGCCATTACGGTCTTCAAGGTCGGCTTGCAGTTCGTCCTATCCACCTCCACTCGCTCGGTTCCAAGCATGGACGAGTTCCTCAGAGAGCCGGGTCTCTCCGGGAGAAGAGGCGAGAGCGGAGTGGACGGCAACGGAGGGTGCATTATCAGTCAGCAGTACCCCAGCCGACCCGGGGAGTGGCGACCGGGTCGCCGGGGACGGGGACTTCCCCCCACAGCCACAGACGAAGACTATCACCACTCCTTCAGTATAAAACAGACCAGACGCTCGCCACCAAAAGCATGTCAGGATAACCTCAACTGCAAGAGACCGGACGCTGTCTAAGTCCCACGGCCGATGTTATTCAACTGCAACCCGGCTGGGCAAATACTCGAGGCCCCGGCTCATAAGCTGGATTAGGCCGAGATCTTGAACTCGACATAACTCCGTCATTCTGGGCGAAAAAATTCCCGGGACCGCATCGTCAGATTCAGCAACAGTTCATCCACATGGGGGTCGGGCGTAAAATCAGGATATCTGGCAGGATCATCTAGCAGCAGACGGAGGTCGGCGGAGCCGGGAGCCTATGCGGCCATCTTGGTTTTATTTATTTTATTTATTTATTTTCAAAGTTTTATATAGCGTGAACAAGATCTTTGCAGATATCAGAGCGCTTTACAGAAACAAGGGGTAAAGGAAACAAGGGAGTGATTAAACAAACTTTTGGGTACAAAATAGTAGTAGGTAGTAAGTGAATAGCAAAATAGGATAGCAATCAGATAAACAAAAAGTACAATTATACAATCAGATAAACAAATAATACAAAGTCGGTGCAATGTCTTCGATATATCCAAAAAAGAGTTCAAGTGAATTTAGCCATAAGGATGGCTTTTACTTCTTTCTTAAAAAATGCAGTGGAGGAGATAATCCTGGTTTCGTGAGGGAGTGCATTCCAGATCCTGGGTGCCATTCCAGAGAAGGAACGTTTATATGTTTTTTCCTTTCGGAATCTTCGCAGTTTCAGGAGGAGATTTTTTGTGCTTCTAGTGGATCTCGAGCCCCCTGATATAGTCAGCTTTTGAGTGAGGAGTTGGGTGACCTGTGGTGTACAGCCATGTGAGTCATACAAGCGATTTTCAGCTGTATCCTGGCTTCAAAAGTCAGCCAGTTCAGGGATTTTAAGTCAGGGGAAATATGCGAATGTTTTTTTGATCCGGTGATAAGTCTCGCTGCAGCGTTCAAGGAGGCTCTTTGGGGTGCGGTTGTTGATAGGGGGAGTCCGCAGAGAGCGACGATTCCGTAGTCTATGCGTGGGATGACTAGGGCTTGTACTGCAGTTTGGAAGTCCTTAGCTGGGAGGGAGGGTTTAAGTTTCCTCAAAGTGTTGATTTGGAAATTAGCTCCCTTAGTTGCTTTGCTGATATGCTGCTGCATGTTGAGATTGGCGTCAAGTGTGATGCCTAAGGATTTCGCGGAGTCCACGATAGTGGGTTGGACATTGAGTGCAGTTAGGTGCTTGAGCCAGGTTTGGGTGGTGGAGATTTTCGCAGGAGGTGAGATCAGAAGGAACTCAGTTTTCAGAGCATTTAGTTTAAGGTGATTATCGGCCAACCATGATTGGGTGTTTCTGAGCGTAGGGTTCAGAAGTTTGATGTCTTCCGGGGATTGTAGTTTGAGATAGAGTTGAGTGTCATCGGCGTACATGTGAAAATGTACATTAGATGCTTGTAACAAGGTGGTGAGTGGTTCCATGAATAGATTGAACAAAGTTGGGGATAGGGAAGATCCTTTTGGGACGCCTAATGTTACAGGCACAGATGGGGATAACACGTTGTTGATCTTGAACTTTCGAGACCGGTTATGTAGAAAGGAAGTGAACCACTTGAGAACAGTCTCAGAGAGACCCATTCTGGTGTTTAACAGCTCAAGTAGATTATCATGTTTGACGGTGTCAAATGCTGAGGAGAGATCAAGTAGGATGAGGAGGCAGGTGTCGTTATGATCTAGGATTTGGAGGGCGTCATCAATTATGTGTGTCATAGCCGTTTCCGTACTGTGTCTTTCTCGGAAGCCTGATTGATGAGGGTTGAGGAGGTCAAACTGATCGATGTGTTTTGTCAGTTGGAGTTGTACGCATTTTTCCAGCAGTTTGGCCAGGGTGGGGATATTGGTGATATGGTGGTAATTGTTTAGGTCAGCAGGGTCAGCTGTAGGTTTCTTGAGTATAGGCGTGACTTGTCCCACCTTGAGGGAGTCAGGGATGAGTCCTTGTTGAAGGGAACTGTTAATGATTTTAGTCCAAAGTAGGAGGAGCAGGGGGATAAAGTCTTTTACAGCATTAGCAGGTATGGGGTCTGTGAGGTGATTAGAGGGTTTCAAGATGCCGAGCAGTTTGTTAATTGTTTCTTCTGAGCAGGTGTCGAAGTACGACCATGCCGCGTTGTTTTTAGGTTGAGTGGAAGGTATGCTGTTGGGGCTGGAGTAGCGGCTTACATCATTGAGGAGATCGCTTCTTATGTTATCAGTCTTTAGCTCAAAGAAAGCAGAGAAGTCTTCACAGGATGGTATATCGCCTGTTGTGCTATTTGATTGTAGAGGTTGTTCCTTGGTTTGAGTTTTGACTAGTTCAAACAGTTTTCTTGGTCGTTTTTTTGCTTGATCGAGCTGGAGGCTGAAGAAATCTGATTTTGAGCGTTTGATTTTCCTAAAGTAGGCGTTTCTCTTTTTCTTAAGAGTTTTAAGGTGCAGTGCTGAGGGGTCTGATCTCCAGGTGCGCTCTGCCATTCGCATGGCACGCCTATCTTCGTTGAGTCTACCATCATACCATGAGTTAGAGTTCTTGGTGGAGACTCTCTTCAGTTTCAGGGGGGCGGCTTCATTGATTATTGAGGTCATAGAGTTGAGGTAGAGGTTGGTGAGAGATTGTACGTCCGAGGCGCCAGTAGGGGGAAGGAGGAGATTGCAGTTGTGGGAAGGTAAGGAGTGGGGTTGAGTTTCTTCAGGTCCCTTTTCCAAATCTTGGATTTGGTGGGTTGAGCCGGGTTAAGTTTAACTTTTTCGTTGATGAAGAATGTGATAATGTTGTGGTCTGACCAGTCACAGGGTTGGATTGCCCCAGTTGGGTGGAGTCCTCTTTGGCGATGATAAGGTCGAGGGTAGAGCCTTAGTCATGGGTCGGGCTGTTGCAGATTTGGGTGAGGGCAAGCACGTTGAGGAAAGTTTTAAGACTATTCACCACCACATCATTGTGATCGTTCCAGTGGAGATTGAAGTCACCCAGGTAGATTTGAGTGTTCTGCCGTCTGGAATTGGTTGAGATCTTGTCCATGAGTTGTTGGGTGAAGGTGAGGTTGTCCCCGGGTGGGTGGTAGATGACATGTGGAGAGCATTCAGGTTTGCCCTCGCTGGTGACATCGAGGCAGATGAGTTCACAGGAGGTGAGGGAGGGGGAAGTGACTTTAGTAACAGAGAGGTTGCTCCTAAAAATGCATGCGATTCCCCCGCCCATCTTGCCGATCCTGTCAGGTCTAATGATGTGGTAGTTGGGGGGGACTAGAATGTCCATTATAGGTGTAGAAGATTCAGTAAGCCAGGTTTCGGTCAGAATGGCTAGGTCAAGGACCATTGTTATGATGAGATCCACGATGTCGGAGGAGTGTCTAGGTTGTTGCGTAGCTCCTCCTCAATTATGTTCCTTTTTGATGAATTGTATGGCCTTGCCATGTAGGTCAGGTAACATAGTTTTGTTAGGGGATTTTAACATTCATGTGTGTGGGGACTTAAGGTGGTCATGTCTGGGGGCTAGCAAGGATTCCTCTTGCCCACGTGTAGCACGTGTGCATTTCGAAAATAGTAGACAGGGGGAGAAACTAAATGCCCTCTCTGTGATTTGGATTTGTAACCAACCATGGGAAAAATCTTCCCCTTTAAGAGGTATCTAATCCCCACCTACAAGGGGCTCAGACATGAACCCTCCATTATTGATTTTATTTTAATCTCCACTCCCCTCTATTACCTGATTTCTAACTTACAGCGACCAAAACCCCATGTGAAATAAAAAGAATTAGCCCATATTTGATTAAAAAAGATGGAGTACTGGAGGCAGGGTTTTGCAGGCCATTGACGGAAGGAGAAAGCTCAAATGGGGAAGATCTCTTCAGACTCCCTGTGAGTCGCTATTGTCAGAACACGGAGGCAGAGTCGGATGAGTCTATCATCCATGCCTTCAAATATATCGCCAGTTCTGTTGTTAAGCTACTATGGTTCCTCCCTATGGACCCCAGAAGGAAAGGGCACCTAGATGGTTTAATCAAGGGGTGGGTGGAATTTGCGTATTCGTGTTACGCAAATCTTCGCGAAACCTTAAAAAAGCTCCGCAAACTCGCAGAAATTCCACGAAAATGCGGAATTGCTTGTGCGCAATGTTTTTTTCCTGTTTGCAAGCTCTGTTTGCATTCTCGGGGGGAAATATCTTGCGAACACGCATTTTGAGAACGCAAACAAGCAACAAATTTCACGAAGTCGCGGAACGCAGAATTTTGGGCAATTTAGCGTTCTCCGCGGAATGCGAAATTACTCAAATTCCGCAAATTTACCGCCCAGGCCTAGTTTAATCCAGAATGCTTGCTTGCTGCTAGGTGGCTCAAATCAGCTCTGCATCCTACTCCAGAAACTCTGCTCTAGTTAAAACTTGAAGGAAGCAGTATAAACTAGTCCTCAGCAAGCACAGGAAGGCTATGAAGGAGGAAGCCTGGGGTAAACTCATGGAAGCAACAATTTATAAGTGCGGTGCTAAGTTTTGGAGCATCATTAACAGCACCTTTTTAGGAGTTGAGGCCGCCAACGTCCTTGATTCACACATTACAGACACCGACTGGGTTAGTCATTTCGAGGGCTTGTTTAAGGGAGCTTCAAGCCTGTCACCTTTACCCGATTATGATGGCACACCCACAACGCTAGCAGTAACGGAGGATGAAGTGAGGTGAGGTATCATTGGCATGACACGCAATAAGGCCCTGGGACACAATGGAATCTCTTCTGATCTTTACCAGTCGGATGTAACGCTTTGGGACCCAGTGCTTGCCTCTGTAAGCAGTCGCTAGGATTGGTATTCCTGATTCATGGACGACCTCTATCATGGTACCAGTCTTCAAAAAGGGGATAGGGAGAGTACCATTTGCTATAGACCCATCTCCCTGTTAGACTCTTTGACAAAAGTGGTCGGAGGATATTGTTGGGTAGGTTATCGACTTGGGCTACTGACAATAACGTCTTGTCGGAGGCCCAATTTGGATTTTTGCCCTGGTTGCTCTGCTATTGACCAGTGTTTGAACCTATTCCTAATGACAAATAAATATACAGTAGTCCGCTGTGGTACCATGTTTTTGGCCTTCATGGATTGTCATCTGCATTCGATTGCATGAACAGAGGCAAGTTATGGCGGATCCTTTCCTCCCCAGGGGTGGACAGGGAGATATTCTCCTTTCTACATGACCTCCATCTAGACTCCAAGGCGGTCATGCGTTACTCGGCTGACCTAAAGGTGTCAGGCTCATTCCCAGTTAGGGGTGGCATTAACCAGTGTTGTATTCAGGCCAGCTTCTTTCTAACCTTTATATTAACAATTTAGCGAGTGTAACCATCTCCCAGACAGGATTTAGTGTATTGGGGCTGGGTGGGTGAATCTCTGAGTGCCAGAAAGTCTGCACTGGGGGCACATTTGGTGTCCCTGTGAATAGTCCAACTCAATCCAGTTCTGGGATCCATTGGCTCCTGCTCTGGCATGAAACTGAACAAAGGACATGGGTATAGCCACCCCTCTGTCCTGTCCATCCCCTAGGAGGGTCCACAGAATCTTTCTAACGCCTTCTCATGGGTATAAAGTGGGTTACCTGACTACAGGACCTTAGATTTTACTGGACAAGATTCTGCTACAAAGAAACCAAGTACTTTGACTGCCTACACGAAGCTGGACGACTGAAGAATCTTCCAAGGAGTAAAGGAGTTACTCCCCTGAAAAAGCAGGCACCTAAATGCATCTACCTGGTTTGCTTCTCCCGAGCTCCTGAGGACTCTGAAGATTACAGCAACACAGGAGGTGGGTTCCTGAAGGTCCCTGAGGTCAATCTGCCCTCTCAGTGATTCAGAGACCAATATCCCTCATGGGGACCGTGCAACCCGAACCCCTGTGCATATATTTGCAGTTACATATGCTCAGTGATGATTCCTGAGCCTGTGCTTTGGACTCCGTGTATTCCCAGCCCCAGCAATATTTCCATCGAAGATTGCCGACCTCCACTCTCTGAGTGTCCTGTGAGCTGCTGCTATGCAGACTTGCTTGAGGTCTCCTCGCGTCCCTGGTCCGTTGGCCTGAGGGTCCTGGTGAGGGTCACCTTGTTAATTCTTGGGCTTACCTGATTGCTCCAGATGTGCCCTGACTCATCATTGCTTGGAGAGTCTCCTGGAACTTGCTGGTCCACACCGTAACCTGGTTCGTCTGAGTGTGTGGTTTGCAGTTGCCAAGGCTTGTTGGTGCTACAGCCGGACATCGACCCCTCAGCTCTCGGCATCCTTTGTGGAACAGCTCACCTCTAGATCCTGGTTGCCCTAGACATCTCCTGGTTCCCGTGGCTGTAGTGACAAGCAACCCTTCTTCTCACCTGAAGCACCCTACATCGGTGGGCAATTGACTACCGAGCCCCTGGTCACCTGAAGTGGCCCAGACTCTGTCCCCTCTGCTTTCAGGTTCTTCTCACCTTGAATCCAGGCTTGGATTCCACAGGACACTCCTCACCCTCTTGCTGGCAGTACTTCTTTGCAGCTCTCCATTGAAAATGACGAAGGTTTCCGACACCACTTGACACCTATACGCACGGCTCCTCTGCGAGAGGTAACACATGTACCTTGGTACTCACTGCTGGGTTGGCCATAGAACCTCCTATGTTCCAAAGGGTTTGCTTGAAGTCCTCGTAGAAGTGTCCTTAAACTTTAAGTTTACAACCACAACTTTCCCATAGAGTTGTACGGAGCACCCGTCTGTGTTTACTCCCTGCACCTGTCCCCTGTGGGCTCCCTGTGTCACTCCTCTGGGTGGTTCCTTGGAATCCCAGCAAATTTACATGCTCTAGGCACTGTGTCTAGTCCATGGAAGACATGGCTTGGCAGTTCGGGCTGGACTGTTCCCATGAGGCACAGGGTCAGACTGATTTGCATATAGCCATGTCCAAAATGGGGTGGCTGAGTGGGCTAAAGAATGGTGTTGGATTAAACCCAGATTAGTTGACTGGGGGTGAGTGTTTGATTTGCTCAAACGCTCCGTTCATCATCCCCTTTTGTATCACAGTGTCTAGTCAAGTCAGTGTTGGGATACCATTTTTTTAGTATATGGTTCGGTTTCACCCTGGATACCGCTGTGTATTGGTCTATATACGAATGTTCTATTGATTCATTATTGTGTGCTTTATGCCCTAGTCTCACATAAAGACTAGTAGAGAGTGTTATATTAATAAATACATATTTTTATATAAACACAGAGTGGTTCTCCTTTCATTTAGTCATTTAGGAGGTGATGATTTTGGAAAACAAGCTGCTTTACATTCCTTCAAGATTAAGCCTGAAGGCTGCTCTCCAAAGCTACCACTAGGATAGCTTTCAATAAGGTTATCTTTGACCTCATACATCATAACAGTCATATGGACTGGTACAAGGTGCCCACTTTAATTAGTGGATAGCATATACCAACCCACCGTCTCACATCCTTTGGTTAAAAATATGAGTTAAAGATTTGTTTAATAAGGAAAACCTTAAAGATCAACTCGGTCTGGAATATGTATCAAAGGTACCATGGCTTAAATATATATAGAGGAGTCGCATGAGCCTGGGAAGAGGACACCTTTTTTCCATCCCCAATGGAATGTGAAAAGAAGATCTAGCCCTCCTTAAGATGGCATTTAGCGCACGCCACACTTTGTTAAGGGAGGAGAGGGAGCTTGTGAAGCCTAGCATATGATGCTTTGTTATGTTGAAGACAACAGTGATGGCAGAGCCAAACTTACTGGGTTCCGCAAACTCCTACAATCGATTCCTCCTGACTAGGTTTCGACTGGATCTCTTTTATTTACTTCTCAATCATCCGAGGGGACTAAATAGAGGGCAATCTCTTTTGTTCTGTGGCTGCGATGGCTCATCTCCACAGGACATGGTTCATTTTATAATGTTCTGCCCATTTTATAATACACCCAGAAAATCCTTTTTAATCCCCATTTTGAAAGAGGCCAATTTTAGACAAGTTTGGCCCACTTTTATATTCCTTCAGATGTTGACGGGAAATAAAGTCTTTTAAGTGTTAAGATTTTTTAAATCTGCCATTAGGCTCAGGGTGAGTTGTGATTAACTCACTTGTCTTTTGTCACTATCTCCAGTTTCATGTACCCTATTGGCTAACAGCTTGCTGATTCATCTAATGGTCTTAATGCATCCCTTTTAGCAGGTGTCCTTGTCTGTCTTATGTGTTCGGGATACTAGCTGCAATACCAATACACAAAATTAATTGTCGAGCTGTTCATACCTGGTCTGCTTTTGTGATTGTATATATTGTATTATATTACACTTTTATCTTGCATTTTTTATTGTGCTTTTATAGTTTTATCAACATGAAACAGAATAAAGATATTTGATTTGATTGTGTTAATCTCTGCATCAGTCTGTCAGTTGTGTCTAAATGGCTCTATGGGTGAGTGAGTGGGTACATAAGTGGCTGTATTGGTGAGTACTTTGTTGACTGAGTACCTGTATGGTTGTCTGAGTGTCTGTGTGGGTGGGTGAGTGGGTATGTGACTGCCTATATGGATGAGTGAGCGGGTGAGTCAGTAGCTGAATGGGATAGTGAGTGGATGTGTGAATAAGTGAATGTGTCAGTGGTACATGAGTGAGTAACTGAGTATATGGAAGGCAGTATAGGTGAGTGATGGGGTATATGAGTGACTGTATGGTTGAGTGAGTGAATATGAGAGGGGGTCTATGGGTGAGTGTGTCAGTGACTGTGTATGTAAGTGAGTATGTGTTAGTATCTGTATGTGAATGTGTGTGTGTATATCTGTATGGGTGAGTATGTGACTGTATGATTGACTGTATGGGTGAGTGACTATGTGTGTGAGTAGCTCTATGGGTGACTGACTCAGTGTGTGAGTGGCTGTATGGGTATTTGCGTGGATATGTCAGTGGCTGTATTAATGACTGAGTGGGTGTATGAGTTGCTGAATCAGTGAGTGGGGGTGTAAGTACTGGTATAGGACTGTGAATGGGTTTGTGAATGGTTGTGTGGGAGCTGGAGTGGGAGCATGAAGGGTTCTATGGGGGTGTGAGTGGATACGTCACAGATTCTGTGGATGATGTCATCAGTGACATCAATAGAGATATCATCAGTGATGTCGTCAGTGATGTCACTAACCATGTCATGAGTGATGTGATATGTGAGGTCCTAAGCAGTGCATTGCGGGAGGGAGTTATAGTTAGCTCAGCTAACTATAGCTGCTAAATTTGACTGGTTTTGTACAAGTGAAACCTGAGCCTAATAATAACGTCCCTGTACCCTTTGGTTTTTCAAAGCATTTCTAGGATTTTATAAATGCTAATTCCTAACTATAACATCGCTGTAACCTATGTTTTTTTCTTTGAATTTCTCTGTTTTTTAAAAATTAGTCACATTTGCAAAGTGGTGGAGACAGTGGGCTCGGCTTCCATCCTCTCAGCAGTAATCCCGCTGTGTGTAACTTAATGGTGGGAATAGGATGGGTAGTTGGCTCCCAAGGACCAACAGCCAAGGGGATATCATCCCCCCACCGGCAGTACACCTGGAGGTGCCTTTGCAAAGTGATAGCGAAAAGGGGCATGGCCTTCAAAGACCTCTCGACAATCCTGCTGTGTTACCTGAGGTAACAGGAAGTCTTGTTGGCCCCCAAGGATGCTCTGGAGACAAGGGGACTTTATTTCCCAACTAGCAGTGCTCCAGGAGTCATGTATGCAGGCAGAGCAGTGGAGAATGGGGGTGGGGTCTCTTGGGACTTGTTGGTCCCACATGTTCTTTTTTAAAATCTGTTATGGGAGGGGGCACCAAATTTGGCAGAAAGCTAGATGTAGGTCCAGAAAGTGTGCATTTGTGATTTTGTATAGATCTGTTGAGTAGTTTCAGAAATATTTAAGTTTAACAAATATAGATATCTGGGAGCTCAAAATCCTACTGAGACCCCACTGAAATTTTGTTGACTGCCAACACTTCAACAAGGAAATGTTGGCAGCCATTTTGGGAATAGGTTGAACTAAGTCCCACAAATAATGTAAAAAGAAAAAAAAGAAAAGGGGGCAGGGTAGAAACACTGTGATCCGCAAGGCCTCTTTGGGGAGGGGGGCCACCCAGGGCTAAAAGATTTCATTTTTTTCATTTTCAGCAGGATCCCCAGCTCCGGCTCAAAATGTAAAACAAAAACCAAGCACGGGCTCACCCTGATTCATTTATTATGAGCCCCCTTGTGAGGGTATTGTTTTAAAAGGGAGGGGGCCTTATTATGTGCCTTATTATGCCCCAGGGACCACCGCCTTGCTGGGGTTTTTTTCATTTTAAATGAGGGGCCTCTCTGACCCCCGCAGCTCAGTGACCACCACCACCCAGGGTTAATTAGAAGATGAGAGGGAGGCTGTGCAGCCCCCCCCCCCAGGAGTCCGAGATTGCCCTAAAAACCGCCAGCCCCTTGGCCCACTCCTGCAATGTCCCGATGTGCACACCCATGGGACTTTGCTGTTGGCTATGGCTTGGCAGGGGCACTCCTCCCATCAAGTCATAGCAAATGCTGCTCCGCTTCTAGGAAGCGAGAGCTGAACATGCTCTTGCTGTCAAAAAGCAGAGCAGAATTACTTTTACACACGGGGAGCTGCATGTTAGCAGCTCCCTATGTGTAAAATCAATGTCGGTTCCCACAGGAGGAGGGGAACCAGCAGGCATGGCGGGGGCCTTGAGTCTCCCTCTGCAGTCCTCAGCCTTTAAAAAGTATGTGCCCAGGACTCCCACACTGCAGGCCTAGACCCAGGGGGATGGGGTCCCTGGGGCCCAAATCGACCCAGGAGGGGCGCCGCAAGGCACCCTCCCGTTTGAAAATTATTAAATAGAAATAAAAAGGGGCAGGCACTGGTGGATGGGGTCCCGGGTGACAAAAGCTGCCCAGGAGGGGGCTACTCATCCCCCTACTTTAAATAAAATATAATAAAAACAAGGGTTGGGCCCTGTGGGATTGTGTCCTGAGGGCCAAAATCAGCCTTGGGAGGGAGGTTGCATGGCTATCCCCCTCCCACATTGAAAACACCTTGCCTTGGCCTGGGGCATGGGGTCCCCAGGGTCAAATATGGCCCAGGGCAGGGGGGACACACAGCCCCCTCCATTAAAAAATGAAATAAAATCCTGGCAAGTCGCCAGAGGCCAAGCCCCGTCCCCACCTCTCTGCAAAGATGCCTCCTGGCTCACTGCCAGCTCGGGGATGAAGTCCCCTCATTTCCAGAGGGTTCTTGGGGACCAGCAAGCCCTCCTGGTACCTCCAGTAAGTCCCACACAGCGGGATTGCTAAGACGTCTTTGGAGGCCATGGCCTCTTTCTCCACCACTCTGCAAACACACCTCCTTGTGCACTACAGGTTAGGAGACAATGTCCAATCACCTCCTGAATGCCTCAGAACTAAAGTGGAACTCTTCCCCCAACCAGTAGTGAACTGGAGGTGCTTTTGCAGAGTGGTGGAGAAAGGGGGCAGAGTCTCCAACAACCTCTTATCAGTCCAGCTGTGTGGGTCTTACTGGAGGTAACAGGAGGGTAATTGGCCCCCAAGGACCCTAAGGTGTAAAGTGGACTTCATCACCCAAACAGTAGTGGACCAGGAGGTGCATTTACAGTATGGCATAAAAAGGGTGTATGGCTTCTTCAGACTTCTCAGCAATCCTGCTGTGTGGGACTTACTGGAGGTAACAGCAGGAGTAGTTGGCCTTCAAGGACCCTGTGGAGCTAGTGGCTATATGGGTTAGGGATTGCGTGTGTGTGAGAGACTCACCTACTCACTCATCCATGCAGGCAGCCACAAACCCCCTAATCCACCCACATAGACACTCAGACACTCATACAGGTACTAATACAACTAATCAATCACCCATACAGCCACTCACATGCCCACTCACACACCCATACATCCACTTAGACACCAACTGACAGACTGATACAAACATTAACACAACCAGTCACTCACCTGTACATTCACTGAGACACCTAATCATTCACTTATACAGTCAGGCACGCACACATTGAATCATACATACAGGCACTCATACACCCACTGATTGATCAATACACCTTAGTTTATATATTTAACACTCATGCACTTTAAAAAACAACTCATGGTCACTGGATGATGTCATCAGTGATGTCATTTGAGATGTCATCAGTGATGTCATCAGTGATGTAATTGACCATGTCATAAGTAATGTAACATGGAAGGTCAAAGCAGGGCATTGGAGTGGCATGAGTTATAATTAGCTCAGCTAATTATAACTGCTGAATTTCACAGGTTTTGTACGAGTCAAACCTGAGCCTAACTATTACGTCCCTGTAACCTCTGGGGTACAGTGCAAAAAAAGAACTGCATGAGCACTAGTCTATCTCTTTGGGTTATTTATATTGCCCCACAACCAGAACTCTGGAAGAAATTATGATTTTCTTAGCATTTGGATAAATTGTGATTATTTGATACTGTGTGGATATTTGAGCAATTCAACGTATATCTGTTTTAAACTTTCAAGTGGAGCCCACAAGGTACCCAATTCCACAAACAACAAAAGCAAACTTAGTGACCATGCTTGACAATAATATCCATATTAGTTATAGAATAAATGCTACCAGTGAAAGGACACTGATCATTAGAGATGGAAGATTTGGACATTTATTTGCAATATTTGTATTCCAATAGTTGTAGCAATACAATACAAAGATAATCAATGAACGTAAAATAGGTGTGAGATCCAATAATTTCTGAAAAAAAACTCTTCCACTAATAGTCAGTATCATACCCATGCAAAAGCAAATAGGTTTATCCACTAAAAATCCCTTTTCAATGTCATTGATCTAGCGAACTCATTATTTAACACCCCATCAAGGTCTAACAGACCAAATAACCAAGCCATTGTTAAATAGACTTTTGCACTTGCAGAACATCTCCTTCTTTAATACGTACTTCAGCTTGGTGAGCAAAATGGCAAGTGAAATGTGGGTTTCTCCAAAGTGGAAGGAAGTCAAAATCTCGATAGAATAGAGTTTCCTGACCCATTAATCATACATCATTTGTATTGTGGTGAATTTAAGATGTTGTTGGGCCTCTAAATGACATAATCTAGATGCAGAAAAGTGCTTAATTTGAGCCGGTGCTTTCCAGTGCTCAGCACTGGCACCTAACCCTAATCACCGATGCCTAAAGCACCAGTTAAGGACACAGCATCACAGGATGTTGAGCTACGCTGAGACTCAAACCCAGTTCCCCAGCTCGGAAATAAGCAGCTTTAGCTAATAGGACAAGTCCTCTCCAGAATAATAAGTGCCGGGGCTCTAATCAGGAGGCAGTTTGTACCTGCTCATTTCTCCCGTTAGTGCTGCCTCCTAAGGAGAGCCCCAGCACTTTTTATTTTACAAATTAACCACTGATACAAAACCAAATAATCCATATTGCCTCACCATTTTGGCTTAGACCATGTTTGAAAAATGTTCACTAAGGGTTGGAATAATCAGACATGTCGGAGTTAGTGAGATTGCATGCAAAAAAATGATGTTGAAAATAAGGGAATGCCCATCCCTATCCTCCAGTCGGGTGCACAACTTAATTCTAGACTTCTCGTGAGTTGTGCTTGCATTTATAGATCTGTTCAGTGGTTCATTCAATTTAAGGAATAAGAATCATGGAGAAGACCTTATTCACAAAGCAGGAAATTTACAGAAAAAGTGGAAAGTAGACAGACGCTTATTAATTGTAATCATATTTATATACAAAGTAACAACAAAGTAATATTTCCTCATTGCTGGAAAATCGGTTACACGTTTTAAATATTTGTATTCACTTGTGTGTAGCAGGAATATCAAGATAAGGAGTGTTGCAGGATTCTACACGTGAACGTGCTTTGAATATCAAAATCAGTAACAATAAACAATTCCCATGACATTCCCACATCCCTCTACCACCACCCCAGTACTTGTTAACAAAATACAGAGGGGCATATTACCAACGTTAAGCGATATTTATCGCTAACGATGCTTAGCAACGAATTTTTTAACGCCAAGCATCGTCAGAAATTATCGCAGATAAACCTTGCTATTATCAAGGTTTATCGCAAATGCGATAAAAAACGGCCGCAATGCATGAATATCGCTGAAAAGTCAGCGATATTCATGCATTACCGAGCTAATGCTCTTAGCCATGTTATCCACCTCCCATTGGATAACATGGCTAAGAACTGCTCAGGGCAGGTGTTAGTTTTTGGAGATATTCGCGCTTAGCGCGAAAATCTCCAAAAGTTGGTAATAGGAGATAGCGATGTTAGCGACTGTTTCCAGTCGCTAACATCTTGGCACGCCCACTTTGCATGTCATTAGTGATAAATATCACTGACATGCAAAGTGGGGCCCAAGATGGTTGCTATCTCCTACTAGCTGTCGCTAACTGGTGTTAGCGACAGCTAGGTAATAGGGAGATAATTTTATCTCCGCTTTCTTGGCTTTTAAAGCCAAAAAAGCGGAGATAAACCCCCTTGATAATATGCCCCAGAGTGTGTTAGCAGCAGAGGAAATTCAGCATTAGGGGCCAGATGTAGGTAATTCTAATTTACCGATTCTTAAATACCGAATTTTACCGATTCGGTATTTATAAATCGTAAATTAGAGGGTAGGAGATGTAGGTAAATTTTAATTTCCATTTACCGAATCGGTAACATTCGGTATTTACCAATTCGGTAAATACCGAATCGGTATTGCCCATTGATTCCTATGGGCCTTGAAGCCCATAGGAATCAATGGGCAATACCGATTTGGTACCGAGTCCTGCAAGGGTGAAAGGGGTGTCACTTTGACATCCTCTAGCACCCCGAATACAGGCAGGTGTAACATGTGGCACACATGCATGCCCTAAGGGCATGTCTGTGTGCCACATGGCACAGATGTGCATGCACACCTGAATTCGGTATTTTACCTCCTAATTGGATTGGGTGGTAAAATACCGACTCTTAAGGGCCTGTGGCACTCTTTGAAGTGCCACCTACATCTCATTTACAGAATCGGTAAATTTACCGGTTCTGTATTTTACTGATTCTGTATATTTACCGAATCGGTAAATTTACCGATTCTGTAAATGAGATGTCCCCTACATGTCAAATCCTAAATACCGGTCGGTAACGGCCGAAATCGGCCGTTACCGACCGGTATTTTGGCTCCTACATCTGGCCCTAGGTGTTTAAATGTCTCTCATTGCCAGGTTGGGTGGGGTTCCCTTAACCTGAGAATGTGCAGATTTTTACGGCAAGTGCGCTCCCAAAATTCTGTGGATAGGAGTGTGTGGAATGGGCACCATATCTCCCCAAATGAACCCCTATATATATATATAATTTTCTGAAAAACCACCTCTGATAGGTAGGGATGTGTCCGGAACCCCAATGGACAAGGATGTTCTGGAGTGCTGCCCCCAGTGCTAATCCCATTTGCCTCCCCTACGGGATTTGAGCTGGAAAGTTTGGGGGTTGGGCAACACAAAAATTGTGTTGGAGGGGAATCTGAGTATTTGTGTGTGGAAATGTAGGTCTATGTCATCTAGCAGTTTAGTCCAATATTCTGTTAATCGGGGCAGTCCCACAGCAGAAAGAGCAAGGTGCCTGGGGAGCCGCAGCCTCTCCAGCATTCTGGGTTTTGCTCCGGGTTGCCCCTGTAGAGGCGTACTGGTGTCAGGTACCAGTAAGTGGCTACGTTGCTGGTGGTTTCTATACTTGGCATGTTACAGGCTGTGTGGCTCTCTCTGTAATAAATCTCTCCCCATTCCTTTTGGTTTAATGTTCTCCCCAGTTCTCTCTCCCACCTTCTCTGGCTGGGGATGCTCAGCGATTCGGTAGGCAGGTGTAGAAAGGCATACAACTCGTAAATAAACCTTTAATCAGTAGTGTTTCTTACCAACCCATTTTAGTAAGGTGTAAGCTGCCTGGCCACCACAAGGAGATTAGAAGAGTGTAAGAGCCGCATTTTAGTTGTAAATAATGCATTCTTTTGGTCTCAGGCAAGTTATATTGTTGTCGCAATTGGGGAAATTTTGTATCCCTTCTACATCAAAGAAGTGGCCATCAGAGTGGCATTGTGTCTGTCACCAGACTTGGAATGCCCCTTGCTGCAACCCCGAGGAAAAGTCAGTATTGACGAACAAGGGTGTCAGAGGGGAGGAGAATGAGGTGAGGCACCATCGGGTCACTACCAGGTCCCATACCTCCATGATCGTTTTAGTAATGGGGGATGCTTGCAAGCTCTTTGGCCTGTGAGTTTTCTTGAGAAAGGGTACCATCCACAAAGGAAGCCCTGCTATCGCCCCATCGTGGAACAGCCTATATTTCATTGGTCTCTGTTCCACTCCAGGAGCTAGCGCAGCTGCCCATCTTGAAAATAGGACTGAAGATTGGGCACCCCCAGCCTCCGGAGGTAGGTAGCTCAAATCCCTGCACATTCGAGGCTTAGCACTCAACCACATGAATTTATTCAGTTCTTCCTGCAGAGCAGGGATCATCCCTTTGGGGCGTTGTGTCTGGTATCATCTGGAAGAGGCACATAACTCTCAGCAAAACAGTCATTTTAAGAGCAGTAACTCATTCAAGCTAAGAGAGGCGGTGGCCTTTCCAGATATTTAAGACCTCCCTGATCTGGTGAAGTAAGGTTTTATACTTTAAGGTAGCAGTCTGGTGAATTGTGAGGGACGGTAATATCCCCAGATACAAGTTTGATGTATGGGCCCACTGTATAGGGCAGTGGTACCCAAACTTTTGACTCCTGAGGACCCCCACTGAATCACTACTGGAAGCCGGGGACCCCCAAGCAATTTGTAAAATTAAAATTTCTTTTTAAAAACACATTTCGAAGCAGAGGCAATTTCAAGAGGGAGACAGTCTGAATTGGGGTTATTGGCATGGACATGTATGCATACAGCAGTGTATTATTTTGTGGTACAAGTCTCCTGCTCTCAGCCATAGCAGTACCTCTACATTGTCATTCCAGAGCCTTGGAGTGGTGACCCTTGATTAAAGCAACAGATTGAATGATTGTGAATTATTAGCATTTTTACCTATTCACAGTTTAAGAAGGTCTAAAATATTATACAATTATGAAGCATTTTATATTAAAGACATGCCCCAAGGAGCGACGAATATTGTGAAAATTCTAACAAGGCACAAAGCAATGAGTCCAGCGTACAGAGCAAATTCAAGGTCTATATTAGGAGTTCATCATGGAAGTGCAAGAGATGGCAGGAAGGTATCTGCACAGGAGGTATATTGCTTCAGCGAGTTCATGGAACAATGCTATGCCAATCACCATAAACCCCTGTTAGACATAATCTTTAGTCACAGACAGCAGACAACATTTTACCACCAAGTGGTGAGCAGTGCAGTTAAGGCATATTTCAGAGAGGCTTCGCGTTGCACCTGACATGACCCTCTCCTGTTAGGATGCCCACTGCCCCGTCCCTTGCCAACAACAAACTGCAAAGGTTACACAGAATAAGAGCTTGATATGTCTGAATAATTCACCCAAGGGCTTGTGTAAAGTGAACAATCAGACAGCAGCACGAAAATCCTACTGCTGATCCTGGCTGCATCTATTTTTACCTGCCTGCCAAGTTTCGGTAACCTATTCACATGTGCCTATCAACGCTTTATTGCTCTTATTATATTGCCTGTATTTTCATTGTTGTGACTGTGACTGCTGTTGTGTGTCTTCCCCCGCTGCCTGTACGTGGTCCGTGCCCCTTTTTCTTCCCTCTATAACACTCGCTGTCCCCGTGCTCTCTCTTCCCGGTCTTTCCTTCTGTACCCCTCGCTGCCCTGTGTCTCTGCCCGGTTTTCCTTTCTGTTCCCCTCGTTGCCCCGTGCCTCTCTGCACATTCTGCCTTCTGTTCTTAGCTGCCCTTATATTTCTGTATTCTGTATTTTGCCTCTGTGCCACTCGTTTTTGTACCTTTCTGCCCTCTGTTCTACCCTCTGTTCCACTCGTTTTTTGTGCCTTTCTGCCCTCTGTTCCACTCGCTTTTCCCTCTTTTTTTGTGCTTTTCTACCCTCTGTTCCACTAATTTTTCCCTCGTTTTTTGTGCCTTTCTACCCTCTGTTCCACTCGCTTTTCCCTCGTTTTTTGTGCCTTTCTGCCCTCAGTGCCACTCGTTTTTCCCTCGTTTTTTGGGCCTTTCTGCCCTCTGTTCCACTCGTTTTTCCCTTGTTTTTTGTGCCCTTCTGCCCTCTGTTCCACCCATTTTTTGTGCCTTTCTGCCCTCTCTTCCACTCGTTTTTTGTGCCTTTCTACCCTCTGTTCCACTCGTTTTCCCCTCGTTTTTGTACCCTTGTGCCCTCTGTTCGACTCATTTTTTTGTGCCTTTCTACCCTCTGTTCCACTCGTTTTTCCCTCGTTTTTTGTGCCCTTCTGTCCTCTGTTCCACTCGTTTTTTGTGCCTTTCTGCCCCCTGTTCCACTAGTTTTTGTGCCCTTCTGCCCTCTGTTCCACTCGTTTTTCCCTCGTTTTTTGTGCCTTTATGTCCTCTGCTCCACTCTTTTTTTGTGACTTTCTGCCCTCTGTTCCACTTGTTTTTTCCCTCATTTTTTTGCCCTTCTGTCCTCTGTTCCACTCGGTTTTTGTGCCTTACTGACCTCTGTTCCACTCGTTTTTGTGCCCTTCTGCCCTCTGTTCCACCTGTTTTTTTGTGCCCTTCTGCCTTCTGTACCACTCGTTTTTTTCTTGTTTTTGTGCCCCTTTTGTCTTCTGTTCCACTCGTTTCCCCAGCCGCTGTGCCCCCTGTGGCCCGCCTCCCTGACTGCCCACTGCCCATTCGCTGCCCCCGCCTCCCGATTGTATTGTTATGGTCCCGCCGCCCCTGTGCCAACATTCACAGCTCTAGTGTGCTGTGAGTACACAAGGGCGTTTCATTTTTTACTACGACGACAGGCACTCAAGTCCTGCGGACCCCCTGGGAATGTCTCACGGACCCCTGTGGGTCTGCGGTCCACAGTTTGGGAAACGCTGATATAGGGAATTGAGCCTTAAGTGGGCCAAGGGGATACAGAATATCGAGGCCCTGTATTTTGTTGAGGTTGACTCATAATCCTGATGCAGATCTGAATGTGGACAATTCATCTAAAAAGGCCAGGAGGGCAGCGCTGGGGTTAACCAGGGAAACTAATATGTCATCGGAGTATAGACTAATAGTGTGCTGTCCCCTCTAAAGGCAATTCCAGTAATGTCATAGTTGTCTCTGATCCGCTGAGCCATGGACTCCATGTAAAGGGCACACAGCAGAGATGATAAGGGACACCCCTGCCTGGTGCCTCTGTTGATGAGGAAGGGTGATGATGTTAAGCCACTAACCCTTACCATTGCTGTTGGTGAGCTATACCAGCTTGCAACCGAAGCTCGAAAACGATCACCAAATCCAAAACAGGATAGAGTTTTTTCCAGGTACAGCCAGTGCACATGATCAAACAGTTTCTCAGTGTCGATTGTAAGCAGAAGAGTATTTATCTATTAAGTGTAGCATACACTTTTATTATATCTACATTGCGTTTGCTGAATCAAACCACCCTGGTCTGTGACAATAATTACTCGGTATCTGGGAACCTAACCTTGCTGCGAGTATGCCTATAAAGAGCTCAATATCCACATTTAGAGATATTGGTCAGTATGAGCTGCAGTGCTGTTTGCCCTTTCCATGTTTCAAAATTACCACAATAGCAGCTGTTAGCATGGAAGAGGGAATGGATCTTGTGCCTGAGAATGAATTGAACAACCTAGTGAGGATAGGGGCTAAAATCTGCCAGAAGGGTTTGTAAAACATTGTCGAAAATCCATCGGGTCCCAGGTATCTCAAGGGCTTCTTTGGGTTTTTTTTTTTACACATTTTATTATTGAAGTTTTTGTATCAAGTTACAACTGGTAAAGAAAATGCATATATTAACATCCAAACAATTCAAAATCAGTTTACATAGTACAGTTTCCAAAATTACTCAAAGAACGATTTCCAAGTTTTATCAAATTTCCTTATCCCCCCAATTCGTTTTGCATAACGAAATTCGCTTGATCTAACATTTCTCATTTTCTGAAGCCAGATATTAAACAAAGGAGCTTGAGTTGATTTCCAATTCTGTAGAACCAAGGACCTCGCAACTGCCATCACAATAAATAATAATTTAACCAACTGTCCAATCAAAGCGAGATCACTATCATATCCATAAAGTATTAATTTAACATTATAATCAATCTGAATCCCACAAAACTTTTGTAAGTATTCGAATATCTCAGTCCAGAAAGGAACGATTTTAGTACAGTGAACTGTAATGTGGGACCAATTAGCGGGGCTATATTGCTTACATCTAAAACAGACAGCACTAACGTTCGTATACATTTTTGAGATGACAGCAGGAGTTCGATAAAGAAGCCATTTAGTAAAAAAAAACATTCTCCTCCAATTAGATCCACGAAGAACACTAAAGTTCAATTTATTTATACACTTCCAAGTATTCATAGTGAGGGCAAGATTTTCTTGTTCTTGCCATTTTTTAATGGCTCTTGCACTAAGGTCTAAATCAGTGTATTGAGATAAATAATGTTTCCATGCTCCTGGTTTCTTAATCTGAAAAATCAGAAATAGATCTTCCCACAGCTGACAAGGAGAATCAATTATTCTTGCTTCCACTTGTCCCAGAACTTTAAAAATTGAAACATATGAGTTAAATAACATAAAGTTCCCTGGGATTAATTGTTGCATTTCTCTTGGTAACAACCAAGTCCCTTTTCTTATAAAGTCAGATAAGGTACTAAACCCAGCTCGCTCCCATTGACAAACAATATCAGAACCAATATTAATTCTCATAAAAATGAGAGCATTCCTTAGAGGAGTTCTAGAATTGAACTGCAGAAGAGAATATTTTTTCAGGAGAGTGTCCCAACGTTTAAAGAACCAATACATTATTTTATTACGAGTAAGTTTTGGAGATTTAGGGATGTGCAAAGGAACAGGGGTTTGAGCCTCTTGACTAATCTTGTCCAAAAAAAAATTAATAAAAAAATGTGGATTCTGTCTTTCTAATTTAAATCGTTCTAAATACTGAGCAAAATATGCACTATAATAATCTCTGAGATTAGGGAGTGATAGGCCTCCCAGTTTAGTATCTACGTAAAGTATCTTTATTGCTATCCTGGGGCGTTTTTTAGCCCATATGAAATTTGAAAATAGGGATTCCACTTTGGAAAAAAGACTACTGGGTAGTAAGCATGGGACAGCTGAAAATAAAAAATTGAAAAGTGGTAAAACAGACATCTTTATCAGTGCCACCCATCCCATAATAGAGAGTGGTAGTGAGCCCCATCTAGTAAATAAAGATTGGATTTTTCGTACTAGTGGGTCAAAATTCAATGTAAATAACTCAGAAACCAAGGTGGAAAACATAACCCCTAAATATCGTTTTGGTCTTGGATTGATACAACCAGCTAAATCCGCGTGTAAAACCACCTCCCCTCCACCACATGCTAAAATTTCAGGGTTTTTTTTGTTGATTCGGTATACTCCTAGAGCCTCAAATTCTTCAAAGAGCTGCAAGACAGCGGTTTGAGATTGGATATCCGTCTTAGTTATCAACATGATATCGTCGGCATAGAGTTTAATTTTGGCCATAGATGTAATAGGTGGAGGGATATTTACAGATTCACGAATAGCAATGTCTAACGGTTCAATAAAAAAAGCAAAGAGGATAGGGGATAAGGGGCAACCATGTCTGGTGCCCCGTTCCACCGAAACTGTGCCCACCATAACAGAATTTATACTTATATTTGCTCTGGCACCCGTGTATAAATTTTGGATTAAACTAATAATTTGTGAAGGGATACCAAAGTGTTTTAAAATAACAAATAAAGTTGACCAAACTACTAAATCAAAAGCCTTCTCCGCATCTAATAATAAAATTAAGGCCGGGACTTTTTTAACTTGAAAATAATCTAACGCTTCTGTAAGAAAATGGGTATTAGTTGCTAATTGCCGGCCTGCCACAAAACCGTTCTGATCTGGGTGGATAGGATCTGTTGCAATTGAATTAAAACGTATTGCTAGTAATTTCATAAGGATCTTATAGTCGGTATTGAGTAGTGTAATAGGTCGGTACGAGTTAGGGTCTTTTGAATCTTTACCTTTCTTAGGAAAACTAACAACGGTCCCCTCCCCAAAAGAATCCGGAATTTGACCACCCATTCACATATGGTTGAATAATTGCAATAATAAATCAGAGAGCGGAGAGAAAAAACTCTTAAAAAATTCAGCCGGAAAGCCATCCGGGCCACATGCTTTACCAATTGGTAAGTTTTTAACCGCTAATTCTATTTCTGGTTTGGTAAATAGCTGTTGCATTGAATCACTATCTGTCTGTGCTAGGGAGGGCATATTATGCTTAGTTAAAAAATTTGAGAGCTTAGAGTGATCTATGATTTGCTGCTGACTATATATCTGTTTATAGTGGGACAACATAATGGAACCAATAGCATCCGTCTGTGAAACTTCAAGTTGAGTAACAGGGCATTTTAAAGAATGGATTAATTTTGCGGCGGCTTGCTCTTTTGCCTGCCAGGCAAGGAGTTTCCCGGAGAAATTACTCTCCTCGTAAACCCTCTGCGATTTTATTAAGAATTGCTGTTCACTCTGAGAGAAAAGGAGCGTATTAAGTTCACGTTTAACCTCATTTAATTCTTTTTGCACATCACTCGAGGGGTTCACTTGACGCCGCAGAGTAAGTGAGTGGATTTTTTGATAAAGTAAGGTCTTAGATTGTTTAGTAATACGCCATTCTTCTGCATCTTTACCAATTATGATCCCACGAATAAAAGCTTTTAGTGAGTCCCATACAATATGAAGTGGGGCTGTCTGTAAATTACGAGCTATAAACTCAGAGATTTCAAATTCTAAAAAAGAAATCCAGTTACTGTTCTGCAAGTGCATTTTATTAAATATCCATCTTTTTAATGATTTCATCTCTTCACCTAGTTCAATTTCAATTAGCAGCATTGCGTGGTCTGAAAAACAATTATGAAAGCATTTTTGATAGGAAAATTCTAATAATCTTGAAGCTAGAAAGAAATCTAATCGCGATGATGATTTATGTCTCCCAGACCAACACGTGAATTCTTTTTTCTGTGGAAATTTAACACGCCACGGGTCACAAAGATCGAGTAAAGATATATTCTGCATAATGGATCTTCTTGATTTTGGTTTAGATTGTTTTCTTGGCCTACTGGTGGAATCTAATTTTAAATCTATAAGAATATTGAAATCCCCACCTATCACTATGTCCCCCCTGACTAACAATAATGATTGAAATAACTTGTCATAGACTGAGGCGCAGTTTTCCACAGGGGCATAGAAACTAACAAATGTAATTGGTCTTTTCCTACCTTTTATTAGGCACGTAACCCAGCACCACCGTCCTATCCCCCCATCTTCATATTGAACAATTTCTACATCTAAATTCTGATTATTAAAGATAGCAACCCTACTTTTAGACTCTTAAGCACATGAAAAACCTCTGTATTCTGACCAGGTTTTAAACATAGAAAAAGAGTTGATTTTAGCCGCAGATATATGGGTTTCTTGAAGCAATACGACAGCTGGGTGTTCTGACTTAACCCAGTGCTCAATTGCTCGCATTTTTTTTTTTGATTCAGCCCATTGACGTTGAAAGAAATCACTCTAAGCCCCCCGCTAGGAAATATATAACTCAAAAAATAGCTAAAAAAAACATGCATTTTTCCAACTTATTTTTCCATCACAATCCAACAGAAACTTCAATTTTGTTTTCTTTTTTTTCAACACCCCCCACCCCCCACCCCACAACCATTCTCAGGTGCTCCCCTCCAGCACCTAGTCCTGTGGCCTTGCCCATCACCTTCACCCCACGCTGGCCACCTGACACTCACCCCTCTCATGGAGGCGCCTTGTTGTAGCGCCTTCGACTCTGAGACCTCCCTGTTCCTCCCCTTCCCTCCCCCTCATATTTACATCAACTCTGTAGTTGATTGAGCATCTCACGTGCCTCATCAATGTCCGTAAACAAATAGAATTTGCCTTTTATCAAGACTTTTAACTTTGCCTGCTGTACCATTGATGCTTGGACACCTTTTTCTTTAAATAACTGCAAAATTTTAACAAAATCTTTTCTCCGTCTCGCTGCGGCCGCTGACATATCGGAGAAAATCCGACATTTAGTGGTAGGATTTACATGAAATTGTCTCTGCTTAAAGGCTTGAGATAGAATAGTGTCTTTAATCCTTACATCAGCGAAATGAACAATAATTGTCCGAGGAAAAGGAGAATTAAGAAATGGGCGAGCTGGAACTCGATGTGCACGTGTAATTGTTAGGTCCCTCTTAAAATCCGGGATTACCTCTCGCATGAAGAAGGAAGTAATCCATTGCACCATGTCAGAACCTTCAATATTTTCTGGCATGCCTACCACTCGAAGGTTTGACCTTCTATTATAGTTCTCTAACTCATCCAATTTAATTTCAAAAGCTTTGGAAGATTTAGTAATAGTGGATACCTCCTTTTGGATCGTGGTCATATTGTCCTCCAGCCCTGAAATTCTAGATTCGGATTCTTGAAATCTATTTGTGAAAGAAGCCATTGAGTCATCAATTTTATCCAGGCGATTACTGATTACTGCCAACTCTGCTTTTGAAATTGCTTCATTTCTCTTATTTCTCCTAGTATCATATTTAGCATATCTTTCACTGAAAACTGCGAGTCGCCAGTAGTCTTAGTGTCCATCTCCAAAATCGGGCTCTGAGTCACTTCATCTGCTATCGCTTCATCATTCAAATCTGATTTAGATTGCGACTTGGTCGAAAATGCAGCAAAAGGAACAGTCGTGGTTAAGACTCCATTTTTATTCAATGAAACAGTTTTTATATCCGCGGGCGAAGAGTCTATTAAACTGACCACATTACTAGCAGATGTTACAAAACCTATCGGATTAAAAGGGGCTGGGGTTGGAGCCTCTGTTGAAATCGCTCTGGTCTCAGTTATATTCGTATTGGCATTAGTGACTTGTCCTGTGCCCTTTCGCTCAAATAACGGAAATTGTTTAGTAACTTTAGAAGTAGAAATTACCGAAGCATCTTTAGACGTAGAAATCACCATGGCATCTTTAGAAGCCAGCGGGTCATATGAAAATATAGAGTTCGCCTCTTGCACCATTCCTGGAGATTTAACAGCTGAGCTTGGCAGGGTCGTATCTACCCTGACCACAGGTAGTTCTGAAACTTCCATCGGCTCTTTCCCCTTATTCCTCTCACTAGTAGTACAGGTACCGGAATTTTGCTGTTGAGCCTGTATTATGTTCTCACTTAGAGGATTATTTTCACCTTCTCCAGAGCTCTCCGAGTTTTCAGCTGAAGAGTTCTCCCTCTCTGCAACTGATCCTGCCAGTTTAGTTTTTTCAAGTTTCAATTGCTGACGCTTTTTTAACGCTCTGGTCCTAGCCGTCAATTGTTTGCCCATAATCAGATTACAAGGTGAAGTACTCTCACCTCAGAGTCAGTAATCTTCAATTTTATTAGTTGGACAAAAATCTTTTGACTTTTAAAGCCAGAGAACCAGGGAATCGGAGCGTCAGAGGTTTTATAAGACAATGTATCTCGATATCGCAGTATCTCTTATCACTCGCAGATAACTCTTATTTATTGCCTTGGCCCAGCACTACTTTCACCTAATGCAATATAAAAGGCAAAGTGTTTGAAAAAAGGTCCAAAAAAAAAAAGGTCCAGAAAGTCCAGTAATCTCTAAGGTACTAGAGATGCTGGGACTTGTAGTTTTATTTTTCACCTCGTTGTTATAATCAACAGCAAGTAGACCACGGTCTTATCAATCTTTACACCTTACGCCTTATTGCAGAGTTTTCAAGTTCTTACCCAGTCTGTAATGACACTGCTGCGTTGGGCGCTGCTTCTTAAAGACCATTAAATGTTCTGCCGTTCTTCCGTTCTGTAAAGCACTCTTCCAAGGATTAGCTGAGAAAAAGAAGCCGAGCTCAGGGTGTTTATCGTGTTTCTAAACCGGGCTCTGTGCTGCTTTCTAAAAAAAAAAAAAATCGCCGATTATTGCACCACAAAGGATGATGCGCTCCGCTGCACTTCAATCACTTTAACAGCGTTCAGAGGTTGAGAAAAAATGCGCCGCCAGAGAAGCAAACAGCACACGCCTCCCAGGTGACTCTGCAGCAGGCAAATACCTCCCAAACGAGAACCACTTATATCCTCGAGTTTTTACAGCAGCAGCAGCTCCCGCATTAATGAGCTTGATAAGCCGCGTAATAACGGCAGACTCGGATTCAGCTTGTCAGAAGCCCCCAGCATGTAACATAAGGCACCGCTCGAGTAGGTTTCAGATTAACCGGTGAGAACGCCGAAGTGCCTCCGACGCCATCACCACCCAGAGCCCAACAAGTGGGAGGAGCGAAGAACAGGAAGCCCAGGTGCTACGTGGAGGCGTGGAACTCCACCGTAGCGGTCCCTTGCATCGGTCACTCAAGGGCTTCTGACGGGCTTTCGCTGGAATGACCTCTTCCAGTTTAATAGGGGAGTATAGTGAAGCTGCCTTTAGTGGAGTGAGTCAGGTCGTATGCGCTCCTTGCAAATGTGAGGCAGTACCTTTTGGCTCTTGGTCTTGTCCCGAGTAAAGGTCTGCATAAAGTCTTGAAATTCTGAGGCTATAGATTTATCATCTAGCACATCCTTGCCCTCCGGTGTCCACAGGGAATAGACTCAGCTTATTAGCTAACAGACATCAGGTTTTATCCCCCCCTATGTAGAAGGAATGTTTTAGCCATATGGCAGAGTATTCAGCCCTGTATAAATCTAATCGTTCAAGTTGGGTTCCTTCAGCATTTAGTTGGCGCTATTCTCCCAAAGCCCCACTTCAACAATGTATTTGTTCTACCTCTTTGACCTAGCTAATCACCTGGTCTCTCTTTTCTTTGTGGATCTTGTAATCTGCTGCTGAAATAGCTATAAGCTCGCCCCTCACTATGGCCTTCAGGGCCTTCCAGACTATGGAAATGGCTGTCTCAGGGGTGTCATTGAAGTTTAGGAATATTTATATTGCTCTTGTGATCTGTAGTATGACCCTGGGGCATTGTACAAGGGTCTACCGAAGCAGCACTGTCCTTTTGGGTCTCTCCATCAGCTGGCATTCCATAGTAAGGGTAACCGCATCAAAATCCATCAAAGCTGCCAGTTCTCTGTCTGTGGTCACCTTGAGATTATGTAGGTCACTGGTCCCTAAAAAATAGTTGAGTTTTGTGTGTCTTTTGTGTGAATGAGAGAAAAAAGAATACTCAAAAGCTTGCAAATGGAATTCCCTACAAAGATCAAGCAATCCCATCTCTCACAACCACTTAACCCCTCCCATGGACAGGGCCCTTCTTGGCTGTATCGATGTGCTGTTCTATCTTTATCGGTATCCAATACCAGATTGAGGTCCCCCCCCCCCAGGAGGAATCTGGTATTGGCCATGCCTGAGAGACCGTTGAATAAATGAATAGTTCTTGTCCTGTATTGGGAATATATAAGGAGCCCAACACAAGAGACTGGTCCTCTATTAACTCAGTATTCAAGGAGTCTAACCTTCAATTCTGCAACCCTCGGATCCACTCTGCCTCTGAAAGCATTATCTATTAGAAATGCAATTTCCGCAGCTTTAGCGGCAGCAGGAGAAAAAAACTTGTGATGGAAGGTGGAATTAAAGTTGATGCCAGTCTATAACCAGAAGGGTCTCCTGAAGTAAGCATGTGTTAGCCCCGGAGAGTTCGAGATAATACAGCATTGCTCGGCGGTTGATTGGGTTGTTGAGGCCCTTCACATTTAGAGACAGGACCTTAACCTGTTGGTGAGTCATGTCTTCTATTTAGAAGGGCAGTGCTATGCTGTGCTTATCTGTTATGGAGACCGAAAAGCGCTGTGCGCTTCCCCCCTCTCTCGATGTCTGCATAACTATGTCTAGTTCATCTACCTCCATTATCAAATCTGAGTACTGTTCCCCAACAAAACTAACTAAATGCGAAAACATAGAAATAACAAGGTCAAGTCCGGGACTAGTAGAACAAGTCCACAGGTTCCCAGCCAATGGGAGTAGAGGGTGCATGTTGTTGCCCCCGATCTCCCGCCACCCGCCAGGCCAGCCATTCAGTTAATGACAGATTCTATCGCCAGAGAGACCATGTGTTGTCCTTATTCGGCTGGTCCCCGGCCAGTGACTCCAGAGCCGCTAAGCATTCAAATGCGAATGTGGCCGGGTCAGATTTCACAGTCCCGGGTGCTGACGTCTTTGCATTTTGGGCATCTGAGAGGCGATGGTCCGTCGATTCCCGATTATGAGTTCCAGCAAATGAACCTTCTATCCCGAGAATCTGGCAAGTCTCTTCAACGGAGTGGAGCTGGGATAGTTTGCACTCGAGGTGGAAGATGAAATAAAAATGATGACCCCAAGAGTAGGAGATCCCAAGGTTCCACAGATGGGAGGTCCCTGAATGGAGGGCCCGCCCAAGGTTATCATGGCCAGGTCTAGATAGGGCATCAGTAGGTGTCCCTTAAATGTTAGTAAATGTTTCTCACAGGCCTTTTGCTAAATCTTTTCTTTTAGCTGAAAATCATGGAGACAAGTCAATATGTCAGTGGGTGGGGCCGATGCAGCCCTCAGCATACTGAGCCGGTGCGCTCAATCAATTATAATCTCTAGGTCTGATGAGGCTTCAAGAATAAAGAGGAAAAATCCCTAACATAGAGGGCAAGGTCAGTACCCTCGGACGAAGATGGCACACCCTTAAACCAAATATTGTTTCACCTTGAGCGGTTCTCCAGGGCCTCCACGTTGGCCTGAAAGTCTATCCGCTGTTCCTGCAGGCATAACCTCCCGCTGCAGGTGCTCCACTTCTTCATCATGAGTGTGTTCCTGGTCCTTGTCCTTGATCATCGAGACCCTCTCTCTGATGGAATTCACATCACGTCTGATCTCCTTAACGTTGCTAGAAAGCTCACATTTGAGGGCCTGAAGGTCTTCGCACAAAGAGGAGAATAGGGCCTCCAAAAAGAAGCAGGTGACTGTCCCCCCTCTGAGTCCTGTGGCTGGATCATGCTGGGCATCATCTACCAATCCCCAGCCGGAGTGCTGGGGGGCTGATCAGCATGTCTTCGAGGGACTGATCCTTCTTCACCCGAGCTGATGTTGTGCCCCGTAAAGCAGATCTCCTCTCCTGCTCTCCATTCCACTAAGTTTCTGTCCCTCCCCTGGAGGTGGGTATCCTGGCAAAATGTACAATGGGGATATAAGTATACTCTGAGTGGGCTTTGACTCCTGAGCAGCACTGTCCATGCCCTGTGCCTCAAAGGCCCCCTTTCCATTCTAAATGTGTGGGAGGTGATAGTTCTGACACTGCACTCTCCCCGCACCACCAGGGTCCGTTAGTTATTGAGACAAGTTAAAGCCCCCCTTGGCTTCCAGTATAAGCAGGCTCTCAGAAGTGTTTGTAGCCACAGGGGCCGCCAAAGCCTCAGCTGGGGTGGATGCTGCAAACTAGGGTTCAAGTGCAATGACCACCGTCGGGAGCAGGGACATGTACCAGGGCCAAAAGCCACGCCTGTCAGGATGCCCCTCACCCAGTTCACTACTTGGCCATCACTGTCTGGTTGCCAGGTGGATGCACCTCTCCGCCCTAAGGGGAGGCCCTACTTTTGCTGTCCAAAGTGTTAAGTCAATGTCAGCTGGGCTGTGTTGGGCAGTAAAGTGGAAAGCCTCCATCTCTTATTGTGTGCCAGTTCATACGGGGATACTCCACAGCCCACACCTGGCAGGCAGGTGAAGCAGCTCAGTCTGTGGCACCCCATGCCCCCTCACAGCCACCCTCAGTCTCCACTGGCTGCAGCAGCTCCATATCGGCAGATCACTCCAGCGATAGGTCACTCCACTGCAGGCACTCCCGTGCGGCTCAGCTACGCACTACGAGGCTCCTCTTCAGATCAGCTTCCCCTGCATGTCATGGGCCTCAATACCTGCTCCCGAGGTGCCTTAGGACCTCCCAGTGCCTGGGGCCATCAGCAGGGGCCCCTGTCAGTGTCGCTACCTGGTCCGCTGCCAATAACTGCTGATGGGGCTGTTTGCCTGGCTGCGCTGCTGCCAAGTCTTGTAGTGCAGTTCCAGGCATGCGGTCGAGAGTCAGGCCTCACCAGGAAGAAGCACCCCTGGTGTGGTTATGCCTAGGGCCAGCACGCTTACCACCTCTCGGGCGCACTGGATGCCAGACAGATCACCCCAGCCATAGTGGGCACTCAGTCGCACTCTACAAGCCAGAATCCTAGGCTGCGGCAGCCACATTGCTGTGCTGGCTTCTTCCAATCTCTCCCCAGCTTATCTCAGATTTCGGTGTCCGGCAGAGGGAGATGGCACCCTTCTCTGTGCCACGATGTTAGCTCGCCCCGGGAGCTATTCAGTGGTTCCGCTGGGCTGATTAAAGCGGTAGATATGGTCAGTGCCGGGGGCGGGGCTGAGGAGATGGGAGAAGCATATCTAACTCGCCAGCCATCTTGGCCACGCCACTCGGAAATTCTGTTTTAGAACCTGATTTAGACTTCAAGGATGAAGGGCACTTGTTGGGATAGCAGAAGACATTACCCCCACCATCCCGATTGAACGTCCACCAGCCAAATTTGGAGTTGTCTGCCAGTCTGGTGGACAACTCTTTCGGTCAATGTTGTAGAAGTTTGACAGACAGCTCTGTCAAACATGGCATCTGCTCGTCAACTCCTAAACTGTTTTTCACTTTTCAAAAAGAAACTCTTGCTGCAGGAGTTTGTTTTTAATCAATGAAAAACTTGCAGCGTCCATACCATGAGAGCTTTCGCTCATGGTGCAGGGGTCATTTTGTTTTTTACTGTCCCTAACCTGACAGTGCTTGACAGCAAAAGAAAAGCGATCTGAATGCCCCCTCTAAATTAGACGGGCAGTCGGATGGCTAACCTTGGATGTACAAATACTCGGTCAGGCCATTGGGGGAGTATGTTGGTTAAGTAGCTGAAGTAGGCTCTACAGTTGGCATACCTAACAACAACCCACCGCTACATCGGTCAGGTGGACTATGAGGTTGGCAGAGAGGGTAGTCCTTCGCTGTTGTGCTGGAGGACGCTATCCACTAATCTCTAAATCAGCCCCTTATTTATGTAAGTAATCTAACATCTTTGCATCTGTAAGAGACTCTTAGCTTTGGTTTCACCCTAATCCCTGGATATGCAACAACTGAATTCTACTTCTTAACCATTGTTGGAAAACATTTTCTGTTAAATGAATCAGCATAGTTTTGAGCTTTCTTTTTCATAAAGTATACCACAATGCTTGAATATTCCTTGAAAATTAATGAATGGAGATCTGAGAACAATGCAGCACAATCAACATGTAATCATATCTTGGAGACACCATATATACCACAGGTATCCCTTATATCCTGCTGAATATGGATATAGGCATGAAAGAAGCAGCAATAAGATTGTTAACAGGAGGAAGGGCATGGGGCAGTAATGGATACATCACTGCTCACATGCATGACAGTAACAAAGAAGCACAGCTGTTGTTTCCACTGTTTATGCTAGTTATACACAGAACTTCATCTGTTGAACTAGACTCCTAGGGCCTGAGTTAGAGTTTGGTATGTGGGTACTCCCCATTAACATGAAGGATACCCCATCCACAATATAACGAGTGCATACCCCATCCACCTTATAACAAGTGCATTAGGTAATATTGTACTTGAAAGAAATGTGGTCTGCATAATATTCAGTTTTGTGATTATCTACCTGATGAACTCTAAATTAGACCCTTAAGTTTATGTTCTCTATAAAGGATACATTAATAGTCTTATATTTACAACAAAATCACAATTCTATGTTACTTTTCAAAAACTGTTACTGGGCATGGGTGCACTTTGCTATATGTTCAGAAAAATTACTTACCAAATCCCAAAACATTTGAGTTGATGATGATCCACTCTTTGAACTTCAACAGTAGATAAATTAAGCGTGCATTCTCCATTTTGTTCAAATGGTGTAATAGTTACAGTAGCAATTGAAGCACCACCAAAAGAACAATCACTGTCAGAAAAAAATTAATGAACAATATCAATTTCAGAAAAAACATATTTTCATTTTGTGTCTCTATGTATCTGTGCCAACATGTTTTTCGGCATTTCGGATTATAAATATTAAAAAATCTTTTTCTGCATTGGTTTGTGAAAGTGGTGGATGTCGAATTTCTATGATTATACCTGTTCCACCTAATAACAGAGAGACAAACATGGAGACATTTTCAGTTTCTATGTTAGCAAGCATTGACATAGCCAATAGGTCTCGCCTTTTGAACCTTATAATTGTTTAGTCATGCATCACATTATCCTGGGTGCAGTTTAGCCAGGGTTTGAAGAGCTATACAATTACTGCACACAGGGTCATGCAGTCTGATTCAGAGATACATGCTTGCCTCAGGTCACATTTATGGGCACATTCCAAGGATTCTTTAAGGCACAGACAGAAAGACAGGTGCCTCGATGCAAGTCAACATCACTGTAACATTCTGTGTGGCCTGCATCACTACAGTATTGAACACCCTAAAGAATCTAACAAATTAGACAGTGAAGTAATAAATCTCAAGGAATGAGCAAGGATGTGGCCCTCATCTACTTATGTAATAATGGCACAGCTCAAAAAATGTATTTCCAATTAAACATATGTACACACCTTTAACTATGTAGATACCTTCCATTGAAGAACACTGATTTTACACTTATTTTTATCCAAAACAGCTATTTTTCTGGTGTGACCAACTTAAATGTGCAGTCCAATACATTTCAGTTGAAAGCATAATGTGATCAGCATTCTGACCCCAACACTTTTAACGGGTTGACATTTTTATCATGAACATCTATCCATATCTTTAATCCGGAGTGAAACTGAAACCAGAAACATTACACAAAATATTTGAATAAACATTTAAGAAAAGTTAGCATTGGACCTGGCCTATGTAGTAAGGATTTCCACAAGGAGTCAGGATGTAGGTTCCAAGTAAGTATTTAATGTCATATGGTTACAGGAAGTAGAGGTGAGCAGGTGGAAAATATGCTATGAAATATGCCATGAAGTATGCCCCGCCAGGAGCTGTCCTCCTGGAAGCTCAGCCTTCAGTCACCAACTGAATCTCATCCCCCAACAAACATTCTATGACATATATAACATTCCAGATACACAGGCTAGAGAGCAGGGGAAGAAAGAGGACGGAGCAGGAGAGAAACATTCACCTTACAACATATCCCCCTTCTTACACTACAGAACAAAAAACAAAGGAAGAAACAAGAAAAGAATGAAACATGTAAAACGTAATAAACAGTATATAAAAAACAGAAAAGCGAACACAAAAGAATACAAGAATAAGAAGAGAATCGAATGAAATAACAACACCCATCCCCTATCCTTACAAGGAAAGAGAAAGGAAAATATAACAAGGAAAAAACATAAGAACCATAACCTGAGAATAAGAAGAAAAATAAGGAAGAATACAGAATAACAAAGAAAACAAGAATTAGAAGTCAGAAACATACGCACAAGACCATAATGCCTGATGTCAAGGCCACCCTACATTAAGTTAAAAGGTGAAAACAACGAACCAGCGCTGCAACAGAGAAGCACCAAGACACAAAACGTAAGAGATAACAAGAACGTGCGTGAAAAGAAGAAAGTAGGCAGCACTCAAGAATATCGGAAAAGAATATCAGAAGAGAATAATCGAATGCCTACAAAAAAAACTAAGTAGAACAACTGCGCACTAAGTCTGTGAAAAAATCTGATAAAAAGAACAAACAGACTAAGAACGAGAATTAAATAAACTAGGTCTAGAACAGAAGAGTGTAAACAATACATCAAGAATGAACGTGTGTACGAATTCAAGAAAGTAAACCCCAAGTAAATATGAACCGAAGAAAGAGCGGTACAAGTTAAGAAAAGGAGGTGAAAGAAAGAAATCACATAACAAGTAAAAGTAAGTAACCTCCCACTAAGAATTATAGAGGGTACACACACCCGTAGAGCAAAAGTAAAGCATGTCAGACATTGCGAACAAAAGAATGAAGAGCAGAAATGTAATAATAAATACTTTTGACAGAAGAAAAGTGAGCCATTATGTCAATTTGCACAAGAAAAAAAAAATGAACCAGAAAAATAACCATAAACAGGCTTGTAAATATGAAGAGTCGCACACACTAAAACATCAAATAGCATGCTTATATAATCTGCAAACCACTACCCAGGAATTAAATACACAGAAAAGTACAGGTCAAAGAAAATAAATGAAACAAATTAAAATAAATAAAGTAGCCACCGTAGTCATCATCTGGAAAGAATAAACCATGGTGAGCAATATCTCACCCGGGTAGTAGGTCCAAGGAAGCGAGGTTCTTCATTATGTTCAAAACAGCAGGCAGCAGGCATAGAAAATATAAGTTCCAGGCAGAGCGCAGCAGAAACTGGTGAAAAATGAGGCTGCAACAACTTTATTGAAAAGTTGGATCATGAAAAAAAAAACTTGGTTGGCAAAAGAACGCGGCAAAAAAATAATAATCCACACTTGGAGTTAAAAGAAAGTATTCGATGTCACTAAATGAAAGATGACGGCACGTAGATGACGTGGTACAAAAGGGGATGGTGATGGACGGAGCATCCAAACCAATCAAACACTCACACCCAGTCAAAAGATCTGGGTTTAATCCATCACCGTTCTTTAGCCCACTCCGCCACCCCAGTTTAGACATGGCTATATGCAAATCAGTCTGACCCTGTGCCTCATGGGAACAGTCCAGCCTGAACTGCCAAGCCATGTCTTCCCTGGACCGGAAACAAGCTTCCGAGGACCGGTTTCCGGCATTCCAGCCGTCTTCAGCCCGGCTTGCTTGAATCCAGTGGCAAAGTGAGCAAGGGACTCACGTCTGAGCATACCCTGCCACACTTATGGCGGCCAAAAACGGTACAAAAGGGGGTGGTGATGGACGGAGTATCCGAACCAATCAAACACTCACACCCAGTCAAAAGATCTGGGTTTAATCCATCACCGTTCTTTAGCCCACTCCGCCACCCCAGTTCAGACATGGCTATATGCAAATCAGTCCGACCCTGTGCCTCATGGGAACAGTCCAGCCCGAACTGCCAAGCCATGTCTTCCCTGGACCGGAAACAAGCTTCCGAGGACCGGTTTCCGGCATTCCAGCCGTCTTCAGCCCGGCTTGCTTGAATCCAGTGGCAAAGTGAGCAAGGCACTCACGTCTGAGCATACCCTGCCACACTTATGGCAGCCAAAAGCGGTACAAAAGGGGGTGGTGATGGACGGAGCATCCGAACCAATCAAACACTCACACCCAGTCAAAAGATCTGGGTTTAATCCATCACCGTTCTTTAGCCCACTCCGCCACCCCAGTTGAGACATGGCTATATGCAAATCAGTCTGACCCTGTGACTCATGGGAACAGTCCAGCCCGAACTGCCAAGCCCTGTCTTCCCTGAACCGGAAACAAGTTTCAGAGGACCGGTTTCCGGCATTCCAGCCGTCTTCAGCCCGGCTTGCTTGAATCCAGTGGCAAAGTGAGCAAGGGACTCACGTCTGAGAATACCCTGCCACACTGAAAAAAAAAATGTGGTTGGCAAAAGAACGCGGCAAAAAAAATAATCCACACTTGGAGTTAAAAGAAAGTATTCGGTGTCACTAAACGAAAGATGGCGGCACGTAGATGATGGCATGCCGGGTGGCTGCAGTCACGAACTTGCACCAAACTTAACGTGCAGCAGACTTGATGCGGAGGGGACGTAATGGAGAAGAAGGCATCGTAGTGACGTCACAGAGGTCCATGGAAGAAGCGTAATGAAGTATGCACGAGCAGCTTTTAAACTGGAAAGGCTCGAGCAGATTCCAACGGACTTCAAAGGTAGGACAAAATATTATTAATTTCTTTTTTGTAAATAGCAACGTTTCAAAAGATACACAGCGTGAGAGCCAAAACAATATAAAGATCCGACTGGCCACCTTTAAAATTGGAAAGTTCGTGCTGTGAGATATTTGGCACACTAGCGCTGCTGACATCGTAATGAAACACAGTGACACAGTGACAGTGTATTTGCACAAAATGCCCAAATGCCTCATAGAGATGCTCAATTACTGAATGTTCCGAATATAGGTAAATACTGATGGTGAACAAAGCGGAATCAAGGGGTCAAACAGCAAAGTCCAGAAGAAGGTTATCAATTATTCTTGAATGTAGTCACAGTTAAAGGACAGTCCCAGAAATGTTGCTCATTGAAAAGCATTGATTCTGCTATTACTGAATGCATAGTATTATTTGTAATCAGGATCAAAACAAAACAGAAAAAACACAGTAGGGTGATTAAGCCAGCTGGGTTTCCGTTTGAATTGTAATTGAAAAGGTAGATAAAAGAATGCCACGCTGTAGGCTGGGTAGAGAATGTAATCACACACACGGAGTTCAGTGAAAGCGATGAAAAGAGGGCCGTAAAATAAAATCAGAATAAGACTCACCAAGCATGATAGGATGTTGGCACGCCCAGGTGAGGCTAACCGGTGTAAGTTGGTCACTGGTGGGGCAAGGGCAGCCAGAAAAATAAAGGTGAAAATATCAAGCTTGGGTTCTTTGATGGAGTTGCAGTATTTTGTATGTTTCAAAGTTGCTGTAGAAGAATTTCTTGAGAGGTAAGTCCATAGAATTTGAATCCATGCAGGGTTTGTAGTCCAAAACGTCTCCAAAATGTAGTAAGGATTTCCACAAGGAATCAGGATGTAGGTTCCAAGTAAGTATTTAATGTCATATGGTTACAGGAAGTAGAGGTGAGCAGGTGGAAAATATGCTATGAAATATGCCAAGAAGTATGCCCCACTAGGAGCTGTCCTCCTGGAAGCTCAGCCGTCAGTCACCAACTGAATCTTATCCCCCAACAAACATTCTATGACATATATAACATTCCAGACACACAGGCTAGAGAGCAGGGGAAGAAAGAGGACAGAGCAGGAGAGAAACATTCACCTTACAACATATTACATCATGATACCAGAGGATAGAGAATTACAGACATGCTATGGCATCACACAGATTGTACAGAAACCCATTTTCTGCCTTACATCATGCACAAGGGCATTAGAATTATGTGGCAAGGGAGGGTCAAATTATGTGTCAAGAAAAAAGGCAGATTATCTGGTTGAATGCACATTTTGCGATAGCATGATGCATTATGTTATTTTCATATGTTACAAACTCCCTGGGAAAAGGTTTTAACCCAGATTAGTACCAGTTTAGCACCCACATACAGCAATAAGCAACTAACCTAAAGGTGACCAGTCCTTCTTTGCCAAGGGCCTTCCACTGTGTGACAATGTTGTCATGTTTTAGTAAAGTTTGATCCTAGCTGGAGCCAGAAGCAAGCATGTATCTTGTTAAAATCTGCAAATTAGGAAGCAGATAATGGATTATGTGGCAAATCCAAATCCATCCAGAACAACACCAGACCCACAAAATTGCATAATTCTGATCGATGACAATCAAGTTACAGTAAACTTACACAGACTTAAACGAGACCTCCTTATGGTCGCAGAAATGCTCACTGTTTTTACATTAATAACAACAGTAATGGGAATAATAACATCTAATATTATTATCATCAGCATTAGTTGCATTGTTGTTGATACTTCCAGGAAAGTATACACTACACAATTGACAAAGGGAGATGGTTTCATAACGCATAGTACAGGGGGTAGTCCACAAAGTGAGTTTATGCTGCATAAATCTGTGCAGTTTTCTACATTATCCTGGCTGTTGTTTTCTAAAATAAAGCCTGCAATCAGTGTAGCATAAATAATCTGGGTCTATGGAGTAATGGAGGACCACATTATGTGTCAGTGTTTACTGATTAACTGTTTTGAATTTCTTTTATATAGCACTTTGCTGCCCCTTGTGAAAGTGTTTTAAATATGCATCAAGAAAGAGCTAATTATGTGACAAAAGATGCCATTTAAGACAAATTCACCATATTCTTTGGCAGCAACAAGCCCCATGCATACATTTTTATAATGTTTACTATGCAAGTGTATTTCCGCATACATTCCAATTTTTTTGCTATGTCTTGCGTAGGTGCTTGTTTTCCTCACAATTATGTTGACTGTATACATTGTCTTTCAGGAGAGATGGTTTAAGCAGAAAAGTCACACAACAATAACTGCCACGAGGGAAGGGTGTGTAAGATAACTTCTGCTTTAGCCTTGGCTTTTAATTTCTCAAGTGCAGTCTCTTTTCTTTGTCTTTTTCTCACTAGTGAAGTGTGCTAGAAGTTCTGTATTGCCAGTGATGTAGTTTTTGTTTTAACTTTAAAGTCCATGTTCGATGAATGCTGAGAGCGTGTTTTGTCCGTCTATTCAATTACATGCAATGTAGCTACATTGCGTGCTTTCTTCCTTTCACCACAAGATGTCGGTGTGGTGAATTCTTTTGCAGACCGTGACCATAGGCTACTGAAATTACCATAATTAAGGGCTTCATTTACAAGCCCCTTGCGCTGCTGGTACGTCACTATTTCCCATATTAAATGTGATGAACCTGTGGTGCAAGGGGCTTGTAAATAAGCCCCCAAGAGTCTGGAAATCATTGTGAAATAAAATCCTATGGCACAAATATGCAGTCTGAGTGAGTCAATTTTGTAATGATGGAGCCACCTGGCCCGTCCACTCACGCCACACACACACGCACCCCGAGGGCGGGCTTGCCCGAGGGTATAAATAAAAGGGCGAGAGACCGCTCGTGGTCTTCGGCCCAATATCAAGTAGCAAGTGTGTGTCTCTGTTTATTTGATTAGTAAGGCCCAATCCTGCGGCCTAGGTTAGTCCTGCCCCAGTGACCCCAGTCACCACATTGGCGACGAGGCGCGGTCCAGACCCGCCTCATCGCAAACACTTGCCGGCTTCCAGGCACTGTGTTCACGGCGCTCGCGCTGCCTGCGCATGAGCTGCCGCCTCAGCCCGGTCAGAATCACCAGCCCGCCGGGTACTGCCGCCGGTGTCCCGCCGGGCGCATCGGGGAGGAAGCTGCTGCCCATCGCGCACGGAACGGATCTGAGGTGAGGCCTGCCCCATGCGGAGGCGGGCGTGCATGCATCTACTTTCCCTGTGCCGCGACGCCTCCCCCTGCAGGGCCTGCCACTGTTCTTGCTGCCAGGCTGCACCCCGCTCTCACGCGGCGGAGCTGGCAGGTGAAGACCCGCGCTCGCTTCAGCTCATCAAGAAGGAGCAGCCCGTAAGCTCTCATTGCCCACAACTGTCTCCACCATCCCAGTAACGAGGGGAGAAGATACTCTTGCCCTGCTACTACGGGCTTCTGCAGTCTCACTCACAAGTGGGCCCAGCAAGTCTGAGAGGGCACGCCCCACCTGGTGTCTCCCCATCCTGGTCACGTGGGGAATAAGGTGCTTCTGCTCTGCTCCCATGGGCATTTGCAAATTCACCCGCACCTAGGCCCAAGCAGTCTGGGAGGACACGCCCAGCTGGGAAGAGGTGCGCCGGAGGACAGTTATCCTCGGTTTGCAGCAGGGTCTTCCCCAGGCGTCTGAACTTGGTCATTCGCATGCACCCTCACAGACCACATGAGGATACCCTGCAGAGCCTGAGGTGCCAATAGTGGGAAGGGGCACGCGGGCCTGTGCCAGGACCGCCCACGCACAGGAGGACCAGACAGAGCAGGATAGATGGCGCCAAGTGTAACCGCACCCGGTGGCAATGAGTAATACAGCCGCCACACAGGGGGGTGCCCCCTTGACGGCTCCAGCTCCTCAGCAGGCCACGTTGCAGGGCCCCGTGCCACAACATGCCGCCCACCAAGCTTCTGCTCGGGATCAGGCCGCCCAGCTCTTTCCCGCCCCCCCGACCATGGCATAGCCGCCCCGCTGCTGCCATTCAGTGAGCTTTCTGACCGGTCCACCGCCGCAGCGAGATGGCGTTCCTGGATTGGTCATCTCGACCACTACTTTGTGGGTGTAAGGGAGACGGATGGAAGGGTGAAGAGGTCGCTCCTCATGTGCTACGGCGGAGCAGAGCTGCATGATCTATTCAAGACTGTGCCAGACAGAGGCGGCGATGACGACAACGCAGTGGCGGTCGCGGCCCTGAAGCACCACTTTGATCTCCAGATCAATCCGGATTACGGATGGTTTAAACTGTGGCAAGCATGGCAGGGTGAGGCCGAAACCGTGGACGTCTACCATGCCCACTTACGAAAGCTTGCTACCTCATGTGAACTGCCTGATCATAGGCTAGAAATCCATGCACAGCTCATTCAAGGCTGCCACTCAGTCCAGCTGAGACGTCTCATCGTCCGGCAGCCACGCATTTCCCTCAATGTAATATTGGTCCTCGCCAGGTCTCACAAGCTATCCAACGCCCTGACAGACGAGATGGAAACGGCTCTGAATCATCCTTCGGCGGCGAAGCGGATGCCCACAGTCAAGGAGGAGAAGGTAGATGTGAACCGCAGACGGCCTCAACAGTCCAGAGGAGGCGTAAGGGCTCCGCAGACCTCCATGTGAGGCAACTGCGGCATGGATCATCCCCCAGGAGGCAAATGTCTTGCGAGAGGAAAAGCGTGCTCACCATTTCGGTAAAGTCTGCTGGAGTGGTGGCGGGCGGCGCAACGCCCCAGGCACGCGCAGACTTGCACAGGGGGTGCGGCAATTGACTTTGGAGGATCCAGGCCCCTGTAGTGACAACTCGCGATCAAATTTCGACTTTGAAGGGGATGACGATGATGTGTTCTTCGTGTCGTTCGTTGGCAGAGAGGGTTCCAGAAGATGGCCACCGCCCATCTGCGACTTCACTGTATCAGGTTCCCCAGTGCACGCCCTGATAGACACCGGGGCATCTGGCAACGTGATGGACAGCATCCAATACGAGAAGTTGACACCTCGCCCACCCCTCCTGCTGTTCAGAGCGAAGATATACATACAACAGTGATGAGCCACTCCCTCAGTGAGGGGTCATGGAAGTGGAGGTAACCAGTGATGGCCGAAGTCTGAACACGAGATTCAATGTCACGGAGGGGAAATGAGGAACCCTCCTCAGTTGCCACACAGCAGAAGACTTAGAGCTGGTATTCTCTGCTAACCAGGTACACGAGTTGCACGCACATGAAATGCTCAAGGACTTCCCCATGCTGTTCAAGGGCTTAGGCTGCCTCAAGGGAAAAACCTTCAAGCTGCACGTGGACCACACGGTCAGGCCCATGGCGCTGAGGCACCAGAGGGTGCCATTCCACCTGCGGCCACAGGTAGAGGAAGACCTCCGGAAGCCCTGAGGAACTGGGGGTGATTGAAAAGGTGTCTGGCCCAACAGCATGGGTCTCACCCCTCGTCGTCGCCCCGAAGCAACCAGGAGCCATTCGACTATATGTCGATATGCGCTTACCGAACAAAGCCGTGAAGAGGGAGCGTCATCTCACACCTATGATGGATGACATCGTTGCTTACTTAGATGGTGCCAGATAGTTCACCAAGCTGGACCTCAGAGCGGGGTATCACGAACTAGAGCTCCACCCTGACAGCTGAAACAATACCACGTTTTCCACACACGTTGGTCTACGCCGCTACAAAAGGCTAAGTTTCGGCTCATCAGCAACAGAGGTGTTCCAAAGTGCCATAAGGGAGACGCTCTCCCCGGGCTGTCTGGAGTAATTAACTTAAGCGACGACATACTCGTATTCTCCAGGACCCTCGAAGACCACCATACGCACCTCAGGGCCACCCTGCAACACCTGGCGGACAACGGACTCACACTGCACCGAGCGAAGTGCTCCTTTTTCCAGGAGTCAGTAGACTTTTTCTGCTAAATCTTTTACAGGGATGGGTTGCGTACCGACTCAAGGAAGGCGGAGGCCATCCGGTCAGCACCAAGACCTACGACAGCTACTGAAGTCAGAAGCTTCTTGAGGATGGCCACGTATTGTGGCCGATTCATCCCCAACCTCGCGTCCATCTCCGAACCACTTCGGGTCCTAACGAAAGTAGGACAACTATGGATCTGGTCTGCTAAGGAAGATGTGGCATTTCAGGCGGTCAAGGATGCCCTCACCGACGATCGAGTAATGGCGTACTTCTGCCCGAACAGACGCACAGAGGTCATGGTAGATGCCAGCACCGTTGGCCAAGGAGCGGTCCTCATGCAGGAAACGGAGTCGAGAGACTGGGTACCCACCATTTATGCCAGTCAAGCGCTGACTGCCACAGAGATGCGGTATGCTCAAATAGAACGAAAGGCACTGGCGATAAAGTGGGCGTACCAGCACTTCCATCTGTACCGCTACAGCCATAAGTTTTGGGTGATCACGGACCACAAACCCCTTGCCCCGCTCTTTGCCGGAACCGCCAGGCTTGCACCTCCACAGATTGAAAGATGGGCTGTGGAGCTGCAGACTTAACTCTTCGAGGTGTATTTCCGACCATGGGCCGACAATCAGGCTGACTTCCTGTTGCGCCATCCTGGCACGCCCCTACCATCTCTCACGCCGGAGGATGTCGACGATGTCGAAGAATTTGTTCAGATGATCTCACAGGAAGCCTGTCCTGTCGCACTCACGCTGGAAGACGTGGGGAAAGCCACAGAATCTGATGAATGCCTCGCGAGAGTGAAGAACACGCTGACCAATCGAAACTGGCGACACTTTCTGGATGGCATCAGCTCTCTCACGGCAGAAGAACGATGCTTTCGACAGCAAGTGTCAAGAGCTCAGAGCGAGCAAAGCGAAGGTCCTCATGGGGTGGTACTCCGAGGCACATCCCTTGTGATACCGACAAGCTTGCAGAAAGAAGTGATCTATCTGGCGCATCAAGGCCACCAAGGGGCATCCAAGACCAAGGCCAGGCTCAGAAGCAAAGTCTGGTTCCCAGGGCTGGATGCTATGGTGGAAGAAATGGTGTGTAACTGTCACTCATGCAACATCACGAGCGGAGACAGGGTGCCACACCCGGTAAAAACCGAAGACCTGTGTCCGGATCCCTGGTCCAAGCTGAGTATTGGTTTCAGATCGTTTCCAGATGGACAGAACACCCTGGTGCTCATCGACTCGCATTCACGATTCCACGGGGTGGAAGTGGTACCCTCAACGGCGTTCTCCCATTTCAAATCAGTACTGGATCGCACATTCGCAATGAGGGGGCTGCCCGAAGAAATCCGGTCAGATGACGGACCACCCTTCCAGAGCAGAGAGTTCCAGGCCTATCTGGCCTCCCGTGGCATCAGGCACAGGAAGATCACCCCACAGTGGCCCCAGGCAAATGGGGAGGTGCAGCGGTTTATGCAAACCTTAAACCAGGCCCTTCAGATCGGGGTAGAGAAGGGTGAAAATGCGAACAATGCCTCTCACAGTTCTTGAGTTCCTATCGCCAAACTCCACACTGCACCACCCGGTGTGCCCCAGCACACCTGCTGTTCCGAAACGTCCCCAGAGACTGCCTACTGGCTGACCAGTCCTGGAGTCCCCCGGAACTTGACCAGAATGCCACACAAGGAAGAAGGAGGTTGTCTAACGACAAAGCGAGTCAGGCGCGAACCAATGAACGTTGTTGTTGGGGACAGGGTGATAATGAAAGACTGTTACCCGAACTGGAAATATCGCACTGCCTACGAGCCTGAAGTGTGGGAGCTGGTCAACACCCAAGGAACCATGGTGTCCGCTACACGAGGCACTCGGGTGGTCACACGAAATGTTTCCTGGTTTAAGAGAGTCCCCAGGGATCGGGGGGCTGTTGATCTACTGACCGAAGAGCTGGAGTGTGGAGAAGGGTCGTTCTCCGCAGAGACCTCACAGAGAAGACAGGAGGAAACACAATCGCAGCCTCAGAGAGAACCAGAAATGACAGCAACCAGGAAGAGTCCTGCGGAGTGTGAGACTGTCCACGTAGAGGATCCTGGGGGGTCGGAAGCAAGCAAGAACTCCCGGAGCCAGAAGTATGGCATCCGGTCAAATCCGACCCCTAGCCAGAGACTGAAAGACGTTGCGTGGTGTGTGCGCAAGATCTGAGTCCTCCCCGGAGAGGAGTCTGTGTACCCAAAAGATTGGAGGGTTGTAATGACGGACCCACCGGGCCTGTCCACTCACACCACACACGCACGCACGCCTAAGGCGGGCCCGCCTGATGGTATAAATAAAAGGGCGAGAGGCCGCTCGTGGTCTTCGGCCCAGTATCTAGTAGCAAGTGTGTTTCTCTGTTTATTTGATTAGTAAGGCCCAATCCTGCAGCCTAGGTTAGTCCTGCCCCCAGTGACCCCAGTCACCACAAATGTGAGATAGATATTAAATGGCTCTAGCCAGTATGACTGTGGGGGAGGCTTAACATTCTATGGTTCAGTGCAAATTACTTTAATGTCCCATGCTGAAAAAAAGATATTATGAACGTATGTAATGTAACTAGTGCTCATGTAAAGCACCCACCAAGTAGCAGAGCACCATTTCACAGCAGCTCCGATCGGAGCACAGCAGCTGGTCTTTTTCCGACTATCGGTGACAAGGAAATTAAAGGGGGCTGAAATAAAGGCACATCAGAGTACAGGGATTGTTAAGGGGCCAGGCACCGGCCATTCAGAGTGTTTGGATAACACCAGCAGACAAAAAAAGGCAAGCAGCAAAGCGTGAGGGATTGGGTGACTGGGAATTCCTTTCACAGAAAAACATTTTTACTTGCGTCTGGCATTTGATATCAGTCTTTGAATGCACAAGAAATGTGAGACGATAACAAGAATTACAGCCCTCTGTAGACCACTAGCAAGCAAAGATTTTTCAAGAAATGACACTGAATCAAACCAATGAAAAGCAGTAAGCCCACAAAGAAGTATATACTAAAATATATACTAAAGTAAATGCAAGAGGTCTCGAAAGCTCAACCTAAAAATTGTGTCACTCACTACAAATACAACTTTTTGCAAAAGTCAAATACTAATTTGCATTCCACTTGATAGACTACATTAGTCCTCCAATATCCATCAAGCCACCAAGAGCACATTTGTCGAACATAAGTTTGAAGCTCATTCAAAAAGTCACTGTTAAACTTGGTTGAAATGTCTTATATATATATATAGAGTTTGTAACTTTTACTCCAGATCTTAATAAGGCCTTGAAATTAAAGTATCTTCCTATACAAATCATATTTTAAGTTCAAAATGTGTTATTAAAATTGTACAATTTAGATCAGAACATAGACTAAATGAGATACAAAGACATTAATTTCCATATAATGAAAAGCATTGTGATATTGACCAAGTAAAGAAATTATGGGGGAGTTGGACAAAATAAACAGGATAAACAGCATTATCAATTTAACCATTGATACGATACAGCGATTATGTGCAATAAACATTTTCTAATTTGTATAGATAGATTTTATCAGAAATGGGAATGATTTTAAAATTAGTAGCATTATTTTCATTCTAAAAAGGAGCAATACATTTACCATAAGCATTCTTAGGATATAGTGTAACTCTATTAACGTCACTTTTATATTTTATTGCATACTAAACCATGAAGCAAAAGGAAGTTGATTTGTGAGGTAGAGGCTGGGAATTAGTTGATGTCTTCCTAAACCACAAATGACCATGTCTTACCAAAACAGCAGGACATTTTAGTTGGAAAGGAGACATATTAATAACTACTTTAATTGTATTGTGTTAGAGTTTCGTTACATAAAATATATGTTCTTGTTTTGGCTAACAAAATGTTAAATTAGGGAATTAATTTTGCTAAAAACTGGAATGAAAACTGGAAAAAATATTAAGTAATTCTGGAAGAAACTTTACATGAAGTCTTTAACCCTCAAGATGTACTTGGGGAGACAATCTAGACATATGATGCTCTTTACATATAAGAAAAGAATTACAATTTAGGGAAAATGATTCTAAAATTCTGATTTCAAATCTATTGCCTAAATATTAAATAGAAGAACTAAAGAAAAATGCTTGTAGTAAGTAGCACTTAGGGAAAGTATTTCTCATAAGGGAAAGAAATATATATAATATTTTATTTAATAGGTAGCAAGAGACTGTATAATATCCTTAAATTAAATGCCATATACGCACAACTAATGTTCGCAGACTGGTTAGAAATAAAATATTATTTGTGTATGGTAATAATTTAATTTGGGTGATAGCAATGTTAATAACTTGAAACTCATCAGTAAAACAAAATATAAAGTACTGGTTTCAATTCCACCAAATTTAAAAATACCTCAAGTAAAAGTTAACCTTATCTGGTACCAAGATGTACTCTAAACTAGCATTATTCTGTAACATTGACAAGAATTAAAGCAATCTGTAAGCATTTAGGCAGAATGCTATATGTTACACTAGCATTATATTTGCACATAACATTAGCAGATGTCCCATAAAATACAGAATTTAAAGACTATAAGATACATAGAAATAAGAATAATTTTCTAAAACAAATCATAACAATTCTTTATTATTTGAGGAGTAATTATCTATCAGAAAACCATACTGTTCTTTACATATTATTAAATGAAACACCTTTGCCAACCAACTTATCAACATTTAATAAACACTTTATTGTCATTATTAATTAAGGATTTCTTTTCTCTAAAGTTTGTAACATTGTTTTCCTTTGCCAATTTTGGATTGAGAATAATCAGGGCTTCTTAGAAATAACCACAAACATCACCTTACAATATGAATTGATTGTAATATATTTCAAGATGGGAGACTACAATTAGAAAATAATCAGCAAGTATTGCAATGTTTTATAGGTCAAATAGTCATTTGGCAAATGCACATTTGAAAGAAAATTATCAAACACATTAAGTGATGGATTAAGAATCAATACATATTGAGCAATACAAGTTTTGAAACTCTTCAAAAATTCTCCTGACACAGGAGACCAAATCACTATTTCTATTTCTAATAAATAGAATTATATATCTGTCAATTTTAATCTTTTAATTTTCATATAATAGTAAGCAAACACCGGATCTGTTCGACCCGCAAATCACTTGTCTTACCATTGTTGTGGAACTTTATTTATTTAAAATTGTATTTTTGCAATGAATAATTAACTGTAATCACTAAAGAAATATGTCACCTTTCTATCCATTCAAAGATGTTTGATCTTCAATATTGAATTCTAGTATTAAGAGTCTTGCTATGACTAGCCATCACCATTTACTGCTCATGAATTAGCTTTAGTCACTCAGCACTTTATAAATGGGAATGGGTGGCCTAATGCATGTACTTTCTAGAGGCATAACACTAATTGTGTGAGCGGAAAGTTTTTCTATAAAACAATGTACATTCAGTGGTTTGAAAATAAATGTTTCACAATGGGTGGCAATTAAGCATACCTTATTAATATTCATGAGGTAGTTTTAAAGTTGTGACTAACTTCAGTTAGAGGATATCACATGATGGTGACTGGGAGCCAGATTTACCAACATTTTGTGTTGTGGTTGCACCACTTTTGTTGCGCAGCCTCTATGCAAAAAGCTAGGAGATATTTACAAAGCCACACAAGGGGCGATTTGCGCTGCCTTGCATGGCTTTGCAATGAAATGTAATACAAAACAGCAGCTTGCTCTGAAATGTGCTAGGTTTTGTTGTGGGAGGCACTCCATGGGTGGAGCATGGCTGTGTCCCATGTTCATGGACCCATGGAGTCCATGTAACCCCAGATTTACAAAGGTTTGTAAATCTGGGATTGCGTGAATTCGCTAAGCCTCCCAGAGGATAGCATGAGTGGAAATGTTTGTTTCTCCTTAATATTTCCTCATTCTATGTGTGCTGTATTGTTCAGCACATATGGAAAGATGAAAAGGCCTCAAGGGATTATTATTGTGAAGGAAGGTATTCCTTTTTGCACAAAAACAATTCTTCTTGTACTGCAGGCATTCTTGCACCTTGGTGAAGGGTGCATGTGTTGACTCTAAACAGCCTGTAGTGTACCCGTGCTATGAGAGTGCAACAGTGTGCCATATCTTAGTAGATATGGCACATTACTGCTTTCTCCCTTTTCTCTTAGTTAATGCCTTGCTGCACTGCATTGTGTGAATCTGGGTCCAGGAGACTCCCATTCTTATTTCTCAACAACAAAAACTTTTCTTTAAATGCAGTCTTTTTTCCATAGAAAAAATGTATAACAAAAAGAAAGTTTGCATGTTTTAAAAGTGGTTTAAGATTTGTTTATGGTTCCGTGGACCACTGCCTGTTACCAAAGAATATGTTTCTAAGAACCACAAAGGGCAAGGGATACCAAGGGTACCTCATCCCTTCTGTGAATTATTTACCACCACAACATGGGAGTCAGTAAGTATTCAAAGTGTTGTAACAGGAGTTAGTAAAAATGTACTGGCTCCTACAATATGATAAGTGTATAGTAAAAACCTGTTGCAAACACACACATTTTGTAAATCACAGCATTTTCATCTACAAAATAATTTACGATGGAGGCTCTTATTGATTAAAATATCAAACTTTAGAATCTCCTATAACAATCCCTTCAGGAACACTTCAAAAAGGACAAACGTTAAGAATCTACCATTGCAGGAGCTATACGATTAGTCCCCAGACATACATTCCTTTTTTATTAATTGACTATTCTGGGTACTGTGAAATCCAGCTAACATAACAAACTAATATGTCTTTACAGAACTGCCCTCTTCTCCCAATGGATAGTGAAGCTCTTCAGGTGAATATTAAGTGTAGGTTTCTATGACCCAAGCTGCATATAACAACTCTGAGCAAGAAGATGTTCCAAATAGGATTCCCCCTCACCCTCTGAGCCATTTTATCAACAAAAGGGCAGAACAGAAAATCCTTATCTAGTTAGAATGCTCTCTCAAGGATGTCAATACCATTACCTACATACTCCATAACTGAATGTCCATAGTAAAACATTGGATACAGTATGTGAGCTCAATTGTCGACATATGCTTCAACATTATGATATTAATTTAGTTATTATATTGCGTTACTCCATGAATTTGCAAGACTAAATATGTAAATTAGTGGGGAGGTTCAGCAGTTATTCATAAAACTCTCAAACTCTGCAAAAAAGTGTCATATGACTCCTTCTCTTCTCTTCCTTGATTGTATGTCCACAGCCACTAAATCTACCACAATCATTATTTAAATATCACCTGATGGGATATGCCCTTTATGGAACATGACAGGGATCATATCACTTCTTGACTTTCTATGTCCAATAAAATTCGCTTATTTGTAGGCAAGTTTTTTAATTACAGTGGGGCATCCTCGACGATCCATCACAATTTTCCCCTTTCTTCTCTTCTCCCTGAAAGTATGGTAATATCCCACGCTGCCACAAATCCAAACACACCAAGGATTACCAAATGAGCGAAATCCGTCCCTCTTCTTACCAGGGGGGGTTTAGTTATTCAGGATCATTATCTACTGCTGCTATTTGTACAGCTGTGCTTAACTTCATTAGAACTGTTTTATCAATTAGGAAACGCTATCAATTGTAAAAAGAATTTACGTTTTAAGTGATTTTACAGTTTTATTTATCTTTTATAATGTGTTGGAAAATGATAGGATGTAATAATTGTATTAATATAGAACTTGAGCTGGGGGGAGCAAGAGCCATGGAGGAGGATATGCTTTTTTAAGTTAGTCAAAGTGTACATTGTTTTAAAATGTTAAACTTTGAGTCTATATATGTATTCTGTGTCTTGCATAAGTTTTCTTATGAATACCTTTTTTTTTTTTGCAGAGTTTTATATAGCGCGAACTAGAACCGAACCGAATCAGTTATCAGAGCGCTTTACATAGCACCAGTTACGTTACATGAGGACACACTTTCATTTTAGGCACAGGGAGATTAAGTGATTTGCCCAGAATCACAGGGGGTTTTTGGCGTCGTTACCGAGACTCGAACCAAGTTCCCCAGGTCCGAGGTCGAGCGCCTTAGCCGTTAGGCCAACCCCTCTCCCCTTGCCACCCCGGTTTAGACCCAGCCTGCAGGGGACACAAGGAGGGGGGAGGTTAGTCTCTACACCGAGAGGCCTCTACACCGAGGGGCCTATATATGGGAATGGTGTATGTATGCCAAACTTTTATGATTCGAATGAATCGAATAAAGTAATTTGACTAGACTTGTATCATGATGTTGAAGAAGGATGGCATACTAGTTGATGAACTTGTTCTAGTAGAATTATCAGATCACCACCAAATAGCATTTTTGGTGGCCTTCTCTAAAACAAAGATGAATGGGCAACCCAAAAGACCACGGGTCTTCTCATATTGATTGTTAATCTAAACAAACTCACAGAACACTTTTGTCCAGCCTCCACTGCTTTAAAAAAGGTCATTATGTGAATGATGCAACTGCCACTTTAAATTGATCCATAATCAGAATCATAAATGATTTTGCCCGAAAGAAGGAGAAAATAAATGAAAAGTGAAGTATGTCCTGTCATATTAAGAGTAACTCAATTAAGAAAAGAACAGCCTTAGAATGAACAAATACACTTCAGATTTTCAAAACTGTCACACAATGCAGCACAATACCCAAAGTTGCGGCAATGTGGTGCATGACAGGAAGAGAGCTGGAAACCTCCATATCCACAGAGATATGATGGTGCTATCCTGCTCCCTTCACTGTCCTGGTGCACAATCAGGCTGCTGAGCATCACATGCACACCTCTTCACATAGTGCAAAGGTGTGTGTGTGAGTATATCACTTTTTTCATATTGGAAAAATATGTTGTACTGGAAAGCAAAAGAAAAAAACTATGTGCTGGTAAATCTTAAGAGAATCTTATAGTCAAATCAAATTTTTTATCTATCAAGTCCCAAATCAATTTTACGTAAAAATCAGTTTAATTTTAAGTAGCTATGTGATTATAGGTATATAGAGGTATATCAGCCAACTTAATTTTAGGGGAATATCCATAAATTACATTTGAGTAATCTGTCAAAAAATGTTAAGCTTCACCAAGTTACTGTCCAATATTTCCAATCTTGCTTTATGGTCACCATCACCATACAACAGATTTCTTTTTAAAAAGGTGTTTAGCACCAAACCTTTTACAATTAAATCCAAACTCAATCCCTCCAATCAATTTGCCGATCCTCTACCAACCAACTAAAAAAAAGATATGTGGGCATATCTTGTGCCACATGGAAAAAATTGTAATAAGCTCACACTCTTACATGGGGGTGCTTGTGGAACACCTAAGTTAAGTGGGATCAATTTCTACTCTTTTAAAAAAGACAACTGCAGACTTAATTGATTCAAATAATATCTGTCCTGTTTCTGGTCGGCCTTTCCTAATCAAGATTCTTGAAAACTGTTTCAAGAATTAACCAAAACTGCTTGCTATGGCAAAATTCTTCTTTGCTATCTCCGGCCTGGCTTCAAAGCAGGATTAACCGTTGAAACAGCAGTCTTTCAAATCGCTAATGATATATTTTGCACAACCTAGCAAAGTGAAAAATTCAGCCTTTTGATACACCTTAATCCATAAGCAGCTTTTCATACAACAAACTATGACTTTCCCGTTCATATTCTAAAACACTGTCAGGGAAGGCCTCTATCTGCAGGTTCACCCCCACACTTTTGGAATGATGCTGCTGGTTTTTTGACTCTGAGAGTACACTGAGTCCTGCTAACCAGACCTCAGTGTCAGTATTCTAATCCTATAAAAAAAGATATTTTGAATTGGATACAGCCAATCTGCAAGTACTGATTTAGCTATTTGTCACTAGTATATGGTACCCAGGGTGCCCAGGGCTTGTAAGTCAGAGTGTTCACCGAGGTCTGCAGCACTGTTTGTGCCACCCAGAGTGGGACAAAGCACACAATGGATCCCAGCCTGCCACTGCAGACTGAAAGGGAAGTGTTTACACTGCTAGTTCGACCTTGCCATTACAACTAATGGTAAAGTTCACACACCCCTTAACCAGTTCCATGCCATGGATGTAACTGTTACGTCCATGTCTTCAGCGCTGGTGTGCCATGGAAGTAACTGTTACATCCATGGGACACCCATGCAGAATCCCTCTTCTGTCTTCAGCAGGCGGATTTCTTTTTGTGGGCCTCTGGAGGTGGGGAAGTGCTTCTCCAACATCCCAAGGCGTTTTTTTGGTTGCCAATGTAATGACCACCGTACTCATGGCATGCAGACGCGATTACATTGGAAATGAAACTGAAACTTAGTTTCAGTTTTCACTCCCTAGTGGATTCCTGCTTGGAGATCGCCCCAGGAGGGCAATCCCCATGCAGGGATCCACCCATTAGGCACCAGGCAGCCAATTGGGCAAGGGCTTTTACTCCCTCCATAGTAAATTGGTAAAAGTCAGTCAAAGCACACTAGACACCAGGGATTATTTATTGTCATGCTTAGGGATGGGGGATGCCCTAAATGGGTACAATAATACCCCAACACTCCCAACCACTAGAAACAGTCTTTCTGCCCCCCTGGGGTGCTGAAGCCCACTAGGCACCAGGGATTTCTTTTTATGAAAGAGGAATGGGGATGCCCATAATAGGCATACCACTGCCTCCACCCCAACACAAAAGGGAAAGTCATTCTGCCCCCCTGGAGGCAGATTGGGTTTATTACCCCCGATCTGCCCCCAAGGGGGGTAGAAAACCCACAAATGGCCAAGGATTAGTTGTTTTTATACTTAGGGGTGGAGGCTGCCCCAGATCTTCCCCCTTTGGGGGGGGGGGCAGAAAGCCCACTAATCTCCAGGGAGAGTCAGTTTTTTTAATGATAGGGGCTGCCCACAATGAGCATGCCAATTACACTGTCTGGCTCCCTGGCTAAAAAAATATTGGGGGATCCGCACAAGCTACATCTCCCTGGACTCCCCTAGGTGTCTACTTTTCAGAAAATGTCTGGGTTTGATGGGTTTCCCTAGATGTCCGTCAATCCGGGGACCAAAAACATGGATGACTCCCTAGCAAAAACAGGATGTCTCGGAATAAATAATGTTTATGTCTTCACAATACATTTTGGGCCATTTCCTGTTGCACACACTAGGCCTACCACACAAGAGAGGTACCATTTGTATTGCCAGACTTGGGGGAATGCTGGGTGAGTGGAAGTTTGTGGCTCCTCGCAGATTCCAGAACTTTCCCTTTCAGAAATGTGAGGAAAATGGGTTTTTGGACAAAGTTTAAGGTTTGCAAATGATTCTGGGAAACAGAACCTAGCGAGAGCTACACAAGTCACCCCATCCTGGACTCCCCTGTCTGTCTCTTTTTTTAAAAATGTACAGGTTTGCTAGGTTTCTCTGGGTTCCATCTGAGCTAGGGCCCAAAATCCACAGCTATGCACATTGAAAAACAGGGTCAGTTTTCACTGGAAAAATGTGATGTGTCCATGTTGCGTTTTGGGCCCTTTTCTTTTGCGGACACTAAACCTACCCACACAAGTGAGGTACCATTTGTATTGAGAGACTTGGGAGAGTGCTTGGTGGGTAGATGTTTGTGGCTCCCCACAGATTCTAGAACTTTCAATCACAGAAATGTGAGGAAAATGTGTTTTTGTTTTACAATATTTGAGGTTTGCAATGTATTCTGGGTAAGAGAACTTGGTGATAGCCACACAAGTCACCCCATTCTGGATTTGCCTGAGTATCGGGTTTTCAGAAATGTACAGGTTTGCTAGGTTTCTCTATGTGCTGGCTAAGCTATGGCCCAAAATCCACAGCTATGAACATTGCAAAAAAAAGGGTCAATTTTCACTGGAAAAATGTGATGTGTCCACATTGCGTTTTGGGCCCTTTTTTGTCACAGACACTAAGGTTACCCATACTAGTGAAATACCATTTTTTTGGGAGACTTTGGAGAGTCCTGGGTGGGTGGAAGTTTGTGGCTCCTTACAGATTCCAGTACTTTCCATCACAGACATGTGAGGAACATGTGTTTTTTTACAAGGTTTGAGGTTTGCAAGGGATTCTGGGTAACAGAACCTGGAGAGAGCCACACAAGTCACACCATCTTGGATTTCCCTGGATGTCTACTTTTCAAACATTTACGGGTATGCTAGGTTTTCCTAGGTGCCGGCTGATCTAGGGCCCAGAATCCACAGCTAGGCACATTGCAAAAAAAAGGGGCAGTTTTCACTGGAAAGTTGTGATGTGTCCACATTGCATTTTGGCTGTTTCCTGTCATGGGCACTAAGCCTAACCACACAAGTGAGGTACCATTTTTATCAGGAGACTTGGGGTAATGCTGGGTTGGTGGAAGTTTGTGTCTCTCCACGGGTTCCAGAACTTTCCATCACAGAAATATGTGGAAAATGTTTATTTGGGACAAAGTCTGAGGTTTGCAAGGGATTGTGGGTAACAGAACCTAGTGAGAGCCACACTAGTCACCCCATCCTGGATTTATCTGGATGGCTCTTTTAAAAAAATGTACAGGTTTGCTAGGTTTCTCTGGGTGCCAGCTGTGCTAGGGCCCAAAATCCACAGCTATGCAGATTGCAAAAACAGAGTCAGTTTTTAATGGAAAATGTGATGTGTCCATGTTGCATTTTGGGCTGTTTTTTGTCACGCACAATAAGCCTACCCACACAAGTGAGGTACTATTTTTATTGGGAGACTTTGGAGAGTGCTGGGTGGGTGGAAATTTGTGGCTTCCCACAGATTCCAGAACTTTCCATCACAGGAATGTGAGGAAAATGTGTTCTTTTCACACATTTTGAGGTTTACAAGGGATTCTGGGTAAGAGAACTTGGTGGGAGCCACACAAGTCACCCCATTCTGAATTCCCCTGGGTGTCCGGTCTTCAAAAATCTATAGGTTTGCTAGGTTTCTCTAGGTGCCGGCTGAGCTAGGCTCCAAAATCCACAGCTAGGCACATTGCAAAAAAAGGGTCCACTTTCACTGGAAAAATGTGATGCTAAAATTCAGAGATGCACACATAACCACTGCGACTAAAATACATATCTTGTTCCAAATTGAGAAATACATCGGTTTTACTTGATACCGATGTTTCACTCTTTATATTTTACCAAATGAATTATTGTAAACCCTGTATACAATGGAAAAACATTGCAAGGTGCAACTCCGTTATTGGCTCTGGGTATCTCAGGTTCTTAGTGAACCTACAAGCCTCATAAAACTCAGCGTTCAGGTGACGTAACGGTATAAAACTTTAAAAAATCTACCATAGTCAGAAGAAGTTACAGGTGAAAATGTAGGCACAAATGGCTGGTTTTTTCAACTAAATTTCAATATTCCTGTTTTTCAACTGTTACTTTCCATAGGAAAACCTTGAAGGATCTACACAAATTACCCCTTGGCTTGCTGAATTCAGAATGTTGTCTACATTTCAGAAAGATATATCCTTCTGGGCTCTAATATTGGTTTCATACCCATTTTTACTACTAACTGGAAGGAGGTTAAAAGCACAAAAATAGGAAAAATAGGCTATGTCCCAGTAAAATGCCAAAATTGTGTAGAAACTTTGGTTTTCTGATAAAAGTCTGCCTGTTCCTGAAAGCTGGGGAGAAGGTGATTTTAGCATCACAAACCCTCTGTTGATACTATTTGCAGGGAAGAAGCCAGATACTTTCTTCTGCAGCACTTCTATCTATTTTGTCCCCAAAAACCCAAATATAGCTGTATTGTGCCTAGTTTCTCAGTCCCCTCCACGGGAATTCCCAAAGCTCTGGTACCTTTGGAATCCTCAGGATGTTGGAAGCAAGGATGTAGATTTGGCATAGATACTTTATGTGGAAAAAAAGTTACGGGGGCCTAAGCACAAACGACCCCAAATAGTCAAAAAAGTGCATGGCATGGGGGTGAGCCCTGGCAGCGAAGGGGTTAATTAAATATGTAAGTCTTCCCCATGGAAGTCCTATAGAGCCCTATGGCAGGGAGCTATATGTTCTTAAGTAGGGCAAGCAGATTTCGAAATAACTTATCAGCAACACTTTCAAATTGTCATTTTGCTGTGGAAAGGTTAGTGGCGAGGTCCTGGTTTTCCTCCCTCTCCTTTCTATATGAGGGTGATAAACATGGAAGCAGCATTATTCTTTACGCAGACAGGCTTATCCTCTCCCATAGTGGAGATGAGAGCTATACCAGTAAGAAAGATGGCGGGATGAGGACAATAAAAAAAGAACAAAAAAAATTAAAGGTTAGTGGTCCCATTGGCTAACACAAGGTTACCGGCAAGCACCCCAGCTTGACTAACCTCTGAATGGTACTACCTAACTCGGTCAACTAAGGTATCAAATTAATCATGGCATTAAACCCGACCTGATGACCAGGTCAAATTTAAAGTTAAACAACTTTTAGAAAGTTGCCCCTATGCACTCCAGCTAGTCCAGTTGCCTAACAAAGGCCCTGGCACACAGACAGTTTTCTGTCGAAACAAGGTGGATGTTTGAACATCTGCCAGGCCCAGGAAAAAAGGCAGTTGAAGCCGAGTGAGATGTTACCACCTCACCCATGTTGGCCACTTAGGGTGTTAACCCAAAAGGTGAACTTCAAAGAGGAAGCTGACTTTGAAGGGCTGACTGTGACAACACCCCTGAGCAGGAGGCCTTTATTTCCCACAGACAGATAGGAGACAGAGCTATAAAGGGAAACAACGTCCCCAACTGGTTTACCCGTGGATGTGTAGCCCACTGGTGGCCACACCTTTAGGGTGGGCTACAGTGCTCTTAACAGGGAAAGGTTGTGCCATCTTTAAAGGGCAACAATGGTGTTCTCTGGGATAACCAGATGCCACACATTGCAGGAAACCACCACTAGGAAAGAGGGGAACCAGTAGACATTTGGCTAGTGACTGCATGCTCCCCCTGCGGCACTTCCTTGGGATAAATGTGACTCTTTGACACCCTGCCCCTCAGATCATGCAGTAATAAAAGCACTTACTTTGCCCGTGTAGCACCGATGCTGCGAGTGCAAAGTGCTTTTATTGATTTATTTCCTTACTCTCCACTTTCCTGTCATATGTCACACTCCACTAGCCCCCACGCAGCCCCGCCCTACCTCACTGCCCCACAGCATTACCTGTGTAAGCCACCAGTGATTGAGCATATTTTGCCTGTATCCTCAGTATCAGGACCATTGCATTGATGTCTGTATGTTCATCCTGTAACGATTGGAGCTTGCCTTAAAAAGACTCCGGCAGCCAGGTAACTGTCCAAAGTATTTGTTCTGCACCCCTAGCCCTTTTTCCTGTCTGATTCGATCACCCAGAGTACCCGCTCTAACTCTTTGAAACTTTTCTAAAGTTCACAAACTGTTTTTTGAACAATAATTGTTTGCAGTTGCATTTAAAATTGTGGACACTGGTGTGTTTCTTTCATTGCCTAGCGCTTTTTAAAACTCTTTGCTGATCATATTTTATGGATACCGGGAGGCTGTGACTTAATTCCTGATAACGAGGAGCTGAGCGGGAGCCCGGGACTGCGAGGACCAGCATTCCACCTACTACCCACAGCTGGTGCCTCTTCCCGGGCGTGCTCCGCCTCCCCCTCTGTACTTAAATCAGTTCCCAGCGCGCATCGCGGGACGCGCGCGGGACATAGCCCGGGGCTAAGCCCGGGCAAAGGGTGGGCCGTCTGAGGCCGTCAGAGGCAAGAGGAGGCCGGGCTGGGCCCTCCCTCTAACGTTTTATTTTAGACCACATCACGCACCCAGGACTTTGTGGCAGTAAGCGTTTTAGGAACGATCCTTCCCTCTATACTTGCCAGTTACCTTTTTTATGACTGATTTGTCCACATCTGATTATTTCTGTATTGTTATTGATTTTATGATTCAGGATGTCTACATGCATTCCGAACTCCTTACCCTCTACCGTTGGGGTTTCTATACTTGGGCCTCTGGATAAGTATTTCGCTAGAGCCACTAGAGTAGTAGATAGAGAGATTGCGCTGGCTGAGAAACGTGCTGAGCGCCGTTTTTCTATCGAACTACTTAAAAAAAAGCCCCCAATCCTGGTCCAGGAGGATGTACAAACTCCACAAATATCTAACAACACGTCAGCAGATGCAGACGCAGAGCTTTTTAGTATTGAAAGTATCCCACTAATCTTTCAAGATAGGTCACCATCAATATCTATCACTGAAACTAATCTTAAAGTTTCTATTAATGGGCTGCCTACCACATCGAACCTTTTAATAGATTTAGACTCCCCACTAGCGTTAGATGTAATCTCCCAGTCTCAGTCTAATATTGATGCCCCACTTCTTTTACCCAACTTACTAGAGGAGGCTGTAGTAGATACGGGGTTACATTTACCGACAGTAGTTAATGTATCTAAACAAAAGTCACAAAATAAAAGGCACCAGGGAGTACACCGCTCTCCACCAAAAAAGAGGAGAAGGAAGGGAGGGGCTAGAAAAGGCGGAACATTTTCAAATATATCTTTACCACCTGTGGACCTAACGGAAAAGATAGGGAAGGAAGCACTAACGGGCCCTACAACAAAAACAAAAACAAAAATAAGTATGTTTCCAGAACCCTTGTCGGGCAAAGGGATAATGGAGGCTATTGAAAACCTCCTAAAATCTTTTCTGCTGCCACTTACTGAGAGAGTTAAGAGGTTGGGGGGAAAAATGGATTGTATTTTGGCTGCTTCCAATTTAAATGAAGCCCCAAAACAATCCAATCCTGGGGTAACTTGTTTGGCAACCAAACACCCAACACATATAACACCTAGGCCCCAAGTGGATAACCCCATACCTAAAAAAATGACCCAAGTGAACAATATCTTACCTAAGAAAACGACTCCTTACACTAACCCTCCTAGACCGGTGGCCTTGCAAGATTCATATAAAGAGAGGGCTAAATTAGGCTCCCCGAAAGTTCCTGACATCAGAAATCTTCCTTTAACGCAGCCATCTACAATGAACACAGTAAAATTAAATCCTAGAAATAACATAGACTTACCACCGAAATCATCTAACTACGTTATTATCTTAACTGGAGTTCCGGTCCTGCCAGCAGGAAACTCAGAATCTTATATTAGCCTTAAAAATAAAGTCATTTATTGGCTGTGAAATAATAGACCCCTTCCATCACATTTAGATGGAGATATAATATCCGTAAGGCGGTGCAACTGGGTGGGTTTTCGACCTAAAGATATAGAGGGGGACGTGGTGTTAGTAAATTTCAGGGATCGCAGAGTAGTCACGTTTATTAGTGACTGGTTTCCAGGGAGAGGAGAGGGTACTGTAGCATCTCGCAACCTCAGTTATTTTTATCCTGAAGCTCTGATAACGCCTCCTAATCATTTACCAACACTAAGTCACTATGATCCTCTGCAATTTCCTAATAGTAGTCCGCACCACACTGTTCCAAGACAGCATGTAAACAGGTTTCCCCCTTATTTCCCACCTCAGTGCTCAAATAGGTTCTTCCTTCCTCCTGGTAATAGATATCATCCTATTAATTGAAATGAGTACTGGAATATTCCACTACAAAATCTATTTGAACCCCTCTCTGGCTTAGACACAAATGAATGACTCATTACTTTTGCTCCTGAAGTAGGAAGCATCAAAGTGTGGTCGGACAACTGTAAAACAGCTAATGAACTATTTAGTGTTAGTTCTATTTTTACAACTTGACCACCTGAGCCTTCACAAGAAATGAGGGGGGATCATAGTGTATCAAAAATAGACCTGATTGTGAGTCCAGGGACTGCCACTGAGCCCTCGAATTCCATATCATTGCGAGATACTGCGCTTTACTCATCTCGTTATGAGGAGAACAATGTCTGTCCCGAGGGGTGTAACTCCCTATACAATAACACAGCTATTTCGACTACGTCTGGTAAGCTTAGCCCTAGAAACTCCCCATATGCCCGGCCATGGGTACATACTACGAAAGCTCTGAGAGTCACATTCTGGAACATTGCGGGGCTTCGCTCCAAGATAGATAACCCAATCTGGGTAGATTTTATTAAAGATGTAGACATATTATGCCTGCAAGAGACTTGGACTCTTGATGAAATTTCCATAGATGGTTTTAAAACATATCATGTACCAGCAGGTGCATCTAGTCATGGGAGAAGCAAAGGGGGGCTTAGTGTGTATGTAACAAACCTATTGGGGGTAGTATCGCTGAAAATGGCGAAGTCATGTAGCAATTAACAAATTATTGTAATACAGGTGTCCCCTAAGGTTGAGATAATTATTATTAATATGTACAATAATTTAGAAAAGGGTTTAGTAAGCGATATGGTAAATACTCTCAATAAGGACGTAAGGATCTTGATGGACAAACTGGGGAGGGATTCCATCCTTATATGGGGAGGCGACTTTAACCACAATCTTTGCAAACAGATTCAAAGTGGATGTGGAGATCAAGAGGCAGACAATTTTGAGTACCATCCCCATTTTTCTCATAATAATGGTGGCGATTCCTTTAATGAGATGATGGCCTCATATAATTTGGGATTTGCTAACATGATTTGTACTCCTATAGTGGAGTTTAGCCCAACATATATGGTGCGAGGGTATAGTTTGTTGATCAACTTTATTACCATCTCAAATACCCATGCAACTTGGATAACTGACTTTTTAACCCATATGACAGGAATAAGTGATCACTTTCCACTTAGCTTTTGTATTCAACTTCCCAAAGCTAAAGAATGTACCCTGGTAGAAAGGTTGGCATGGTCTACTAATTTCACAGTGATTAGACAAAATTGATATGCTCTTAGATGGTCAAATAGTAATTCGGAGGTGACTAGCATAAAAATAATAAAGCAAGCTCTAGCATCTATTATTAAATGCCTGCAGGACGAGGTTACACACCCAGAAGTCTTAGATTCTTTTGATGATATTACAAGGATTATTCAAGCGAACTTAGAGCGCCCTAATAGAGGCAAGAAACCTTGTAACAATGGGTGGTGTGATACAAACTGCAAGAAGACTCATGTACAATTAATGGAGGTTCTGCATAAAAATCCGAGAAACAGAAAGACTGTTATAACTTGATTGAGCAGTGTGCTGACTTGCTTTCGTTGACCCCAGATTTGACAATATGATCCACCCATGATGTGGACACAGGTTGCAGTCTAACTTTAAAAAAAAAAATATAGGGCGTGGCCAAGATGGCGACTGAGTAGGAAGTGCCTGCTCGTTGCTCAATCTACCGGACCAGGCCTCTAGCCCATGCAATGAGTCGCCGGACTGATACAATCGCTTCTAAACGCTGGTGGGACTGTGGCTGAGGGGGAGATCAAGGGACTAGCTCCGAAATGAAGTGTGACAGCCCGCTATTCGAGTAAACCAGCCACGGAAGAATGCTACAGTTGACCTTGAGCATTTCCAGGAAGCGGCAGAGAGATGCGCTCAAGACAGTACGAGAAGCAGAGGGGAGGTCGCGGTGCTCTGAGAAGTGGCAGCCAGAAGTATCAGCGGAGCCGGGGGTGCCCATGGTGCGTGCCCCCCCTGGTGCCAAAGCAACAGCAGCGACCCCTGACGTGATGACTGAGGGGGTTAAGCCAGACCCTGGTGAGCAGCCTGTGCCTGCGGGGGCCCAGCAGAGACATTGCACCTGCCTGTGAGGCTGCCCAGCCGAGACTGGAATGGTGGAGCCGAGAAAGAGCTGCCTGGGATCCAAGAAACATGAGTATCCGCGGGCAAACCGCTGAGGCGGAGAGGCCGGACTCTGATTTTGTGGCATGGGCACCCCATTGATTAGACAACCAGAAAACCCTGAACTCCCCCGCACATAGCAAGGAATACGCATCATCAGAGTGAGCAACTTAGATAGATACGGGTGATTTTACCGATAGCGAGACATAATCTGGGTGACTGAGGCCGGAAGCAGGGCCTAGCCGTTTGGGACCATCGAGGCGGCTGGGTCGAGGAGGAGCTGGGAGAGGAGGTGCAGCCTTCCTGTGGAGCCAGAGATAGCAGGGAACCGTAGGAGCAGCAGTTAGCTCCTACACCGAATCCGCCTGGAACTAAGGACATAGCGCTAGAACAGACAGTGAGACCCGAGAGGGCGCTGTGGGGGCCCATTCATTCCGCTGCCGGACCGCAACACAGGGAACCATCAGAAGACCTTTGTTGAGACCTACAGAGGCTCACATTATGCAAGCAGAGTCTCCAGAGAGTTGCTCCCATGGGGTGACCTGAGGAGTACTCTGTGCAAGACCTTCAACACAGCAGGAACACAAACAATGGGCAGGGAGCAGAGTCAGGGCGGTGTTGGCACCCCCGCAGTACAAAAAGAGGCTTGGAATACAGAGACAGTAGTAGATAGAAATACCAAAGCACTAACGCCTGCTGGTGACCCATCGCAAAGGGTTCCTTGCACTAGGGGTGGGCGGAATTTGAATAATCGCGTTACACAAATCTCCACGAAACGGTAAAAAATCTCCGCGAACACGCTGAAATTTCGCAAACACGTGGAATTGCTTGTTCGCAATGCTTTTTTCCTGTTTGCAATTGCTGTTTGCGTGCTCGGGGGAAAATATCTTGTGAACACGCATTTTGGGAGCGCGAACAAGCAAAAAATTTCACAAAGTCGCGGAACGCAGAATTTTGGGCAATTTTGTGTTCTCCGCAGAACGCGAAATTACCCAAATTCCACGAGTGGAGCGGAATTTACCGCCCATGCCTACCTTGCACTTCAATGGAGCCCTGGATAGACCCACCAACACAACCATAGAATGCACACCCCCAAACAACTGAAACCACAGCAAGGACCTGCCTCGTGGCTTCTGAGGTGGGCACCCCTTTCAAGCACCGCAGCGGGGGGGATGCTTAGAGGTCATAGCCAAAGGGACTCCCTATGCAGATCCCATATATCTCGTGAGATGACAGCCAATAAAGGGAAGAAAGACAGGTTGGTCAAGGACATGCTGCTCAAGGCCCCCGGATCAAGCAACACAGAAATGCCAGTCAAAGGATCTCAGGGACACCGAGGCTCTGCTCATGCGTGCATTTATTGAGACCCACTTCACTTCTCTGTGGGAGGACTTGAAACAGATGAAGACTGAACTCGCACAGGAGATCAGGAACGTGAGGAAAGATGTTGATTTGCTAGGGCCAGAGTGGATACGTTAGAGACCCAGAGCTCAAGCAGAAATGAAGAGATCGAGCATAGCCAACAAGAGGCTATTTGTCTCAGAGATCAACACGGATCCGGAATATCCCACACACAGCAGAGGGTCAGAACATTGCATTATTTGTAGAAAGCCTTTTTCGATAGATCCTAGATGCCGGGACGATATGGAGATCAAACTCGACAGCATTCACCAGGTGGGCCCGAGGAGACCTTCCACAGCCCCGCCTCCCGATATCCTCACCTGCGTGCATGATTTGCAATTAAAAGAGTGCATTCTTCTCAAAGCCAGAGACAGTCACTCAATTCAGTACCAGGGGCATCAACCTCTCCTATTTTGAGATCTGGCGGCCTCTACACTGCAGAAAAGGGGAGCTTTCCGGCCGATCAAGGCACACCTTCAGGACAGCAAAATTCCATACTCATGGGGGCACCCATTCCACCCCATCTTTCGCCTCAACAGGAAGATCCAACAAGCTCACTCAGTGAAAGATGCCCGCCAACTATTAAACATCCAGGAAGACCTAACAGGAAGCCCTCCTTTGTCTGCGGGGTCGGGCTGAGGGCGAGAGACAGAGAACTGGAAAACGGTTTGTCACAACTCGACTCAGCTGCCACGACGGGCAACAATCGCTAAGGAGTGTCAAGCAGTTCTGGCATCCTTGGGGGAGGACTCTGCTGGACTGGTGAGAGCGGGCTGAGCCAGTACTTGGATTAGCAGACACCCTGAGACTACGAGTTCAAATGGTCCCTCTATGGCGTATGCATTTCGGAGGGTGCCTGGGGGAGAGAGGTGGCAAGAAGATCTGGAACTCTTCCACCCTCTTCCCCTTGGTATACACACCCCGGACATTCATAATATTGTTTTATGATATGTTGTTTGTTTGTTATGTTTATTTGAGGTTGTTGTTTAGTTCATGTTCCCCCCCTCTGCTATGCCCTCATGTCTAGCCGACTCCCCGCATTATCTCAACATGGGCCCAGATGGACTGACACACTGACGCAGACCTGTGGTTGCTACTCATGTGCTTTGCAGCGAGATATTGTAGCTTTCCCCCAACGACAGTTGCAATGTCCCAGACTCTTAAGATCCTAACCATGAATGTTAAAGGTCTGAATAGCCCATAAAACGTTGTGCCAGTCTATCATATCTAAAACACTCGGAAGCCCCTATATGTCTTCTTCAAGAAACTTACCTCCTACGAGGGGTTACACATAGACTCCGGTTGATGGTTTTCCCGCAGCAGTTGTTTTCCTCGTCATCTACGAAAAAAACTGGTGTAGCCATCCACATTGCTAATAAATTCCCTGAAAAGGTAGGACCCAAAGAGGAGGATCTAAAGGGTAGGTTGTTAGCATACTCCCCCAATAAAAAGGCAAGAGGCATACCTACTAAAGGTAGTGCAAGAAGTCAGTGTATCCCCCGACAGAACAATGGTACTGGGAGGGGACCTAAATATAACTTTCGGTAATGCCCTAGACAGATCGGCCCAGAGACAAGGACACAGAAGAGGGAAAACAGATGCTCTTCAATGCAGGCTTATTTGACATATGGAGCGACAAACACCACTCGGCCAGAGAATACACATTCAATCCACACTCTCACAAGACATACGAAAGGATTGGCTATTTTCTGGGCTCCGGGAGCTTACAACCTCATATCTGACAAATAGAGATGTTACCACGTACATTTTCAGACCACTCGGAGGTCACCCTGGCCCTTTCCTTGCTGAGTGTCCATACACTGCCACGGACCTGACGCCTCCAAGACACATTGCTACATCAGATGGAGGTGGTCCAGCTGATCTCAAAGGGCCTGCGGGACTACCTGGAAGTAAACAATACCCGGGGACCCCTATAGCGATCAACTAGGGTGCCCTAAAAATAGTGGTCAGAGTGGAATTCATAGCAATCGGAGCTTCAGATAATAAAGTTCTCAGGGAGAAAAAAGAGTGCCTGAAACCAACACAGGAACGAGAATGCAAACACCAGAGAATATGTGCCCCTAGGGTTTGGAGACAACTTGAAGCCACACGCTCTCAGCTAGCTGCAATGGATATAGACAGCAGAGAACGCAGCACTAAGGCTCCATCACACCTTCTACACTGGAGGGGACAGGGCGAGAGGTTGTTGGTCCATAGATTGAGTACTCAGAGACAGGCCTCCAGCGTGGCCTCGGTGGTAACCTCTATAGGAGAGGAGGTGGTTACCGATCGTCAAATAGCCGACACATTCCGCCAATACTATGAAGGACTCTATGAAACACAAGACCTTTCTCTAGAGACTCAAGCCCGGTACCTCCAGGGAGAGCCCACCTCCACAGTTACACAAAACCAGGCAGAAGACATTGAATCCCCTATTAAAATACAGGAGGCAATTTCGGCCATTTCAAAGCAAAAACAGCTGAAATCCCCCGGCCCAGACGGCTTCATTGCCTCGTCTCACGAATCATTTTCCACTATATTAGCTCCGATCCTCACTAGAGTATATAATGCCCCTGGCATATTATGTGCTCTCCCACCAAACAATTTTAGAGGCCTCAGTGATGGTAATACCTGAACCCGGAACTGATAAGCGCCAATGTGCTTCATAGAGGCCCATCTCCCTCCTTAATGTTGATTTTAAGTTACTTACCAGTATTTTGGCATCATGACTATCTCTCCTTCTGCCTTGATTGATCCGAACCAGTCAGGATTTGTCATCAACCGCCAGTGCACGGATAACACCAAACGATTACTCCACATAATAGATAAAGCCCAACGCTTTGATACCTAACACATGATCCTCGCCATCGATGCTGAAAAAGCATTCGACAAGGTCCACTGGGCATATTAAGAAACGACCTTACAACATTTTGGGCTTCCCAAAAGCTTCATAGCTTGGGAATTTAGCGGATACACCAGACTAACAGTCACGGTTTATGTGAATGACTATATATCTACTCCATTCACCATTCAGAGAGGCACACGGCAAGGTTACCCCCTCTCCCCTCTGCTTTTTGCCTTGTATAGGGAGCCAATGGCTCAAAGGATCTGCGATAACCCGCGCATTACTGGAATACACTTCGGGGGGGAACGAATATACACCTAGCCTGTATGCAGATGACGTAATAGCGACTTTGGAAGATCCTCAAGCCTCCCTCCCGGCCTTCCTATCCGAGCTTGATCAATTCTCCCTAGCAGCAGGTTTCTAAATTAACATCCATAAGTCACAAGCCATTCGTCCCACTCTGAAACCCAATACACTACAGGAACTGCAAATTGCATATCCCATTCAGTGGGCTCCAGTAGCAATATCATTCCAAGGGATACAATTTACTGCACACTGTAAGAGTGAACTACAACACTTTAGTTCACCCTATCCAGGCAGACTTACGCCGGTGGCGACCACACTCGCCGTCCTGGCTCAGATGAATTGCTGCTGTTAAAATGTTCATACTACCAAAGATACTTTTTCTTTTTCAGACACTCCAGCTGGAACACCCACCAGGCACCATACATACGTTGTAGGGAGAGCTGGAATGTTTTATTTGGGTTGACAAGGGACCCCGAATACGGCAAGAACAGAGCTACAGGCCCCCAGCGGAGGGCAGTCTGGGGGTCCTAAACCTGCGAGAGTACTATTGGGCGGCCCAGATTAGGGCATTCTTGGAATGGTCACACCAAGAATCCGAGAAGCACTGGCTCTTTATGGATAGGGCAGTGGCAGGGCGGGTGCTATGGCAGGTTCCATTCCTGCCTAAACTAGCTCGGCCTAGGAGTGTCTATCTGTCGCTTGCTACACGTGCCCCCTTGGTGGCATGGGATAAGATAGCAGAGAGAAGAGCTCTCACCACATTCCCATCTCCATTAACTCCCATTGTGGAGAATCCCGCTTTCTCCCCTGGGATGCAGGCGGAGACCTTTACTCAGTGGACCAAGTAGGGCAGCAGGTCCATTGGACACTTCTTTGATGGGGAGAGTCCGTTATCCCTTGAAGACTCCCATTCACAACAAGGACTCCCTGGAACGGTACCGCTACCAGCAAATAAGGCAGTGGGTTATGGACTAAAGTGTTCACCCACAGGCGAAACAACACCTCACCCCATTCAAGAAGTGGTTGCTATCCAAAACTACAGATACCCACCTCATATCACAGATATACGGCTTAGTAAGACAAGCTCCAACACCTCATAGTTTCTGAGTAATAAAAGATGGTAATTAGAATTAGGACGTACTCTTACACAGTGCAAAAGGGAAGATATATACTACAGAACTAGGCATACTGCGATGAAATTTGCTGGTATAGAGGCGCCACCAAAATAACAACTTAGTGGAATCTCACTCCGTCCAGACTTCACAGGGGAACCCGACAAGAGAACCCTTGTGTTGGAAGGGATGTGGGTCACCCGGTACCCTGACTCACACATTGTGGTATTGCCCCTAATTAAACACCTATTGGACGCAGGTACTCAAGGATATGGACACCGTTTTCAACCGAGTTGCCCCATTTCCCAGCAAACGTCCTCTTAGGCATAGCTAATGCTCTCACTTTCCCTCTGAAATCACACAGAGGGTGTCAAATTGCACTGGATCTGGGAGCTGCCCTTTAAAATATCCTGACCCAACTTCCTACCCATATGGGGTGGTTACATAGGGTGTGACATATTCTTGGCATGGAGCGGATCTCCCTCTCCCTTACCAAACAGAGCACCTCATTCCCTGCTCTCTGGAAAACTTTCCTGGTGCTGCTATCCTCAGAATTTAGAGAACTCACTTGCCCTAAATATTTGCAACATTTACGACTCACTGAATCTTCACCGACCGATCCCTGAGGATCAATGTATTTGGATTAGGGATGGGCAATTGATGGCTGGGTGCGTTGGTGGGAGGGGGTACATAGGGGGAAGAGGGAGTTGGAGGATGTTGGTATAGTTAAGTCTACTAGCTTTTCCTGCAATTGTGGGATGCCACGTTGCCTATCTCTATCGCTACTGTGTTTATTTTTATTGTAACTCTATAACACAATACAAAATATTTAAACATAATAGTAAAATAGAAGGATTGTCAGATATGGCTTGCATTGAAGCAAAAGTTGTAAAAATGCTAGAGTTGGGGGTGATTGAGCCTCTTGGGACAGCCCAGTAGTTCTGTTCTCCAAACCTAACTCAAAAGGAGGAAAACCAGAGTTAGGATTCTGTGTGGACTACAGACGCCTAAATACAGTCAAGATCAAGTTGCCTTTATCAGCAGGCAAAACCACCCAAAGAGAACAGCGTTGGAATGCCATTGAGAGGGAAGCCTTTCCTGTGGTTAGGTCCCTGAAGAAGCTACAATCCTACTTGTTTGGAACTTACTTCACAAATGACACTGACCACAGGCCTCTCAGATAGTTAATGCAGATGAAAGTAGAGAACCTCAATCTGTCGAGGTGGTCCATTTCTCTACAGGGTACAGACTTTGCCTTGGAACATAGACCTGGGACTGACCATGCCAATGCAGATGGCCTTTCCAGGTTTATCCACTTAGATGATAAGAATCGCAAGGAAAAGGGTTGAGTTGCTCATCACTTTTCGTCTGTAGGAGAATCATTTAAGGAAATGCCTCTTTTTGTTTGCAAGTTCACCCCCACATTTTTGGACTGACGCTGGGATTTTTTTTACTCTGAAAGTGCACTGAGGCCTGCTAACCGGACCTTAAATCCAGTGTTCTAACCCTATTCATTTGATATGTTGAAGTGGATATACCCAATTGGCAAATACTGACTTACCTATACGTCCCTTGTATATGGTACCCTGGTTGCCAAGGGCATGTAAGGCAGAGTGTTTACCCAAGGCTGGAGCACTGTTTATGCCACCCTGAGTGGGACAAAGGACAAAATGGATCCCAGTCTGCAACTGCAAACGGAAAGGTCAGTGTTAACCCTGCTGGTTTAACTTTGCCAATACAGCCAAAGTCAAAATCGCCCTCCTCATAATGATATATGTAAGTCTCCACTAAGGATGGCCAATGGAGCACTTTGGCAGATAGCGATAATTATTAAGCAGGACATACAATTTTGTATGTGTCTTACAAGCAACCCTTCTAAATGATCATTTTGCTGTGGAAGGGTTAGTAGCCCTGCTGGCTAACACAGAATTACCAGCTGGCACCTCAGCATGACTAGCCTCTGAATGGAACTACCTAACTGGGTCACGTAAGATATCAAATTATTTGTTGCATTAAACCTGACCTAATGCCCAGTTCAAAATTAATGTCACCGTTAAAGTTAAGTAGCTTTCAGAAACTTGCCACCATGCACTCCAGCTTGTCCAGGGGCCTAACAAAGGCTCTGGCACACAGACAGCTTTCTGTCTACCTGGGGGGATGTGTGACCAACTGCCAGACCCAGGAACAAAGTCAGGTGCCTGAAAGCGGGGTGAGACCTCCTTCCCAAGTTTAGCCACTTGGGGTGTTGGAACAAAAGGCGAGCTTCAAAGGGAAAGTCGCTCTTGAAGGGCCAACTGCACAACACCCTTGAGTAGGATGCCTTTTGTTCCTGGAGACAGAGAGGGAAAACCAGGCCCCAAACTAGTTTTCCCATTGGCGTATAGCCCACTGATAGCCACACTTATAAGGTCGGCTACACCGCTCCTGACCACTAAGGAAGGATCATGCCATTTTGAAAGGGACAGGGATGGGGCATTTGAGATAGCCAGATACCACACATTGCAGGAAACACATCACTAGGAAGGAGGTGGACCCAGTAGCCCAATGACTAGCCATCTCATGGTCTCCTCCGGGCACTTTCCTAGGAAAAATAAGGCACCCCTGTTACCCTGCCCCAGGATCATGCTGGGATCGAAGACAGGAATGAAGAAGGACTGCCCTGCTGTCCATGAAACTGCACAAAGAGAAGAAACATCAGGAGGACGCACCTGCTGCACCATGGACTTGCAAAGTTTGGACTGTGCCTGCAGCTCCTGTCATGGGGAAAAGTTGATTCCTAGGTCCAGCCTAGTTTGAGGGTCAAGGTTTCTAAAATTTCATAAAAATACACTCGATATTTATAAATTGTTGTTGTGTCTGTTTCTTGTTTTGTGACTTATTTTGTTGTTTCATGCTGTGAATGCTTTACACTAAGTTCCTTTGCCAAGCCTTACTGCTAGGAGCCATAGCTACCTCAGGGTTAAACTAAAGGTAAAGTAAACAAGCCATACTGGACCAAGACAGAATTTGCGAGTGTATTTCATGATAGGGCCTCACAGCCATATCATATAGTACAGCCAAATTCACAAAAACACCAAACACCAAATGGCTTTTGAAAAGAGGGTGCTGAAATGATTTTAACCCTACCTGACTAATTCAACCATTCAGAAAAGACAGGTCCGTTTATGACCCTGTTCTGGTCCAAGAAGAAGGATTTGTGCTAGCACCACACTTTTCAACCTCTGTCTTGAACCGAGGGTAACTTCATTGAAGAGTCTGCCATATTACCTCAAAGAAATGCTAATAACACTCAACTTTATTTGAAGCTATCCACTCACAATCATATTTTCTTACTAGCTTATATCATAAATTATATCTGAGATGACCAGTTACCAGTTATTAAGTATGGGGGAAATTTGCGAATTCGCGGTCCGCAAATTCGTGCGAAATTGCAAAAAAAGTCCTCAAGTTCACGAATTTTCCCGCAAACTCGCAAATTTTTGTGCCATTTGCACAAATATGTGACCACGTGTGCCTGTAACTTTGCCAGCGCGCCAAAAGGCGCAGAGGTCCCTTGAGTGAGCTGGCCAATATAGTGGGGACGGGCGGGAAGACGTTTCATACCGCTAGTGTGTGGTGGATGGGGCCAAATGGGTGGGGCTTCTATGCGAGTTCACATGCATCTTGTTTATAAAGGGTCAGAGAACGAGCAGAGCAGCAGATGAGGAGAAAGCAGCCTCCTTGTCACAGGAGCTACACGGGGATCGCGCTCGGGAAACTCATGGATGCAAAAATACGTTTCGCACTGGACCCCAGAATCCTTCAGATGTCCAAGATAGCTCTGCTGTGCGTGTTGGTACAAAGCCATTCTAATCCTGCTCAGTGCGTTCAGGCGCATGCAGCTGCTGCTGCTGGACAATGTCCCATCACATACTAAACTGCCCCATACAGGCATATGCTGGCGCTGGGCAATAGGGTGCATTGGCATGTGGGTGCTCCACGCCTGGTACATGCGCATACCAGTGCCAGGGGGGACACGTGTTTTTTGCTGCTGTGTAGCAAGTTAGGACTTTACATGTTGACTGCACCAGACGGTAGTACCACCTAAACGGATCAGGAGCATCCAGGCACCAGACTTCATGGTGCAAGAGCATAATGGTGCTGTGCGGTACAGGTATATATATACTGGGGGCAGGGGGACACTTAGCACAATGTGTGCTCACACCCAGAGGGCTCCCAGGCAATTGAGCATGAAAGATTTTCACACTGAGAGGGCTCTGGGGCAGTTCAGCAGCACGGGGGCTCACACCCACTGGGCCCCGGGGCAGTTCAGTAGCATGTGGGCTCAAAATCCCTGGGCAGCTCAGCAGCGCAGGGGCTCCCGGGCAGTTTAGCAGCGCCACCCTCTGGTTCATCACTGCCACCCTCTGGTTCATCACTGCCACCCTCTGGTTCACCACTGCCACCCTCTGGTTCACCACTGCCACCCTCTGGTTCATCACTGTCACTCTCTGGTTCACCAATGCCACCCTCTGGTTAATCACTGCCACCCTCTGGTTCACCGCTACCACCCTCTGGTTCACCAATGTCACCCTCTGGTTCATCATTGCCACCCTCTGGTTCATCACTGCCACCCTCTGGTTCACCACTGCCACCCTCTGGTTCACCACTGTCACCCTCTGGTTCATCACTGCCACCCTCTGGTTCACCACTGCCACCCTCTGTTTCATCACTGCCACCCTCTGGATCACCACTGCCACCCTCTGGTTCACCACTGCCACCCTCTGGTTCACCACTGCTACCCTCTGGTTCATAACAGCACCCTCTGGTTCAAGACTGCACCTTCTGGTTCATCAAAGCACCCTCTGGTTCACCACCGTAGATTATGGGGAGAAAGCATACTTGCCCAGCCTCAACCGGGGGCTGGTTAATGTGTTACTGAATTTGAGCTTCAAGTCCGGCATCTGCTTCCTTATCTGTAAGTGCTTCCTGTTGTGGTTTAATTTTTGTGACAGCCTGGAGCATTGTGCCATACTTGTAACTATTCTCTGACCCTGCTTCGAGGGTCAGAGCAGGGTCAGAGAATAGTTGCAAGTAGGCAACAACTCTGGAGGCGCCGCTCAGGAAGCACTTACAGGGTTACAGCAGGTGCCCAAGTTAAAGTTAATTTCTTTGTAACCATTTTGTAAATGGTTACAAAGAAATTAGCTTCAACTTGGGCGCCTGCTGTAACCCTGTAAGTGCTTCATGTACTTCAGTTTTTGAAAATCCGCCCAAACGCGATTTCGCGGATTTTTCTGCAATTTCGCGAGATTCGCGGCCCGCGAAATTGCAGAAAATGTTGGTGCAAAGCCATTCTAATCCTGCTCAGTGGGTTCAGGTGCATGCAGCTGCTGCTGCTGGACAATGTCCCACCTCATACTAAACTGCCCCATACAGGCATATGCTGGCGCTGGGCAGTAGGGTGCAGTGGCATGTGGGTGCTTCACGCCTGGTACATGCGCATACCAGTGCTAGGGGGGACACGTGTTTATTGGTGCTGTGTAGCAATTATGACTTTACATTTTGACTGCACCAGACGGTGGTACCACCTAAACGGATCAGGAGCATCCAGGCACCAGACTTCATGGTGCAAGAGCATAATGGTGCTGTGCGGTACGGGTATATATGTACTGAGGGCAGGGGGACACTTAGCACAATGTGTGCTCACACCCAGAGGGCTCCCAGGCAATTGAGCCTGAATGATTTTCACACTGAGAGGGCTCCGGGGCAGTTCAGCAGCACGGGGGCTCACTCCCACTTTGCCCCGGGGCAGTTCAGTAGCACGTGGGCTCACAACCCCTGGGCAGCTCAGCAGCACAGGGGATCCCGGGCAGTTTAGCAGCGCCACCCTCTGGTTCACCACTGCCACCCTCTGGTTCATCACTGCCACCCTCTGGTTCATCACTGCCACCCTCTGGTTCACCACTGCCACCCTCTGGTTCATCACTGTCACCCTCTGGTTCACCAATGCCACCCTCTGGTTAATCACTGCCACCCTCTGGTTCACCGCTACCACCCTCTGGTTCAACAATGTCACCCTCTGGTTCATCACTGCCACCCTCTGGTTCATCACTGACACCCTCTGGTTCACCACTGCCACCCTCTGGTTCACCACTGTAACCCTCTGGTTCATCACTGCCACCCTCTGGTTCACCACTGCCACCCTCTGGTTCATCACTGTCACCCTCTGGTTCACCACTGCCACCCTCTGGTTCAACACTGCCACCCTCTGGTTCACCATTGCCACCCTCTGGTTCATCACTGCAACCATCTGGTTCACCACTGCCACCCTCTGGTTCATCACTGTCACCCTCTGGTTCATCACTGCCACCCTCTGGTTCACCACTGCCACCCTCTGGTTCATCACTGTCACCCTCTGGTTCATCACTGCCACCCTCTGGTTCATCACTGCCACCCTCTGGTTCATCACGGCACCCTCTGGTTCACCACTGCCACCCTCTGGTTCATCACTGCCACCCTCTGGTTCATCACTGCCACCCTCTGGTTCATCACTGCCACCCTCTGGTTTGCCACTGCCACCTTCTGGATCATCACTGCCACCCTCTGGTTCATCACTGCCACCCTCTGGTTTGCCACTGCCACCCTCTGGATCATCACTGTCACCCTCTGGTTCATCACAGCACCCTCTGGTTCACCATTGCCACCCTCTGGTTCATCACTGCCACCCTCCGGTTCATCACTGCCACCCTCCGGTTCATCACTGCCACCCTCTGGTTCATCACTGCCACCCTCTGGTTCATCACTGTCACCCTCTGGTTCACCACTGACACCCTCTGGTTCATAACTGCCACCCTCTGGTTCATCACTGTCACCCTCTGGTTTATCACTGCCACCCTCTGGTTCACCACTGCCACCCTCTGGTTCACCACTGCCACCCTCTGGTTCACCACTGCCACCCTCTGGTTCATCACTGCCACCCTCTGGATCACCACTGCCACCCTCTGGTTCACCACTGCCACCCTCTGGTTCACCACTGCCACCCTCTGGTTCACCACTGCTACCCTCTGGTTCATAACAGCACCCTCTGGTTCACAACTGCACCTTCTGGTTCATCACAGCACCCTCTGGTTCACCACTGTAGATTATGGGAAGAAAGCACACTTGCCCAGCCTCAACCGGGGGCTGGTTAATGTGTTACGGAATTTGAGCTTCAAGACCGGCATCTGCTTCCTTATCTGTAAGTGCTTCCTGTTGTGGTTTAATTTTTGTGACAGCCTGGAGCATTGTGCCATACTTGTAACTATTCTCTGACCCTGCTTCGAGGGTCAGAGCAGGGTCAGAGAATAGTGTTCTGAGAGCCCTCAGGAAAGTCTTAGACCTGCTTCCCATTTCTGCTCGTCAGACGCTGGTGCATGCCTTGGTCACCTCCCGACTCGATTATGGGAACCTGCTTTATTTGGGGGCCACAGGAAAGGTCATCGGCCGCATGCAGGTTCTCCAAAATGCGGCAGCGCGGCTGGTCCTCAGACTCCCCAGGAGGTCATCTGCCAGATCAGCCTTGCAAGCGCTACATTGGCTCCCTATCGAGAGGAGAGTGAAGTTTAAGGCCCTTGCCACCTGCCATCGTATTCTGCACGGCAAGGCACCTCCTCCGCTCCAGAGCCTAGTAGCCTATTACGAGCCTACACGCAGTCTTAGGTCCTCGCAGACCGGGCTGTTAAAAGTTCCAAGAATATCTAAAGCTCGTATGGGAGGCAGATCCTTTAGATACCTTGCTCCCAAGTGCTGGAATAATCTTCCACTGGAACTTCGGCTTGAGCCCTCCGAAATCCAGTTTAGAAAAAAACTTAAAACGTATTTTTTTCAGTAGATAGCTTGGTTTGGGAGGAGGGGGGGACAGTCACTCCACTTGTCATAGCGCGGGGACACGCCACTGGCGTAACCAGGCGCTTAATAAATGTCCAATAATAATAATAATAATAATAACTCTGGAGGCGCCACTCAGGAAGCACTTACAGGGTTACAGCAGGTGCCCTAGTTGAAGTTAATTTCTTTGTAACCATTTTGTAAATGGTTACAAAGAAATTAGCTTCAACTTGGGCGCCTGCTGTAACCCTGTAAGTGCTTCATGTACTTCAATTTTTGAAAATCCGCCCGAACGTGATTTCGCGGATTTTTCTGCAATTTCGCGAGATTCGCGGACCGTGAAATTGCAGAAAATCCGCAAATTCCGCGAACGGAACGGATTTTACGACCATGCTTACCAGTAATTACTTTAAATTCAATCTAAATAATGCTGTGTTTCTTCTCAAATCATCCTCCACATTGGTTCAATACTGGCTGAAATTAACTAATACTTTAGACTGCACTACTACCATTATTGAAATCTGCAAATTAACTGGATTATTCGAGACAACCATCTTTATTTTCACAAATACATTAACAGCAAAGCCAGAAATGATAATCGCCATTGTACACTTATTGAGGGAATTAAACCTGTTTTTTTAACAGAAAAGGACTTAATGAAAGTAGACCTTGCTTTGGCCCTCTCCAGATCAGGCTATGGAAAGTTGATCCTTTCTGCCATCCCAAAAATCTATCTGTCCCACCGCAAAGGCACTCTTCATGCTGCAGCCTACTGCTGACTACCTTACCTATGTGATGGCTGCTTTGCCCACCTTACTTCTGTACTGCTCACCTTGAGTTTGCTTCACATCAAATCTAGATACACCTATAAGGTGACATGAATATTTCACAAACAACCGCAATTTGATCTCCTCATTAACTGGCAATAAAGATCTCAGGATGCTCCCTTCAATTTCTCAACTCCCACACTCTTAGGGCCTGATTAATTCACAGTTGTACTGTAGGTACTTGTTTATAGACAATGATCAGTATTCTATATGTAAGATTTCAACCTGCATTATGTAACTTGTGCGGGCGATCAATCACTACTCTGTATTGTGTTTTATGTCATTGCTGCACTTCTCTCATATTGCTGCATGCGATACTTTGCACTTTGTAAATCAGTCTGATGCAGCTTCTAATGCCAAACTATGGGGCCTATTCCTCGAGGTGGGGGGACCGTCCGCAAGGGCAGTGGCGTTCCCTCCATGCCACTTAGGATGTGACCTTGCGGCGGTTGCTGCAAAAAGCAGCACCGGCCGCAATGTTAAAAATGCATGCATCGCATTTGCATGCACAAAGCGGCAGGCACCACACGGTGCCTGCCGCTTTGTGCATGCAAATGCAGGGGGGTACCATAGGTACCCTCCATGTGCACCCCCACTCCCTCTTCACCCTGGGGGCCCGCAAGGGCCCCCCAGAAGCAAAGGTCCACCTGCTTTTCCACGGCTGAAAAACTGACGTGGAAAAGCATGTTTACACATGCTTCCTAATTTGGCTGGCGGTGTCTTGCAGACACCGCCACCAAATAGCAGGCTACACCCCGCGGATCAGCGGCAGACTGACCTGCCATCCGCCTCTGATCCTACCGCCATGCTGATCTGGCGGGTGGTGTTCACAGGGACCGCGGCGGTGAATCCGCATCCTCCGGGCCGGTGGTGGCTTCCACCGGCCCGGAGGATGCAGATTCACCGCCATCCTAATCGACCCCTAAGTTAGAAAATCATAATGAATTTTGAAAGTACACAGAAAATATTTAAAATTTATTACCAAAGATGGTGGTGAAATTACTCTCAAAGATCCTTTTCAGTTGTACGATTTTGATAAAGATTGCCAAGAAAATAGAACACCTCGAATTAATATGTAAATGGGCGCTAGGTAGTACAGTGCTGGCACTGAATACTGACCCACGCTACAAAGGTATATGTATTGTTAATGCGTATATTCAGAAGGGAAAGGAAAATGAGAACAAGATGGACTTGGGAAATGTGAAAAAGGACATGGACCCTATATGTGATACCTACCTGAAGGATGTGTTTCTGTTGTTGGGCGACTTTAACCACAGATTAGACCCCCGAAGAATAGATCCATGGTGTAAAGATTTGTTAAGTGCCTACAATATAGATACTACGATGTTCCCCAGAGGAGACATTTTGTCCCAAGATTTGGCTCTTGGACAATTGTTGGATTCCATGGGCTTGCTATTTGTAAATGGGACAGTGGAAATTGACCGGCCAGGGGCATATTTACGATAGGCCAGCAACATTGACCAATAGACTACGTGTTTACATATGCTTGGAGCTTTGAACTAATTAAGCACTTCGTAGTAGCAAGAGTGGAAGTAGTGATCACTACCCGCTATTGACAAAACTATATGTAAAAAGGGGTAATCAGAGAGAGACAGTTCTTCAAGTACATGTGGATTACCCAAAGCGGCTTACAACCCGTATTTCAGAAGAGCACATTATAAAACTAAGTGTTGTTCAGCAGATTCTCCCATCAGAAAAATCTCCATCTGAGGACAATAATGCTTGGTATGAAAACACAATAAGTCAATTGGTAGAATGCCTAAGGGTAAAAATTAAACCCGGGGCAGCTAGTAATAATAGACCCCATATTAATAACAGACCATGGTTCGATGAAGAATGCCGCAAAGTAAAAGCTTGTATTAGGCAAAAGGAAAGAAGACTAAGAGTAAGGTATAATCATGAACTGTTATCTACCCTCTAGATACTAAGGCTAAAATATAAAACAATCATTAGGAATAAAAAAATAACTCATAAATACAGTTGTTAGGCAAGTTTGCTAGCGGTAATTGAGGCCAAAAATTTGAAATGTTTCTGGAAGTTGGAAAAGAAAGCTCTGGTAAAGTATTAGGGTCTCTGCAGTGCTCGGTCCCTGAAGATAAATGGGTGGATATCTGGGGGAAATTTATGGGAAATGGCCAATGTTAGATGAAGCAAGTACAATAGCATGGCCAGGTGAGAGGGAAGAGATAAAAGAACACTTTACCTCCATTCACATTAGGAAAATAATATCTAGTCTAAACCTAACCCGAGCAGCTGGGCTTGATAATTTGCATGCAGTAATTATAAAAACTAATCTGGAGTGGTGGTCAGAGTTCTTTGCGAATATGTTCCAGGGAATCCTTAATACAGGGATTGTGCCAAATAACTGGAGAGGAGCAATAGTAAGGCCAATCGATAAAAAAGGTGACGTAAACGCCCCAAAAATTTTAAGATTTACCCCTTCACTGCTAGGCCTTTTACTCTCCTGTGCTAAGCCTTTTTTTTTGGCTATTTGGGGTAGTGCACACTTAGGCCCCCATAACTTTTTGACCACAAAAGGTATACACGCCAATTTTGCGTCCTCTTCTTCCATCATCATGGGGATTCTAAAGGTACCCAGGGTTTGTGTATTCCCTTGAATGGGTCCCAGAAATTAAGCAAAATTTAGTAACATTTTTGTTGTTTTTCAGAAAAATGGGAAAAAACGGGCTGCAAATGAAAGCCTCTGGGTTATTCCCTGCAAATGTTATAAAAAAAAGGGTTTGTGGGGCTGAAATCACCATTTTCCTAGCTTTTAGGGAATGTCAGTCTTTTATCAGAGAACCAAAAGTTTTCACACAGTTTTGGCATTTTTCTGGGACATAGCCTATTTTTGTTATTTTTAGTGCTTTCAACCTCCTTTCAGTTAATGGTAAAAATGAGTTTGAAAGCAATAATGGATTATGGAAAGCTGTACATTTTAGAAAAGTAGAAAACATCTGAATTCAGAAAGGGGTCATTTGTCTAAATCCATGAAGGTTTCTTTATAGAAACTAACAGTTAAATATTGGAAAAATTGAAAATTAGTTGATAAAACCAGCCTTTTGTGTCAACATTTTCACCTGTAACTTCTTGTAATTATGACAGCTCTTTGAAAACAATATACTGTTACATCCGCTGGACTTTCCTGGTTGTGGGGATATATAGGACTTGTAGGTTCACCAAGAATCCGACGAACCCAGAGCCAAAAATTGAGCAGCAACTTGCAATTGTATTTTATGATGTACCAGGTATAGAGCAATTATTCTGGGAAAATGTATATACATGGAAAAATCGGTATGAAAGACACCTATGTATTTCTGAAATGGGTACAAATTATAGAGTTTAGAAACAGTATATATTTGCACATTTTCAAAATTGAGAATACTCATACTAGCATGAGAATTATTGGTCATTTTTCAAAATGACTTTTTTTTTACACAATGTCTTTCATTTGGAAGTGAGAAATGCATAAAAACTCAATAGGTAATAACAGTTGATTTACAAATTTAAATTACCCTAAGTCTCCCGATAAAAACAATACCTCACTTGTGTGGGTCGGCCTTGTGCCCGTGACAGGAAACGGCGCAAAACACAAGGTGGTCACACCTCAATCTCGCAGTGAAAAATGACCCTTTTTTGACAGATTTCCTAGCTGTAGTTTTTGTACCCTACCTCTGCCGGCACCTAGGGAAACCTAACAAACCTATACATTTTTGAAAAGTAGACACCCTGGGAAACCCAGGATGGGGTGACTTGACTGCCTCCCACCAGGTTCTGTTACCCAAAATCCCTTGCAAACTTAAAAAAGTGTCCAAAAAAAACACATTATTCCTACATTTCTGTGGTGGAAAGTTCTGGAATCTGCGTGGATCCACAAATTTCCACCCACCCAGTGTTTCCCAAAGTCTTCTGAGAAAAATGGTTCTTCACTTGTGCTGGAGGGACTACTGCCTGCAACAGAAAACGGTGCAAAACGCAACGTTGTCGCACCTCAATTTCGCAGTGAAAAATTACCCTTGTTTTTCAAAGTGCCTAGCTGTAGTTTTTTAACCTTAGCTCTGTCGACACCTAGGGAAACCTAGAAAACCTATACATTTTTTAAATCTAGACACCCAGGGGAATCTAGGTTGGGTGACTTGACTGCTCCCACCAGGTTCTGTTACCCAGAAGGCCTTGCAAACCTAAACAATTGTAAAAAAAACGGATTTTCTACACATTTCTGTGGTGGAAAGTTCAGGAATCTGCGTGGATCCACAAATTTCCACCCACCCCGCATTCCCCAAAGTCTTGTGAGAAAAATGGTACCTCACTTGTCGGCCTAGTGCCCGTGACCGGAAACGGCGCAAAACGCAACGTGGTCCCACCTCAATTTCGCACTAAAAAATTACCCTTGTTTTGCAAAGTGCGCAGCTGTAGTTTTTGAGCCCTAGCTCTGCAGGCACCTAGGGAAACCTAGCAAACCTAAATATTTTTGAAAACTAGACACCCGAGGGAATACAGGATGGGGTGACTTGACTGCCTCCCACCAGGTTCTGTTACCCAGAAACCCTTGCAAACCTAAAAAAATTACAAAAAAACACATTTTCCCCGAATTTCTGTGGTGGGAGGTTCTGGAATCTGCTTGGATCCACAAATTTCCACCCACCCCACGTTCCCCAAAGTCTTATGAGAATAATGGTACCTCACTTGTGCGGGTCGACCTAGTGCCTGCATTAGGAAACGGCGCAAAACGGGGGAGCACAGGACAACAGGGACCGTTAAGGATACAAAAATATAGAAAGATAGAACAGGAAAGTCGGCTTCTAAAGGATAAACATGATGAAAATGCAAAATTGAGATGAGATAAGGGTTACACATGGGAGTCGGGTGATACATGGCAGGGAAAGGGAAAAACAAAAAAATAAAAATTCTAACAGACATCAAGATTATATCATTTAATGTTTGCGGGTTAAATGACCGCTTAAAAAGGTAGAGGGTGGCAATATTTCTGAAAAAAACACAAGCTGACTTCATTTGTCTCCAGGAGACCCATATAGAAGGGAATAAACCATTCCTCTTAGAACAATTAGGGCTGCGACTATTAGCATATTCGAGACAAGGAGCTAAAACAAGAGGGGTTGCTATTTTAACTAAACTGCACAATGTTAGCACAAGGAAAAGGTTGGAGGTTGAATGGGGAAGATGGGCCCTAATAGAATGTTTAATCGGTGAAGAATGGATTACGCTGGGTTCAATTTATGGTTCTACGGAGGATGACCCAGAAGTGTTTGATTTTCTGGATTTAGAATTAGCCACCTGGGCACCAAAGATCATATTAGCTGGTGATTTAAATATAGACGGCGCTACAGGTTCAGGTACAGAACCTCTGAGGCAATATCAAGGAAGGAAAAAAAGAGTCTGTAGAGCTATACTCAATATGACTGATAACAATGCGCTGGGAGACGTATGGGGGTTATTAAGAACAGGAGAAGCTGGCTTTACCTATTATTCAGCACCACATAAAAAATGTGTCCGATTAGATTATTTTTTTACTACAAGATCAATGATAACAAACATAAAGGTCGAGAGATTACCACGTATCCTATCAGATCATAACCCAATTATTTTAACAATTATGTCAGATGGGCTTAAAAGACAGGTGAGATCATGGACATTCGAAAGGGAGCTTTTGGTAGACCAAGGATATCTTAGTCATATGCATTCATGGATAAAGGAGTATTGGGATATTAACAGGGGGAGTACTTCAGTGGGGAACGAGTGGGATGCTTTCAAGGCAGGGGTACGGGGGGAAACCCTCAGCTTTTGCATATCGAAACAAAAGAAGGAGAAGCTCAAGTCGGATCAGTTATATAACGCCCTACTGGAAGCAGAGTATAAGTTAGAACAAGCTGCACTGGATGGGAGAGACGTGGAACAATTATTTTTGGAACTTTCGTTTGTTAAAGCTGAGGCAGAGGAAGGGATTGCGGAAAAAGCAGCTAAAATATTTACTGTTCATAGAGAACAGTGCTATGAATACAGCGAGAGAGTAGGACGTACATTAGCTGCAAGAACTAGACAGAGGGCTGCTAAAGGGGCAATTAAAGAAATAAAGGACTGCAACGGTAATCTGATCACAGACACTAAAGGAGTCATGGAAGTCTTTAGAGATTATTATGCCAAATTGTACAGGGAAGACTTTGAAAGAGATTGCTTAGACATCCAGAGATATCTACAGGAGACACCTAGTAGAGTATTACAGGAGGAAGACAGTTTGGCCATGGATTCTGCCTTGGGGGCCGAGGAAATTATGGAGGCAATGTTGAGTTTACCCTCTGGCAAGGTAGCGGGTCCAGATTTGATACCTGGTGAATTTTATAAGGTTTTCTTTACATCTATTAGGGAGGAATTAATTAGAACGTTCAGGGAGGCTCAGCTAGGAGCATCTATTCCAGTCAGTCGTACTAATTTTAAAAAAGGAAAATCCCCAATAGAGCCAGGCTCATACCGACCAATTACGCTTATTAATTCAGATTCAAAAATCTATTCCAAAGTACTAGCTGTTAGACTATCAAAGGTAATAGAGAGTTTGGTCAACAAAAATCAGCATGGGTTTATACCACAAAGGGGCACCACACAACACATCAGGAAGATGATCACTTTATTTGATCTACAAGGGATAACGGGGAACCCTATGGCAGTGTTGCTGCTTGACGCCGAAAAGGCATTTGATCGAGTGGCCTGGGAATTTCTTTGGGCAGTACTTAAAAGAAGTGGGGTTGGGACAGGTTTTACGACAGCAATTCAATCGCTCTACAAGGCCCCAACTGCATCTGTTAGGAGCAATGCGGGACGCACGGCACATTTCATAATCACCAAGGGAACCCGGCAAGGGTGTCCGTGCTCCCCCCTCCTTTTTGCGATGTATATAGACCCTTTGATATCCAAACTTGAGCAAAATAATGTAATAAAATCCTTAGATACAAAAATGGGCCCTATTAAAGTCCTGGCATATGCGGATGACATCGCGGTCATCACACCTTCACCCACTGAAGCCATCAAAGCAATAGAGCAGGAGGCAGTTCAGTTTGGTAAAGTGGCAGGATATGCTTTGAACAAGGCAAAGACGCAAATTATAAAGAATGAGCATGCTATCTGCACGGACGCACGGGTCTGCACTAAGGGGACGTATTTAGGGGTGGTCATTACTTCAGATTTAGATAGTCTGGTAGAAATCGACATAAGTCCTATAATAAAAAAAGCAAAGAAAGATCTAGATTGGATACATAATTTACACATGTCAATAGTAGGCAGGGTTAACTACATAAAAATGAACCTACTTCCAAAGTTTTTATATTTATTTAGAACGATCCCCCTATTCTTCAATTGTATATGGTTCAATTCAATAGAGACAATGATTAATCGATTTGTTTGGTCCCAGGGCAAGACAAGGAGAGCATTAAGATTTATGTCATTGCCAAGGGATAGGGGGGGATGGTCCCTCCCAGATATGAGACTATATTATTGGGCAGCGGCCCTTCAGCAAATGATAGGCCTTATAGGGGGGGCAGAGACAGAATCGGAGATACACGTGGGCTCATTGGCAATATATGGTTTGGTCTTTGGGGAAGAGGCTCAGAATGTACTACTGAAGTTTACTGAACGAAGCTACTTCAAGAGAACAAGATTTAAGTCAGTAGATGCGGCATTCTGGGTATGGAAGGCTTTTATAAAAAGCGCTGGACTCGGGAGGTTTAATCAGTATATTAGATTAGATAATAACCCTGCATTACCACAAGAAATCTTCGCGGATCTAACCTTTAAGGAGTGGAACCGGATGGGCGTGAAAAGAGTGGGAGACTTATTAGGATTAACGGGGGTGCGCCAGTTCTCAGAAATACAACAGGAATTCGGTATCACCTCCAGGAGTTTCTTCAAGTATTTACAAGTGAGAAGTTTTCTAGTCAGTAAAACAGGAGGATTGCGTGGATTTGAGGATAATACAATCCTGAAGCTCATTGAACAGGGGTATGGCTGAACAATTAAAAGGATTTATGCGGAACTCATAGAAAATAGAAAGGATGACATGGAAAAATTTGAATTGAAATGGGAGAACAAGATAGGGATACCAAAGGGTCTCTTTGTAAAATCCTTACGGCTTGGACAGGAGATATTATGCTCAGCAGCATTACAAGCCCAACAATATAAAACACTCTATAGGTTGTACTACACGCCAGCAAGAATAGCACAATGGGGAGGTACACAGGGGATCACATGTCCACGATGTGATAGTATAGACGGGGATATCGTACATATCTTTGCAGAATGTCCTAACTTGATCCCCTTGTTAGTAGCTATCGAAACCTTCTTTTTTAGATCACTAAATTGTAGGGTTAAATTGACAACAGATGTGATTTTACTAGGATTGGGAAGCGAGACAATACAACCACAGTATGAATACCTCCTGTTCGTCGCTATGGCAGTGCTAAGGTTGTGTATTTCTTGTGCTTGGCGGGATAGAGCACCTCCCACTATGCAGCAGTGGATAGCAAGATTACTATATATTTATAACTTGGAAAAGGAGATATATGCTAGAAAGGGGAGAAAGGGGAGAGCACTAGGCTTACGTATATGGAAACCGATTACAGATCGGAAATGCGGAAACGAAAGAGCAGAGGTATATTCATCTTAATTTGTGGTTCTCTTATTTTCTCTCGGTAGCTCCAATTCTGTTAAATGTTGGGATTGTATTTCAATTGTGTCACATATTATAGATGAATTGTGTTTCTATATACAACTCCCTTTTTCTCTATTTTCTTTTTCATTTTTCTTTTTTTTACGGGCTTCGTTTTTTTTTCTTTTTTTTTTCTCTCTTTTCTATCTTTCTTTAGACTTATATTGTTCAGATTGTCCTGTGCGGGGGGTGGGAGGGAATAAATGTTGTGAAAATTTGAATAAAAAAAAAAAAAAAAGGAAACGGCGCAAAACGCAACGTGGTCGCACCCCAATTTCGCAGTGAAAAATTACTCTTTTTTTGCAAAGTGCCCAGCTGTAGTTCTTGAGCCCTAGCCTTGCCGGCACCTAGGGAAACCAGCAAACCTATACATTTTTAAAAACTAGACACCCACGGAATCCAGGCTGGGATGACTTGACTCCCTCCCACCAGGTTCTGTCACCCAGAATCCCTTGCAAACCTAAAAAATTTACAAAAAAAACACATTTTCCCCATATTTCTGTGGTGGAAACTTCTGGAATCTGCATGGATCCACAAATTTCCACCCACCCCGCGTTACCCAAAGTCTTGTGGGAAAAATGGTACCTCACTTGTGTGGGTCGGCCTAGTGCCTGCAACAGGAAACGGCGCAAAACGCAACATGGTCGCACGTCAATTTCGCAGTGAAAAATTGCCCTTTTTTTGCAAAGTGCCCAGCTGTAGTTTCTGAGCCCTAGCCTTGCCGGCACCTAGGGAAACCAGCAAACCTATACATTTTTAAAAACTAGACACCCACGGAATCCAGGATGGGGTGACTTGACTCCCTCCCACCAGGTTCTGTCACCCAGAATCCCTTGCAAACCTAAAACATTTACAAAAAAACACATTTTCCCCAAATTTCTGTGGTGGAAAGTTCTGGAATCTGCATGGATCCACAAATTTCCACCCACCCCGCGTTCCCCAAAGTCTTGTGAGAAAAATGGCACCCCTCTTGTGTGGGTCGGCCTAGTGCCTGCAACCGGAAACGTTACAAAACGCAACATGGTCACACCTCAATTTCGCAGGGAATAATTACCCTTTTTTGGCAAAGTGCCTAGCTGTCGTTTTTGAACCCTAGCTCTGCAGGCACCAAGGAAAACCTAGCAAATCTATACATTTTCAAAAACTAGACACCGAGGGGAATGCAGGATGGGGTGACTTGACTGCCTCCCACCAGATTATGTCACCCTGAAACCCTTGCAAACCTAAATTTCTTTTTTAAAAAACACATTTTCTCCACATTTCTGTGGTGGAAAGTTCTGGAATCTGCGTGGATCCACAAATTTCCTTCCACCCCGCGTTCCCCAAAGTCTTCAGAGAAAAGTGGTACCCCACTTATGTGGGTCAGCCTAGTGCCTGCAACAGGAAACGGCGCAAAACGCAACATGGTCACACCTCAATTTCACAGTGAAAAATTGCCCTTTTTTTGCAAAGTGCCCAGCTGTAGTTTTTGAACCGTAGCCTTGCCGGCACCAAGGAAAACCAGCAAACCTATACATTTTTAAAAACTAGACACCCACGGAATCCAGGATGGGGTGACTTGACTCCCTCCTACCAGGTTCTGTCAACCCAGAATCCCTTGCAAACCTAATAAATGTACAAAAAAACAAATTTCCCCCATATTTCTGTGGTGGAAATTTCTGGAATCTGAATGGATCCACAAATTTCCACCCACCCCGCGTACCCCAAAGTCTTGTGATAAAAATGGTACCTCTCTTGTGTGGGTCGGCCTAGTGCCTGCAACCGGAAACGTTACAAAACGCAACGTGGTCACACCTCAATTTCGCAGGGAATAATTAGCCTTTTTTGGCAAAGTGCCTGGCTGTCGTTTTTTAACCCTAGCTCTGCCGGCACCAAGGAAAACCTAGCAAATCTATACATTTTCAAAACCTAGACACCGAGGGGAATGCAGGATGGGGTGACTTGACTGCCTCCCACCAGATTGTGTCACTCAGAAACCCTTGCAAATCTAAATTTCTTTTAAAAAAACACATTTTCTCCACATTTCTGTGGTGGAAAGTTCTGGAATCTGCGTGGATCCACACATTTCCTTCCACCCCACGTTCCCAAAAGTCTTCCGAGAAAAGTGGTACCCCACTTGTGTGGGTCAGCCTAGTGCCTGCAACAGGAAACGGCGCAAAACGCAACATGGTCACACCTCAATTTCACAGTGAAAAATTGCCCTTTTTTTGCAAAGTGCCCAGCTGTAGTTTTTGAAACCTAGCCTTGCCGGCACCAAGGAAAACCAGAAACCTATACATTTTTAAAAACTAGACACCCACGGAATCCAGGATGGGGTGACTTGACTCCCTCCCACCAGGTTCTGTCAACCCAGAATCCCTTGCAAACCTAATAAATGTACAAAAAAACACATTTCCCCCATATTTCTGTGGTGGAAATTTCTGGAATCTGAATGGATCCACAAATTTCCACCCACCCCGCGTACCCCAAAGTCTTGTGAGAAAAATGGTACCTCACTTGTGTGGGTCGGCCTAGTGCCTGCAACAGGACACGGCGCAAAACGCAACATGGTCGCACCTCAATTTCGCAGTGAAAAATTGCCCTTTTTTTGCAAAGTGCCTGGCTGTAGTTTTTTAACCCTAGCTCTGCCGGCACCTAGGGAAACGTAGCAAACCTATACATTTTCAAAAACTAGACACCCAGGGGAATGCAGGATGGGGTAAATTGACTGCCTCCCACCAGATTCTGTTACCCAGAAACCTTTGCAAACCTACATTTAAAAAAAAAAAACACATTTTCTACTCATTTCTGTGGTGGAAAGTTCTGGAATCTGCGTGGATCCACACATTTCCTTCCACCCCGCGTTCCCCAAAGTCTTCCGAAAAAAGTGGTACCCCTCTTGTGTGGGTCGGCCTAGTGCCTGCAACCGGAAACGGTACAAAACGCAACGTGGGCACACATCAATTTCGCAGGGAATAATTACCCTTTTTTGGCAAAGTGCCTAGCTGTCGTTTTTGAACCCTAGCTCTGCCGGCACCAAGGAAAACCTAGCAAATCTATACATTTTCAAAAACTGAACACCGAGGGAAATGCAGTATCGGGTGACTTGACTGCCTCCCACCAGATTATGTCACCCAGAAACCCTTGCAAACCTAAATTTCTTTTAAAAAAAACACATTTTCTCCACATTTCTGTGGTGGAAAGTTCTGGAATCTGCGTGGATCCACACATTTCCTTCCACCCCGCGTTCCCCAAAGTCTTCCGAGAAAAGTGGTACCCCACTTATGTGGGTCAGCCTAGTGCCTGCAACAGGAAACGGCGCAAAACGCAACATGGTCACACCTCAATTTCACAGTGAAAAATTGCCCTTTTTTTGCAAAGTGCCCAGCTGTAGTTTTTGAACCGTAGCCTTGCCGGCACCAAGGAAAACCAGCAAACCTATACATTTTTAAAAACTAGACACCCACGGAATCCAGGATGGGGTGACTTGACTCCCTCCTACCAGGTTCTGTCAACCCAGAATCACTTGCAAACCTAATAAATGTACAAAAAACCACATTTCCCCCATATTTCTGTGGTGGAAATTTCTGGAATCTGAATGGATCCACAAATTTCCACCCACCCCGCGTACCCCAAAGTCTTGTGATAAAAATGGTACCCCTCTTGTGTGGGTCGGCCTAGTGCCTGCAACCGGAAACGTTACAAAACGCAACGTGGTCACACCTCAATTTCGCAGGGAATAATTACCCTTTTTTGGCAAAGTGCCTAGCTGTCATTTTTGAACCCTAGCTCTGCCGGCACCAAGAAAAACCTAGCAAATCTATACATTTTCAAAAACTAGACACCGAGGGGAATGCAGGATGGGGTGACTTGACTGCCTCCCACCAGATTATGTCACCCAGAAACCCTTGCAAACCTAAATTTCTTTAAAAAAAAAACATTTTCTCCACATTTCTGTGGTGGAAAGTTCTGGAATCTGCGTGGATCCACACATTTCCTTCCACCCCGCGTTCCCAAAAGTCTTCCGAGAAAAGTGGTACCCCACTTATGTGGGTCAGCCTAGTGCCTGCAACAGGAAACGGCGCAAAACGCAACATGATCACACCTCAATTTCACAGTGAAAAATTGCCCTTTTTTTGCAAAGTGCCCAGCTGTAGTTTTTGAAACCTAGCCTTGCCGGCACCAAGGAAAACCAGCAAACCTATACATTTTTAAAAACTAGACACCCACGGAATCCAGGATGGGGTGACTTGACTCCCTCCCACCAGGTTCTGTCAACCCAGAATCCCTTGCAAACCTAATAAATGTACAAAAAAACACATTTCCCCCATATTTCTGTGGTGGAAATTTCTGGAATCTGAATGGATCCACAAATTTCCACCCACCCCGCGTACCCCAAAGTCTAGTGAGAAAAATGGTACCTCACTTGTGTGGGTCGGCCTAGTGCCTGCAACAGGAAACGGCGCAAAACGCAACATGGTCGCACCTCAATTTCGCAGTGAAAAATTGCCCTTTTTTTGCAAAGTGCCTGGCTGTAGTTTTTTAACCCTAGCTCTGCCGGCACCTAGGGAAACGTAGCAAACCTATACATTTTCAAAAACTAGACACCCAGGGGAATGCAGGATGGGGTAAATTGACTGCCTCCCACTAGATTCTGTTACCCAGAAAACTTTGCAAACCTACATTTTTTTGAAAAAAAAACACATTTTCTACTCATTTCTGTGGTGGAAAGTTCTGGAATCTGCGTGGATCCACACATTTCCTTCCACCCCGCGTTCCCCAAAGTCTTCCGAAAAAAGTGGTACCCCTCTTGTGTGGTTCGGCCTAGTGCCTGCAACCGGAAACGGTACAAAACGCAACGTGGTCACACCTCAATTTCGCAGTGAAAAATGACCCTTTTTTGGCAAAGTGCCTAGCTGTCGTTTTTTAACCCTAGCTCTGCCGGCACCTAGGCAAACCTAGCAAACCTATACATTTTTGAAAACTAGACACCTACTGATATCTAGGATGGCATGACTTGACTGCCTCCCACCAGGTTCTGTTACCCAGAAACCCTTGCAAACCTTAAAAACTGTAAAAAAAACAAACAAATGTTCTCATTATTTCTGTGGTGGAAAGTTCTGGAATCTGCATGGATCCATGAATTTCCATGCACCCCGCGTCCCCCAAAGTCTTTTGAGAAAAATGGTACCACACTTGTCTCGGTCGGCCTAGTGGCCGCGACAGGATATGGCGCAAAACGAAACATGGACACACCTCGATTTCGCAGTGAAAAATGACCCTTTTTTGGCTAAGTGCTTAGCTGTAGTTTTTTAACCATAGCTCAGCCGGCACCTAGAGAAACCCAGCAAACCTATACATTTTTAAAAACTAGACACCCACGGAATCCAGGATGGGGTGACTTGACTCCCTCCCAACAGGTTCTGTTACCCAGAAACCCTTGCAAACCTAATAAATGTACAAAAAAACACATTTCCCCCATATTTCTGTGGTGGAAATTTCTGGAATCTGAATGGATCCACAAATTTCCACCCACCCCGCGTACCCCAAAGTCTTGTGAGAAAAATGGTACCTCACTTGTGTGGGTCGGCCTAGTGCCTGCAACAGGAAACGGCGCAAAACGCAACATGGTCGCACCTCAATTTCGCAGTGAAAAATTGCCCTTTTTTTGCAAAGTGCCTGGCTGTAGTTTTTTAACCCTAGCTCTGCCGGCACCTAGGGAAACGTAGCAAACCTATACATTTTCAAAAACTAGACACCCAGGGGAATGCAGGATGGGGTAAATTGACTGCCTCCCACTAGATTCTGTTACCCAGAAAACTTTGCAAACCTACATTTTTTTGAAAAAAAAACACATTTTCTACTCATTTCTGTGGTGGAAAGTTCTGGAATCTGCGTGGATCCACACATTTCCTTCCACCCCGCGTTCCCCAAAGTCTTCCGAAAAAAGTGGTACCCCTCTTGTGTGGTTCGGCCTAGTGCCTGCAACCGGAAACGGTACAAAACGCAACGTGGTCACACCTCAATTTCGCAGTGAAAAATGACCCTTTTTTGGCAAAGTGCCTAGCTGTCGTTTTTTAACCCTAGCTCTGCCGGCACCTAGGCAAACCTAGCAAACCTATACATTTTTGAAAACTAGACACCTACTGATATCTAGGATGGCATGACTTGACTGCCTCCCACCAGGTTCTGTTACCCAGAAACCCTTGCAAACCTTAAAAACTGTAAAAAAAAAACAAACAAATGTTCTCATTATTTCTGTGGTGGAAAGTTCTGGAATCTGCATGGATCCATGAATTTCCATGCACCCCGCGTCCCCCAAAGTCTTTTGAGAAAAATGGTACCACACTTGTCTCGGTCGGCCTAGTGGCCGCGACAGGATATGGCGCAAAACGAAACATGGACACACCTCGATTTCGCAGTGAAAAATGACCCTTTTTTGGCTAAGTGCTTAGCTGTAGTTTTTTAACCATAGCTCAGCCGGCACCTAGAGAAACCCAGCAAACCTATACATTTTTAAAAACTAGACACCCACGGAATCCAGGATGGGGTGACTTGACTCCCTCCCAACAGGTTCTGTTACCCAGAAACCCTTGCAAACCATAAAAACTGTAAAAGAAAACAAATTGTATCTATATTTCTGTGGTGGAAAGTTCTGGAATCTGCGTGGATCCACGAATTTCCATGCACCCCGCGTTCCCCAAAGTCTTCTGAGAAAAATGGTACCTCACTTGTCTCGGTCGGCCTAGTGGCCGCGACAGGGTATGGCGCAAAACGTAACATGGACACACCTCGATTTCGCAGTGAAAAATGACCCTTTTTTGGCTAAGTGCCTAGCTGTAGTTTTTGAACCATAGCTCAGCCGGCACCTAGAGAAACCCAGCAAACCTATACATTTTTAAAAACTAGACACCCACGGAATCCAGGATGGGGTGACTTGACTCCCTCCCAACAGGTTCTGTTACCCAGAAACCCTTGCAAACCATAAAAACTGTAAAAGAAAACAAATTGTATCTATATTTCTGTGGTGGAAAGTTCTGGAATCTGCGTGGATCCACGAATTTCCACGCACCCCGCGTTCCCCAAAGTCTTCTGAGAAAAATGGTACCTCACTTCTCTCGGTCGGCCTAGTGGCCGCGACAGGGTATGGCGCAAAACGTAACATAGCCACACCTCGATTTCGCAGTGAAAAATGACCCTTTTATGGCAAAGTGCCTAGCTGTAGTTTTTGAACCCTAGCTCTGCCGGCTCCTAGGGAAACCTAGCAAACCTATACATTTTTGAAATATAGACATACAGGGAAATCCAGGATGGGCTGACTTGACTGCCTCCCACCAGGTTCTGGTACCCAAAATCTCTTGCAAACCTAAAAATTTGACCAAAAAAACACATTTTCCCCACATTTCTGTGGTGGAAGGTTCTGGAATCTGCGTGTATCCAGAAATTTCCTTCCACCCAGCGTTCCCTGAAGTCTTCCGAGAAAAATGTTACCCCACTTGTGTGGGTCAGCTTAGTGCCTGCAACTGAAAACCGCACAAAACACAACGTGGTCACACCTCAATTTCGCAAAGAAAAATGACCCTTTTTTGGCAAAGTGCCTAGCTGTAGTTTTTGAGCCCTAGCTCTGCCGTCACCTAGGGAAACCAGCAAACCTATACCTTATTAAAAAGTAGACACCCATGGAAACCAGGGTGGGGTGACTTGACTCCCTCCCACGAGGTTCTGTTACCCAGAATCCCTTGCAAACCTAACAATTGACAAAAAAACACATTTTCCCCACATTTCTGTGGTGGAAAGTTCTGGAATCTGCATGGATCCACAAATTTCCACCCGCCCTGCGTTCCCAAAGTCTTGTGAGAAAAATGGTACCTCACTTGTGTGGGTCGGCCTAGTGCCTGCAACAGGAAACGGCGCAAAACGCAACGTGATCGCACCTCAAATGCGCAGTGAAAAATTGCCCTTTTTTTGCAAAGTGCCTAGCTGTAGTTTTTTAACCCTAGCTCTGCCGGCACCTAGGGAAAGCTAGCAAACCTATACATTTTTGTAAACTAGACACCCAGGGAAATGTAGGATGAGGTGACTTGACTGCCTCCCACCAGGTTCTGTTACCCAGAAACCCTTGCAAACCTTAATATTTTTTTTTTTAAACTAATTTTCTCTATATTTCTGTGGTGGAAAGTTCTGGAATTTGCGTGGATCCACAAATTTCCACCCACCCCGCGTTCGCCCAAGTCTTCTGAGAAAAATGGTATCTCACTTGTCTCGGTCAGCCTAGTGGCCTCGACAGGACATGGCGCAAAACGCAACATGGACACACCTTAATTTCGCAGTGAAAAATGATCCTTTTTTGGCTAAGTGCCTAGCTGTAGTTTTTTAACCATAGCTCTGCCGGTACCTAGAGAAACCTAGCAAACCTATACATTTTTGAAAACTAGATACCCAGGGAAATCCAGGATGGGGTGACTTGACTGCCTCCCACCACGTTCTGTTACCCAGAATCCCTTGCAAACTTAAAATATTGTTAAAAAAATCAAATTTTCCCCACATTTCTGTGGTGGAAAGTTCTGGAATCTGCGTGGATCCACACATTTCTACACACCCTGCGTTCCCCAAAGTCTTCCGACAAAAATAGTTCCTAACTTGTGTGGGTTGGCCTAGTGCCCGCAGCAGGAAACGGTTTAAAACGCAACGTGGTCACACCTCAATTTCGCTGTGAAAAATGACCCTTTTTTGGCAAAGGGCCTAGATGTAGTTTTTGAACCGTATCTCGGCCGGCACCTAGGGAAACCTAGCAAACCTATACATTTCTGAAAATTAGGCACCTAGGGTAATCCAGGATGGGGTGAATTGACTGCCTCCCTCCAGGTTCTGTTAACCAGAATCCCTTGCAAACCTAAAACATTATCAGAAAAACCACATTTCCCCCACATCTCTGTGGTGGAAAGTTCTGGAATCTGCGTGGATCCACAAATTTCTCCCACCCAGGGTTCCCCCAGGTCTCCCGATAAAAATGGTACCTCACTTGCGTGGGTTGTTCAAGGACCTGTGACAGGCAAGGGCCCAAAACCTATTGAGGCAACATCAAAATGACCTATCACAAACTAACCTGGTTTTGCAAGGGGGGTCCCATGAGTTTTTGGCCCGGGGCTCGACGGCCATCTAGGGAAACCTACCTAACCCACACATTGTTAGAAACTAGACACCCGGGGGAGTCCAGCGAGGTATGGCTTGCATGGGTCCCCCATCATTCGCCTACCCAGAATCCACTACAAACCTCAAATTTTGCCAACAAATTCACTTTTTTCTCACATTTCTGTGTGGTAAAGTTCTGGAATCTGCGTGGATCCTCAAATTTCCTCCCACCCAGCATTCTCCCAGGACTCATGATAAAAATGGTACCTCACTTGTGTGGGTAGGCATAGTGGCTGCAACAGGAAATGGCCTAAATCGTACTGTGGAGACTTCAAAATTACTTATAGCAAAACGACCTGGTTTGGGGGGGGGAGGGCACCTGAGATTTTGGCCCCGGGCTCGGCGGCCATCTTGATAAAGTTCCAAACACAAACATTTTTGAAAACTAGCACCCGGGGGAGTCCAATGAGGTGTGGCTTGCATGGATCCCCCAGTTTTCCTACCTAGAATGCCATTTAAACCTCAAATTTAGCGGATAAAAACAAATTTTCCACATAGTTATGTGTGGAATCACCATGCCTGCACAAATTTCCAAACCCACAGTGTTCCCCTTAGTGTCCCGAGTACAATGATACCTCACTTTTGTGGGTGTCCAAAGCAGACCTGGCTAAAAATTATAATTTTTTTAAATGCAGCGCTTAGAATTCTCTGTGCTATACTCTAAATCCCTATGTTTGGTGCCGGCACGGTGATCCCGCGCAAAAATGTATGGAGAAAGTGGTTTTTTTTAGCTAAATTTGAAGTTTGCAGGGATTTCTGGGTAGGAAACCGTTGGGGGACCCACGTATGCCCTACCTCGCTGGACTCCCCCGGGTGTCTAGTTTTCAGAAATCTTTGGGTTTGGTAGTTTCCCAAGATGGCCGCCGAGCCGAGGGACAAAAACCCAAGTGACCCCCCTTGCAAAACCAGGTTGTTTTGTGATAGGTCATTTTGATGTTGCCTCAATGGGAAACAACCTTTACAACTCAACTTTTACAACGTACTACCATTACAACAAAACTTTTACAACGCAAGATCCATTACAACGCATGTCATTACAACACAACCATTCCCACGCATGACACTACAAGGCATACCATTACAACGCATGTCATTACAACGCAGTCATTACAACGCATACCATTTCAATGCATACCATTACAGCGCATAGCACCCTTACACTATCCAACACTTACCCTACTGTTGCACCTCCTGGAGTTAGAATATTAATTTTACCCCTACACTATCCAACACTTACCCTACTGTTGCACTCTCTGGAGTTAGAATAGTAATTTTTACCCCTACGCTATCCAACACTTACCCTACTGTTGCACCCCCTGGAGTTAGAATAGTAATTTTTACCACTATACTATCCAATGCTTACAAAACATGCGTTGTATTGGTGTGCGTTGTAATGGTATGCGTTGTAAAGGTAGTATGCGTTGTAATGGAATGCGTTGTAATGGTAGTTTTAGGAAATTTGTTGTAATGGCATGCGTTGTAATTGGAATGCGTTGTAATGGATGTTGCGTTGTGAAAAATGCGTTGTAAAGGCATGTGTTGTATAAGTATGCGTCGTAACATCATACATCCTGCCTCAATAGGGTTTGGGCCCTTGCATGTCGCGTGTACTTGACCCACCCATGTGAGTGAGGTATCATTTTTATCGAGAGACCTCGGGGAACGCTGTTTGGGATGAAATTTGTGGATCCATGTAGATTCCAGAAACTTTCCCACACAGAAATTTGAGAAAAAAGTGATTTTTTTCAGCTAAATTTGAGGTTTGCAGGGGATTCTGGGTAGGGAAACGTTGGGGTACCCATGCATGCCATACCTCGCTGGACTCCCCTGGGTGTCTAGTTTTCAGAAAGATTTGGGTTTGGTAGTTTCCCAAGATGGCTGCCGTGCCCGGGGACATAAACCCAGGTGACCCCCCTTGCAAAACCAGGTTGTTTTGTGATAGGTCATTTTGAAGTTGCCTCAATAGGTTTTGGGCCCTTGCATGTCGCAGGTACTTGACCCACCCACACAAGTGAGGTATCATTTTTATCGGGAGACCTGGGGGAACGCTGGGTGGGATGAAATTTGAGGGTTCATGTAGATTCCAGAACTTTCCCACACAGAAGTTTGAGAAAAAAGTATTTTTTCTGCTAAATTTGAGTTTGCAAGGGATTCTGGTTAGGAAAACATTAGGGGACCCATGCAAGCCATACCTAGCTAGACTCCCCCAGGTGTCTAGTTTTCAGAAATGTGTGGGTTTGGTAGGTTTCCCTAGATGGCCGACAAGCCCTGGGCCAAAAACTCATGGGACCCCCCCTTGCAAAACCAGGTTGTTTTGTGTTAGGTAATTTTGATTTCGCCTCAATAGGTTTTTGGCCCTTGCCTGTCGCGGGCACAAGGCCTACCCACACAAGTGAGGTACCATTTTACTAAGAAGGCTTTGGGGAACATGGGGTGGGTGGAATTTTGTGGATACACACAGATTCCAGAACTTTCCAATACAGAAATGTGAGGAAGATTTGTTTTTTTGGCAAATTGTTTAGGTTTGCAAGGGATTCTGGGTAACAGACCCTGGTGAGAGCCAGTCAAGTCACCCCATTCTGGATTTCCCTGTGTGTCTAGTTTTCAAAACTGTACAGGTTTGCTAGGTTTCCTTATGTGCCGGCTGCGCTAGGGCCCAAAATCCACAGGTAGGCATATTGCTAAAAACAAATCGGTGTCTTGTCAGCTTCTGCCGTCCCTGGGGGGGTTTGTGGGGGTGGGGTTGCCCCAATATGCCCCTGAGGGGGGCAGAAATACTGTGGCTATTTTTTTTGGTGGGGCGGGGCATTGGTATGCCCATTCTAGGCAGCCCCCACACATAAAAAAGCCAGCGTAATCGTTGGCGTCAAGTGGGCTTTTTGCCGCCTCCCAGGGGGGCAGATTGGGGGCTAATGCCCCCATATGCCCCCCAGGGAGGCGGAAATTTTACTAGATGCCAGGGATTTTTTTGAGCAAGTTTTAATTAGGGTAGGGGCTGCACAAAACGGGCATGCCAATGCCCCCACCCTAATAAAATTTTGCCCCAAAAAAGTCTTGTTGTCTAGTGGGCTTTTTGCCCCCCAGGGGAGGGCTGATTGGGAGCTTGTGCCCCATCTGCCCCCAGGGGGAGTAGGAAGGCTGTACTTTTTGTGGGGGAGGGGGTGGGGGCATGGGCCAGCCCGTTTTGAGCAGCCCCACCCAAATTCAAATTTGCCCCAAAAAATCCCTGGTGTCTCGTGGGCTTTTAGCCCCCCCCGGCGGGGCAGATTGGGGGGTAATGCCCCCATCTGCCCTCCAGGTGGGGTAGAAATTCCACTAGACGCAAGGGAGTTTTTGGTGCAAATTTTAATTAGGGTGGGGTCTGCCCGAAACGGGTATGCCAATTTCACACCCTAATGAAAATGTTCCCAAACAAAATCCCTGGTGTCTAGTGGGCTTTTTGCCCCCGGGGGGGAAGATTGGGGGCCACTTCCCCATCTGCCCCCAGGGGTGGCAGGAAGGCTGTAATTTTGTGTAGGGTGGGTGGGGGCATGGGCATGCCCGTTTTGGGCAGCCCATCCAATTTCAAATTTGCCCCCAAAATGTCCCTGGCGTCTAGTGGGCTTCTTACCCCCCCAGGAGGGCAGATTGGGAGCTACTACCCCAGCTGCCTCCAGGTGGGGCAGCAAGTCTGTAATTGTTGCGGGGAGGGGGAATGTGCATGCCCGTTTTGGGCAGCCCCACCCTATTTTAAATTTGCCCCACAAAAAATTCCTGGCATTAGCGGGCTTTTTGCCCCCCCGGCGGCGCAGATTTTCGGGGTAATACCCCATCTGCCCCCCAGGTGGGGCATAAAGACCACTAGACGCGAGGGAGTTTTTTAGGCAAATTTTAATTAGGGTGGGGTTTGCCCAAAACGGGCATGCCAATGCCGCCACCCTAATAAAAATTTGCCAAAAAAAAACCCTGGTGTCTAGTGGGCTTTTTGCCCCCCCCCCCTGCCCGGGGGGCATATTGGGGGATACTGCCCCATCTGCCCCCCAGGGGGGGCAGGAAGGCTGTAATTGTTGCGGGGGAGGGGTGGGGGCATGGGCATGCCCGTTTTGGGCAGCCCCAGCCTTTTTCAAATTTGCCCCCCAAAAAAATCCCTGGCGTCTAGTGGGCTTTGTGCCCCCCTCCGGCGGGGCAGACTGGGGGGTAATGCCCCCATCTGCCCCCCAAGGGGGTCAGAAAGTCCACTAGATGCCAGGGAGTTTTTCGGGCAAATTTTAATTAGGGTGGGGTCTGCCCATAATCGGCATGCCAAAGCCCCCCGCCCCTTAAACATTTGCCAAAAAAATCCCTGGTGTCTCCTGGGCTTTTTGCCTCCCCCCTGGCTGTGCAGGACATCTAACCTAGGCTTCTATTGAAATTCTATAACGCAGATTAGCAAGCCCTTTATCGCAGTCTGAGAGGCAGTTTCCTGCCGCTGAAACGGTGAACATTTTAACGAGGTTCTTGCTAATATGCCCCTATGTTCAATAAACCAAAAGTCATCCCCTCCTGAAAAATCTATGCTTTCGTGGATATATAATGTCCTGGTATGTAGGCGTGGATTTAAGAATATTAAAAATATAATATATACTTACCGTCAAAATGTGGTAGTTCTCACTATTCTACAGTTAATGTAGGTATTCTACATCTGATAGTGAAACTGGTACTAGTTAATGAGACTTGAGAGGATTTATGTTTAAGAATTAGTATAGAAGTGAGGACAACATCGATTAGAAATAGGGAACTTGGCCCAAAGTTTGACATGTGCACCAGCAATTTCACAACCTTCTATGGTTTAACATCTCTGACATACATTCCAGACGTATGTGTTGAACCATGTGACGGTCACATATTTCTAAGCACAAACCTAAACATTTTTACTCACTCATTTCCAGTTTGCGACTATACAGAGGCATTTCCATACGAGCTATTGTACATATTGTACACTAGCGAATGCAGAAACCTTATTGTATTTGTACAAGAGAAAATATTTTTTATCATGAATATTTTTCATATGAATATTTTTTATTCACTTCATATTTTTTATTTTCTTCACCACCACAATTTCTGATTTACTCTCCTCTCCTTGGCAGGAGTACATTTCTAACCATTTTGAAGCTGGAAATTTCCATACGAGCTATTATACATATTGTACACTAGCGAATGCAGAAACCTTATTATATTTGTACAAGAGAGAATATTTTTTATCATGAATATTTTTCATATGAATATTTTTTATTCACTTCATATTTTATTTTCTTCACCACCATAATTTCTGATTTACTCTCATCTCCTTGGCAGGAGTACATTTCTAACCATTTTGAGGCTGGAAATGGGTGGAAGAGATGTTTGTAAATACCCACAAACCAAAGAGTTTGTGATGAAGGAATTTACATCCAGGAATGCACACTCCCTGTCTGTGGTATTGGATTTATTCTCACACAATATTAGAATATTGTGGGGAATAATCACATGTGAATATATTCATTTAAAAGAGCAAGTCCTCCTTATTGGGAATTACTAGCACTCCCCCATTGAACTATTTGTCATGTATGTTGGACTAACATTCATGAACAGATTTTTAAATTGGGCCTCTTCTACTATCTAAACTGACATACGGCAGTGATGATTAAGTCTGTTTTTGGTAATTATTGACAGTTGGTAGTTCACTGCAGCTCAAACAATTGAAAAGGATACTGAAGTTATGTGTGAACTTGGGGATAGAAAATAAATTTGGATATTCTAGAGTGGATATCATACAGAAATAGGATCCAATTGAAGATATTTGCCTAGATATGGTGGAGACTATTGTCCTATTACTTACCGGTAATCTTCATTACTCCTGGTTCCGTTATCCTTGTCCCATTCCTCAATTAATTAGAGATGATCATCTCCGCGACAGAAAAAAAGAACAGGAGCATGCTGGGATACCCAACCCACTCCCTCCTACTGGGAGTACATAAGCCTCTGCCCCCTAGCTATATATCAACTAGTATCTAAGATTAATAGTACTCGCCTTAGCCCTCTTCTAAACCAGGTCTTAGAAACTGGCCTATATCCCAGTGCCCGTAAGAAATCCTGTATCAGGCCAATCCTATAAAAAACTGCTCTTGATCCTATGGAGACAAATAACTACCAGCCGATTTTTAGGCTGCCAATGACAGCAACAATTTTAGAAAAACCAATGAATAAGGAGTTAATACAATACCTAAAAGAGATCAATCTTCTGGGCCCGACACATCATGGTTTTAGGCCCTGTCATTCCACTGAGACAGCCCTGATACTAGCTACTGAGGTGATCCGGAAGATATCGGCAGCATTTGATACTGTGAACCACACAGTATTGGTACAGAGGCTGAGGGTTGTGGGAATAGGGGATACCGCTCTGACCCTCCTCTCCTATTTCCTAGAAGACAGGGAGCAGAAAATTCACTGGGAGAATCTACAGTTTGAGACTTTTCACCTCCCATGCGGTGTCCCGTAGGGATCTGCCTTGTCCCCAACCCTTTTTAACATATATGTATCCTTGTTGGCCAAGCGGATCAGGAAACAAAGCTTTTCCTTGATCATATATGCCGATAACTCACAGCTCACGATATTGGTACCTAAACAACCAGAGATTGTTGCCAGCAGTTTTCATGACTGTCTGAAAGACATCATGATCTGGATGAGCCAAATTGTCTGAAGATAAATACTGACAAAACAGAGGTCCTAGAGTTTGGCAAGGGACCCACCTTATGGAACACCTGGTGGTCAACAGAGGAGGGAGATTTCCCGCGCCCCATCACCAAAGTTATGAATTTGGGTGTGATCTTTGATGGTCAACTCAATTTCTCGGCCCAAGTTAACCATCTGACCTCCTCCTGCTTTTTCCTTCTGAAAAATAATAGGAAACTCTTTCTATTCATTCCACATGAACTTCAAAAGACTGTTGTAGTGGCACTCTTTCTTTCTAAGTTAGATTACTGCAAAGCGCTCTTTTTTGGAATTGATAAGGAGCAGAGGAGGAAGCTGCAATCTCTTCAAAATGCTGCGGCCAGACTACTTATGAACCTCCCTAAGGGCTTCCCCACCTCTGCTGCCATCAGGACTCTGCACTGACTCCCAGTCCAGCAACGAGCTGATTTTAAATCCCCCTGCCTGGTGCATAAGGCCCTCTATGGAAGAATCTCTGGGGAGATACAGAAGTTGTTCTCCAGGTACTCTCCCATCAGAACACTCAGATCCACAACGATGGGCCTCATTTGCATTCCGAAAATCCGCAAGGTAAGGTGGGGGGTTGTACTCTGTCAATTTGTGTGTCTAAGCTATGGAACCAGATGCCGTCCACCCTACGACTCCAACCTAACCTTCTGATGTTTAGGAAGGAGCTGACAACTAGGTTGCTTTCCACAATCTAATAGTCTCATTCATAGTTCTCCATTCCCATGTACCTCAATCAGCAGCAAGATGCCACGGCATTCACACGCTTTACAAGTAACAAGGCTGGACGCTAGGGAGGGAGGGTGGGGCATAAGGAATGGGACAAGGACAACGGGACCAGGAGCAATGAAGATTACTGGTAAGTAATAGGACATTACCCCCAGGTCCCTCCTGTCCTCGTCCCATTCCTTAATTAATTGGAGAAATCCCGAGGCAAAGAACCGGGCCTTCCGGAACCCCACCAACGCCAGGGGCACCAGACCAAAAACTGGCACCCCCACGGGAACAAAAGGAGCCCCCATGAAAGAGGAAAATAACGCAGGTAGGAGCACACAACCAACAACGCCCTCAACCAAGCAGACAGAGCAGAGACCCCAAAAACCAGCAGGGGACGACCAGAAAATAATACAAGAACACCCCACGAAAGCCAGAAGGAGGCCCCACATGCAGAGCCAAGCCCCAAGGGAGCAACCAGAGGGGCCAAAACCAAGTCCCATCCCCCGACTCACCAAAAGAAGTCCAGGAGAACCAGACGCGCCCCATCGGAGAAACGGAGCCAGAAAGGGCAACCAACCAGGCATAAACCCCCAAGGACGAAGCCCACAGCCCCAGGCACTAGGCAGCCACCCAATCAGGAACCCAACAGTCCAACCCAGCCCAACAGCTATGAGCATAGGAGAACAGGACGCACAGGCCGGCAGGATCGATGGCCCGGGAAGGAACACCGCAGAGGCAAGCCAAACAGCGAACCACCCCCAAAACAGGGAAGATTGAGAACCACAGGCGCAGGAACTCACAAAGGACCACACCAACAGTGAGGGGACGGAAGACGAAACCGAAGAGGCACGCCAAAGCAAGAAAAGACACGACCAACCACAGGACAACCCCAACACACCAGGGAAAGTCACCAGCAGAGCCACAAAGACCAATAAGGGCAGAACCGGACAAAAAAACAGGCAGAGACCCAGAGGAACATCCAAGAAGAAAAAGGGGGCAGGGAACCCAAGTAAGGCTCCCCCTCTGCCGACAACAGCAGCAACAGGGAACCTGGAGGCCAGAAACCCACAGTAGGACCAGGCCACAGGGGAGGACTGACCAACGGCCAACCCCAGCCAAGACACCGAAGAGCCGCAGGAATAAAAAGGCCGTCTCACCGGGAGAAGAATTCGGGCCACAAGAAACACCCAAGCATCCAGGCCCAAGGCACACCCCCAAAACAGGAGTCACCGGGACACGAAGCCCAGCAACCCACCCAATGGAGGCCAGGGAGAGCAAAGAAGCACAATCCAATGCAGACCTCACAAAAAAACAAGGGCCCAACCAAGGAAGACATCAACAGAGGCCGAACACGAAATCGGGGAAACCAAAACCCAGAACCGGAAAGGAGGAAACACCTCCAGACAAGAGCTGACCACCCATCAGGAGGACAAAGGAGGACAACAAGGAACCAACAAAGCCGAACCCCAAAAGGAGCAGCAGAAGGGCAAAACAGAAAAGAACAACAAGGAGGCCAACAGCCCAACCCTGCAGGACCCATAAAAGCCCAAGAAGCCAGCCGGAGAAACCGGCAGGCCAGCCAGCCCGGAGACACCCATCACGGCGCCACCAGGAGCCGGAAGGAGAACTAAGAAGTGGCACAGGGAAAGGCACCACAGCCAACCACAGCCAGGCCACCCAGAGAGCAGAGAAGCAGAGGGATGGAGCCCAGCAGCCCACACAACTGATCCAGTGCCACAGCCAGCCGCAAAGGAGCGGCACACGAAAGGACAGAAGACCAGCCCAGGACCGTGCCAAAGCCCAAGAGAATGAGCAGCCAGGAGAGGACCCAAGCAGGGACCAAAAGAGGACCCCAGGAAAACAAGGGCCCCACAGCACAAAACCCGACACCTCCAAGCCGAAAAGCGCACCAGCGACCCACACACATAAACGAATGGGAAGCCAAACACAGGGACCGCAAGGGTAACCCAAAAAAAGCGGAAAAGCCCAGGCCCCAATAGCACACCGAAACAACGCAGGCACCAGAAACCAAAGGAGAGCAGCCCAGAGAAGCCAAAGGAGCACCACCCAATTAGGGAGCGGGAACAGACCCAAACAAGGGGAGAAGAACACCCCAGAGCCAACAAGAGAGCAAGGGACACAGACACCACAGTCTGAAATCAGCCCGTGCAGGAGCACAGGCCCAACGACAGGCCCCCAAATGGAAAAAAAGCCAGTGACCCAGACCCGAGGCAAAGCCAACCATAACCGAAGCGGAGTGAGAGGATCTGGAAGCAGCAAAGCAGCCCACACACCAGGGCAGGCCAACACCCAACACCCACAAGCAGGAAAAAGGCACAGCAAACAGGGCAGGGCAGAGGAGCTGAGCACCCGATAAACAAGGGGACACCCAAAGCAGAGGCCAAGCAAGACCAAAGACACCCAGCCACCACAGGAGGAAAAAGAGGCATCAGGCTAGAAGGCAAGCCCAAACCACAACAAGCCAACAAAGGAAACACAAGTGGAAAAGGAAATCACAACCATAAACCAAACCCCAGCAACCCGGCAGCAGGCGAGAAGCAAACCCAACTCCAGCCAGAACCCACCAGAGCCACAACCAGCACAGCACCGGAGTCAACAGCCCAACAAGGCTAAGCCCCATCGGGACAGAGGGATGGCACAACAGAGCCCCTCTACGGAAAACAAGGGGGAGAACCCGGCGAACCCTCGGAAGGCAAACACCCCGAGCAAGGGGCAAGAAAAAGCACCCAGAAGAACGCAAGAAGCGCCTAACAGCTGAAACGGCAGGCAGGCACGCGGACAGGCAAGCACCAGGCCCGAACCCACAGAAGGGCAGGCACCAATGGGCAGAAGGGCAGCAGACAGCCGAAGGAGGCCCAAGAACAGCAAGGCACCAGAACTCAAAAAAACAGCCAGGGCAGAACAGGCCACAGCAACAGGAAAACCCAGGCACACCTCAAACCAGGCACCAACCCGGGCTGACCAGGGACAACAGAAGCCCACAGTACAGGACGGCCGGAGGCCCAGAGGACAGAGCAAAGAGGCCACAAGAAGAAGCCAACAAACCCCGGGAGAGACCGCCCTAGGCGAGCCACGTCCCAGCTAGCAGATACCACCACAGGGAGGAACCAGGGCCGACCAGGCCAAACCACAGGGCAGGCAACAGGTGCAACAGAAGCCAAGGCCGCTGGCCAGCATAGCAGGAGAGCACAGCAAGCAAGAAACCACCAGGCAGCAAGCACCAAGGGGACGGCCAACAGCAGACCCACAGGGACTGACCCCCAGCCCAGAGGCCAACCAGCAACAAGCGCTGAGCAAGCAAAACGCCAGAAGGTCAGGGAAACCCACAACCCACGAAGGCCCCCCCCAGGCATAACCCCCCAAAAAAGGGTAGTGACCCAGGGTAAACCACGGCCCAAGACAGGCTAGAAAAGGCAGGGGAGCCAACTTCGAAGGCAGCCGAAGAGGTCAAGGATTGCCAGGAACCCAGGAGCAGGGAGCAGCGGTGGCAGATAACCAGGCTGAAGACACCAAGGACCAAGACAGTAAACAGACTTACGCCACACGCAACCCAGAGGGCCAGCACGCAGGAACAGGAGCCATCAAAGAGAAGCCCCAATAGGAAACCATCAGCACCAGGCGACACCTGAGGATGACGGGACCTAACAGCACTGAATAGAAGCAAGGAACCCACACAGCAAGGCCCCAGGGAGACCAGCAGGCAGCAACCCAAACCCCTGAAGAGGGCAAGGGGGAAGACACACCAGCCAGGGCCGCAAGCAAACCCTATGGAAAGCTCAAAAGCCCACTGAACCAGGAACATCCAGGCGAACACCCATCCAGGAAGAACCAGATCCGACCCTGCCAACCAACGAAAGCAGACAAGATCAGGGGGACACATGAAGGCAGTTTATGCAACCATGGAAGGACCAAGGGTCGAACAAGACACCCGCATAGGCGCTGAATAACAAATGTGCATTGTACCCCAACACAATGGCACCCATCGTAACAACCCCAGAAAGGAGAAGAGGCTCTGCCAGAAAAGGAACCTGTGACCATGAGTACACACACAGGCGCCCGCAGTGGACGCTCAAGTCCACCAAGCCGCCAGACTCAGCACATGTCGCCCACAAAGGAAAAAAAAGGGGACCGCTATGCGGTACTCACCAAGGGGGCAGGAAGGGCCCACCAAAGCCCACTGCCCGCCCATCAGCCAGCCCAGGCATGCACCAGGAGACCATTGCCAGTTGGAGAAGTCTGCCAGAAACGGGCACCGAGGCCACCGCAAGGCATTCATGGACCGACCAAACCGAGCATCAGGGGCGCCAGGAAGAAGAGGAGGCTGGCAGGACTTCCAGCAGGGAGAATCCTAGTCCCTCAATGCATGCCTGGAGTCCTTACACATGCAGAAGTAATCCAGAGCACAGCCGCCAGGCAGACTGCCAAACAGGAACCAATCTCCAGGCAGGGGGCCCAGGAGCAACGCTCAGTAGAGCCCCAGAACAAACCAAACAGCCGAAGCAGCACGTCCTCCAGACCGGCCAAGCCACAGGGAGATGCGCATGGAAACCTGTAAGAGACCAGGAGGAAGTGCGCCCCAGCTGCAAAGGGCCGGGCCGGCTACAACGCGTCTCCTGGCAAGCCTGGCAGGCCAGGAGAACACGGAAAGAGGACAGCGAGGACAGCCCAGCACCCCAACGAGACGTCCAGCGAAGAATCATCAAGTAAGTCCAAATACGCCCCATTCTGTCGGAAGCAGGGCTCGAGTCGGGGTACCACGTGGGTGGATGGAGAACCCCCACTTATTTTACCGGGTGGACACGGTCCCACCTGTCAAACAGCTGGACTTTACTCTTCGGCCTCCATGGCACGAGGAGCTCGGAGCTGACAGCACGCTCGGGTGCAATTGCATCTAATGGGTGAGCGAGGGGAGGCAATGAGCCCATGGGGCAAGACACCTTTCGTGACGTCACTTCCTGTTGTGACGTCACTTCCGGTGACAGCGTCCCCCCACTTCTTTTTTGAGGACATGTGCCCTGGTCGGAAGACAGTAAAAAAGAACAGGCTGCATGCTGGGCTGGGTCCGCTTATGTACTCCCAGTGGGAGGGAGTGGGTTGGGTATCCCAGCATGCTCCTGTTCTTTTTTCTGTCGCGGAGATGGTCAATTAGTTAAGGAATGGGACGAGTACAGGAGGGACCTGGGTGTAATTTATGTTATGAACATGTTGACCATAGGTTTACTATTTTTTTAACCACATTTTATTCTAGTTATGTTTTGTTAGCTGTTTATGTTTTTAGTTTACCTATGCTTATCTACAAAATTGGAAATTCAGTTATTTTATTTGTTCAAACGGTCAATGTTTGAACTTGCACCACCTGCTGCCCTGAACCGAGTAGTCGTGGACTTTTATTTGAATAGCATTCTGAGGTCATTTCTTAAAACCAGACAGTATCATTTTGAGAAGGTTAAATATTGTACTTACGTATTTAGTAATGACAAGTTGCCGTCTATTTGCAGGACCAGCGTGATGGTGTGGTCTGTCGTTCGAACTTCATGAACTGTCACTATAAGATCACCTGCAACTACCCTAAAGGATTTTAAAACAGTGAGTGATAAAACATGGCTGTTCATCATGTTGTTTGCAAGTAATGATACATTGAATTGGATCGAAAGAGTAGAATTAGCTTTCATTATTCATCGATTCTTTTCTTTGAGTATTGAAAAGGTACTTACATTTTGGAATAATTCTTTATTGTTTTTATCAGCATAGCACAAACATAATATTCCATTGGACCTGCATTTTAAGAATATAAATGCATATACCCTCTATGGTGTACGGTGTAATAATACATTTCAAATGTGCCACTGTGTTAAAGTCGGTACAATAAGTTTATTTAAGGAAAAATAACATTTTATTAGTGAGCCTATTGAGCCATCTGAGGACTTGATATCACTTTAGCTTCTGGAAAACGAAATCATTTTTCTTCAAAATACCAGGAATATACTTACGAAGAAGTGACACATGGCTTGAAAGGTAATGCACAATCTATGCTTACTTCCTTTCTTGGTCGAACAAAAATAGTAACTTTCGACAGATTACAAAATAGAAAAAAGAAACGACTGGGCGGATGTAAAATGTAATCATCAGGGTCACTTCATGAAAGAGCATATTGGCATTGATTTAATTATGTTAAACTGTAGCCCTTATTTCCTCATTAACGATACACTTACAGCTGTATATAAGTGATTTTCTATATTATTAAATATGCTTTCGGCCAACAATGAAAAAGCTTAGCGGCCTTTGACAAAAGCATTAATACAAAACGAATTAAAATTAATCAAAATGGGTTAGATTTAAAAGAAATGCGCCAACTATTGCTGTTAATACCTATGGCAAATTAAGTCAAGCCTCTTATTTGGAGGCCTGGCACTCGATGCAGTTCGTCTGGTTTTTAGTTTGTCTTAAAGTGCTTTTCGGTGGGATAGGCTATGTTTCTGCATTCATCCCGAAGCATAAATGTAAAATTCTTCTGTTCATTGCCAAGATTTTAATTTTACTGGAGTTTAATCCGAATATTTTAGCTTTTTCCTCAAGTACAATCCAGTTTGTCCTGTCTTGTGGCCTATGAGATCCCTTAAGAGGAAGAAGAATTGTTGATCTGGGTTTTGAGCTGTTTTACATGTATGATCTTGAGTATTGTGTTAGACCTCACTATGTCATACAAATCGCATGGCGTAGTGGGCAAAAGAACGATGGATTTTACCCAGATCTTTTGACTGGGGGAAAATGTTTGCAGTCTCAGCATTCCGCCCATCAGTTTGTTTGCTGTAACACCCTTCGTCCTAAATGGGATGGGTATACCCAGATGTGGGTCCCTTGCTCAATGTGCCACTGGATTCAAGCTAGCCTGGCTGAAGAAGGATGACATACCCTGAAACCAGTCCCAGGATGCTTGTTTCCGGTCCAGGGAGGACCACGCCTGGCAGTTCGGTCTGGATTCTTCCCATGGGGTACAGGGTCAAGACTGATTTGCATATGGCTGGGTCCAAACTAGGGTGGCATAGTGGGCAAAAGAACGATGAATTTAACCCAGATCTTTTGACTGGGGATGAATGTTTGCATTGTCAGCATTCTGTCCATCAATTTGTTTGCTGTAACACTTTTCGCCCTAAGTGGGATGGGTATGCCCAGATGTGGGGTCCCTTGCTCACTGTGCCACTGGATTCAAGCCAGCCTGAATGAAGAAGGATGACATACCCTGAAATGGGTCCCAGGATGCTTGTTTCCGGTCCAGGGAGGACCTGGCCTGGCAGTTCGGTCTGGACTGTTACCATGAGGCACAGGGTCAAAACTGATTTGCATATGGCTGGGTCCAAACTAGGGTGGCGTAGTGGGCACAAGAACGATGGATTTATTCCAGATTTTTTGACTAGGGGAGAATGTTTGCATTGTTAACATTCTGTCCATCATCTGTTTGCTGTAACACCTTTCGCCCTAAGTGGGTTGGGTGTGCACAGATGTGGGTCCCTTGCTCACTGTGCCACTAGATTCAAGCTAGCCTGGCTGATGAAGGGTGACATACCCTGTAACCGGTCCCAGGATGCTTGTTTCCAGTCCAGGGAGGACCTGGCCTGGCAGTTCAGTCTCGACTGTTCCCATGGGGCACAGGGTCAAGACTGATTTGTATATGGATGGGTCCAGACTGGGCTGGTGTAGTGGTCAAAAGAACTATGGATTTAACCCAGATCTTTTGACTGGGGGAGAATGTTTGCATTGTCAGTATTCTGTCCTTCATTTGTTTGCTGTAACACTTTTCATCCTAAGTGGGATGGGTATGCCCATATGTGGCTCCATTGCTCACACTGCCACTGGATTCAAGCTAGCCTGGCTGAAGAAGGTTGACATACACTGAAACGGGTCCCAGGATGTTTGTTTCCGGTTCAGGGAGGAACTGGCCTGGCAGTTTGGTCTGGACTGGTCACATGGGGCACAGGGTCAAGACTGATTTGCATATGGCTGGGTCCAAACTGGAGTGGCATAGTGGGGAAAGGAGCTATGGATTTACCCCAGATCTCTTGAGTGGGGGAGAATGTTTGCATTGTCAGCATTCCGTCCATCATTTGTTTGCTGTAACACTTTTCGCCCTAAAGGGAAGGGTATGCACAGACGTGGGTTCCTTGCTCTCTGTGCCACTGGATTGAAGCTAGCCTGGCTGAAGAAGGGTGACATACCCTGAAACCGGTCCCAGGATACTTGTTTCCAGGTCAGGGAGGACCTGCCCTGGCAGTTCGGTCTGGACCGTTCCCATGGGGCACATGGTCAAGACTGATTTGCATATGGCTGGGTCCAAACTGGGGTGGCGTAGTGGGCCAAAGAACAATGGATTTAACCCAGATCTTTTGACTGGTGGAGAATTTTTGCATTGTCAGCATTTTGTCCATCATTTGTTTGTTGTAACACTAATTTAGATCTTGGCAGAAGGGAACACTCCGTCACCAACCGTATCATATCTCAATATATCCTAAGAGATCGTAATACGGTGGATGAGATATCCATTACTCTTCTGACTCAGTATTCCATTTGCTAAGGCCTCCAGTCTCCCTTTCTTCCAGTCAATAAATCAATATACCTATCTGCCAGTCAGTCAGTCAGGCTATCTACATGCTAGTTAATCAGTTATTCTAGCTGCCTGTCAGTTAGTCAGCCTGGCTACCTATCTGCCAGTCTTTCGGTCAGTCAGTCAGTCAGCCTATCTACAGTTAGCCTGCCAAATAACCAGTCAGCCAGTCAGTCAATAGACCTATATGCCAAGGAGTCAGCCTCCCTATCTGCCCGGCAGGCAATTTGCCTGCGTTTTAGCATTCCAAGCTATCTAAGTATCTATCTAGCTATCTTCCTACCAATGTGCCCATTTTACATTCATATTTGTATTCAATCTGTAATACCTACTTCTTTGCACACTAACTTGAAAGCTGACTATTGTATTACAGCACATGACATAAGCATTACTTTTTATTCCAAGCAAATCCAACATAACTAATATACCTAATATTCATCTATCTATCTGCCTAGTTACCTTCTAGTCTTACTGTCAATACAACCAGCAGTGGCTTTGAAAGACCACTTTTATTTGTTTACTCTTAACCACCTATATGGTGAAACCCCATTGTGTGCATTTTGTATTCCAGGCAACCTTTGAGGTTGTTCTCCCAACATCCATTACCAATACATGATGCAGGAGCTGTTGTCGAAGCCTGCTTACGTGCTCTAGGGTCAGGTCCTTGCCCATGATGGATGGCTCTCTTGTGTATCTCAGTTCCATGTACCTGATTTGAAGGCTTTCCTCCCTACTATTGTTTTTGGTCCAGCCTTGGAGCCAGCTGATTTACCATGTTTCTGGTTCAATTGTGGAGAGGTGTGGCTCACTGGTTAGAGGCAGCAGACCTGTAAGCAGAGAACGGCCCGGGACCAGGGTTCAATTCCCGACGCGGCAGGGTCTTGGACCAGGGTCAACGGACTCGATAATTCTCGCCTCAGTGCCTACTCTAACCAGGGAACACACTCGGTAACTCTGGGCATTAAGCTTGCCTCATCTCTACAACGGCCCCCAACAGACGCCGGGGATGCCTGGTTTCACCCTGGAGATACCCAGAAAGGGACCATCCCACAGGGAAAACCAGGACGGGTTCCCCAGCGGTCTACAGCGCCAGGACACTCGGGTAGAGTAACAGTGCGCTTTACAAGTATCCAACATTTACATTCCAACATTTATGTGTTGTATACTTCCACTGCTGACAGCAGGGAACTCTTGTTTTTATTTTTTGATTTCAACACTTTATGTAAATGCATTGTTTTTCTTACACTCTGGGCTCAGATCATTCTCTTTGGTGAATCTCCATTTCCCCTTCGTTTCCCCACCCTTCCTAATCTGCTTGCCACTTGTTTATTAATTAATTTTTTTATTCTTATTTAACGCTGGCCTGACAACTGCAACATGCAACTGGGCTGGTCAGTTCTGTTTTTAGCAATCCAGCATATTTTTTTTTAAATAATAAGTTGTCTGTCATCTTGGAATAATAAGTGAAGAATAGCAAAATGGATTCTGGCGCGAAACTCATAATACACTTGCCCATTAACTGTTATAGATGAATTAGCTATATAAACAAAAAACAATGGGGCATATTACCAAGGGCAATATCGCCGCTTTAGCAGGAATTTTTCCCGCTAAAGCGGCGATAATTTTATCGCCCTATTACCTAGCTGTCGCTGACACCAGTTAGCGACAGCTAATAGGCGATAGCGGGCATGTCAGCGATGATTATCGCTAATGACATGCAAAGTGGGCGTGCCAAGATGTTAGCGACTGGAAACAGTCGCTAACGTCGCTATCCCCTATTACCAACTTTTGGAAATAATCGCGCTAAGCGCGATTATCTCCAAAAGCTAACGCCTGCCCAGAGCAGTTCTTAGCCATGTTATCCAATGGTAGGTGGATAACATGGCTAAGAGCATTTGCTCGCTAATGCATGAATATCGCTGACTTTTCAGCGATATTCATGCATTTCGGCCGATTTTTATCGCTTAGGAGATAAACCTTGATAATATCAAGGCTCCTAAGCGATAAAAATCGTCGGAGCGTGGCGATATTTAAATGCCTGCTAACCAAGCTTAGCGATAATTATCGCTATAGCTTGGTAATATGCCCCAATATTTCCAGCTATATGTGCACACGGGTTCATGTATGGTAGCTATCATGGATTTTTTTCTCATAAAGAAAAAAAACAATTTCAAGGTGTCCACCATGCATACGCATGAACCCACAGTGCAATCTCGTACCAGCAGCCATTTTGGCTTTTTTCCTTTTGGGGCTAAAACCAGCAGCATTGACAACAAACACTGCCAAGGTTTATTCTAAAGACACTTGCCGAAAGCTTGCAGGTGCAAGAGACATTTCTAATTAGGATTTCTTGAAGTAATTCGGCTTTTAAAGTCCTGAATAAAGTGCCTAAGAGCATTCTTCCTTTGAATAAAAAAAATGTCTGACTTGCTATCTTTTGGAATAGAGGCCAGTAAGTGGTAGAATTTAGATATATCATCAGTACATTTCTGGTAATGGTGGCAAAACCGGTGCACCCATGGGAACCATGAATTAATTCTTCTATCCCCGAAAATGAAATTAGTTCATAAAATGTAATACAAACTATCGTGGGTATGCAACAAATACTTTCTCTACTCACGTATATGTCCAGAGAGAAATCTGAAGTTGGATGTTTAGCGCATTAAATGGTTGTTTTAAGTTCATCCCATTTAGACAGTCACTCCAATCTGTGTGAATAACAAGATTATGAAACACCACATTATCCTCCTGTCTTTGTTTTGTTAAAAGTCTCAGATAGATAACAACAAAATACAATTTAGCAGTAGTGAAAGTCTTTGCTTACTTACTGGTAATCACTTTACATTGAGTTCAGGTCTTCCCTATAATGATACGGTGAAATCGCATTTTGAGACAAGCCTACCTGACCCAGCTTGTAGAATTTATTCTATAAACTAAAACAAACACTTCTGCTTAGTTACCCATTTAAAAGCCGGTCTCTACTTTACTATGTCATCTATTGGACCAATATGAGGCTTTAAAAAATAAGCAAGTACACAAAAAGTGATTGATGGAATGCTTGAATTAATCTCAACCACTGGCAATCCATCCTTATTTTGCACACCATGTCACCTCAGTTTGAATCTACCTATATGCAAATCAGCATGCTCTAATGAGAACTGCCAAGTCCGGGCCTCCCTGAACCGGAACACAAGCAATGGTTTTTCCGTAGTTATGGGCTCATCAGCAGGGTTCAGCTTGCTTCCAGTGACACAGTGTGCACGGGAACCACGACTGGGCACACCCTGTCTCTACCTCACAATGAAATGTATAAGACCAATTTGAGGCTTGAAAAAATAAAAAATTCACAAAAAGTGATGGATGGAATGCGTAAAATAGTCTCAGCCACTAGTAGTTACCCGGGCCGCATCCCAATCCATTGGTATTTTGCACACCATGCCACCTCAGTTTGGATCCTGCTATATATATTCAGTCTTGACCCTGCTTCAATCAGAACAGTCCAGCAAAAAATGCCAAGTCAGGTCCTCCTGGAACAGGAACACAAGCAGCCCAAGACTAGTTTTGCCCTTGTTATGCTAATGGCTGGGTCCAAACTGAGGTGGCATGGTGCGTGAAAAATTAAGGCCTGGTGGGCAGTCCCAAGTGATTGCCAGTGGCTGAGATTAATTCTAGCATTCCATCCATCACCTTGTTGTTTGTGCATGTAATGCCTTAAGTGTGTTGGGTATGCCCAGATATTGGTCCCGGGCACTCTCTGCCACTGGAGCCAAGCTATGCCTGGCTGAAGAGCCGATAACAAGGACAAGACCAGTCCTGGGGGGCTTGTGTTATGATTGGGTGAGGACCTGGTCTGTCAGCATGGGCGGGGCTGTTCTCATCAGGAACAAGGTCAACACTGATTTGTGTATGGCTGGATCCAAACTGTTCTGGCATTGTAGGTGAAAAACTATGGATTGGGATGCGGCCAGAGCAATTACCAGTGGCTGAGATTAATTCAATCATTCCATCCCTCCCCATTTTATTTTAGCATTTGATGCCCTAAGTACGCCGGGTATGCCTAGACCTGGGTCTCAGGTGCACTGTGCCACTGGAGCCAAGCTATATATGGCTGAATAGCAAATAACTAGGGCAAGCCCTGTCCTGGGTTGCTTGTGTTAATACAGTTCTGGGAGATCTTTTTGTTTTGCCCAGTTGCAGTTTTGACTCCAAGCCGCATAAAGGGTTAATGAGCCTTATGCAAAGCACATAGTGTTACATGAAGATCACAGGTGTGCATTTTATTACGATAGGTAAGTGGGCTCCTGCCTTTAACACTGAGATCATTTTGTTACTTCCAATTTTTTATTTGCAATTTATAAGTTGCAAGCCTTCTAATATAGTGCAGTGATCTATTTACCAGTATCAAGGTTCTCTATGCAAAGTGTAAGCCAATGGTTTAGATCCTTATTGTAAAGAAGGGTTTGATGCTAAGTAATAAAGTCTACTTAGCACAGACAACCGCAATCATTGTTTAACATTTTATATAATTACTTTTTGTTTCTCCCAACCATTCACATTCAACATATAACGTCCACAAATATTGCCGATATGTGACCCCCCCACCTTATAGCCCTCATTGTCTTCTGCAACATTTCCTGTACATTTATTTACTTGTATGATTTATTGGGCCTAAGTGGATGATGTAAAGTGCACTCACACCCAACACTGAAATGAGGGTCATTAAATAATAAAATAAAAAAAATTGTAGGTGACATTTAAATCAATATGTTTAATTATTCATATAGACAGATACATCTTGCATTCCTACAGTGCAAGCATATCTCTTACATAGGGAGTTGCACAAAGTTAAAACCTCAAGCCGAATCATAGTTTTTCTAAAGTACTTGTGAAGTGTTGAAAAGCTGTGTGCCTTTGTTTTCTTCCAATTGAGTCTAGGTGTTAGACTCCTGATGGCGTAAGGCCCGGACTGGCCGTTGCAGGCACCGGGCAATCCCCCGGTCGGCTGCGAGGGTGGGGGCCGGTTTTGGGCCCCAGGGGGCCGGTTTTGTTACAGGGTCGTTTTTTGCAGCATGGCTGCAAAAACAGCACTGTAACAAAATCGGCCAAAAACCGGCCCTAGCAAAGAGCGCGGTCGCACCCCCCAACCCCCTGGGGGGAGGGGGGCCGGCCGAGCACTTTGCCAGGGCCGGTTTTGGTTCCCAGTCCGGCCCTGGATGGCGTCCAACTAGGATGATACGCAAACAAAAGGAGGGCTGATTACCCTATAAATCATGCCTTTCATTTGTGCCCTGCTGGATTTTAAAATAGGAACGCCCCTTGCTGCCTGTAGATTTCTGCACCAAATAAAAAGCACACATGTGGGTACTGCTGAAACTCAGATTATGCTTCTCAATATCTTCACTACTCAAAACAGCAGCCAATGAGAAAAAAGTAAACATTACAATATACTTCATATCTCATGAGGCTTTGAACCACACCTCCTTCATCAACCAATTGTAACTGAGGTTAGCACACAAAACAACGAGGCACCATCTTGACTTCCTCTTTCTTTGCTGCTCGGCAGTCAAGATAAGTGTCTCATTATTTTGTTCATGCTATACCTATGTCTATTGGTTATTATTGATGTTATATTATGGATGTTATTTCTAATAATTGCTTTTATATGATTATAAATGTACCGATTTGATACTTGTGCTGAACCATGCTCTGCTCACCGCATGCGTGTTGCCACTATAGTTTTTCCCCGCTCAGTGCTTGTTGCGCTTTAAATTTTTAATTATTTATCTGCTTTATTTTTTTATTTCTCACCTCGTGAGTAATTTGCCCGTGTGAGTGCTTCTCTCGTGCTCCTGTTGGGGTTGCCTCCCCACTCAGGAAGCGAGATGCACGTTGGAGCATGACAGGTGGCCTGCAAGCGTCTCGGGAGCTTGCACATGTCTCTGCACACTTCACAGTGCCTCCATTGACCGTGCTGGAAGAAGCCTCTCCCCGAGCTGGCAAAACCAGGGGATTAAGCAGCAGACAGTGCACGGATCCGGTACCCGGCCTCAAATAACTGTGGCACTTCGATTTTTGCAGCGTTTTGGGTCAGAGTTAACCCCTTACTAACCTGCAGTTGCAGGATTTCATTTTTGGCAATCCTTCATAGGCAGGTAGGGTTTAGAAAATACCCTCCACTAGTCCTATTTTCAAGGGCTGTTGTTACCTCTTTTGTGGCCCCACTGCTCCAGCCATTTGCTCCTGACCCACACGCTTTCTCGCTGAGAGACAGGGTTAGATTAAATTAATCTTCCCTCTGGGGATTTGAGCAGAGTATATATTTGATATACATTCCACACAATGTCAGACTGCTAAGTCTATGAGGAGGAAGTGGCTGCGTATGGTCCTGCAGAGGACAAAGATTTTTTTTTATGATGACTCTATGGAGGCTCTCATAGATAAGAGACTAGACTCTAAGGTACTCTCCTCCACCTTACTACCTATTTCCCAATGCCTGAAGCAAGTAGTTGGTAATTCTCCTACTCCCACAGGCACTCCTACTCCCTCCCCCCTACCTCCATCTAAGCCACCTGTCTCCCCTGGCCACACGTTCAAGTCTATTCCAAGTTATGAAGATCAAAGGAACATGATCACGACAGAAAACCGCCCCTTTTTTCCGAGACCCTTCCCCCTCTGCCCCTGTTTCCCTTATGGACCCCGAAACAGATACAGAATCTTCTCAAGAATCATGTCCTCGCAAACGCGTCAAGAAGCACAAATGTTCCTCCTCGGCCATCCAACCTTCCCATTTCTCTTTTGATCTTTCAGAAATAGTATACCCCCGTTCTTCAGACTGGGCACCCGCCTGGGCAGTGGCAGAATATATGCAGACCCACCTGTGTAAGAGCTTCAATTAAGAAGTCAGAGCCTGCCTCAGATCTGAATGCCCGAGTCCTGACCTAGCTCACAAAATTGCCCTCACACCAGATATTGACTCCTCTATGACCACCTTCCTAAAGAAGTGTTAGAAAGATCCCAAAAAGGGTATAGATTGCACCCTTAGAGCTTGCCAGGACAAGCTGCTGGATTTTTCAGGCCCCCTAGCAAAAACTCTGGAACTAGCACTTCAAGCACAGGGGACTGGGGCTGCTATCCACCCAGAGGTCATGGCAGGTTGGACCCAGAGAGCGATTTGCCTCCTTGGCAACGCAAATTACGCACTTTCTTCGGAGAGGCGCAAGTCAGTCCTTTTATGAATCGACCCGCAATTGGTTGAATTGGCTTCTGCCGAACCAGGTCCTCTTGCTGAGGGTCAGCTCTTTGGAGAACGTTTTGTCAAAGACATAGCGAAATTCGTCAATACTTTTGCATCGCTGGACAAATCTCAATCCTTGCTCGAGGGTCTTCCATCCACTCTCTGGAAGGGCTGATCATGGCAGGAGACGCTCGGCAGGCTGCTACAACAACCCAAGTTCCCAGTCACTCCATGAAGAAGAAGTTATACCCAGGACTCGGATCAAGCAGGCTTCTATCCCTCCAGATCTGGAGGCTTCCATGGCCGGTATAACAGGGGAGTCAACAGGGGCTTTAAGAACTTCGACACCCAGGCATCAGGTATGTACGACAATTTTTCTGATGTTTCCCCCTGTTGCATGTTGTGAAGAATTGGACAAGGTTAACCACAGATGCGTGGATCATCCACACGGTACAGGGATATCAAATAGAATTAACAGATTCCCCTTGTCAATTGGCTCTTCTTTTTCCTCTGCTTTTTTCCCTACAAGAGCAAGTTTTTTTCGACTCAGAGCTTCAGGAACATTTGGAAAAGCATTCTATTGCCCTGGGACCCTTCATTCCTGAAGGGCTTTGCAGCAACGTCTTCTTGGTTTCAAAAGAAGGGAGGTCAGAGATTAGTTTTAAATCTCAGGGAGTTCAACCCTTTTGTGGTGTACAGGCACTTCAAGAAGGAGGACATCCACCTTCTTCAAGATCTTCTTTTGGAGAGTGATTGGATGGTTCACTTGGATCTAAAAGACTCTTACCTCATGGTTCCCATTTACCTCTTCTATCAGAAATTGCTTCAATTCTCAATGCAAGGACAATGGTACTGGTATCTTTCCCTTCCTTTCGGCCTGTCCTCAGCCCCTTGGGTGTTTACCAAACTACTGAAGCCAGTGGTCACTCGTCTGCAAGAGATGGGAGTTCGCATGATCGTTTATCTGTACGACATGTTACTTCTAGCTCAAGACCAAAATCTTCTGCTAACACATTTATGGAAGATAACCTCTCTGTTGCAAGAGTTAGGGTTTGTGAAAAATCTCTTGAAATCAATGACCACTCCGACTGAACAAATTGACTTTCTGGGGTTTCAGATAGATTCAGTCAACTCCTAGTTACTCCTCCCTGTGTCCAAGATCAAGTCAAAAAAGAGAGAGATTTGTTCCACCTTGTAGAAACAGATGGTTTCGTTGAGATCCTTAGTGAGGATTGTAGGCCTTCTGGCTTCATCGATTCAGGCCATCTTCCCAGGGCCCCTCCACTACAGGGCGTTACAGCGACTCAAGATCTTTTACCTTCAGAAGTTATATTCATACGATCACATGATTCTTCTGTCTCCAGATGCTCAGGAGGAGCTTCAGTGGTGGCTGGAGCACATGGATGCAAGGAATGGCAAAGCCATTTTCGATGCCTCATCTGACATCATCATAGAGTCAGGTGCCTGCCGATGGCGCTGGGGAGCAAGATGTGGAGACTTTGCCATAGACAGACGATGGTCCGCCGTAGAGTTAAAGTTACACATCAATTGTCTGGAGTTGTTAGCCGGCTCCTTTGCCATAAAGTCTATCTCTCCTCAGAATAGCAATTATTGCAGCCTTCTCAGGATGGATAATGTTTCAGCGGTGTGATACATAAATCGCCTGGGAGAGATGAAATCTCGGACGTTGACCTACATTGTGAGAGAATTTTGTCATTTTCGCATGGATCAGAAGATCAGTGTGATAGCGGAATATCTGCCCGGCAAATACAATCCGATAGCAGACTGGAATTCCCGGTTTCTGAGACACTTCAGCGACTGGAGACTCCATCCTTTGCTTTTTATAGAGATCATGAGTATGGAAGCTCTTTGCATGATAGACCTCTTTGCCTCCCGCCTCAAAACTCAACTTCCAAGTTTTTTCAGCTGGAGACCCAATCCGATGGCGGTGGGAACTTATGCATTCCTTCAACATTGGGGGTCTCAGAGGAACTATGCTTTTCCTCCCTTCTGACTAATTCCGAGAGTGGTGGCCCAAGTCTGTCGACAGGAGATTTCATTGGTGTTGGTCACTCCATTATGGAAGTCTCAATCGTGGTTTCCGACTCTGTTGGAATTGTCCATGGATTTACCCTTTCAACTACCTGTATTTCCGATGCTACTCCAAGACCCAGTGGGATCCCCTCATCCTCTGTTCCTCCATAATCAGTTGTCCCTCATGGTTTGGACGCTATCAGGAGACACAAATGAATTGACGGCCTTTTGTCTGCAGCTGCTGAGTTTATACAACAGGCTTGGGCTCCATCCACCCGCAAATGATATTCTGCATCATGGAAGCGGTGGATGGGTTGGTGCCTTCAACAACAGGTGGATCCCGTGGGATCTGCTTTGAAGGAGGTATTAAACTTTTTATCTGAATGTGCTGAATCAGGTCTTTCTTATAGGTCTGTTAATAACTTCAGGCCAGCTCTCTCTGCTGGACACAATCACATCAATGGAAAACGTCTGGGAATGCACCCTCTTGTGGGTAAGTTGTTGAAGGGCATCAGAGTTGCTTGTCCGCCTCGTCCAAGATACACTACGTAATGGGATATTTAAAAAGTTATTTCGTTATTAGAATCTTTGCCAGACAATAAAGATTTATTGTTAAAACAATTATCTGCTACACTTACTATGTTATTGTGTTTGATTTCTTGTAGAAGAGTTTCTGATGTTCATGCTTTAGACTTGGCAGGAACGATTTTCTCTCCCCATGATGCGTCTTTTCTCATCTCTAGGAGAACTAAGACAATGTCACGTTCAGTTGAGTATCCTGCTTTTCCTCATAATGACAAGTTATCTGTGTTAAAATGTTTAAAGGTATATGAGGAACGTACACTAGTTCATAGATCAGACCCTTTGGGGCAATTGCTCTTGGCGATCCAGAAACCTTTAGTCCAGTTTCAGCAGACACCATGGCACGTTGGGTCAGGTGGGTGATGGCTGAAGCAGGGATTGACATTTCTGTGTATGGTGCCCATTCCACCAGAGGCATTATGGCCTCTAAGGCATATATTTTGGGTTCTCGTTTAGAAGATATGTTGAAGGCTGCAGATTTGTCTTCGGACTCGATGTTTAAAGTATTTTATTATTTTTATAAACCTATTACTCATGTTTCTCCTGTTGTGGTTGGTCAGCTTTGAACCAGCATAATCTGAGCCTCCAGTCCTGCCATAGAATACAAAACGTTCCAGCTATCACAACAAGAATTTTAGTTTATATTAAGGACACAGAGGTGAGGATTATCCCACCCGTAGGGACAGGTAGGAATTAGAACTGTAATGTTATCATGATTCATAATGTGATGTTATTTTTTCCCACACTGAGATATCAAACCTTTATTGGTCCCGTATTTTTAAAGTTGTTTCTAATTTCAGGAACAGATTCCAAACAGAATTGATTCTAAGATACCTCATGGCATGGATCTCCTCACTGTTGGAAGATGGCTGTCTCATCCGGGACCTGTTAAGTGTTGCTCCCCGTTGGGAGCCTGATCTGCAGTTGTTGCTCTCCGTTGAGAGCCCGGAACATTGTTTTGTTTCAGACACCTAAAGAACTGCTTTTTGCAAAGAAAGAGTTAGTCAAGATGATGCCTTGTTATTTTGTATGCTAACCTCAGTTACTATTGGTTGATGAAGGAGGCATGGTTCAAAGCCTCATGGGATATGTCATTTATTGTAATGTTTACTTTTTTCTCATTGGCTGCTGTTTTGAGTAGTAAAGAAATTAAGAAGTATAATCATCGCCTCCGTGTCCTTAATAGAACCTAAAATTCTTGTAAAATGCTGTATTCAGCATCTTTCTTGGGTCAGTCGAATTTCAAATCCGGACCAGAAATAGCTGCTGTAATCGGGATCCAGGGGGATCCCCTTCTATCGAGCACTGATGAGACGTGTTGTAACTCAGTATGAAAAGCAGAATGTAATACAAACCCAGGAGGGAAGAGGTATTTGGATTAGATGGGCAAATAACAGTGCATTTAGATGGTAAAATATAATAGTTAAGAAGAAAATAAAGAACATGTTGATGGGGTGGGGGAGCGGACTACTGAGATTTATATTTTAAAAAGTTATATTTGTAATAAAAAATATGGTTATTGTTGCTTCCTGCTGCATTTTTAACCGGAATACTCTTTTTTCTTTTCTATACCTATAACAAACATAAGCTTTGGATGTCCATCATGCATTGTAGGAAGCATGGCACTCTGCACTTTAACTGAAAGCTTTGTATTTACATGTCTCCATTTTCTCGGAAAGTACTGGGATGACTCATACGCCCACATGTCCAGTCTGTGTCTCGTCAGCACCGGTGGATATTTTATCAGCTAATCAGGTGTTTTGAACAGTGGCCAGGAAAGAGTGGCTTCGCTGACAGATTCCCCAGAATGCCTTAAAGTGTGAGACCAGCTAAAAATGTCAGCCATTCAGTGTGTTAAGAGAGGGAAAGGGGTGCACTATGAAGTATGCTACTGACTGTTTCTTAGACTGACTGCAATTGTGGGCTTCCTCCTTTGAGAGGGTGCCACCAGCCTCACTTTAGTAGTCATACCATACCATACAATGACAGGCCATACCATACAATGATGGTCATACCATACCATACCATACTATACCATACCATACCATACTATACAATGACAGGCCATACCATATGATACACTGATGGCCATACCATACCATACTACCCCTGGAACGCATGGCAAATGTGCCCCGAATCAATAGACACAGAATGAGTGGGGGGTCCTTTTCCTATTTGGGACCCCTCTCTTGGAACAAACTACCACTCGACCTGAGTTGGATAGACAGCCTCGACCTGTTTAAAAAGAAGCTTAAAACCCACCTCTTTAACAACTAGTTACCCGCATGTGACTCTTTTCTCCCTCCGCCAGCGCCGGGGCACTCTTCTGAGTAGCTGCGTGCTATATAAATGTTTATAACATAGCATAGCATAACATAATAATACCGTACCTTACTGTATCATAACGTACCATACCATACCATAGCATTGAGTGACATGACATACCATAACATGCCAGGTGTACTACACCATACTATACAATGACAGGCTGTACCATACCATACCATAAAATGACAGGCCATACCATACCATGGCATACTATACAATGACATGCCATACATATCATATCAGAACACACCGTGCCATAAAATATAATGACAGGACATACAATACCATACCATACCATAACATGCACCATCCCATACTATACAATGACAGGCCATACCATACCATATCATACTATACAATAATTGGCCATACCATACCATACAATGACAGGAAATTCCATACCATACTATACAATGGCAGGCCATACCATACCATAAAATTGCAGGCCGTACCATACTACACTATGAAATGACAGACCATTCCATATCATATGCGACAGTCCTTACCATATCATATCATAGCATACTAAACATTGACAGGCCATACCATACTATACAATGACAAGACATACCATATCATACCATACAATGACAGGCCATACCATACCATACTATATATAAAAACAGCTACACCGCTTCATACCTGTACAATGATAGGCCATACCATACCATACTATATACAATTAGAGGCCATACCATGCATACCAAAACATACCATGCCATACCATAACATACCATACCATACCATACCATACCAATGACAGGCTATACCATACCAAACTATACAATGACAGGTCATACCATACTATAAAATTGCATGCCATCCCACACCATATCATACAATACAATGACAGACATATTGTTAGAAATATCAACCTTAGGGTTTTCTTCCCCCAAACGTTTTAGCCTTCCTCCTCTTATTTTTGCTGATTTCATTTGTGTTGGCCTTAGTACTCTGTGAACTTTAACACTGCTTACCAGATCTAAAGTACAGATGCTCACTCCTTAAAACATGGTAACACTGGATCATACCGAGTTGGCATATTTAATTTACTTGTAAGTCCCTAGTAAACCTGTACTACATGTATCCAGGGCCTGTAAATTACATGCTACTTGTAGGCCTGCAATACTGTTTGGCCAGCCACTTAAGTAGCCACATGTCTCAGGTCTCCAGTGCAGCCTGTGTGTGCAGTTTCAAACTGGCATATCAATCTGTCAAAAGAAACCTTTTGCCAGGCCTAAACTTTCCTTTTTAATACATATCAATCACCTTTAGAGTAGGCCCTGGACAGCCCAGCGAGCAGGGTGCAGTGCATTTCAAAAGTTGTACTTTGAAGTTTTACATGTCCTGGTAGTGAAACACTATTAAATTAATTTGTTTCACTATTGCAAGGCCTATCTCTCCCATAGGATAACATGAAAGTTACCTTATTGCAGTTAATACGTTATTACATTTAATACGCTGTAACTTCCAAATGTGAACAATTAGCCAGTTCATGTTTGGTATCTTTGGAATTGTAATTAAATTCATCTCTTCTGGTAAAGTCAGATTTTAAATTACAATTTTGAAAATGCCACTCTTAGAAAGGTGGCATTTTCCTGTGTTAGCCATGTAGTGCCTGTAGCCTGCCACTGGGTCACATGAATGAGTGTAGCTGACAGTTAGGCTTTGTGTATACTTTCTAGATAGCCAGCCACACTAGAGAGCTTAGAATTGCCTAGATGGGCCATTAATGGCAGGATGGGAGGGCAGAGCTGGGCACAGCCCTACTTACACTTACAAAAGCTGGGTTCTGCATCCTCATAAATTGCTGCATACCCCAATAGATAGTCTGGAGCAAGGGCAGTAAAGGCAGCCAGACTGTGCACTTCAATGACAATTTCTAGAAGCATCTCCCCCCATCCAGATGAAGAGCACCAGGTATACATATTTTTCCTATGACACTCCCTCTTCAGTACACTTTTTGGCCTGTTGATACTCTGTCAGAGATAATGACTGCTCTGCTGCTGAAAGGACTGCCACTCTTCTGAACTGCTGCCCTGCTCGCCTACTACCTTACTGGAATGCTGCCATGCTGTGCTGACCTGATGACTGCTGCCCTCTTGCCTAGGTGAGAAGGCTTGGACCTGCATCTGTTGAACCCAGGACTCCAAAGTGACGTCATGGGCTAGTTGGCTGGCCTCCTGACTAAAGCCTCTGGGACAGAAGCCTCCAACAACCTTGAACTCAGCACCTGGACTCTGCCATCTGTAAGGCCTACCCTGCCAAGTATTGCCACCCCAGACCTAAATCTCCTCTGCGGCACAACTACAAGCAACCTGATGCATGACATCTGCTGCAACTGTTCTCTCAACGCAAGGGCTCCTCATCGACCTCGCAGCCTGCTTCAGAACTGCTGCCTTTGCAAAGCTTCCACAACGCAGGCCGTTGCATTGCAAATCCATCATTGATGGCAGCTTAGACGACGACACAGGTTCTTGCATCACAGTCTCACAGCTTCTCGGAACTGATGCATCGCCTCGACTGTGCAACGCATCCTCGTCCCCAGAATTCACATCACAAGCACTTGTCAATGGGATCCTTGATGACACAGGACCAAGAATTGTAGCTTTGCAACTCCTTGGAGCCAATGTATAACTTCAGCTGCCAGACGCATCCTCAGCACAGGACCTCGCAATGTTCTGCAGCCATGACCTAAAGAACTCTGGTTCAGCGGGCCAAACTGGATCTCTGTGGCCTGCCCGTGCTCCTTCGTGTTTGGCCTGAACTGTTGACTTTGTGCCAAACCTGCATGACCGGATATCCACAGTTAGTACTTAGTGCTTTTTGGTGCTATTTTCACTGAAACTTTTACTAATTTACTGTGGGACAGTTGTTGTGTGATGTTTTTACTTTATTACTGTTTAAAGTGTTGCACAAATACTTTACACATTGTCTCTAAGTAAGCCTGACTGCTCTGTGCAAGCTACCAGAGGGTTGAGCACAGGTTAATTTAGGGTTGTCTTGTGCCTCATCCTGACAAGTAGTGTGGTTGCTTCTTGACCAAACCATACATATGATACTATACCATACCATACAAAAGTTGTGACACAGAGGTGTGGTACAGTGCATTTGTTTTACTTTTTTGGTCTGACAAAACATGCTCAATTTAAGCTGGTGGATGCCGGTGAGGCCTACCAGTACTCAGTTTAGGGGACCAGCTCTTATTTTTCCTGAACAACCTTTGATCCAGGCAAGAGATTGAGAGTAAAACATAAAAAGGGAAGAACAAGGTAGAGAATACGGAAAAACTGTGACAATGGAAGAATACATGGATGAAAAAGGACTTGCAAGAGTTAGATGAAGTAGCAAAGAGTGTCTGATCGTGGATTAAAAATGGCAGAGGTGGAATTAAGGCTATGCTAATGAGAGAGCGCAAATTAAGAAAAAATGTAGAAGTGCACAATATTTACAAGCAAGTTGCATTAGCTTAGTAAATCTTTTATTAGAGTGTAAAATATATAGAGTGGAAATATATAAGAGTGTTTAAATATGTAAGAATCCATATACCAGTGTGAAAAGTTAATATAGAATTGTGTAGTGATGTTAGAATGATGTTGAAATCCCATGTTATGTGGCTGTTGTAAGGGAAAATGTAATTCTGCTAAACGTAGAAATGTGTAGGCCACATGGCAGTTCACAGAGAATACAAGTAGCTGGTGCATTTCCACACAATATGGATCTTAATGTTATGGAAGTTCAAAGTGTTATTGATCTTAGAACTGAAAAATGTTTTATATAAATGTTACTCTTAAACATTGTATGTTATAGTTAAGAATACTGTTTAAACGAAAGAAATTGAAATGTTTGCAGAGTGCAGAGGCCTGTTTCATGTAATTCTAGTAGGCCTGAATAGATAAAGTCATTTTGTTTGATCTGCATGTGCTCGTTGGAGAAAGGTCATGTTAAGCACAAGACGCAGAGCCTGCTAGATAGTTTACGACTTAGAAGATATGGTGGAGGCCGGAATTTGGGGCCCACAGAAAAAGTGTCTGTTTGCAGGTGCGAGGGGGTTTAATCAGGAAAGTGATGAAAGGGCTTTGTTCAGAGAAGCCTGGCACAGGCCTGGAGGAGTCTTCAGGAATTTCCTGGGGGGTACCGTCCAGCCGAGAGGAGCCTGGGAAGCAAGGTCAACGCTAACGATGGACCCAGAGGAGTACCAGCACGGAAATTGCCACCAGAACCAACACCACGTGAGGGGCGTCTCTAAGGGCGTTTCTATAGGAAATGTGATTTTGTATTAGGGACAGCACCCTGGGGTGGAGTTAGAGCAGATGGTCTGAGGAGCCTAAGAGAGCGGATGGGTAGGCAGATAGGTTAACCGCAAGAGATCGATTTTGCAACGAAGACTGAGAGAAGTGTATGATCTTCTTTGGAAGTCACCACGGCTGACACCTTTTTAGGTAAAGATCTTGTTAAGTAGGGATGTCACTTAGTCTAGTGTAGGGACAGTCTAATCTGAACTTTCCTTTCTGTAAATGACGCATAAGTTACAACTTGTGTCGATTCTTGCAACTTTAATGCTTTTTGAATTTGTTCTAGTGATATCATTCTGCCGACTAAGAGCATTTAGAGAATTCTTGTTTGTATTGATTCCCGTATATCTTTTGAATCTTATTCTGAGATGTTTGTATCTCCAGATAGCTTTGGCTTTATAATAAACTTTTAAAACTTAATTGGAGTAAGTGGTTCTTTAGAGTGGTGTAAATCCTTATTTGATTGACCTAGTAGTGGATTGCCTTTTACTCAATGACAGGTACCAACGATTTAGTCGACCTGAATTGGGATCTGGAATAATAACTATAGACCAGAAATCCTGAGTTAACAGTTGGTAGCAGAGTGAGGATGGTTATCTTCTTGAGGAAGGTAATCTAGACTAGGTTAGATTACCCCAAGGTCCCTAGAAATCGAGAGATGAGCAGCGGAAGAATCGCGTGCCGAAGAAGGTGCTGACGGTACGAGAGAAGCAGCAGTGTCGGAAGAGAGTGAGTATAACAAGGGTCATGCGTTGATAGATTGCGGTGTTTTGTGTTGTATCTGTATTGTAATGTCTTGCGGAGTTGAATGCCTGTAGTGTGATTGAGAGAAGGTTGTGAGCGCGCGCAACCTGGTAAACTGGTAACCTGGTAAACGGGTGAACGAGTGAAAATCTTAAGTTCGAAGTAGAGCTTAAGTGGTTCGGGTGTATCGAACATCCAGAGTAGTTGTCGACCAGAGTAAGGGGGTCATGAGGTACCATTGATCGCCCGTAGGACCGAGATAGGGGGAATGCAAGAGTGAGTGTGTGGGTAACGGACGCAGGTCGAAGGTTACCGTGTGTAAGTAACCTATCAGAGAAGGCGATTGTCTGGACGTACACGGAAAGACATTTCGTCGGTTAAGGTGACAATTACAGTTAGACTGTGGACGTACAGTCAAGGAAAGTGATCGCTTGGACGGAAGTAATTACTTTTCGAGGTATGAATGGGATGCATGTATGACCGCGGAGACAAGCGGAGAAAGGAGGGGAACTGCTGCGAACGGGGGAGAGTGACGTCGACAAGAGCCGCGCTGTGATAGGGCGGTTGGTGTGACGTCAGCGAGAGCCGCGCTGTGATAGGGCGGTTGGTGTGACGTCAGTGAGAAGCTGCGCTGGGATAGGCCAGTTAGCGAGAACCGCACTGAGATTGGTGGATTGTCATCAGGAAGTAAACAAACGCGGAGAAAATAGAAATATTGTAGTTTTGAAAATGAAGTGTTTTAAATGTTTGAGAGAGATTTTTAAGAGAAAAAGAAGAAATTCTTATTATGGGGAAGAGGCACCGCCAGAGGGTACACCAGCTTACTATATGGCAACGAATGTTGGCTTGCATACTATACTGTGGATTAGTGAGTGGAGTAAGATTACAGAAGGGAATGAGGAACTGACGTTTCCAAAATACGGAACGTTTAGACTAGAAGTGTTACATCAGCTGAAAGCAGTTATGTCCTCATTGAGACCTTTGCCTAGACCAACACAGTTTGAGGCCCTTAACGCATGGATTAGGGCGGCGCACGACAGGAATCTGAACAGGCACCAAGAAAGGGTGAGGCGATCAGTAAGGGCAGTGCGAGATGCCCAATGGGATGCGGACGCCAAGAGATGGAGGATACAGGCGATTGAGGTAGATAAGTTGTACCCCATGAGAGAGGTTACAGGAGGAAAGAAACCCATAGAAGAGGATGAAGAGAGCGAGTCGGAGGACAACGTGATAAATAGGTTGTTGATGGATAGACCGCCTCCGGACAATAGGGAGACGGAAGGTACGGGGCTCCCAAAGGAAGACATGGTTGGCATAGAAGGGTATAGGCCACTCCCTTTAGCGGATTGGGTACCTACCAAAGATGAAGGGTCACCTCAACACGGTATTGTACAGAGTGTAGTCGGAAGGGTTGTGGTACAGAAGACGCCAGCAACAGAAAGGGTAGAGTCCTATGAATTGCCAGATGCTCTTCAAGTACCCGTTACCATAGGTCCTATACGGTCGATTTATCACCCAGAGAAGGGGAATGAGGGAGAACAGGTACAGTTAGACAGGGAAAGAATTGAGATTGAAAGGAGGAATAACACAACAAATGCCTGGAGGCAATTGCCAGGACCGATAACGTGGAGCACCCCATTAGATTCAGCAGTGGATCCCGCAACAGGGAAGGCGGGTCAGAGAGGACCGATGGACCTGAGGGGACCACGGCCGAAATCCTATAAAGAGTTGAGGGTTGACTTGAGAGAATGGGATGGGTCCACAGAAGCACCGAGCAACAGGTCAAGGGAGGAAGCAGAATGGGGAAATCGAGGAAAAGAGACATTGTCTCACTGCGGGGCTAGCGCAAGCAGTCAGGAGTGGGACGGTAAAAGTCAGGAGAGTAGAGGAGTTATACGTCACATTGACGGGGGAAATGGGCAGGAGCGAAGAGAGAAAAGTATAGGATGTGGAGAGAGGTCTCGTCTCATGCAAAGTGAGGGAGACCAAAGGACACGAGAGTACAGAGATAGGTTTAGGTGCACTCATCACGCACCTAATGATAACGTACAGCACTGGAATCGTGGGAGCATAGGGAACAGCGAAGGATCTTGCCATGTGTCGAGTGATCAGAGATCACCACCAAATTGTGAAGAAATGGGGAATAATGAAATGTCTTACCATGCACCTAGAGAAACCAGGCAGGATGGACATTCTGGGACTATGGGAAATAGAAAAGTGTTTCACCATACACCCAGAGAGGATGGAACTGCATGGGACCTAGAGAGATGGGAGCAAGGGAGGACTCCCCATAACACGCCTGAGCCCAGACGTAGGACTCAGAGCTGTGATGGGAGAGATGTAAATGCACCCTCTAGAGATAGCGTACTGAAAGCTGTGGTGAAAGCTAAAAGACTCGATGTGTCCAGCTTAAGATCTGATCTGGATGATATAATAGATGGCTCGTTATCTTTGGAAAGGATTGACGTGTACGAACAAGATGAGCTGCTATTTATAGCAAAGGATATTACCCGAAAGGCAAGAGCAACTCATGAAAAACTGTCTGAACTGGCAGACAGGTATACGGTAGATTTGTCCAGAACAAAGACGTTACAGGGTAACCATAGGTTGCAGTATTCAGACCAGGACTTAGATGAGAAGAGAACTACAGGATTAAAAACACACATAAGGGAACTGATCACAGGAATAAGAGCATGGAGAGATCTGGACAAATGGGAAGAGAGGTGGTCCAAAAAGGGAACTGTTAGGCGGAGTACGAATGTGATGTCTCCGGAGGGAAGGCTGATGCAGATGGAGGCATTCCCTTTGCGAGAAATAGCGAATGGGAGTTATGTACACGTGCCCTGGAGTAGAGGAGATCTAGCTGCATTTACCAACTCATTTCCGAAGTTAAGGGAGAATCCAGTAGAGTGGTACAAGCAGGTAGAGAGGTTTGTCAAGATTTCAAAGGTATTGTGGATTGATTTGAACACCTTGTTTGACATTGTGGTTCCAGGGGACTTGTGGACAACATGCAAGACCAGTGTCGAATGGCCCACTGTAGAACCAGAAAGGGATACTCGTACTAATGGACCGTCAGAAAGTGTAATGTTAAAGTATGAAATAGTGATGACATGGCTGAAAGAGAAGGTGCCACCACAAGATATAGATTGGGTAAAAATAGACCGAACAAGGCAGGAACCCAAGGAGACAGTTCATGAGTATTATGAGCGATTGCTGAAAGCATTCAAACAATACAGTGGATTAGATGTAATGGATCCCAAGGATATAGGACAGTTTGTATCAAAGTTCGTTTTGGGGTTGAGACCTGATATTTGTTTGATGATTCAGCAACATTTAATTTGTTGGCAAAACAAACCATTGGATGAGATTTTGAGGTACGCAAGGTATTGCAGTGATGAAATAGATTCTAAAGCAAAGAAATTAAAGGAAAAGCTGATGATGGTGCAGATGCAGTCAGCTGGAAAGGGTGGACAGCAGCAGGGAACAGGGACAATGGGACGAAAATCGAGTAATCAGAATAAAGACAGCGAGGAAAACTCGAGACCTAGAATAGACTTTGCTGCGTTGAAGAAAACGACAAAGTGCCACCAGTGTCACCAGGTGGGACATTGGAGACGCGAGTGTCCCTATAACCCTGAAAACGGAGAACTAGAGGTAGAGGAGGAAGTTCAAGAGGTTCCAGTTCAAAGGGTGACAGTGACTAGAAGTAATGTGGCCAAAGGGGGGACTTCGGCTCCACAAGCTCAGTTCCCGCAGCCACCAAAGATTGCGACAGGAGGAAAGGTCTATAGACAAATGCCTCTTTTTATAGATGAAGAAAATTGTTACTACATTGATCCATTGACAGGACAACATGTAAGCAGAGAAGAGGACTGTACCCTCGGGGCAGTTCTAGAGGTGGATCAAAGAGGTCCGTTTGTTGAGGCTGAAGTGGCAGGATGTCCTACAACATTCTTAGTGGATACTGGAGCTACTCGACCAACTCTGAGATCAGCAGTGGTTCCAGATCTACCGATGTCGGGGGAAACAATTCAAGTGGTAGGAGTCGCAAACAGGAGAATGACTAGCCCTTTGACAGAACCAGTGTCAGTGAAAATAGGAAACTACATGAATGAACATCAGTTTGTAGTATGTGATTCAAGTCCTGTGTGTCTGTTAGGAAGGGACTTATTGTGCAAACTGAATTGCACCATATACTGCACACCTCAGGGAGTGGAGGTACAGACTACAGACGATGATGCTACTTTTAAAGTTGCTAATTTGAGAACATGCATAGAACTGTATCCCACTTTGACTGTGGAGGACCTCCCTTGGGACTTACGAGATGCAGTAGCATCAGAGGTATGGGATTTTACAGGAGAAGAGATAGGATTGATCAAAGGGGTAGAACCAGTGAAGATCATGGTAAAACCAAATGTCGATTATCCAAGAACGCCACGATACAAATTGTCCCATGAGACGATTGCAGGAATAAAACCCGTGATTGACTCTATGATTCAGCAGGGAATACTGAAGGAAATCGTGGGTAGTCCATGTAACTCCCCGATTATGGGTTTGCAGAAACCTAGTGGGAAGTTCAGAATAGTACAGGATCTTCGAAAGATTAACAGCATAGTTGTTTCATGTTGTCCAGTGGTACAGAATCCATCAGTGATATTAGTTCAGATACCATTCCAAGCTGAGTGGTTTACAGTGATAGATCTTTGTCAGGCTTTCTTTTCAATTCCATTAGATGAAGAGAGCCAGTATCTTTTCGCTTTTAAAATGGAAAATCGCGTCTTAACATGGTGTCGAATCCCACAAGGGTTCACAGATAGCCCATCAATCTTCAACCAGCTGTTGAAGAAGAATCTTGAAAGTCTAGTACTGCCACAGAACTCGGTTCTGGTCCAGTATATAAACGACCTACTTGTTGCGTTCGGAACAGAAGAAGCTTGTAAGATAGACACCATCGCCTTGCTGAACCATTTAGCTGAAAATGGACACAAGGTATCTCCGAGCAAATTACGGTACTGTCTGACCGAAGTACAGTACTTGGGTCATCGGATAGAAAAGGGAAAGCGCAAAGTGTCACCAGATAGGATAGAGGCGATAATGAAAATGAATGCGCCTACGACACAGAGAGAAGTCAGGATGTTCCTAGGAATGGTTGGTTATTGCCGACAGTGGATAGCTAATTTTTCGCTGAAAGCAAAACCCTTACAGAAGCTGACGCACAAGGAGGTGAGTGATACGGTACCATGGGACAGAGAGTGTTTGATGTCGTTCCTACAGCTGAGAGAGGACCTGTGTCGTGCTCCAGCTTTGGGGATGCCAGACTATGAGAAGCCATTTTCACTTTACTGCTGTGAAAGAGAGGGATGTGCTTTGTCAGTTTTAGTACAAACCCATGGAAATGCCCGTAGACCAGTTGCATATTTCTCGGCTACTTTAGATCCGGTAGCCGCAGCGTTGCCCGGATGTCTCAAATCCGTTGCTGCAACGGGTGTCAGCATTGAAAGGTGTGAGAACATCGTGATGGGACACCAATTAGTGGTGTATGTACCGCAGTCTGTGGAATTGTTAATGACCAGGACCAAGACACAGCACATGACCAACAGTAGGCTCACCCGTTATGAGCAAGTTATTCTTGCTGCGGAAAACGTGACCCTTAAGAGGTGCTCTGTTTTGAATCCTGCTACGTTGATGCCACTTCCTAAAGATATAGAAGGAGAAGAATGTGAAGATCACGATTGCCTTGATGTGACTGAACTATGCACGAAGCCCAGACCAGATATTGTGGATGAGCCATTGATTGACCCCGATGAAATGTTCTTTGTTGATGGCTCATGTTTAAGAGACAATACTGGTCGGTTGAGAGCAGCTTATGCTGTTTGCACCATTACTGGAGTTGTGGAAGCCGCTTGCCTGGAAGGAGTACACTCCGCACAGGTAGCAGAAATCATTGCTTTGACACGTGCCTGCATAGCAGGTAGGAGAATTAGAGTCACCATTTATACCGATAGCCAATATGGTTTCGGTGTAGTTCATGATTTTGGGCAATTGTGGTCTCAGAGAGCTTACATGACCTCCTCTGGTTCGCCTATTCGAAATGGAGAATTTGTGCGACTGCTTTTAGAAGCATTACAAGGTCCAGATGCAATCGCCATTGTCAAGTGTGTAGCCCACACCAAAAATACAGATTTTGTGTCACGAGGAAATAGATATGCAGACGAAGTTGCCCGCTATTGTGCGGAGCACGGGTACTCTTTCACGGAGGTGGAAGTAGGTGGGGTTCAGGAAAAGACAGAATTAAACATGATGTTGGAAACAGTGGATACTTGGGAGGATTTGAAGGTAATGCAAGACAATGCACCTGAATCTGAGAAAAAGGCATGGGAAACAGCAGGTTGTGTGAAGAGTGAAATGGACTTTTGGGTTTCAGCAGATGGAAGGGCAGTGTTACCTGAGGAATTAGTGAGTCCAATGGCAAGACAGATACATGGTCCAGTACACTTAGGAAGGGATGCCATGCTGAGGGTGTTTAGGCAAACTTGGTATTGTCCGAAGTTTAGGGTTGCAGCAGAAGCAGTCTGTAGGAGATGCGTTACATGTCAACAACTGAACGTAGGGAAAAGAACACCAGTTACAATGAGTCACATTGGGAGGTCTGGGGGGCCTTTCAACCGAATGCAATTAGATTTTATCGAGATGCCAAAGGTCAACCGCCTTAGGTATGTTCTGGTGGTTGTATGCATATTTTCCAGATGGGTCGAAGCATTCCCTACACGCAGGTGCGATACACTCACAGTAGCAAAGTTGTTACTTAGAGAGTTGATCCCGTGCTACGGGGTGCCAAACTCCCTGGAATCAGATCGAGGAACTCATTTTAACAGTGAAGTTGTGAAGATGCTCTGCTCTGCATTGAACATTGATCAGAAGTTGCACTGTAGCTATCGACCAGAGGCTTCAGGTATCGTGGAGCAGATAAATGGGACTTTGAAATGCCGAATTGCCAAAGTATGTTCATCGACTTCCTTAAGTTGGCCTGATGCTTTGCCCTAGGTGCTTATGAGTATGCGTAGCACACCCGACAGGAGGACAGGTCTCTCTCCACACGAGGTGCTAATGGGAAGGGCAATGAGACTTCCAACCATCCCAACCACTGCTTTGTTGAACATTACAGATGACTTGATGCTGGAATATTGCAAGGGACTGTCTGACGCCATTCATTCTGTGTCCCTTCAGGTGCAGGCTGCTGAAGTCCCATCTTCCAGAGATCTATGTCACGACTTGTGTCCAGGGGACTGGGTGCTAATAAAGTCGCACGTTCAGAAGAACTGCCTAGACGTGCGCTGGAAGGGGCCATATCAGAATATCTTGACGACGAACACTGCAGTGAAGTGTGGAGGGCTGCCTAATTGGATCCACGCTTCCCATACTCGAAGAGTTCCAGCACCCCTGGAAGAAACAGCTCCTCTCGCGGATGAAAATCCAGCTGTGGACGACGAACCACTAGAGGGGATCAGTCAAGCTGTGGGGGTGTCAGAAGAAGTTGGGAGTGTTACAGATCCAGAAGAAGAAAGGCAGGACGGCAGTGAAACTGAAGTTGCCACTGAAGGAGAAAGCTGTTGTGAATACGGCTCAGACACAGATCAGTACCAGAGTGATCAAGAACAGAGTGTGAGGACGAGAAATAGGAGAACAAGGCGTGGAGAAGTTAGTTGGCCCGAAAGAAAGCAGAGGCCGAACTTAAAGCCAACTCCAGAGAGAATCCTTGCTCCTATATCCGAAGACTCAGATCCGGACGAAAGTGCACAAGGACAAGAACAGGAAGGTCCGAGACGATCAAGGAGGGTGCGAGTGCCTTGCAGAAGATACGCTACTCCTGAGTGGACCTACCTCGCTGCAGATGGCCCAAGCACGCAGAACTGGGAGGGTGAGGGAAGTGACCCTGACCAGTACTGACCCCATCATAATAGTGGAAATAAAGTTGCTGATACCAGGGGTGGAGGTCGAAGGGTTGCTGACACTCAATATCGTTTATCCTCCTTACTTGAGCGGAATAAGAGACTTGGTTTTAAACAAAGTAGAATTTCCGGTTTGTTGTTAAAGGTGTCCAATACTTGAGGAACTCCTTCTTCGTTTGGAAATCTTAGAGTGCGTGATGAGAGTTGTTGGAACACGTATAATTCCGGATTGCTAAAGACTTTGAAGAACTTTGTAAATAAACAGATTTGAGAGATAACCTAGCGCCAAGTGGAAGAAGAAGAAGAAACTAGGGACTTCCATTTTAGCGGATGGAGAAGGGCTAGGGTTGTCTATTGCTACAGAACTCAGAGACTGATTTTGCGGAGGGGATTATCAGCTTCCAGGTGTGGTCCGAAAGGGCTGAAGAAGTAAAGAAAAGAGCAGAACTACACTGTCTTGAGATCATGGAGGCTGGCAACCCGAACCGCAGGGCAAAATGCATAGTAGGCACACTTTTAGTGGTAGTGATTTCTCTTATAGTTTTAGTGGTTACTATATCATATGTAGTGGGACATGAAAATGAAGTAAAGGCAACAAAGGAAGCAAAAAGAGTATCAACACAGAAACCTACTACTGCTGGTCAAAGGGGGGGACAATACAGAGAGAGAGAAAGCTTTACTAGCAGCTGAGATTTGTAGATTACATGTTGATGAATCCCAGGGAAACTTTAAATCAAATGCTTATGCTAAATTGCTTTATGAATATATCGATGTTATGGAGGCTAAAAACTGTTATGTCTGCATGCAGTTGCCAGCCTCGGTAGATGAAGGCATCAGATATCATCATCTTCCATTGACTTATGGAATCACATGTAGTTTGTTGTTGAGCATATTTTATGGGCGTGATGGTTTCGAATACTATTTCTCAAACTTTGATTCCGTATTGCCAGTGGTGCCAAATTACAAGCACCTCAACAAGTGGGATTATTACAAGAGTGAAGACATGTTACAGAAATTTTTCCTTCCATGGAAAACTTTAGATACTTCACATGCCCGAAGAAATAACTTGACTTGTAAAGTGTCAGAAATTGAGAAAAAGTTTATAGGGCAGGTGGACGATCGGTACAGGAGACAGAAGATTTTGAAATCTTCAGGTCAATGGAAAACAGATTGGACCGAAGAAGAAAGATCGCACAAAAGAAAGGGTAGCAGTGGTCCAATAGCTTTAGATCGAGAGAAAAAGGGGAAACTGTGTATACATAGGGGTCAAACCTATTACGAAAATGTGTTTGTGGGAGAAGTAAGTTGTGAACATGCTTTCCAATTAGAGTACTATTCTAAAGATTTCTTGAGGGAAATGCAGGTGATCCCAAATGTATACTTTGTTTGTGGGAGGAATGCATACGTGAAACTACCGGATAATTGGTATGGATCATGTTATTTGGCAATTGTTTTTCCCAAAATATACCATGCTAAGGATTTAGAAACTAAAGAGGGAAGAACTCAAGCTAGGGGAAGAAGGGATGTGAGCACTGAGGAGATAGTTGGAGACGTTTTTGGTGCTACACTTCCTCTTTTGGGGGTAATACTAAATGACATCAAGATTAGAAGATTGGCAACAGTTGTAGATAGGTTGTCCGCCAGTACTGCTAGATCGTTAATGCTGGTGGAGGGAGAGATGCAATCGATAAGGGCAATGGTTCTTCAAAACCGACTTGCTCTAGACGTTCTGTTAGCCAAAGAGGGAGGAGTCTGTAAGGCTTTGAAGGTCCAGGAATGTTGCACTTACATTCCAGACAATTCAAAACCTCTAGAGAAATACATACGGAACATTACTGAAATTCATCATGAGATTGAGGATTTGACAAAGGTAAATGTGTGGGAGAAAGTAGGTCAAGGAATGGGTAAAGTTGGAGTTTGGTTTGCCAACCTAGGAAAGAGTTTCATTTGGTACATACTGAAACCTATCATCATAATAGTGATTTGTGTAATCACTTTGTGGGGATTGGTGCGGCTGTATCAATGGTATAGATCAAACAGGTTGAAGAGATCCATGCGAGAGCAGGATAGGAGATTGACTGCGATGCAGGATAATCAGTACAGGAGCCTGAGGGCACTAGAGATGATGAAACGAGGGGGTACTGCAACAACTTCAGTTTGAAAATTCACATCTTAGGGATGGTGTTGTGATTGTGATGACTACTAAAAGTCATCAAAGGGGGGATTGAGAGAGCGCAAATTAAGAAAAAATTTAGAAGTGCACCATATTTACAAGCAAGTTGCATTAGCTTAGTAAATCTTTTATTAGAGTGTAAAATATATAGAGTGGAAATATATAAGAGTGTTTAAATATGTAAGAATCCATATACCAGTGTGAAAAGTTAATATAGAATTGTGTAGTGATGTTAGAATGATGTTGAAATCCCATGTTATGTGGCTGTTGTAAGGGAAAATTTTATTCTGCTAAATGTAGAAATGTGTAGGCCACATGGCAGTTCACAGAGAATACAAGTAGCTGGTGCATTTCCACACAATATGGATCTTAATGTTATGGAAGTTCAAAGTGTTATTGATCTTAGAACTGAAAAATGTTTTATATAAATGTTACACTTAAACATTGTATGTTATAGTTAAGAATACTGTTGAAACGAAAGAAATTGAAATGTTTGCAGAGTGCAGAGGCCTGTTTCATGTAATTCTAGTAGGCCTGAATAGATAAAGTCATTTCGTTTGATCTGCATGTGCTCGTTGGAGAAAGGTCTTGTTAAGCACAAGACGCAGAGCCTGCTAGATAGTTTACGACTTAGAAGATATGGTGGAGGCCGGAATTTGGGGCCCACAGAAAAAGTGTCTGTTTGCAGGTGCGAGGGGGTTTAATCAGGAAAGTGATGAATGGGCTTTGTTCAGAGAAGCCTGGCACAGGCCTGGAGGAGTCTTCAGGAATTTCCTGGGGGGTACCGTCCAGCCGAGAGGAGCCTGGGAAGCAAGGTCAACGCTAACGATGGACCCAGAGGAGTACCAGCACGGAAATTGCCGCCAGAACAAACACCACGTGAGGGGCGTCTCTAAGGGCGTTTCTATAGGAAATGTGATTTTGTATTAGGGACAGCACCCTGGGGTGGAGTTAGAGCAGATGGTCTGAGGAGCCTAAGAGAGTGGATGGGTAGGCAGATAGGTTAACCGCAAGAGATCGATTTTGCAACGAAGACTGAGAGAAGTGTGTGATCTTCTTTGGAAGTCACCACGGCTGACACCTTTTTAGGTAAAGATCTTGTTAAGTAGGGATGTCACTTAGTCTAGTGTAGGGACAGTCTAATCTGAACTTTCCTTTCTGTAAATGATGCATAAGTTACAACTTGTGTCGATTCTTGCAACTTTAATGCTTTTTGAATTTGTTCTAGTGATATCATTCTGCCGACTAAGAGCATTTAGAGAATTCTTGTTTGTATTGATTCCCGTATATCTTTTGAATCTTATTCTGAGATGTTTGTATCTCCAGATAGCTTTGGCTTTATATTAAACTTTTAAAACTTAATTGGAGTAAGTGGTTCTTTAGAGTGGTGTAAATCCTTATTTGATTGACCTAGTAGTGGATTGCCTTTTACTCAATGACAGGTACCAACGATTTAGTCGACCTGAATTGGGATCTGGAATAATAACTATAGACCAGAAATCCCGCGTTAACACTGACTCGGTGTTTGGCAAGCCAACATTTGATAGCAATAGGCACAAGCTTCTGAGCAAATTCTTGGGTCCCTGCACTTATTATTTTTCAAAGGACAACTTCTGTGGTAGTCATGACTCCTGTTTCTGCCTGAAAATGCCTGTGAAGAGGTGTCACTAGACATGCTTTACAAATCAAAAAAAAAAATATATATATATATATATATCTATTGGAAGAATTTGCACAAAACCAACAATTTATCACGTTTACATAATATCAGCAATCTTTTTCAAACACCAAGTTTTCAGAAATTTCACAAGCCATTTTGATCTATCATAATAAAGTTATAACTATAGTCATTGTAAATGACAAAGCTAGTAATTTCGCTATTTTCAAAAAAAAAAAGTTTCATTTACAATACCAATAGCTCAAACTTTCCTAATGCGAGACCTATTGCATTGCAAATGCTTGTTTCTACTATGTTTCTCGATGTTATATAAGCATGTATTGCTGCTTTGGATGCATCCCAGACCATTTTTTCACTGTCAACGTTATTGTTAAGTTCGAAATAACTAGCTATCTCCTTTTCGATCTGTTGAACTCAAGATTCATCTTCTAGTTTCACTTTGTCAACAAACCATCTATGCCTAGGTCTATCAAGTTTAATCATAATAACATGCATCTCAATTAGCGAATAGCGCTGCACTCGGTGACTATTGTGACTTATCTTTTTTTGCGACAAGTTTATCAGCTCTAAGAGACTAAGGGAAGTCGCCTTGCGCTTCTCCACTTTCCAGGTCCTTCCCTTCTGCTTTTTTTAGCAGCTGCTCCGGAGTTTTATACCCCCTCTTCTGTCAAAGTTACTTCCTGTTAAGTAGGTGTGGTATTTGTACTATTCCTGTTTCGATTCTACGCTCTCATCTTAGGTTCCATAGCTTCTTCTCCTAGGTAACCCAGCATTTCTGGTTGTAAGAGAATCCCTGTTTCTGGACCTAGGGGCATATGTATCATCCGTTTTTTTAGTCCCAAATTCTGCGATTCGCAAAAAAGCAGTGTTTGCAACTGAAAACACTGAAAATGCGATGTATGATTAAAATCACATCGCAATATTAAGGAATCGCAAATATGCGCCATATGCGCACACATGTAAATTTCAGGGGTGCATCAGGGTGTCCTTATGACACCCTTGCACCCTTGAAATTATTCTCAATTATTCTCAATTTGCGATTCTCAAACTACGAATCGCAAATTAAGAATACCTTCCCATTCATTCCTATGGGCCTCCTGTTACCTCACCTCAAGTTGAATATGTGCCATGTATTGATATGGATTTATCCTCCACTAGAAGCTTAATTAACATATGAAGAAATATGTGCTAATGAATATCATTTTTGGATTCATTTGAACTACTTTGATGAATAATAAAAATTCATGAAGCTTTGAACACCACGTTCCCTACTTCAAATTTATCTACTTTTACGCACTTTTAGTGCCTTCAGAGTGCTCAGGGCAGCTCTTACTTGCTAATATGCCCCACGGTTTGGTGATATAGAATTGGTTTACAATTATTCTTCAATGGCATTGAGTTTTCAATGTTGGATACATGGTGCATTTTGGCTGATGCAGGAAAGTTTGCCATAGGCTTACCAGTATGTCAGTATTCATTTCAAAGTCTTCTGCTATCAATTATTTTATTTAGTTGTGATGAACTGAGGATCAGACTACGGGATTCATACACTTAGCACTTTTGCAGAATCTCAAGGCAGCTTATTCACGATCTGGACATGATTGTACTATGTTTATAAGTTATTTGGCTATACATACATTTTATAGTTGGTCATCCTGTACGCTTGCCCAGGTTTATCGTATAGTGAAGCCCTAATGTATCAGTTTCGCTGATTCTAAGTGTGTTAATTTTGGGGATTTTAAACGTCTTTTTATAAGTATGCTAGTCATCACCCGGTTCAGCCCCCGCAGAAGAATGCATCCACTGTGAAGCTGTGTCCTCAATGCAATATGGGAACGTTTGTGTCTGCTGCAGACGCAAACGTGTTTGTGCGCTCCACCTGACGCTCCGCTCCAGCCGACGGCAATCAGACGCCCCACATCGCGTCAACATGCAACGCCCACAACAATGGGAAATGCAACGCCCACTTGTATTGGGACGACGCCCACTCGTATTGGCACGGCTCGGCTCCATCCGACAGAAATTACACGCCCCACATCGCGTCAACGGCCAACGCCTACAACAATGGTAAATGCAATGCCCCCTCGTAGTCCCAGCAGGCAGCGCCCATCGCTCTATGCACATGCCCATGCACACGCCCAAATGGTAAATTCAACTCCCCCTCGTTTTGGGATGGCAGTCCCAGAATGCCACGTCCATCGCTCTATGCACACGCCCATGCACACGCCCATGGCTTTCCAGCAGAACGCCTCCGCCCACAACGGACTACTTTTCCCCCAACGTTCTTTCTTTGGACCACTGTTGCGGTAAATGTCACCCCCTCTCACTTAGTGCAGGGACATGCCGAGATGGCGTAACCATGCGCTTTATAAAAAAGAAAAAAAATGTATATTGTGGCCAGCTGTATAGCCTATGTCCATCTGATGCAACTGTCCTTTCCAATGCTGTATTGGGTGTTGTGATTGGTGCTGTGGTTCCTGAGATTACCTGCCTCACAGGTTTGGGCTCTCTCTTTATTATATTAGTATAGATGGCTTATATTTATAAACTGAAACAATAACATTTATCACAATGAAAGAACATGAAGCAATGCTGATTCAAGACTCCTAATATCTTTGACCTAAATTCTAACCGCAATTCTGCGTGAATGGATAGGCAAAGAAAATTGAGTAGTGAAAATGTAGTGAATTTTTATATTGTTTTCTATAATTTGCTTACAAGAATCTTTGAAATTATTTAACTTTACTCTGACAAATTTAACATTCTGGGAAACATTTGCCTCACAAATATGTAGGGGGAACACCTAGCAGTGTTCTTATTACGGTTAACACTACCTTTGATATTAAGGGAACCAAATTAATTATTACCTCAAAATTCAAACTGGCTGTCTTGTTTGAATTCACTTACATCAATTATGTGACTTAAAAAATCTTAATTATAAGTATACGTTTATTCCTGGCTACTGTCAAAATGTATTTCTTCCTTATAATCTGCTCTAGGTGTCATCGAACATCTAACTGGGAAGTACTCCATGGACGTGGGAAACGGCCTTTACAACTTGGCCTTAAGCATACATTCTGTTTACCAGCAAGTGAACCAGCACTTGCCTTACCCATGCATATGCCTTAACCACGCATATGCGTGGTTAAGGCATTCGGTTTCTAGCTGTCTGTGAGGATGGGCTGGGAGAGGAACCAGAAGGATTGCGGGAGAAAGAAGGACCAGGACGTGGCTTGGTAAGTTGGGCTGTGGCCGGGGGAAGGAGGGGGCAGGTTTTAAGGGTGGGGGCTGTTTTTAGGGCTCAGGGAGGGGGACTGGGGTCGGGGTCATTTTTAGGGCAAGGCCTGATTTTTACGCCTCAGAGCAGACGGTTAAGGGGCAGTTTTCAAGGCTGGAGCACACTTTTTAGAGTTCAGGGCAGGGGTACTGCGGTCGGGTATTTTTTGGGGGCTAGGGGACTGGGTTTTAGGGCTCAGGGTAGGGGGTCAAGGTAGTTAATAGGGCTGGGGCAGGTAGACTACATTTCCAGCTGGCCAGAATTTATGGCTCAGGGCAGGGGGTGGGGCCGTGGTGGGATCTTTACCACACATATACCTTTACCAATCATGCCTTTACAACAAATGTTTTTAAAGACAAGTGTGGTTAAGGCATGCGTGGTAAGTATGCTGTCATTGTAAAGACTGCATGGTTAAGGCATGTGTGGTTTAGGCATGCATGGTTGTGTCATATAATCAAAGAACATGCTTGATGCCATAGGAGGAAGGAGCAGCATCTACCACGGGAAGCCAGCTGCTGACTCCAATTTTGATGCCAGTGCTTGTTGGAGTTTGAGGCCGGAGGAGAGCCAAACAGTTTGGTGAGAACGCTGTGGAGTACAGAGGAGCCTGTATCAGCTTGCAAGTGCATGCAGCATTTGCTTGGCGATCATGCCTTCCAGGCTTGGACACTATGAGGCAGTGAGTGCCTGACGTTTGGGCCCATTTCTCGCTTTCTCACCATTTCTCCTACATCTCGTGCTACTCTTGCAGGTCATCTGACAAAAGGCTGCCATTTTATCCCAAAGGGAGCCACGTGCATTGGATAGTGATGTGGAGTAGGGGGAGGGGTTTAATTACCCAGCCTACACCTGACAGGGGTCTGCAGTAATTGATATTCTTAGGGGGGTTGCTAATTTATGAAAAATGTGGCAGACCTCAGAAATGTTCTTTTTTCATTGGTCTACCCAAGCGTCTCGGTAGTGGAGCTGAGCACGTGATTTTTTGCACTTTGTCAACTCAACACAAGTGGCTTTAATGTGGAATTGATGAAAAAGTTTGAAGAATAATGTGTGTAGTGGGTGTCAACTGTTTGTTGGGTTCCTTTGGGTTGCATTCCCCCATTCAATTTTGTAAGTTAACCCCTCTCATGCTCGTGACAGAACCGTTCCGTCACGAGCCTCGGGTGGGCTGTGCTGGTGACGGAACGGTTCCGTCACGGCCCGCTCGCCGCGCCTGGGCGGTGTGAATTCCCCGCCTGCGCTGACATTCTAATGGGCGGGCGGGTCCGTGACGGAACCGTTCCGTCACAAGCACAGCTCACCTTAGGGCCGTGACGGAGCGGTTCTGTCACGAGCACGGGACCGCCGCGCGTCCCCCCCCCCTTAGCGCTGCGGCGGAATAGCCGCCGCAGCGAAGGGGTTAAACCTACAAGAACTTCACACTACAACCATGGGTGGAGAACAGACCTGCATCTCTGTTGAACAGTACAAAAACAAGGGCCATAGGTGTTAAGGGAGCAGATCGGGAGAGTAAGGTGCTGATATTCACCATCTAGTCTCCCATGATATGTTGCATACAATTATAATCTGTCATTACTATCTACATGGCTGAGGTACATTGTTGTTACCAAATATTTTGATTTTCCAGACTCACTGATGATTGTACCACCCGAAAAGGTGGTTTTGGCACAGGGGGAGAAACAAATAGAGCAAGGCTTCGTTGGTTAGTTTTGCTGATATTGAGAATTCAACAAATATATACCTTTTAGTTGAATCTAATTTGATTTCCTTCAGGTCATCAGGCCATGATCAGACGCCAGTTTTAGTGGAAGACGTTCAATCTCGTAACTCCAATTCATTTCTGGAATTTATTAGAAACAAACTGCGATGATAGATCAACATTTATCCTCAGATCCTTACTTTAGTATACGGTTTGCCTTCCTTTAGTGGTAATTGCTAGAATTCCATTTACACTACCTCACTCATCACCAGTCCCAGATAATGTTGAGGAATCTGTACTTCCAAATTATTCGCAGCCTTTACCTAGCCTTTAAGCTTGATTAAGGTTGGTGGAACCTCTGTGCAATCAACGTTTAACATGCTCTCACTTATGTAAACTACATTCCAGCGGACGTTGACGGCTGTAATGTTGTCAAATATTCTGCATGCAAAACAAATAGCCCTTCTTGAAAGCATAGGATCCAGTCTTGATTTGACATGAAAAATGGGTCGAGAGAGTCAATGCCCAGCAGTATAGAAGTTAAGGTGGGTAACCTACCTGCCGAGCAAACTAAAAATGATAGTGTTTTCATTTCATGCTTCCCTGCCCTTGTTTACACATCAGCGGACAGATACTGGAGAAGAAAAATGTTGGCAGAGTAAAATCTTTCCTATTGCAGAAAAAAAGGTCAACCAAAGGTCACAACACTGACTAAACAGACTGTTATGTGATCAGGTGAAGGCCCTGGCTTGAGCCAACTGGTGAAAGGTGTATTTATTGAATACTGAATTATATGAAAAATCAGTTCTTGAGGGGAGTAAAAGAATAAAATCAAAGTCTTGGACCAATCCCAGTAAAAGGGTGTTCTCCTTTCTATATTCCTTCTCCTCTAAAAATTCCTATGCTCATTGAGAAAAAAAAATGTATGAAATTAAAGCAGAATCATTCAAGGTTATGTTCTATGGAAAAAGAACCAAAGCAGCCCATCAGCCCGTACTGTGAGATGTGAGGAGTGCTGATATCCTTTTGTTTAAATCTCCCTCAAGAAGTACAATAGAAAATCTGAAATTCACACAATAAACTATTCAAAACTCTTATCCTCCTTCCACATTATTTCATCATTGAATGATATAACTATACCTCACCCTTTCTCCATGCACTGGTTATACCTTTGAATATTATTTAACTTATAGAATGTGAAATGATATCAGTTATAATAAGACTTATCAACCGAAATTACATAAGTGCATGGGACAATGGTGAGTTATAGTTAATGTAATTTGGCGATTGAAGCAAGAAGAAAGCGTATGGAAGTGTGGAGAGTGTAGTAAATTAAAGGTTGTGTGTGAATTATAAATGTAACTTCTAACTAGTGGTGTGTGAATTAGAAATTTAAGTTATACATATAAGTTTATAATTTCTCCTGGTTGTGTAGTTTAAGTTGGGTTTGTATATTTTCCTAACTACAACTTTGCTTTAACCTTTATTATTTTGATTACTTTCAAATGGTTTTCATTTTTTTTTTTAAATGTCTTTCAAATCGCAGTGTTAAGTGTCATTTAACTGAATGTTGTTTGAGTGTAGTGTTGTAGAGTATAATAAAGGACATTGTACTACAGTGTGTTGTCATAGAAAGTAGTGTTGTAGAGTGGAATACAGTGGAGCTGAGTAGAGTAGAGTAAAGTGGCGTTGCATACAGTGGAGTAAGGTGTTATATAGTGGAATGGCCTGATGTGTTGTATAGTGGAATTGGGTGTAGTGGTGGATTGTACAGTCAACTGGCATGTCATACAGTACAGATGAGTGTCGTACCGTGGAGTGTCATCAACTGTAGTGTCGTGGAGTTAGGTGTCATGTACTGTTTTGGAGTGGAGTGTCCGCAAGTGGCATAGAGTTGAGTAGAATGTTCTAGAATGGTATAGAGTGGAGTACAGTGTTGCACAGTGTAGTGTAGGGGCATACAGTGTAGCACGGTGTCATAAAGTGGCACAAGTGTAGGAGAGTGTTGTAGAGTGCAGTTTTATGGAGTACAGTAGAGTGCGGTAGAGTGAAGGGGCATACAAAGGCGTACATTGGGCTAAACTGTTATACAGTGTAGTAAAGTGGAGAGGCGTAGCATAGCATAGAGTGGACTAACATGTCATATAGTGGAGTGGTGTCATGTATAGTACAGTAGCATGGAGTGTAATAAATTGCAGGGGTGTAGCATGCAGAGGAGCAAAGTGTTATAGAGTGCCCTATTTTTTATTTTGCCCTTATTCATATCACCCTTCTCATTTCAGGAATACCTCTCCTTTACTCGTAAGCCACAAAAAACCTCTATGTCAGAAATTTCTAGGAAAGCTGGCTTCAACACAGTTTGGCCCATCTCCTTATGGAAAAGCCGATTTCTAGCAAGTGAAAAATGTATATTTTCCATTGTCCTCCACATGCAATTTCTTAGCAGGCTGATACTCCCTGTGAGCCTCCTGCACCACCATGGTGAAGTCCGGGTAAAAGGCAAGCGTATTCCCTTCATGGACGATGATACCCTTCTCTCTCGCCAAGCGGAGCACTGCATCCCGGTTTCTACTGTTTAAAAGGCAAGCAATTATAGGGCAAGGAGGGCACCAGAAGGGAAATGTGCAGCCAAGGAACGATGAGCCAGCTCCACAGTGAGAACCTGGGACAACTGCTCTGCTCCGAAGATGTCTTGCAAGAGTTTCTCAACAAAGGTCTCAAAGCGGCCTGTGTTCATAGATTCTGGCAGACCAGAAATGCGCACATTGTTACGTCACGATCTGGCTTTCTAAATCTTCATTACGGGCCTCTATGACAGCCAGGACTTTCTCCATTAAGGCCGCCTAGCTCGTGACTTGCTGCAATCCATCCTCGGTGTCTGAAATGCGAGTCTTCGCCTCCCCCAACCGCAGAGCATGCTTGTCTAGTTTAGACGGTACAAAAGGGGGGGGGGTGCTGGACCGAGCATCTGAATCAATCAAACACTCACCCCCAGTCAACAAATCTGGGTTTAATCCATCACCGTTCTTTAGCCCACTCTGCCACCCCAGTTCAGACATGGCCATATGCAAATCAGTCTGACCCTGTGCCTCATGGGAACAGTCCAGCTCGAACTGCCAAGCCATGCCTTCCCTGGACCGGAAACAAGCTTCCTAGGACCGGTTTCTGGCATTACAGCCGTCTTCAGCCAGGCTTGCTTGAATCCAGTGGCAAAGTGAGCAAGCGACTCACGTCTGAGCATACCCTGCCAACTTATGGCGAACAAAGCGGTACAAAAGGGGGGTGGCGCTGGACGGAGCATCTGAATCAATCAAACACTCACACCCAGTCAACAGATCTGTGTTTAATCCATCACCGTTCTTTAGCCCACTCTGCCACCCCAGTTCAGACATGGCCATATGAAAATCAGTCTGACCCTGTGCCTCATTGGAACAGTCCAGCCCGAACTGCCAAGCCATGCCTTCCCTGGACCGGAAAAAAGCTTCCTAGGACTGGTTTCTGGAAACAAGCTTCCTAGGACCGGTTTCTGGCATCTGAATCAATCAAACACTCACACCCAGTCAACAGATCTGGGTTTAATCCATCACCGTTCTTTAGCCCACTCTGCCACCCCAGTTCAGACATGGCCATGTGCAAATTAGTCTGACCCTGTGTCTCATGGGAACAGTCCAGCCCGAACTGCCAAGCCATGCCTTCCCTGGACCGGAAACAAGCTTCCTAGACCGGTTTCTGGCATTACAGCTGTCTTCAGCCAGGCTTGCTTGAATCCAGTGGCAAGGTGAGCAAGGGACTCACGTCTGAGCATACCCTGCCAACTTATGGGGAACAAAGTGGTACAAAAGGGGGTGGTGATGGACGGAGCATCTGAACCAATCAAACACACACACCCAGTCAACAGATCTGGGTTTAATCAATCAACGTTCTTTAGCCCACTCTGCCACCCCAGTTCAGACATAGCCATATGCAAATCAGTCTGACCCTTTGCCTCATGGGAACATTTCTGCCCGAACTGCCAAGCTATCCCTTCCCTTCATTGGAAACAAGCTTCCGAGGACCGGTTTCTGGCCTTTCAGCCGTCTTCAGCTCGGCTTGCTTGAATCCAGTCGCAAAGTGAGCAAGGGACTTACGTCTGAACATACCCTGCCAACTTATGGTGGTCAAAGTGGTACAAAAGGGGGTGGTGATGGACGGAGCATATGGCCATGTCTGATCTGGGGTGGCAGAGTGGGCTAAAGAACGGTGATGGATTAAACCCAGATCTGTTGACTGGGTGTGATTGTTTGATTGGTTCAGATGCTCCATCCATCACCACCCCCTATTGTACCACTTCTGTCTAGTTTAGACGACATGTGGTCCATGCGAAGATTAAGGTGATCAATTTTGCCATCGATGGAATGCAAGCTGGCCTGTACAGCTAGACGGGTTTTATCTATATTAGTAAGGTGGTCATTTTGTGGGTCAATCTCAGAGTCTGAGACTGCATGCTGAGTAGCTCTGCCGGTTTTCCGGGGCTAAAAAGTGAGGCGCGGTTGGCCACGTTCGCTTTTGCCCATGTCAGTGGCACAGTCCAGAGTGATCCCGTGCTCAGGTGAAACATTACAATACAGGTCCCTCAGTGCCGCAATCTGAACACAACCCACCTGTGAGCAAAAATGGATTGTGTGTCTTCAATGAGGATCACCACGGAAATACCAGCCAAGCCAACCCAGCCAGAGTGCGACCAGGGCACAGATTGCAAGAACGGCAACACAATGCAGGGCTCACTCCATACGTCGGCCCATTAGTCAGTGTAAATCACCCAGTGTGCCTAGAAGGCATGGTCCATCACCCTTGATTCTGTAAGGCTAGGATATTGTCGCACCTAGTCAGAGAAGGATCGCCAGAATGCAGAAATCTAGGTAGGTAGGTCGCCAGTGAGGCATTCACTTTTGAATAAGCCAGGACGAAGGTGAAGAGCAGGCCCAGATTCACACAAGAAGGCACACAACAATAGAGGATGCCTCAAGAGCTCTCCCAGGGCACAGGGGTGGCAGGAGCAGGCTGGTATCCTCATCGCCCCCCCCCACAGTGGGAGTCACAAGATTAGGTTTGTGCCCCAGCCACATACCGCCTCCAGGCACGAAATACGGGAACAACAGCAATTAAGTGTTAGCAGGAAGGTGGGGGGCTCACCATCAGGGAATGTTCCAGCTGCAGTGGAGAAGCAAGGGTCTCATCTTCAAGAAGGCTCGCTGGATGATGCTCTGTAGAGAGACCCCCTCTGTTGTTAAGGAGGCCGGCGCCCCAAGGATACAGCTGGCCAGGCAGTCTACTGGGGAACAGCAGTCTCGTAGGCCGCTGGAATCGTAGCCCAATCTCCAGTGACCAAGCAATCAGGCCCTTCCAGCTCGCTAGTGTGCCGCAATGCCAGAGAATGCGACCCGGTCCCCTAGGTGAGTACGGCACCCACATGCCGCACAGACGGAGACTCGGCGGCAGCATGGTCTCCCAATCACCACTGCGAGTAATCGGAGGGCAGCCATCAGCCCCCTAGGTCGCGCTGCACTGTCCACCAAACACCAGGCCCGGGGAGCCAAGCTCACCCCGGCACTTGCAGCCCGCCACCAGAGCAAGCCGCGGCCTACCTTACTCTCTCGATCCGAGCCCGTCCCAAGCCGCCACATTGTCCAGGGAGGGCCCAGAGCCCGTCAGCCTGTAGTCCTCGTAACAGCGAAGTTCTGGCCCACAACGTCCGACCAGGGCAGTCTGTAGTTCCTGCAGGTAGCGTAATTGTCAGTTTCAGCAGGGTGCGGGCAGGATGACGAGGATGAATATCGGATTAATATATCGGCCGGCGAAGCAGCTCAAAAGAGCGCCCATTTTGCTTTGCGCCCTCTAGCTCCCCCATTGAAAATTGTAAAAATGTAAAAGTTAAGAATATATATGAAGGAGTTTGGAATTTGAAGCTAAATATTAAGTTGGTTTACTCAGATTGGATAATAGGATTTATGCAATTGCATCAAACAGAATGTAGTATGGACAAAAAGTGGCGTGAGTTGAAATTAGAGAAGCTCAAACCCTTCCATTAAATTGAAATTGTTGATTTTTTTAGATTTATGAATGATCTAAAATATTTCATCATTTGTGTATTGGTGCTTTTGTTTGATGAATGCCTGTTTGTTCATTCTTTTACATTGTTGTGAGATTCAAATTGCATAAGCTGAAGTTCCCAGGTTACAGTAATGCATCAGATTCCAGTAATGCATCCCTAAATTCCAATAATGATTCATTAGAGGTCCCCTGATTCCAGTAATAATTGAGTTGGATTCTACAGAAGTCAAAAGGTTAAGAACCACAACCCTAAGGTAAGTTTGAGTCTGTCTATATTTTATTTCTCATTATTACTTACAAAATATGGAGATTTAGGGGCATATTTGTCATAGTCACCCTTGCACCACGCAAGGGGGCACAAGTGCGACACAACACCAAAGTCAGATTTATTAAGTCACACAAGACCACCTTGCTTGGCCCTGCATGGCTTAATAAATCCAGTAGCGGCTGCTATGGAGCAGTAGTGGTGGGGGGGAGTTAAAAGAAAATTCACTTATCTACCTGCGACCGCCTATCCTCCATCCTCTTCATTTGACAAAGGAAGCACACAGGCTTCCGGACTCCCTTAAGCCTATCACAATGCTGCTGTTATCCGCATGACAGCAGCATCGTGATTGGTCTGAGCTGTCTGGTTCGGTGCTAAGACATGTAATGGGAGCCTGTGCATGTTCTCCACCGGGACTGTGCTATACCGGCCGGCCAAATCGTCATGCCCCTTCCTGCACAAAAACAATCCTGCTTATAACGCAGGCACCTTTGCACCATGGTGCAAGGGTGCCTGTGTTGGTGCTAGACAGCCAAAAGTGCGCCAGCTCAAGGAAAGGACAGGAATGCGGCGTATGATGTTAAATCCAATACATTCGGCCCTTTCCTTTTAACGCAGGGCAGCAACGCAAGGTGGCTTGCTGTGTTAAGCTCAATGAATGTATGAAAAATGTGCCCCATACACCTTATCATTCTGCAGGTGTTATCATACTTTTTGCCAGAGTCTCAAACAGTGCACTGAGTCCGTATATATAAAACAAAGGATGCTAACATCCGTTGTGTGTGTGGTAAAAGACAGGGTCAGAATTCATGTGTAATGTTTGCGTTGTGGTATGGGATAAAAGACACAGGGTAAATATTTCTCCACATTGTTTACGTTTTCCAACTGTACACCGGACGATACATTGCTGTAGCAATCACTCACTATAATGTACGGAATCTACACACATTCTCTTCTAAGTATTCATCACAAGGTGTTTTGTCTTAGTGTTTACAATGCAGGGAATTTAATGTCATTCTGTTATTGCCAATGCCAAAACACACATTTTGTGAGCACTCTAAGTACCAAGCATTGTTCACTTTCTTATTTTCTATTACTTTCACATTCCATCCTCTCATTCTGTTCTCCTATTGCATTATGGGCATTGTAGTTTGAGTTGTGTTCATTTGCTACATCTTAGTTGCGTGCATTCTTTTGCTTGATAGACCTAACTTCTCAAGACAACTTGCATTGCTTCATTACAGTTATTCATGTGGTAATTCATGGCCTATACTTTAAAGTTCAATGTATCTCTTTACTGTCTTTGCAATTATTCCACAATATTTATTTTGGACATTTTGTCATTAGACTATCTGCCTTGGAAATATACTTTTCACATATTTAAATTTCCAGGTGTAGGAATATACTTTGCTACTATATCAAGGAGATCCATGTGTTAAGCAGTCAGAAGTGCTTCTTTAAATGTTAAAGTGCAGGGAAATGAGGCCAGTGTTTGCTGCAGTGTGTCAGGTGAATGCCCTTTTATGTATCTAAATCATTAGAAATGTTCTTTCTTGTGGATGCCCATTGTGAGTAAAAGCATGCAGATATGATACAGAAGTCAGGGTTGGCTGCTTCCTTCATGCCCACTAGACAGGACAGATTGCCTCTCTCAGGTTTTATATGGTAGGACTTTGTTTTCAGGATACACAAAAAAGAGCTCCACATACTGCAAAGGTTCAACTTGCGTATGCATATCACTCACAGTTTTGTACTTGTGACGGTTCACAGTAACAGACAGCAGCAGACTTCTGGACATGCATGGTCAGGAGGACACTCAGCAGAAAGTACTTCAGCATCTTCAATTTTGGGACCTACTGAGAACAAAGCTGTGTTAGTGCAGAGAATCGAAATACATCGTGGATTGAAGTCTGCGGCCATGCTATTTAGGTACTGATAACCATCATAGAATATTTCGGAGTCATGAAGATGCATGAAACAGCGTTTAAGACACAGGACCAAAAACAAAAACAAGTGCAAAAGTACACGTGTAGATTTAAATCTCCTTTTAAACGTACAAAGTGACAAATGTTGTGCAAGACTATATCTTGAAAGTTGTGCAGGTCGCAGATTTCAAGACAAAATTCACAAAAGTCAAGAAAGTTTTAAAGGCAATTTACCAATACTGAATTGTATGCACATACTAATTTCACATTTGGAAAAGCCATCATCATTCTGTAACAGCAGTTGCTATTGCTTGAGTTCTTTTCTCCCTTGGGAAAGGATCACCCCCACCCTGCCCTCCCACCCCCACCTTCCCCGCAGAAAAAAACGTGTTTGCTATTCCAAACTAAGGGGCCGATTAGGATGGTGGTGAATCCGCATCCTCCGGGCCGGCGGAAGCCACCGCCAGCCTGGAGGATGCAGATTCACCGCCGCGGCCACAGAAAACACCCACTGCCAGATTAGGATGGCGGTGGGATTGCGGTGGGACCAGCGGCGGACGGCAGGTCCGTTCGCCGCTGATCCATGGGGTGTGGAGGGCTATTTGGTGGCGGTGTCTGCAAGACACCGTCAGCCAAATTACGATGTGCATTAAAATATGCTTTTTCACGGCGGCTTTTCCGCCGTGGAAAAGCATGTGGTCTTTGGTGTTTGGGGGCCCGTTGCGGGCCCCCAGGGTGTCGGTGGGTGGGGGGTGCACATGGGGGGTACCTATGGTACCCCCCAGCATTTACGTGCACAAAGCAGCAGGCACCACACGGTGCCTGCCGCTTTGTGCATGTAAATGTAAAACGTGCATTTTTAACCTTGCGGCGGGTGCTGCTTCAAGCAGCACTCGCCGCAAGGTTAAAGATACAGGATGTGACCGCCAGGGTGGTGGTCACATCCTAATTGCACCGGAGGGACCGCCGCTGCCCCTGCGGACGGTCCCTCCACCTCGGGGGTGGCGAATAGGCCTCTAAGTTTCAGGGTTTTCTGTTCCGCTTCCGGTCCACAAAAGGATTTTATTCCAGTTTTGGGAAGAAACAAACCTCAGGCCATTTTCAGGGTGTGAAAAGGTCAGAGAGTAGTTTGTCAATACTCACAAACTTTCATGTTTATTGGCAGTGCTAGCTTTATCAGTGGTGACGCCCGGTGCAGCAATCTTTGTTGACAACCCCTTTGTCATCTGCTTTCCCATGGCATCCTTTACTACCACCAACCAACAGTGCCCCTCACCTCTCCACAGCAATTCACATATGTATTTTCTTTTCTTTTCATAGGACTACTCATCCCAGTGTATGGTGTCAGAGCCCTTCACATCTTGCACACTTATTACACAGAGACAATAAATCATACAAGTTTGTTAATCAAAGTATAGGAAATGTTAGATTTGACAAGGAGAGTTACAAGCTTTAGGAGTCGACATACATACTGGTAGGCATTGTATTTTAAGAGTGCTTGGTCTGGAGAAACACAAACCAAGGATTTAAAATGGATAACAGTAGTTGGACTGTCTACACTCATAGGAAATAGGAAGTACACATTTCTGTCAAGACAAGGTTCTAAGGGCTAGATGTAGGTAAATCAGATTTACTGATTCATAAATACCGAATTTTACCGATTCGTTATTCAAGAATTGGTAACTCTGATGTAGGTAATTATTCGGTAACAAATACCGAATCGGTATGATTCGGTATTTACCGATTCGGTAATTACCGAATCTGTATTTGCCATTGATTCCTATGGGCCTTGAAGCCCATAGGAATCAATGGCAAATACCGATTTGGTAATTACCGAATCTGTAAAAATACCGAATTGCCAAGGGGGACAGGGTGTCACTTTGCCACTCTGTTGCACCCCTGTTTCTGGCTTGTGTGCCATGTGACACACATACATGCCCTTAGTGGATTTCTGTGTGCCACATGCCACAGGTGTACATGCACAGATGTGCATGTACACAGGAATTCGTTATTTACCATGCAATAGTATTACATGGTAAATAACCAATTCTTACGGGCCTGTGGCACTGTTTACTGTGCCACCTACATATTGATTTACAGAATAGGTATATTTACCGATTCGGTATTTTACCGATTCTGTAAATTTACCGAATCAGTAAATTTACCGATTCTGTAAATCAAAGGCCCCCTACATTACAAAACCCAAATACCGGTCGGTAACAGCCAAAATCAGCCGTTACCGACCGGTATTTGGTCTCCTACATCTGGCCCTAAATGTATGCCTTACCGTTTGCATGCAGCTCTTTAATGCTGGTGCTATATTAGATTGTAACTTATGAACTGCAAGTAACAAAAGCACCTCTGTGAGAAAAGAAGTAACAAAATGAGTTTTCTATACGAAATATTAATCTGTAGTCTGCATGTTATATCTGGTGCTTTGCAGCAGGCACATGAACCCTCTTTGCTACTTTAAGATGACTCAAAAATGTTACTAGACAAAGCACAGATCTCTCAAACTAGTACATTAACCACTAGAATTATCTAGATGTTGTTATTCCTTGAAAATTGTTGAACACACAATGATCTTTGCGGGCTGCTTTTGTCCTGCCTATCAAGCCTAGCCTGTCTAATCAGTCCTCCACCCTCCCCGTCTCCCTCCAACACAAATGGGTACTAACCCTACCCCTTTCCCCCACCAGGGTGCGTATTATTAACAACAAGCGATATATATATCGCTAAACGCACCTAGCGCGTTTCTCATTATCGCTGTATATCACCGGATCACATCGCCATGTTAGCGGCGTATTTGCAACGATTTGCCAACTGGTGATGTGGAATCCAGCGATATACGACGATTTCCATCAATAAAGCATGAAACCAGCGATGTGAGAACTGCACAGACGAAAATGTTGTAAATAGGGAGAAGTGGATGTAACCTTATAATCCACCTGCCATTATGCACATGGCTAAATCGAGAATTATGCAGACGTTATTTTTCGGCGATATCCGCGGTTAGCGCAGATTTTTTCATCGCTACACGTGTTGTGGGACGGCTTATAAATTGCTCGATGTGAGGTCAACGATTATTTTCATGTTGTCTCCTGAAGGTAAGCCCACTTTGCATCTCATTAGCGATGCAATGCGAGGCGTTTGAAAAATGGCTGCTAACATGCGCTAATGCATGTTAGCTCTGCATTGTTAATATGATTTTTGCTGCTTTTTTGGCTTTTCAAGCCAAAAAAGCGGCAGAATAGCCCTTGATAATACGCTCCTAGGTTTGGCACTTGGTGCAGAAGCACCTCCCTAAAGCCCATACTGTCTATGGCCTTAAAAAGCTACCTACACCTTTTATATCCTATTTTCTTTTCACCAATTATGTGGCAGTTACACGTTCATAATCGTACAGACCTGAGGCATAAAATTACACAGGCATAAATTGATTTTAACCTGCTAAGTATCATTTTCTAAATTCCAAACAGGTGTAAATCTGGCCGTTTTCCTCTATAAACATCAGTGGCATTGATAGGTTGCCATGGGCCCTAGTGCAAGCAAAGTAGCTAGGCTCCCTCACTATGTTGACATCTCAGTCTTTCAGCTGTTACAAACAGTCTTCAACCTCCTTCGACATAGCCTTTATCTGCAATATCAAAACTCAGTACCATTCTCATAGACACTATTCTTTTTCCTCTCCCTGCAATGCATTTCTACAAGCCAAAGTCAAACCCTAAACAAATGACCAAAGCCAATAGGTTAGGCCTCACATAGACACACCCATACGCTCCCACAGGCTCTACACACAAACAGAAACTTCTTTCAACTTGTAGACCACTTACCCTAAATTACTAAATATAATGATAATACTGCATTGACACAGGAACATCCGTCACTCTGCTCTCACAAAACATGGTGGCTATCCTGCACTCACACAAGCACAATGCTCACACACAGATACACCAATCACCAGGAAGGAGCAGAGTTAGGGCAGGTGGGTGGTAGCACAAGAGGCACAGGTATCTGTTGTATCAGTCAACTAGTGCAATTCAAAGCGCTTGAAGTAAGCTATACTGAAGAGTGAATTTCCAATTAGGCTATTTAATCTCCCTTCAGCCACTCTTGAACCAGAACTCCAGGTGATGCAAGTTCGATCTTTGTGGCTTTTACTGCATTGGCATAAATAAACATCCCACTTGCCACCTGAAAATGAAGGTTGTAGTTATCTTTGTAGAGCAAACACATACTAAAATAAAGAAAGAAAAACAAAAGAATAAACATGTCAACTAAAAGTGGAGGGTATGTGCTTCAATACAAAAAATTAAAACATAAAGCTTCACACTGGTCTGTCATTTGGAAAAAGTAAAAACGTTGTGTATGAAGAATACCCTTTCAAGATGCTTGTAGCAGAGATACCTGTTGGCCGGCATAAGAAAGTTGTTGTCCAGTAACAATGACAGCTGAAATGCTGGTACTCTCATTACTCAATTAGCAGTAGTCTGCAGCTGTAGGTGCACTGTAAGGGATTGAACTAAAGAAAATATCTCCAAAGGTCGTATTACTTTGGATGCAGAGTAACACAGAGTGGTAGGCAGAATAATGTTACTCAGACTACCTGACATACTAAAGACCAGTGATTGTCTACTAAGCTAATCAATGGCAGCAAAGCCAATGGCTGTAGAGGACTGATCCACTGCCCAATTGCATGTATGCTGTTGTATGCCTTAGTGAAAAGCTGGACCAATATGTGCCAAGTAAGCTTATGTATTATTTTTGAGAAAACATGAGGCTGACAAGAAAGCCAAAACAGTCTTTTGGTCTAACCTAAAACACAATGAAATTGTGAACAGTGACCATGAGTGCATTGGGTTCCTGGCTCACAAATATAAGACATACAGCACTGGTCTAGAGCATCAGAGTCTTCTCTGAAAGACATGGAACAAGCGTGGAATCACAGGATCAGCGCAAGATTCCTTCAGAAACATGGAACAAGTGTGGTAGTGCGTGCCCCTGTAAGCTAACTTCAAAGACGTGAAACAAGTGTGGTGCTGCAAGGCCAGTTTGTGCAAGCTTCCTTCTAGCACATGGATCAAGTATGGCAAAGCAGGGCCGGTGCAAGTTTCATTCAAAGACATGTAACAAGAGTGGCACTGCAGGGCCAGTGCAACCTTTATACAAAGACGTGGAACAGGTGTGGAATTTTGAGGCCTCAAGTGTAGTATGGCAGGATCAGCAAGTGCAAGCTTCCTTTAAGGACATTGAACAAGTGTGGCACTGGACAATACTATTTTACCATTTTCTTTGATAAACAAAATAAGCAGTATTTCAAATTTGGTACAAGTGTAATGAACACTACTGGGGTGTATGAGTGCAGGATTTACTCACATAGCAAGACTTCCACACAAAAAACAGGTACAGCGTCGGACAAGAATATACACTTCCCTTACAACCACACCTATAGAACACATACAGTTCGGTGGCCAGAAGCAATGCAAGCTTCCGTCGCATACACATAACATCATAACATGGAAAACAACTGAAGCTGTAATCCAAGTCTCTGAGTAGGCACACACACACAATGTACACCCTTTGGCAGTAGTGCAAGTTCCCCTATCAAACAGCACAGGAAATAGATGGTCAGCAGCAGTGCAAGCTAAAACATCCTCACATGCAGAAGAGGTATAACACTGGCTGCAGCATCTAGGCTTATTTCAGGCACAGAATTCCCACAGTAAAGTACAGAGTCATGTTAGCCACTGCAGGCTTGATTATGCCAGGAACTGGTAAGCTCAAGCTCCTCTTGAGCCCTCGAGCCCAAAATGAGCCTATCTTTCATGTGGCATCTGTTTGCTACCCACGCTGTAACCTCATGCATGAAGAATGAAAGGCAAAGAATTAAACTTTGATGCCCAACAGGAGCAATAAAGGTATACCAATCTTGTGGCTGAATTATGCAATGTGAAACCAAAAAAACTTGGGATGAATCCCAGCTTCATCACTTGACCAAACTGTATGATTCAAAGCAATTATTTTATTTTATCGTGCCTCCTACTTGTTTCATTATTGCATACGAGAAGCCTTCGAAGTAAGCAATAATGAGTAATGAGTAATGTAGAATAATGTAAAATAATCTTTCTGATTTAATGGACTATAATATTGCTCCCTTTAAAATAAGAATATTTAGCTCACATAAAGGATGGACATGACAACTGACTTGCTTCTTACTTTGGTAATGGTATTGTTGTTTGGGTGGAGGGTCCGACATCAAATGGTTCTAAGTTCATGTTTACCAGCTATCACTTTGATTAAATGCCGCTCAGTGCAGTGATATAATCAGATACACTACGGTGAAATGTTAGTTTAAAGAAATTTACTTTTTTTAATTTTAAAGGTAATTATTTTTTTTTATATAAAGTTTGTTGCATGATTTTGATTCAAATTTTTTCCATGTCTCAGCTCGTGACAGCTCAGCCAAAACGTGCTCTTGGAGCAGACAGACCCTTAAGTTGGCTTGCCTGGTTAATTTGTTTGCTCGCCCTCCTGTACTACAATACTGTGTATAACAGTTACTTGAGTTCGGCCTCATTCAGTATAGCACTCTGGGGAGCAAAATCTTGTTTTTCCTTGCTTGCCCTCGTGTACTACAATCAGTTCCCGACTGGGAACCACGACCGGCCCTGGCAAAGTGCTCGGCTGGCCCCCTCTCCGGACGATTTTGTTACAGGGCAGATTTGGCAGCTATGCTGCAAAAACGCCCGTAACAAAAACTGCCCCGAGGGGCCCAAAAGCGGCCCCCACCCATGCGGCGCACCAGGGGATTGCCCGGTACCCGCTATGGCCAGTCCGGGCCTGACTACAATTCTGTGTATAACAGTTACTTGAGTTCTGCCTCATTCAGTATAGCACTCTGGGGAGCCAAATATTGTTTTTCCGTGCTTTTCTGGCCTGTTTCCACAGGCCTCAGAAGTATAACTATTCTTTTAGTTAGGAAGAATCGTGCATTAGTGACCTCAATAAGTTGTATTAAAGTTACCTGTGCATTTTCTTAGCATAAAATTAAACAACACTCAAATAATTCATTTTTCCACTTGCAACCCTCTGTTTCAAGTAAGTCTATGTACTTTTACTAATCACTATCTCTGACCTCCACCCATCATGCTGCACATAGTCTTACTGTCTTATCTTTGGGCCATGCAACAGCATGAGCATAACTTTTTTTTTTAACTCTTATATGTGCTTACAAAAGTGAGCTTGAGCAGTGCTTTGTCATTTAGTGCACACGCAATGAGGCCTTCCCTGTGCTCCTTGTTTCCTTTCCAGTGAAGAATTGGCTTGGTAGTTTGGTCTGCCCTGTTCCCATGATGCACTGGGCCAGGGACAGACTAATTTGCATATAGCCAGGTTCTGAACTGGGATGGTGCAGTGAGCTAAAAAACGGTGATGGATCAAGCCCTGATCTGTTGACTGGGTATGAGTGTTCTGATTAACTCAGATACTCTGTCCATCACCACCCCCCTTTATGAAATTACTTCCCTGTGCTCCGACAGCACAGATGTTCAAGGGATTCTGCTGCTCAGAGTCTGATTCCTGCAGCTGCGGGAATCTGATGGAGCCGACAGCAAGTTTGCAGTGATGTAAGAGCTCCTGTGGCCCTAGTAGAAAGTGGTGCTGGAACAATTTTCAGACTTGGAGTTCTGCCATCAATGTTACATCACTGAAGTCATAGGCATTCTGAAACATTTAAGCAACAAGTGTGGCAAATGAGCCATGCACATTCAGCAGGATAGCGATAAGGGTGTAGTAGGTAGGTAGTGTTTTATTTAGGAGCACACAGTCACAAATATATTAATAAAGCTAGTTGTGATAGCACACTGTCATTTACAGAACATATATTTTCCATCAGAATAGTGTCTTAATATACACAGATTCATTTACACAGACATACAGTTTTATTGATGAAACTATGTAATGCACAAAGTGTAATGTGTGGGAATTTGGGTTTGCTTTTTGTGCATCACAAAGTAAAAAGTGATTCAATTGTTTTTGATCCTATTAAAACTTTTGTTTCCATCACACTTCAGAATTGAAAAAAAGGGATTCATTTGTTCTTTCCTAATGTGTATTAATTTTTAAACATTTGTTCATATATAGGTATTTATCTGGGTGGTGAACTCCCCTCCGCTCATGCAGTTTGGGGATTTTTTTTTGGACTACGCGTTACGCGGAGTTCCAAAAAGCTACGTGGAGTGGAGTTTTTTTCCTCACTCATGTTCGTCAACGTCAAACGCGAGCAAGGAAGATCCACCTCCCAGCGCGATTTTTCCTTGTTCGCAATCGTCAACATCAATTTGGTGAGCGCAAGCATGGAAAATCAACCTCCAGGAATTATTTCTCAACAAGGGCGGTCAGGTTTCTCATTGTGAGTGGTCGCATACGCTCGCGTTGAGAAACTGTCCCTTTGCGCTGAAGAAGCTGCTGTTCGAGTAAAAATCTACTTGAGCAGCAGAAAGGAAGCAGGGCCCACTTGCACTGTGCATGGTGCCATTTGCGATGATTGCACAGTGCGGAAATGCATCTGGCACTGAAAATCACAACGAGCTGCATTTATCTAATGCACTCTGCCACTTGCAGAGCTACGTGTAGTGTGGTGGAGTTTTTTTTGCACTTTGCGGACTTCCGTGTAGCGGAACTCCTCGGACTCCACCCAGGCTTAGTATTTACATTTTGTTGTGTTAGAAGAAAACAACACCCTACATTCTTCACTTTCACACCAGCAAGATTGTAACATTGTTCACTTTACAAAATCCTCACACTTTAAAGTAAGAGAAAGAAAAGTAAGCACCAGTCTCCATGTTAAAGCAATGGTAAGTAAATTACATTTAACCTCTGGCTTTGAACACATAGCAAATGGGCCATGGTAAAAACTGCATTTAAAGACACTTGTATTTCTACTTCATATTCCGAACTCTAGTATGCTTATTTTGGGAAGCTTCAGCATGCCACGCACACTTACTTCCAATGCCTAGGGGCCCTCTCTTGGTCAAAGGGGTGTTTTAATTGGCCCCCCTCCCACCTCTGGGTCCTGATTTAAACTGGCTGTACCACAGTGTAGCTACTCCCCTGATAAACATATGTAAAAATGCCTTTTGCAGAACATGTTCTTTGAAATTGGAGAATATATCTTTTGAATTGACAACAGCGGGATTATGAAAGTTGAACATGGGGGCCTCATTTACAACTAATTGGTGTAGGACAGCACCACAAGTCATTTTGCAGTGCTGCCATACACCAATTCAAAAGGGCAGGAATACATTGTATTTCCAAGATACTTAGCATTCCTGGACTTTAAGCCATGCGCACAATTTGCAGCTGAGTGCCAATGCAGGCACCCTTTCACCATGGTGCAAAGGTGGAAGGGTGCAGAGTGGGGTGGCTCACTGGTTAGAGGTGGCAGACCCGGGAGCAGAAGACAGCCCGGGGCCAGGGTTCAATTCCCGACGCGGCAGGGTCGTGGACCAGGGTCAGTGGACTCGATAATTCTCACCTCGGTGCCTACTCTAACCAGAGATCACACTCGGCAACTCTGGGCATTAGCTTGCCTCATCTCCACAACGGCCCCCCACATATGCCGGGGATGCCTGGTTTCACCTTGGAGATACCCAGTAGGGACCATCTCACAGGGAAAGCCAGGACGGGTTCCCCAGCGGTCTATTGCGCAGAGATACTCCTTCGGGAGTCGATTCTAGCGTGTTAGAAACCCGCAAATTAAATTAAAGGTATACGTGTTGTTCGGCATTAATGTTTTTGTGCAGGAACGGGAACCTTCCTGCAAAAAAACAATCACAAGTGGCATTTTCCTCATTCTATGTGTGCTGCAGAATGCAGCACAAGTAGAAAGAGGAAAGAACAAGGAGAAATGTAAACATATATCCTTGTTATGCCTGCTCTGGGGAGGCAAACGTTTTGTCGCTGCCTCAGGTTTACGTGATGTTGTAAATCTGGGGCATTGTCAAAATCAATTAGTATTGAGTGGAACCACCCACAGCAACGCCCATGGAACCCTCTTTGACATAGAGTAAGCCTTACTTCATATCTATGAGGTCATGCAAAGCCACGTTCTGTAGCTTTCCGTCACCTCATGGATAAGACTGAGAGGCCTGCACCACCGATTGTAATAAAAAGCACGCTCATCCTCTATATATTAATGATGTCCTGAGTAGGGTTACTCCTAGTCAACGTATGTTTCTGACTTTCAACATCAAGAATCAGATGCGCATTTGCCACTCATAGTATTTTCTGAGCTACAGAGGTGATCATCATTTCCTCATATTTAATTTTCACCTTCTGATACCTGCGGCATATAGGAATGATGGAATGTGCCTTTACATGTTTTTTCACCTGGGTTCGTCTGGGGACATTTTTCAGTTCTTCCTTCAAAAGCAAGTTTGAAAGGAACATTTTCTTGATTTTTACAGGGAAAATTGCAGGCCATTCCAAGGTGGGACAACTGATAAAAAACTGACTGTCCACACGCTTAGTGAATTTGTATCTCTCTGAAACACCCACAATCCTGGATCTTCAGCATTGAGTAGAAATTATATGCATCTCAACTGTTGCTTACCTTACCTAAAGCTATTAATAAACATTAGGGTTTATATACAATAATTTTCCAACAACGCAAAAGAAGGATAGGACTTTTAAACCTGTCTGACAGTGCTTGTTTGTGATTTGCTTTATGAAAAACAGAGGAACCCACACTCAAAATCTTTCACACCATTCTAATTCAGGATGAAAAAGGATAAACAAAACTTAATATGCTTATCTCGGCAATTAGTTGTGCCGTTTTATTCGATAATTATATCAAAAATGGAAAGCAATTTATATCAAGAGAAGTATCAATGTCTTGAACTTACTGACCAAACACGTACAATTGAACAAAATCAAAAAATTACGTGAATGTGCAAACATGTGAAGAGACATACATATGAATTAAAGACTCAAATCAAAAAAACTGCATAATTGCGCAAAAATTTGACAAAAACAAGCATTTAAATTGTGCAGAACATATGACTAATATATATTACAAACATAAGTGCAAAGGGAAATTTTCATATGGTTTTCGAAATTATTTGACCAAAATGAAGCCTTTTAGTGTGCTTCCATATAACAAAACAACCTCTCGGTAGAGATGTTACAAAGCGTAATATTCCTAACAGTCTTAGCTATTTCTAAAATAGCCAGGATTTAATCCTGCACGCCTACGCGTTTCGAGTTTGGGAGGGTTCTTCTCAAACTCTCTTCAGGGCCAAATGTATTCCTTTCCCCTGGTTAACAGGTACGAGAGCAAACAAGTCGGCTGTGATTCTCATTATTGAAGATGTCCGTTTAAAGATTGGTGCGTGGAAACGCTCCCGCCTTTCAAGGTTCAGGGGTGTCTTAATCCACAGTGGAATCTGTTATTTGTATCGGTCCCTTCTGGGTAGTTTCTCAACATCCGTGGTTCTGTCAATTCTGCAACCAGCGCCACTTCCTCATTCCATGATGGAATGAGGAAGTGGCGCTGGTTGCAGAATTGACAAACGGACATCTTCAATAATGAGAATCACAGCCGAACTTGTTTGCTCTCGTACCTGTTAACCAGATTACCGCACAGACCGTACTGATTCACAAGATTTTTCTGGACGAATTGAATTACCTCAAATCCCCAGAGGTTTACATATGGGGAAAGGAATACATTTGGCCCTGAAGAGAGTTTGAGAAGAACCCTCCCAAACTCGAAACGCGTAGGCGTGCAGGATTAAATCCTGGCTATTTTAGAAATAGCTAAGACTGTTAGGAATATTACGCTTTGTAACATCTCTACCGAGAGGTTGTTTTGTTATATGGAAGCACACTAAAAGGCTTCATTTTGGTCAAATAATTTCGAAAACCATATGAAAATTTCCCTTTGCACTTATGTTTGTAATATATATTAGTCATATGTTCTGCACAATTTAAATGCTTGTTTTTGTCAAATTTTTGCGCAATTATGCAGTTTTTTTGATTTGAGTCTTTAATTCATATGTATGTCTCTTCACATGTTTGCACATTCACGTAATTTTTTGATTTTGTTCAAATGTACGTGTTTGGTCAGTAAGTTCAAGACATTGATACTTCTCTTGATATAAATTACTTTCCATTTTTGATATAATTATCGAATAAAACGGCACAACTAATTGCCGAGATAAGCATATTAAGTTTTGTTTATCCTTTTTCATCCTGAATTAGAATGGTGTGAAAGATTTTGAGTGTGGGTTCCTCTGTTTTTCATAAAGTATATGGGCCCGTACCCCACTCATGTCCGAATGGGCCACACTCCCCCTTTTTTGTAAAAATGTTTGTGATTTGCAGCACTCTAGCAGCCTGTTGTGGATAATTTGAAAGCAAGCATCACATAAAAAATATTTTGGCAGCTAAAGAATGCGTACATTTTTAAAGACTGAGGGGCAGATATACAAGCCCCTTGCGCCTCATTTACGCCGCCGTTGCGTCACTTTTGTGACGCAGCGGTGGCGCAAATCCTGCTCCATGGTGCAGAGGTACTTACAACGTGACGCATCTGGGAGAAGCGTCACGTTGTAATGCCCTGCGCCACATGTAGGCGTTCCTGTGCAGAGGGGGGCGTTCCGGCGCAGGAACGCCTCCTAAAAGTGGCGGAGTGAAATCTACAGGATTTCACTCAGTCACTTTTAGGCCAATGCTGCGTCAAAACCCTGCGCCTGCTTGAAGCAGGCGTAAGGATTGACGCAGCATTGGAAGAATTGGGCAACCCCGAGCTTTGCTGGAGCGGTGTCGTGCTTGCGACGCAACTCCAGCAATGCGTCATCTTTTGGCACAGATGCGTGACGCATCTGTGCTGTTTTTGCCCCATGCTGCGCCGCATTGTAAATGCGGCGCATCATGGGTGGCGGAGCTGCGGCGCACAATTACTGGCGCATCCCTGCTGATATGCAGGGATGCGCCAGTAATTGTAAATCTGCCCCTATGCAAATAACTAATAGCGCTCTTAAATTGAGTTGAACAATGCTCTAAATGGAGCATTAACTTGAAAGATAAAATGTAATATGAGTGAGAGTCTCAAATGTTATGGGCACAGGAATACTGAAGGAAGCTATTGAATATGTTTTACCACTGCATTTCAAAAGTGCAAGGACTGCGGTTGAACTTTTAAATGGTTTTATTTTCATTCTAACATGTGAATGCTAACAGTGGATATGGAGGAATTAACCACTTGATTTATTGCTCAAAAGGGAAAGTCTCATTTATGTAAACTTGATTGTACGCATGTGGAAAGCATTTAATCTGTGGAGAAAATTAGTCACTTTAAGGTTCACAAAGGCTGATTGAACAGCTGAAACATGTTGGTGGTAACTACTCTGTAGTTATAGTTAGGATTCCCAAAAATAGGAATTTCTCAGATGTTTAATAGCTATTAACTTTGCACCCATTTGAAAAATCTCCCACAGCCTTTGCAAACCTATCCCTGTTTCTACATTGGCATTTGATGCAAAATATCATGGTGATTCTTCAAGGGGGGTACAAAGAACGGATGGGGAATCAAAATGCATTTTTTAACAAAAGCATTTTTAATAGACTTTTTAGATAGGTGTAGCACGGAAATGGCCAATAGGATTTTTATAATACTTGGCAGTGATGTAGAAGATGATGCTAGATGCAATGAGGTTAAGTTTAATGGTGATAGGGCCATACATTTTAGTGATATATTGGTCTGCAGTACACTGCTGTAATTTTGTAATATACAGCAGTACAAGACCACAACAAGGAACTATATGATTGGCTAATGTCTGAGTTAACAAAAATGTAAAGGCATTCATGCTGTTTTCACTACACTCTGCCTATGTTCTGGGTTAAGACCTTAAATGTAGGTGAGTTGTAGGTTTTATTTTTTTCCTACCTATTACCACATTATTAAAGTAATAAGTGGTATGGAAAATTATTTATATTTTGCTATGATTACTACCTAGAATGTACAGCGATACTTAAATTTTCCTTTTAAATGAATATGTAAAAAATGTCAAAAACATAACTACATTATATTAAAGGGTAAATATAGTATACTACAGTGTGTTAATTTTCTTTCCAGATTTGTTTTTGGAATGTCCATTTAGTCAGCATTCTGGGTTTTAAGTGGAAATATAGTGTATTACAGAGGACTTAAAAAAAGAAATAAAAGTGTGTAAAAAATTTAAAATACACTCTACTACACTATATTTTACAGTAAAACCCAGAATGCAGACTAAGGGGTCGATTATGATGGCGGACGGACTTGCGTCCGTCCGCATGGGCAGCGGCGGTCCCTCCATGGCAATTAGGATGTGACCGCCACCCTGGCGGTCACATCCTGTATTTTTTACATAGTGGCGGGTGCTGCTTGAAGCAGCACCCGCCGCAATGTAAAAAATTACAACAGTGCATTTGCATGAACAAAGCGGGGTACCCCCCATGTGCACCCACCCCCCCCCCACTCAACCTGGGGGCCCGCAACGGGCCCCCAAAGAAATCACCATATGCCTTTCCACGGCGGAGAATCTGCCGCGGAAAGGCATCTGTTGACCCCCATCCTAATGTGGCTGGCGGTGTCTGATAGACACCGCCAGCCATCTTAGAGCTTTTCCGCCGCGGTCGGAAGGCGACCGCGGCGGAAAAGCTGCGGACCGATTTTGAGACCCACCGCCATCCTAATTTGGCGGTGGGTCTTTTGTGCCTCCCCAGCGGTTTTCCCGCATCCTCCGGGCCGGCGGTGGCTTCCGCCGGCCCGGAGGATGCGGTAAAACCGCGATCCTAATCGGCCTCTAAGTATGTCTACACAATATTGCGCACTTTCAGTTCTGGAAGGGAGAAATATTGCTTACACCACATTTAGTCTGCGTTCTAAGGTTTAAGGAGAAATATAGTGTAGTACAGTGTAATTACAAAAATAAAAGAAAATATTTTAAAAAATTAAAAATTGCCCAGCACTATATTTCCTCTTAATATCTTCAACACAGACTAAGTTTGACCGAAAATATATTTCACACATTCAATTTTGGAAGGGTAAAATATTGTTTGAACCACACCTAGTCTGTGTTCTGGGTTTTCAGGGGGAAATATAGTGGAGTACAGAGAACTCAATAAAAAAAAAAAATATATAAAATGCACTATATTTACCCATAAAACAAGAAACACAGACTAAACACGGTCTAAACAATATGGTAGTAATGCAGTATTCTGCGACTTAAACTACACAAAAATGTTAAATACTAAGGTGATAGCCATTCCTTAAGTTTATAATTTCCATCTCAGCTTCAAATTACTATAACTTACACTCCTCTATATTCAGTGTTGTCAACTTGTTAGCCAGGCTACATTACCTATAACTTGGCACTCTATTATGCACAGTGTTCATACAAATTAGACCATTTAGGATGTTGTAAGTGTTGTTATGAATGCTATGATGTTTAAGTGATTTATTATGAAATGGTATAAGCATGGTATAAGTGATTTATTATGAAAGGGTATAAGCAGTGCATCGGAAAGATGCTAGTTATGGTTAAAATACTCTGGCTAGCCAGTTGACAACACTGTGTACAAATGTGAGTGAGTTGTAGTAATTTGAAGTTAGAGTGCAAATTATAAATGTAAATTATAACTATAACTTTAGAACTTCGACTTTTTTTTGGTATAAATATTACCTACTGGCGGTCGCCAGTAGGTATATATAGTTAGGATTTTTTCTCTATGGGTTTTTTGAAAATTCTATGTCTAATAACTTTGGCGTTTGTGGACGGAATTGGCTGAAATTTTCAGGAAAATGGCACATTTTGTTTCTGAGCAGCCCTTGAAAATTTGGGGGGGGTTCGTCGAGTGGGGGCCGAGAAAAAAGGGGGGTCCCAAAACGTGTTTTTAACATTGAGTTTTCCATAGGGCGGTTGGCCTCACTTTTAGCCCGAACGGCTGAATGGATTTGCACGAAACTTGGCAAAATTGTAGGGACTGGTAGCCCGATGTGCCTTTTGTAGGTCTCAATATATGTGCTCCAGTGGATTTTGAGAAATTAACGTTTAAAAAAAGATATATATCTGTAACAGCGGACCGGGCAGCGCACTGGTTCGCGGACTTTTCGCGCAACGGAGCTTTGTGAAGCGAAGCTGATTGGTTCTCCGGCGTCTGTCAACATTCCAAACAGTCCGTAGCGGCCGCCATCTTGTCTCTCGGTAGGATCGAGAGACAAGAGGAGGTCAAAACAAAGGGGGAAATAACTATAAGGGGGCATAGTAGATCCTCGCTGACCCCCTAGGTTTGATGTGGAGGTTTTAAAAGGGCCCCGCGGGGCAAAAAAAAATAATAATAATAATAATTGAACGGCTGAATGGATTTGCACGAAACTTGGTAAAATATTAGGGACTGGTAGCCCGATGTGCCTTTGCTAGGTCTCAATATATGTGCTCCAGTGGATTTTGAGAAATTAACGTTCAAAAAAAGATATATATCTGTAACAGCGCTCCGCTTCGCGTAACGGAGGTTTGCGAAGCTGATTGGTCATTCTGTCACTGGGCTATAGTTGGGCTACATCTGGCTGATATTTGGGCTACATTTGTTTTTTTGTGTGTCTGGCGGCCATCTTTGGGCTACATTGGGCTTCATTGGGCTACATTCGGCTAATTAGCAAATAGCTCATCGCAAACTAGGAATGGTAAAGAATCGCTATTTATTCCTTAAAGTTCGCTATTTAGGAAATGCAAATAACTTTGATGATACATATGGCGGTTCATCTCTAACAAGATAAGAAGCATAGGGATACATTTATGATGACTGGCGCATCACCAGGGATGTGTTAGTCATTTTGTGCCGCTGTTCCGTCACCTATGGTGTGCTGCATTTACAATGCGGCGCATCATGGGGCAAAAACAGCACAGATGCGTGATGTATCTGTGCCGTAAAGGTGGCGCATTGCTGGAGTTGTATCGCAAGTATGATGAAGCTCCAGCAAGGGTCGGGGGTGCCCCTGTCGCAGGGTTTCTGTTCTCACACAGAACTGTGGACAGAGGATTGGAACCTCGGCGAATTAGGGTGTCCCAAAACTCACGTTAGTAATCAAAAACTCCTTAGCAAGCTAGGTACAGTGTCACATTGGATATAACAAACTCTCAATGTTTAGACAATCCAGAATATGAACTTATAGTACCTCAGGATACGTGGAACTCATGAACAGTCGGTCGTTATAGATTTCTTAGAAACCAGAACATGGAGTTAAGAAGAACAGATGTGTATTTGAAATGTTTATTTACTAATGCCGTCTTCTCAGGCGTAGTACCTTAGATAATAAAAGTACACATATTATCAGTAGCAAAATTACCAGCATAGTTACTAGTACATAAAAAGTGAATGGTGATAGTATGTTAACATGCTGTAAATGAATAAGAGTTAGCAACACTTATAAGCAGCCGCGGGCCGTGGAGGGAGTTACGGTGAGGCAGGGAGGCGGGGAGGGGGAGAAGCAGGGTGGAGAATACAAGTACACATATTATCAGTAGCAAAATTACCAGCATAGTTACTAGTACATAAAAAGCGAATGGTGACAGTATGTTAACATGCTGTAAATGAATAAGAGTTAGCAACACTTATAAGCAGCCGCGGGCCGTGGAGGGAGTTACGGTGGGGCAGGGAGGTGGGGAGGGGGAGGGGCAAGGTAGAGAGGGCTCCACCCTGCTTCTCCCCCTCCCCGCCTCCCTGCCCCATCGTAACTCCCTCCACGGCCCGCGGCTGCTTATATCTCACCCTCCCTAATACACATATTATATTATTTGCTAAGAAGGTCTCTTTGTGTTGGTTTAGGGCGTGCCCATACTTTAGTGTCTTAGATTTGAAGGAATCACATCAGCATACACCAGCTCTCTCTTCATGTGAACCGCATCAACTGTTGTGTATGTGTGTTCGGCAAAGCAATATAAAACCCGCCTCATGCCCAGAATTGGCAGAAGTTGCACTTATGTTATGAGTATGAAGTCGTGGAGATCAGACCTCATAACAATTCTGTATCGTGTTGTTCTTGAAACTTTAGCACTCGCTGTACAGATATAGTTTAACAAGTAAAGCAGATAGTAGACCAATAACATATTATTCTCATGTAAACCACGATGAACTACTAGGTGGAAAGCTAAAGCAACAACTAAGTGTCGTGTGCAGAAGTTGCAAAAAAGGAAAAATGGCGTTTAAACCGGTAATGAGCCCATGCTAACTTAACACGGTGTAAAGATATCCAGGACCTAGATGACACCTCCTCATGATCCGGAAACGAACTGAATAAGATAATAGAAGTGCCATCTCATGAGAGCAGATTGCAAGTTTATATGTGGACGGTCCGCAAGGTAAAGCATTAAAAACTAGGAAAATTTAATGCTAAAGAAAAATAAAACAGCCAAGTACTTTATCGAGTCTTAAGCCAATAGGCAAGGTAAATAATAAAAACTTGACAAATAAGTCAATGAATTGTCAATGAAATGCTAGTACTCAGCATATCAAACATGAAAAAGGTCTATGACATAACTGTGTATGCAAAATAAGCTGCAACAGCCTCCAATAGGAAGTCACCGTCTTCATCCGAAAACAGTTCAGCCATCCAATTTAAAAGCGGAAAAGAACATACGTGCTCTCCCAGCACCGGATCCTCTATCACCATCAGAGGACAGCTCGGTGGGTTTTCAAGAAAGCTCTGTTCCAAGAAAGACTGTGCTGCCGCCAGTAAATTCCAGGGACCAAGTAGTCCATGCATCAATGCCACAGCCATAATCCTTTCGCCAGGACAAACCAACTCGTGAGTAATGATAGGAGTCATCAGCTGATTAAAGTCGACGTCAGGAGAAACCGGTCCGCAGAGACACAAATCAATGGCCCAATCGAAATCACAGGTCAGGCAGTGAAATACAGGCTGGACACAGGTGAAGTAGGAGAACCGAAAAGATAATCCATATGCCGTGCTTAATATCGCCAACGGCATTGTGCCATAATATTCTAGCATGCGATTGCGGAACAGTGTCAGCAGCTGCAGGGTCGGAGGTTGCATAGGAGGGACATCCATATTTAAAAATGTAAAAAAGCACAAGAGCGTCCGCTGGTAATGCAAGTAAAAATGCCAATCTACGAACCAGAGTGCAGAAAATACAATGAAAGGAAGCAGGGATGACTCCAAAGATTTTCTCAAATGAAGTCACGAGACCACTGGTAACAACTTTAAAAAAGTGTGCCAGGGACTTTGTGGAGGATGCGTTAAAGATAGTCGGAAACATGTTGCTGAAATTGAAAGGCAAATCTTAATTGAAAAGGGTGTGCACCTCTGTATGGGTGTTCGCTATGTGAAGTACGAAAGTTTCACGGGCCGAACTCAAGGCCACCTCTCTCTGAGACAAAAGAGCTCTTATTCTTGCCATGCCGTTGAAACGTGTCCCAAGGTTGGTATTTGTGGCCAGATTGAAAACTCCCTATGTTCATGTGTGGGAGGAAATAGAACATTTCTGCAGCAAATAACCCGTTCACTTACTGTTACGATAAAAGGAATACTTTTAATTAACTCAGAACAATCTTCATTATTGAGCATCAAATAACTACCATTTTCCAACAACTTGAACGTGGGGATGATAGCAGGAACTGGCGTGCCTTGCAACACGCAAGCCATATTTGGTCGGTGTTTGTTGCATGAACCGTGTAACTGTATGTGCCTACACATTAGTGAATGATCTGGCGTCTCAGTGCATTCCTCTCCATTCAGATAAACTTCTTGATCATCTTTGAAACATCTGTATGTGTATGGAAGCGACCAGACCTCATGAAGAAAAGCACTACCTAAAGGTTCATAACGACCTATTGGTATATATTTCATACAATTTGAAAACTTATATAAAGCAAAAGGCAGCGTTATTAAACCGTGGATAAGGCATGTTGCCAAAAAACCCGCAATCCTCTGCTGATGATGTCACTGAGCATGTCATGAATGATGTAATATGTGACATCATCAGCAGTAGATTACGGGTAATGGTATCTCTAGTTTACTCCCTTATAGCTGTGTTTCTTTTAACATAAGTGTCTGTTTCCTTCCCTTATACTTACTGTTTTTGGTTCGCTTCCGGTTCGCGTACCAGCGAGCGAACTAGGAAGCGAACTAAGAGAAATAGAGGTTGGCACAGTTCCAAATATTGTACCAATTTTTTAATAACGGGGAGGTAGTTCTGAAAAGAACTTTTTTTTTTATTTTTCTGAACATTTTTTTACTGTTTTTGAATTTTTCGGAACAGTTTTATATTTTTTGGGGTTTTTCTTGGAGGGGGCAATGAAAACGATTCATTGTAAAGGGCTCAACAGGAGCAACAAAACAAAAAAAAGAAGTATTTATTATTTTGGGCGTTTCGGACAAACTTGCATATGATAGTCAATAGCTCTGTTGATCAGAGTGATGCTTTTTTCTCCGTAGGAAATGAATCCATCGCAAAATGCGCAGATGTGTTTTACATCACCAAATCTCATTTGTATATTTGGCACCATCTCCCTGCCCTCTGGTCCCGTTACTTCCGGTACAACAGATCTTCTGGCCATAATAGGGAGATTATCTAGGTCGTTCCGAAACTGTGCAGCACTGTAGTTGTTAGGATGCCACCTAGTCATATGGCGATGCATTGTGTAGTTTCCGAAACTGTATTTTTTGTCGGTCCCTCTGGACAGTCTATCTTGACATATAAGGCAAGTTACGTATCTTGCATTTACTTTTTTCTGACCTTTGGGAATTTTAAAAAATTGCCAAATGAAGTTTTCTTTCCGGTGAGACGTCCTGGGCTGCTCAGGCAAAAACTGCCTCTCTTCGTGCTCGTCCTCCTGTTCCTCTTCTTCTTCTTCTTGTTGAATTACAACTTGAGCAGGTGGTCCACTCTTCCTTGGATGTGGTGGAGGTGGTGGGGAAGCACCAGCTGAAGCTACTAAAGAAGCCATTGCTCAGTGATCACAAAGGGTCTTTCTCTCACAATGATGAAAGTCAGAGTGAGGAAAGAAGGAGGGATTTTCATCATTTGGGAAAAACAAGAGTTCTCAACCAATCAAAAGTGTTCATTTTAGATTATATGACCTAGTCTTACATCATTAGGAAACCAAAAGTGAAATGAACCAATGAAAAGTGTTATTACCAAGTCACATGACTTGCTGTGTTTACGTTAAGCGCTTTGCAGGGCCTCCCGGTTTGCTTCCAGAAACCTGCGCTTTGCGACTCGCTTCGCGTACCAGTTCGCTAACGTAGCACGTCATATGACGTATCACGCGACAACGTGAAACGTCATGCGGACGGGAGGCGTCACGATGTTGTTTTCTAACGCGGCACTTGCGGTAAAGGAACGTTTACCGGCTCGCGGTCTATTTCGCGGCATCAAGGTCAGCTAACGGGAAGCTTCCCGATTCGCGAAGCGGGAACGAAGAAAAAAAAATATTTAAAAAAAAAATTATTCATAAACATATAAAATATATTTTTGGATTTAAAGAAGAATACATTTTACAGCTACAGATATTAGCTGTTAAAAAACCAATGAAATTCACAGAAAAAACCATAGGTTATAGACCATATATAGTTAGGAATTAGCATTTACAAAACCTTGAAAATTCACTGAAAAAACCATAGGTTATAGACCATATATAGTTAGGAATTAGCATTTAGAAAACCTTATTTTACTCACACAAAACCATTGAAATTCCATATATAGTTAGTTGCACTAACTATATATCGCGCACCCGCAATCCACTGCTGATGATGTCACATATTACATCATTCATGACATGGTCAGTGACATCACTGATGACATCACTGATGACATCTCAAATGACATCACTGATGACATCACTGATGACATCTCATTTGACATCATTCTTGTGCTAATACGATAAACCTCTTCAGACTCTAATATAACCTTAGATACACTCAGTGTATACAGACACTCACACACTGTCACTCATCCATGGAGTTACTCACACACCTAGTCAGTCATGCAAAGAATCAATCACACCTCCATTTCCTCAACTATACAGTTATACACACCTTACTTATTCAAACATATACTAACACATATTTACTCTCTTATACAATCCCTGATACAAGTTCACAATGATCCATACAGCCACTCACACATTCAGTGGCTCTCATGCACAGTTATTTATATATGCCAACTCTCACATGTACTGTGTTTTACATATGTACTTACTATGACATGTAGCATTGAGATATCCATTCACTCATCAATACACTCATGCACACAGTCAACCGCCCATGTAGCTGTTTCCACATGCACTCTTGAACTCATACACCTAGTGAATCAACTGCTCACACATCTATGCACAGAGTCACAAACCTCCCAGCCACCCCCACACAAACTCAATCTCCCATACAAATACTTGGGCAACCAATCAATAACATATGTAGCCTCTCGTATAGCTAATGATCCACACATACAGCAGTTTACAGAACAACAGACATACTGAAGCACACATTCAGACAGTTTAGTCACTAACCCATGCATTTAGTACGACACATTTATTCACTCACTCATACAGTCAGTCACGCACCTACTAAATCCTTCATCCAGACACTTATACATCCACTCATTCTTCAATATATCAAACATATTTAAACTTTACAGAAACACACAGTCACTGGATGATGTCATCAGTGATGTCATCAGTGATGTCATTCGAGATGTCATCAGTGATGTCATCAGTGATGTCATTTGAGATGTCATCAGTGATGTCATCAGTGATGTCACTGACCATGTCATGAATGATGTAATATGTGACATCATCAGCAGTGGATTGCGGGTGCGCGATATATAGTTAGTGCAACTAACTATATATGGAATTTCAATGGTTTTGTGTGAGTAAAATAAGGTTTTCTAAATGCTAATTCCTAACTATATATGGTCTATAACCTATGGTTTTTTCAGTGAATATATATATATGTATATATATATATGTATATATATATATATGTATATATATATATATATATATATATATATATATATATATATATATATATGTATATATATATATTAAACCTCTTCCTAGCTATATACTTTTACATTGCTGATATATTGACTGTCAATAGATATTTACTACACAATAGTACAATACCAGATTCCCGTGCTTAATTTGTAAAAGAATGAGTAACAGTGCCCAAACCTAAGCTCAGAGTCCCAGGGCCTTTGCAATTAAATGTTGGCACACCAAATGCCTTTTGTCTATCCACTTTGTGCCTCTTTAATCCACTACTGGACACACCCTGCCCCTTTCTTTCAATATTGCAGGTTGCTGTTTTTTCCCTTTGTGACTGTTTTCATTCTATTCCCCCTCCTTTCCTCTCTGTGTGTTTCCCTCTGTCAGTCAGTGTCTAATGAGGAATATTAAGTGCCGGTCCCAGAAAAAATGTGTGCCGGTGTGCCCCACCGGCCACCACAGGCTCTAATTAAGCACTGCCAGACACTCTTTCACTCACCTCTGCAAAACAGTCACAGTCGTCAGCAAGGCGTTTCTCTGCCTAGAAGAGCCTGCTTTCCTACTTTCGCTCTGAAAGAAGACTAAACCTGCAGGCTATATATACCCTGCAGGAGAGGATGGCACACCTGCTTTTCAAACAAATAAAAAAGTATTTTATGCCAAAATAACTTATATAAGGATGACGGTATCTTTTCTTCTCCTACGGAAAATATTGAAGGGGAATCAACTGTTCCAAGTTCTAAAGTACATTTATGTTCCGGGTATGTGGTGCAAACATTGCTAAATGCCACTTGTTTTCTTAATGTAAAATAGTTCTAATGTCAGATAGCAAATCCAGAGGATGCACTTATAGAGCACCATGTAAATCTCTTCATTGATTCATTTATTCAGCAGTTCATCATCATTTAATCTTTATTTCGGCTCATTCGGACATAAAAAATGCATAAGCAACAACAATACATTTTGCACGGTGGATACAACATACAATCGATTCAGCATACCAATGAGAAGCAGAAAATATACAATTCATCAGCTAATCCAATAAATATCCAGATTAAAATAGGCATAATAAAACAGATATTTTTACAAAAACCACCACTAGCCAGTATCAGGGCAATCTAACTTATATGCAATTTGCACCCAATTAATGTCTACAGATCAAGAGCCAAATTTTTGCGGGTATAACTAGCACTTAATGGGAATCTGCTAACGCAAAACACTGTAAGGCGTCCAGTGTCTGTTTTAACAATCCTATTAAGCAGTTACTTTAGCTTCTTTTATTTATTGTGTATGGTTATCATTAAAACCTTTACAATGTGTACATTAAAAAAATCATCCATGTCGACCAATACAGATCTATTAAAGTAAGAAATAGATTATAAATAAATACATACATAAAATTCAGGTAATTTTGTGGTGCCCTCGACTAAAGACAACATTGTATTACTATAAACAGATGTTGAGGAACGAGGAAATTATCACATTAGGTACTCTAAGTGGGCTGCCATGCTATAATTTAACTAATGTAAACAAAGAAATGGGTAGTAGTGTTCCCTAATAGGAAAACGTCCGCACATTCGAAAGCCACAGCAGTATTGTATACGTGAAATATATGTAAGCTCTGAACAAAATCCGAAATAGGTTGCTTTATTGTCCCTCACAACACCAACTACCCAACGGTGTTATTTACACACAGAGTGTGCATCAATAGACAAAAAAGAAAAGGGCTTGGACAGCACACCTCTTATCAATTACAGGTTTAGTAACCTTCAATTTCAGTTTTGGATATATGCAGTTACATTCAATTCAGGTACAAGGGCATCAACATCAACTTTAGACAGACACAGAGATCTGAAACATATATTGATTCTTGTTATTCTTTTATTCCAAAATTTTCAGTAAAAAGTTCCCAGCACACAGCTTGCCGACACATGTTTTGTCTTACAAAGACTTTGTCAAGGCGATGTTCTGTTCGTGTATCAAGGACATCCGGACGGTTCAAAAGAAAATATGATTCCCAAAGTAATACGAATCACAGGAAGACCCCCTAACATATAAAACTAGAACCAAGCAATGATAGGCCATATAAAGAACATCAATGTGATAGATCAAGTGTTACTCCGATCCTGAGTCGGGATCGGAGGGTGTGGACTCTTCGTGGTGCTTGCCCTGAGGAAGTCGTCAGGTGATTTGCCCCAACACGTGTCATCTATTGTCTACATTTGGTGATGCTATTTATACCAATTTACCACCAAGGAGCTATGTGTAATACATCTACAAATGTGATGAGAATAAAGGAAATAAGAATAAAGAAGATGACTTTTGAAGAATACTTTGAATCCGGAAACTTTATTGGACTGACAGTGTGATATGATCTAAATTTGAATGTCAATTTGTCCTCTGCTCAGGAATGATACTTTGTTTGTAACTTTTGATGGTTCGTGGTGTGCTAGATTTAGAGCAATGGTGGTAGTCTGTGGGCAGTGATCACTCTCAGGGCATACCATAATGCTCTAATTTTAAGCAGTTGATTGTCATAATTGTAGGTGACTGCGTGTGCCAAATTATCAATTATTGTATGCCACAACCAAGGTTCCTTCTATTTATTTTCCTCAATGTGCTAAACACTATGCTTGTGGTCACTCTTCAATGTGCTAAACAATATGCTTGTGGTCACTCTTTTCTTAACTGTGCATGGAATCCAGAGCTGCGATTGATTACTATGTGAGTGAAAGCTGTGGGAAACCTATCACACTTACTGGGTGTTGGTAGTGAGGAGTGATGTGTCAGAGAAAAAAGGCCAAAAGGCGAAGCCAAAGTGATTATAAAACAAAATAAGTATATTCTCTGCTGCTTCTAACAGGGAGCCATTTCTAAATTATATATCTGTATTTGTGCAAAATTACTTGTAGGCACAATGGCTAGATAAATAATTTCCAGATTTTCCCGAAGTTCGATACACACAATGGGTTTTGGGTTTCAGTAGAGTTCATGTCACTACTGGTTAGTTAAGTAAGCATAGTTATTAAATGTTTAACAAAAGCCTATCAATAGCAATAAGCAGGTCACCTAATTCAAAATTCTTCTGGAGAGTGCTCTTCAATTATTTCGAGCGATGTTGCAGAGTGGAAAAACGGGAAGGCTTCATTATTCCCAATTGAGAAGAATCCCAAACAGATTCCAATTTTCAGCGTCCATTGTCTTAAATCATAAAGTACCTCTCAATGATAAACATAGAGAATGCTATGCTGTTGTGTGGTGTTTTTCTTAATGACAATCGCTGCTTTCACATACTTTGCTCTTGAAATCGCGGGCCAGCTTTAGAACATAACTGTAATGCATACAATAAATCATACACAACTTTTTAGGTCGAGCTTCAATCAACCTGTTATATTTGTTGAGTTGGGTTTGGCACACCCACCAATTTCCATAGGCTGTTTGTTATCTATGTCATTTACAAATGCTGGCTTGTTATTGGTGCATTTGTTTGAATGTCCCTCCTTTGTGGTCTTAGCGCTCTCGCAGGCGATCTCACTAAGTGAACATATTGTTTGGCCATCACACAGTACAGTGTGTGATGGCCTCTCCTCTTGTCTGGGTTGTTTATAGCTGCTTTTTGCCTGCATGGCTGGCGCACGTGAGCGCTCTGCTTGTTTAATTACCTTACGATGTGCACTTCTGGGGATTGTGCGTGATTACAGAAATAAACAAATGTTTTTAGTTTGTGTTTTTCATTATCTAGTTTGGAATTGATTCGGGCTGATTTCCGTGCCACCTGCCCCTATCATTTTTTGCCAGACTTTTGTGCTTGCGTATTATTTTCCCGGAGCTCCTCCCTGTGCTTGGTGGTGACTTACAGCTGCTGCAAATCTCTGTATTTACACCGCTAGCGGAGATATAAGAGGAGCAGAGGGGTCTGAGATAGGAGGAGCAGTTGACGCACTGGAAATTTCCCTTCACTTCACGTTGATTTCCCAAGCAGCAGGTTTGCCATGGATTTTGTCCATCCTACATATCTTTTGTCTCCCAAGCCCGAATCGATTCTGCGTTATCACCATAACAAATATAATCAGAGGTTTGTTTTTTTACATCTATAATATCCGATTTTATTTTTGTGACAATTCCTGCAGTAGCTTAGTACATTATTCCCTGGTGGTTTGTAAAGATTGCATATTTTCAGATTTTATTTTTAAATAGATGTTTCTTGTTTGCTGGCCTTTATGATTTTTATTTTGAAATAGCTGACGTTTTCTGACACTTATAATATTGCATGTTCGTGTTTGGTGCGCGTTTGTTGCGCAAAGGAACCGCCAAGGAACTGCTGGGTCCAGAAGGCTGCGGGGCTACCAGAGGTCAGCTTGCCCCTCCCCCCTGACACCGGGGGCTTGAAATACTTCTCGGGCCTCCCGCTTTGCGGGAGACGCTCGTGTTTGGTGCACGTTTGTTGCGCAAAGGAACTGCCAAGGAACTGCTGGGTCCAGAAGGCTGCGGGGCTACCAGAGGTCAGCTTGCCCCTCCCCCCAGACAACGGGGTCTTGAAATACTTCTCGCGCGTCCCGCTTCGCGGGAGACGCTCGTGTTTGGTGCGCGTTTGTTGCGCAAAGGAACCGCCAAGGAACTGCTGGGTCCAGAAGGCTGCGGGGCTACCAGAGGTCAGCTTGCCCCTCCCCCAAGACACCGGAAGAATATAACTGCCTAATCACCCCGGCCGCACGGGACGCGCATGGGCTTGCGCCGGGCTAAACCCGGGCAAAGGGCGGGCCATCTGTGGCCGTCCGGGGCAGGACGAGGTTGGGTTGGGCCACCCCCTCGACACTTCATCTTAAAACTGTAAGACTTAATACATTGACCATCTGGTCATTTATTAGTGTCATTTAATCTGTTCTTATGTTATTAACATATTACTTGTTACATTATTGGCCTTGTGTAACACTGGGCCCTGCCCCAAACAGTCAAGCTTTAGTTTTAATCTGAAAGGGGCCTCACTTAGGCTACACCCCCTCCTATCCTAATTTTATTTGGGGCGTAGAGGCGTTTGAGGTATTTCACTCTGGGGTATGACCAGTATGGGGAAAATCACCAACCCTTCCCTTACACGCCCTAGAACCAGGCAACAAGTCGCCACGTCCCATCCACTCCCGACCCTTACAGCAATTGATCTAATGCTCCAGAAAACTATAGGAGTAGTAGCAACGGCCATTGAAGATAGGGAAAGGTGTTTATCTTCAACCCCTGCACTAGCCCTCCCACGGTTAGAAGGTGACGCCTCCATGACCATTGTTAATCCGTTCGAGTCGACCGCATATCAAATGCCCTCCTTTTTTGAGCTACCGTCTGCTCAGATCACACCAGAGGCGATTGTCTCTGCCCCATCTTCTCCATTGGCTCCCCACCCAACAGAATCTAATGACCCCGAGCCTAGTTTCAAAAGGAAAAAATCAAAACCCACGAGAAAATACACGAAGAAGAAAATACATTCTCCCATGGGTGAGTCAGCTCTCCCCCGCCCTTCCTCTGCACTACCTCTTTGGGTCACACATTTGATGACTGACTTGCAGGCTTACATAGAACAAGTAATTAGTTCCTATGTAAAACCATTGTCATCAAGATTAGATAGAATCCTCTCTCTTGTCACTAATAAATGTCCAGGGAAGCCCCAGCTAGCTAGCTCACAGGGGAATCACGACACGGGAGAGGGTACAATTTCTACTCTGGGTATTTCTGCGGCCACGGGTTTGGTGGGTAGTACACAAACAACCAAACCATCACATGTTATGGCCCATGTAGTTGTTCAGAAACCCACTAGTGTATCGAACAGACCTGCGGGTACCCTTTGTCCCCCTGAGGCACCTAAAGCAACAGTTCCATCAACCTGTGCCCCGCCTCTACCTTTGGCAGCACCTGTGATCCGGCCACGTGCTGATGGCAAACCCATGCCCACTGTCTCCCAGAAACGGTAGAGAGCTCAACAAAATCTGCTCCCCGCCCTCAGCTACCGCCTGAGGCCATGCCTTATGTGGTGGTGCTTACAGGAGTCCCACCCCTGGAAACAAGCACCACCGAATCTTACCCAGAGTTAAAAAACAAAATCATATTCTGGCTAAATCGGCATAGACCTATAGTGGGACCAGGGCAGGGGGAGATCATATTTGCACGTAGAGTCAGCTGGCTGGGTACTAGACACAAGGATATAGGAGGCGACTGTGTGATCATTAATTTTAGGGACACAGAGGTCGTTAAACACATTTTAGGCAATGGCGGGTTGGAAAACACGAGTAAAATTTGCACTCACCACTTGGAGTATTTTTATCCACAGACCATGGCGCAGCCCCCTCTTTCTTTTGGTGGGTATGACCTGGAGTATAATGTCCCAGTGGCCAATAGATATAGGGCCCTGAGCTATGTTGACTGACTAACACCACAAGGGGATGATAACACTATGGCCAGTTATTCTTCGGATAGGTTGATTGAGGGAGGCTCTAGCAGTAAAATAGGGCCTGAGGATCTAAATCAGTGCCCTATAGAGGTTGGTGTTCTATCCCCATGGTCGTCAAAAACAAGGTTGGTGGAGGGTCTAAGGGGAAAATTATTTAAAGACCAGAGGACAGACAAACCCCTTATTCACAGTATAACAATACAAAAGGACTGTCACTGGTCTGTACAACTAATATGGGCAAAGAAAAATGTACAACAAAAAGGAAATGAATCCCATCAGCCCACCCATATGGCAGAGCTTCATAATCTGGGATAGAACCAAAGTTGGTCCGGTTAGGGAGCCACACACCTGTTGGAATTATGTGCTTAAAATTAGTGTGAGACAGTTTGACACAATAACTGTCTATTAAGGATGGTATTTGGTCTACAATGGCTGAAACATGTTGACCAAATACCATCCTTAATAGACAGTTATTGTGTCAAACTGTCTCACACTCATTTTAATTTTGACACCATGATTTTCCCTAATAAAGTTTTCCTTAAATCATGGTTGCCAATTTTACATCTCACTTTTTGAATCTTTTTGAACACATTTTTTCTCACGGCAATTTAACATCCCACACCATTCCAAACTGATTTGACTTTTGGTATGATGCATCACTGGTGGTTCCTTGGGTTTGGAGAAGCACATAATTCCAACAGGTGTGTGGCTCCCTAACCGGACCATCTTTGGTTCTATCCCAGATGATGAAGCTCTGCCATATGGGTGGGCTGATGGGATTCATTTCCTTTTTGTTGTACACACTTTACATGTAGACACAGAGTCCGTCACATTTTTCTTTGCCCGTATTAGTTGTACAGACCAGTGACAGTCCTTTTGTATTGCTATCCCCATGGTCACCGTCGATATTGAATGCTTCTGGGGGGGGGGGGCGGGAGTCGGGTGCGTGCCAGGGCGGCTCTTTACCGCCTTATGACTTACACCCGGAATCTCCCGTCGGTCAGGGATCCCATAGCCATTCTCTGATTGGGTCCTGGAACGTTGCAGGTCTGGGGGCAAAATTGCCTATTCCGGAGTGGGGAGAGCTGATGGACGGCTACGACGTATGCCTATTCCAGGAAACCTGGCTCCTGTCTGCCCCATTTAGGGTAGGATTTGCGTCCTATCATATACCGGCAGTGCATGGTCCCAGGGGAAGACCATCAGGAGGATTGTGCATTTGGGTGGCAGTGCACCTGGGGTGTTCAGTTAAGATAGTTGATACACATAGTCCAGACATCCTTTGTATTCTTCTCACACTTAAGGATGCCTCGGTGGTGGCCGTGATTAATATTTATTTACGCCCGATTCCACTCAAGCTAGGATTATCAACTCTAGAGGCCCTGGAGGTATTACTCTCATCCTTTCCCTCCTCCTACAACAAGGTGATAGGTGCAGATTTTAACTGTCACTTTGAGCCACTCCGGGGGATCCCCCGGTTACGACCGAGGAGGACGAGATTTGAATGCCACATGTATCCAGTAAAGCGATTATCGCCATTGGTTCTTGCAATCAATAATTTGGTTGTATCTAATTCCCTTAGGGCATGCAATGGTAGATTGTTACCAGACATACCGGGTGCTCACACTTTTAACAGACCAGACAGAAGCACCACAATAGACTACATCTTGGTCAGCGTGGAATACTGGGCAAAAGTAAAAACGTTTAGGGTAATCCCCAGGGTCGAGAGTGACCATAATCTCCTAACGCTGGAATTGGCCATCCATCTAGGGGCACATAATACACAGATGGCAGTGGAACCCTCACGTAATGAGAACTACCTACAAACGGCGGGAAGTAGACGAATTCGCTGGGCGAAGGTGGCATTAGCCCCCGATATGCTAGCGGAAATCTTTTATCACGTAGCTGGGGCCCTATTAGCGGCCAGTGACATGACAGGGTCTAATTAAGATCCATCAAGTCTTCTGGCCCTCCAGCACATTCATAATGAGCTCCTTTCCGCACTGGTAGATTACTTCTATACCTCTAAGCCTGGTAGGTCTGGGGTCCGGAAGAACGAACACCACTGGTTTAATAAAATCTGTAGGGTGGCGAAAACTATCCTGGTAAAAGAGGTAAAAATGGGGTCACCCAGACGGATTAGGAAGGCTAGACAAAACTATAAAATCTTAGTTACAGAGGCCAAATCTGAATGGGAGGCGGATAGATGGGATAAGGTAAGCAGGGCTCTCGCTGCCCGGGACTACAGATCCTTCTGGAACTTGGTCCGCGGGATCGGCTGCAGAGATGCCAGCCATACTACCCAACCTCAATGAGGATACGTGGCTTGCCCATTTCAAACCCCTATACTCGCTCGGTCCCTTAGACCATTCAGCTGTTGCAAAGGAACTAACAAGACCATTGGCTACTGTGCCCTCGAGGGGTACGACTCAAGTCAATTATCCCTGCACCTTGCTGGAAGTTAATGCGGCGCTTAAAAGCTTGGCTGCTGGGAAAGCTCCAGGCCTGGATAGGATCCCTGGCGACCTTTACCGGTCCGAACAAAGGGTCTGGGCGCCCTATATGTGCGTCCTGTTTAATGCCATTATGCAGGGTCTGGATATGCCTAGTACATGGTTGGGTGCGGAAATCATTCCCATTTATAAGAAGGCTTCACCTCTCGATCCTGCAAACTACCGGCCGATCAGTTTGATCGACGTATTACAGAAGCTCTTCACTGGAGTCCTACTGTCCAGGTTGCAGAACTGGATGGATGACCACCACATCCTAACCTCCCTGCAGGCAGGACTTCGGGCGGGAGTATCTACGATCAACCAACTGTTCAGGCTCCAGCTTATATACTGGAGGACTGTTGTTTTAGGGGCAGGTAGTTTGTTCCTGATCTTTGTGGACCTTAGGTCCGCATTCAACCTAGTCAATAGGGACAAGCTTTGGGCCCTGCTCCTGGAGTTGGCTGCCCCGACCTATTTGTGTGACCTTTTAAGACGAATGCATGAGGGCAACTATGCCAGGGTCAGGTTTGGAAAAGGTGGGGAGCTGTCGGCCCCATTCCCTGTTGATAAAGGCATGAGACAGGGGTGTGTCCTAGCCCCTACGCTCTTTTCCCTATATCTTAACGGTTGATCGCACATCTAGCGGGGGCTAGGGACTTGGATTCCCCCAGCCTGGCAGGGCGGAAAATTCCAGCCCTAATGTTCGCTGATGATACCATCCTATTATCAAAATCATTCGGGGGTATCCAGCGAACATTGGAGGCTTTCTGTGGCTTCTGTAGGATGAGGGATTTGGAGATTAATGTCTCCAAAACCAAGTACATGGTGTATAATCTTAAAAAAAAACAAATTGTCCCCACCCCCACATGGATGGACTGCCTTTGGACCGAGTGTCCACATTTGATTATTTGGGGGTCACCCTTAATGATAAAATGGACTGGTCCTCACACGTAGCCAGGGCGAACCTGAAACTGTCACAATCCTCGGGTAGCATCTTAAAAGTTTTCAACAAAACATCTCAGAAACTAGTGGGTCCGCCGGTTGAAATATATAAAGTGCAGGCGCGAGGGGGTGCGATTTATGGGGCGGACATCTGCGGGCATGTTAGTACTCCCTCACTTTCCCTCACGGAGAACAGTTTCATCAGACTAATCTTGTGACTCCCCAGGAGCACCCCCTTAACTCCTCTAAGGTTCGATCTTGGATTAGTCCCTATACAGGATATTGTTTTGAATCGTCCCCTGCTTTACTGGAGACGGCTTTGGTCCACTCCGGAACTAGAGAGCTTCAGAGAGGACCTGCGCGATCTCCTGTCTGTAAGTGGTGCGGGAAAGATCCCATGATAGAGTCATATTAAACATCTTACTCTAGCACTCGGAATGGGGGTTCTGTGGTTGTCCCCTGAGGTGGCCTGCCCCCAGATCTCTAAAAAATCCTTAAGTTTGGCTTTAAACCAACATCGCCTCACTACCATACTCACAAATCCTTCCATGGGTAGGCTGACTGAGCACTTTCTTGATTTCAAGGGACTCCCAGGATTTGAGAAATTCTTGGACGATATCCAGCCTCTACTCGCTAAGAAATTATATATCCAATTTAGGCATGGCTCACTGCCGCTTAGGGGCCTCACTTATAAGTGGACTGGGAGCACACAATTAGTGAGCACTTGCCCCGGGTGCGGGGTTGCAGAGGAGACAGATCAGCACGTTCTGCTCTTCTGCCCCTCGTACCACAGTGCGAGGGCCAAATGTATAGTCCAGTACTGCAGGTCCAAGGGTCTCAGAGACTTTAGGGTAGTGCTGAGAATTCTTAGAACGGACACCACGGCCCTGGCTGTGTTCGCAACATCAAGGTTCCTTTTATCCATGTGGTATATCAGGTGTGCAATTTTAAAAGGAATCCCAAAAACACCCCCCAATAGCTAAGAGTTCTCCTCTTGACCATGGTAGAGGTATTCCCCTTCTGGAAAACTGTGTGGGGCCCTAGTTATTATTTTATGTCTGTTATTATGAGACGGGTGTATGGCCCCATATTGCCTTCATTGTCCCTTTGTATATTTTATGATACAGTTTTTATTGAGAAGTTTTTAAACAGTTTTTAACTTGTATCTTTTTAAATTAGATTATGAAATTGTAAATGGTCTTTTTATGGTTTTTAACCAAAAATAAAAGCTTTGACTGACTGACTGGCATGTTGTCAATATGATCCAATGGTTGGCTGCACTACTCCTGCTCTAATTCAGTGCCTAGACTGTTCCTTGTCTTGCATCAGTGATTTGCCTCGGCCCAGATTTTAAATTTTGAAGACACTAAGGCTTTTTGAAAGTTGCAAAACCTTTGTCATTATTATATGTGTGTCTTTTTTTTAAGTAAAATGAAAATGAGGATGCTGGGCGTATCTGTAGAACATCTGTCTTACAAAGGTCACTCTATTCTGTGCTCTTTACAAGTGCTCATGGCAGACTGCAGATGACCTTGTTAGTTCTTTGTATTTGAGGGCCAGCATCACTGGAATAATAGTTTTAAATAGGTTCCACAATACTTATAACTCAATCGCAGGCATTAGATTACTAATTTTCAATTTTTAATTACAACAATTGACCTCACTTCCACCAAATGTAAATTATTCGTTGTTGTATCCTAACCAGATTCTTACACTTCATATCCTTTTTGGAATCAGTACACGTGGGTGTGTTTTGTAAATATAAATGTTAAGGAGTCCCAAAAATGTTATCTATATGTTAACACATTACCTATTGGTATGTGTATGATGTCTGATGATCACATCGTGCATACGATAAGCATAGGGGTTTTTCAGATGAGCCTAAAACTATTGTGCAATATTTTTTTGTCTATTGATAGTTTAAAAAAACATATATTATGATGAGAATATCGAATAATGAGATTGCGGTATCAACAATAGTTTTTCTACTGGCGGATGTGGCATAAGGCATTTGGCATACAGGACCACAATGGATGCATTGGAGTAACTATGTATAGGCGCAGCCACAAGAAAATGTCTGTGACCAAGGGCATGCTGCCCCAAAATGCATAAGGCTTTTGAAAACTTTTCTGAAATAGAGAGTGTCGGTTTGCCTAAATTAATCTGCTTCAGAGTGCATCTTTAAACCGAGAAAACATTGCAAGCATATATGAGTCATGAGTGATGTCACTGACCATGTCATGAGTGATGTAATATGTGACGTCATTAGCAGTGCATTGCGGGCGCGCAAGTTATAGTAAGCTGAACTAACTATAACTGGGGAATTTCTATGGTTTTGTACAAGTGAAATGTCCAACTAACTATAACGCCCCTGAAACCTATGGTTTTTTTTTGTGAATTTTAAAGGTTTTTTTAAATTCTAATTTCTAACTATAACGTTCCTGAAACCTATGTTTTTTTCAGTGAATTTCAAAGGTTTTTCAAAATGCTGATTTCAAACTATAACGTGCCTGAAACCTATGGTTTTTAAGTGAATTTCTAAGGTTTTTTAAATGCTAGTTTCTAACTATGCCTACAGAGGTAGGATATATAAAGAAAGAAGAAAAAACGCACAGAAAGAAGCAAAAGAAATGCAGAAAGAAGCAACAGAAGTCCACAAAGACGAAGAAAAGTGCAGGAAGAAGCAAGACATGCAGAAAGAACAAACGAAGGAGCAGAAAGATGCATTGCTGCAGAATCATCCTGTGCCCACAACTTTTTCAGACGGGTACTGGTGGTAACTGACTCTGACTAACCAGGCCTAGAGCCAGAGCTATGCTAAAAGACACTTAGAATACAGTGAAAACAACTACATACACTAGGGAACACTATGCATTGGGGTACCCCTGTGATTAGGATGACCTCCTCTCTAAGGCCCTAGTACATAATAGGGCAGGGAGATTAAACCTACTTCTAAGTCAGAGGTGCAGAAATATGCTCCTTTAACTAGTAGTCATGTTTGCAGAGTGGTGGAGAAAGGGTGCTGGGCATCCAACCAATGCTGTGGAATTCCACTGCGTAGGACTTACAGGAGGTACCAGAAGGGATTCTTACCCCCAAAACTCTCTCAGGACTAAATTGGACTTCATCCCCCATCCTTTAGTCCGCCACGAGGCATGTTTGCAGAGTGATAGAGAAAGGGAGCCATGGCCACCGAAGATGTCTTAGCAATCCCACTGTGTGGGACTTACTGGAGGTAATAAGAGGGGTAGTTGGCCCCCAAGGACATCCTTGGGGGCCAACTTCCCAATATATTACCTCCAGTCAGTCCCACACAGCAGCATTGGTAAGTATTCGTACCAGGCCATGCCCACTTTGCCCACCTCTCTAGAAATGCACTCCCTGGGACACTCTTGGATGGGGCTTGAAGACCCCTTCACTGCTGGGGGTCCTTTAGGGGCCAACTAGCCTACCTTTTACCTCCAGGAAGCCCCACAGAGTGGGATTGGTGAGAGGTAGACAAAGGCCATGCCCCCTTTCTCCACCACTCTCCAAACACGCCCCCTGGCGTGTTGTAATTTGAGGGATTAAGTCACCTTGACTCCTGAGGGTCCCTGGGGTCCAACTAACCCATCAGGTACCTCCAGTAAGTCCCACAGAGCTGCATTGCAAAAAAGGGGCATGGCCTAGACCACCTCTATGCAATGCAGGCCTCTGCCACTTGTTGGCGTTACCTGATGGGCTAGTAACCCCGCAGGGGCCCTCAGGATTGAAGGGGAATTAATTCCCCACGTAATACGTGCCACAGGGCGTGTTTGCACACATGTCACATCAGGCCCCGCCCCCTCCCTTCACCACTGTGCAAACGTGCACCGTGGCACATTTTAAGTTGGGGTTTTAAGTCCACTTGAATCCTGATGGTCCCTGGGGTCCAACTAGCCCACCAGGTATCTCCAGTAAGCGCCACAGAGCTGCGTTGCTGAGCGGTGTAAAAAGGGGCATGGATTGCAACGCAGCCCTGTGGAGCCTACTGAAGGTACCTGGTGGGCTAGTTGGCCCCCAGGGACCCCAGGTATTGAAGGGGAATTAATTCCTAGCCCATCAGGTATCTCCAAAAAGCACCAGAGGCCTGCATTGCAGAGGTGGTCCAGGCCACGCCTCTTTTTACACCTCTCTGCAACGCAGCTCTGTGACGCTTACTGGAGGTACCCAGTGGGCTAGTTGCACCCTCAGGATTCAAGGGGACTTAAAACACCATTGTAAAACGTTTGTAGAGTGTTGCTGTGAGGGGGCGGGCCTCTGGCACGATCCCAGATTTTGTTTTGCTTTTATTTTTTAGAAGGGGGGGCTGTGTGGCCCCCCTTCTTTTGAATTTTTTTGGGCCCTTGGAACCTCATCTCCCAGGGCCTTACACATATTTTCTTATTTAAAAAAAATTCACCGGAAGGGGCCGCATGGGCCCCCCTCCTGTGGCCAATCTATAGCCCCGGCACCCCATCCCCCGGGGCATGGCCACATAAAGTAAATTGTTTTCTTATGGAGGGGAAATGCATGGCAATCCACCTGAGGCCTCTATTTGCCCCGGGGACCGAATCCCCCGGTGCTGGCCTTTATTTATTTTTGTTTTTATTTATTTTTTTGAGGAGGGGGGCCACTTCCAGCCCTGGGGACCCCCTCCCCCGGGCTGGCCCTCTCCGTTGGGTACCATGGGTAGAGCCCCAATGCCCCCACGGTCCCTGCCGGCTCCCTGCGTCCTGCGGGAGCAGGCATTGCTTTTCCACATTGGGAGCTGCTGGCATACAGCTCCCCTTGTGGGAATGAAATCTGGTTTGGATTCTGGAAGAGAGAGCAGGTTTCCCGCCCTGTCATAGCAAACTGCAGTGTCCCGGGGTGGGCACCCCGGGACACTGCAGGAGCCGGCCCTGGGGGGTGCGTTCCCCAGGGCCATCACAGGCTCCCCTCCGTACATCTACACAGCCATGGGAGATGGTGGTCCCCGAGGCTCGGGGGTGACAGACCTCCAAATTTGAATAATTAGTGCCCGGGGGAGGTGGCGGTCCCCGGGGCATGTGGGGGGGCTCGACCCCCCCACAGGTTATTAAAAAAAAATAGAAGCCCAGGGGTGGCGGTCCATGGGGCTGCGGGGTGGCCATGTGCCCCGCAAATATTTTTAAAAAGCCCCAGGATGCCCCCATAGATTAAAAAAGATGCCCCAGGGGGTTGCAGTCCCCGGGGCTGCGGGGTGGCTATGTGCCCCCCAGCAACTCAATTATCTTGCCCTGGGGAGGTGGCGGTCCCTGGGGAAGTGTGAGGGGATTGGGGACCTCTACACTTTTTTTTTCACTGCCCCCAGGACCTGGCCCACGTGGGGGCTAAATATTAACGAAGAGTGGGAGCCCAAACTTGTTTTTTTGTATTTTCTCGGCAGGATCCTCAGATCCTCCACGGATTTTGCCATTTTTTAATGCTTTTTTTGGCCCTGGAGGTCCTTGTGGGACCCCCTGAGCAGGCCTAGGGGATCAGGGGGTTTCTACCCTTCCCCCTTTTCTTGTTTTATGCCTTTGTTTCCCTATTTTCCGGTGCCTCGGTTCTACCAGGGCACAGGAAAACAGGGATCTAACGAGGCACAAGATGGCTGGCAACACTTCCTGGTTTAGAGTGTTGACAGCCAATTAGCATAAAGCTCATGGTCAGGAGGGTGCGCAGATCCACCGCTCCTCTAAATATCAAAACAATTATTTTTTTGATTTTCTCAGCAACTGCTGAACGGATTCACACCATTTAACAAACAAACAAAAATTGTTCTTTCTGAAACAAGGGCTACCTTTGTGCCAAATTTTGTGTAATTCCGTTCCGTAGTTTGGGCTGAGGCCGGATCTAAAGTTTCCTATGGAAATTAACATGGAGAAAACACAAATTTTCGACCCCCCTTATTTCTCAGTACCCGCTTGCTGAATCACCCCAAAACTTTTTAGGATAGGAGCTGACCGGAGCACCTCACTAGCTTTGAAACTTTTGTGAAGATTCGTCAACCGAGTTATTGGGAAAAGAAAAAACGCTATTTGAATAGAAGTAAGGTCCTAACTATAACTACCTACTGGCGATCGCCAATAGGTAATATAGTACATCACTCATGACATGGTCAGTGACATCACTCATGACATCACTGATGACATTGTCTACACTTCATGTTTTGACTTGCTCCTCTAATTAGATTGTTAAAAGACACTGATTCACAGTCAGGTAAAGTCAAATACTTTTCACTGTCAATGTTAGTGCTACATGTAAACAAACAATTTTCACAGTTATGTTCCCATTTACAAGAAAGGCCAACAAGATTTTCAATATCTATACCTTCATCTTCCAACACAACAAGCATATACATTAGAAATTCCTGACAGTCTTGCTGAATGTTCTGCGTAAATTGAGTAGAACCAGAACATATGTCCAAAACATTTAGAATATCAGAAACACTTTCTATTTTACTTTTATCACTACTACATTTCTCATAAACAGAATACAACAACGAACGGAATCTTTGTTTCCGATTTTCAACAATTTGTTGTTGCAAACTTCAAGAAAAAAAACATTAACAACTACATTAGCATAGCAGTTGACACCAGAACTATTTTCAAACTGATAACCAACATTCTCTTCAACACTGTCCTTTTCCTTTTTGCCTCCAATCACAACTTCATCTTGTTTTTTTCTTTCTCTACAGCTTCACTACAGATATTCTCAAATCTTCTTTTTCTACCTACCACACGCTTTTCAAATATTGGATATCGACCTAGTTTGGGTGCATATTCTCTTCTTAACCTATTATACTCTTTCGCAAAACTTGCATCTGCACTAATCTTTGTCTCATCAAAATCAATCAAATACAATCCAGATAAATTTCTCACTCGAGACAAAGCAACATATGCCATACCCTCTTTAAACACAGTACTTCCAATATTCACTAAAGCACTATCTACACTTAAACCTTGAGATTTATGAATGGTCACCACATACGCCAAATTAATAGGAAACTGTTTTCTGCAAACATACAAATCTTTTACAAGCAAAAACCGAGCTGAACAACGACTAAATTGTTGAACCTCTTCAATTTCATAAAATTAGATTTTCAAAACTTCTATACCATCTCTATTTACATAATTAACAAAATCAACACTTTTACCAATTGCTCCATTTACTAAACCTTTTTCCACATGCAAATTACGTTGTAAAATGACCCTACAGTTTACACATGCATACACATTCTTTTCTAAATCAGCAGTTTTACTTATCGATTCCTCTAAAGAATCCAATTCCCTCTTCAACTTTTCAGTCAAAATAATAGTGATTCCTTCATGTTCTATTTTATCAATAGCTTCCAATTTTATAATTTCTTCATTTTCCAACTTTAACATTTCTTCATTGAATAGAGAACATTCACGCAGTGTTGGCATTAAGCAGATTACAGATTTGTTTTCTGCAATTCTCATATATATTGTCTCTGGGACAATATTTTCCTTTGAAAACAAATTAGAAAGTAATCTTCTCTGTAAATCTTCTTTGCCACGTGTAGTCACTTTCCCAATTCTTATATCTTGAAGAATTGTTCCATAATCAACATCATTTGCCTGTCGCATATTTGTAATAAGTTCCTTATATTCAAAATATGACCAAATGTTTACATTTCCAATGCACCCCAAAGACTTTCTGGTATCTTCATGCGTCAGTGTTTTAAACACTGGTTGTCCTTTTACAGAAGTAAGTTGTAGTAGATCTCCAAAAACTAAGACGTGTTTTCCTCCAAATAATATGTCATACTTTGTTTTAAGAATTTGCTGCATTCTTAAATGCACAAAGGCAAGCATTAACTTTGATACCATGCTTACCTCATCAATAATGAGAAGTTTCATTTTCCTCAAGACTCTTGAAACTTCACAACAAGCTTCTCCAGATAGCTTGTGGTATTCTAATTTGTTTTCATGCTCTACTGGTAGCATTAATAAACGATGTAAAGTAATTCCTTTAATATTGTGGGCTGCTAATCCAGTTGGAGCAGTGACAACACAAGACAAATGCAACTCAGTTGTTTTCTGTACAAAAGTTGTGATTACTTTAATTAAAACACTTTTCCCTGTTCCAGCTTGTCCACTCACATACATTCGGATAGGTTCAAATGATGAGCAAGAGCACTCTTTCTTCTCATGAAGTAATCCATGGTGAATCTGTTCTCTCACTTGCTCATATATCTGTTTCTGCTCTACATTTAGTTGTTCTTCCAAGTTTCCTAAGTTTGTTACATCTCCTTGAGCTTGATACATTGCTGTTTCCACCTCTTCCATAGCAGTTGCTGCTTCATTTTGAACAATTGGTTCTCCTAGTGGGTTCTGACTCAATGGAGCAGATGTTTGACTGTCTTGAGAACTGTTTCTAGCAATCTCAGCTGCAATTGTAGCTTCTTGCTCAATTTTGTCATTCAACATTGTCACATAATTAGCAAAAACAGGACATTCTATAGTAACTTTACTTGTGTTGAAGGAATCTTCATAGCTCTCAAAATCTCCAAGTAATTCCAATTCTGAACGCCACGGTTTGAAAAGTTGCAAAAGAGCTAAGTAGTAAAATACCCTTTTGTCAGGAGTTTCACAACTCAGTTTACGGTGATTAACCAAAGTTCCTTCAGAACCAACCACGGCATATATACCATTATTGATGTTTTCTGTAACATGCCATTTAAAAATATAGTTTTGAAGCACTTCATAGAGACACATGTTCTCAAGATGATGACTTCTATTTCGATAACATATTTGTTTTCACATTATCTGTACTTTCTTGCTCTTTTTCAGCTAAATATTAAATTTCTTGTACAGATTTAAGTACTCGATTTCGTGTTGCAGCAAGACCTAGACTTACCCAAATGATTCTTCTAGATTTGGAGTAAAGACTTGCAGATGATAAGCGATCTGAACATTCATACGCTCCAATTTCGCGATGAGATAACATAAACTGTAACTATATAATTCTTGTGGGAAACCTATTCCCACATCTCCTTCAATTCTGTCTTTTCTGATTTTGTTATGTAGGATGTTACATATCGAGCAACCGCAATTGAATTGTCTGCAACATATTGAATATCCATGTTAGCATTCCCCATGGACAAAATGACTGGGTTGTAGTCATTTGTGTATTTTGACTCTTCATTTCTTCTTAAGTTGTAGGTATTTTTGGGAGACTTCCTTGTGACAGTATGTCGCAAAGATGACATAAAACTGTTCACTCTTCCTTTCGATATTACAGGACGTGGAAATCCAAAACGACATTTGGTGTAGAACTTGTCTTTCATTTGTACTTTCGACAACAGTATTTCCCACAACGATGGCTTTGGAATCGTAAGACTTGATGTCTTAAGTCCTTATCTTGTGTACTTTTGGGTATATCACATGTAGCATCTGAGTCTGTTCCAAATTTGGGAGCATCTTTGATCCATATTAGCATATGTATGTGAGGAGCACCTCTCGCTTGATACTCCTTTCTCCACAAGAAATCCAGAACCTCTCCAAGAGGATGATTTTTTATAGGTGATAAAAGACATCATAGCTTCGAATCTATGATTGAAATACCTGCATACATTAACTGGATCCAAAGAGCACAATTCTCCAGGTGTCTTGTATTCAATATTTAGTATATTTGGATTTGCCTCTCGAAGAAAGTGAAGTAAATCATCCTAAGCGTACTCAACACAGCTTAGAGTAAGGAACCATGTAGGAGTCCTTAAGTTCCTTAGCATACATTTCAGTTCTCCATGACGACGATACCAGCACTCATTAGTACCACGCTGACATGCCCTGAGATTAATCAGCTGAGATTCCAAAACATTACCTTTCTGCAGTACTTTATCCATAAATTCCTTTGCCAAAACATTTTGCAGATGCACACCTGTTTTCAATATATGGTTTACTGCATAAGAAAGTCCAGACAAATCACTCTCAAACAAAAGATGAAACAAATATGGAATACATTGTCAAAATCTTGGATCTTCTGCATATAATCTTGATGTCCGGTATTCAGATGCAGGAATCTGCACAGGTCGGTCATTATATCGTCCTCCTTTTCCTGTGGGAAACAACTGAGGGAAACAACGAGCTTCCAAGCTTTTTTCCTAAACACTAATGGAACTTCCCTTTGCTTCTTTCATTTTGAATAAATCTATAGTATTCCCCATCACTTCTTTAGAATGAAGTGGATGAACACTGCAATGTTCATAAATTTCTTCAGTTCTGGACACATCCACTTTTTCAATTTGTCGAGATGGCGACTCACTATCTTCGTCTACAGTTATTTCTTCTTCTCTCACATACAAATTTTTATAATATTGATTATTTTTTACCAGATAAAACGTTGCCTTTTTCACTTTCCTAACATCCACTAATTATTGCCAGATTTTTCTACTCTTTGTAGGAACGCCATTAACAAGAATAACTAGAGGTTCATCTTCTACAGTTTCTACACCAATTGTTTCAATATTTTTCTTTAAATCTAGAGGCAAATATACAACTCTTCCCTTTAATCCTCTCTGTAAATCTGAAGGAGGCAATTTCCCTGTCTTAGGCTCCATACAAACAATAGCCTGAAATGGATGCCCACATTGAATAAGAATAGGCTCATAGGTATTTAAGTCCATCAGTTCAGAAGGAATACTTACCAACTCAAGATTATTATGCACAGCTCTAGCAGGCATTTTGTTCTCATCTAATTTGTTATACCAATATTTACAAATACGCTGATCAGAACCAAAATCAAAACAATTCTCTACCAACAAATAAGTTGCAAAATCCTTTCACTCATTATTATTTTCCATTTCACTTTTTAAATACAGATCAACAGTCCTGGTCTGGTTTTTATAACGAGTACATCAACAACAAATCCAAGAATAATTTGGCCTTTCACCTGAAATCACCTAAAACTTTGTACTTTCTTGCTCAAACATTTCTACAGTACAGCATTGTACATTCTCTTCCACATTTTTTCCTATTAATACCTCAGTTTCTGCACTGTCTTCCTGAGGACCAAAGTAACTAAGCTGAATTTCAGTTCAGTTCAAGGACTTTATTGCGGTTGGATATAACCATAAAAGCACATACATTTACAGTTTCCAATTATTGCAATATTTAAAAAGTAAAATACATTACTTTATTATCAATACAGTTTCATCATCGTTAAAATTCAGCGTCGAGGGAAGAAAAAATGTAAAAGAAAGGAAAAAAATGTAAGTTAAATATACCAATTTAAAACAGTAAAAATCCCATCTAATCTACGCATTACATAATCACCTCCTCACAGGAAACTACAGCTCCGCAGCTTGACCTTATTACAGGTGATAGAACTCTAGGCTTTCTTAATCAGATCCCTACGAATTGTCCACATAGAGAACAGGAACTTTGCTACAGCAGCCCCATATACTGGTTCGGTGTCTGTCTTTAAAATCCTAAAAAAGACAAGTATCAGGTAGAATCATCAAAGACCCGGTTTGCAAGTCTTTAATAGCGATTCATAAGGAATCGCTATTAAGGACTTGCAAAACGGGATTCATGTAGGAGTTGCAAAAAATATTGCGATTCCTACATGTTCCTTATTTGCGATTAGCAAATTGCTAATCGTAAATAAGGAATAACTCCACATGCATTCCTGTGGGCCTACAGGCCCATAGGAATGAATGGGGAGTTATTCCCTATTTGCGATTAGCAATTTGCTAATCGCAAATAAGGATGCGATTTCAAGGGTGCCAGGGGTGTCCAAAGGACACCCTGTAACACCCTGAGATGCAACATTAAACAGGTAATGCTCACACACTTGTCCAAAGGACATGTCTTTGTGTAACATGCAACAGAGAATAATGTACTAAAGTGCTTTTTTCTATTTTTTTCGCTATTTACCACGAAGTCTGACTTCGTGGTAAATAGCGGGCAAATATTGCGAATTCACAATTTTTAAATGTTTCATGAATGGCATTTAAGGAATCTCTAATAGAGAATCCTTAAAAGCTAATCCTCGCAAATTTGCGAATTCTTTCTTAGCGATTTTTGCATTTGGGATGATAAATCCCAAATGCAAATATTGCACTCGCAAAGGGCCAGATTCTCAGAATCTTGCCCTTTTGCAAGCGCATTTTGCTTGATGAATCTGGCTGTAAGTTCCTAATGCCCATATTATTGCAAAGTTGGATAATCCACTTATGCCGGATACTGTTATAGGCTGGACAGAAGAGAATAACATGGACAACAGTTTCCTCCTCCTTTCGGCATCCAGGACAAGAACGGACAGGACCTCCCATCTACCTATCAGTGATTGCATATAGAGCTAAGGTTCCATATCTAATTTGGAGATACAGCTTCTTCGCTAACGTAGGTTGTATGGAATCTATTTCCTGTTCAAATTCATCATAAGACTTAAAGTCCAAGAAGCGAAACGTTAGGCTCGAAGTATTTACGGAGCGAAAAACTTTCATTAAATTATGCTCTTTTATCATATGTATATTATATAAACAACAAGGGACCCCAATAACGTCAGCGAGGGACCTTGGGGAGCTTATTATACAAAGACAACAACGGTCCCAAGCAAGGAGAAAAAAATGATGAGCAGGAAATAAATATAGACCCAGTCAGTTCTATATTGGTGATGACATGTCCAGCCGGACAGAGGTCTTCTAAATTTTTACTTAATTAGGAGTTTTAGGACAACGTAATAACCTTCAACATTTCACTGGTGTGGGGCCCAAGCCTGTACCCAACCACACAAATACATAGACACAGACATAACAGGACAGGGCTTACAAGGCAAGAGCAGCAGTTTCTGTAGAAATCCAATCATACAGAAAAATTCAATAGGTACCATTACATAGCATTGCATAGAAATTCATTACACAAGTATATGGTACTTAGGTCGACGGCGTTTCGGTCCCACTACTAAATAACGGGAACCATCATCAGGACAAATCAATAATTGCCTTTCAATATAAGCCTCTTTTGCCACAGAACGTGGAGGTGATAAGCTCACAGTGGAGCATGAACGAATTCGGGGCCAGTAAAGCCAAGGTCTGGAAAGGATTGGCAGGGACTTAGTCAATAGTAACGATTGAGAAATGTATTTTGTTTGGACTCAGGACCATAGGGCGGGAGCAAGCGTAGTGCTTCAGTTCAAAATGAGACAGTCGGCTGTATTCGAGTTCCTGGCTGAGCCAGGAACTAGAATACAGCCGACTGACCCGGCACCCCCTGGCTCCATGACCTCAGCGCGACTCGGCGCTCACCGGCATCATCCGGAGTGCGGTCTCATTTTGAACTGAAGCACTACGCTTGCTCCTTCCCTATGGTCCTGAGTCCAAACGAAATTAATTTCTCAATCGTTACTATTGACTAAGTATTGAAACGCCGTCGACCTAAGTACCATATACTTGTGTAATGAATTTCTATGCAATGCTATGTAATGGTACCTATTGAATTTTTCTGTATGATTGGATTTCTATAGAAACTGCTGCTCTTGCCTTGTAAGCCCTGTCCTGTTATGTCTGTGTCTATGTATTTGTGTGGTTGGGTACAGGCTTGTGCCCCACACCAGTGAAATGTTCAAGGTTATTACGTTGTCCTAAAACTCCTAATTAAGTAAAAATTTAGAAGACCTCTGTCCGGCTGGACATGTCATCACCAATATAGAACTGACTGGGTCTATATTTATTTCCTACTCATCATTTTTTTCTCCTTGCTTGGGACCGTTGTTGTCTTTGTATACTTTTATCATATGTGCCAAAGTTTTCTTTGGAATGGCTGGACAAGAGACCTCTGGATTAGTCCAAAGTTTCTCCAAGCCAATCAAGATAAGAGAGTACCTTACGAATGATAGCCAAGGAATCCTGCCTGCCCCTAAGGATGCCATTACCACCTTTAATTCTTCCTTATAGATCACCAGGTCAGGGGTACTCCACAGCCTCCGCCAATAGAGGAGTGGGCGAGAAGCGATGGCATCCGCGATTGGCCGAATATTTAGGTCCAACCTTAGCGGCACTAGTGGTGTGTTTCTTGGCAGGGTCATAATTTGCCTAATAAAGTTATTGTCAGTAATTATTAGATCATTTGATGATGTATGGCCCCATAGTTCCACCCCGTATAGGGACAATGACCTAGCTTGGACTTTGTATATTTCAAGCGGTGGGCTTACAGTTTTTAAAACACAGTTTTTTTGAACTTTTAAAATTCCCCCCATGGCCTTTGTTAGTTTTAAGTTGGCCTTGGCCTTTTGGGGACCCCACCGCTTTTTATCGTTCAGAGTTAAACCCAAGTAATCGAAAATGGGTACCCTTTCTAGGGGTCTGCCCTCCATCATCGGATGGGGGCAATTAATAGTGCTGGCATTAAATATCATGTACTTAGTCTTATTGATGTTAACCACTAGGTTCCTTTTTTTACAAAAATGGGTGAACTGGTTCAACACCCGCTGCATGCCCATAGCTGGCTTAGAGAGCAGCAGGGTGTCATCCGCAAACATAAGTGCAGGGAAATCTTTGAAAGGCCAGTTTTGGGGAGTCTATATCATTGATAGCAAGAAGATCTTCTATCAGCCCATTAAGGAAGAGGGAAAAGAGGGTCGGGGCTAGCACACAGCCCTGCCTCACCCCCTTCTCAACCGGAAACGGGGCCGTTAGTTGATCATTCTTGCCAAATCTTACTCTTGCGAATATCCCTTTGTGGAGTCGTTTAAACTGGTGGCATAGATATGGTGGAACCCCCATAGCCAGCAATATGCTCCATAGCTGGTTTCGGTCCACCCTATCAAATGCTGATTTCATGTCCACGAAAGTTAGGTATAGGCTACCCCCTTCCAAAACAAAATGCTTCCAGTGGAGTACCTGGAGCCTAAATAGTTAGTCAATTGTTGAAGTTCTGTCCCTAAAACCCGCTTGTAGCGGAGTCAAAATTTTATTGTCACTAATCCAGTCCTGTAGACGTTGTAAGAGGACCCTTGCATACATTTTCTGTGACACGTCAATGAAGCTGATAGGCCTATAATTAGCTGGTTCCAGCGGCGATCGATTTTTGTAGATGGGGATAATCTCCGCCCCATCCACGTACAAGGAACTGGTAAAGCCTGGAGAATTGCACTGTATAATGATAAGAGATAGGGTACCCACACCATCTCTCCATCTCTGTAGAGGTTGCCAGGAATCCTGCCTAAGCCAGGTGCTTTGTTCAATTGTAGATTGGTTAGAGCCAATTGAACCTTTGCTGTTGTGCAGGGTGGTATGCACCACATGGGGTTTTGGGGCTAAGAGACTTACTGGGAGTTCACTTATCTCAGTTAGGGAATTTGAATATAGTTCTTTAAAATATAAGCACCAAGCTTCCTCAGGAATATTTAAATCAATAGTAGTCTTACCCTCTGGTTTCCCTGTATGAACTAGATTCCAGAAGGTCCTCAAATCTTTCGCAATGAGGGCAGACGAATGGCCTGCCAACGCTGTGATTCCCACTCCGATTTTGCGTTAAAAATTATTTTTTTATAAACAAACCTAGCTTCAGCAACACATACCCTGTTGCCTTGTTTAAGGGCCGCGAACAAGGTACACTTCGCATCCCTGCAGCCCCTGTTAAACGAGGGAATTCTATCACCCAAAAATTTGGGCTTAGTGGGCCTTGAATAATAAAAAAAATCCGCCAGTGTTGCGACTAGTTCCTGGTGGATTCCACCCAAATCCACTCCAATGCCACTCTCAGGGAGATTTTCTTGGGCACTGCTTGCCTTTTCTAGCAATGGGATTATACTCTTGTACCTTTTTGCCATATTTTCTCTAGATTGTTTGATAGTGGCCCAACGGATGCGCCTCCCTCCTTCCACTATTCTAATATCCCTTCTTGGGGAGCTTTCCGGGCCTTGTTCCACGTCATTCATACAGAAATCCATCTCGATAATCAGAGGGTTATGGTCACTTTCCATACGCTGGGTAACACTAAAGCCAAGAACTTTATGCCACAGTTCCATACTGACTAAAAAATTGTCAATTACTGATGCGTGGCCCAGTTCTCTGTAGGTTGATTGCCCTGGATTGTCCCCCTGGAAACGCCCATTACAAGCCCTTACAGAAAACAAATAGGTGAGGGAAATCATTTGTAATACAAGTGGGAACCATCCCTTTACTGGGTATATGTTTTGGGGTGGGACTGTCCAGATTTCATCTTCTTCAGTAGTAATCGGTGGTACACCATTAAGGGGTTTATAATGGCAGTTAAAATCTCCACCGATCATAAAGACGACATCACCCGGAAATGAATTCAAAAGGGTGATCAGAGAGTCCAAAGTCTGGGAGGTTCCAGCATACCGTGCTGGCCGAGAATAGATATTAATGAGTGCCAGTTTTTGGAATATTTTATGGGTCAATAGGATACAAGTTAAGTCAGGACTATTAGTGTTGATTCTTTTCACCATAAATCCGAGATGTATTCCTACCCAAATGCACAAACCCCCCGATGGTGTACCTTTTGGGCCCTTAATAGCTGGCTCATCAAATGTGACATACCCCATTTTATGAACAGGGTTTACAGCCCAAGTCTCCTGGAAAAGGCAGATCCCATGGAGGTCTACAAAAGCGCACCACTCCGGTAGATCTAATTTGGCTGCAAGACCCGCAGCATTTGTTCCTGCCTCTTTCTCCCTAATATCCAGAGATAGTGTTCCCCTATCACTCACACCTACTTCTCTAGGCATTAGGTATTCTTTTACCCCCGCAGTCCCCCCTTTTTTGTTATCCTTTGCTTTTCTAATATAGGGAACGGTGATGGTGGGGAGAGCGATAATGGTCAGTCTACCCGATCCAATACACTATACCTGTTGCTTGCTGGGAAAACTAGCTGATGCTCATTACCAACACCTTCCCCACATTCCCTCTCCGTTGCTCCTTTTCTCGTGTTGGGATTGCCATCCATTGAAATTTCCAGGGTGGGAACGGTTAGGGGGAGCAATAGGTGGCGAGTAGAAATAGCTTAACTCCAGTGATTGGACTGTCAAGTCTAAACTCTTAAGATAGCCCCTACAAACATGATCAACTACCCTGCGATCTTTGAAATTGATTACTATACAGTCCCTGTCCATATCTTTGGGTCTGTGTCCCACCCAGCCCACTCTTCTAGAAAACAAAATTTGACTTTGCACATTCCTTGGCCATGGTCTATTGTTATTCAACCAATGTATTGATTTCTTTTTTAATTCCATATACGATTCAGTTCTGTTAGGGCCCAGTTTGGGGACCCAGGTTAGAACAACAACGTAAGGGGCGCTTTCAGGAGGTAAGTCAATACGAGATAAATCCGGCTTACAGTGGTCATTCTTGGATTGTTTTAAAGGGTCTCTGCCTTGGGTTTTTGGCTTTACCACTCCTGAACTTCGTAATTCATCAGCAGCATTATTCCCGGTATTGCTTGATCGAACAATAGTTGGTTGCTGGGTGGTAGTAGCCAAGGGGTTTGGGGGACAATTGCTGCGGAGCAAAGAGTTAGTTAGTGAGGGCCCGTCTACTGCAGTTGGTACTCGGGCTTGTACTGGGTTCACCGTCAGATTTTTTGTGTAGTCCATATTCTTTCTAGCTAGTTCCTCTATTTTCACTAGCCTTTGTTCAATTGATGTCAATCTTCCTTCTAGGGGCTGTAATATGGATGATATGACCATACTCAATATTTTCAGCAACAAATCTTCATTTGGGGAGGTTATAGGTGTAATATTATTGACTTTGACAAAATCACTCACTGGGAGAGACACTTTCTCAGTCGGCTCCACGGTGAATATTCCCCTGAAATTATTGGGTTTTGACTGCTTGGGCTTTCTGCCCCGTAGGGGTGCACCAGTCCACTTCCTTTTAGGTATGGCTTCTTCTTTGTGGATATGTGATTCAGGAGAGATTATAGACTCGTCTATACCAGAAGCACCTTGTTTAAATCCTGGTTAAGCGACAGCCGTTCATTCAGGTCTACCATATTTGACAGGTTTCTAGTGGGCGATTATAACCCTCCAGTGGACCCTTCCGTAACATCCTTTTGTTGTGTGTGTTCTGGTGTACGGGCTTGAGCCAGGGTGCCCAACGAGGATCTCTTGGAGAATGCCGGGTCCAAAAAAAAACGGCTTTCCGTTATAGGTATTTCATGTTCCAAAACGGAAGACGCCCACAAGATAAATTGGTCCAATGTCCCGGCTACATGCCCTACCGTCGTCGGTTTCATACCCCTATGGGCTGCCATTATCTCCAGACAGTTCAATTTAAGGTCTCAAAGTACTTACAACTCCGTAAATGGTCGTTAGAGGGTGGGCCCGGTCCGGTCTCCTCCGGGCTACAACGGGCTTCAACAAGAGTGAGAGGCTGATTAAATCCAAGTGGAAATCAAGGGCCGGGTGGCATGGCGGGTCTCAGCCCCACTGTCTCCTGGGGTGCCTGGTCCTCCCTGCACATTAGCCCCGCTGCTGCTGTGAGAAACACACAAAGTCGACAGTGTCCGCGACCGTCTCCCGCGGGAGACGCGAGAGGTATTTAGCACCTGTGGAAATCAAGGGCAGGGCGGCAAGGCGGGTCTCAGCCCCGCTGTCTCCTGGGGCTCGTGGTCCTCCCTGCACGTTAGCCCCACAGCTGCTGCGAGAAACACACAAAGTCCACAGTTTCACAAACATTTGTTACATGTGATACAGATCCACGCAAAAGAGCACTGTTCAACTTTTTTAACATTAGTGCTGGACTTTTTGCGTAATACAATGTTCTGACTAATTTCCTCATTTGAGTATGATGAACTGCTAACATCCTGAAATGGTGAAAAACACTTCGACATACTTTTTTAGAAAGACAAGCCAGAGAATGACCTTGCATACCAGTATTTTCTCTCACTCTACAAGGGTCTAGTCCTTGCAACATCTTAATGTATTGTTTAACACTTTTCTTACTATAGTTACGTAAGAAATTGCATAAAACATCAATAGATTCTTGCCGTACACTACAAATACTACTACAATTCCAAGTGTACACTGGAGCTTTAGGACGTCTCCCTAAAACTTCATCAGCTAACACCTCATATGCATTTCTAGGAACAATTTTCTCTTTGTCAAGAGCACAACCATTTCTAACCTCATAAGCACGACCACTAGTGTCAACTGCATGCAACAAATCATTACTTTGAAGATAACTCTCTTCATTAAAAAAAAGGCTCAGAACTTGAACTATGTTTCCATTCACCCAAAAAAACTTCAGAATAATTACTTCTTTTAATTACTCTTATCCACTTACTTTTGGCCTTCATTAAATGGATTGGCTTCTCTAGTGATCGAATTCTATTGATTACTAAAATAAACAATTTTTTTTTAATTCAAAAGCTTTCTCAACTACATTTTCTATATATTTTTTTCTTATTAAAAGAAGGTTTTTTTTACATTTCTTGACTTCTTTCAACAAGTTCAACAAAACTCTATTATAAAATATTCTTTTTCTACTTTCCTGAAATGGATTCTTCCTCCTTTTACTATACACTTCTTTTCTACAAGGTACATTTCCATGGCTGTTCTCTTCTTGCTTTTCTTTTTATTTGCAGATACACAATTTATATTTTTTACATTGTGCACACTACTCGTAGTGTTTGATAATTTCCTCAGAAAAGTATTTGTTCTCTTACCAGGACTTTTTTTCTTATTCTTCACACATTGTTCTTCATGTAAATTTTGTGGATGACTTCTCTTTAAATAAGCACCTTTCTTTCGTTGTTTCTTCTTTTGAGATTTTGTAGGAATGATGAATTTTTTTCAGTGTAGATAAATAGAATCAATTATAAAAAATATATATAACATTACAAAAATAAATATATGAAATATACTACTATATTACTTATAAGAAGAGAAGGAGGATTATAAGGACAAAGGTGGGACTATGAAAATAGAAGGACTTACAACAAAAGAAGGAGTATGACACGAGGGAAAATATGAGGAGAAAGGGGAGTATAAGCAGACACTGCAATATAAAGAGATAAAGGGAATATGAACAGACTGGAAAGTATGAAGAGGTAAGATGCAGTATGACAAGAAATGTGGAAGTATAAGGAGAGAAGGAAGAGTATAAGAAGAAAGAAAGAGAGTGTGAGCAGAGATTGGGGAAGTATAAAAAGAGAGAGAAGTACTATAAAGCGAAATAAAGTAGTATGAAGAGTGAAAAGTGTATAAAGAAAAGGCAGGAGTAAGACAAGAGAAACAAATATAAAGAGAGAGGTCAGTATGAAAAGACGGAGAGTATGAGGAAAGTGCTGCAGAGTGTATGCAGGGAGGCAAGGAGGAGTAAGACAAGAGAGCAAGCACTATCAACAGAAAGAAGAAGTATAAACAGAGAGAACAGAAAATGAAAATATGAAAGGACTATAAAGAGAAACAGGAGAATATTAACACAGAGAGAAGAAGTATAGGTCAAAAGGGAATGAAACAAAAAGGCAGTAGTATGAGGAGACATGGAGAAGTAAGAGAAGAGAGAAGAGAATAATAAAACAGGAGGGAGAATAAGGACAGGGTGACAATGAGGAGAGGAATGTCACAATGAGAAAAGAGGACAATATCAGTAGAGAGTGGGAAGTATAAGAAAAGAGAGAAAAAGTGTGGGCAGAGAGAGGGGAGTATGAGAAGAAAAAGAAAAGTATGAGAAAAGAATAGGGGGTATGTGCAAAGAAGAGTGAGAATAAAAGGAAAAAGAGAATATAGGAAGAGAAGTGTATATATAAAGAAAGAGGAAAGAATATAAAGAGAAAGAGAGACAAAAATGTGTAGAAAAGACAAATATAAGAGTAGACTTAGGGGTCGATTAGAATCGCCATCCTGTCTGGGGCAGGGACCGTCTGCCACAAGGGCGGAGGTACCGTGCTCCGAATTAGGATGCACCCACCACAGTGGCGGGTGCATCCTGCATTTTTAACATTGCGGGGGATGGTGCTGAAAGCACCGTCTGCCGCAATGTCAAAAATGTATGTTGTGCGTTTCACAGCACAACATGACAGGCACCACGCGTTGCCTGCCATGTTGTACTGTGAAACACTGGGGGGTACCATAAGTACCCCCCATGGGCACCCCCCCTTCACCCTGCCAAAGCAAAGCCCGTATGCCTTTCCATGGCGGCATTGCCACCACGGAAAGGCATCTGCATCCGGCCATTGTAATATGGCTGGCGGTGTCTGGAAGACACAGCCAGCGATATGAACCCTTTTCTGTCCCGGCCGCAAGGCGACCGGGGCGGAAAAGCAGCAGGCTGTGATTCTGTCCACCGTGGTCCCCCCTGCCATTGTAATATGGCGGGGGGAATTGGTGGCGGACGGACACAGATGGCGGATGGATCGCCACCGCCTGCAAGGCGGTGGCAATTTGTCTGCCATCCTAATCGGCCCCTTGGTGTATAAGGAGAGAGGGAGTACTAGGAAGAGTCAGTAAGAACTATGAAGACAGGGTTGAATATAAAGACTAGAAATAATATAAAGAGTAGGGGAAGTATGCAAAAAGAAGAGCACGTATGAAGAGAAAAGAAAAGGATAAGAAGAGGGGATTATATAAGAAAAAGGAGGTAGTATGATGAGAGAGGAGGAGTAAGAGGAGAGAGGATGGAGTATGACAAGAGAGTGTAGAAAATATGGAAAAAGGGGGAAATATAATTCCTTAATGTACATAAATGCACAGTGTGATATTAGACAAAAAAATATGAGACCATGCATATTACTATTTTCTACTGAAAAGCGTTTAAGTGACTATGCACATTCAATATATATAATTACTAAATTTCAGTGAACAATCCTGACTAATTTTTCAAATACATATGCAATTTACTACATTATTTCTGCCAACATTTCATCAAAAAAACTGACACAATAAAACAACAAAGACGCACAAGGGGCTTCTAAATCTGCCCAGAGTGTATACAGAGGAGAGAAAGGAAAAAAAGGACAGAACAGGGAGTATCAACAGAAAAATGAAATATAAAGAGAGAGGGAAGAAAATGAAAAGACAGAAGGAATATGAGCAGAGACAGGGAAATATAAACACAAACAAGGGCAGTATGAGGACAGAGGAGAATATAAGAAAAAGAGGGTAGTACCAGGAGAGGGAAAAGTAAGAGGAGCGAGGGTAGAAAATATGTAAAAAGGGTAAATATAATTCCTTAATGTACACAGACGCACAGTGTGATATTACATAAAAAAAATTAGACCATGCATTTTATCAAAACACATTTACTAATGTAAAACGTTTCCAGAGGGGCAAATATAGGGGCATATTATCAAGGGGGTTTATCTCCGCTTTTTTGGCTTTAAAAGCCAAGAAAGCGGAGATAAAATTATCTCCCTATTACCTAGCTGTCGCTAACACCAGTTAGCGACAGCTAGTAGGAGATAGCGACCATCTTGGGCCCCACTTTGCATGTCAGTGATATTTATCACTAATGACATGCAAAGTGGGCGTGCCAAGATGTTAGTGACTGGAAACAGTCGCTAACATCGCTATCTCCTATTACCAACTTTTGGAGATATTTGCGCTATGATCGAATATCTCCAAAAGCTAACACCTGCCTGAGCAGTTCTTAGCCATGTTATCCAATGGGAGGTGGATAACATGGCTAAGAGCATTAGCTCGGTAATGCATGAATATCGCTGACTTTTCAGCGATATTCATGCATTGCGGCCGTTTTTTATCGCATTTGCGATAAACCTTGGTAATACCAAGGTTTATCTGCGATAAAAATCGCCGCAGATCAGCGGTAAAATTTTGTCTCTAACCAAGCAATAGCGATAATTATCGCTATTGCTTGGTAATATGCCCCATAATTCCTTAATGTACACAGATGCACAGTGTGATATTACAAAAAAAATATGATACCATGCATTTTATCAAAACACATTAACTACTGTAAAACGTTTCCAAAGGGGCAAATATAATTCCTTAACACCTTGGCTGCTTGAGATCTTCCCCTGCTGTGCTGGACCATAATAGAAACGGGTGTGGTCATGACGAGCTCAGCTCATCATGAGCACCTGAGAGGTATATGCCATGATGAGCTGAGCTCGTCATGAGCACCGAAGGGGTTAATGTACACAGATGCACAGTGTGATATTACAGATAAAATATAAGACCATGCATTTTATGAAAACACATTTACTACTGTAAAACAATTAAGTAACTATACACATTCCATGTATATAACTACTACATTTCAGTGAACAACCCTAATTCATTTTGCAAATACATATTCAATTTACTACATTACTTTGTCCAACATTACATCAAAAAAAGTGTTACAATAGAACAACAAAGACACACAAGAGGCTTGTAAATCTGCCCCAGAGTAAATAAAAGGAGAGAATGAAAAGTAAGAGTACAGATTAGGAAGTATAAAGAGAAAGATAAAGTTTGAACAGAGAGGCGGGAAAATTAGGAGATAGAAGGAATATGAAAAGAGACAGAGGAATACAAGAACAAAAAGTCAAAAAAGGGCTTATAAATCTGCCAAAGGTGTATGCAGCAGTGTATGTATACTGACTGCAAAATTGTAGATTTAGAACACAAACCTAATTCTAAACAACCAATACTATTAACTACTCAACAACTAAAAAAAAACCTGCACACATTCTACATTTTTTAGTACTACCCTTTATTGTACAATGGTGACTCATAAAACAAATTAACTTAGCAAATGATTTTATCATAATAGTTATCCAAATGCAGAGAATGCATTACTCTTACTAAAAGCAAAATTTACCACATATATTCCCTTACAATTTATCATCTCACCTTTGAAATTCATTTCTAGATTAAGACAAATGCCACTCACGAAATAGATATTCTTATACATAATCTCTCTAGTTCAGTGTCTGCAGCAGAACCAAAAAATTTTACATTTTCCCTCTCAATTTACAATTCTATACCTGTAAATAACAAATCAAAATCCTTCACACATTAATTCAAAACCAAACACAAACTTCTATTGGTTCAACATTTCAAACATTTCCAACTGACATAACTTTCCACCCTACCCCCAACAGATCATTTAAAAGTCAACTGTCGACAAAGGTCAAAAGTTCAGCACCCAACTTGGTGGGGTTTAGGAGTTGTAATGTACGAAATGATGTGCGGACGGCTCCCTTTCTACAATCAAGACCATGAGAAGCTTTTTGAACTTATCCTGATGGAAGAGATCAGGTTTCCTCAAACTTTGGCCCCAGAAGCAAAATCTCTCCTGTCAGGCTTGCTCAAGAAGGATCCTAAGCAGAGGTTAGGTGGTGGTCCTGACGATGCTAAAGAGATCATGCAGCATACATTTTGTGAAGGCATTATCAGACAAGATGTGTATGAGAGAAAGCGTGTAGCTCCATTTAAGCCTCAGATTACATCTGAGATAGATACTAGGTATTTTGATGAAGAATTTACAGCGCAGATGATCACAATCACTCCACCAGACCAAGATGACAGTTTGGAGTTTGTAGACAAAGAGAGAAGACCTAATTTCCCTCAATTTTCCTACTCTGCCAGCGGAACATCCTAATATTTTGCAACCAGTATTTTTCATTCAAGAAAAGAGACAGCATTTTTGAGGACCTTAATTGACTGTGCACTGTAGAATATGTTCTATGGTCTCTGAACTACAAACCATGTTTGTACAACAATTTAAAAGTGTTTGCAAGAAGCCAGAAAGTATGTATGCCCACATGACTCCTACAATTTTGTAAAATGACACCCGTTCATTCAGAAATGAGAAATACTGCTCTTTGTGCTAAATGAATGAAAACACATTTTTAGGAATGAAATGGTTAACTTAACAAATGAAGAACTTCATGTCAGCAAGAGTAAGAAATCTGGAAAGACAAACCCTACTATATGTTCCTCATGCCTTCATTAATTTATTTCATGCAATTCATTATCTTAACATGAAGTCAACATTGTGGGCAATTAGATTTTATTTAGTCAATACTGCAGAGTAAACAAGTCTTTGATAAAAGTTCAGCACTCTATAAACCACTGCTCCTCAACCAATTTACACTATGCATAAGCATTTACTTATAAGTACCAATAAATAGAAAAGGTCTCATTACAACCAACCAACATATAAACACATAAACTTGATAGATATCTGTAAAATATATATTTTTTAATTGATTTTTTCTTGCTTACGTACGGGTATGAAATGACTTAGAGAATTCGCACTGTACGTCGTCCGTAAAAAAAAAATAGCCTCTATCACTAAATTTTATAATCCCCGGGAACTCTCTCCCCGGGGCTCAAATATAACGTTGGGCACCGTGGGGGGAGTCCCAAAGCCCCCATGATCCCAGCCAGCTCTGTGCGTCCTCCAGGAGCCGGCATTGCTTTTCATCAGAGAGAGCAGCTTACATGCTGCTCTCTCTCACGAAGAGCAATCTGCTTTCATACTTGAAAGACAGAACAGCCCTAGGGGATCAGGAAGTCGTATAGCAAATAGCAAAGTTTTCCTCTCTATCTACACACAAATACAAATAAATAACAAATCACATAAATTCCCACATTAAATGAAAATGAAACACACTTTTATATTGCTTGAACTTTTTAACCTTTTTCCAACTGACAAAATGTCAACCCTTCCCCCATTCCACATTCTGCCAGTTACCATAGAAACACTTCAGGGAACACCTAACTGAGAACACAAGTGAAAAGTTCATCAAACAATGTTGCAAATAAAAACAGCAAGTGTGCTTGAGTTGTCAATATAGCAGCTTATCTAAAGTAACGTTCTTTTCTATCACTTTTTCTTAACCAATACATTTCAGGCTTTCAAAAAACAGATAATTGCACCCTAGTTTCTGTGTAAATTTTTTTCAAACATCCAATCATTTCTTTACTTTTTTCCAAAACTACATCTTATTCACCATTTTAGAAAAATCTTATTTTTCAAACTGCCATTTCATTTACAGAGACCATCTGAGTGCATCTACACCTTTCTTCAAGATGCTTAAGGTGTGGATTGTGGGACACAGCTATATTTTCTGGAGCCAAAGGTACGCAGAACAGAAAGGACATCACAAAGACCTAAGTTTACCATATGTAGACATTAAATGGATTGGACAGAGAGGGTTAAAGTGGCACCAATTGATGCCATTGGTAAAATACTTTTTGCATATCCAACACCCTGACTTCATAATTGTGCACTGTGGTGGCAATGACCTAGGCACTTTGAAAGGGGTATGTCTGGAAATGCTTATGAAGGACACCTTTCGACAACTGATGACACTTTTCCCCAAAACTGCCTTTGTCTATTCTAATATATCTCAAAGGCAGATATGGAACTGGTCCAACCACCATTGTCCACAGATTGAGAAAGCTAGGAAACATGTGAATAAATCTGTTTCTGCCTTTCTCCGAGACTATAAAATGGGGTCCATCTACCACAACAATCTGCGTTTCAATAAGCATGACATCTACAGGAGAGACGGTGTATATTTTACAGATGAAGGGAACAGAATCTTCCTCATAAACTTAAGACTCTGCATCAGTACTTACTTGTGTAGGTACTAAAATCTCCCAATAAACACAAGGGCTCTTTTTAGAGCCACCCAACATGTAAACAGATACACTTGATAAATCTGTAAAAAATATTTTCATTTTTTTAGCTTACGTACGCTTATGGGACGACTTACAGACTTCGCACGGTACGTCATACGTACGTGCATAATACGCGTACACTAAATCGACCATAAAAAAGTAGGCTTTATCACTAATTTACATGCTGCTCTCACCCATTTAAAGATTATCCAGGTTCTCAACCTAAACACATCACAAATCATCTCTCATCACTTTGTCTTCTTTTTTACTGTATTGTATGACGTAGAGTGAGTAACCCTATGCCCAGAGACGCCGAAGGTTCTGGAGACTGCCACGCCTCAGTATCAGCTCCTGCAGTGTCCCGGAGCTGTGCGGCCCCTCTCCCAACATTTGAAAACCCCGGTGGCAGAAGGTAAATTAATCAAGACTGCATACGTTAGTACACATCACTCTTACACTACCAGGAAAACACAACAACAGTATAAGGCCCAGATTTCCATTGTACTAATTTCTTAGTTGCAGGTCTAGTTGTCAAATCGGCACACACACTCCTTCATGGCTAGTACACACCCACACCACACCCATCCAGCAAATTCATCACTACACACATGACCCTATGTATAAAAAAGACGGAGCGCACGTGTTGTACGCCATTTTAGAGTTGTTCCCAAAGTATCGAACAAGGGCCCAACTACTACATGCGTGGCCTCTTTGGTCACTGAGTTAGCGGTGCCTGAACCACTGAGCGGGTGGATGATGATCATGGGAGCAGTAGTATGTCGTTAGCCATAGAGATATCAAGATTCTTCACCATATATGAGACTTCTTTGTTGGAGATCAGGACTACATCATGGAGAAGGTGTCTTTTCCACGAAAAGGTGAGCAGTGAGCCTTGAGTACGCATTGGAGAGAGTCACGGTTGTAGCAAACTACATACAAAAACGTGACTTACTGTGTTAGACGAATGCACTCCTATATAGTGTAATATTTTACATGTATACAATTTTTTCCCAATAGCAGGAAAGTTTTTATAATCGCTGAAATGTCCAGAATATTACCAATACAAACAGTTCGTAAAAATGTGAAAAGGAACATGTATAAAAGCGCAATGTTATCTAACTCCAAATTAATATAGTAACAATTACCAATCATAATTTAATATCTTTTAGATGTAGTGCTTCACGATGCATTTTGTAACAAGGACGACGGCAATGGCACAAGGTGCGCAAACCAGCTTGTTTCCGAAAGAACGACAGGTTATCTGTGAAACGAGACAATGTGTTGTATGCAGCAGGCACGCAAAACACACATTGGGCTAACAGGGCTTCAGCTAAGATCAGATACCTTCCTGTGCCCATACACAGTCGCACACTGTCGCACCCGAGTACTTCACAGGTCTTTTAAAGACATTTTGCTTGTTAATGAGACTTTGATGTCCCCCCCTTACAGCCCCTGCAGCTCCACTCTTCTTTTTGCTAGAAGTTAAGCCCCCCCCGAATTTTTTTTTTAGTCCCCCGATATTTTTGACTGTGGTTGCGCCTCTGGCTTCAGGAACCCCCCCATATCGTGTGTGTCTCTCCCACGTTTTAATGTCTTTTTTCTTTCTTTCTCTTTCTTACTCTCTCACATCTTTCTCTTTCTTTTTTAAAGTTTTGTTCGCTGCTATCTCCAGTCTACTATATACAACATTATCTGAGTTGAAGTAGTGAACTCTCTTGATTACTGTGAAGGCTTCTTCAACATGTAGAGCACCCTCTTTCAATCACGCACTAGGTGAGCAAATAATTTTGTTTCTGAAACAACAACAAATTATTTGTGAAAAGAGAGACTGAGTACTGTGCAGCAGCTTCACTATGTAGAAATATATTTTACCTCCGAGCAGTGACAACAGATAGGTTACAACAGTCTGAGAAACAGATCTACAACCTTATTGCGCCATTTTTGTGCCACTTTTAACATGGAAAAAGTGGCGCAAAGAGCTTGTAAATCTGTAAATCTGTATCTGTCTTTTAAAAAAAAAATCTCAACTCCAGCCTGTGCGAGACAGTTTTAATGTTTTTTTCTATCTCCTTCTCTCTCTCTCTCTCTGTGACATCATTTCTCTTTCTCTTTTATAGTTATAGACACTGCTGTCTACTTTGACGTGTAGAAGCAGAGGTGTATTGAAGTTGTGAACTCCGGTGGCCGCGGTGTTTTGCCGCAGTGAATATGCAAGGTAAGCACAGTGGCCTAGATATACAAGGCATCCATTGAAATGCATTAGAAATAAGTCGGCGTATTTACAATCCCGTTGTGCCACTTTTATGTCAGTAACGCAGTAGGCTCTTCCATATAGACACCACTTGAACGCGGGATAATAACAGAAGTGAATATACTAGACAAAATCGTAGTGTTACCTTCACTTGTAATGCGTCACCTTATTTAGTCAAATCTACATAACTTTAAACTCTTTTTTTCTTTTTTGTTTTGCAGATTACCTACCCAACGTCTTTTGGAGTCCACATCACAATTTGTTTATAATACTGTTTTATTAAAGTTATTTTTCTAGTTGTTTATTACATTATCTTCAAGTTACGTTTACAGTTATTGGTATTTTAATAAAAGTTGATAAAAAAACTATATACTTGTTTTTTGGTTTTTTTTTGGGGGGGGCCGTCCACAATAAAAATATTTATAATTTGAAATACTATAGTAAGATGTTTGACAGTGGGATTGAAAAGTACTAGCTGTACAATAACTTATATTTTCTCTGAATTGACTACAACATACAAAGGAAATCAAAGTAAACCAATGTGTACCACATTTACAAACCTCTTGCGACATTTTCACGTGCAAACCTACCCTCCTACAAAATTAACTATGTGGGCCTTAATGACACCCCTCAAAACATGAAAACAACCACCCCTGGAGATTTCTTTATAGTGTGAGGGAGGCTGCGTGGCCCACCGAATAATGCCCTGGAGTCCGCCATACCAAGACCCGGTTGCTGCAGTATCCTGGGTGAAAACCGCCATTACAACGCGGTCATAACCACGTGTGATCGGCACCACGAATTAATTAGCACGCATATGGCTTTGCCACGCATGTCTTTACCATGCATGCTTTTACAACTAGTATACATTTACCACGCATGATAAAGCCATAAGCATGATAATGACTTTGTGGTGAAGGACACGCGTTATAATGGCTGTGGCTTACGTGCTTAAAATTAGTTTTTAGGTATGCATGTGACCAAGTCTGATAACATCAGAGACCAAGGACAAACACCGTGGTGTCTGTGGTAGGAAATCTCATCAATCACAGAGAAGATAAATGTAAATGGATGACACACACAGCCCGGGAAAAGAAATATCGGCAAATTTAATACCTGAAACGAGGAAAGGTTTGCTTGGCAAACGTGAAGAAAAAGAAAGAAACGTGGGCTTGGATACGAGGCAGTGCATGCGTAGAGAGTACAACTAGTGCACAAAAAAACCCGGAATGTTTTACATACTATCATAGAAATATAGCTCTAGTTTTTTCCTTTTCCACCGCGTACGGGTACGATACACATACCCCGCGATTTCTTATTTTCTTTTTTTATTCATATTTTGGGCCTAAAGAACCATGTGGGACCCCCTGAGCAGGCCTAGAGGGTCAGGATGCCCCCTTTCCTTATTTTTCAACTTTGTTTCACTATTTTCTTGTGACTCGGTTCTACCGAGGCCTCACCTAATTTTCAGCCCCCACTTGACGAATCACCCACAAACCTTCAGGGAAGGAGCGAAGCCAAGCAGGCCATTATCTTGGAAAAATTCACGAAGATTCGTTCACTGGCGCCGAAGTTATTCCGGATAGAATGTTGTTGATTTACTATGGAAAGTAGGTCCTAACTATAACTACCTACTGGCGATGCCAGTAGGTTTTATATATATATATATATATATATATATATATATATATATATATATATATATATATATATATATATATATATATTCAGCTCACAGTTTCCACCAGGCTTTGACTAAAGAAACCACGCACTCCGGGGGTAGCTCTAAGATGTTTATTTTAAAGTTCGCAACAGACGCGTTTCGGCGCTCCGCCTTCCTCAATGTTACAAACATTGATGGTGGGCGCCATGTTTTTAACAGCGTGCACGTGATTAGGTGGCCAAAACAAACAAGGGACTAAAGTTAATGCACCATATTGGATGTTGTTCATAGTGTTCATCACATGTTGTTACAGTACATATCGAGATAGCCTCACTACATAATTCAGCCCATCTATATGCTCCAATTCATCTCGAGCATAATTACGAAAAAACTATTTGACCTTGTAATGCGCAAAAAGAATTTCTAATCGCGCATAAAATGCAATTGACTCGTTATTACGCCGTGTATCAGCTAAAATATAACAGCACATATTATGATCTACCCAATTGCAGGCCCTAGGAACTAAAACGTCAAAACCTTCTCTAAATGACGATTTATCCGCCATCTTGGAATTGCAGACCTTTCCTGTGTCAAATTATTCTGTCTCGTAATTAAAGACCAAATGAACTGTTATACAGCCAGTGACGAGTCAGACTAATACAGCCGTGGTTCGGCAAATCTCCCTTGACTTACAATTGCTTTGCCAAAATTCTGGGTTATCACTCAACCCTTTACTCAAAAATTCAAAAATTCACATTATAGAAGGAATACCTAAATGAAAACCTGCAGGGAACTGAGCTGGATATATATATATATAGGTATATATAGTTAGGATTTTTTTGAATAGGGATTTCTGAAAATTCTATGTTGAATAACTTTGGCATTGATGGACAGAATTGGCTGAAATTTTCAGGAAAATGGAACATTTTGTTTCTGAGCGTCCCCTGAGTTTGGGGGCGTTTCGTCAAGCGGGGGCCGAGAAAAAAGGGGGTCCCAAAACGTGTTTTTAACATTGAGATTTCCATAGGGCGGTTGGACTCACTTTTAGCTCGAATGGCTGAATGGATTTCTACGAAACTTGGCAAAATTGTAGAGACTGTTTGCCTGATGTGCCTTTGCTAGGTCTCAAGATATGTGCTCCAGTGTATTTTGAGAAATTAACGTTCAAAAAAATATATATATCTGTGACAGCGTCTCGGTTAGCGCCCCGGTTCGCGTACCTGACGCGTAACGAAACTTTGCGAGGAGAAGCGGATTGGCTCTCTGGTGACTGTCAACATTCTAAACAGTCCGGTGCGGCCGCCATCTTGTCTCTCGGTAGGATCGAGAGACAAGAGGTGGAAATAAAAGAAGGGGGAAATGAATAAAAGGGGGCAAGGTAGACCCCTCCTGACCCCCTAGGATTGATGTGGGGGCTATTGAAGGGCCCCGCGGGGCAAAAAAATTTACAAAAATGTTTTTCGATTTTCACGGGTGGAGCGCTACCCGGTACACGCACCGGGGAGCGTACCGGAGAGCGAACCATAGGGAAAAATAGTGAAAAAAATTATATAATCATAATAATAAATAATAAAATAATCATTTTGAGTGATCAGAGGTAGGGTAGCTCTGAAAAGAGTTTTTGGGTTCTGTGGCTATTTTAGGTACCTACAAGTATGTCCCCCACACACCCACATGCACACAACCCCACACCCCCACACCCACACCCACACACAAATTACTATGTAACACAAAAATGTTGCACAGTATACTATAAGTCTGACTTTACATTATAATCAATTTGGTACTAGTTTATGATTTACATATAATAATGAATAATGTCTCGAACAATTTTTGATTATTAAATATAAATTTATTTTTCTGATTCTTTTTCAAAATTTAATAGAACGTCTAACATTTGACTGTCCGAAATGTCTTCTTTTTGACTGAACATAACTTCCAACATTTGAGTGTCAGAAACGTCCTCATATTGAATTAACAAATCCACAGATTCTACACATTGTAGAAGTTCATGGTCCCGTGATTCATCCATGAATTCCAAGTCAATGGGTTTCAATGATTTCCTCATTGTTCATCTCTTGGACAATTTCAAAGGAAATGTTCTGTTCTCCTTCCATTTTTGTGCTGAAATTTGCATTAAAAAAAATCAGTAGAAATATGGCACTGTTGGGTTTAAGTTCAGACAGGTAGTTTTGATTTTTTAATAGTGAAGTTCACTTTGGGCAATGTATGGTAACAGGCAGGAAGTAGAAATATTAAAAAGTGCCTGTGAAGAAGTGTAAGTAAATTCATAATTATAGCAGAAAAGCCTAAGTCAATCTATAAATATAACAGAGGAGCCTATCTCAATCTATAACTATAGCAGAGGGACAGTAAATAACTATCAGAAAATGTTTTTAATAAATAACTTAGAGTGCCCCTTACAAATTATCAACTTACCTTATAGAGAGGTGAAGAAGACAAAATGCGAAAATCCTTCCAAGATGTACCTCAGGTAGTTGTAGTCAAAATGGCCGTGTTTCCCTCTCATTTTTCATTTATATTCATGTACATAACCAATCAAATGTCAGGAAAAAAAAATAGAAAATGAAAGTAACATTTTAATTGGTTGTCAATTCTAACACTTCAGATGTGTTTTTGTGAAGTAATTTACCTCAGGATATTTAGACAGTGCTACAGCTCAAATGGCTCAATGGAATTCCACCAAATTTGGGAAAATGGTAGGGACTGGTATGTAGTATGGCCTATTCTATATTTGGTGAAAGTGTCTCCAGTGGTTTTTATGTAAATTAACTTTTATTATTTTTTTGGAGCGCTTCCCGGTGCGCGCCCCGGTACGCGTACCGGCAGCGCTACGGGAGTCCTCCATTTTGTGTTTCGGTAGATTTGAGTCAGAAAATGGCAGACAAACAACGTTGGGAATGGGTATAAGGGGGCACGGTTGGCACTCCCTGACCCTCTAAGTTTTCTGAGGGGGTCTTAGGAGGCCCATATAGGCCCAAAAAAATATATATTTTTAAATTTTCGCGGGGGGGAGCGCCCGGTACGCGCACCGGGAAGCGTACCGGGGAGTGTACTTTGGTGAAAAATATTGAAAAAGTTAGAAAAAGATACTCATTTGGAGTGATCAGAGGTAGGGTAGCTCTGAAAAGAGCTTTTGGGTTCTGTGGCTTATTTAGGTACCTACAAGTAGGTACCAATGCACAGTCTTAAATTCAGGATGAAAATTCTGTTCCCCTCATCTGAGAAGTGCACTCATCTCCTCTGTAGATATCTTGCATGTAGTAACGCAAGTTATTGTTGTAGATGGAGCCCATTCCATGGTCTCTCATGTAAGCTGAAACAGACTTATTTACATGCTTCCTCGATTTCTCAATTTGTGGACAAAATTGGTTGGACCACCTCCATTTCTGTCTTTGGCATATATTTGAATATACCAAGGCAGTTTGAGGAAAAAGTGCCATCAATTGCTCAAAGGTGTCCTTTAAAAGCATTTCCAGACCTACCCCAGTCAAAGTGCCCAAATCATTTCCTCCACAGTGCACAATTAACAGGTCAGGGTGTGGCAAATGCAAAAAGGTTTTCACCAATGGTATCAATTGGTGACATCTCAATCCTCTGTGGCCAATCCAGTTGATTTCCACATTTTGTAAATTGAGGTTGTGTAAATTTCTGTTATCAGCATACCTTTGAGCCCAGTGGATGTAACTATGTCCAATAATCCAGACAGAAAACATGGTGAGAGGAGGTTCTGCTGCAGTCAGATGAAGTGTGGGAATGAAATGGCAGTTGAAACAGTAGGAGTTTGTAATGAGAAAAACTATGGAGTTTCAGTGCTAATGATTCAGTAGCAGTGATTGGTGGATTTTTATTGCTGAAAACAGAAAGTTAGGGTGCATGGATGAGTTCTTTGAAAGATGTAATTTGAATGGTTAAGAAAAAATCATTTTAAGAAAGATTGCACTGGATACGCAGGTGTACTGAGAGTTCGGAGTTCAATTGAAACATTGTTGTGTGAACTTGTAAACATGAGAGGTCTTTCAGGAGGTAGTTGCTATGGAAAAAAGGCAGAAAGGGCAGAGGGGGGAAGGGTGTTGATTTGAAAAAAGTGAGGGAAGAGTTTTGATTGGGTGACATGAGAGATATGTGTGATGAATTACAGCATTTCTGTGCCTTTGTTGGTTGCAGCCTCTGGAGTGCATACCCTTTGCTCTGCTAAAGAAAAATTGGGGTGTGTCTGAGACTGTTTTGAAACTCAAAAAGTATTTGCTAAGGTGAGAAAAGATTCATTTAATTTAGATAGAGACTAGTATGCTTTAGGGAGAAAATGAGGAAGAAAGTTGAGTATTTAAAATGTTGCTTTGTGTCAAGTGTTTTAGAAATAGATTTTGTTTCTTTGAGAAATTGTAATTGGAGATAATGTGAAGTATTAATACTGACAGGGTGTGCTTGTACATAGAAGCTGTGCTGTGTTTTCAAATTATGACTAAGCATGGGCGGATTTTGCGGATTGGCAATCCGCGAACTTGCGTATTTACGGATTCGCAATCCGCGAAGATCCGCGAACTCTAGCGGATTTGCGGATTTTTCCGTTTTTTGTGTTGGCGCGTGTTCGCGCCGATTTTGGGACAAGTTCGCAATTGCGAACTTACTTTTCGGCTTGCAACGGCCGCGACTATGTTGTTTCTACGTCTGGTTTATCATCACAGGTTCACAGCACCCTCTGTTTCACCACTGCCACCCTCTGGGACACCCATGCCACCCTCTAGTACATCCTCACTGGCACCTATTAGGTTTATTTATCACTGTAGATTATGGTGGTTGAAAAAAGCTAGCACACCTGCCCTTCTTCAACTGCCATCAATTAATTTGTGTTTCATTAATGTGTCAGTAACTTTGAAAGTTCCAGTCTGGCTGGCACCTGCTTCCTTCCTTATCTGTAATTTGCTTTTTGTTGCAGTGAAATTTTTTTTTTACAGGACCTTTATGGTGCTATTCTATGAGCCTGCTGTTTGGGTCATAGCAGGGTCATAGAATTGTTGCAAACTCTGGAGGGGCCCATCAGGAAGCACTACCTTGAATGTTACTAATGTTAAGTTTGAACTTTTGCACCTGCTCATTGCTTTCATTTTAGCTAAAATCGTTTTTTTTGCAATTTCGCGCGTTATTTGGGGCGCGAATCCGTGCGAGATCGATTTCGGAAGCCGCGAATACGTGCGAATACAAAATTGTTTTTGTTGCGACGTGTATGTTCGCGTGATCTTGCGCGTGTTCGCGAGGCGCTTCTAGCTATTCGTTTGCCAAGTTACCCTATCGGTCGTACACGGGCGCGGCCATCTTGTTGGCGTGACGTAATTCCGTTTCCGCCCGCTATGTGTAATCTCGCAAAGTGTGCTGCTCGCTAGTACAATTTCGCGCGTACTCGCAAGGAAAATCTCGCGCGAACTTACCCACGCGGTCGTGAACGGGCGCGGCCATCTTGTTTCTCATTCATTGCTATGGTTCTGGGCATGCTTTCTGTATCCTCTCTCAATCTCTGCCATCCTTTGCTTGTTTGAAGTTTTTTTGATCTAATTTTACTTATTATCTAACCCTCTATTTTTCTAGCTCTATATTTTTGTGTTTTCTGCAGCTTTTATTTACTTTTAAACTACTTTTTTAAACTCTTTTCTTTTCTTCTTCACTATTCTATTTCTTCTTTATCATTTAAGTTTATTTCTGCCCAGACCATGGTAAAGGGAGCCGGGAAGCACCCTGAGAAGGGGAAGGGTCCCGCACCCCGTGCCCGGCTCCCGTGCGGGCGTTTAAGGGGGGAGCAAGTGGTCCCGAGGGAGATCTTCAGCGCGGAGGAAGTGGCGGCACTGATCTTCCATGTCCAGCGCCGCCTCCCCAAGACGATCCTGGGAGGCGGCAAGATCGCGACCGGCTATGGCATCCGGGAGCGCCGCCAGCGGTGGGAGAAGGTGTGCCGGGCCATGTACAAGATCTCTGGGGTCCGGCGCACATATAACCAGGCCACCCACCGCTGGACCGATGTCATGGACCGGGAGCGGGACTTGCTGGACGCGCTCGGCGTAGAGGTCCCCGGGCTTGGTGAGTAGTAGTAGTAGTACATTTACTACTCTGTTTTATCCTGCTCTGTTATTTGCAAATCTTTGTTCTTTACCAAGAGCAATAATGCTGCCGATTACATTGAGGTAAATTATATTTCAAAATCTTCTATGCATTTCATTTTCAGGTGCACTGCTCTCCTTCTCAGTAGCCTTGCTTGCTACTATGCTTCTTTGTTTTGTATGTTGTGTTCAGAAGCATTTCATTGGCCTGAGAAATTATGTATGAGTGTACTGTAAAGAAAAGAACTGCGTAATGCTAGACAGTAAGGGTCATATTTTCAATTACCGGCGCATCCCTGCAAAGTAGCAGGGATGCGGCAGTTATTGTGTGCCATGCCACCACCACCCATTGGCCCAAAACGTCACAGAAGCCTTACGCATCTGTGCCGTAAAGGCAGCGCATTGCTGGAGTTGCGTGCCAACGATGGCGCAGCTCCAGCAATGCTCTGGGGTACCCTATCTCCCCAATGCTGCATCAAGCCGTACGTCGGCTTCAAGCGCGCAGGGTTTGAGTCATGCATCATTGTCCTAAAAATGACTGATTGACATCTTGTAGATTTCCCTCAGCCACTTTTAGGATTCGTTCCTGCGCAGGTACGCCCTCCCTTGCGCCGGAACGCCCCCTGATGGCGCAGGGCTTTACAACGTGATGCATCGCCCATATGCCCATATGTGTTTTTTTTTTTAATATATACGCCGCACCAACACCATGGCGAGTCTTTTGTTCTGCCGCTGCGTCAGAAAAGGCACGCAACAATGGAGGAAAATCAGCCGCAACTTCCGCAAGGGACTTATAAATCAGCCCCAACAGACTGAAGTCCAGTCCTTCCTTTAGACAGTCACATGGCTATCAGAAGAAATAGTGGCGGTGGTGGCGGGTGGATTGATAGTTTGAGTATTCACTGATCTGCAAGCAGGATGGACTTTGTCTGTCACGTGTTGCGCACTGCTGCCTGCAGTGCCAGGCCTAGGCAAACCTCTTTAGTAGTCTGTTTATTGAGTTACATAGGAACTTTCTAAGTCAACGTTCCGCAAATCAGGCAATACGAATAACGTAGTATACCACATGAGATAGATCCCGTGGAATAGTTGTCTATCTATTTGCTATTTTTCCAAAATATGTTGTTATTGTTCTTTTGAAATGTTTGATTTGGTTGAAAAATCTCATCCATGTTTTCTGGTTTTTCTTTCTTTCATGTTGTACATCAGCTCCCCCCAAGGGCAAGAGGACACAGGAGGAGGGTGCTGAGGATGCAGGCCAGGATCGGGCAGGCGAGGGCTCCTTTGCTGGCCCCAGTAAGTTTACATTTTAATAAACAGTACCTATTTTTTCCTAGCGTTCCTCATTCGATTTTTTCTAAATCGTCTTTGATCTTCTTGTAGACTGGATATAAATTCTTATCCTGCCTCGAATATGACTCCCTGTGGTATTACTAGACTATTCTTATTAGTCTGTCTGTGTAGCTAACTAAGATTGGACATTTGGCAATTCCATTGGACTCCCATTATATTCAGCAATACCTCTATGCACTGTCTCCTTACTGACTAGATAGTGTGGCAGAGTCATTCAGCTCCCGAAGTCACCGATTATAGATCCCCAATGATCTCTAGATTATCGTACGCAGGACAAGAGAGTAGTACGGAGTCACAGCACAGTCAAGAAGTGTCAGAGGCACTCATGCTTGCAAAAATTCCAAAACCTTTAGCTCATCCACTCTAGTCTAGAGGAACAAAAACCACAGAGTCTATTTAAGTGCAAAAGCTTTATTAAAAGTAAACACATTTATTAAAATCTACTTTGTCATAAAACTATTTAACTGTAAACGGAAAAGTGGTTAGTGCTGACGATTAATTGGACACATTTCTTGTGGTCGAGCCGAACTCTCACCTAGTTTGAACTTGATCCTGGTCGTGTTCTTAGGACTCAGGAGTCAAGCTTCTGTCTGTTAGGAGAAAAAGTGGTGCGTGTTAAAAATCAAAAGCAAGCATTCATCAGTTGTGCATAAAAGTGCAGCAAGACAACAGCCTTCCCTGGAAAATGGGACATTTTTACTATGGAGTAGACAGTCACAAATTATTACATTGTATTCTGTTTTTTTAACATTTCTCCTAGACCAAATATTATATAGTAGTGAGTGGTGTATTCTAACATTCTTAAATGTACTTTGTAGGTGTAACATCTGGTGACGGGGCCAGCGCGGAGGTGGCTGTGTTGGACTTGGACTCGGAGGCCTCTGGGGAGGAGGCGGCGTTAGAAGAGCTGGTGGCCGTTCCTGTGGGGGATCAAACGGTGGTGGCGGAAACAGGTAAGCTATATATTCCTTACTTATTGAGATTGAAGACTGCATAGTGTGCTTTCTGCACGGGTGTATTACAATTACAAATCAACCAGGTAGTAGCCTCCTCGAAATGTACTTCGACTTAGCTGTGAAGTTTTTGGTGAGAAGAATCCCAATAAGTTCTTAGACGAACGTGATGGATGGGATGAACGAAAAGCGAAAGAAGGGTGTAAGTAAGTGGGACGCGAACTTGTATGATGGCTGGCAAAGAAGAACGATATGTGTTTGCTTGGACCCAGAGGTGGCTGGGAAGGAAAGAATATGGTATGGTGCATGGCTGGGTCAATGATGAAGCAAGGATGGGTGGAAGGACAGCAGCCTGGGTGGGTGAAACAGAAACTGTATGTGTGCGTATACTTTGACTGAATGGATGCCTGGAGCATGGTATTCTCTGACTCTTACATAGCACATGTGTATCTAGAGAGAGTAGATGGTCGCCAGGTGAAGTAAGTGTTACCTTGAAGAGCATGTACCACCGCACCCGCACGTCCGTCCCAGTGCAGGGAAGGCAAGGAAAAGAAATTGTAAATGTGTCCAATACTACCATGAATAGTAGCAGTACTTTGTATTGCGTTTGCATTCACAGCATATATCTGGTTATTACGGTGGACACTCCGTACCTCTCTTAATAACTTTAGTTTACTTGTAGTACGTCATTCATGTGTGGGTGTATCACTGTTCACTCAATATTAAGCAAAGCACCTAAAGTCATCTCATCTGTCATTAAATACGTCCCATGTGAAGTGATAGATAATCAAATTAGTTAGCTTCTTCAGTTTCCTTTTCTAGTACTCATTTGCACTGTAGGGTGAAAGGTAAATTAATTAAGCAGTAGCCCTTGTAACAGAGTATTCTCAGTGCCACCCGTAATAGAAAAGTAATAGCTTCACCACCTGCATGTACTGGACCGGTACAGTAACGCAAGTCTGTCTCCATCATCATGGTGTGCAACTTTTTTTCTCGGGTGCAACTTCACTGTGCTGTGTCCATGTCATTCTGCCGGCTTGCATAAGATAACGTACCCATTTCCCTAAACAAGAGAGAAGAAGAAGAATAAGACTGGTGTACTGTCATAGTCGACTGTAATGGAAGTCCATAGTGGTCGTAGAATTAGTTCATTAAACTACCACTACTGTTAGAGCAAGGATGCAGAAGTGGGAGGTTACATAGATACTGTCCTCAATAGTTATGTACTGTGCTTTCAATTTGCTACTTGTACTCTGTGACCCAACTTTCGGCTCAATCACTTTGTGTTATTAATAAGGAGCATTGGTTACAGACTATGTCTTTCTTTCTTCATATAGTTGCTCCTTCCAAATCAACAACAAGGAGGGAGCAGGCTAGATTGGCCCGGCAACGGAGGCTGGAGGCCACAGTCGCCGAGTATCGGCGGCTGGTGGCCCTGGAGGAGGAGGAGGACACGCAGTCGAGCGGGGCAACATCTTCGACTGTGACCACTGCATCCTCCTCCGTGACTAAGCCAGCGGGACCGAGCCGGGCTAAGAAAGCCGACCGCCACCGCCAAGCAACCGAAATACCAGCTGCCCCCCACAGGAGCTGCAAGGAACGCCAACGCCGCCTACGAGTCCGCATGTCCAACCTGGAGCAGGAGGTCCTGAGGTATAAGACCTTGGTTAAGGGCCTCCGCTCCGAGCTTGCCACCCTCCGCAAGGAGTATGATGCCCATGCCGCATCATGCACCAGCACCAGCACCCTCCAGTAGTGGAGTGTCCCTTGCCCTTTTTTTATAGACTTTTGGGGGGTGGGATTTGGGAGTTGGGATCGTTTTGGGACGTTTCAGAGACAATCGTTGGGGTTAGGGTGGGTGAGGGAGATTATTTTGTTAGGGATAAATAAATATATTTTTCAACTTTATCTGACCATACCTGTTTTTTACTGCTTTTCAGTCTGGTGGGTGGGGGGCGGGGGTGTAACAGTAACTTTGTTTTCCTGAACAGTCGTAGGACTTTAGTAGTACAACCGTCAATCTCTTGTCTACTCCGAAATAATACTCCATTATACTACCTCCCACCAAACGCTTATCTTACCTGTAATTTGTGTTAGAAATTAGGGCTAGGCCCAGGGCTGGCTCCAGGTGAAATGGGGATTAACGTTGTCATTCCTGGGCGGGTGACATTTCCTCATTGCGGTGGTACTAGTGGTGTGACACAGTGGCAGTTGCATGCCTATGGAAAAAAAGAAAACGAAACCTTGTTTGTACTCCTTACTGTAGCATTACAACGGTTACGGTACGATCGAGAAAATAGCAGGTGACAGTACACTAGAACAGTGCCATAATGTAGCCTAACAAATGGTAAAGTATTGCAAGTATAACTAGTACTTGCGTTGAATTTATTTGACATTGGCTACTACTACTAGAAGATATAGTACTGAAGCTGAGTAAGTCTAGAAGATATCCTCGTATTCCTTCACCAGCCTGTTGCTGCTATCACCTTATCCTCCCCAGCAAGTGTGTGGAATTATTGATGTCATTTTAGTCAGACATCAAGCAAAACAACACAGCCCTGGGGAAGAGGGTTAGGGTTTGTAAAATGGATGGGAATGGGGGTTTCTTTTTGGGTAGGTTTTGTTGAGAGAAGAAAAAAAAAGCAGAGCATGGACAAACAATAATTGAAGATACAGAGTTTACAGACAATCTTTGGTTACAAACTAAAGGTAAGCACATGCAGTCACACTCATAGAATAAAAGACAACAATGGATACTGTATCTGTATTGCGTATGTTGTTGGAGTTGTCCTGTTGAAATTGGTAAGTAAGTTGCATGCAGCAAACAATTCCTCTTATTGGCGGCACTCCTCCATTCCAGCTGACGCTTCATCCATCAATGTGGTGGTGACCACTGACAGAAGAGACACCCTGTCCACTGCCTGCCTGGCGGATGTTGACTGAAACCCGGCCTGTAATTATTGAACGGAAAACAGGAAGTGCTATTACAATACCACTGATAAATAAATAAAAGGTATGTACGCTGTGTGGTTCAAAAAGTGACACTTTGATTTCCCTAATAGACAGTACAATATTTTTGAAATTGCGTGCTCTGTCTGAGTCACCTTTTTAAGGATCAATAAGTATGGCCAAAATATTATAGCGGATCTTTCCCCTCAAGGTGGGTGTACTACTGTGTTTTAGAACAAAATTTGACCTTCCCAGCAATGCTCCCACCAAGACCCTTACTAAAGCCAGTCGCAAAAATGTAGAAGAACCCAATCATATCTCCAAAAACGATGCCTAGCAGAAAAATGGTTACAAAACGTACTTTGAAAGTAACAGTAGACCCAAATACAGACCGTGGATTGTATTCAAACCACTTGCCTGCAAGCAAAAGTATCCATAGCCAGCATCGCTCCAACAGTGCTCTACAACAACAGAACCGCATTGCAATAGAACCCCCCTAAACACATGCAATCCTGCTGCTAGGGCTAACCCTAACGAACCCTAACTTACAAAAAGTGCCAAAACTGGTGTTTCCTTATGGATTTTGTCCAACAAACTTCTAGCCGGTATTAGACCTTCCCAGGAATGCCCCAGCCAAGACCCGCCAACCCACCCGCAAAAAAACACGCGGCAACACCCCCAAACAGCGAAAAAGCTAAATCTCATACTTACAATATCTCTCGGCCTTCGGTCCAAAGTAACGCGCTGTGCAGCTAGGTCATCATCAATCATCATAACTCCTGTTTTCCACCACGGATTTCCTGAAAAGCAAATGCAATCAAGATTAGACTGTCGCAGCAGTGCTTCGACAGAGACCCCGGCCGCAACCCACCCACGAACAGCAGGAAGCCCCCCAAAACGCTACATTGAGCAAGATGTCTGAAGAAATGGCAAAAAAAAGGCTTTTCCTTAGGGATTTTGTCCAAAACACTTCTATCCGGCATTAGACCTTCCCAGGAATGCCCCAGCCAAGACCCGCCAACCCACCCGCAAAAAAACACGCGGCAACACCCCCAAACAGCGAAAAAGCTAAATCTCATACTTACAATATCTCTCGGCCTTCGGTCCAAAGTAACGCGCTGTGCAGCTAGGTCATCATCAATCATCATAACTCCTGTTTTCCACCACGGATTTCCTGAAAAGCAAATGCAATCAAGATTAGACTGTCGCAGCAGTGCTTCGACAGAGACCCCGGCCGCAACCCACCCACGAACAGCAGGAAGCCCCCCAAAACGCTACATTGAGCAAGATGTCTGAAGAAATGGCAAAAAAAAGGCTGTTCCTTATGGATTTTGTCCAAAACACTTGTATCCGGTATTAGACCTTCCCAGGAATGCCCCAGGCAAGACCCACCAACCCACCCGCAAAAAAACCCCCGACACAACACCCCCAAACAGCGGAAAAGCTAAATCTCATACTTACAATGTCTCTCGGCCTTCGGTCCAAACGCGGCGCTGTGCAGCTAGGTCGTCATCATCATCAATCATCATAACTCCTGTTTTCCACCACGGATTTCCTGAAAAGCAAATGCAATCAAGATTAGACTGTCGCAGCAGTGCTTCGACAGACACCAAAAATTACACACAAACCCCCGGAACCCCGCCAAAGAGCACCTCAAAGGCAAGCAAGTCAGCAAAAACGGCAAGAAATTTCCACCTCATATTTGGTCCAAAACACTTTTGTCCATTATTAGAGCTTCACAGCAATGGGCCCAAAACCGTCAACTCACCCGCAAAGAAGTACAACACCCCCACAAGTGCTGAGTCTTTCTTCATTGTGCGTAATCCAGCACTCTGCTTGGAGGGAAATCGCAGTCTGGAGGAGGAGGATAGAGGAGCATGTTCTTCAGAACTTGTGAACCTGAGGAATGTAGACTGCGGCACCTTCAAATCAATAAGCAAACAAGTGAAGACAGTTCTGATGATGGTCTTGTTTTTGGGATTAGGTGATTAAAGTTTGAATTAAATTAACTGTGCAAAACAAAGAAAGAGAGACACAAAGCACACAGGAATAAAAGTGAATAAGGACGAAAAAGAAAGTTCTTGATTGATTGTCTCATTTTCAGGGCTCGGTGTCAGGGAATAAGAACAAGATTTCGTCATCATACTCTGCGAATTCAGGCTGGATGAGGTCAGTGGCACCGAACAGAGAAAAAATCCCCTCATCTACGTTGCTGTCCTCCTCGTCTTCATGCGGCGTGCTTTCTCGTACTTTGTAATCTGGTGGTATGAGGTGCTGATTCATCTTGATCATTGTCAGCCGCTCCACATTTTTGGGCGAGAGGCGGCTCCGTTTGGGAGTTACAATGCCACCAGCAGCACTGAAAACACGTTCAGAAGACACACTTGCGAGTGGGCAAGACAAATAGTTTATAGCCAGGTTGTAGAGCTGTGGCCACAATTGTTTTTTGCCATGCCAATACTGCAATGGCTCCTCATTAAGAAAGACCACTGTTGAGTCATTCAGATAGTCCTGCACCATCGACTCAAGGTCATCAACTGTTCCTCCACTTTGCTTACTTTTTGCTGTGCTGGCTGTGACATTTTTTCGAGAACCATACCCCATCAAACTTAGCCAATCCTCCTCCCCAGCCACTGTTAGTGTTGTCATTGTGTGTGGTGCAGATGATCCAGTTGCCGGTGTCTTTAACGGCTGAGAGGTCACTTGTGCCCCAGCCACAGGTGCAGAAGTGGATTCTTGTGACTGCGGATGACCTGCTGATGCTGATGCTGATGTACTGGCTTCTCCTTCAATAACCTGCCGTTCTTTTTCAAACCTCTTGGCTGACCAGGCTAACCAATGTTTGTACTTTTGAACATCTGCATCAGCGAAAGGAAAGAATGCGTTGTCTGCCAGCGCCTTTTTGTAGCGTGGATCCAGAATAGTAGCACAAATGTAATGCTGATCTGAGTTGATGTTTTTAAGACGTTCATCACCACGTAGGCGATGTAATAATTTCTCAGACAAAATGAAATGGGTTTTTTTTTTTCATCTTTTTGAAACTCAGAAGAAACCGCCATCAGTTGGTGCTCCAGTATGCACAACAATGGGATAGCTTTTCCCAAATTACAGTCCTCCTGGCTGACTGCACGCGTGAAGAACTCAAAAGGACGAAGCATGTCTGTCAGGCTTTTAACTATGGCCCATTGCGCCTTACTCATCCGCAGGTCCTCCTTCTGAGATGTAGCCTCTGTCAAGAAATAGTGATCGAGTACCGTATACTGCTCATGCAGACGCTCAAGCATGTAGAAGGTTGAGTTCCAACGTGTTGCCACCTCCTGGATGAGTGCTTTCACTGGCATTCCACGTTGAAGTAGCAGTCTCCGCAGATGCTTTCGGGCCTTAAAAGAATGGCTGAAATGGTTGCACATTTTGCGGCAGGTGGCCATTACCTCGAACGCTGGACTCTCTTTATCACTCAAGAATTTTTGAACTACCAGGTTGATACAGTGCGCCAAACACGGCACTCTAACATGGTCACCAAGGAACATGGCCTTAACTACATTGGCGCCATTATCCGTGGAAACATAACCAATCTTGCGTTTTAGGGGGGATAGCATTGTCAAGACCTTTTTGTCAAACTCTTCCAAAAGGTTTTCTGCTGTGTGACTTTTCTCCAAGCCAAACATGGCTAGTGTTGCATGTTTCCGAGCAGCTTTGAAAACTTGGTCCGGGTCAACACCTGCGTTTAGCTTTGCTATAACACCTGAAAAAGAGACCCAGTGTGCAGTGATGCACATGTAATCATCGCCTGGGCCACTGGTCCACATGTCTGTTGTCAGATGTATTGTGTGAACAGCACTCTTCTGCAAAGCTGCCCCAATCGCCTGCAGCACATCTTCATGTAGTGCTGGAACCGCAACTCTGGCAAAATAGAACCGGCTCGGAACCTTCCATTTAGGGCAGAGCGTTGCAACTAATTCAAGAAAACCTACCGCTTCTACAAAAGAAAAAGGTAGAAGGTCCACAGCTAGCATTTTAGCCAGCTTAGTGTTATACAGACGCGTCAGTGGGTGGTTGCGTTCATATGGCACGTCTGAAGTAAGCATTGTTCTAATGTTGGCCTGGACCAAGCATTTACGGGCTGATAATGACTTCGTTGACCCAATTTTGCTCGCTGGTGAACTTTTGTGCGTTGGTGTCTCACTCGCTCCAACACTCTTAGTGTGCCTCACATTGGGTGTGCTGCTGACAGGGGTACTGGGTGTAAGGGAAGTGTTTGACACGTCTTCTTCCTGCTCGTCAACATCAGATGAAACATCAACGTTTCCTTGATTTTGGCCTTTCTTGATCGCAGCTAGGTGCGCAAACCATTGGACAGCGTGCTTTCTCTCAAGATGACCACTCTGGCCGCCGGTACCATAGTTGGTACCTGACTTACCACGACTAACTGCAAGCTTACAAAGGGTACAAATGGCAAACTTTGGATTTTTGGGACAAACAGTAAAGAAGTCCCAAACTGGGGACTTGAAGTGTCTGTGGGACCTGGAGGAGGCGGCGATACTGGTGGTGGTGGTCATGAAGCTAATGCCAGATGAAGTGGAGGATCTGGATTGCCCAACTTTTGTACGTTTTCCACTTTCACCGCCACTAATTAAGGTCGAGGTTGACGCAGGTCTCTTCTTGCCAGAAAGAAATATGGAAGCGGGACGAGTTGGTGTACTACTTAACTCCAATGATTGTGGTGTTTCCACTGCCTCCTCATCGACAACATCATCATCATCATCATCACGCGCAGCAGCTCTTCGGGCTAGGGTCAAAATGTCTGTTTGCTGCATGCCCGCTGGGGCTGCAGTGACCTTTATGATGACTGGGTCGTCGTTGGCAGAGTCTTCATCAGCAGCAGTATCCGCCACTTCTTGTTGAGCCTCATCACACTCCATAAGTCTGAGACTTTGGACGAGCTTCCTTTTACGCTTAAGTACCTTTGTTGGATCATGGTGTGCCTCACTCTCAGACGGCTGTGGTGCTGGTTCCCAAGTTTGATCCGTATCATCAGAAGGAGGTGTGCTTGAAGAGGATGTAGACACCACCCTTGATCTCTTCCTTGCTAGGGTTGTGGAAGACAATGAAGGATCAGCAGGAGGAGTGGCTTCCTCAAATGATACCTCGCCTTGATTGTCGATTTCCTGATGTGCCCCTACTTCGGGAGGAACAACTATTGTGGGCACTTGTGACCCTCCATGCACCTCTGCTTGCGCATCTCCTTGCGCTGCCTCTCCTTCCACATGTACTTGGGCTTGTACTTGCACATGTGATTGTTGTTGCGGCTGTGGTTGTTCAACACTCGTCAGATGAGCTACAACAACCTGTGTTGATTGAGGGACATTGCTGCTGCTTTCTTGCGATGAGCCAACATCACTGGTCGATGGTGATTGAACAACTATACTGGCTGCCTCTGCAGCACTCAAGGGCTTGGACTTAAGTTGGCGTGGTGGTGGTGGTGGCACTGAGCCCAATGGAGCGGGGGTGCTGCTGCCAGCTTGGTCCCCAGCAGATCCCGCTGCTGCTGCTGCAGGCATACTTTTTTTTTTACTCCCAAAAAAAGGGGCGAGCGGCACACCAGTCTCCTTGGTAACTTGCTTCTTCTGCTCCTTACTGGCACCTTTCTTGCTAGAGGAGCTACGGGTTACTTTTTTTGGGGCCATCCTCTTCAGAGCAGGTCAGCAGGCAGCAGTTGCACGAGTTGCAGAGGGTTCTGTGTCCAGACGTGACGTCGCGTGACGTTATGCTGCACACACCGCTGCAGGACTTCTTCCTGGCACTGGTGGTTCTCTTGAGTCTTCTTGTGCACCTAAAAGCAATGGAAGACAGAGGAACATCAGTTCAGTTATACACCCCAAAAATTCGACAAAACACAGAAAAATGAGCACAATCCCATGCCATCCTTGATGTTTACATTGAAGACACCCCACAGAAAGACTACGGACATGCAAGTATGCAACACTCACTACCCCTGGGCATAATGGATGAAAAGTAGGCAAAATAAGTGCAGGCCTCAGACACTGCCTCTCCTCAAAATGGCCCCTTACACCCCAGGCACATGTTGCCTGTACCAGCCAGCACTCAAGATGGCCACCACCACCACCACCCACATGGCCAGTCCACATCAACAGTACACCCCCAAAAAACAGAAAAACAGCCAGAAATCACCACAATCCAACGCCATCCATGATGTTTACATTAAAGAGAGTGAGACCACACCACAGGCACACTCAGTCCATGCACCACCCACCACCCCTGGGCAAAGGGCCCCACCAGCAGCCCCCCAAAAACGACAAAAAACAATAAAATAAGCCCAATCCCAGCCAATCCATGGCCTCAATTATGTTTAAATTCAAGAAGACACCCCACAGAAAGACTAGGCCCATGCAACACTCACCACCCCTGGGCAAAGGGCCCCACCAGCAGGCCCAAAAAAACGACAAAAAACAATAAAATCAGCAAAATCCCAGCCCATCCATGGCCTCAATGGTGTTTAAATTCAAGAAGACACCCCTCAGAAACACTAGGCCCATGCAACACTCACTACCCCTGGGCATAATGGATGAAAAGTAGGCAAAATAAGTGCAGGCCTCAGACACTGCCTCTCCTCAAAATGGCCCCTTACACCCCAGGCACATGTTGCCTGTACCAGCCAGCACTCAAGATGGCCACCACCACCACCCACATGGCCAGTCCACATCAACAGTACACCCCCAAAAAACATAAAAACAGCCAGAAATCACCACAATCCAACGCCATCCATGATGTTTACATTAAAGAGAGTGAGACCACACCACAGGCACACTCAGTCCATGCACCACCCACCACCCCTGGGCAAAAGGCCACACCAGCAGCCCCCCAAAAACGACAAAAAACAATAAAATAAGCCCAATCCCAGCCCATCCATGGCCTCAATTATGTTTAAATTCAAGAAGACACCCCACAGAAAGACTAGGCCCATGCAACACTCACCACCCCTGGGCAAAGGGCCCCACCAGCAGGCCCAAAAAAACGACAAAAAACAATAAAATCAGCACAATCCCAGCCCATCCATGGCCTCAATGGTGTTTAAATTCAAGAAGACACCCCTCAGAAACACTAGGCCCATGCAACACTCACTACCCCTGGGCATAATGGATGAAAAGTAGGCAAAATAAGTGCAGGCCTCAGACACTGCCTCTCCTCAAAATGGCCCCTTACACCCCAGGCACATGTTGCCTGTACCAGCCAGCACTCAAGATGGCCACCACCACCACCACCCACATGGCCAGTCCACATCAACAGTACACCCCCAAAAAACAGAAAAACAGCCAGAAATCACCACAATCCAACGCCATCCATGATGTTTACATTAAAGAGAGTGAGACCACACCACAGGCACACTCAGTCCATGCACCACCCACCACCCCTGGGCAAAAGGCCACACCAGCAGCCCCCCAAAAACGACAAAAAACAATAAAATAAGCCCAATCCCAGCCCATCCATGGCCTCAATTATGTTTAAATTCAAGAAGACACCCCTCAGAAAGACTAGGCCCATGCAACACTCACCACCCCTGGGCAAAGGGCCCCACCAGCAGGCCCAAAAAAACGACAAAAAACAATAAAATCAGCACAATCCCAGCCCATCCATGGCCTCAATGGTGTTTAAATTCAAGAAGACACCCCTCAGAAACACTAGGCCCATGCAACACTCACTACCCCTGGGCATAATGGATGAAAAGTAGGCAAAATAAGTGCAGGCCTCAGACACTGCCTCTCCTCAAAATGGCCCCTTACACCCCAGGCACATGTTGCCTGTACCAGCCAGCACTCAAGATGGCCACCACCACCACCCACATGACCAGTCCACATCAACAGTACACCCCCAAAAAACAGAAAAACAGCCAGAAATCACCACAATCCAACGCCATCCATGATGTTTACATTAAAGAGAGTGAGACCACACCACAGGCACACTCAGTCCATGCACCACCACCCCTGGGCAAAAGGCCACACCAGCAGCCCCCCAAAAAAGACAAAAAACAATAAAATGAGCACAATCCCAGCCCATCCATGGCCTCAATTATGTTTACATTTAAGAAGACACCCCACAGAAAGACTAGGCCCATGCAACACTCACCACCCCTGGGCAAAGGGCCCCACCAGCAGTCCCAAAAAAAAGACAAAAATCAGCACAATCCCAGCCCATCCATGGCCTAAATGGTGTTTAAATTCAACAAAACAGTTGTATCATGCACCCCTAACCAACCCTGGTCCTACTGGATACTGTGGCTACCCACAATATAATTTATTTAATGTTCTGAAAAAGTTCCAAAATTTTACTTGCAGCAACTGTAATGCCCCAAACAAACTTACTTGTGAAAGTTGATTTCTAATCCAAAAGTGATCCAAAGACAGTCAAAAAGGCCTCAAATCCAAATATCCAGCAGCACCCACAAAAAGTAATCCTTCCAGCTCCAGATCCAAATGAAAGTGACCAGGAGATGGACAAAGCACTGGGAGGAGCCTGCTGGACAGGAACAGGAAGTTGGAGACTGTGGGGCACTTCCTTCCTCCCCCCCCCAAAAATGGACTCCTTGCAAAAAAAAAAGGCCATGCAAATGTCAACCTGAGGAGTGATTCTGATAAAAATCATAATTTTCTGAAGGTTTATCCTGTTTGCTGGTGATTTTCTTGTGCGAAATTGCAAAATCTCTATTTCGCAAGTGCGAGATTGTTCCTTTCCGCCGCAACTACGTGTTCGCAATTGCGAACTCTCGCGAGGTGTGCTGTGCAAGGTGGCAAGCCGCGAGTACGTATTCGCGGGCGACAAACTCCCGCGGGAACACGCAGCAAGATCTAAAATGGCGCGTCACTCGCAAAGAAAAACAACTCGGCAAACGCTAATATGACGGAAAGTGAACGCCGTGCACAACGCCGCGCGCCGCAACCAAGCAAAAAATCCGCCGCGAGCGGATTCACGGATTTTCGACAAATTCGCGAGCGTTCGCGGATTGCGGATTTGCCGAAAATCCGAAAAATCCGCGAGCGGAGCGGATTTTACGCCCATGCTTAATTATGACTTGAAAATCGTTTTTGAGGAAAAGGAATGATTTTTAAATTTATGACAAGGAAAAAATGGTGTCTGCTTCTTTAAACAAATATTTCACTTGCCCCATGATTTAGGGAGAATAATTTGCTTACTTGATGTGTTTAAAAACGTTTTTTGAAGTCATTTAGGTTTCTTAATATGTACTGCTAGAGTTTTATAGCCAGCATGGGCCATATTTACAAGGCCTTTGAGCCACTTTCACGTCATTTTCCCTATGTTAAAAGTGACGCAAAAGCGGTGCAAGGGCCTTGTAAATACGCCCCCATGTGTGTTAGGTCATTTTAAGTCACTTCCCTATGAATCTGGGTGAATAATTTACTTACTTGATGTGTTTAAAAACGTTTCCTAAAGTCATTTAGGTTTCATGATATGTATTGCAAGAGTTTCATAGCCAGCATGGGGCATATTTAGAAGGACTTTGAGCCACTTTCACGTTATTTTCCTCATGTTAAAAGTGACGCAAAAGTGGTGCAAGGGCCTTGTAAATGCGCTTTCATGTTTGAGCCACTTTCACGTTATTTTCCCCATGTTAAAAGTGACGCAAAAGTGGTGCAAGGGCCTTGTAAAATATGCCCTTATGTGTGTTAGGGCATTTTAAGTCACTTCCCCATGAATCTGGGTGAATAATTTGCTTACTTGATGTGTTTAAAAACGTTTCTTGAAGTCATTTAGGTTTCTTGATATGTATTGCAAGAGTTTCATAGCCAGCTTGGGGCATATTTAGAAGGACTTTGAGCCACTTTCACGTTATTTTCCCCATGTTAAAAGTGACGCAAAAGTGGTGCAAGGGCCTTGTAAATACGACCTCATACCTCAACTAGTGTGTTAATTGTTTGCCTACTGTTAGTGGTTTACTGTTTGGAAATAGTGGTTAATACCTTTTTTAAAAAATATTTACCACAGATTCAACTCAAGATCTCTTGAAAAATTCAAAAATGCCCTCAAGGCAAAGAAAAAAAAAAGAAGCAAAGCGACTTACACCCCACCTTGGTAAACATTTGCAGCAGTCCTCTACAATAAAAACTTGTCAAGTCACCAGAAAAACTCCGGGTAAGACAACAAAATCTTTTTTAAGAAACATTTGCAGACGAAAAAGTATCACTACAGAACATGTTTTAGTCCAGAAGAAGAGAGCCAATTTAAATGGGAAGGAAAGGCCACTCAAAAATGTTACTGCTAGAGCAGTAGATAACTCTGTGCATGGTACTAGAAGGAAAAATCTGTTTAAGGACATTCGTAGACGAATGTTCCGCAACAGGATAATTGGCAATTTGTTAAAAAATATTAAGAAAGGTCAACAGAAAGTGGCTTTTTATAAGAGAAAGAAAAATGTAGAGAAAATTATTGATCAGGCTTTCGAAATTAAGCGAAAGTTATTTATTTTGATAATCAATAGAATTAGGAAACTAAGCAAGGCAATTTATGATTTCAAATCAAATAGTAGATGGAAGAGAACAGTTAATCGTAGTAATTTTTGCGAAGTTTTTTCAGGAGAATGGATGCATAGTTCAAGTTGTGAGGCATTTTTTAATGAGGAGAGTTATTTCCAGGATAATGATTTGGTGCATGCAGTTGACACCAGTGGTCGAGCATATGAGGTGAAAGATGGTTGTCCGGTTGAAAAAGAAAAACTTGTGTCAACAGAGGCAGAAGAGGTGTTAGGTAATGAAGTTTTAGGAAGACGTCCTAAGGGACCAGTGTACACCTGGAAGTGTAGTAGTATTTACAGTGTGCGACAGGATTCCATCAATTGCTTTGTGATTTTGTACGGACATTTAATAAGAAAAGTTTAAAACAGAAAATGAAGTTGTTGCAAGAATTAGATCCTTGCAGAGTGAGAGAAGTGACAGGTTTGCATGGTCATTCACTGGCTTGTCTTTCCAGGAGAGTATGCCAGAGTGTTTTTCATCATTTCAGGATGCTAGCAGTGCATCATAATAAAGTGAGGAAATTAGTTAGAATGTTGTATTATGCTAAGAGTCCAGCAATTATGCTTAAACAATTATGCTCTGCTCTTTTGCATGGTTCTGAAGTAGATGTGAAGAATATTTGTGAAGAAATTGAGTTTTGTTACTTTACTAGTAAAGAGAACAATGTTGAAATTGACCCAGTAGAAGAAGGTAATGTGGAAGAGAGTGTACAGATTTCCAGTACAGATAAGTTTCTCAAGGAAATTTCCACGTTTACGGTGAAATCAAGTGAGAGGCCTAATTTCACTTGTGTGTGTTGTCGACGGACTTATTATAAGAATCAGACTAAGTTAGTGGATTTATATGCAAAAAGTGAAATGGAAAACAATAGTGAATGGATGGATTTTGCAACATACTTGATGGTAGAAAATTGTTTTGATTTGGGATCAGATCAACGTATGTGTACTTATTGTTTTAAGAAATTAAATCAAAACCGGATGCCTGCTAGAGCAGTTCATAATAATCTGGAATTGGTTGACATTCCTTCTGAACTGAAGGATTTAAATACTTATGAATCTATTTTGATTCAAAGTGTCCATCCTTTTCATGCTATTGTTAGAATGGAGCCTAAGACAGAGAAATTGCCTCCTTCGGATTTACAGAGAGGATTAAAGGGAAGAGTTGTTTATTTGCCTCTAGATTTGAAGAAAAATATTGATACAATTGGTGTAGACAAAGTGGAAGAGGAACCTCTGGTTATCCTAGTTAATGGGGTTCCGACAAAGAGTAAGAAAATCTGGCAAGATTTAGTGGATGTTAGGAAAGTCAAAAAGGCAACGTTGTATTTGATGAAAAACAATGAGTACTACAAGAATGTATGTGTTGCAGAAGACTAACTAAGTGAAGAAGAGGACAGCGATTTGTGTGCTGGACAAATAGAGAAAGTTGATGCCTCTAAAAATGAAGAAATATATGAACATTATAGTGTTCATCCTTTGCATTCTAAAGAAGTCATGGGGGATGCTATTGAGTTGTTTCAAATGAAACAAGCCAAAGGAAGTCCCATTAGTGTTTGGGAGGAAAGTTTGGAAGCTCGGTGTTTCCCACAGTTATTTCCAACAGGTCGAGGAGGAAGATATGATGAGCGACCTGATCAAATTCCTGCTTCTGAATACCGGACTTTACGATTGTATGCAGAAGATCCTAGGTTTCGTCAATGCATTCCCTATTTGTTTCATCTACTGTATGAAAGTGATCTGTCTGGACTGTCTTATGCAGTGAACCACATCCTGAAAAGTGGTGTACAGCTGCAAAATATCTCGGCAAGGGACTTTATGGATAAAGTCAATGTGCAAGACAGTATTTTGGATTCTCACCTGATTAATCTCATGGCATGTCAGCGTGGTACTAATGAGTATTGGTACCGTCGTCATGGTGACTTAAAATGTATGCTGAGGAACTTAGGAACTCCCACATGGTTCCTCACTCTCAGCTGTGCCGAGTATGGCTGGGAAGACTTACTTGAATTTCTACGAGAGGCAAATGGAAACATTGAAAATATCTAATTCAAGACACCCGGAGAACTGTGCTCTTTGGATCCAGTCAATGTATGCAGGTACTTCAATCATAGATTTGAAGCTATGATGTCTTTCATTACGAACAAGAAAAATCCACCTCTTGGAGAGGTGTTGGATTTCTTCTGGAGAAAGGAGTATCAAGCAAGAGGTGCTCCTCATATACATATGCTGTTATGGATCAAAGATGCACCCAAATTTGGAACAGATCCGGATGACTTAGTGATGAGTTTCATAGAACAGTATTCTACATGTGCTGTTCCAAACACAAAGGAAGACAAAAGTTTAAGAGAACAAGTTTTACGTTTTCAAAACCATCGTTGTGGAAAGTATTGTGGTCGTAAATTCAGAAACAAGAATAAGTTCTATACAAAGTGTCGTTTTGGGTTTCCACGATCGGTGATATCTAAAGGAAGAGTGAACAATTTGTATGTCTTCGCTGCGACATAATGTGATGAGGAAATCACCCAAAAATACATACAATTTAAAAAGAAACGAAGAGTCCAAGTACATTAACGACTACAACCCAGTGATTTTGTCCATGTGGAATGCTAACATGGATATACAGTTTGTGGCTGACAACTGTATGGCTGTGTCTCGGTATGTGACGTCTTATATCACAAAAAAAGAAAAGACAGAACTGAAGGATATGTGGGATGACATTTCACATGAAAAGAGCCTCAGTAAGAAGTTGTACAGTTTCAGTCTAAAGATGTTGTCGCATCGAGAAATCGGAGCATACGAATGTTCTGATCGGTTATCTTCAGCAAGTCTCTATGCCAAATCTAGGAGTATAATTTGGGTGAGTCTTGGACTTGCTGCAACACGTAATCGAGTTCTGAAACCTGTACAGGAGATTGAATATTTGGCGGAGAAGGAGCCAAACAGTACAGATATTTTGAAGACCAACATTTTGGATACATATTATCCAAATAGAAGCAGTCAGCTCGAGAATGTTTGTCTGTATGAGGTTCTACAAAATTACATATTCAAGAGGAACATCAAAGAAGATATTGATAAAGGAGTGTATGCTGTAATTGGAAGTGAGGGTTGTCTGGTCAAGCAAAGAAAATGCCAATTGTTAAATCATCGAAAATTGAGTTGCGAATCTCCTGAAAGAAAAGAGTTTTTCTATTTAGCTCTTTTGCAACTTTTCAAGCCTTGGCGTGCAGGAATCGAGCAGGAAGCAACAATTGCAGCCGAGATTGCTAGGGACAGTTCTCAGGACAGTCAGAGTTCCACTTCATTGAGTCAGGATCCACTAGGAGGACCAGTTATCAAAAATGAAGCTGCCACTGCCATGATTGAAGTGAAAAGAGCCATGGAACAAGCTCAGGAGGATGTGGTTAACTTGGAAGATTTGGAAAGACAACTCAACGTTGAGCAGAGGAAAATATATGACGAAGTTACCAACCAAATTGATCATGGATTAAGTCATGAGAAGAAAGAGTGCTCATGTACGTCGTTGAAGCCTGTCCGACTGTACGTGAGTGGAGAAGCAGGAACTGGAAAAAGTTTCCTCATTAAAGCAATTTCATGTTATTTGCAGAAAAGGACTGAGTCATCGCTGTCTTGTGTTGTCACCGCTCCAACTGGACTGGCAGCACATAACATTAAAGGTATTACTTTGCATCGTCTACTGATGCTGCCAGTGGAGCATGATAACAAATTACAATACCACAAGTTATCTGGAGATGCTTGTTGTGAAGTTTCAAGAGTCTTGAGGAAAATGAAACTTCTTATCATTGATGAAGTAAGCATGGTTTCCAATGTCATGCTTGCCTTTGTGCATTTGAGAATGCAAGAAGTTCTTAAAACAGAGTATGATGTGTTATTTGGTGGCAAACACATCATTGTTTTCGGTGATCTTCTGCAGCTGACACCAGTGAAAGGACAACCAGTGTTTAAACTACTTACACTTGAAGATACCAGGAAGTGCCTAGGGAGCATTGGCAACGTTAATATATGGTTAAACTTCAATTATGCTGAACTGCGTGAAAATATGCGTCAAGCGAAGGATGAAGATTATAAGAATATTCTACAAGATGTTAGAATCGGAAAAGTGACCGAGCATGGGAAGGAAGCTTTACATGCACGATTGTTGTCAAATTTGTATCCAGATGAAGACGTTCTGCCAGAGAATATTTTTCAGAAAATTACTGAGAAGAAATCTGGGATATGTTTGATGCCAACTGTGCAAGAATGTTCCATCTTCAACAACAAAATGTTGAATTTAGAAAACCAAGACATAGTGAAACTGGAAGCTATTGACAGAATTGAGCATATGGGAGCAACAATTATTTTATCTGAAAATTTGAAATCTAAATTGGATTAATTAGAGAAGACTATATCTAAAACTGCGGGTTTTGAAAAGACTCTGAATGTGTGCTTAAATTGCTGTATCATTTTGAGAAGAAATTTAAATGTTGAAAGAGGTCTGGTAAATGGGTCAATGGGTAATGGTGTTGGTTTTGTGAATTACAAAAATAGAGATGGAATCGAAATTAAAAAAATTAAATTTGATGGCATTGAGGATGTACAGCAAATTGGTCGTTGCTCTGCTAGGTTTTTGCTTGTTAAAGACTTATATGTTCGCCGTAAGCAGTTTCCTGTTAGCTTGGCATATGCGGTGACAATCCATAAATCGCAAGGTTTAAGTGTAGACTGTGCTTTGGTGAATATTGGCAGTTCTGTGTTCAAGGAGGGTATGGCTTATGTGGCATTATCACGAGTCAGAACGTTATCTGGATTGTACTTGATTGAGTGTGATGAGACAAACATTTGTGCAGATCTAGATTGTGTTAAGGAATACAATAGGTTAAGAAGAGAGTATGCACCACATTTGCCTCAATATCCTTTATTTGAAAAACGTGTGGTAGGCCAGAAACGAAGAAATGTGACCAATAGTAGGGAGGTTGTAGCAAAAAGACGAAAAGTTGATGAACCCGAAATTGTAAGCAGAAAGAAAATGGATGCTGTTCAAGATGTTGTTGGTTTTCAATTTGAAAATAGTTCTGGTGTCAACTGCTATGCTAATGTAGTGGTTAATGTTGTCTTTTCTCTAGAAACTTTAAAAGAAGAGATTGTGGTCAATTCGGATCAAAGATTTTGCAGTTTGTTGAATTCTGTGTTAGAGAAATGTAGCACTGATAGAAGAAAAATAGAAAGTGTGTCTGAAATTCGAAATCTCTTAAACAAATGTTCAGGTCAAACGCAATTCTCTCAAAATATTCAGCAGGATTGTCAGGAGTTTCTAATGTATATGCTTGATGTTTTACAAGATGAAGGTGTAGATGTAGATTATCTGTTTGGCCTTTCTTATCAATGGCAGCATGACTGCGAGAACTGTAGGCTATCAAGTACTACTAGTGTAGACTCAGAAAGATTTATATATTTAACTTTGCCTGACAGTAAATCAAACTCCTTTAATAAGCTAGTAAAAGCAGCCGATCAAAACATGGAGTGTAGCCAATGTAAGTCTGCAATGCTGTCCACATTATTTATACGAAGTTATGGCCAGTATGTCATTTTAATGTTCCAACGATGTAGACCTGATGGAACGAAATTGACAACTTTAATTAAAAATGTTGTGGCTTCGCAGTTGTCAATATCAGGAAGGACTTTTGTAACTGCAGCAATTAAATATCATGACGGGCCTTCAACAACATCAGGACATTACACAGCTTATTTGAAGTCTGGAAACGGCTGGTCATTCTGCAATGATTCTGTTTTAACTTTCAAAAAAAGATTGCCTTTTGACCTTAAAAATTCTTACCTGGTGTTTTTACAACCAAAATTTTAGGGAAGGAATCTTGGGATTTGCTCTGAGGAATTTCAAGAGGGTCTAATGGCTCCTACACTATTTGGCCTTGAGGATAAGTGTAGTACAGAGTGAAAAGTTATTTTTGAGTTTTAAGTAGTTCCTGAAAAAAAAGAAGGTTTTCTTACAGAAAGTGGTGGGCTCGGATTAGTTAAAGGACAACAGAGTATTTCCCAAAGCAAACGGTGTTCTTACCATAACACTTGACGTCATGGAAAAATAACTGCACTTTGAATGAGTTCAGAAAAACTGTTTCTTTTAATAAGCTAATTCAAGCAGCCAATCAAAACATGGAGTAGAGGTAATGTAAGTCTGCAATGCTGTCCACATTATTTGTACAAACTTTTGGTTATAATGTCATTTTGAAATTCCAACTATATAAACCTGATGAAAGTAAGTTTTCAACTTTAATTACAAATGTTGTGGCTACACAGTCGTTGATTTTAGGAAGAACATTTGTAACTGCAGCTATTATATGACATGATGGTCCTTTGACAACATCCGCTTATTACACAGCTTATTTAAAATGTAAAAAAACTGGTGTTTCGGAAATGATTCCCATTTGACTATGAAACAATGTTGCCTTTTGACTTAAAATATTCTTACTTTGTGTTTTCAGAAGAGAGAATTTAGGGTAGGTAACTGGCCTATAATGATTCTAGGAGTTGATATAATTTTATGTACTGTTTTAAATTGCTTTGTGATTAACAGTGATCAAGAGAATTAAATAATTGTAGTAGTCATAGAGGTAGTGTAAGTGTGCCTCATAGTAAGCAGTATCAGTGTCATAGGAAATGTGGAACATGAGTGAGCAAGAAGGGTGAGATATTACAAGTACAGGATTGTGAAAGTGATCTTGGACGTTTTCTTTCTGAAAGTTGTGGAAAAAGAAAATGACGGGATTTGCTTAGAAGAATTCCAAGAGTTATAAATGGCTCTTACACTATTTGGCCTTGAGGAGAAGTGCGGTAGAGAGCGAGAAGTCATTTATTGTATGTAACATATTTGTCAAAACGATGGAGCTTTTCTTTCAGAAAGTAGTGGCGGGCAGAAAATAATAACAGCACAACAGAGTATAAGCTGTTCATAGGACATCCTTCGACGTCATGGAAAGTAAGTTACTTTTGAGGAGTTCTGTTTTCTGATTGGTTATGTTATATGGGTTTTTTAAACACAATAATTTTGATTGTGTTTCTTTTTCCCCGCTGTTATATGATGAATACCTTCAACTCACTGTTTTTAGTGAAATTTGATATATTCTGAGAACAGCAAAAATAAACCATTTAACATGTATAATTAATTCTGTACTTTGCATTGTGAATTTTAATTTGTACTCGTCTTGTCTCATGCTCACTCGTCTTTTACTACCTTCTATCAATCCTCTTTACATACTCACATTGCCTTTTGTTTTATTCTCTTTCACCCTTGTTCTCTAACTCCACTTATCTTTCAACCTTTGTTTCCCTATTTCAACTCTGCTTTTTTCTTTTCTCCCTTGCACCATTTTCCAGCTTTTAGACCCTCTGCTTCGCTTGTCTTTTCCATCTTTCCTCCCTTTGTTTTCTAAATTAAATATTTTTGGGTTCTCCTTTTTTGGTGCAATCAAATAGTATAATTCACCCTCACTCATTTATCTTTCTTTGTTGCCTCACTCAGTCTGTATCTGACACTCTTTCCTTCACTTCCTCTGTCTCCTCTCTCCCTCACTCTCTTTTCCTTATTCACCCTTTCCTTATATAGTTTACCTTACTCACTTTCTTTTAGTAGCTTACACAACTTCAATTTAGTTTTCTCTTCTATCCTTCTTTTCTGTCACTGAAAGTATCTTCCTTTTTTTTCTCTTAGTAATTTACTCTATTACAATTTCTTTTTGTCTCTGTCTGTCTATCACCGTTTCTTTCTCTTTCTTTCTGCATGTTTATCTCTAACTTTATTTCTTTGTAAAATTGGATGATTTTCAATCTTTTCCCTTGTCTTTTCTAATTTTTAAATACATGTTTTAATATTTTTCAAACTTTTGTTCTTTCTTTCACAGATTGAAAGTATAAAAATAACAAGTGACTAAGTTAACGACAATTATAAGGTAAGTGTTTTGTACTCTTTCCGTTACATCTCTATCACATTTAACTTCTATTAGTTCCACTGCTTCATTTCTTTAACCCTCAGTTTCCTGCCTTTGCTACTTACCTCATTCCTTTTTCTATTACTTACTTACTATACTCCTTCCACTCCTTTTCTCAGTCCCTCTGTTCTCATAGTTCCTCACTCCTGTTCACTCACTCCGTCTCTATTACTCTCACTGTCTCTGACTCATCACTCTTTCACTACTTGTTCATTATGCTTTCTCCCTGTAGTTCAAGCACACTATGTTATTTGCATTTCTTAGCTGTTTCAATTATTCCTTTTCTGTCACTTCTTCTTTTCTGCTTTCTGTTTTTTCTCTCTGTTATTCCACATGTTTTAACCTTAGTCACTGTCATACATCTTGTTTTATTCCTATTTACTTTCGCTCACTGTTTTCTTAACACTTTCCCTCAGGGTTGTTCTTTTAGTCCGGTTCTATCCCTACCTCTCATTCCACATCTTTTACTGTTTTTCTTCTTAATTTGAACATTCACTCACATTCTCCAAGAAACTCTTGTATATTATTCTTCTACTCTCCTTTTTTTCTTTCACTTCCTTATCTATTTTGTTTTTCTCAATTATACCCTCTTACATCTTTTCTTTGGTAAATAGATATATTAAACAGTATCTCTCTGTGTCTCCCTCTAGCTGTCTTTCTTTTAACATTACTCTCTGTTTCCTTCCCTTATACTCACTCTTCCTTTTTAAAAAAAAAAAAATTCTGTTTCGCTTCCGGTTCGCGTACCGGCGCGCGAACCGGGAAGCGAATCAAAAGAAATAGAGGTTGCCAGAGTGCTAAACATTCTAGCAATTTTTTATAAATGTGAGGTAGTTCTGAAAAGAACTTTTTTTTAATTGTTTTTGTTGTTTTATATTTTTTTTATTATTTTTCTGAACATTTTTTTTACTTTTTTTGCTTTTTTTGAACGGTTTTATATTTTTTTTGTTTTTTTGGGGGGGAAACGAATATCATTCATTATAAAGGGCTCAACAGGAGCAACAAAAAAAAAAGATAATTTACTTTCTGGGGCGTTTTGTACATTTATGATTTTCAAAAGCTCTGTTAATTAGATTTATGCTTCTCTCCCCATAGCAAATTAATTTGCCGCAAAAAATGCAGACTTGCTTCAGGTCCCCGAAGTTCATCTGGATGTTTGGGACCGTCTCCCTCGCCTCTGGTCCCGTCACTGCCTGTTCGGTTGATGTACTGGCCACAGGAGGGGGGTTTCCTGCAGGTCACATACCTGCGCAGCACTATAATTTATAGGGTGCCACCTCTCCATGTGCCGATGCATGGTGTAATTCCCGAAGCTGTACTTTTTATCAGTCCCTCTGGACAGAACTTTGTCACAGATCAGACATGTGACGTAGCGGGCATTTACTTTTTTTTGGCCCCGGGGAAATGTGTAGAATTGCCAGATATAATTATCCTTCACTTGGGACCTCCTTGGCTCTTCAGGCAAAAACTGCCTCCTCTCTTGCTCCTCTTCCTCTTCTTCCTCTTCTTCCTCCTCTTGATTAAGGATGACCTGAGGAGGTGGTCCATCCTTTTTTGGTGGTGGTGGTGGTGGTGGATTGGCTCCAGCAGCTGCAGCTACAACACTTGCCATTTTAGAAAATATGGAAAGTAGGTCTTCCTCTCACAAAGATGAAAGTCAGAGTGAGGAAAAAAGGTGGGGGCTTTCATCATTTGTGAAAAAAAAATGTAATGAACCAATGAAAAGTGTTATTTTCAGGTCACATGACCTGTTTCGCTTACGTTACGCGTCCCGTTCCGCGCCCGGTTCGCTTCCGGGGTGTTGCGTTTCACGCCTCGGGACGCGGACCGAAGCGCTTCCGGGTGCGCTAACGCGGCACGTCATAAGACGCATTACGCGGCAACGCGATACGTCGCACTTACGCGACGCGTGACGATGTTGTGTTCGATCGCGGGAGTTGCGCTAACGGAACGTTTCCCGGTGCGCGGATCGGGTCGCGGCACCAAATTGAGCTAACGGGAAGCTACCCGGTGCGCGGACCGGTAGCGAAACAAAAAAAATAATTTTTTAAAAATTAAAGACATAAAAAAATTAAATTAGATACATATAAAATATATTTTTCCTTTAAAAGAAGAAAATATTTTGCACCATTTGATATTTGCTATTAAAAAACCATTGAAATTCACTGAAAAAACCATAGGTTATAGACTATATATAGTTAGGAATTAGCATTTACAAAACCTAGAAAATTCACTGAAAAAACCATAGGTTATAGACCATATATAGTTAGGAATTAGCATTATCAAAACCTTATTTTACTCACACATAACCATTGAAATTCGCATATATAGTTAGTTGCACTAACTATATATCGCGCACCCGCAATCCACTGCTGATGATGTCACATATTACATCATTCATGACATGGTCAGTGACATCACTGATGACATCACTGATGACATCTCAAATGACATCACTGATGACATCACTGATGACATCTCATTTGACATCAATGATCACATCGCTGATGATATCATTCATGTGATAATACAATGCATCTCCTCACACTCTAATATAACCTCTGTTACACCCAGTGTTAAATACAGAGTATCATTTTTTAAACCATTGACACACCAATACTAGTTACTACATACGCACTCACTGATTCCTACGTCTACACACACATTCACTCATTCACCCATACAATCATTCATACATACAATCACTTATCTTTACAACACTATCATATGCACTCATACACCTATACAGACACTCACACTCTGCCACGCATCCATGGAGTTACTCACACACCTAGTCAGTCCTGTAAAGAATCAATCACACTTCCATTTTCTCATCTATACAGTTAAACATAGAACACCTTACATTTTCAAACATATATTAACACATACTTACTCTCATATACAATCACTGATACAAGTACACATTGATCTGCACAGAGTCACACACCTCCCAGCCAGCCACACACACACTCAGTCTCCCATACAAATACTTGGGCAACCAATCAATAACCCATATAGCCACTCATATAGCTACTGATCAACACATGCAGCAGCTTGCACAACAACAGACATACTGATGCACACTTTCAGACAGTTTAGTCACTAACCCATGCATTCAGTAAGATGCATTTAATCACTCACTCATACAGTCAATCACGCACCTACTAAAACCTTCATTCAGACACTTATACATCCACTCATTCTTCAATATGTAAAACATATTTAAACTTTACAGAAACACACAGTCACTGGATGATGTCATCAGTGATGTCATCAGTGATGTCATTTGAGATGTCATCAGTGATGTCATCAGTGATGTCACTGACCATGTCATGAATGATGTAATATGTGACATCATCAGCAGTGGATTGCGGGTGCGCGATATATAGTTAGTGCAACTAACTATATATGCAAATTTCAATGGTTTTGTGTGAGTAAAATAAGGTTTTGATAATCCTAATTCCTAACTATATATGGTCTATACAGTGAATATATATATATATATATATATATATATATATATATATATATATATATATATATATATATATATATATATATTATACCTACTGGCGGTCGCCAGTAGGTAGTTATAGTTAGGACCTAGTTTCCAGAGGAAATCCACAACATTCTATTTGGAATAACTTTGGCACCTGTGGGCGAATCTTCACGAATTTCTCAAAGAAGATGGCCCGCTCCTTCCCTGAAAGTTTTGGGTGGATTTGTCAAGTGGGGGCTGACAAAAAAGGGGGTCCCAAAACGTGTTTTCCCCATGTTATTTTCAATAGGACGATTAGACACGGCTACAGCCCGAACTGCTGAACAGAATTACAAGAAATTTGGCAAAATGGAAGAGTCTGATTCGCGGATCACGCTTTTGCTTAAATTGTGTAAATCCCTCCAGTAGTTCCTGAGAAAATCAAAAGAAAAAAAATATATATAGCATTTCGAGCGCGAGCTGCATGCTGATTGGCTGTCAACTGTCTGTCAACACTCCAAACCAGAAAATGTTGCCAGCCATCTTGGGATCAATATATATGATAGCACCTCATTAAAAATTATTGCAGTTAATAGAAGGTTTTAAGACTTTAGTTACATTATAAATAATTTGTTGATAGTACCATACTAATTTTAGGAATTGTGGTGTGTTCTAAGGTGATTTTACCATGTGAAAAAGCCTTCTGCTGGGATATCATGAATCATGTTTTAGAGAAAACTATTTTCTTATGCTTTTCCCACAGAGGTTTGGAATGTGATCTATAAGCTAAACTGAGAGCATATTTTCTGTAGATTAACATTATCTTTCTCAGTCATGTGAGAATGAAGTCTGACATTCTCAGTAAAACATGTACATCCAACAAGAGCAGAGACTGTCAGTTGATTCCTTTGTGTTCTACTGCAGCTTCCCAGAGTCCTCTAAAGAACAACTAGAGCGCTAACAGTCCTACTTATGACAAACGTATGGCACACCTGAAGCCATCTTGATTGGAATAAAGTGGTAACTCTTCGAACATTTAATTTAAAAAGGAACAACATGAGGGGGTTCATTTTGCCATTGAAAGTATGATTAGTGCTGCAGAAAGAAAAATTAGGGGACATTTTGAGTGACTTCTCAAATCCCATTCTATTTCATAAAAAATTCTGACATGCAGACTGAATCATGCACTTTCAATACCAGCAGCAGACTTCCCTGGTGAGCAGTAGCTTTACTACCGTGACCTAATAAGCAACTAGAGTGCTAACATTCTGAATTTATGGCAAATGTGTGACACATCTGAATGCCTACTTGATGGAATCAAAGTAAAAAACTGAAAGTATTTCCTACTGAGGAGACTGTAGTAAATGAGGAAATTAGGAAACTTCATAACAAATACGCCACCATAATGGCCACCAGAGACAAAAGAGCCCAAATGTAGCACAAATATCACCCAGATGTAGCCCAAATATAACCCAATGATAAAATGTCCCAGAGTGTTCTAAAGAACAACTAGAACGCTAACAGTCTTACTTTTGACAAAAGTATGGCACACCTGAAGCCATCTTGATTGGAATAAAGTGGTAACACTTAAAACATTTAATTTGCAAAGGAACAAAATGAGGGGGTTCATTTTGCCACATAAATTATGATTAGTGCTGCAGAAAGAAAAAATAGGGTACATTTTGACTTCTCAAATCCTCTTCTATTTCATTAAAAAATTCTGACATGCAGACTGAAACATGCACTTTGAATACCAGCAGCTGACTTCCCTGGTGAGCAGTATCTTTACTACAGTGATCTAATGAGCAACTAGAGTGCTAACCTTCCGAATTCATGGCAAATGTGTGACACATCTGAATGCCTTCTTGATGGTACCAAAGTAAGCAAGCATTGAAAATGCAATAGGTTTCGCCCTCGGTTAAGTTAAAGCAATTCTGTTTGTAATTAGGTGGCTTTTTAGCTTTGCTTGTATTAGTGTTTTTCACACTTTCATGTACATAACATGCATTTGTATGCATATATGTATATGTATGCATGCATTTATATTTGTATTTATATAGATATGCATTTTATATATATGTTTATATATGTTGTGGAGTGCTGCTGCCTCTTTTTTGAAAGGAGAGGGTTTGAAGTGATGTTTTACGGGGTGGTACAGGCTTCAGCTAAGCACCGCCAGCAAGAGCGCTTGAGAAGCCCGAAAAGGAACCCCTCTGTGTGGTCGCGACAAGCGGAAGGGCTACGGCGCCGCCGAAGATTAACTTAAAGAGGTGCCAGTACTGCTATTCAATTGGACATAACATTTATCTCAAAACATCTGAATTAAACAATATGTTTCGCACTCATGTCTATGTTTTGATTTTAATCACTTTATTTGAATCAATGATTTTTAGTTCTTATATTTGGTTTCTTCATTCACCAAATTTGCATTTTTAAGACCTTATGTACACAACAATTACATTAATCATAACAACAATTTACATGACATTATCTACATTTCAAAACCTCATTCAATCATTCAGTCATACATCTCTCATACAACCACAAACAACATATAATTATAAATATACACTTGAATTATACTATTCACAGAGAAGCCATACATTTATGGTTTTTTCAAAGAAACCTATTGTATATCAATTATCTATGTCTTATTATTTTCTTATGGCCTCGGTAGTCTACGCGTTTCGAACTCGCGTTGTTAAGGAGTTCTCGTCAGGACCAAAATCTGTGAAAGAAGGAAAGAAACCTTTCTTTAGGAAACTTTTTCTCTCTTTTAAAAAAAAAAAAAAAGAAAAACTGTACTAACTGTTACCTCCATCACTGCTACCTTCCTCATCTTACCTCTGCTTTTCAGAGCGCTTGCGGTGGTAGTCAATAGATTGCCCCCGACGTACAATCCATTCTATTATGGAAAAGGCATATACGAAAAATCACAATCAGCATCAGATATTCAACTTACAGGCTCTATCTACAACTTCACTCAAGTGCACTTACTTATTTATGTGTTCTAGTTGGCCAGCTACCCATGGACTGCTTGGCTCTAAAAAAAGAGGGGGGGAAACCATTTATGTAGGTTCTATTGTCCTCAAAGCTGTGGCATGTTGGTCAGTGAGGTTATCATGGCTACTCTTACCTGCCTCGCAGGCTCAGGCTGGTGTGTATCAAAGTCACGTGCTCCCATCTGAAAAACAACAAACGGGCGTCTATTATACTAATGACCTATTTAGTTGGTGCCAAGTCATAGTTGTTTTTATGAAAACAAGCGGATGTTTACCTTTCAGGATCGAGGCACGGAGCTCCTAATGCTCTTCTTAGTTGTAGAAACGCAGTGTCCACAATGAAAATGGCGAATTTCCGGGTCCACAAAGGATCACGGGAGTTGTAGTTTAGGCACAAAAGAGCCCGTTTTATGCTTCAGAGCTTCCGCGATTTATTCAGCCATGAATGTTCATGGTATTCCTGTTTAAAACACTATTTATGCTTTGTGGATTATATTGATAATATCTTAATACTTCTTGTTCGGAAATTGGAGTTTTAGGTTGATTTTCTCTCTACTTCTTTTCTTTGATATAACGGTCTGTGAGACATCAGTTTTCATAAGAGGACGTGCCTGGTGTTTTGCCTGATATTTCACTGAGCATGTAATGCTGTTTTCATACTTAAGAGTAGGATCATGTGTAGTTCCCGGTCAGAGGAGGATCACGGGATTTGTAGTCTTATGCTTAATATTCACACATCGAGCCCGTTTTCTGCCTCGGTATTTTCGGGATATTTTTGACTTTCAATGCTCATATTATTCTTATTACAAACCAGTCTTGTACAAATGTGGTATTTTTGTCCTTTTAGTTCGGCATGTGGGATTTTAAGTTTGTTAACTATCGTGACTTTTTTAATTTGCTGTGAAAGTCCGTGAGACGTTTCTTTCTATAGTAAGACGTGCCCAATGTTTCACATGACATTTTTCTGTGCATATGATGCTGCTGTCCTGATTATCTATGCTTCCGGGTCCGCAAAGGATCATGGGATATATAGTCTTATGCTGCATATTTATACAGTTTAAGAGTTATATGTCTCTATGAGCCCATAATTCTCGACGGTCACAATTGCTATGACGACCTCTTCTAAATTGATCTTTGATCAACAGAGGACATTCTTCAATTCCCTAACTATTCTAATCTGAGGGCAAAAGTGCCCGGTGTAAACCCGGGTGGTGTGGTGAATGTGGGACCAATTGGCCATTTTGGAGGGGGAATGGTATGTCTACGTCCTCATTCCACCTACTGTGTCCATTATGCGTGGAAGGATCTATGTGGATTGTACCCTGTGAGGAACATGATTCATCTGATTCATCCTACTGAGGTCCTAGTTCATGTTCTCTGTATTCATTATAATGTTCTTAACACAATTTGAACATCTCCGTAAGCTCATTTAGTCCTTGTATGGCAATAGATGCCAGTTCATTTTGACCACCTTTTTTAGTATGTTAGAATCTGGACAGAATGTCGAAACAAACACCATTCTGTCGGTTTCTTTCTTTGTCTTTTTCTCCAGGAGGCATTCGCGTGGTGTCCACCACGCTCTCTTTAATGATTTTTTCAGTAATTTTCTGGGATACCCACGTTGTAATAAGTTAGTTGTCAAATTTTCTGCGTGTCTTAAATATTCATCTTCATCTTGACAGTTCCGTCGGATTCGTAAATATTGTCCGTACGGGAGGTTGTCTTTGAGGCTTCGGGGTGATTACTTTTAAAATGGAGTGCCTTATTGCGGTCTGTTGGCTTCTTGTAGAGAGTTGTGACTAGACCGCCTTCTGATGGATACACCGCTACGTCAAGGAATGGCATTTTGTTCCGTGAATGGTCCATACTGAATTTGATTGTTGATGCTTTGTTGTTAATCCATTCATGGAATTTTTTTAGGTCCTCCTCTGTACCGGTCCAGACGAAAGAAATATCGTCTATATATCGATACCAACTTTGTATCCATTGTCCATAGGGATTGTTCTGATATACAAAAGCCTCCTCATATTTAGACATAAAAAGAACCGCTAATTCTGGTGCAAAAGGTCATCCAATGGCCACCCCGCCAGTTTAGAAGTAAAACTCCCCATTGAAATTAAAATAATTCTTTTTCAGAGCGAACTCTGCAAGTCTTAAGATGAATTTCATTGGAATTTTATGAGGTCTTTCTCTCTCTTCTAGAATTGCTTCCAACACATATAACCCCTCGTCTTGCGGGATTTGTGTATATAAGGACGTAATGTCCATTGTCACCATCCAATACTTGTCTTTGTCATAGTCAATTGTCGTCAACTTATTTATGAAATCTGTGGTGTCTTGTATGAATAATTTCGCGTGTAGTAAAAAAGGTTTCAGAAAAAATCAACAAACTTAGAAATGGGTTCTAACAATGAATCACAACCAGAAACTATTGGTCGTCCAGGGCGTGTTTTTTTCATTTTTATGTATCTTGGGCAATACATAGAGTAGTGGAGTCCTTGGATGTTTGATTTTTAAATATTCTGTCTCCTTTTTACCCAGCAATCCTTGTTCATAGCCCTCATCAATTATTCCATGTAGTTAATTTTTCAAGTCTGATGTTGGATCTTTATTAATTTTACGATAGCATGAAACATCGTCCAACTGTCCTTTGACTTCGAAAATGTACAGGGCATTGTCCCAAACTACAATTGAACTTCCTTTGTCGGCCTGTTTTATAATGACCGAAGTGTCCTTTTTCAGATTCATTAATGCTTGTGACTCCACTTTTGAAAGATTGTGTTTAGTCCATTTTTTCTTGGTTTCCATTTCAGTCACTGCAGATAAAATCGTTCTTTCAAACGTAATCACGTCTTTGGGCATTTTGCTAGTTTGGGGGACAGAATGTCGATTTATTCTTTAGTCCTGTAGTTTCTGTTGGTGCTTGGTATATATTCTCAGCAAAAAAAGCTTTTAATCTGACCTTTCGACAGAATTCAATGACTTCTGTTTTTAATTTGACAAAGTCCGTTCGTCTGGTAGGAACAAATGTTAGTCCTTTACCCAGCACATTTTCTTCATCTTTCTGGTTGAAGGAAAGGATATACTTTCTCTAAATTGAATTTTTTAAAATCTTTTTCAAATTGTGTAGTTTTTTGATTTATAGTGTAGTCCTTGAACTCACCAATTTCTTTTTGGACTTTATCTAGTTGTGCTTTGGAGTCAGTTATTAAGTGATTTGTCGAGATTGCAGTTTCCAGTGCTTCTATTTCTTCCAATTGCAATTTCGACAATTTTTGAGCTGTTTCGACGGTAAGCACCATCAAATCTCGGCTACATTTTGTCTCTATGTAGCTATAGCCTTTTTTATAAAGGGGAACTTCTGTGAAGATTACAGGAACATTTTTAATCTGTAAACCTAAAGAAAGGTTTCTTTCCTTCTTTCACAGATTTTGGTCCTGATGAGAACTCCTTAACAACGCGAGTTCGAAACGCGTAGACTACCAAGGCCATAAGAAAATAATAAGACATAGATAATTGATATACAATAGGTTTCTTTGAAAAAACCATAAATTGATGGCTTCTCTGTGAATAGTATAATTCCAGTGTATATTTATAATTATATGTTGTCTGTGGTTGTATGAGAGTTGTATGACTGAATGATTGAATGAGGTTTTGGAATGTAGATAATGTCTTGTAAATTGTTGTTATGATTAATGTAATTGTTGTGTACATAAGGTCTTAAAAATGCAAATTTGGTGAATGATCAAACCAAATAAAAGAACTAAAAATCATTGATTCAAATAAAGTGATTAAAATCAAAACATAGACATGAGTGCGAAACATATTGTTTAATTCAGATGTTTTGAGATAAATGTTATGTCCAATTGATTAGCAGTCCTGGCACCTCTTTTTGTTGATTAGTAGCTTGTGGCTAAGCTGTGCTGTTGGGAGCCCAGACCCAGTGGTGTATTTTTTGAAGATTAACTTAGGCATGGATCTTTATTGCCAGAAAAGTGGGCTTTAAAGACACAACAGACCTTATACTGCAGCATAAAAAGCGTTTTGGGGACATTATCCACTGGAGGATTGGTATTACGAGAGCCGAGAAACCACAAGTACCAAAATGCATTGTTTCAATTAATCTGGCCCACTAGGGGGCGAATATTGTATATAAAAATGTGGGTGCATTGTTTCAATTAATCTGGCCCACTAGGGGGCGAATATTGTATATAAAAATGTGGGGATTAGAGTGTTGGTCTTTCTGCTCTGGACACAATTTCCAAACGGCATGCCTCTGAAGAAGGTCAATGCTGACCGAAATATATCAGGTTTGCCGCGTTGTGAATTATTAAAAGGATTGCACGTTGTGGAGTGCTGCTGCCTCTTTTTTGAAAGGAGAGGGTTTGAAGTGATGTTTTACGGCGTGGTTCAGCTGTCAGCTAAGCACCGCCAGCAAGAGCGATTGAGAAGCCCGAAAAGAAACCCCTCTGTGTGGTCACGAAAAGCGGAAGGACTACGGCGCCGCCGGAGATTAACTTAGGCATGGAACTTTATTGCCAGAAAAGTGGGCTTTAAAGACACAACGGACCTTATACTGCAGCATAAAAAACTTTTTAGGGACATTATCCGAGTAACCACAAGTACCAAAAAGCATTGTTTCAATTTATCTGGCCCACTAGGGGGCGAACATTGTATATAAAAATGTGGTGATTAGCTTGTTGGTCTTTCTGCTCTTGACACAATGTCCATAGAAGTTCAATGCTGACTGAAATATATCAGGTTTGCCGCGCTGTGAATTATTAAAAGGATTGCACGTTGTGGAGTGCTGCTACCTCTTTTTTGAAAGGAGAGGGTTTGAAGTGATGTTTATATATGTATGTATATATATATATATATTCACTGAAAAAAACATAGGTTATAGACCATATATAGTTAGGAATTAGCATTTACAAAACCTTATTTTACTCACACAAAACCATTGAAATTCCATATATAGTTAGTTGTACTAACTATATATCGCGCACCCGCAATCCACTGCTGATCATGTCACATATTACATCATTCATGACATGGTCAGTGACATCACTGATGACATCACTGATGACATCTCAAATGACATCACTGATGACATCACTGATGACATCTCAAATGACATCACTGATGACATCACTGATGACAACATCCAGTGACTGTATGTTTCTGTAAAGTTAAAATATGTCTTACATATTGAAGAATGAGATTTATAAGTGTCTGGATGAAGGATTTATTAGGTGCATGACTGACTGTATGAGTGACTGATTAAATGGGTCTCACTGAGTGCATGGGTTAGTGACTAAACTGTCTTAATTTGTGCATCATTATGTCTGTTGTTCTGTAAACTGCTGCATGTGTTGATCAGTAGCTATATGAGTAACTATATCGGTTATTGATTGGTTGCCTAAGTATTTGTATGGGAGACTGAGTGTGTGTGTGGGTGGCTGGGAGGTGTATAACTCTGTGCATAGATGTGTGAGCAGTTGATTCACTAGATGTATGGGTTCAAAAGTGCATGTGGAAACAGCTGTATGGGCGGCTGACTGTGTGCATGGGTGTATTGGTGAGTGAATGGATATCTAAGTGCTACATGTCAAAGTAAGTACATATGTAAAACACAGTACATGTGAGAGTTGACATATATAAATAACTATGCATAAGAGCCAGTGAATGTGTGAGTGGCTGTATGGATCATTGTGAACTTGTATCAGGGATTGTATAAGAGAGTAAATATGTGTTAGTATATGTTTCAATAAGTAAGGTGTGTATATCTGTATAGTTGAGGAAATGGAGGTGTGATTGATTCTTTGCATGACTGACTAGGTGTGTGAGTAACTCCATGGATGAGTGACAGTCTGTGAGTGTCTGTTTACACTGAGTGTATCTAAGGTTATATTAGAGTCTGAAGAGTTTCATCGTATTATCACATGAATAATGTCATCAGTGATCTCATCAGTGATGTCTTTTGAGATGTGATCAGTGATGTCATCAGTGATGTCATCGGTGATGTCATTTGAGATGTCATCAATGATGTCATTTGAGATGTCATCAGTGATGTCATCAGTGATGTCATTTGAGATGTCATCAGGAATGTCATCAGTGATGTCATTTGAGATGTCATCAGTGATGTCATCAGTGATGTCACTGACCATGTCATGAATGATGTAATATGTGACATGATCAGCAGTGGATTGCGGGTGCGCGATATATAGTTAGTACAACTAACTATATATGGAATTTCAATGGTTTTGTGTGAGTAAAATAAGGTTTTGTAAATGCTAATTCCTAACTATATATGGTCTATAACCTATGGTTTTTTCAGTGAATTTCAATGGTTTTTTAATAGCAAATATCAAAAGCTTTAAAATGTATTCTTCTTTAAATCGAAAAATATATTTTATATGTTTTTAATACAATTTATTTATTTTTTAATTATTTTTTTTGTTTCGCCCCCGGTCCGCGAACCGGTTAGCTTCCCGTTAGCTCAATTTGGTGCCGCGACCCGGTCCGCGAACCGGTAAACGTTCCGTTTCCGCAACTGCTGCATCAGAAAACAACATCGTGACTCGTCGCGTCAGCGTGACGTATCGCGTTGTCGCGTGATACGTCATATGACGCGCCGCGTTAGCGTACCCGGAAGTGAACCGGTACGCGAAGCGCAGCTTCCCGGAAGCGATCCGGGACGCAGCGAAAAGCGCGTAACGTAAACACAACAGGTCATGTGACTTGTTAATAACACTTTTCATTGGTTCATTTCACTTTTGGTTTCCTAATGATGTAAGACTAGGTCATGTGACCTAAAAGTAACACTTTTCATTGGTTTAGAACTATTGTTTCTCCCAAATGATGAAAACCCCTCCTTCTTTCCTCACTCTGACTTTCATCTTTGTGAGAGGAAGACCTTTTGTGATCACTGAGCAATGGCTTCATTAGTAGCTTCAGCTGGTGCTTCCCCACCACCTCCACCACCTCCAAGGAAGAGAGGACCACCTGCTGAAGTTATCATTCAGCAAGAAGAGGAAGAAGAGGAAGAAGAGGAAGAGGAGCAAGAGAGGAGGCAGTTTTTGCGTGAGGAGCCCAGGAGGTCTCACGTCAAAGAAAACTTTATTTGGCAATTTTTTAAATATCCCCGGGGCCAAAAAAAAGTCAATGCCCGGTACGTAACTTGCCTTATCTGTAAGAAGGATTTGTCCAGAGGGACAGATAAGAAGTACAGTTACGGCAACTACACAATGCATCGCCATATGGATAGGTGGCATCCCATCAACTACAGTGCTGCGCAGTTACGTGACCAGCAAGATAATCCCCCTTCTATGGCCAGAAGATCAGTTGTACAGGAAGTGACGGGACCAGAGGTGAGGGAGATGGTCCCAAATATACAGATGAGGTTCGGGGAAGTCAAACAAGTGTGCGTGCGTTGTAATCAGTTCATTTGCTACAGAGAAAGTAGCATCAATCTAATCAACAGAGCTATCGACAATCATCATTGTCCGAAACGCCCCAGAGAATAAATTCTTTTTTTTTTGTTGCTCCTGTTGAGCCCTTTACAATGAATCGTTTTCGCTTCCCCCCCCAAAAAAAAACCAAAAAATATAAAACCGTTCAAAAAATACAAAAAAAGTAAAAAAATGTTCAGAAAAATAATAAAAAAATATAAAACAACAAAAATAATAAAAAAATAAGTTCTTTTCAGAACTACCTCCCCTTTATAAAAAAATTGGTAGAATGTTTAGCACTCTGCCAACCTCTATCTTTTTTTAGTTCGCTTCCCGGTTCGCTCGCCGGTACGCGAACCGGGAGCGAACCAAAAAAATTTCTTTTTAAAAAAAGAAGAGTAAGTAAAAGGGAAGGAAACAGAGAGTAATGTTAAAAGAAAGACAGCTATAGGGACTAAACCAAAGATACTGTTTAATAGATCTATTTACTGAAGAAAAGATGGAAGAGGGTATAATTGTGAAAAACAAAATAGATAAGGAAGTGAAAGAAAAAAAGGAGAGTAGAAGAATAACAAACAAGAGTTTCTTAGAGAATGTGACTGAATGATCAAATTAAGATTAAAACATTAGAATAACAGAGAGAAAAAACAGAATGCAGAAAAGAAGAAGTAACAGAAAAGGAATGATTGAAACAGCAAAGAAATGTAAATAACATAGGGGCATATTATCAACATAGGCGATAAAAGTTCCGCTGCTTTTATCGGCAGAAATCTGACGCTAGAGCCGCTTTTGCGGCAGTTTTCTGCCGATAATGACTGCTTTTATCGGCAGAAAACTGCTGCTAAAGCCGCTTTTGCGGAAGAAAACTGCCGCTAAAGCCACTTTTGCGGCAGTTTTCTGCCGATAAAAGCAGCGATAATTGTATTGCCTGTGTTGATAATATGCCCCTTAGTGTGCTTGAACTACAGAGAGAAAGCATAATGAACAAGTAGTGAAAGAGTGATCAGTCAGAGACAGTGAGAGTAATAGAGACGGAGTGAGTGAACAAGAGTGAGGAAGTATGAGAAGAGAGGGACTGAGAAAAATAGTGGAAGGAGTAGAGTAAGTAAGTAATAGAGAAAGGAATGAGGGAAGTAGCAAAGGCAGGAAAGTGAGGGTTAAAGAAATGAAGTAGTGAAACTAATAGAAGTTAAATGTGATAGAAATGTAACGAAAAGAGTACAAAACATTTACCTTATAATTGTCGTTAACTTAGTCACTTGTTATTTTTATACTTTCAATCTGTGAAAGAGAGAACAAACATTTGCAAAATATTAAAACATGTATTTAAAAATTAGAAAAGACAAGGGAAAAGATTGAAGGACAAACAGTTTTTCAACAACTTTGACACTTACAGAAGCCTCTGCTTCTCCATGCCCCTACACAGTCCTAAAAATATACATTTTAAACTAACAGTATCTTGATGGAGATGAAGTGAGGCCTATCTTGCAACATGGTGCATCTTTTGCGCTGCTGCTGTCTCACAAAAGTTATGCAACAGCAGCGCAAAAGAGGTGCACAGCCATCATAAAACTGTCCCTAACATTTTAAATGATTGTTTCAGGATGCCAATAAGGTGTGTCCTATCCAGAGGTTTGTTTGAGGTGAAGCCTACTCAGGGTTGCAGATGAAATTTAGAGTTGTTGAAGAGTACAGAGGAGATAATACATTTGCAGGCCTACCAATGAAGTGAGTCATGTCCACTGCACTCTTGAACAAAGGCCAGACCTCCTCTGTTTCCCTGGACAGGCCTAAACTTGATCTGCACAATGTGATGTGTAATGTTAGGAAACACAGGTGATGTAATTGAAAAACGTGCAATTTCTTTTGCTCATTTCACAATCACATCAATTGTGTTTCCTTTACTTAGGTATCTCATTGTGCAGATGTAGTCCAGCATATGAAAGAGTACCCAGAAGTGCAGCACTGCATGCAACAACTTTGACACTTACTGAAGCCTCAGCTTCTGCATGCCCCCTACACAGTCCTAATTATATACATTTTAAACTGACGGTATATTGCTGGAGATGAACTGAGGCCTATCTTGCAACATGGTGCATCTTTTACACTGCTGCTGCATCACAAAAGTGACGGAACAGCGGCGCAAAAGAGGCGCACGGCCATCATAAATCTGCACTTAACATTTTAAATGATTGTTTCTAGATGCTGATAAGGTGTGGCCTATCCAGAGATTTGTTTCAGGTAAGTCCTACTCAGGGTTGCAGATGAAATTTAGGCTTGTTGAAGAGTATAGAGGAGATAATACATGTGCGGGCCTACCAACGAAGTGAGTCATGTCCACTGCACTCTTGAACAAATGTCAGACCTCCTCTGTCTCCTGGAACAGGCCTAAAACTCATCTACACAATGTGATGTGTAATGTTAGGGAACACAGGTAATTTAATTGAAAAACGTGCAATTTTTTTTGCTCATTCCACAATCAAATCACCTGTGTTTCCTTTGCTTAGGTATCTCATTGTGCAGATGTAGTCTATCATATGAAAGACTACGTAGAATGTGAGCACTGTATGCAACAACTTTGACACTTACAGAAGCCTCAGCTTCTCCATGCCTACTACACAGTTCTAAATGTATATCATAAATACAAAAAGTACAGAATTAATTATACATGTTAAATGGTTTATTTTTGCTGTTCTCAGAATTTATCAAATTTCACTAAAAACAGTGACTTGAAGGTATTCATCATATAACAGCGGGGGAAAAAAAACACAATCAAAATGATTGTGTTTAAAAAACCCATATAACATAACCAATCAGAAATCAGAACTCCTGAAAAGTAACTTACTTTCCATGATGTCAAAGGATATCCTATGAACAGCTTACACTCTGTTGTGCTGTTATTATTTTCAGCCCGCCACTTTCTGAAAGAAAAGCTCCATCGTTTTGACAAATATGTTACATACAATAAATGACTTCTCACTCTCTACCGCACTTTTCCACAAGGCCAAATCGTGTAAGAGCCATTTATAACTCTTGGAATTCTTCTAAGCAAATCCCGTCATTTTGTATTTCCGCAACTTTCAGAAAGAAAACGTTCAAGATCACTTTCACAATCCTGTACTAGTAATATCTCACCCTTCTTGCTCACTCATGTTCCACATTTCCTATGACACTGATACTGCTTACTATGAAGCAGACTTACACTACCTCTATGACTACTACAATTATTTAATTCTCTACATCACTTTTAATCACAAAGCAATTTAAAACAGTAGATACAATTATATCAACCCCTAGAATCATTATAGGCCAGTTACCTACCCTAAATTCTCTTTTCTGAAAACAGAAAGTAAGAATATTTTAAGTAAAAAGGCAACATTGTATCGTAGTCAAATAGGAATCATTTACGAAACAGCAGCTTTTTTTACATTTTCAATAAGCTGTGTAATAAGCGGATCTTGTCAAAGGACCATCATGTCATATAATAGCTGCAGTTAAAAATGTTCTTCCTAAAATAAACGACTGTGTAGCCACAACATTTGTAAATAAAGTTGAAGACTTACTTTCATCAGGTTTATATAGTTGGAATTTTAAAATGACATTATAACCAAAAGTTTGGTCAAATAATCTAGACAGCATTGCAGACTTACATTACCTCTACTCCATGTTTTGATTGGCTGCTTGAATTAGCCTATAAAAAGAAACAGTTTTTCTGAACTCATTCAAAGTGCATTTATTTTTCCATGACGTCAAGTGTTATGGTAAGAACACCGTTTGCTTTGGGAAATACTCTGTTGTCCTTTAACTAATCCGTGCCCACCACTTTCTGTAAGAAAACCTTCTTTTTTTCCAGGAACTATTTAAAACTCAAAAATAACTTTTGACTCTGTACTACACTTATCCTCAAGGCCAAATTGTGTAGGAGCCATTAGAACCTCTTGAAATTCCTCAGAGCAAATCCTGAGATTCCTTCCCTAAAATTTTGGTTTTAAAAACACCAGGTAAGAATTTTTAAGGTCAAAAGGCAATTTTTTTTTTAAAGTTAAAACAGAATCATTGCAGAATGACCAGCCATTTCTAGACTTTAAATAAGCTGTGTAATGTCCTGATGTTATTGAAGGACCGTCATGATATATAATTGCTGCAGTTACAAAAGTCCTTCCTGATATTGACAACTGCGAAGCCACAAAATTTTTTATTAAAGTTGTCAATTTTGTTCCATCAGGCCTACATCGATGGAACATTAAAATGACATACTGGCCATATGTTCGTATAAATAATCTTGACAACATTTCAGACTTACATTGGCTACACTCCATGTTGTGATCAGCTGCTTTTACTAGCTTATTAAAGGACACTGATTTACTGTCTGGCAAAGTTAAATATATAAATTTTTCTGAGTCTACACTAGTAGTACTTGATACCCTACAGTTCTCGCAGTCATGCTGCCATTGATAAGAAAGCCCAAACAGGTGATCTACATCTACACCTTCATCATGCAATACATCAAGCATATACATTAAAAACTCCTGACAATCTTGCTGAATATTTTGAGAGAATTGTGTTTGACCTGAACATCTGTCTAACAGATTTCGAATTTCAGACACACTTTCTATTTTTGTTCTATCAGTGCTACATTTCTCTAACACAGAATTCAACAAACTGCAAAATCTCTGATCCGAATTGACCACGATCTCTTGTTTTAAAGTTTCTAGAGAAAACAAAACATTAACCACTACATTAGCATAGCAGTTGACACCAGAACTGTTTTCAAATTGAAAACCAACAACATCTTCAACAAAATCCTTTTTCTTTCTGCTTATAATTTCTGGTTCATCGACTTTTCGTCTTTTTGCTACAACCTCCCTACTATTGGTCACATTTCTTTGTTTCCGGCCTACCACACGTTTCTCAAACAAAGGATATTGAGGCAAATGTGGCGCATACTCTCTTCTTAACCTATTGTATTCCTTAACACAATCTAGATCCGCACAAATGTTTGTGACATCACACTCAATCAAGTACAATCCCGATAAAGTTCTGACTCGTGACAATGCCACATATGCCATACCCTCCTTGAACACAGAACTGCCAATATTCACCAATGCACTGTCTACACTTAAACCTTGCGATTTATGGATTGTCACCGCATATGCCAAGCAAACAGGAAACTGCTTACGGCGAACATATAAGTCTTTCACAAGCAAAAACCTAGCAGAGCAACGACCAATTAGCTGTACTTCCTCAATGCCATCAAATTTAATTTTTAAAAATTCAATTCCATCCCTATTTCTGTATTTCACAAAATCAACAACATTACCCATTGATCCATTTACCAGACCTCTTTCAACATGAAAATTCCTTCTTAAAATTATACGGCAATTTAAGCACACATTCAGAGTCTTTTCAAAACATGCAGTTTTAGATATACTCTTCTCTAATGAATCCAATTTTGATTTCAAATTCTCAGACAAAATAATTGTTGATCCCATATGCTCTACTCTGTCAATAGCTTCCAGTTTCACAATCTCTTGGTTTTCTAAATACAACATTTTGTTGTTGAAGATGGCACATTCTGCAAGAGTTGGCATCAAACATATTCCAGATTTCTTCTCAGTAATTTTCTGAAAAATATTCTCAGGCACAACGTCTTGTTCTGGATACAAATTTGACAGTAATCGTGCATGTAAAGCTTCTTTCCCATGCTCGGTCACTTTTCCCATTCTAACATCTTGTAGAATATTCTTGTAATCTTCATCCTTCGCCTGACGCATATTTTCACGCAGTTCAGCATAATTGAAGTTTAACCATATATTAACGTTGCCAATGCTCCCTAGGCACTTCCTGGTATCTTCATGCATGAGCATTTTGAACACAGGTTGTCCTTTCACTGGTGTCAGCTGCAGAAGAACACCGAAAACAATGATGTGTTTGCCACCAAATAACACATCATACTCTGTTTTGAGAACTTCTTGCATTCTCAAATGCACAAAGGCAAGCATGACATTGGAAACCATGCTTACTTCGTCAATGATAAGAAGTTTCATTTTCTTCAAGACTCTTGAAACTTCACAACAAGCATCTCCAGATAACTTGTGGTATTGTAATTTGTTATCATGCTCCACTGGCAGCATCAGTAGACGATGCAAAGTAATACCTTTAATGTTATGTGCTGCCAGTACAGTTGGAGCGGTGACAACACAAGACAGCGATGACTCAGTCCTTTTCTGCAAATAACATGAAATTGCTTTAATGAGGAAACTTTTTCCAGTTCCCGCTTCTCCACTCACGTACAGTCGGACAGGCTTCAACGACGTACATGAGCACTCTTTCTTCTCATGACTTAATCCATGATCAATTTGGTTGGTAACTTCGTCATATATTTTCCTCTGCTCAACGTTGAGTTGTCTTTCCAAGTCTTCTAAGTTAACCGCATCCTCCTGAGCATGTGCCATGGCTCTTTCCACTTCAATCATGGCAGTGGCAGCTTCATTTTCGATAACTGGTCCTCCTAGTGGATCCTGACTCAATGAAACAGAACTCTGACTGTCCTGAGAACTGTCTCTAGCAATCTCGGCTGCAATCGTTGCTTCCTGCTCGATTTCCGCATTCAACATTTCTAGATATTTGAGAAAAACAGGACATTCTATGGTCTCCTTGGCGGCATTGAAAGAGTCTTCATAACAGAGGAAATCTCCAAGCAGTTCCTCTTCTGCACGCCAATGCTTAAAAAGTTGCAAAAGTGCTAAATAGAAAAACTCTTTTTTTTCAGGAGATTCGCCACTCAATTTTCGATGGTTTACCAAGTGGCATTTTCTTTGCTTGACGAGACATCCCTCACTTCCAATTACAGCATACACTCCTTTATCAATATCTTCTTTGATGTTCCTCTTGAATATGTAATTTTGTAGAACCTCATACAGACAAACATTCTCGAGGTGACTGCTTCTATTTGGCTAATATGTATCCAACATGTTGGTCTTCAAAATATCGGTACTGTTTGGCTCCTTTTCCGCCAAATACTCAATTTCCCGCACAGGTTTCAGAACTCGATTACGCGTTGCAGCAAGACCAAGACTCGCCCAAACGATACTCCTGGATTTGGCATAGAGACTTGCTGAAGACAACTGGTCAGAACATTCGTAAGCTCCGATTTCTCGATGTGACAACATCTTCAGACTGAAACTGTACAACTTCTTACTGAGGCTCTTTTCATAGGAAATGTCCTCCCACATATCCTTCAATTCTGTCTTTTCTTTTTTGGTGATGTAAAATGTCACATACCGAGCCACAGCCATACAGTTATCAGCCACGAACTGTATATCCATGTTAGCATTCCACATGGACAAAATCACTGGGTTGTAGTCGTTGATGTACTTGGACTCTTCGTTCCTTTTCAAATTGTATGTGTTTTTAGGTGATTTCTTCATCACATTATGTCGCAGCGAAGACATCAAACTGTTCACTCTTCCTTTAGAAATCACCAGTCGTGGAAAGGCGAAACGACATTTGGTGTAGAACTTGTCCTTGTTTCTGAATTTACGACGACAGTACTTTCCACAACGATGGCTTTGGAAGCGTAGAACTTGTTCTCTTAGGCTTTTGTCCTCCTTTGCGTTTGGAACAGCACATGTAGAATACTGTTCTATGAAACTCATCACTAAGTCTTCTGGATCTGTTCCAAATTTAGGTGCATCCTTGATCCACAGCAGCATATGTATATGAGGAGCACCTCTTGCTTGGTACTCCTTTCTCCAGAAGAAATCCAACACCTCTCCAAGAGGTGGATTTTTCTTGTTCATGATGAAAGACATCATAGCTTCAAATCTATGATTGAAGTACCTGCATACATTCACTGGATCCAAAGAGCACAGTTCTCCGGGTGTCTTGAATTCGATATTTTCAATGTTTCCATTTGCCTCTCGTAGAAATTCAAGTAAGTCTTCCCAGCCATACTCGGCACAGCTGAGAGTGAGGAACCATGTGGGAGTTCCTAAGTTCCTCAGCATACATTTTAAATCACCATGACGACGGTACCAGTACTCATTAGTACCACGCTGACACGCCATGAGATTAATCAGATGAGAATCCAAAATACTGTCTTGCACATTGACTTTATCCATAAAGTCACTTGCCGAGATGTTTTGCATCTGTATACCACTTTTCAAGATGTGGTTCACTGCATATGACAGTCCAGACAGATCGCTTTCAAACAGGAGATGAAACAAATAGGGAATGCATTGTCGAAACCTAGGATCTTCTGCATACAATCGTAAAGTCCGGTATTCAGAAGCAGGAATTTGATGAGTTCGCTCATCATATCTTCCTCCTTGACCTGTTGGAAATAGCTGTGGGAAACACCGAGCTTCCAAACTTTCCTCCCAAACACTAATGGGACTCCCTTTGGCTTGTTTCATTTGAAACAACTCAATAGCATTCCCCATGGCTTCCTTGGAATGCAAAGGATGAACACTATAATGTTCATATATTGCTTCACTTTTAGAGGGTTCTACTTTCTCAATTTGACCAGCACACAAATCGCTATCCTCTTTTTCACTTACTTCCTCTTCTGCAACATATACATTCTTATAGTACTTATTGTTTTTTTTCAAATACAATGTTGCCTTTTTGACTTTCCTAACATCCACTAAATCTTGCCATATTTTCTTACTCTTTGTCGTAACCCCATTAACTAAGATAACCAGAGGTTCCTCTTCCACTTTTTCTACTCCAATTGTATTAATGTTTTTCTTCAAATCTAGAGGCAAATAAACAACTCTTCCCTTTAATCCTCTCTGTAAATCTGATGGAGGCAATTTCCCTGTCTTTGGCTCCATTCTTACAATAGCCTGAAAGGGATGGATACTTTGAATCAAAATAGATTCATAAGTATTTAAATCCTTCAATTCAGAAGGAATCACAACCAATTCCAGATTATTATGAACCGCTCTAGCAGGCATCCGGTTTTGATTTAATTTGTTACAACAATAAGTGCACACACGTTGATCCAATCCCAAATCAAAAGAATTTTCTACCATCAAGTATGTTGCGAAATCCTTCCATTCACTATTATTTTGCCTTTCACTTTTCGCATATAAATCCACTAACTTAGTCTGAATCTTATAATAAGTGCGTCGACAACACACACAAGTGAAATTAGGCCTCTCACTTGATTTCACCTGAAACGTGGCAATTTCCTTCTGAAAATTATCTGTACTGGAAACCTGTACACTATCTTCCACATTACCCTCTTCTTCTGGGTCAATTTCAACATTCTCCTCTTTACTTCCAAAGTAACAAAACTCAATTTCTTCACAAATATTCTTCACATCTATTTCAGAACCATGCAAAAGAGCAGTGCATAATTGTTTAAGAATACCTGCTGGACTCTTAGCATAATACAGCATTCTAACTAATTTCCTCACTTTATTATGATGCACTGCTAGCATCCTGAAATGCAGAAAAACACTCTGGCATACTCTCCTGGAAAGACAAGCCAGTGAATGACCATGCAAACCTGTCACTTCTCTCACTCTGCAAGGAACTAATTCTTGCAACAACATCATTTTCTGCTTCAAACTTTTCTTATTAAATGTCCGTACAAAATCACGAAGCAAATTGATGGAATCCTGTCGCACACTGCAAATACTACTACACTTCCAGGTGTACACAGGTCCCTTAGGACGTCTTCCTAAAACCTCATTACCTAACACCTCTTCTACCTCTGTTGTCACAAGTTTTTCTTTTTCAACTGGACAACCATCTTTCACCTCATAAGCTCGACCACTGGTGTCAACTGCATGCACCAAATCATTATCCTGGAAATAACTCTCCTCATTAAAAAATGCCTCACAACTTGAACTATGCATCCATTCTCCTGAAAAACTTCACAAAAATTACTACGATTAACTGTTCTCTTCCATCTACTATTTCTTTTGAAATCATAAATTGCCTTGTTTAGCTTCCTAATTCTATTGATTATCAAAAGAAATAACTTTCGCTTAATTTCAAATGCCTGATCAATAACTTTCTCAAATTTTTTTTTTCTCTTATAAAAAACAACTTTCTGCTGACCTTTCTTAATATTTTTTAACAAATTGCCAATTATCCTGTTGCGGAACATTCGTCTACGAATGTCCCTAAACTGATTTTTCCTTCTACTACCATGCACAGAGTTATCTCCTGCTCTAGCAGTAACATTTTTGATTGGCCTTCCCTTTCCGTTTAAATTGCTTCTCTTTTTCTGGACTAAAACATTTTCTGTAGTACTACTTTCTTTTCTACAAATGTTTCTTATGAATGATTTCTTTATCTTACCCGGGCCTTTCTTGGTGACCTGACGAGTTTTTATTGTAGAGGTCTGCTGCAACAATTTATTAAGCTGCTGTCTTTGATGTTTGGTAGCCTTTCGCCTTCTGTCCTTCGAAGGCATTCTTTAATTTTGAAATGATCTGCAGTTGAATCTGTGGTAAAATATAATAAAAAATGTTATTAACCACTATTAGCAAACAGTAAATCAATAACAGTTATCAAAAATGTAACACACTACTTGTCATTTTTACATAGAATAATTTTTAGTGCATTGGCAAATTTAGTATTCACAAATAGTAGCAAAGAAATTGAATGCTTCTACATTTGACCTGTGCTGTTTTATATGTGAATCTGAACTAATTTTATGAGCATATTTGACTACTTTATTAAAGACACTACACACAACATATTTTTGAACTTTTGTTTAATTTTAAATGAAACGGTTTACATTTTTACTTTTTATTTCCAGTAACTTTTAAAAATAAATGTTTATAGTTCCATAAGCTCAAGCAGGTCAGCTTCCCACCCTATGTCATACAATTCTGACAAATCGGCATCCTCATCATGTTCTTCATCATCCTCAGGATTTAAATCATCCAAGGGATCTACTTCCACTGACGTTTCAATGACAAGTTCAATGATAAGATCGAGATCAACTGATTGCTCATTATCACTCATGGTTGATGTTGTCGTTATCTTTAAAGAAAGAGAACAACAATAAGATGTTGCTGAGTAAGAGATAAATCTCAGAGACTATAATATTAAAATTGTTTGACAAGAGTAACATTTTGCAATTATTATTTAGCCATGTCCAGCGATGCTGAGGAGGTGAGGCCTATGTCCAAGTTTTCAGTGAACAGGACTCATCTCTTCTTAACCTTCGATAAGCCTCACCGACTCTTTTTACCCTGCTCATACTTAAATGTAAAGGGGCAGATTTATGTTAACTGGCGCATCCCCGGGGATGCACCAGTTAACGTGCACCGCTGCTCTGCCACCCATGATGTGCCGCATTTACAATGTGGAGCACCATTGAGCAAAAACAGCACAGATGCGTCACGCATCTGTGCCGCAAAAGCAGCACATTGCAGGAATCACGTCGTAAGCGCGACATGTCTACTGCAATGCACAGGAGGAAGCCACACATTGCATGGTGCATCACTCCTTATGCCTGTTTCAAACAGGCGTAAGGATTTGATTCAGCAATGCTATAAAGCTGACTCAGTGAAATCTTCTAAATTTCACTGTGTTAGTTTTACAGGGCTTTCATGCAAATGAATGCCCACCCTGCAACAAAACGCCTATATGAAACCCGACGCAGGTTTCATGTGGCACAGGACTTTACAGCATGACACATCTGCCTAGATGCATCAAGTTGTAAATATGTCGCAACATAGCGCATCTTTTGCGCTGCCGCTACGTCACAAAAGTGACGCACAGTGGCGCAAAAGAGGCACACGGCTATCATAAATCTGCCCCTAACATTTTAAATGATTGATTCAGGATGACGATAAGGTGTGGCCTATCCAGAGGTTTGTTTGAGGTGAGGCCTACTCAAGGTTGCAGATGAAATTTAGGCTTGTTGAAGAATACAGAGGAGATAATACATGTGCAGGCCAACCAATGAAGTGAGTCATGTCCACTTCACTCTTGAACAAAGGCCAGACCTCTTCTGTGTCCGTGGACAGGCCTAAACCTCATCTGCACAATGTGATTCGGAAAGTTAGCAAACACAGGTGATGTAATTGAAAAATGTGGAATTTCTTTTCCTCATTTCACAATCACATCACCTGTGTTTCCTTTGCTTAGGTATCTCATTGTGCAGATGGAGTCTAGCATATCAAAGAGTACACAGAAGTTGAGCACTGTATACAATAATTTTGACATTTACAGAAGATTCAGCTTCTCCATGCCCCCTACACATTCCTAAATGTTTACAGTTTAAACGGACGGTATGTTGTTGGACATGAAGTGAGGCCTGTCTTACAACATGGTACATCTTTTGCATCACTGCTGCATTGGTTTCATGTGGCACAGGACTTTACAGCATGACACATCTGCCTAGATGCATCAAGTTGTAAATATGTCACAACATAGCAAATCTTTTATACCACCGCTGCGTCACAAAAGTGACGCACAGTGGCGCAAAAGAGGCACACACCTATCATAAATCTGTCCCTAACATTTTAAATGATTGATTCAGGATGACGATAAGGTGTGGCCTATCCAGAGGTTTGTTTGAGGTGAGGCCTACTCAGGGTTGCAGATGAAATTTAGGCTTGTTGAAGAATACAGAGGAGATAATACATGTGCAGGCCTACCAATGAAGTGAGTCATGTCCACTTCACTCTTGAACAAAGTCCAGACCTCTTCTGTGTCCGTGGACAGGCCTAAAGCTCATCTACACAATGTCATTCGTGAAGTTAGGAAACACAGGTGATGTAATTGAAAAATGTGGAGTTTCTTTTCCTCATTTCACAATCACATCACCTGTGTTTCCTTTGCTTAGGTATCTCATAGTGCAGATGGAGTCTAGCATATCAAAGAGTACACATAAGTTGAGCACTGTATACAACAATTTTGACATTTACAGAAGATTCAGCTTCTTATCTTGTTGGAGATTAAGTGAGGCCTGTCTTGCAACATGGTGCATCTTTTGCATCACTGCTGCATCGGTTTCATGTGGCACGGGACTTTACAGCATGACACATCTGCCTAGATGCATCAAGTTGTAAATATGTCGCCACATAGCAAATCTTTTGCACCGCCGCGGCGTCACAAAAGTGACGCACAGTGACGCAAAAGAGGCATACACCTATCAGAAATCTGTCCCTAACATTTTAAATGATTGATTCAGGATGACGATAAGGTGTGGCCTATCCAGAGGTTTGTTTGAGGTGAGGCCTACTCAGGGTTGCAGATGAAATTTACGCTTGTTGAAGAGTACAGAGGAGATAATACATGTGAAGGCCTACCAATGAAGTAAGTCATGTCCACTTCACTCTTGAACAAAGGCAGACCTCTTCTGTGTCCGTGGACAGGCCTAAACCTCATCTGCACAATGTCATTCGTAAACTTAGGAAACACAGGTGATGTAATTGAAAAATGTGGAATTTCTTTTCCTCATTTCACAATCACATCACCTGTGTTTCCTTTGCTTACGTATCTCATTGTGCAGATGGAGTCTAGCATATCAAAGACTACGCAGAAGGTGAGCACTGTATGGAACATGGCTATCTAACTCAAAGAATCAAAATCTAAATTTGCCAAGCACACATGGGGGTGTATTTACAAGGACCTTCCACCACGGGGAAATGTCTTTAATTAAAATGGGAAAAATAACATCAAAGGGACTCAAATGCCTTTTAAATATACCCCAAGCAACCTATGAAACTCTAGCACTACATATCAAGAAACCTAATTGATTTCAAAAATCGTTTTTAAACACATCATCTAAATCAATTATATACCTATATTCAAGGGGAAATGACTTAAAATGGCCTAAGACACATGAAAGCGTTTTTTAAGGCCCTTGCACCATTTTTGGGTCACTTTTAACATGGCTATGTAACTCAAAGAATTAAAATCTAAATTTGCCAAGCACAGATGGGGGCATATTTACAAGGACCTTGCACGACGGGGAAAGGTCTTAAATTAAAATGGGAAAAATAACATCAGAGAGACTCAAATGCCTTATAAATATGCCCCAAGCAACCTATGAAACTCTAGCACTACATATCCAGAAACCTAATTGATTTCAAAAAACGTTTTAAAACACATCATCTAAATCAATTATATACCTACATTCATCGGGAAATGACTTAAAATGCCCTAAGACACATGAAAGCATTTTTTTAAAGCCCTTGCACCATTTTTGGATCACTTTTAACATGGCTATGTAAGTCAAATAATCAAAATCTAAATTTGCCAAGCACAGATGGGGGCGTATTTACAAGGACCTTGCACCACAGGGAAAGGTCCTAAATTAAAATGGGAAAAATAACATCAGAGAGACTCAAAGGTCTTATAAATATGCCCCAAGCAACCTATGAAGCTCTAGCAGTACATATCCAGAAATCTAATTGATTTCAAAAAACGTTTTTAAACACATCATATAAATCAATTATATACCTACATTCAAGGGGAAATGACTTAAAATGCCCTAAGACACATGAAAGCGTTTTTTTAAAGCCCTTGCACCATTTTTGGGTCACTTTTAACATGGCTATGTAACTCAAAGAATTAAAATCTAAATTTGCCAAGCACACATGGGGGCGTATTTACAAGGACCTTGCACCACAAGGAAATGTCTTAAAATAAAATGGGAAAAATTACATCAAAGGAACTCAAAAGCCTTGAAAATATGCCCCAAGCAACCTATGAAACTCTAGCAGTACATATCAAGAAACCTAATTGATTTCAAAAAACGTTTTTAAACACATCTTGTAAAGCAATTATATTCATACATTCATGGGGAAGTGAGTTAAAATACCCTAAGACACATGAAAGCATTTTTGTAAGACCCTTGCATTATTTTTGCGTCACTTTTAACATGGCTATGTAACACAAAGAAACAAAATCTATTTCTAAAACACTTGACACAAAGCAACATTTTAAATACACAACTTTCTTCATAATTTCTCCCTAAAGCATACTATTCTCTATCTAAATTAAATGAATCTTTTCTCACCTTAGCAAATACTTTATGAGTTTCAAAACAGTCTCAGAAACACACCAATTTGTCTTTAGCAGAGCAAAAGGTATGCACTCCAGAGTCTGCAAGCAACAATGCCACAGAAATGCTGTAATTCATCACACATATCTCTCATGTCACCCAATCAAAACTCTTCCCTCACTTTTTTCAAATCAACACCCTTCCCCCCTCTGCCCTTTCTGCCTTTTTTCCATAGCAACCACCTCCTGAAAGACCTCTGATGTTTGCAAGTTCACACAACAATGTTTCAATTGAACTCTGAACTCTCAGTAGACCTGCATATCCAGTGCAATCTTTCATAAAATGATTTTTTCTTGACCATTCAAATTACATCTTTCAAATAACTCATCCATGCACCCTAACCTTCTGTTTTCAGCAAGCAAAAATCCACCAATCACTGCTACTGCTTCATTAACACAGAAACTCCACAGTTTTTTTCATTTTAAACTCTTATTTTTTCAACTGCCATTTCATTGCCACACTTCATCTGACTGCAGCAGAACCTCCTCTCACCATGTTTTCTGTCTGGATTGCTGGACATAGTTACATCTACTGGGCTCAAATGTATGCTGATAACAGAAATGTACCTAACCTCAATTTACAAAATGTGGAAATTAAGTGGATTGGCCACAGAGGATTAAAATGTCACCAATTGATACCATTGGTGAAAACCTTTATGCATTTGCCAAAACCTGACCTGTTAATTGTGCACTGTGGAGGAAATGACTTGGGCACTTTGACTGGTGTAGGTCTGGAAATGTTTTTAAAAGACACCTTTGACCAATTGATGGCACTTTTTCCTCAAACTGCCTTGGTATATTCAAATATATGCCAAAGACAGAAATGGAGGTGGTCGAACCAATTTTGTCCACAAATTGAGAAATCGAGGAAGCATGTAAATAAGTCTGTTTCAGCTTACATGAGAGACCATGGAATGGGCTCCATGTACAACAATAACTTGCGTTACTACATGCAAGATATCTACAGAGGAGATGGAGTTCACTTCTCAGATGAGGGGAACAGAATTTTCATCTTGAATTTAAAACTATGTATTGGTACCTACTTATAAGTACCTAAATCTACCACAGACCCAAAAGCTCTTCTCAGAGCTACCCTAACTATGATCACTATAAACAAATTTTAAATGTAACTTTTTTTTTACAAATTTTCATAATTTACGCTTTCCGGAGCGCTACCCGGTACGCGCACCGGACGCTAACCGCGCGAAAATTTGAAAAAAAATGTTTTTTTTTCGCACATGTGGACCTCCTCAGCCACCCTCAGAAAACCTAGGGGGTCAAGATACGTCTACCGTGCCCCCTTTTACCCATTCTGAACATTATTTGCCCTCCATCTTGTATCTTAATTCGACCGAAACACAAAATGGTGGACTCCCGTAACGCTGCCGGTTCGCGTACCGGGGCGCTCACTGGGAAGCGCTCAATTAAAAAAGGTGGGAAAGTAATTTACAGAAAAAACCCTGGAGACAATGTCACCAAATATAGATTAACTCATACTACATACCAATCCCTACCATTTTCACAAATTTGGTTGGAATTCCATTTAACCATTTAGCCTGTAGACCTCTCTAAATACCCTGAGGTAATTTACTTCACAAAACACATCTGAAGTGTTGGAATTGACAACCAATTAAAATGTTACTTTCATTTTCTACTTTTTTTACCTGACATTTGATTGGTTATGTACCTGAATATATATAAAAAAAGAGAGAGAAGCACAGCCATTTTGACTACTACTTCCTGAACTACATTGCAAGATCATTTTCACTCACAACTTAAACTTGTTTTTAAAAGGTAAGATATTATTTTATAAATTTGAAAACATTTTCAGATAGTTATATACTATCCCTCTGTAAGAGTTAGACATTGGGAAAGGCTTGTTTATTATAATTATGGATTGATTTAGGTTTCTGTGGTATAATTATGAATTTACATAGGCTTTTTCACAGGCACTTTTTAATAGTACTACTTCATGCCTCAAAAGTACCTGTCTGAACTTAAACCCAACAGTGCCCTATCTCTACTGATATATTTATTTTTTATTCAAATTTCAGCACAAAAATGCAAGGAGAACAGAACGTTTCCTTTGAAATTGTCCTAGACATGAACAATGAGGAAATCATTGCACCCATTGACTTGGAATTCATGGATGAATCACGAGACCATGAACTTCTACAATGTGTAGAATCTGTGGATTTGTTACTTCATTATGATGACGGTCAAATGTGGGAAGTTATGTTCACTCAACATGAGGACATATCGGACAGTCAAATGTTAGACGTTCTATTAAATTTTGAAAAAGAATCAGAAAAATAAAATTATATTTAATATTAAAAAATAGTTTGAGTCTTTAATCATTTTTATATGTAATTCATAAACTAGTACCAAATTGATTATAATGTAAAGTCAGACTTATAGTATACTGTGCACAATTCCAAAAATAAATTTATATTTAATAATCATTAATACTGCTACTTAAATAAAATTAAAAAAAACCCAACAAAAAGAACAATCAATAAACATACAATATTTCAAAATATCATAGTCTATCATTCTTTTTTCCTTATAGTACGCTCCCCAGACCGCTTCCCGGTGCGCGTACCGGGCGATCCCCACGTAAAAAAAACAAAAAAAAAATTATTTGTTTTGGCCTCCTCTTGTCTCTCGATCCTACCGAGAGACAAGATGGCGGCCGCTCCGGACTGTTTAGAATGTTGACAGACACCGGAGAGCCAATCAGCTTCGCTTCGCGAAGTTCCGTTACGCGTCAAGTACGCGAACCGGGGCGCTGCCTGGAGCGCGCTTACAGATATATATTTTTTTTTTAACGTTAATTTCTCAAAATCCACTGGAGCACATATCTTGAGACCTAGCAAAGGCACATCGGGCTAACAGTCCCTACAATTTTGCCAAGTTTCGTGCAAATCCATTCAGCCATTCGGGCTAAAAGTGAGGCCAACCGCCCTATGGAAATTAACATGGGAAAAACGCGTTTTGGGACCCCCCTTTTTTCTCGACCCCCCCTTGACGAACCCCCCCCAAATTTTCAGTGGCTGCTCAGAAACAAAATGTTCCATTTTCCTGAAAATTTCAGCCAATTCCGTCCTCAAACGCCAAAGTTATTAGACATAGAATTTTCAAAAATCCCATAGAGAAAAAATCCTAACTATATATACCTACTGGCGACCGCCAGTAGGTAATATATATACACACATACATATATATTAATGCATATGCATATATATGTGCATATGTGTGCGTGTAGAGAGAGGTAGAGAAATGTAGAGATGTAGCGGTAGAGAGGTAGAGGTGTAGAGGTAGAGGTGTAGAGGTAGAGAGGTAGAGGTAGAGAGTAGTAGAGAGAGAGGTAGAGAGTAGAGAGTGAGTATTAGAGAGTAGAGAGTGAGTAGTAGAGAGTAGTAGAGAGTAGTAGAGAGAGTAGCAGAGAGTGAGTAGTAGAGAGTAGTAGAGTGAGTAGTAGAGAGTGAGTAGTAGAGAGTGAGTATTATAGTGAGTAGTAGAGAGTAGTAGAAGAGACTAGTAGAGAGTGAGTAGTAGAGAGTGAGTAGTAGAGTGAGTAGTAGAGTGAGTAGTAAAGAGTGAGTAGTAGAGAGTAGTAGAGAGAGAGTAGTAGAGAGTGAGTAGTAGAGAGTATTAGAGACTGAGTAGTAGAGAGAGTAGTAGAGAGTATTTGAGAATGAGTAGTAGAGAGTAGAGGAGTAGTAGAGAGTGAGTAGTAGAGAGTGAGTAGTAGAGTGAGTAGTAGGTAGTAGTAGAGAGTGAGTAGCAGAGTGAGTAGTAGAGAGTAGTACAGAGCAAGTAGTACAGTGTGTGTTAGAGATTGAGTAGTAGAGAGTAGTAGAGAGAGAGTAGTAGAGTGAGTAGTAGAGACTGAGAAGTAGAGAGAGTAGTAGAGAGTGAGTAGTAGAGAGTAGTAGAGAGCGAGTAGTAGAGAGCGAGTAGTGGAGAGTGAGTAGTAGAGAGCGAGTAATAAAGAGTGAGTAGTAGAGAGTGAGTTGTAGAGAGTGAGTAGTAGAGAGAGAGTAGTAGAGAGTGAGTAGTAGAGAGTAGTAGAGGGAGAGTATTGGAGATTGAGTAGAAGAGTAGTAGAGAGTGAGTGGTAGAAAGTAGTAGAGAGTAGTTGAAAGTGAGTAGTAGAGAGCTAGTAGTAGAGAGTGAGTAGTAGAGAGAGTAGTAGAGAGCAGTAGAGTAGTAGAGAGGGAGTAGTAGAGAGCGAGTAGTAGAGATTGAGTAGTAGAGAGTGAGTAGTAGAGAGTGAGTAGTAGAGAGTGAATAGTAGAGAGTGAGTAGTAGAGAGTGGTAAAGAGAGAAGTAGAGAGAGAGTAGTAGAGAGTAGTAGAGAGTGAGTAGTAGAGTAGTAGAGAGGGTGTGGTAGAGAGTAGTAGAGAGTAGTAGTGAGTAGTAGAGAGTGAGTAGTAGAGAGTAGTAGTAGAGAGTAGTAGAGAGTGAGTAGTAGAGAGTAGTAGCGAGTGAGTAGTAGAGAGTAGTAAAGAGTGAGTAGTAGAGAGTGAATAGTAGAGAGTGAGTAGTAGGGAGTGAGTACTGGTGAGAGAGTACTAGAGAGTAGTAGAGAGTGAGTAGTAGAGAGTGAATAGTAGAGAGTCATAGAGAGAGAGTAGTCGAGAGTGAGTAGTAGAGAGTGAGTAGTAGAGAGTGAGTAGTAGAAAGCAGTAGAGTAGTAGAGAGTGAGTAGTACAGAGTGAGTAGTAGAGAGAGAGTAGTAGAGAGAGAGAAGTAGAGCGTAGTGGAGAGTGAGTAGTAAAGTAGTAGAGAGTAGTCAGTCAGTGTCAGTCAGTGTCAGTCAGTCAGTGTCAGTCAGTCAGTAAGTGTCAATCAATCAGTGTCAATCAGTGTCAGTCAGTGTCATTCAGTCAGTGTCAGTCAATCAGTGTCAGTCAGTCAGTGACAGTCAGTCAGTGTCAGTCAATCAGTGTCAGTCAGTGTCTGTCAGTCAGTGTCAGTCAATCAGTGTCAGTCAGTGTCAGTCGGTGTCAGTGTCAGGCAATCAGTGTCAGTCAGTGTCAATTAGTCAGTGTCAGTGTCAGCTAGAGCAGCTCTTCTGACCTGGTTCTCTGGCTCTAAAGCAGCTCTGCTGACCTGGTTCTCTGGCTCTAAAGCAGCTCTGCTGACCTGGCTCTCTCCCTCTAAAGCAGCTCTGCTGACCTGGTGTCTCTGGCTCTACAGCAGGTCTGCTGACCTGGTCGTTCTCTGGCTCTAGAGCAGCTCAGCAGACTCAGTTCTTAGGCTACAGAGCAGTTCTGCTGATCTGGTTCTCTGGCTCTAAATTAGCTCTGCTGACCCAGTTCTATGGCTCTAAAGCAGCTCTGCTGACCTGGTTCTTAGGCTCTAGAGCAGCTCTGCTGACCTGGTTCTCTGGCTCTAAAGCAGCTCTGCTGACCTGGTTCTCTGGCTCTAAAACAGCTTCTCTGGCCAGGTTCTCTGGCTCTAAAGCAGCTCTGCTGACCTGGTTCTCTCCTTCTAAATCAGCTCTGCTGACCTGGTTACTCTGGCTCTACAGCAGCTCTGCTGACCTGGTTCTCTGGCTCTAGAGCAGCTCTGCTGACTTAGTTCTTAGTCTCTAGAGCAGCTCTGCTGACCTGGTTCTTAGGCTCTAGAGCAGCTCTGCTGACCTGGTTCTCTGGCTCTAAAGCAGCTCTGCTGACCTGGTTCTCTGGCTCTAAAACAGCTTCTCTGGCCAGGTTCTCTGGCTCTAAAGCAGCTCTGCTGACCTGGTTCTCTCCTTCTAAATCAGCTCTGCTGACCTGGTTACTCTGGCTCTACAGCAGCTCTGCTGACCTGGTTCTCTGGCTCTAGAGCAGCTCTGCTGACTTAGTTCTTAGTCTCTAGAGCAGCTCTGCTGACCTGGTTCTCTGGCTCTAAAGCAGCTCTGCTGACCTGGTTCTCTGGCTCTAAAGCAATTCTGCTGCACTTGTTCTCTGGCTCTAGAGCTGCTCTGCTGACTTTGTCCCTTGGTTCTAAAGCAGCTCTGCCGACCTGGTTCTCTTCCTCTAAAGCAGCTCTGCTGACCTGGTTCTCTCACTCTAAAGCAGCTATACTGACCTGGTTTCTCTGCCTCTACAGCAGCTCTGCTGACCCGGTTCTTAGGCTCTAGAGCAGCTCTGCTGACCTGGTTCTCTGGCTCAAAAGCAGCTCTGCTGACCTGGTTTCTCTGGCTCTACAGCAGCTCTGCTGACCTGGTTCTCTGGCTCTAGAGCAGCTCTGCTGACCTAGTTCTTAGTCTCTAGAGCAGCTCTGCTGACCTGGTTCTCTGGCTCTACATCAGCTCTACTGACCTGGTTCTCGGCCTCTAGAGTAGCTCTGCTGACCTGGGTCTCTGGCTCTAGAGCAGCTCTGCTGACCTGGGTCTCTGATTCTAGAGCAGCTCTGCTGAACTGCTTCTTAGGCTCTAGAGCAGCTCTGCTGACCTGGTTCTCTGGCTCTACAGCGGCTCTGCTGACCTGGTTTCTCTGACTCTTCAGTAGCTCTGCTGACCTGGTTCTCTGGCTCTACAGCGGCTCTTCTGACCTGGTTTCTCTGACTCTACAGCAGCTCTGCTGACCTGGTTCTCTGCGCTCACGATGCACGCACCCGACTTCTCGAAAATATATTTAAAAATAATATTTTATTTTAAGTACAAAAATATAATTTTTATGACTATCTTAGATAATCTATTGCCCTAATATGTATATTAAAGACACATACATATAATTTTGGAACATCATTTTTTTTGCTGGCGTTGCGCACCCAGCGTGCCCCAGCACGTATATGACGTCACGCGGGACCCGCCACCGTGCAAGCGTCTCGTACCGTAATGTGCATGTGTCGCGAATGCGCGGGAGCAGGAGTCACGGCTGGTCCCATAGCAATCGCGCACATCACGTAATATTACATGTATACGATGTAACTGAAAAACACGCAGCCTTCGCACACCGTATGCGGATCCTTCACGGCTTTTCTAAAATGGTGTCTAGAATCCACGCACCCACCGTGATGTGTACGCTTTGAGTGCGCAACTCCGAAAAAAAATTGGGAACTTTTTTTTTAAAACGAAAAGAATATAAATATATAAAAATAAAAAATGAAAACCCAAAAATCTATCAATATTTCAGTTTGAATTTTTTTAAATACTTTTTTGCAATTTTCAAAAAAATATATAATTTTATTTAATTAATAAAATGTTTATAAATAAACAGCTAAAACTGTAGAAAATAAGTACAAAAAATAGGTATAACTACTATCACACTTAAAAATTAGCATCTAAAAAACCTTTGAAATTCACTGAAAAAAATCATAGGTTTCAGAGACGTTATAGTTAGAAATTAGCATTTAGAAAACGTTAGAAAGTCACAGAAAAAAACATAGGTATCGCGGGTGTTATAGTTAGTTGGCCATTTCACTCGTACAAAACCATAGAAATTCCTCCGTTATAGTTAGTTCTGCTAACTATAACTTGTGCGCCCGCAATGCACTGCTGATGATGTCACATATTGCATCATTCATGACATGGGCAGTGACATCACTGATGACATCATCCGCGTGACAATCTGATACACCTCATCATACACAAGTATAACCTTTCATCACTCACTGTAAAATACAGAGTACCATATTTGAAACCATTGACACACCAATACCAGTTTCTAAAAACCCACTAAGTGATTCCTACATCTACATACACATCTAAACACTTACCTATAGATTCACTCATACATGCTGTCAATGATCAATAGAATACTATTAAATATACTTATACACCTACATCGACATTACACACCATCATACATCCTATTCACTTATGCAGTAATTCTACTCACTTATGCAAACAATTGATCATACTTACATTTACTAAGCTACACATTTATACAAACACCACTTTATTTATTCGTATAGATAGTAACTCATACTTAGTGTGTTATAAAATTAATATTACAAGTATCCACTTTTCTATAGTCACTCATACAATCACTGAGTCTTATGTATACTTATTTATATACAACTATCACATACACTGCCTTTTATATTTCTAGTTTGTTAGACATGTATCATTGAGAAATGTATTTACTCATCACCATACCCATAAAGAGATTCACTCACCCAAACAACTGTTTCCACATACAGTCTTAACCTCATATACCTAGTAAATCAACTATTTACACATCTTTGGACAGTCACACACCTCCCACTCAACCACACACACATTCACTATCCGATACAAATACTCATTTAACTAATTAATAACTAATATAGACTTTCACATAGCTAGTAACCAACTTATTTAGTAGTTTACACAACAAGAGATAGAGTGATACAGGTATTCACACAGTTTAATCACTATCCCATATATTTAGTGAGACACTTTGAATTAGTCACTTAAACAGTCAATCGCATTGCTACTAAATCCTCCATTCAGGCACTTATACATCCACTCAGTCTTCAAGGCAGATTGATATATATATATATATATTCACTGAAAAAACCATAGGTTTCACAAACGTTATAGTTAGGAATTAGCATTTAAAAAACCTTGCAAATTCATTGAAAAAACCATAGGTTTCACACATGTTATAGTTAGCTGGACGTTTCATTCATACAAAACCATTGAAATTCCCCCGTTATAGTTAGTTCAGCTAACTATAACTCACGCGCCCGCAATGCACTGCTGATGACGTCACATATTACATCACTCATGACATGGTCAGTGACATCACTCATGACATCACTGATGACATCTCAAATGACATCACTCATGACATCACTGATGACACCATCCAGTGAATGTGTGTCTTTCTGAAACATAAATATGTTTTATATGTGTATATCTAAAGGTCGATGGAAGAATAAATGGATAAATAAGTGTCTAAATGGATGTTTTTTTGAAAAATTGATTGGTTAAATGACTTACTAAGTGTATCTTAGTGACTACATATATTAGAGAATAATGTTTAAGTATTTAAATATATGTATCAGTGTCTCACTTTGTGTATAAGTGGCTGCATGGGTTGGTGAGTTGCTACATGAGTGTGTATATGGGTTATTAGTGTTTTTTTTGAGTATCAGTATGAGTGTCTGTATGGTTTGGTGGGGGGTATTACTTAGCGCATAGATGCATGAATGACTGACTCACTGTTTGTATGTGTTTTGAAGACAGCATGTGTGCAGGACTGTATGGGTGGAGGAGTGTGTGTATGGGTGTGTTACTGAGTGAATGACTGTCTCAATAGTATCTTTAGGAGTAACTACATATGTTTTAATCTAGTGTATGTGAGTATTGATGTATATAAGTGAGTATATGTGAGAGTGAGAGATTGGAAGAGTTCCTGTTTAAATAAGTGATTGTTTAAGAGAGTAAGTATGTGTAAGTTTCCGTATAAGTAAGTGTGGTAGTGTGTGTATAGCTGTATATGCAAATAAATGGATGTTTGATTTGCATATGTGTGTATGTGTGTGAGTAACTCTATGGATGACTGTCGGTGTGTAATAGGATGTATAGGTGTATCAGTACATATGATGAGTGAGTACATGTAGAAGTGACTATATAGAACTGTTGATGAATGAGTGGATGTGTATACAGATGGTGGAATTACCGAATAGGTTGTTGTAACTGGTATTGGTATCTCCATATTTTTGAAAATGTTCGTTTCTATTTTTGAATGTGTGTATCAAAGGTTATATAACGCTGAGAGGAGGTCTGCCACTCTTTCACAAGGATGGTGTCATCAGTGATGTCATAAGTGATGTCATTTGAGATGTCATCAGTGATGTCATGAGTGATGTCCATGTCTTGAGTGATATAATATGTGACGTCATTAGCAGTGCATTGCGGGCGCGCGAGTTATAGTTAGCTGAACTAACTATAACGGGGGAATTTCAATGGTTTTGTATGAGTGAAATGTCCAGCTAACTATAACATGTGTGAAACCTATGGTTTTTTCAATGAATATATATATATATATATATATATATTACCTACTGGCGGTCGCCAGTAGGTATATATAGTTAGGATTTTTTCTCTATGGGTTTTTTGAAAATTCTATGTCTAATAACTTTGGCGTTTGTGGACGGAATCGGCTGAAATTTTCAGGAAAATGGCACATTTTGTTTCTGAGCAGCCCTTGAAAATTTGGGGGGGGTTCGTCCAGTGGGGGCCGAGAAAAAAGGGGGGTCCCAAAACGTGTTTTTAACATTGAGTTTTCCATAGGGCGGTTGGCCTCACTTTTAGCCCGAACGGCTGAATGGATTTGCACGAAACTTGGCAAAATTGTAGGGACTGGTAGCCCGATGTGCCTTTTGTAGGTCTCAATATATGTGCTCCAGTGGATTTTGAGAAATTAACGTTTAAAAAAAGATATATATCTGTAACAGCGGACCGGTTAGCGCTCTGGTTCGCGGACTTTTCGCGCAACGGAGCTTTGTGAAGCGAAGCTGATTGGTTCTCCGGCGTCTGTCAACATTCCAAACAGTCCGTAGCGGCCGCCATCTTGTCTCTCGGTAGGATCGAGAGACAAGAGGAGGTCAAAACAAAGGGGGAAATAACTATAAGGGGGCATAGTAGATCCTCGCTGACCCCCTAGGTTTGATGTGGAGGTTTTAAAAGGGCCCCGCGGGGCAAAAAAAAAACAAAATAATAATAATCGAACGGCTGAATGGATTTGCACGAAACTTGGCAAAATATTAGGGACTGGTAGCCCGATGTGCCTTTGCTAGGTCTCAATATATGTGCTCCAGTGGATTTTGAGAAATTAACGTTGAAAAAAAGATATATATCTGTAACAGCGCTCCGCTTCGCGTACTTTTCGCGTTACGGAGCTTTGCGAAGCTGATTGGTTCTCCGGCGTCTGTCAACATTCCAAACAGTCCGTAGCGGCCGCCATCTTGTCCCTCGGTAGGATTGAGAGACAAGAGGAGGCCAAAGCGAAGGGGGAAATGACCATAAGGGGGCATAGTAGATCCTTCCTGACCTCTTAGGTTTGATGTACCATTTTGCCAAGTTTGGTGTAATTCCGTTCAGCCATTCAGGCTGTAGACGTATGTAAATGTCCTATGGAAAATTGCATGGGGAAAACACATTTGAAAGTGTTGAAATTTAGAACCAATTAAAATGTTACTTTGGTTTTGTATTTGTGTGTGATGAAAGTTAATTGGTTATGTATATATGTCAAATGAGAGGAAACCACAGCCATTTTGTGATACTACTGTCTGAGGTACATTTGTGAGGAATTTTTGGTGGTGAATTTCTGGTGTTTGATTTACACAGTACTAACACTTCTGCTACTTTTAAAAAGGTGAGTTGTTAATTTGTAAGGGGAACTATGTTGTACACTTGAAGATAATTTGAAAAATGTTTTCTGTTATTTATTTGCAGTCCTTCTGTTATACTAAATACTTGATGAAGTTAGTTTTATATTATGTATTACTAAAAACGATAAATGAAAGTGATTATTTTTTTCTGCAATTTACAGCAAGCAATTTCAAAATAAAATGGCTCACAATGAAGAGACCGTGGCAATTTCTTTTGAATTGTCCACTACATTGATTGAAATTGAGAGCACCAATAATGAAATATTGTCACAAGGAGGACATGACTTGTATGATTCCATTAGATTGATTGAAATGGACAGCACCAAGAATGAAATATTGTCACAAGGAGATGACTTGAATGATTCCACTACATTGATTGAAATTGAGAGCACCAATAATGAAATATTGTCACAAGGAGGAGATGGCTTGTATGATTCCATTAGATTGATTGAAATGGACAGCACCAATAATGAAATATTGTCACAAGGAGGAGATGACTTGAATGATTCCACTACATTGATTGAAATTGAGAGCACCAATAATGAAATATTGTCACGAGGAGATGACTTGAATGATTCCACTACATTGATTGAAATGGACAGCACCAATAATGAAATATTGTCAGAAGGAGGAGATGACTTGAATGATTTTTTTGATCAATCTCTTGATGGCGAATTTATCGAGTGTTTGGAGACCATAGAGTTACAAGAATCATCATTGCAGACTTTTAATGAGGAGATTCCAGATGAGATGATTGAAGAGGAAATTACTGATGAGGACATGTTACTAGTTGTTTCAAATTTAGAAAATTCTGAAGAATAAATTTATATTTAGAAATCAAAAATTGTTTGAGACATTATTTATTTTTATTTTTAATTTATGAGGTTGTAGCGAAGTGATTGTAGTATAAAATGAGACTTATAGTATAGAGTGCAACATTTTTATGTTACATAGTAAGTTTACTCATATTTACTTCCCTTCTGCCACTATATTATCTCCAATGTGTATTTGACATGTCTTCTTCATCTCCGGCCTCCTTTCTCTCACTGTGTGTCTCCGATGCATCTTATCGCTGGTATTTTGTGTAATTACAGAAGAGAGTAAAATAAAATAGTTCGGAACGTGAAAAGGGGGCAAAGTAGAGTACTCCTCACCCCCTAGGCCTTTTTAGGCGGTCCCAAAAGGATCAGTTTCTGCTTTCCTGAGAGATTATGGTATGAGTTCCATATACCACAATAACTTGCATTACAACATGCAAGATATCTATCTCCTATTACCAACTTTTGGAGATATTCGCGCTAAGCGCGAATATCTCCAAAAAGTAACACCTGCCCTGAGCAGTTCTTAGCCATGTTATCCAATGGGAGGTGGATAACATGGCTAAGAGTATTAGCTCGGTAATGCATGAATATCGCTGAGTTTTTAGCGATATTCATGCATTGCGGCCGTTTATTATCGCATTTGCGATAAACCTTGATAATAGTAAGGTTTATCTTCGATAATTTCTGACGATGCTTAGTGGTAAAAAATTGGTTGGTAAGCATCGTTAGCGATAAATATCGCTTAACTTTGGTAATATGCCCCAACGTCTGTTAACGTTCGATTAGAAGGAAATGAGGAAGTGTTGAAAAACATTGTCTGCGCCATCTTGCCTTTTTTGAAATGCCACACTTTTGTCGTGCACGGCAGCCATTTTAGATGTCTTGACCAGACCCACTCTCTGCACGCTGTCGATTCGTAGCATGGCTCCTCACCCTCGTAAGCATCTCCCCCAGGCACTGGTCACCACCGCTCTCTGTCTTATGCATGGGCAATAAACCTTCCCCCATCTGCGCTGCTCTTCCCTGAGAATCACACTCTGTGCCCGCCCGACACCTCCCTTTCGCCCTATTCACTACCGCACCCTCTGACACTCCTCTTCCTCTGTGTCCGAATGTCCAGGCCGGTCCTAGGCTATCAGCTAGCCCTGCAGATGTAGTTTATGGCCCCAGCTGTAAAGAATCACCCCTCTTCAAAGGAGTTATAGTAGATCAAGGCCCACACCCGATGTGATCCGTCACAGCACACGCGTTCCTACTATCTGAAAACCATCCTGTATTGTGATTGGGGAGGGGACCGAGCCTGAAGCGGAAGATACCAGGAATGACTCTTTGTACATCAAAGTTTTTACAATTATGTGTCACATTAAAAATATATAGCACTCCAACAAAGTAGTAGGAATATAAAACTTTAATAACATATAAATATATACAACAAAACAAAAACAGTAAAAACATTTAAACAACGAAGAGACCGTGGCAATTTCTTTTTAATTATCCAATAGATTTATTGAAATTGACAGCACCAATAATGAAATATTCTTGTCAGTAGCGGTCTGTTGTGCGAATAGTTCCAAGGCAGCAGAACGCGCTGAAATCTAGATGGCACGAAAGTGATGTCTAGTAAGTTGCCGCCCAGCAAAAAACGGCGTGGGGCGCCGCGGGGGTGAGTGAGTCCAGTAGGCACCACAGCTATTCTTACCGGCATTGCAGAATTACTGCTGGGGACAATGCCTGTGCTGTAGCAGGGTCACAGCAGAAACAAAAAGGATTCTGTTGAAGATGTTGTTGGTTTCAATTTGAAAACAGTTCTGGTGTCAACTGCTATGCTAATGTAGTGGTTAAAATGTTTTGTTTTCTCTAGAAAATGTAAAAGAGGGGGAGGCAGTCCAAAGTTCCGTTAAAAGGGCAAAGGAAAGGATCGGTGGTTTGAACTATCAGTCAAAAAGGGGAGGGGGTGCAATAATTTTTCCTACCGGGTCACACTGTGCTTTCACCGGAAGTGAGGTCTGCAGGATTGTAGTAATTCAAAGTGAGGCTGGCGCCAGCATGGGAGCGCCGACGTCCCGCGGATACAGTTTCGTCACTCCACGGGCGATCATGGCAGTCATTCCCCATCGGGGGTCGGAGACTCCCGCGGCTCCTCTAGAATCTTCAAGGTCGTGGAGGACTACGGTGGTGGAGTCAACCAGTGACCGGGCCATTTCTTTATGTTGGGCCCGCTCTTGCCAGGTCGACAGCCATTTTGAGAGTTCGGCAGCTACCGGCGATCGCGGGGTCACATGAGCGGACGGGCTCCACCCTGCCGGGCGAGACGTTGCAGCATGGCCACAGTGGAAGAACCGTTATCTAGGTCGTTCCGAAACTGTGCAGCACTGTAGTTGTTAGGATGCCACCGCCTGGAGCGCTGAGGGTGCAGCTGGGAAGCCTCCACCTGGGGAGGCGGGAGAGGCCTGTTCGCACCGTCTCTCCCTCCCAGTGCACCCCACGGCGTCTCGCTTGAGATTTGTTATGGCCGGACCAGGCGATGAGGACGAGGGGGGGGTCGGAGGCATGTGCAAGACATCCCCCTCCAGTGTTGTCGCAGCCATTATAAAAGAAAGAAGTGTCCCGTCCGTCTTCGGGCCGGGCTTCCGGTGGATGTCGGCCGGACGCCCCTGGCTCTGGCCCCATGAACGGGTTTCTTGGTTTATCGGCTGCAGCCGGATCCCGTCGGCCTCGGCCCCCCGACCGTTGGTGGTCGGACCGGAAGAGCATGTGGCGGGACTACCTGCAACTCTCAAGGGCCACCGCGGCCGGACTGGGAGAGAGAGGGGAGGGTCGAGGAGACATTCCCCCCCCCTGCAACTGTTCAGCGTTGTAAAGGCAATCCCCTGGCCGGGTCCCGCTGGTCTCGGCCTCTCCTCCGGCTACACCCTACGTTAGGATCTCCTGGCCGAGGCGTGGCAGCAGGACCTGCCTTATATGGGCTGCTCCCGGCTGGGCGTAGCCGGAACCCTGCCCCACCTTGGAAGTTTCCAGAGTGGGGGTGGATGTTCTACTGACTTGCATTTTCCCTAGTCTATCGATTTTTTTGGCGTGGCAGGCGGTGGGACAGCGAGGGGTGATTTGGTTTCTCTTACTGTTTTTCTGGTCTCTCACCACTGGCATATTTTAACGTTTTCTTGTTTCTAGGACATTAATAGGTTTTATCATTACGTTATGTTATCGTTTCTTTGTTCGTTGTTTAATAAAAGTTCATGTTCATCAGTGGCCTACTGATTTTCGTTTTCCTATTTTTTTCTTTCCAGGTTGTTTCATGGTAAAGTTTCTGTTAACAGGATACAGTGATCACTTCGTTATTATTGCATATGTCCTTTTCACTAGGGGTGCTCTCTGGTCGGGCCAGATGACGTATCTCTAGTAAATGGTCCGGGTGAAAAAGGTGCATCAATCAGTGGGGAGTAGATAGGCATGACAGATTACAACGGGGGAGAACGGTCCGCATTACGTACCCTTTCACTACTTGCAAAGATTTTCCTACGTTTATTTGCAAACAGGGAATACCTCCAAAAAGAACTAATTCCCAAACAGTCAATGTTCGGACAATCAATCAATCAATGAGGAATGAAATAGGTACGACGTGTTAAAGGCTTGCGTTACCTACCCTTCACTATCTGCAAAGGGAGATAGAATATTCCTATTCTTCCTCGTTTGCAGGTAGAGAAGATCGTTAAGAGAATTAACTTCGAACAATTCAATGCTCGATTGAAACAATCAACAAGGGGTACTGTGAACACAAATGAACGCCGCTTATATACATACGCATTGCTATTTTCAACAGGTTGTTCCTAATGTTTCTATTTTAGCGAGGTCAAAAGAGATCCCATTAGTGGCCTACTGATTTTGCTCGATTCCTTTTGTTTTTTTACACGATTTTTCGCTATCTGCAAAGACTAAACAGAGTATTGCGACTCTGTGCTTGTTTGTAAATAGAGAATGAACCAAAGAGAACAATCAATCAAATGGAGAGAGAAGCAGGCACGACGGATTACAAAGGGGGAAAGGGCTGCGTTAACTACCCTTCACTATCTGCAAAGAGAGAGTACTCCTAATAGAAATGAGGGGTGGGGGGCAGCAATCAAAGCAGATCAGTGTGCATAAACACGAAAAAAAAAATTCTTACCACGTACTTGACATTCGACAGCTTATGATATTTGCTATTAAAAAACCATTGAAATTCACTGAAAAAACCATAGGTTATAGACCATATATAGTTAGGAATTAGCATTTACAAAACCTTGAAAATTCACTGAAAAAACCATAGGTTATAGACCATATATAGTTAGGAATTAGCATTTAAAAAACCTTATTTTACTCACACAAAACCATTGAAATTCCATATATAGTTAGTTGCACTAACTATATATTGCGCACCCGCAATCCACTGCTGATGATGTCACATATTACATCATTCATGACATGGTCAGTGACATCACTGATGACATCACTGATGACATCTCAAATGACATCACTGATGACATCTCATTTGACATCAATGACCACATCACTGATGATATCATTCATGTGACAATACAATGCATCTCCTCACATTTTAATATAACCTCTGTTTCACCCAGTGTTAAAAACAGAGTATAATTTTTGAAACCATTGACACACCAATACTAGTTACTACATACGTACTCACTGATTCCTACGTCTACACACACATTCACTCATTCACCCATACAATCATTCATACATACAATCACTCATGTTTACAACACAATCATATGCACTCATACACCTATACAGACACTCACACTCTGCCACTCATCCATGGAGTTACTCACACACCTAGTCAGTCCTGTAAAGAATCAATCACACTTCCATTTTCTACTCTATACAGTTAAACATAGAGCACCTTACGTTTTCAACCATATACTAACACATACTTACTCTCTTATACAATCATTGATACAAGTACACATTGATCTGTACAGAGTCACACACCTCCCATCCAGCCACACACACACTCAGTCTCCCATGCAAATACTTGGGCAATCAATCAATAACCCATATAGTTACTCATATAGCTACTGATCAACACATGCAGCAGTTTACAGAACAACAGACATAATGATGCACAAATTAAGACAGTTTAGTCACTAACCCATGCACTCAGTGAGACACATTTAATCACTCACTCATACATTCAGTCATGCACCTACTAAATCCTTCGTCCAGACACTTATACATCCACTCATTCTTCAATATGTAAGACATATTTTAACTTTACAGAAACATAGTCACTGGATGTTGTCATCAGTGATGTCACTGACCATGTCATGAATGATGTAATATGTGACATCATCAGCAGTGGATTGCGGGTGCGCAATATATAGTTAGTGCAACTAACTATATATGGAATTTCAATGGTTTTGTGTGAGTAAAATAAGGTTTTTTAAATGCTAATTCCTAACTATATATGGTCTATAACCTATGGTTTTTTCAGTGAATTTTCAAGGTTTTGTAAATGCTAATTCCTAACTATATATGGTCTATAACCTATGGTTTTTTCAGTGAATATATATATATATATATATATATATATATATATATATCCCTAGACTACTTCCCCAAAGAGAAACAGCGGAGGCCAGAGGGGGTTCCTTTGAGGGCACTTTGATTCTTGAATACACAGGCTAGTGGCGGGGAATGCATTTTGGCGTAAATGTATCCTTTCTCAGCGCCCTGCACCAACAAGAGTCCTGCAATTGGGGAGGAGCTTCGCGGGCATCCAAGATGGTCGCGTGAGCACAGAGCTCCCCGGACCCGTGCCTACGATCCTCGCATGACCAAATGGCTCGTCGTCTCGAGGACTACGAAAATAGGGCCCGTCGCAACAATGTGCGCCTTATTGGTGTCCCGGAGGATTCCGAGACTGCGGTGGCTGACCTCCTGGTTGAGGACCTGATTGCCAACCATCTGTCCCCCGCTGGACTCAGCAAGTTCTTTGCGGTTGAACGTGCCCATCGTGTTCCCGGCGGGAAGGCTAAGCCGGGTGCCCCTCCGAGACCCATCATCGCCAGGTTGTTCCATTTTCGGGACCGAGATGCTGTTCTACAGGCCCAGTTAACTTTGAGAATGCTTCCGTTTCCTTTTATCCTGACTTTTCGCCGCTTGTCCAGAAGCAAAGACTTGGCTTTCAGGGGGTCAAGAGGCGATTGCGAGACTTGGGTCTTAAATACTCCCTATTGTTTCCAACCAGGCTGCGGATTGAATACCGGGACAGTGCTTTCTTTTTTGACCACCCTGAAAATGTTAGTGACTGGCTCGACTCCCTGCCTATGAGACATGAAAATACTGGGCACCCTGGAGGCGCCGACGGAGGTGTGGCTGAATGAGGACTTCTTCTGTGGATCCCGGCGCCTGAACTTTTTCGCTATATCAGCTGAGTCCGGACTTGGGGCTTTTGTTAGGCCTAGATCTGCCCGGGGGTGGCGGGGGTGAAAGGGGTCTCTTCCTCCTCCTGGGTTCTTTGCGTAGCTTAGTTTAGTTATGGGGCGACAGGCACACTGCAAGTTGGGGTGGCTTCTTAGTCTTACGCAGGGGTGCAGGGTGGGGGGAGCAACATGGGCATGTTGGGGGGTGGAGGGGGGGTGTTTGTGTGTTTTTGTTAATTCACGAGGCATCGTATTGTTTTTACTGTTCGTATTGATTGTGGTGTTCTACGTGGGTCCTGCTCCTTTTATTCATTGGGGATGGGGGGCGGCGAGTTGAGAATTTTATCCTGGAATGTCAATGGATTAGGGGACAGGATTAAGCGGGGTATTGTTTTGCGATTCCTAAGGCGTCATTCCCCCGACATTGTCCTCCTACAGGAGACACACTTAATTGGCAACGCTTGTCAGGCGCTCAATAGACGAGGTTACCGGCTAGTAGTCCATGCGGGGTTTACTTCTGGGTCTAGGGGGGCTGGTATTCTTATTCGATCCTCTCTCCCTTTCGCAGTTGACGAGGTTAAACGTGACGAAAGGGGGCGCTATGCGGTGCTTACGGGCAGATGGGAGGGGAAGACCTTGTCCGTACTTTCGGTTTATGTCCCCCTGGGCCTGCAGGCCTTAACCAATGCCGACCTGTGTAGAGTCCTCTTGGATCTTCCTGAGGGGCTTCTGATCTTGGGTGGGGATTTTAATTCGGTTGTCTCCGGCACCTCTGATCGTCATCCCCCTAGGGACCTACCCAGGGCGCAAAGGTGGCTCAGCGATTTGTTAGAGACTTTCGGGCTTGTTGATGCCTGGAGGCTGTTACGCCCTACACAGTTGCAGTACACCTTCCACTCTGGGGCGCATGGCAGTCTGTCTAGATTGGACTATTTTTTAATGCCAGCGGTTCAGTCTTCTTCTATCAGAGAAATTCGTCAGCTCCCTAGGGGAATCTCGGATCACTCCCCCCTATTGCTCCGGTATGAGATTGGGGTGGGAGTTGAGGGTAGAGTAGCTCCCATTAACCCGTGGTACTTTCATAACCCCAAGACGCGCTCGAACCTTGTCAAAGCCATCGAGAATTATTTTGATGAAAATGTGGGGTCTGTTTCCTCTGCTGTTTCGTTGTGGGAAGCGTTTAAAACTGTTGTACGTGGTCAGGCTTTATCCCTTATCGTTGCTGCTAAAAAGGCTACCAATGCGGATGTTGTGCGCATGGAATCCGAGATCGCTGACTTGGAGGACGATCTCCGCCTCGGTGTATCCAGCGCCAAGATGCACTCCCTTTCTTTGAAACAGGCGGACTATAAGGCTCTTGTTACGGATGCTGCGAAAGTGATGTATAGGGAGCAGCAGGGACGACTGTATGATGTGGGTGATAAAGCGGGTAAATTGCTAGCGTGGTTGGATAAGAAAGAGAGAGTGAATCGTGTAGTCCCCGTGATTGAGAGGCTTGATGGTGAGTGTGTCACCGACCCTGTTGGGATCGTTCAGTGCTTTGCGGATCACTTTGAGACTGTGTACACCTCCGTCTGTGACAGGGATGAGGTTGACTCCCGTTCACTGTTGCGAGACATTGCTTTGCCTCGCCTCTCTGATTCTGACAGAGACCTCTTGGACGCCCCGCTCGCAGTGGATGAAATTGCGGTGGCCATCCGCTCCCTCCGTTCGGGCAAGGCGCTGTGCCCCAATGGTTTGCCCATTGAACTGTATAAGCTGCGCCCTGACAAAATGGCGCCCTATTTGCGAGACAAGTTTTTCGAGGCCCTGGAGTCTAGCTCCCTCCCCCCTGACCAACGACTCGCTACCATCGTTGTTATTCCTAAAGAGGGTAAGCCTCAAGATCGTTGTACTTCCTATAGACCTATCTCCTTGCTTAACGCTGAACCCAAAATCTTGGCTAAAATACTAGCTAATCGCTTAGTCACTGTGATCGGGGCCCTTATTCATCCGGATCAATCCGGTTTTATCCCGCACCGCAACACTGCTTTAAACTTGCGTAGACTCCACGGGGTTCTCGTGAGAGCTGCGACGCTTACTGAACCAGCCATTTTGGTCTCGCTTGACGCTACCATGGCCTTCAATACCATCTAGTGGCCCTACCTATGGGCGGCCCTCTCGAAATTCGGGTTTGGGCCGGGCTCCATAGCCTGGGTGAAGCTTCTTTATGAGAGTCCCCTGGCCCAGGTGGTTGTTAACGGACGAGTGTCTTACGTTTTTGAGCTTGGACGGGGCACCCGAAAGGGCTGTCCGCTGTCCCCTTTGCTTTTTGCTCTCGCTCTTGAACCTCTGGCGGAGTGGCTCCGTTGGGAACCTTCTATGCGGTGCATCCGATGGTCCCCTGACTTTGAGGATCGAGTCTCGCTATATGCGGACGACATCCTCCTATATCTCACCTCCCCCAAAAAGTCCCTCAATGTGCTCTTCGATGTTCTTGCTTCCTTCGGTAAGAACTCCGGTCTTGTTATTAATTGGGCTAAATCCTGCGTCTACGTTTTGGCTGGAGCTCTCCCTCCATTGCCGCGTAGATTTCCGATTCAAGTGACGGAGACCGGTTTCAAGTACTTGGGGATTTATGTTTCCTTGGACCCCTCCAGGCGCTACAAGCTTAACTTGTTACCCCCCCTTCAGCGGCTTAAACTTGATGTAGCTCGCTGGCGTAAGCTGCCGTTATCGCCCCTCGGTAGAGCGGCGCTTTTGAAAATGATGTCTTTGCCCCGCTTCTTGTACGCACTTCAAAATTCCTTTGATCCGATTGCCTCTGGCTATTTCCGTGAAGTGGAAAGCCTTCAGAGACAACTTGTCTGGGATGGGCGGGCCGGTATTGCCCTTTCCAAACTCACACTTCCGTGGTACGATGACGGTATAGCCCTCCCGGACATCAGACGGTATTATTGGGCATCTCAGCTTAGTGCGATTAATCATGCAACTTACGCACCGGGCCCTGCCCCGGCGTTCTCCATGGATAGGTTTATCCTGCCGGGGGGGACCTTTAGCAGAGCGTTGTACTCTGGTGATCGCCACGGAGCACTGACCGGTCCCACCAAGATTGCTGTGAAAGTGTGGCGTGATGCGACTGCGGCCTTGGGCTGGTGTGGTAGATTTACCCAGGCCACCCCCCTGTATGATTCGGAATGCTTGGGCCATCTGTGGAAAACAAAAGGCTTTGATAAATGGGACATGATTGGTATTAGTAGAGTGGGCGATTTGTGGTCGAAGGGTACTGTTAAGTCATTTGACGTGCGGCGATGGAGTATGAACTTGGTGACACTGAATTCTTTCGATATGCCCAGATCCGCCACGCTTTGTTGTCTGTGTTTGCAGTGGGCACCGAAATTCCCAAGTCTTCCCCTTTGGAGGACCGCATTCTGGATGGCCATGTGCCCGACAGCACGATCTCCATGATTTACAAAAATCTCATTAATAACAGAGCTGATTTGCTGATCCGCCTCCGAGTTGCGTGGTGCGCGGACGGTTTGGAATTGGATGACGAGGACTGGCAATCGGCTTTGTCCTTGCCTAAGGAGGTCGCTATCCCTGCTCGCTTGCGGTTCATCCAACTGAAGATACTTCACAGAGTGTATGTCACTGGGCCTTGTTTGGTTCGAATGGGGTTTTCCTTGGATGGGTTATGCAGGCGTGGCTGTGGTATGTCTGGTTCTTTTCTTCACATATTGTGGGAATGCCCGGAGATGGTCAGGTTCTGGGCTCGAGTGCATGACGTCATGAAAAGTGTCACGGGTGTGTCCCTGCTGCCCGAGGCCAAGCGTTGTCTGTTGAATGTTTGGGAGCCTAACGACTACAATTCAGCGCAAATTACGTGGGCGACCCTTGGCAACATGGTCGCTAAGAGGGATATTGCCCAGCTCTGGGGTTCGCATAGACCACCTACTCTGTCCACGTGGAAAGACAACATGGACTGGTGTATGTTCCGGGAGAAGACAGTGTACCTTTCCCGGGGACGTCCCAGGAAATGGGGTCGAATCTGGTCCCAATGGAACGCGTATCGGGGCAATATATGTACTCCCCCTCATGATGTGACCATTGACGTGTCTTTGTCCCCCTGATTGGCATTCCCTCATTAACTATTGGTATTTATGTCGCTTGTCTCCTTGCCTGCCCCTACCCCTGCCTTATCCGACTACATTGTATTGATCTTACCCTTGAGCTCTGCCCACACGAACCCACGGCAATGTATTATTATCTCTCTGCCCTGTGAAGTTTGATTGTTATTGTATGTCTGTTTTTCTTTCAATAAAAAAAATAAATTAAAAAAAAGAGTCCTGCAATTAATCCGAAAGCCCTGCTTCACTTAATATACTGCTGACCACACTGAGCTCCACCCCAAGTGAAATCTGCTCACCTGTTGGAGATCGTGTAACATTAGGCGAACTCCAACTCCCAGCATGCATCATGTTTATGCACCTGGGCTGGTGGTGTGGGGGGCAATTCCATGATGATACCGGTTCCAATGTCTTTTGCAGGCTCGGATGGCATGGCTCGTTCTTTTGCACCCAGGTACCAAAGCGCCTCCACGGGTCCCCTTGTACTGCTGCAACCAAACTATTGAGGAAACCACTGTGCGGGGGCAGCTATGCAGCTACACAACGCCCTGATGGAGGTGAAATACCTCACGCCGCACATGTCTCCTGATCGTCGCCGCAGTCACCGGATCTCCCGATCCCTGGAGCCTTTCAATCACTGCAGAGCAGAGTGATGCCAGTCTCTCCGGGTCACTTATACAGCAGGGCCATCCGTACTGTGCTTCTGGCTAGGTGCAGAATATATCCCAAGTCTACTTCCCCAAAGAGAACCAGCGGAGGCCAGAGGGGGTTCCTTTGAGGGCACTTTAATCATTGAATAAACAGGTTAGTGGCGGCGAATGCATTTCAGCGTAAATGTTGCCTTCCTCAGCGCCCTGCACCAACAAGCGTCCTGCAACTAATTTGACAGCCCTGCTTCGCTTGATGTACTGCTGAGGACACTGAGCTCCTCCCCAAGTGAAATCTGCTCACCTGTTGGAGATCATGTATCATTAGGCAAACTCAAACTCCCAGCATGCATCATGTTTATGCATCTGGGCCGGTGGTGTGGGGGGCAATTCCATGATGATACCGGTTCCAATGTCTTTTGCAGGCTCGGATGGTGTGACTCGTTCTTTTGCACCCATGTACTAAAGCGCCTCCTCGGGTCCCCTCGGACTGCTGCAGCCAAACAATTGACTAAACCAATGTGCGTGGGCAGCTATGCAGCTACACAATGCCCTGAAGGAGGTGAAATACCTCGAACCACACATGTCTCCTGATCGTCATGGCAGACACTGGATCTCCCGATCCCTCGAGACTTTCAATCACTGCGGAGCAGTGTGAGGCCAGTCTGCCCTGGTCGCTTACACAGCAGGGTCATCTGTACTGCGCTTCTGGCTAGGCGCAGAATATATCCCAAGACTACTTCCCAAAAGAGAAACAGCGGAGGCCAGAGGGGGTTCCTTTGAGGGCACTTTAATTCTTGAATAAACAGGGTAGTGGCGGCGAATGCATTTTGGCGTAAATGGTGTGGGGGGCAGTTCCATGATGATACCGGTTCCAATGTCTTTTGCAGGCTTGGATGGCCTGACTCGTTCTATTGCACCCAAGTACCAAAGCGCCTCCTCGGGTCCCCTCCTATTGCTGCAGCCAAACAATTAAGGAAACCAATGTGCGGGGGCTTTAATGCAGCTACACAAGCCCTGACGGAGGTGAACTACCTCACATGTCTCCTGATCGTCGCGGCGGACACCGGATCTCCCGATCCCTCGAGCCTTTCAATCACTGCAGAGCAGTGTGATGACAGTCCGTCCGGGTCGCTTACACAGCAGGACCATCCGTACTGCGCTTCTGGCTAGGCGCAGAAAATATCCCAGACTACTTCCCCACAGAGAAACAGCGGAGGCCAGAGGGGGTTCCTTTGAGGGCACTTGGGTTTGTCTCAATTTGAGGCTGTTCTGAACTTGGCAACCTTTGGAGTTACAATGCATGGACTACATCAACCATCAGACCACAGACGGTGACCGCGCCCACTTGGGAGGGGATTAATTGTTGAAATGTAGCAAGCAGGTTTTGCCGGTTTCTCAACAGCGCTAACCCAGCAGCCCATGATCAAGAGCTTTCCAGAGCACGAAACACGTCCAAGAGTATGAATTTGCCACAACGCTGTATCTCTCTGTGTCTGCCTTCACTGAATAAGCACACCAAGATTTTGAAGTCACCTATGTGGCGTCCTCTTACAGCATGCTAACTTTGGTTGGAATTGTTGCCGCCCCGCCTGAACCACAAGAGTGATACCACTATGCTTTGCGAAGTCCTGCTGAGGTGCCACATGGTATTTCAGCACTAAGGGCAGGCGAGTGCTGTTCTTTGAAATAAGGGGCAGCACAGATCCTGGTATGTCGTGTACACATCCACTTGAGTTTTTATCAATTTGAGGCTGTTCTGAACTTGGCAACTCACTGGAGAAACAATGCATGGACTACATCAACCATCATGCCACAGACGCTGGCTGTGCCCACTTGGGCGGGGATTAATTGTTGAAATGTAGGAAGCAGATTTTGCCGGTTTCTCAACTGCACTATCGCAGCAGCCCATGATGAAGTGCTTTCCAGAGCACAAAACATGTCGGGAGGGAGTATGTATTCGCCGCTAAGCTGGTTCTCTCTGTGTCTGCCTTCACTGAATAAACACAGTAAGATTTTTTAACTCACCTCTGTGGCGTCCTCTTACCGCAAGCTAACTTTGGTTCTAATTGTTGTGGCCCCGCCTGAGCCACAAGAGTAACCCCGCTATGCTTTGCGAAGTCCTGCTGAGGTGACACATGGTATTTCAGCACTAAGAGCAGGCAAGTGCTTTTCTTTGAAATAAGCAGCAGCACAGATCCTGGTATGTCGTGTGCACACCCACTTGGGTTTTTATCAATTTGAGGCTTTTCTGAACTTGGCAACTCACTGGAGGAACAAAGCATTGTCGCAGGGATTCCGCTTCTACGCAGAACTGTGCCCAAAGACTTGGAACCTTGGGGTGTGCCAAAACTCACCTTAGTACCCAGAATCCCCTACCAGACTAGCAATCAGTGTCTTATTTGTTCCTACAAATCCCCAATATTTAGACAACCCAGAACATGAACTTAGTCCACCTCAGGAAACGTGGAACACATAAACACTCTTTCGTTCTACTCACTGATCAGTCCAAAACAAGGAGTGAATGAGGACACGTGCTAGTTTGAAATATTTATTTCTACTGCTGTGTTCTCAAGTACAGTATCTTAGCTAATACAAGCAAACATATTATAAGAAACAAGGTTATCAGCATAGTTACAATTCCATGGAATACAAAGGAAAAGGGCATGTTAAAATGCAAAGGTCAGAAGGCTAAAAGTACCTAATTCTCACCCTCCCTTGCTAGTATTTTGTATTAGATCTATAGAAGGTCTCTTGGGATAACAAGGGCGACCCCATAACTTAGGTTCTATTAGAATGAGATCACATCATATTCTACACCAGCGCTCTGCATGCAAAGGTTCGTCAGACTGTGTCTACATGCTCTGCGCAGTGCAATATTAAACACGCTGAAAACTCGAGGCACCCACAGCTGCATATGTGTTATGTCTAGGACGTGCGCTGATCAGACCGAATAACAACTACTGTGTTGAAGTAACCTTGAGGGCCTCGGCACTCACTGTTCAGACATAGCTTACAAAGCCAGACTGTTACTATAGGAAAAACATATTATTCTCGTGTGAAGCAAAATATTCTGCTATACTCTAAACATTTATAATATCATGTGCCGTGTGCAAAGCAACGGAAAGGAGAAAATGGCGTTTAGCTTCTAACAAGCTCATGCTAACTTAACACAGTATAAAGGCAAAGGCAATCTACATGACACCCTCGCTTGATCCAAGCACGATTAAGATAAGATAAGATCAAGGACACATTTCGGAAAGCAGAGTTCAAGAACGACAGTCAAAATCAGTCCTAAATTTGCACTGATGAGAAAAATAATTCTAAAAATCAAGAGAATTCTCAAAATTCTAACATTTATATTGTAATGCCGATAGGCCTGGGCATAAGAAAAAGCATAATTCTCGAAGAAAAAATAACTTCATAGAAAAAATATTCGATGTCCAACGTTCGAACTCGGTCATGGAAGAGAGATAAGTGACCACACATCTCAGTCCATCAAAGAACAAGCGAAATATGCAGCAAAAGCCTCAAATAAGAAGACACTGTTCTCATCCGAGAAAATTTCAGCCATCCAATTTAATAAAGGGAAAGAACATACATGTTCTTCAATCACCGGAGCCTCTAGCACAATCAGAGAACAACTCGGTGAGTTCTCAATAAAGCTGTGTGCCAAGAAATCTTGCGCCGCTGCAAACACATTCCAACGACCCAGGACTACATGCTTCGCTGCAAAGGCCATAATCCCTCCACCAGAACAAAGCAGATTGTGAGCAACTAAGGAGCTCATGAGCTGATTATAATCCACATCGGGAGACACTGAATTGCAGGGACACAAATCCAGGGCCCAGTCGAAATCACAACTCAGGCAATGAAACACCGGCTGGACACATGTGAAGTAGGAAAATCGAAACGATAATCCAAAAGCCTCAATGTCACTAGAGGCAGCGTTCCATAATATTCAAGCATCCTATTACGAAGCATTGTCAGCCGAGACACCTCTTCGTGTTGCACAAGAAAGGCATCCATTTTTGAATAAACAGAATAGAAGCAAGACGCCTGCAATCATGGCTACCATTAAGGGAAATCCACCAAACAGGCTGGGAAAAATAAAATGAAAAAAGGCAGGGATGATGCTAAAAATATCTTGAAAGGAAGTTACAAGACCCCGCTTACTACTTAAAAAAAGTGTGCAAGGCCCGTGGTGGAGGACGCATTAAAGATAGTGTGAACTAATTCACCGAAGTGCAAGAGCAAATCAGTATTTAATAAAGCATGCACCTCTGCGCGGGTGTTTGCCACGTGAAGGACGAATGTCTCACGAGCAGATGTGAGGGCAACTTCTTTCTGGGACTATAGAGCTCTTATGCGACTCATCCTATTGAACTCTGCTTTCAAGGTCGGAATCGTGGGCCAGATGGAAACATCCAGTTTCCCATGCGGGGGTGGATACATTACATTCATACAGCAAACAGCACGCTCACTGACTGTAACTACATAACTAATTCCGGCCACCAACCCACAGCAATCTTCATTATTTAAAAGTAAATAGCTCCCGTTTGCCAGTAAAGTAAACGTGGGCACGATAGCGGGAACAGGTGTACCTTTCAAAACACACGCTAAATTTGGCTTGTCTTGATTATAAGAGCCATGCAATTGGATGTGTCTGCACATCAATGAATGGTCCGGAGTGTCAGTGCATTCTTCACCATTTAAGAAAACCTCTTTACCTTCTCGAATGCATCTATAAGTAAACGGAAGCGACCACGCTTCATGGAGATAAGCAGTGCCTAGAGGCTCATATCTACCTATGGCATAGTATTTCATGCAATTTTCAAAACGGAACAGAGAAAAAGGTAGAGAAATTAAACCATGGATAAGCCACGTTGCTGCATTTGCCTCTGCCACAGAAAATGGTAAAGGTTCTAATCTTTCAATATGTAACATAGAAAAAGTGGCATCTTTCATTGATAATAAAGGTTGCTTGTCAGTCAAATTAAATGGTGCAAATAGGGAAGAGGTATTCATGTAATGCCATGGCACTCGGCCAGCATTTAGAGTCTGTAATGTCCAAGAAAACTGCATAATAGAACGCAATTGATTCTGTCCATGAAACAAAGTTGACACGTCATCCTGTACAATATCAACAACTGATGAAACAATATTATCTAATGTGTAAATGCGAGAGGACAGTGTGTTAATACTGTTATCTACTACTGCTAGCACTTTCTCTAAATTAGCTTATCTATAGCTCTAAAGCGGGTAGCCGCCTCAATCTGGGACATTTTCCAGACTTCGTTGTAAATAGCATATATCCATCTTTTAGATCTGCCGTTAGCCGGGCCTTTCACAAAATCATTCAGATTAAACTCATCAGTCAGTTTAGATAAATGTAGTTTAACTGATGCCAAAGTGGAATGTTTGAGCCAATTCTTACATAATTTGCCTACAGAATAGGTAGTTACCGAATGACCACTTTCAAAATGGGGATCCACTCTGACCTGTTTATAGCCAGGGGCCATACCCAGAAAACGATGCTGACACGAATCAGCACTTCTGTGCCAAATCAACCAACCCTCAGGATCCAGACTGGATATATTAAAGGAAGAATTAAGCAACATAGTTTATAAATCTCTGATTGAGAATCTAGTGACATTATTCCAACCGAAGTATTCTTCCAATTCAGGGAATGAAGGAGCATTTAATATTTTAACAGTAGCCAATCCAAAACAAGTTGTCTGTGAAATGGTCGAATTCAAAAACAACATGTATTTGGGGATGAGACATGCACGGTGCAAAGCCTCAGTGCCTTGTACTTGCCAGCTTTTAGAACCCCAAACAGATTTAAGATCAATAGTATCCTTCCACAACTCGTAGCCCCGAACAGCCAATTGGTCAAGAAAGGACTTCGAATACAATAATTTTGTGTCGGTAAGTCTAACCTTGGACGTGGACTTTTCAGTCATTTTAAAATAAAAAGCATTGGGATTTGACTGATTAAAACCAGTAAATTAGTGAATCTCTTCAAAAAGGAAGCAGAACTGCCTTGCACAGGAGCTGGACAATGTTCGCATTGTGTATAGTTAACATTATTTCTCCTGGTATTAGCTTTATGCAGGAAGTGATTGCCAAAATGTTGGAAACAATACAAATCACCGTATTAGCAGATTCTAAATACAAATCTTCAGCATCAAAGACAGCATAATATTTCAAATCAGAAAACTGCCTCTACGGCTTGAACATCCCAATCATCAGAACGTATATTTTGTTTAACCACATCCCCCATAGAAACTCTAAGGACATTAGGGAGATTTATAATTTCAGTTGGTCCATGGATTTGAACCTTAACAGCATCACACACAATCCCATCTAGGACAGGCCAAGCAGTGATGTTAAGATAAGACAGGTCCCTCTTCAATCGATGTGATGAGGAATGTGGAGCCAATGTTCCATTAATAGGGAGAATGTAAGTTCTTTCCTCGACATAGTGTCCGTTGACAAGACGAAAAAAATATACCACAAATCCAATCGACATGAACAAGTAAATTGAAAAAAGCACCAACCAAATGTAGGTCCAAGGTGGAATCAAAAAATGTTTTTTAAAAAGTGCTGCCAAAACAAACATTTTTGAAGTGGTTTTTGATGTGTGAGAATCAGTGTCAAAAGAAAATCTGGATTCTGTAGCCAAGCGAGTCTGTAAATCTGGCATCGATAAGTGAGGGGGTAAGTATAGTCAGTTTCATCATGGCGAGCACCCGGCAATGAACTAAATAATGGACTTGAAACTGCGGGCAACTCGAGTTCAACATCAGGCCTGGGAACAGGTGCCGGGGCTAAAACAGAATTTCTCACAATCGCAGGACATGAGACTGCCGGAGTCATACTAAGAAGAATCGGCCACTCTGTGTAGTTTGACATTGTCAATCGAGATATACCTCTTTTCTTTACGGCCTGGAAGTGGAGGTAAAATTACTGTTCTTGTGCCCTACACTCCAAGCACTGGAACCTGAGCTCGATATGATGGACCAAACTATTTTTTGTTCTCGATCTTCTCACGAATCAGTTCTCCGACTTGTGGTAGCCAGCCAACTACCGGAATCTGCAACTCAGCTTCCGATGTGCAGGGCAAATGTTCCTTTGCAAGACTGTCTCTTGTCTTTTGTAGATCCAGTAAAACATTGCAATGTTCATCTACGTCAAAGGAGGCAACAATAGCCACCGAGTCTAGACCGTCAAGGTCTGGGACGAACATCTTGATACCAAAGAGCATTTCGTATGGGGTCCGCCCAGCCAGAGACCTTCTAGGGAGATTATTTAGGGCCCTGAACGCTATAGAGGTGGGCCAGCCAGTTCCTGCCAGTGCCTATAACTCTAGCTGTCAAAGAATGCTTTAAATCTTCGTTCATTCGTTCCACAACACTATTACGCTCAGGCCTGTATGGAGACGAAAACTTGACTTGGACCCCCAACGAAGCCATAGCATCCTTATACGCCTTAGAGGCGAAAGCAGGACCCTGGTCCGAATGGAAGGTGCCACAGGCAAAAATACCTATAAAGACACGCAAGTCTCTTATGACAGTTCGTGAATCAGCGCTGCGGTGGGGCCACACCCACACAAAGCATGTGCATGAATCAACTGCCACTAAGATGTACTTATACGCAGTATCAGAAGAAAAGGGACCGCAGTGATCTAAATAAACACAATTAAGTGGTCTATTAGAAATGTACAACCGTGTCTGGGGTGGACGCGTAGCAGTTGAAGGCTTAATCTGCTGGCAAATGTCACAATGAAGGACATAATCACGCGTCTGTGTGTACAGTCCCCACCACCAGAAACGTTGTTGCAACTGAGAAACAGTAGCCGAAACGCCTGCATGGGCAGACGCCACACTTTCATGGGCAGCTGTAATCAGTGTCGGTCTGCGGTCCATGTTGGGAATCAAGCGTTCACCAACATCAGGTATTTTCACATAAGGGACTTTATCAGGACTTAAGTGATAAGTATACTTTGAAGGGAACCCCTTAGGATATTTACTTCCCTTCTCAGTGGCAGCAACAGCTGCCAAGATGTCATCATCAATTTTACTTTTGGAACGTGTAACTTCTGCAACCAAACATGTAGATACTGCTGTTTTTGCGGCTTCATCAGCCAAAGAATTCCCGACAGTGTGTACGCCTACGCGCTGATGACCGAGAGTGTGAATTACAAACACGAGAGGCAATTGCTCTTTAAGCTCAGCCACTCGGACCCAGATCATTTTATGTTTTATTGTGCTACCTTTGGAATCACGAAAATCATTCTGAATCCAAAAATGAAGGTTCTCATTGTAAGACTGGACACAGTAGTAAGAATCACTTACAATAAGAGTCGTCACACTGGGATCTGCGTACTCCAATGCAAGCATCAAAGCACGGAGCTCTGCCAATTGTGCGGTACAGTCCCCTAAAGTCTGTGTGTGCACGACCTCGGACTTGAATTCATCATTCACTATGGTACCCACCACAAAAGCGCAAGTGGAAACGGATATGTGCTTAGACCCATGCGCAACCTGTGCTGACGCATCAGTGTAAATGATACAGTGGAAATCCTCCAAAGACCTCATAGTCAAAGGCGCAGGATGAACAAATTCATACTGCAAAAACTCCTGAGACTGCAAGGAAGCGTCAAAAATAAACGTGACATCCGAAGACGTCAAAGACGCTGCCCACTGTATTCACCGAGGGTGCAAAGCTTTAAAATTTGGTACACTGGCTCTCGTCACTGCCTGTAGTGCAGGATACGGGGTAACAACCAACATGCATTTTCCCTGTGACAGTGCCCGTTCTTTGAGAATCGCCATCTGCACTGCTGTCAAAATCTTGTCCACAGAGGAAAACCGCATTTCAACTGAAGTGTACAAGTGTGACTTGTAAGCAATAGGTACTGTGTCACCTTCTTTAAAAGTCAGGTAAGTGAAACCCACCGCCCCAGGGATGATTCTTATCACCAGGTTGGTGTGGTTATCACGAGTCAGTAAGAATTTAGATTCTAAAAGATCAGCTTGCAAAGATTGCAAAATAGCGGAATGTTCCGGCAGCCATCAAGATTTGGTAAAAGTTGGTTGTATCATAGCATACAAGGGCTTGATACGCTGGGCATATTCGGGAATGTAAGTACGCCCAAAATTTTAAAAGCCCAGTAAAGATTGTAGTTTCTTCAGGGTTGTAGGAGCGCGCAATTGTGCCCATTTCTCCAAGAAGTGAGGGGCTAACCGTCGACCTTCATTGTTGAGCTCGTAGCCCAGGAACAACACTCTAAACTCAGCAATGAGGGATTTAGCTAAATTAAATTTGCAACCGAAGTCCGCAAAGCAACAAATTATGTGGTCAACGTGACACAGATGCGCCCACAATTCGTCCTCTGTGAGATAAATGTCATCCAAATACGAATACGCATCTGGGTCCACTCTCTCTAAGAGAGAGACAATATGGGCAGCAAACACCCCCGGACTATTTTTATAGCCCATTGGGAGGCGTTTAAAGTGGCGCTGTTTACTGCCACTTTTAAAACTGGTCCACTGGGAGCTTAAGCCATCCAAGTGGTGGTCAAAAAAAACGTTGGATATTTCTAGCGTGGTTTTAAACCGTTTACGCTCAAGACTATCCACTAAGGCAGAGCCGTGGGTATTCTGTACTGCGCAGGTACGGCAATGCGAGTTTAAATGCCGGTAATCCAATACCAAACGGTACGATCCATCAGGCTTGGTCACAGTAAAAAGAGGGTTATTCATCGGTGATACACAAGTTTCAATTACACCTTGATATTCCAATTGTACAAGGATTTCCGCCACGGAAGCCTTAGCTTCACGTCGGATGGGATATTGGGATTGAGGCTATGGCATAAACCGCAAAGGAATCTCGTGGTATGCAGAAAACCTATCCCAACCACAGTGTGTGCAGTACAAAGCAGGCGCAAGGTACTTAGCCCAATCTTCTGGAAAATTCTGCACATGCTCCTTCGAGACTGTGTGCGCAAATCTAGGGAGGATTACCTCCTCCCCTCTCGGAGCTGCGAGAACAAAAGGTGGGGGCCAGTCAGCCTCCGCTAACAAAATGTCATGAGTAGTTGTAAGATTTTCCCAAAATATTTATGGTACGTTGTATGTCACCCTCAATTAAAAGGACAATTTCATAAAGTCTATCAGGGGGAGCTACTCTGGTATCAGCTGTCTCCACAACAATATAACGGTCAGTCGCTGTCACATACATTAGTGGACGCAGGGCCTCTCGCACAATGGTAATCTCCGCCGCGCTGTCCAGCAGGGTCTGAGTCCATGTCAGATTCTGAAGCTGCATTCTCACTATCTGTGGCATATCTCCCTGTTAACGCAGCAACTTTTTTCTTCTGAAACTGGGGTCTTTTCGGTGTTAAATCGTCCTGTTTGCCTTTGCCGTCTTTTGGGCGGGGCTGGTCACGAGTCTGCTGGCCACCCAGGCCTCTGTTGCCACCTCCATCACCAGTCGATGAGGCCGATGTGTCCTGTAAAGAACAAGGAGAGCATTGATCAGGAACCTGAAACCTATCAGGCAACTTAATGGTAGTGCGGTCGCGCTAATCATATACGCGTTCAGTAGACGCATGCACCGGTGACAGGGGACTGGACTCCTGCTTCTGCTGCTGTTGTTTTCGCTGACCTTTCTTTTTCGGCCAATTCTTTTTCTTAGCCTTGGGCTGGTCGTCAGTCTCCAACTTCTGACCTTGGGGTTGCTTTTTCTCTTTTGTAGAGAAGGGCTTGAGCCCCAAACTATTACGGCCCATGGTCCTATAAGCCGCCGTAATAATTCTAGGCAACTGGCGGGGTTTGTAGGCATCGGGAACGGCCAGCAAAACATTAGACACTTGAAAGTGAACCACATCTCCCTTGACATTCACAAGTACGAGATCGGCAACTACGTCAAAACGTCCGTATAGTCGCATTCCCAATTCAACCGCTGCCTCTGATCCGTGCTCATCCTGAACACGTTTAATGACCGTCGGCAGGACATTCATGGACGGGGTGCCACAGCACCTCACATAAACTGCCGCAAAGATTTTGCCCCAAGTCTCACAGTCACCGAGCTCCAGGGTCAAGTCCTTAGGCAAACTAATTGTGAGAATCCTGTGTTTTTCTACAGGAGACGTGTTAGGAAATACTGCTTCCAGCTGGTCAAATTTCTCGGCAAGCCAGAAAGGAAATTCATCCCTATCCTGGGGGGGCCTGCCCATAACAGCATTAACCATAACAAGACTGAGCTTCATACTGCTCGGTCCGGCTGGAAGCGATGCAGCCCCCGGGGCCCCTCCCGGGAGATTGCGGGATATGTACTGCACTAACGACCGAATTACACTAATTGCGACCGTATGCAACGTTTGCAAATCTGCAACGGGTACAGCTCCATGCCGAGGATGCGGCGTAAATCCAGCCAAAACAAGCCAAGTTGGACCTGGAATGGACAAAGGACCTAACCTGGAGCCTAACAAGATGTGGGGTAGGGCACTAGTAAACCAAACTTGGTGCTGCCAAGCGTTAATCGGAACTTCCTGTGTGCTATAGGGAAAATATTCCTGTGGCACGACAGAAGCAGTATAAGTGTCAAACACATTAGTATTTACATTAACAGCAGGGAAGGTCACCCACGAATAGAACATTTTGTAAGGGAAAGCCACTTCCAACCTCACCACTAAAATAACTGCCATGCCATCCAAACCGACGCTAACAATCTGTAGATGATTGCGAACCGTAAGTCGACTATGTAAATGTAAATGTAAATGTTTGTATTTTATATAGCGCACTTCTACCCGGAGGCCTCGTAGCGCTGTATTCATACCGCTGCGGAACCCATCCTGGCTTTCCTGTGAAATGTCCACTCCTGGGCACCCCCAAGGTGAAGCCAGGCATCCACAGCGCTGCTGGGGCCGTTGTGGAGATTAAGCAAGCTATTGCCCAGAGTCACAGAGTGGGACCCATGATTAGACTAGGCACCGAGGCGAGAATTATCAGGTCCGGGGAAATTGAGCCCAAGACCCGCCGAGGCGGGAATCGAACCCTGGTCCCGGGCCAGACCTCTGCATCAGGGTCTGCCGCTCTAACCATTGAGCCACACTTCTCCATGTTGCGGTATATCGACAGCAACCATAGTGACACAGGAAGAAAGAGGTACAACTAAAAATCTGTAGCACAACTGGGTAGTAATTCAAAAGGAAAACCGTTTGAAAAGATTCAAGCTTGAAAGACCTATGTAACTATAGGTAGGTTTAACTGACACTACTATTATCCGGAAACAAAAGTGAAGGGGTTAAGGACTGATAGAAGTACTAGTCAAGTGTCATGGTATAAGACCACCATTGTTAGGGCGCCATGTAGCAGGGATTCCGCTTCTACACAGAACTGTGCGGAAAGACTTGGAACCTTGGTGAGTTAGGGTGTGCCAAAACTCACCTTAGTACCCAAAATCCCCTACCAGTCTAGCAATCAGTGTCTTATTGGTCCTTACAAATCCCCAATAATTAGACAACCCAGAACATGAACTTAGTGCACCTCAGGAAACGTGGAACACATAAACACTCTTTTGTTCTACTCACTGATCAGTCCAAAACAAGGAGTGAATGAGGACACGTGCTAGTTTGAAATATGTATTTCTACTGCTGTGTGCTCAAGTACAGTATCTTAGCTAATACAAGCAAACATATTATAAGAAACAAGGTTATCAGCATAGTTACAATTCCATAGAATACAAAGGGAGAAAGCATGTTAAAATGCTAAAGGTTAGAAGGCTAAAAGTACCTAATTCTCACCCTCCCTTGCTAGTATTTTGCATTAGATCTATAAAAGGTCTCTTGGGATTACAAGGGCAGCCCCATACCTTAGGTTCTAGTAGAATGAGATCACATCATATTTTACACCAGCTCTCTGCATGCGAAGGCTCATCAGACTGTGTCTACATGCTCTGCGCAGTGCAATATTAAACGCACTGAAAACTCGAGGCGCCCACAGGTGCATATGTGTTATGTCTAGGACATGCGCTGATCAGACCGAATAACAACTACTGTGTTGAAGTAACCTTGAGGGCCTCGTCACTCACTGTTCAGACATAGCTTACCAAGCCAGACTGATACTATAGGAAAAACATATTATTCTCGTGTGAAGCAAAATATTCTGCTAATCTCTAAACATTTATAATATTCTGTGCCGTGTGTAAAGCAACGGAAAGGAGAAAATGGTGTTTAGCTTCTAACAAGCTCATGCTAACTTAACACAGTATAAAGGCAAAGGCAATCTACATGACAGCATGGACTACATCAACCATCAGGCCACAGACGCTGGCCGCGCCCACTTGGGCGCGGATTAATTGTTGAAATGTAGGAAGCAGATTTTGCCAATTTCTCAACAGCGCTATCCCAGCAGCCTATGATGAAGTGCTTTCCAGAGCACAAAACGTGTCGGGAGGTAGTATGAATTTGCCGCTATGCTGGTTCTCTCTGTGTCTGCCTTCACTGAATGAACACAGTAAGATTTTGAACTCACCTGTGTGGCGTCCTCTTACAGCAAGCAAACTTTGGTTCTAATTGTTGTGGCCCAGCCTGAGCCACGAGAGTAAACCCGCTATGCTTTGCGAAGTCCGGCTGAGGTGTCACATGGTATTTCAGCACTAAGGGCAGGCAAGTGCTTTTTTTTTAAATAAGCGGTAGCACAGATCCTGATATGTTGTGTGCACACCCACTTGGGTTTTTATCAATTTGAGGCTGTTCTGAACTTGGCAACTCACTGGAGGAACAATGCATGGACTACATCAACCATCAGGCCACAGACGGTGGCCACGCCCTCTTGGGTGGGGATTAATAGTTGAAATGAAGCAAGCAGATATTTCCAGTTTCTCAACAGCGCTGTCCCAGCAGCCCATCATGAAGTGCTTTCCAGAGCACGAAACGCATCAGGAAGGAGTACGAATTTGCAGCTATGCTGGTTCTCTCGGTGTCTGCCTTCACTGAATAAACACAGCAAGATTTTGAACTCACCTGTGTGGCGTCCTCTTACAGCAGGCTAACTTTGGTTGGAATTGTTGTGGCCAAGCCTGAGCGACGAGATTGACCCCGCTATACTTTGCGAAGTCCTGCTGAGTTTGCAACATGGTATTTCAGCACTAAGGGCAGGCAAGTGCTTTTCTTTGAAATAAGCATCAGCACAGATCCTGGTATGTCGTGTGCACACCCACTTGGTTTTTTTTTTATTTAAGGCTGTTCTGAACTTGGAAACTCACTGGAGGAACAATGCATGGACTACATCAACCATCAGGTCACAGACGGTGGCCGCACCCACTTTGCTGGGGATCGATTGTTAAAATGAAGCAAGCAGATATTGCCGGTTTCTCAACAGCGCTATCCAAGCAGCCCATCATGAAGTGCTTTCTAGAGCACAAAAAGCATCAGGAGGGAGTATGAATTTGCTGTTATGCTGGTTCTCTCTGTGTCTGCCTTCACTGAATAAACACAGCAAGATTTTGAACTCACCTGTGTGGCATCCTCTTACAGCAGGCTAAATTTGGTTGGAATTGTTGCGGCCCCGCCTGAGCCGCGAGAGTGACCCCCCCTACGCTTTGAAAAGTCCTGCTGAGGTGCCACATGGTACTTCAGCACTATGGGCAGGCGAGTGCTTTTCTTTGAAATAAGCATCAGCACAGATCCTGGTATGTCGTGTGCACTCCCACTTGAGTTTTTATCAATTTGAGGCTGTTCTGAACTTGGGAACTCACTGGAGGAAGAATGCATGGACTACATCAACCATCAGGCCACAGACGGTGGCTGCGCCCACTTGGCTGGGGATTAATTGTTGAAATGAAGCAAGCAGATATTTCCAGTTTCTCAACAGCGCTATCCCAGCAGCCCATCATAAAGGGCTTTCCAGAGCATGAAACACATCAGGAGGGAGTATTAATTTGCCTCTATGCTGGTTCTCTCGGTGTCTGCCTTCACTGAATAAACACAGCAAGATTTTGAACTCACCTGTGTGGCGTCCTCTTACAGCAGGATAACTTTGGTTGGAATTGTAGTGGCCCAGCCTGAGCAACGAGAGTGACCCCGCTATGCTTTGCGAAGTCCTGCTGAGGTGCAACATGGTATTTCAGCACTAAGGGCAGGCAAGTGCTTTTCTTTTAAATAAGCGGCAGCACAGATCCTGGTATGTCGTGTGCACACCCACTTGGTTTTTTTTCAATTTGAGGCTGTTCTGAACTTGGCAACTCACTGGAGGAACAATGCATGGACTACATCAACCATCAGGTCACAGACGGTGGCCGCACCCACTTGGGTGTGGATCAATTGTTAAAATGAAGCAAGCAGAAAATTGTCGGTTTCTCAACAGCGCTATCCCAGCAGCCCATCATTAACAACATTCTAGAGCACGAAACGCATCAGGAGGGAGTATGAATTTGCCGCTATGCTGGTTCTCTCTGTGTCTGCCTTCACTGAATAAACACAGCAAGATTTAGAACTCACCTACCTATGTGGCGTTTTCTTAAAGCAGGCTAACTTTGGTTGGAATTGTTGCGGCACCGCCTGAGCCGCAAGAGTGACCCCGCTACGCTTTGCGAAGTCCTGCTGAGGTGCCACATGGTATTTCCGCACTAAGGGCAGGCAAGTGCTTTTTAAAAAAAATAAGCATCATCACAGTTCCTGGTATGTCATTTGCACATCCACTTGGGTTTTTATCAATTTGAGGCTGTTCTGAACTTGGCAACTCACTAGAGGAACAATGCATTAACTAAATCAACCATCAGGCCACAGACTGTGGCAGCGCCCACTTGGGCGGGGATTATTTGTTCAAATGTAGCAAGCAGATTTTGCCGGCTTCTCAACAGCGCTATCCCAGCAGCCCATGCTGAAGTGCTTTCCAGAGGATAAAACTCGTTGGGAGGGAGTATGAATTTCCCACTATGCTGGTTCTCTTGTTGTCTGCCTTCAGTGAATAAACACAGCAAGATTTTGAACTCACCTGTGTGGCGTCCTCTTACAGCAGGCTAACTTTGGTTGGAATTGTAGTGGCCCCGCCTGAGCCGCGAGAGTGACCCCGCTACGCTTTGCAAAATCCTGCTGAGGTGCCACATGTTATTTCAGCACTAAGGGCAGGCGAGTGCTTTCTTTGAAATAAGCATCAGCACAGATCCTGGTATGTCGTGTGTACTCCCACTTGGGTTTTTATCAATTTGAGGCTATTCTGAACTTGTGAACTCACTGGAGGAACAATGCATGGACTACATCAACCATCAGGCCACAGACAGTGGCTGCGCCCACTTGGCTGGGGATTAATTGTTGAAATGAAGCAAGCAGATATTTCCAGTTTCTCAACAGCGCTATCTCAGCAGCCCATCATAAAGGGCTTTCCAGAGCATGAAACCCATCAGGAGGGAGTAATAATTTGTCTCTATGCTGGTTCTCTCGGTGTCTGCCTTCACTGAATAAACACAGCAAGATTTTGAACTCACCTGTGTGGCGTCCTCTTACAGCAGGATAACTTTGATTGGAATTGTAGTGGCCCAGCCTGAGCAACGAGAGTGACCCCGCTATGCTTTGCGAAGTCCTGCTGAGGTGCAACATGGTAATTCAGCACTAAGGGCAGGCAAGTGCTTTTCTTTGAAATACGCGGCAGCACAGATCCTGGTATGTCGTGTGCACACCCACTTGGGTTTTTTTCAATTTGAGGCTATTCTGAACTTGTGAACTCACTGGAGGAACAATGCATGGACTACATCAACCATCAGGCCACAGACGCTGGCCGCGCCCACTTGGGCGCGGATTAATTGTTGAAATGTAGGAAGCAGATTTTGCCAATTTCTCAACAGCGCTATCCCAGCAGCCTATGATGAAGTGCTTTCCAGAGCACAAAACGTGTCGGGAGGTAGTATGAATTTGCCGCTATGCTGGTTCTCTCTGTGTCTGCCTTCACTGAATGAACACAGTAAGATTTTGAACTCACCTGTGTGGCGTCCTCTTACAGCAAGCAAACTTTGGTTCTAATTGTTGTGGCCCAGCCTGAGCCACGAGAGTAAACCCGCTATGCTTTGCGAAGTCCGGCTGAGGTGTCACATGGTATTTCAGCACTAAGGGCAGGCGAGTGCTTTTTTTTTAAATAAGCGGTAGCACAGATCCTGATATGTTGTGTGCACACCCACTTGGGTTTTTATCAATTTGAGGCTGTTCTGAACTTGGCAACTCACTGAAGGAACAATGCATGGACTACATCAACCATCAGGCCACAGACGGTGGCCGCGCCCTCTTGGGTGGGGATTAATAGTTGAAATGAAGCAAGCAGATATTTCCAGTTTCTCAACAGCGCTGTCCCAGCAGCCCATCATTAACGGCATTCTAGAGCACGAAACGCATCAGGAGGGATTATGAATTTGCCGCTATGCTGGTTCTCTCTGTGTCTGCCTTCACTGAATAAACACAGCCAGATTTAGAACTCACCTGTGTGGCGTTTTCTTACAGCAGGCTAACTTTGGTTGGAATTGTTGCGGCCCCGCCTGAGCCGCAAGAGTGACCCCGCTACACTTTGTGAAGTACTGCTGAGGCGCCACATGGTATTTACGCACTAAGAGCAGGCGAGTGCTTTTTAAAAAAAATAAGCATCAGCACAGTTCCTGGTATGTCATGTGCACATCCACTTGGGTTTTTATCAATTTGAGGCTGTTCTGAACTTTGCAACTCACTAGAGGAACAATGCATTGACTACATCAACAATCAGACCACAGACGGTGGCCATGCCCACTTGGGCTGGGATTAATTGTTGAAATGTAGCAAGCAGATTTTGCCGCTTTCTCAACAGCGCTGTCCCAACAGCCCCTGCTGAAGTGCTTTCCAGAGGACAAAACGCGTTGGGAGGGTGCATGAATTTGTCGCTATGCTGGTTCTCTTTGTGTCTGCCTTCAATGAATAAACACAGCAAGATTTTGAACTCACCTGTGTGGCGTCCTCTTACAGCAGGCAAACTTTGGTTGGAATTGTTGCGGCCCTGCCTGAGCCGCGAGAGTGACCCTGATACACTTTGTGAAGTACTGCTGAGGTGCCACATGGTATTTCAGCACTAATGGCAGGCAAGTGCTTTTTTTTTTTTTCATTTTAAATAAGCATCAGCACAGACCCTGGTATGTTGTGTGCACACCCACTTGGGTTTTTATCAATTTGCGGCTGTTCTGAACTTGGCAACTCACTGAAGGAACAATGCATTAACTAAATCAACCATCAGGCCACAGACTGTGGCCACGCCCACTTGGGTGGGGATTCATTGTTGAAATGTAGCAAGCAGATTTTGCCGGTTTCTCAACAGCGCTGTCCCAACAGCCCATGCTGAAGTGCTTTCCAGAGGACAAAACGCGTTGGGAGGGAGTATGAATTTGCCGCTATGCTGGTTCTCTTGTTGTCTGACTTCAATGAATAAACACAGCAAGATTTTGAACTCACCTGTGTGGCGTCCTCTTACAGAAGGCTAACTATGGTTGGAATTGTAGCAGGCCCGCCTGAGCCACGAGAGTGACCCCGCTACACTTTGTGAAGTCCTGCTGAGGTGCCACATGGTATTTCAGCACTAAGGGCAGGTGAGTGCTTTTCTTTGAAATAAGCAGCAGCACAGGTCCTGGTATGTCGTGTGCACACCCACTTGGGTTTCTATCAATTTGAGGCTGTTCTGAACTTGGCTACTCACTGGAGGAACGATGCATGGACTACATCAACCATCAGGCCACAGACGCTGGTCGCGCTCAATTGGGCGGGGATTAATTGTTGAAATGTAGCAAGCAGATTTTGCCGGTTTCTCAACAGCGCTATCCCAGCAGCCCATGATGAAGTGCTTTCCAGAGGACAAAACGCGTTGGGAGGGAGTATGAATTGGCCTCTATGCTGGTTCTCTCGGTGTCTGCCTTCACTGAATAAACACAGCAAAATTTTGAACTCCCCTGTGTGGCGTCCTCTTACAGCAGGCACACTTTGGTTGGAATTGTTGCGGCCCTGCCTAAACCGCGAGAGTGACCCCGATACACTTTGTGAAGTACTGCTGAGGTGCCACATGGTATTTCAGCACTAATGGCAGGCAAGAGCTTTTTTTTTTTTAAATAAGTATCACCACAGACCCTGGTATGTCGTGTGCACACCCACTTGGGTTTTTATCAATTTGAGGCTGTTCTGAACTTGGCAACTCACTGAAGGAACAATGCATTGACTAAATCAACCATCAGGCCACAGACTGTGGCAGCGCCCACTTGGGCGGGGATTAATTGTTGAAATGTAGCAAGCAGATTTTGCCGGTTTCTCAACAGCGCTATCCCAGCAGCCCATGCTGAAGTGCTTCCCAGAGGATAAAATGCATTGGGAGGGAGTATGAATTTGCCGCTATGCTGGTTCTCTCGTTGTCTGCCTTCACTGAATAAACACAGCAAGATTTTGAACTCACCTGTGTGGCGTCCTCTTACAGCAGGCTAACTTTAGTTGGTATTGTTGCGGCCCCGCCTTAGCCGCGAGAGTGACCCCCCTATGCTTTGCAAAATCCTGCTGAGGTGCCACATGGTATTTCAGCACTATGGGCAGGCGAGTGCTTTTCTTTGAAATAAGCATCAGCACAGATCCTGGTATGTCGTGTGCACTCCCACTTGGGTTTTTATCAATTTGAGGCTGTTCTGAACTTGGGAACTCACTAGAGGAAGAATGCATGGACTACATCAACCATCAGGCCACAGACGGTGGCTGCGCCCACTTGGCTGGGGATTAATTGTTGAAATGAAGCAAGCAGATATTTCCAGTTTCTCAACAGCGCTATCCCAGCAGCCCATCATTAACGGCATTCTAGAGCACGAAACACATCAGGAGGGAGTATTAATTTGCCTCTATGCTGGTTCTCTCGGTGTCTGCCTTCACTGAATAAACACAGCAAGATTTTGAACTCACCTGTGTGGCGTCCTCTTACAGCAGGATAACTTTGGTTGGAATTGTTGTGGCCCAGCCTGAGCAACGAGAGTGACCCCGCTATGCTTTGCGAAGTCCTGCTGAGGTGCAACATGGTATTTCAGCACTAAGGGCAGGTGAGTGCTTTTCTTTGAAATAAGCGGCAGCACAGATCCTGGTATGTCGTGTGCACACCCACTTGGGTTTTTTTCAATTTGAGGCTGTTCTGAACTTGGCAACTCACTGGAGGAACAATGCATGGACTACATCAACCATCAGGTCACAGACGGTGGCCGCACCCACTTGGGTGGGGATCAATTGCTAAAATGAAGCAAGCAGATATTGCCAGTTTCTCAACAGCGCTATCCCAGCAGCCCATCATTAACGACATTCTAGAGCACGAAACGCATCAGGAGGGAGTATGAATTTGCCGCTATGCTGGTTCTCTCTGTGTCTACCTTCACTGAATAAACACAGCAAGATTTAGAACTCACCTGTGTGGCGTTTTCTTACAGCAGGCTAACTATGTTTGGAATTGTTGCGGCCCAGCCTGAGCCGCAAGAGTGACCCCGCTACGCTTTGCGAAGTCCTGCTGAGGTGCCACATGGTATTTCCGCACTAAGGGCAGGCGAGTGCTTTTTAAAAAAAATAAGCATCAGCACAGTTCCTGGTATGTCATGTGCACATCCACTTGGGTTTTTATCAATTTGAGGCTGTTCTGAACTTGGCGACTCACTAGAGGAACAATGCATTGACTACATCAAGCATCAACCATCAGGCCACAGACTGTGGCCACGCCCACTTGGGTGGGGATTCATTGTTGAAATGTAGCAAGCAGATTTTGCCGGTTTCTCAACAGCGCTGTCCCAACAGCCCATGCTGAAGTGCTTTCCAGAGGACAAAACGCGTTGGGAGGGAGTATGAATTTGCCGCTATGCTGGTTCTCTTTGTGTCTGCCTTCAATGAATAAACACAGCAAGATTTTGAACTCACCTGTGTGGCGTCCTCTTACAGAAGGCTAACTTTGGTTGGAATTGTTGCAGGCCCGCCTGAGCCACGAGAGTGACCCCGCTACACTTTGTGAAGTCCTGCTGAGGTGCCACATGGTATTTCAGCACTAAGGGCAGGTGAGTGCTTTTCTTTGAAATAAGCAGCAGCACAGGTCCTGGTATGTCGTGTGCACACCCACTTGGGTTTCTATCAATTTGAGGCTGTTCTGAACTTGGCTACTCACTGGAGGAACAATGCATGGACTACATCAACCATCAGGCCACAGACGCTGGTCGCGCTCAATTGGGCGGGGATTAATTGTTGAAATGTAGCAAGCAGATTTTTCCGGTTTCTCAACAGCGCTATCCCAGCAGCCCATGATGAAGTGCTTTCCAGAGCACGAAATGCGTTGGGAGGGAGTATGAATTTGCCGCTATGCTGGTTCTCTCTGTGTCTGACTTCACTGAAAAAACACAGCAAGATTTTGAACTCACCTGTTTGTCGTCCTCTTACAGCAGGCTAACTTTGGTTGGAATTGTTGCTGCGCCACCTGAGCCATGAGAGTGACCCAGCTATGCTTTGCAAAGTCCTGCTCATGTTCCACATGGTATTTCAGCGCTAAGGCCAGGCAAGTGATTTTCTTTGAGATAAGCGGCAGTATTCCGGTATTCGCCTACACCAGAGGTAAGAATATGGGAGAGATTGTTAAAACAGACAACGTTCAGAATATCACAGCAAAAGGAAGCAGACCGTGTACTAACTGCAATAATTGCAACAATATAATAAAAGGCAACAATTTAACACATCCAATGAAGGGTCACAACATCAAACTTAAGGTGTCAGCCACGTGCGACACGTCTAATGTGGTATATTTACTCAAATGCCCATGTGGAAAGGTCTATATGGGCAGAACTGAACGGAAAATTAAAATTCGCATCAACGAGCATAAGTCAAACATAACAACAAGGAATTTTATATCTACTGTGGCAATTCACTTTATGGAAAAACATCATAATATTTCCCAACTGAAATTCATGGTCATAGATGTCATCGAAAAAATGGAAGGCAGGGATAACAACAAATACCTATGCCGAGAAAACTTTTGGATTAGCAAATTGAACTCAGGCAAACCCAATGGGTTAAATGATCTCATAGAACTGGCATGTTATCTTTGATACAATCACCATGTACCACCATAGTGGCGTAATGTTCTGTTAATATGGTACAGAAGGTGGGATGACCACGGCATGTGTATAGACTGATGTTAGCATTCCAGAGAAAGAATGTGTCAGCACCTTTCACATTTTTACACTGGACGTATTGTCCTCAGAGCACACTTACATAACCTCTTAGGATTTACCTCAACCTCAATCACATGCCTTTATCTTTTGTTTTCACTCGGGTTGGGTTTTTTGAGATTTTTTAATATTTTATCAGTGATATTTCTTAGCGTTATTTTTTAGCTATTTTTGTTTACTTTTTTTGTATCCGTTAGTTTAAGACTATGGACCAGTATGTTTTCCTGCACTAGTGTGTTTTCCCGTACTGGCCGAGGACGTCATATCATGTGACGCCAATTAACCAATATGCACACACGCCCCAAATCAACACGGAAGCGCCGACCGAATTCGGCACAGCATTAGGAGTAAAAGCCGCCGCAGCAACATTTAAATGAGTTCCTCGAGCTGTGATAACATTTACGAAGTTTAAACCACTTTATTTGTTTAGTTTCTTTTAGTTGCTGTTCATAGCTAATGGTTTGCGGTTTTTACCGCACCGCAGATGCCAACAGAACTTCAGCGACGGGCTCGTTGTAAGTGTATTACCACGTTTTTTAATCGTCTCTTTGTTTCACCATTTTGCACAAACCCACACTTAAATGCACAGAGTAATACACACTCGGAGGTTCTCACCATTCACCCGGGGTTATAAGGAGGTGCTCCTAATATAACAAATTACACACAGTACCGTTGATACTCATGATAAAAAATGTGCTATGATTTTCATGTTTTAGAGATGCTCCCGGAAGAAGGGCAGTTTGCCCGAAATGCATGGAAGCCATCTAAGCTAATGTGGAAATTGATTGATTTTCGAAAAAATATGCAAAAAGAAATGATGTCAATTTCTAAAAAGGCATTTCAATGTTGTATTGTATTGTATTGTATGGCATACTTGTATAGCGCAACACTGTCACCCAAAGGGTATCCTGGCGCTTGACTTGATCAGCCATACGCAACTTTATGCTGCTTTAGACTTTACGGCAACCTGGGAAAAAGGTGTGTTTTTAATCCTTTTTTAAAGGAGGAGAGATCCTCCTTACTTCTCAAGGGCAAGGGTAAAGCATTTCACAACTGAGCTGCGGCAAACCTGAAGGAACGTCCACCCATCCGCATCCTCATGATTTTAGGAATAACCACCAAGCAGGCGGAAGATGAGCGGAGGGATCTGGTGGGGGTATACCAAGAGAACATCGTCTGCAGCGAAGATGGCCCTTGGCCATGAAGAGCCCTAAAAACAAGACATAGTGCTTTAAAATCAATACGCCGGGCAATTGGCAGCCAGTGGAGGTCCATGAGCACCAAGGAAGATGAATCAAGACGCCGTCTGGAAAGGGCCAACTTAGCAGCCATGTTCTGCCCCCGCTGCAGTTTACCCACTAGGGTGGCTGGCGCACCCAGAAGTAGCGCGTTGCAGTAATCAAGCCTGCTTAAGATGATACTACGCACTACCTCTGGGCGAGCATGACCCGGGAGGAGGGAAAGAATCTTCCGCAATGTTCAAAGCAGCAGCATGCACGTTGCGACAGTTTTATTGACAAACACGTCTAGCTGTAGATTGGATTCGAACATCACCCCCAGGTTCCGGGTGGACACTGCCACTGCCCCGTGCTCGGGAAAGAGGAAGGCAAAAAATCCGGTGGCAAAGGCCGAGGGATGCGATCCGAAGAGCAGTGCAGTACCTCGGTTTTTGAGCTATTAAATTGCAACGAATTCTGAGTCAGCCATTCTGCAGTAGCTGACATACAGCGATGGTAAGTCTCCTGTGACACAGCATCCTTACCCTCAAACGAGAAGATAAGTTGCGTGTCATCAGCGTAATTGATGACCGCAATGCCATAGGACTTGATTAATCTGATCAGGGGACGGAGGTAAAGGTTGAATAGAATAGGGCTAATGGCCGACCCTTGTGGCACGCCCTGCCCCACCCTCCTGATGTCCGAACGGTAGGGTGGCAGGGCTACCACCTGGTGTCTATTACCAAGGTAAGAGACCACCCAGTCATGGGCCAGGCCAGATACCCCAGTCTCCTCCAGTCTCCTGATCAGAATGGCATGGCTGACCGTATCGAACGCGGCCGACATGTCGAGCAGCACTAAAAAGGCTGCTCGACCAAGGTCGACACGCGCACGAAGGTCATCCAAGGCGGTCACCAATGCGGACTCAGTGCCATGGGCTGGCCTGAAGCCAAACTGAGCCGTATCCAGGCAGATGTTGGCCTCCAAAAAGCTGGACAGATGTTAAGTCACCAGTTTCTCCAAGATCTTAATTGGAAGAGGGAGCAATGAGATAGGCCTATAATTTGCTGAGCAGGTGGGGTCCAGTGTGTCCTTTTTCAGAAGTGGCGATACCACGGCCAGCTTCCAACACTCCGGAACTTGAGCAGTGCTAAAGGACTGACAGCAGATGGCATGAAGAGGGGGGTAAAGCTCCTCATGGAACAATTTCCAGTATCTATGTGGCAATGGGTCGAGGGGAGAACCTGACAAAATCCCGTCCGGCACAGAACAAAAATCCTCAAAAGAGGGGAGAGGGAAGCTGTTCAACCGAGCCCGCCTATCATCTGGCTCTGAGATATCAGGAGTGGTCCCCCATGCAGGATGAGGCGTAGCTTGGAGAGTTGAGGTGACCGGGGTCCCGAGATTACTCAGAATGAGGGTGATCTTATCCTCAAAGGCCTTTGCCAAAGAATCGCAAAGAAGTTGGGAGGCCAGGATGTCCTTAGAGGCACAAGCAGGGCAAGATAGATCCCTGACAATCTTAAACAGGGCCTGAGATTTATTTGCCGCTGTTAGTAATGTTTCCTCAAGGAAATTGGCTTTGGCGCACTTAATCTCAGTTTTGTAGGCCAGTAGCGCCTGTTTGAAGACAACCATGTCAGATTCAAGATATTGTTTCCTCCAGTGGCGCTCTGCACGTCTACACTGGAGCTTCAACTGACGAAGCTCCTTGGAGAACCAACGCATAGCCGGTTTAGCCCTGTCTCTGATTTTCCGTAGTGGTTCCAATTCATCCAGTGAATTGGAGATTTTCTGACAGAGAGTCAGATAGCTCTCCTCCATGTTATCTCCCAGAGAAAAGCCTTCCGCTAGCAGGGTTGGCAGACTCGACTGTTTCAGGAGCCTAGACCATTGCCTACCCCGCTTTGAGGTGGCTCCTGTCCTGCCACTCTTCAAAGAATCAACTGGTAGTAACAGGGAAAAATGGACCAGGGAATGGTCCGTCCAACATTGGGGGATGATGTTCCGTACAGACACCCGACTGGCGTCTGCCAGGATCATGTCCAATACATGACCCTTTAAGTGGGTCGGAGTGAGTACCAGTTGCTGCAGATGGATGTTGCGACAGGACTGAACCATCTCTTTAAGTTGTTAAGAAAATGATGAAAAATTAAACATATGCTTCAAAAAGCACAAACTTTTAGTGGAGTCCTTGCTTACAGGAACCCTAAGGAGTGCCCAAAGAGATGCAACCAATTTAGTTTGGGAGCACGTCATTGTCTCATGGTACTTAGAGTTCACAAGGAAGGAAGAAGTCACCAGTGGAGCACTTAACACACTCAATGAATCCCTTAAAATACCAGTAGTAATAACCTCAAGGCTGCGCACCAGCATCTCCAGTAGTTTGTCATTACATAAACAATGCTCCACGTTGCGGCCCATTTACAATGTGACGCATCCAGGGTGATGTGTCATGTTGTAAATGTCCTGCACCACATTATACCTGCGTCAGTTAATGTATGTAGTGTGGGCGTTCTCACGCATGAAAGCCTCATAGAAGTGATGCAGTGAAAGATACAAGATTTCACTGTTCCACTTCTAGGACGCCACTTTGTCAAAACCCTACGCCTGCTTGGAGCAGGCGTAAGGAGTGACGCATGCATTGCTGGAGTTGCGTCATGCTTGCGATTTGCCTCCAGTAATGCGTGGGTTTTGCGCCAACAGATGTGTCAGAATTTATGACGCATCTGTCAATCCTAGCGACATGGTGCGCTGTATTGTAAATACAAGAAGATGATGCAAGGAGCGCTGAAACCTTTCAGACACTCACCCCCAGTCACAGATCTGAGTTGAATCCATCATTGTTCCTTCGCTCATTTCCCCACCCCAGTTCGGGCTGGACTGTTCCCATTGGAATCAGGGTCAAGACTGATTTGAAAATGGCTGGGTCCAAACTGGAATGGCATGGTGAGCAAAAAACCAAGGATTTAGGCCCAGATCTCGGTACTGGGGTGAATGCATGACATTGTTCTGCATTCTGTCCATCAATTGTTCATTTTGCATTTGTCATCCCGAGTGGGACGGGTATGCCCATACTTGGGTCCCGTGCTCCCCATGCCACTGGAGTCAAGCTATCCTGGCTGATGAGGGCTGAAAGCCCGAAACCGGTCCTAGGATGCCTTTTTTCCAGGACAGGGAGGACCTGGCCTGGCAGTTCGGGCTGGACTGTTCCCGTTGGGCACAGGGTCTAGACTGATTTGCATACGACTTGGTCCAAACTGGATTGGCATAGTGAGCAAAAAAACTATGGATTTAGGCCCGATCTCTGCACAGGGGTGAATGTATGACATTGTTCCGCACTCTGTCCATCAATTGTACTTTTTGGATTGTTAATACGGCACATCCATGGTGATGCAAGGTTTTCTCAAGTAGGCGTATCTATATAGATGCGTCAGTTTCTTGCAAATCTGCCACTCAGTTTACACTTTTGCAGTAGGTCACAAATTCACTTTTCCTGTGCCGGTACTTAAGGGAGAAATAAAAGCACACAGAACATAATTTACCGCCTCTTGGCTCAGCTATCATTTCTATGCTCACTTGCCATAGCTGTATGTGATAATCTTACAGCACTATAATATTGCACAGTTTTAGTGAATTATTCGAAAATCGTTTTCAAATAATCAGTTTGTTCTGGTTTTTATGGTACAGCTTTTTTTTTAATTTTCACACCATTACCTTTCAAATTATTTCCCCATCTCTCAAAAAATTGCCAGGCAATTCATCCATCTTGGAATCAATATCCTACAGTGATGAGCTTAAAAAGTTTAATGAGCGGGCAGTGGCTTGGCAGTGAAGCGGAATGGCCACACGAGCGGCTCTGCCGGCCAGGTAATCAAGCCAGAATTAATCCGTCAACCAGGCAATCTTTCCTGAGCCCAAAAAAGTGAGATACTGTCTACGGAGGTGTCGGGCAGCAGTACATGACCCGCGGAAGGCAGGCGAGTGCCGCGGTGCTCCGGCAGAGGATCCGGAGCTCATTGAGACCTGCGGCCTGAACCGCCGCGCTGCGCCAGGGCCTTGATTTTGGTGTCCCCCTCAGGCGCCTTTTCGCGGACGCTGCAGGAGTGGGGCAGGGCCGGTCAGCTGCAGTCGGATGGCCCACAAGTACAGCAGAGTGTGCCAGGTCGTCTGGAACAGGCAGCGGGAGCTGTCGTGAGTGCTCCCGGAGCAAGCCGGACGCGACGAACACTCTGGATAAGGAGGAAGGCTGCCGATATTTACAAAACGGAGGTACGCGAGGCAGTTTATCTCTGCAACGGTGGGGGTGCTGTTGGGCATGGAGGGAGACATGCTGTGACCCAGGCCTGTTGTGTGTAGGGCTGCTGAGTGGGGTCAAAGTCATCCCAGACCCTGCAGGACACAGGGACCCCATAGAGGACGTAAGACTAGTGGAGCCACCATTGTAGTTTAACTGCCGGCGGGCCATCTGTGGTGCATCGGGATAACCGCACCAGACAACTGCGTCACAGCTGGATATTGGCTCAGTGCTGGAGCGCTACATACATCATCCCCCCATCCCAGTTGCAGGATAGATCGGAAGGGGGGTGATGCACTCGCTCCGGCCAGCAGCTGTTGGAGGGTGGAGAGGACATTATTAATAGGTAAACTCATACATAAAGGAGCAAATTGAGGACTGCTCTGGGCCACGCATGCCTCCTCACATATGGTCACGGACAAAGGCTACCTCCACGAGGTGTGGCGAGACCCTGGAAGAAGAGACACTACCCAGCCACAGGGGGACGTGCACAAGTGGTGAGTTGTGTGATCGGAGCTGGTCACTACATGGTCATTTAGCGGCACACGGAGTTGGCGCATAGCCTGCACAGGAGGGGTGGAGGCCCACGAGTCCGCTGAGGCACAGGCGGTGCGAAGAGTCACAGCATGGTAGGAGTGCATATGATTGGGCCGGCGGGGCGTACTGGTTAATTGTTTTGGCATTATACACGCTTGCAGCACGGGTTCCTGTCGGAGAACGAGGCAGTGGCCCGAGCGCCTTACATGCACCTTGAAGTGAGCGGCGCCAAAGATGGCAAAGCCAGACAATAGACAACCATGGCTCAATTTTGAAAAAAAGACAACGAAGGGTCCCGAAACAGACAATGGCTCACAGGGTCAAACGGAGGATCCCACAGCATCTTAGCCCCCATCTGAGGATATCCATGAAATGTTTAAAGATTTAAAATCCAGTCTGCAAGCCATAGACCCCAAGATGGACACCCTTGCCACCAGAATGGACGGGATAACGCAGAGAATGGACAAGCAGGAAGGCCGAATGAGCGTACTCGAAACCAGAGTGACCGAAACAGAGGAAGGTCAGTCGGAGATGGACAAGAAGCTGAGGAGCATGGATGGGATCCTCTACGCTATACAGCAGAAGAACGAGGATTTGGAACCTAGGTTGCGACGCAACAACATAAGCATCACCAGAATTGGGGAAACTACGAACATTCCAAATATGGAGAAGTACATAGAAAAAATGATGTCAGACCTTTTTGGGCAACAATTGTCAGCCATGTTCCTGGTTGAAAGAGCGCATCGCACATTGGGCCCACGGCCACGGCCGGGAGCACCGGCGCGCCCAGTACTTGCGCGTATCCTGAACTACAGAGACCGCGACACTATATTGCGCCTGGCAAGGGAGAGAGGAGACATTCAGTATGATGGAAACCACTTAGCACTGTATCCGGACTTCACACTCCAGGTTCAATCTGCGTGTCGAGAATTCCTCCCTGCCCCAAAAAAATTTCAGCAGATTGGCACCAAGTATTCCTTGATATACCCGGCCAAGTTGAGGGTGCAAGGGCCGGGGAAACCTACTTTCTTCACTGATGCAAAAGCGGTGCTCACGTATGCAAAAAAGCTGGCCAAAAACCACAAAAGGCAGGACAAGATTGAGAACCGGAGTGCCGACAACAATCTCAGTGATAATGACTGACCGGGAAGAGACAGATATCCGGTCGCACAGATAAGTACTGTACACTGGAAGTAAGCCTTATTCGGACAGCTGCAGGGGGGTGGGCTAGTTGGTGGCTGCTAAAGACTGGCGGAACTGTGTGTATCGAGATTTAATATTGAAGTAGACGTAAGCAAATTGATACATGTTAGCAGTTGTTCACTTGGGAGTCAGGATAAGAGCGCCGTTCTCCCGGCCACCCTGCCAAAAGCGCAGGGGTGTTTGGCCTGCTCACCCATGTACCCCACTGGGATTATTCCCGCGAGTTCACTACTGTTGACCTTTTGTTTGCAGTTGGAGGGGAATGGGAGGGTGTATCACAACCTGATTGGGGGGTTGGTGTGGGAGGTTGGGGGGAGGGGTCTTGTTTCTGTTTCTCGTGTTTGTTCTGCCTCATACTGTATTGATATCCCTACTACTGGTGGGAATGTTCACTGTTGGAGGGACCAGGTGGTCTTGTGGTTCCGATGGATGGTTTTGTGGTCACAGAGCAACAGATTGAACCTTGGGTACTCATGCACAGAATTCTAAAATAAATTTGCTCAAATGTATGTCCTGGAATATAAGGGGTCTCAATGATCGCAGGAAGGTGAGACTGGTCCAATCCTACCTGTTGAGGCATGGCGTGGATGTCTGCCTGCTCCAAGAAACACATATACCCACCACGGCGGCATGCACTCTTGGGAACAATAGATGGGGTGAAATATTGCTGTCAGGCTATTCGACATACTCTAGAGGAGTGGCCATTCTTATACGTAGGGTCTACAGTGGAAAACACATCAGACGATAGTGGATAGTGAGGGCAGATTTGTTATCTTACAGGGCACGTTAAACAACACGCCCATATTGATAGTTAATATATATGGTACAAACAAGGACAGCCCGGAGTTCTTTCAGTCCCTCAATCACAAGATACTAGCGCTGCGACCAATGGCAATCCTTTGGGAAGGGGATTTTAATGTAGCACTATCTCATACATTAGATAGGGAGGGAATGACTCGAGAGCATCACCCTAGAGCCGCGCAGATATTATCAGACATTATACAAGACCTTCATCTGGCAGATTCATGGAGGGTGTTGCATCCCACAGTCAGGGAGGGCTCATGCGTCACACACCATAGGAGCTCGTGGTCGTGAATAGACTACTGGCTTGTATCAAGAGACATTCATACTTGGGTGGCTGATGCAACACATTACCCTCGTACTTTGTCGGACCACGCACCCACTGTATTGACAGTGCGTATCTCCTGAGCAGTATATTCAGCCCTTTGCCTGGCGGTTCCCATCAAATGCACTGTTAGATCAAGTTTTTAGAGACAGTTTGAGAGAAAAGATAGAAGACTACTTTACGCTCAATGAGGGGTCAGTGGACTCGCCTGGGACGCTCTGGGAAGCTTTCAAAGTGGTTATTAGAGGGAATTGCATAGTGTTAAAAACTGGAGTATTACGGGATATTAGGCACACGCTAGGAAGATTGGAGAAAGATATAGGAGACTTGGAGCGACACTTCCAAACAAGCCCCTCTCCAGCCATTATAGCGAAGATTCGATCAAAACTGATGGAATTTCAAGAAGAGGCAGAAAGGGAAACTAACTATTTACATAAATATGCGCAGGCATGACGTTATGGAGAGGGCGATAGAGTTGGGAAGACGCTGGCGGGTCTGTTGCGTGCGCCTAGATGTGCTGAATACATAACGGAACTGCAGTCAGATGGCGGAGAGATGGCTAAGACGCCACAGGACATCTTAGCTACCATGTCCAGATATTATAGGTCGTAATACACGTCCAGCACGCACCCGTCTGAGACAGACATAACCGACTACTTAGACACGTGGCTCTGGCTTGATTTAACGATGGAGCCCAGGTATATATGAATATGCCGATCACAGTTGAGGATATATGGCAGGTAATTAGGAGTATGCCGACAGGCAAAGCCCCCGGGGCAGACGGCCCGACGGCTGCTTTTTACAAGGAATACATTGACATATTGGACCCTCGCTTATTGCATGTGTCAGGAAGCAATGGATTTGGGCGAGCTACCTCCTACAATGAGAGAAGCAATGATCATAATTTTGCCCAATCCTGACAAGGATCCTGCCTCTCCTGACTCCTACAGGCCCTTATCACTAATCAATCTAGACGCCAAGATATATGCAAAATTACTAGCGAATAGACTACAACTAATGCTCCCACAAATAGCACTTCCGGACCAGTCCGGCTTTATACCAGGGAGGTCGACATCGCACAATCTGCGCACACTGTTTGGAGTGATGCATTATCTAGCTCCTCATGTGCAGGCAGTGGCGGCGTTACTAGACGCAACCAAGGCCTTTGATTCACTGGAATGGAAATTCCTATTCAAGTTGTTGACCCGTATGGGTCTTAGCCTGGCTTTTATCCAGCAGATTTAAATTTTTTATTCCAATCTCGTGTCAAGGGTGCGAGTAAACGGTCAGGTGTCGGACCCTTTTGATATTACCCATGGCACGAGACAGGGATGCCCTCTGTCGCCATTGCGACTGAGCTTCTGGCAGCAAGGCTTCCCCAACACCACGCACACAGAAGCATAGGATTTACTTCCAGGGGTTTGTTAATTTCCATGTAGGCCGATGACATGACTATTTATATGACAAATCCCAAGGATAACTTCAACGTCATAATGCTGGAATTGATCAGATACGGGGGTCTAACTGGTAATCAAATTAATTGGACCAAATCTACGATACTAGCACTCACAGACGAGACGGACCCTTTTACAACAGAATACCCCATTGAATGGGTGGAGTCGGAGACACAATATTTAGGAATAATTATAAGTAGATCCACGCACGACTTGTGGTTGTCTGATTATGGGAGAGTTATAGACTGGATTGAAACTAAGGTTCAAAGATGGAAACAACTGCCCCTGTCACTGCTAGGGCGCATAGCAATCCCGAAAATGGTCCTGCTTCCTAAATTGTTATATTTATTTGTTAATATACCAATGCCGCTTACTGCGCATTTTTTAGGATGACAAAGGACGGCCGTGCTTGAGTTGATCTGGGCTGGCAGGCAGCCGTGGATTGCGTAGAACTTGTTGATGCTGCCCTTCGCACAGGGAGGACTGGCTGCCCCTGACTTCGAACTCTATGCGTACAGCGCGCAGGCGCAGTTTCTACACTTTTGGCAGCACCCTACACTGTTCCAACCGCATGTAGCGATAGAGATAGATAGAGCCGCTCCAATCCCACTGAATGCGGCAGTGTACCAGACTTATAAGCGACCGCAGCAAGAAATTGACACGGTAGAAGTGACAAGATGGGCATGGCGTAGAATAGCGAACCGAGCAGGAATAAAAGAATTGTACGCTCCATCCATGCCATTAGGGGGCAACTCACTGTTGACTCCACTTACAGATAAGGACACTACTCGGACGGCGGAAGTGCACGGACTTGTGGCGGGCAAGGATCCATTTCCAGAGGTCACATTCTTGACACTACAAGATATGTGCAAACAGCAGACACCTACGGCATCGGACACATTATTATTTTATCAGCTTAGGGCAGCCTGCAAGGCGAGATACGCTGAGTTCCCTCAGGAACCGCAGACTCTCCCAACGCTAGAGAATATCCTATCTAATCCCTCTCCCAAGAAACTGATCACGCGCATATATAATGATACGCAAAGAACATCCCCCATAGCATCATACACCTCGAGGGCAGGATGGGAAAATGACATTGAAAACCAATCACGGAGAAGCAATGGATATTTTGCTGCACTCAGCTAGAGCACCTATCGCCGAATTACAGGCTACGGCTAATACATTTTAACTTTTTACATAGAGTGTACCGCACGCCCGTGCAGATGCAGCGAATGGGCCTATCGGCTGACACGAAATGCTGGCGATGTGGACATCAGGGCGCTACATTTATACACCTGGCATGGTCCTGCAGGCTGATAGCTCGATATTGGATAGAGGTGGTCTGGCATATTAGAGACATTACCACAGCTCAGATAGCGCTCCCGCCGCTGGTTGCACAGTTGGGTTGTGTCCCAGAGATTCCGAGTGAAACTCGTAAGTTGGTGTCAATGCTATTATTATACGCCAGGTGGAAAAAAAATAGACCACCTGCAGTTGGTGGCTGGCTACACTCAGTCACATACTGCAAGGACCATCTGACACGATATTGGGAATTGATACCCACCCGATCTCGTCCACTGGACATTTGGGGGCCAGATGTAGCGTGTTTGGAGTTGGAGGAGTGGACCATTGTCTAGCAGAGGATATTTGACCCATGTATGCAGATGGAGAGCGTGCTGTGCAGGTTGTTAGGGGACTCTGCAACTCAAAATCTATACGGTACCCGTTGGACTCAGAGGATGCAAAATGTTATACAGGATAAATATACTGGCCATCCATTGGACTACACCAGATATAGAGATGTAGAACAGTATTTCACATTTAGAGTAGAGGAAGGCTGACAAGAGTTTGGGGGGGAGGTTATCTAGGGAAAAGTTTAATAATGGATAGAAGGATACGCGACTGATGCATTTGATATTCTCCACATGTATCTATTCACATGCCATTGTGAGAGTACTTTTATAATGAGTTATTGTCAAATAAAGATCACTGCCGGGCCCCAAGGGTTGTTGGCACTCAAGCTGTGTGTTAGATAGAGATTGTTGCTCTCCTTTGCTGCCTGCCCCCGGGTTGTAGGCGCATTACAGCTGTGTATCACCGTACAAATGCAATAAACTAATAAAAAAAAAATAATGTAATGAGCAGTTAACCCTTTAAGGACGAAAATCCTTCTCTTTTGTGCTCCTTTCGGTACGCTCCCATCCCGAACATGTGTGGCTAGTTGAAAGGCTTTGCAGAAGCCTGAGGGTCCACCTTTTAGGGAACACAGGCCAAAACACAGCAAGGGCAGCACAAAATGTTTGCCAAAATTAATTGTGACTGGACGTGGAAATTAAGCTGTGTGGTAGCGTCAGATTGAGATAAACTTACTGCTCATGCCTCTATGGAGGTACAGGGCCCCTGCCACAAGAAGTTTGGCCTAAGTAGCACTCTCCTTTTTGCGGTCATGGTGGGGAAGCAGCACAGAAGGCTCAACCAGGATTCCCATGTGTATTTACATAACCCACACGCGCCTCCCTTGCCCTGATTGGCCCATGCCAGGTGGAAATACGATATAGGTAGGCCAAGAAGGAGCATATACTTGATCTCTTCCTTTGTTCTGCAATTGATCGCAACAGATAGATAGAGCTGGGCTCTTGCAACCAAGTACAAGGAGTTTATTGGGCGCAGAATATCTGAGATTTTAGAGAAGCTTGTTCTTGGTGAAATGAGGCAATTCGTACCTGCCTTAATGGTATTTTTCCATGCCATCTAGGAAATGGCATCCAGTGCAATTGCTGCTTAGTCTATTGCAGATGTTGCTATTGTGCTCTTTAATTCTCTATTCCATGGGGATCCCGGTTTCTCGAAGATGGATCAGAAACAAGCGTTAAGCGAGTTTTCCACTGCTTTCTGTATACAAATGCAGAATTTCAAATAGTCTGCCTCTATGCTGAGAGATTGTTTCACCAGGCCAAGTTAGAATCTAAGCCTTGCTCTGCGGAGATATTTCGGAAGTTGGAAAATGTTCCTATATCCAACACACTGAGCGTAATCCAGGCATTCTGAACATGCACCGGGAAAGGCTTGGTGTCCGTATTTTAGAGCAGGAAGAAGAGAGGCTTGTGTTGCTTTCATTATTCCCTCAGCAGAAGCTCTGTTGAGTTTATTGTTAAGACCGACTAGGCCGTAAATGATTGCTGTTGTGTAGTAATATTATTACTATCTAATAATCAATAAACATACGGTTTCTCCACTTTCCTGTTTGGAGTGGTCACTTCAGGTTGCTTTCTTCTTTATTGAGCTTTTGTGGGCATACGATTTCACGGATTCCGTGAACAACACCCCCAGATAATTATATTTGGGTGCCAAGGAGATAGTCTTGAGACCTCTAGTACATGAAAGCAAGTTCTTGTTCTAGCGGCCAAATAATACTTTTTCGGTTTTCTGGGTTAATGGTAAGCGAGTATTTCTCATTGTAAGCATGGATGCTAGGTAGTGGCCCTGAAGACCTACTTTTATTTGGTCCGTAATGACAATGTTGTCTGCATACTGAAGAATCTGAAGCTGAAGCCCTAAATGAGGAAGAACAAGGTTACTGTTTGCTAATGCCTTCCCCAGATCTTCTGTGTATAGCTTAAAAAGTAGGGGTGCTAGCACAAAGCCTTACCTAAAACCCCCAACAGTCAGAATTTTGGGGGAGTGCATGAAACTGCGAAAGAGCCTTGTTTAAAATTTCTATATCACATAATTTCAACTTTACTGGGCTCCTTTTTTATCTCCTTATTTATCGCAACCCGGCCCAGCCAGGGACTTTCAAGAGGCTCTGGTGCATACTGCTTCCACTCTTGCTCTTGAATCAGCAAATCTAAATGTCATAGCTGATTTTAATCTTCACCTGGAATGCCAGGACTCCCAGGAGATCTCTAACTTCCTGGGTGATTTGAAGGCCTGCGAACTAACTCACTTGTTGGAGAGACCATCCCATCAAGCAGTCCACCTACTGGATCCAGTTTCCTCAAATCTCCTAAATCTGTCAGTAAATGCTCCCCTCCCTTTGACGTGGACGGACCACTTTCTTATCTCCATGCACCTTGATATGGCAGGCACTATATTGGGGACCCCTTGCCAATCCTTCTTGAAACTGGGTCGAGGTGAGATTCCTAGAAATAAAATAAAATATTATTTTATTAAGAGAGCATTAATTTACGGAGTGGGACACGTGAATTAGGTTTTAGTATTTAGTGAGTTATCTAAAAAAGAAGCCACCTGGTTGGTGACCCCAAAAAAGGAAAGATAGCTCTGAAGTTAGTGTATTCGTGTGGTTTAAAAAAAAAACGGGGCGATGTTCTTCTATCACCTACAAGATAGCGGACTCATATAGAGAGGTCAGGCCGATCACTATTGTGTTGCATCAGAAATAGTATCTTCTTGATTAGGAATTGCTGTGCAGTGGTTTCTTCCCCATCCCATATGATGAAAATGTAATCAATATATCTTTTACAGGTGTTAATGTATTTTCTGAAGGGATTGCTGGGGTGTAATATTTTTGTTGTTTCCAGGTGGTGGACATAGAGACCAGCAATACTGGGAGCAAATGTGCTCCCCATGCTGGTCCCATGTTTCTGAAGATATAAGGTGTTCTCATATTCAAAGAAATTTTCCTTGAGCGCCAGACTGCAGCACTCCATGACAACATTTCTTGGGGTCTGATATTCCCAATCATCCTCAAATAGGACATCCTCAATGATGCTCAATGTCTTGTTATGGGGAATACTTGTGTAAAGACTTTCGACATCACAACTAATTAATAGTTGGATGTCGGGATTGAATGTAAGATCTTCCAGAAGAATCAGGACATCTTTGGTGTCTCGGAGGTAGGTGGATGTCCTTTATACCATGGGCCTTAAAAAGACATCAGCAAATTTAGATACAGGCTCTAGGATTGATCCAATGCCGGATACAATCGGGCGTCCAGGTGGATTGTCTAGGCGTTTGTGAATCTTGGGTATTGTATATAGGTATGGTGATTTAGTATTTTCTTGGCACAGGAATTTACCCTCCTTTTTAGTTATCCAGTTGTGCGCTGGAGCTTCCTCCACCATTGTTGTGATTTTGAATTTAATCCTTTTTGTGGGATCATCTTGGAGAACTTCATAATTGCGTTGGTCTTGTAGGAGTCGTTTGCATTCCTGGTCATATTCTTTTTGAGTTTGTATGACCGTTGCCCCTCCCTTATCCGCTGGTTTGATTACTAGCTCGGGATTGCTGCTGAGTTCCTGTATGGCTCTTCTCTCTTCTTTGGTGATATTTTGAAAGATCTGTCTGTTCTGTGAGTCAAGGTCGTTGAGGTCTTTCATCACCGCTTTTTCGAAAGCGAGCAATTCTATGGGTAGAGTGCTGTCCATCGGGGAGAATTTTGATCTAAGTTTTAGCCCTGTGTCGCCTTGTTCTGTCTCTGTTTCTTTGTCTTTGAAAAAGACTTGTAGTTTTAGTCTTCTCATGAACTCTTGAACCTCCTTGCAAAGTAGGAACTTGTCCATGTTACACGTGGGTACATATCCCAGGCCTTTTTCGAACACAGTGAATTGTGCATCAGAGAGATTGAAATCTGTAAGATTTATTACTAGATTCATTTTCGGCTTTATGACGCCCCCGTCATGCTCCTGGTTGACACTCTCGCTGGTTCGTCCTCTCTTGGTATCCAATGGACGTTTGTTGCTCTCCAATTCCTGCCTTCGTTCCTCCCTTGGCGTGAACCTAAAAAATGAGTTTGGACATAGTAGGGATATTCTTGAGGTAGATAAGCCCAGGGTGGATACATTCCTTGAGGGTGCGATAAAGGAGGGGGTCCATATTGTTGTGGTGGATACATTGGTTGTTTTTGGAAATTGTTCCATCCTCTTGGTCTGCGTTGATATGGTCGTCTGTAATTGTAGCGTGTGCCTTGATATCTCGGGCTTCTGCCTCTACTATAATCAAAACTGTTAGATCCTGTATCAGATGATTCGTCGTCAGTCACTTCTCCACGTACTGGTCTGTAGTCATCGTTGATATATGGATATGTTTTTTCATGGCTCCAGTAACTGGTATCCTTTTTGAACTTATTGTATTTGCTTTGCTTAAGAGTTGCTTCGAAGTCATTAAGGGTTTTATTCAGTTCTTCTAGGTGTTTCCTCAAATTAGCAGGCGTTTCATAACTCTTTAGGCGTACTTCGTTTGCCTGTATTTCGATTTTTAATTCTTGTGCCAATCTGCTCGCAGTTTTTATGATTAACACGATCCAGTCTCTCGTGCAATGCCACGATATCTGTGACCAATCGATTTTGAAAATGTTGTCATTTTGGAAAATGTAAGGTTCATTGCGAACTATCAGGTGGGGCAGCATTGACTTTCAAGTATTCTGACATTAACAACCCATGTAAGGCAGTCTTTATTTGGGTTCTCAGTTCTTCTATTTCATCCCAATCACTGCTACTCGTAGAGGGTTCTGCTGTATTAAGGCCCTCAAAAGTGCATAACGATGACATGATGTTAGTAATTTCATCTTCTGTAAAGGTTAAACCCATGTTGGTGGCCATTGTATTTGTATGTAATGGTACTGTGTCTTGTTCCAACAAACAATGAGCAAAAAAGTGTGGTGTGTGTTGCAAGTAGCTATGACAAAAAACTCCCACAGCTGTGCGCTGTCAATAATATTTTCTTTAAACAAAAGAGGGAGGGTAGAGGTTAGAGTGATAGGATCAACCTCCCGAATTAGTTAATCAAACAATAGGATTCTATCAAAGGATATCTTAATTTTTATTTTAATTTTTAATATACAATGTGAAATAAATCCAGTGTGTGTTGCTGGTCTTTGTCGATGACAAAGACAAGCACTATGTGTTTTTAAAATACCCCTCACACACTATGATTCCCACAGTGTCATGCTTCATCATTGGGGTCTTCCTGTCCCTCTACGGGGCGGGCGTGCTGCGACCTACGGACTACGTGGAAGCACTTTTTATTTTGAATATAGGCTATGTGTGGTGTAACAAATGTGAGTGGTAGGGGGTGTAGGGATTTAAGTGCAAATCATAAAATTTTTAAATTTCCTGGCTAGTGGAAAAAAATGATTTATTCGCTTCTTTTTCTGGAAATATTAAAAAGGGGTTGTGGTAGGACTATATAATGTGCTCTTCTTGGTCGACATGTTTCGTAAGCAGTCCCCCACTGCTTTACTCCTTAGGACCTATATTAATCCCTACTGTACTCAAGTAACTAATAGTTGTGTAGTATGCCTACTTTCCTTAAATAGAATAGCAAAAATAGGATAATCTATTTAAACCAGGGCTTGACTTGACCCTTTAAAGAGAAAATGTTGACCCAGTATGGTCTCTGAAAGAAAAAAGGGGGAGAAAGGAAAAATAAAAAAACACAGAATTAAAACAATATTCTGAAACTTATTTTCAGATGACACATCACTGTTATGTAGTTCTCAATTAGACCTGTGGAGAGACTTGATATATTTTTCTCATGGTCTTTTTTCTTTCTTGCAATGGATTTTCTGTAGTTATAATGCTTATATTTTGAAACGCGAAATTCGTCATTGTTAGCGATATATTTATTGTTTAAAGAAATTGCATCCAAGCATTCACACACACATGATTCATTCATACTTGTTGGGATCAAGACAATAGAGAAATCGGTAATGGTTGTGGTGGCAAAATACTTGTTACGAGTTCTGCCGATGGTTAACATGTAATCAGTATCATATCCGTCCACAACAAAAGACTACTACGTGCTTCTTTTTGGCGGTACTACTTCCATGGTTGCATATAGTACAGTAATGCGGTGGTTTAAAGAGAAAATTGTGCCACGGTGCAATATTGTTGGGCAATCTAGAACGTGGAGTCTTAGGTATAAATAAATTGTTCTTAATCTATCTCTATCCTAATGACCTAAAATCTCACTTCAAAATCTCACTTCGACTCTGTTCGTTTTTATTCCAATCATAAGTAATGATGATTTATTTTTTGTGATGATTATGATTCCATTTAGTGCCGTTTTTAATCATTCAAAGAAGGTTACACATAACCGGCAGCTTTATCTCTATCCTATTGACATAGAAAAAAGATTAACAAGGTTCCTACTCCAGTGTTGCCAAAAACGGCGGCCATTTTTGTTAACGCACCAGTTTTTCAGGCAGACCAATACACTTCCGGTTCCAGCAGGAGCAGAGCCCCTCCGATGCCGGCAATTTTCGCTGTCTTTTCCCACTATCCAGGTACTATAAATATCAATATGCCAGACACTGCAAAGAATCCCACGGAGTAGCACAAAGGCGGGACGGTGAATTATCGTTAGCGGAGAAGTGAGTAAGACTACGCCCAGAAGTCTCTAATATATGGCCTTTTCTGAACGTCGCTAAGACTGAATCTAGATGCTTATTATTTTTCTCAGTGACCGCAAGGACACACCTCTGATGCTGAGCTCATGGGGCAAGATAGCTTAAGAAAAATATATGTATACCTAAGACTCCGCGTTCTAGATTGCCCAACAATATTGCACCGTGGCACAGTTTTCTCTTCAAACCGCATTACTGTACTATATGCAACCATGGAAGTAGTAGCGCCAAAAAGAAGCACGTAGTAGTCTTTCCTTGTGGACGGATATGATACTGATTACATGTTAACCATCGGCAGAACTAGTAATGAGCATTTTGCCACGACAACGATTACCGATTTCTCTATTGTCTTGATCCCAAAAAGTATGAATGAATCATGTGTGCATGAATGCTTGGATACAATATCTTTAAACGATAAATATATCGCTAACAATGACGAATTTCGCATTTCGAAATATGAGGATTATAACTACAGAAAATCCATTGCAAGAAAGAAAAAAGACCATGAGAAAAATGTCACGTCTGATTGAATCATGTGTGTGTGAATGCTTGGATGCAATTTCTTTAAACGATAAATATATCGCTAACAATGACGAATTACGCATTTCGAAATATAAGGATTATAACTACAGAAAATCCATTGCAAGAAAGAAAAAAGACCATGAGAAAAATATATCACATCTGATTGAATCATGTGTGTGTGAATGCTTGGATGCAATTTCTTTAAACGATAAATATATCGCTAACAATGACGAATTTCGCATTTCGAAATATAAGGATTATAACTACAGAAAATCCATTGCAAGATAGAGAAAAAAGACCATGAGAAAAATATATCACGTCTCTCTACAGGTCTAATTGAGAGCTACATAACAGTGATGTGTCATCTGAAAACAAGTTTCAGAATACTGTTTTGATTCTGTGTTTTTTCTATTTTTCCTTTCTCCCCCTTTTTTCTTTCAGAGACCATACTGGGTCAACATTTTCTCTTTAAAAGGTCAACTCAAGCCCTGGTTTAAATAGATTAGACTATTTTTGCTATTCTATTTTAGGAAAGTAGGGATACTGCACAACTATTAGTTACTTGAGTACAGTAGGGATTAATAGAGGTCCTGATGAGCAAAGCAGTGGGGGGCTGCTTACGAAACATGTCGACCAAGTAGGGCACAATATATAGCCCTACCACAACCCATGTTAAATATTTCCAGCAAAAGAAGCAAATAAATCATTTTTTTCTACTAGCCAGGAAATTTTTAATTATGATATTTTGCACTTAAATCCCTACACCCCCTACCACTCACATTTGTTACACCACACATAGCCTACCGTCAAAATAAATAGTGCTCCCTCGTAGTCCGTAGGTCGCAGCACCCTCTGCCCCATAGAGGGACGGGAAGATCCCAATGATGAAGCATGACACTATGGGAATCATAGTGTGTGAGGGGTATTTTAAAAACACATAGTGCTTTTCTTTGTCATCTACAAAGAACAGCAACACACACTGGATGTATTTCACATTGTATATTAAAAATAAAAATAAAAATGAAGATATCCTTTGATAGAATCCCGTTGTTTGATTAGCACATTTGAAAATACCAGCTGGAAAACAATTTGGGGCCTGGTGCTTCATCCCCTTTAATGCCATTGATGAGTGTTATAGTGAGCGATGTTGAAGTTAACTCCTGTTGCCCTCTGGAGAATGTGTGGTGTTATATAGTATTTCCATGTTGGTTACAGTTGCATGGTTCCTGGAGAATTGGTTAGATACGTGCTTCTCCCATTCTTGATTCTGGGACCTTGTTTTTCCTCGCTGGATAGGGTACTTTTAGTTTGTTAACATAGCTCCAGAAGCAGGCAGATGATCTCTCCTTGAGCATCGTGTATAGGAGAAGCCATTACTTTTCTTGAAGAGCCATCTTGGCTCCCAGGACAGTTTTTTAAGTGCTTTTCGTGATTCTAGAACCACCCTTACGTTTATGCTCATGGGATTCTATTTGCCTAGGCGGAGGCTTTTCCTTAGCTTTTTTCTGTTGTGAATTGATATCCTGGTTATCGTGAACTGAGTTGAGCTCATAGTTGACAGTAGACTAGATAATGGTCTGACTATAGACTTTTCTGGAAACCTAGAGGTGAGATGCATCTCTTTACATAGATTCATTTTTCCAGCTTTGGATGTGAATGTTTGCAGCACTCCCCGGTTGCAGTGGTCCTCAGATGGGGTGTCACTAGTGAATGTGACACTCTGCACATTTCGAAGGAGGGACTGTATTGTGTATGTGTCCTTGTACCATCCCCTCACACAGTCTATCATGAGTAGCAACTATTAACCCCTTGCATGCGGGGCTGATTCCCCCGCTGTGCTGGGGGGAGGAGCTCAGCTCGTCATGAGGCACAGTGCTCATGTGCTCATGACGAGCTGAGCTCGTCACGGCCGCACCCGTTTTCGTGGAACGTTCAGCACAGCAGGGGAATTATCCCCGCGTGTGAGCGTTCCACGGCCCATGACGAGCTCAGCTCGTCATGAGCACACGAGCACCGTGCCTCATGACGAGCTGAGCTCGTCATGAGCATTCGAGGGGTTAATAAAGTTTAAGTTCCGATATCTGACTAGTGAGACAGAATGTTCATCTATCTCAACTACATCAGTTCCGGTGGCAACGATGGTAAAATGCCTTGGCTTGGTGCCCAGAATTTGAAGAAGACAAAACATATGATCAGAGTTTGGGCATCTGTCCAGGATCCCCCCCCAAAAAATAATTATTGGAAACTCTGATCCAGAACTTTAATGAGCAACACCGATTGTTGGGTTTGTACCATGCACTTTTTGACCATTTCTTGAGGTCCAAGCCATCTTTTGAATGAACATCTGAGAGAGAATTTTCATGAAAGAACAGTGAAAAAATAAAAAAGCAAATGCCTTAAGCTGACTTATGCTGTTTGTAGACATCTAAAATAGAGTTTTCACCAATTATTGTTTGTACTTGCAACTCAATGCTCAGGGCTTGTTCGTCTTTAAGAGAGTACCCATTGGGCTGAAACGTCACTTGTAAAGAAGCAGAGGCAAGGCTACTAAGGCATAGCTATTGGTTTGCCATTGTTTTTTTGCGTTGGGATTAACTAGCGCTAAAAATTCAAATCACTGAGTGGGACCAAGATCAACAGATGAGGGCAGAGAGTACTAAACAGACAGCACTTCAAGGGACTCGGGTAGCAACGGGTGGGAGGGATACACAATATAGAGCAATGGGGGCAGGCTTAAAGCACAATAGAGAAGCAACAGGGGTTGAGGGGGAGAACAACTGGACTGGGATGTTAGGAAGATAGGACAAAGGAAGGCAGGGTGGAAAAGTGAGAAGCAAGAGAAGGAGCAGGAAAAAGTCAGAGAGCCAAGGGAAAGCAGGGAGCTAGAAAACTAAGAGGATGGGAATAGAAAGCGGGGAATGGGTCAATTTACTATCCTAAGTTCTCTATTCAAGGACCCCAGAAACATTTTTTTATTTCCTGTATTGCGGAAGTCCAAATTGATAACAATTCAATTTCAAAGCTTTATTCGACTTTTAGTCATAAAAGCAACCTCCTAAACATCATACAATAAATACTTAAAATAATGCATTAAAAAGCATATTAAACAGCAAAAATCGAAAAGCTAATGATACTATAAAATGTATACATACAATTTTATAAAATTCCATATAAAAGTATTAAAAAGGGACAAGGAAGATTATACAGGCAGTTAATAAATCATATTATTCAATAGGCTTTAAATTGATAACACATCAGGAGGGCTTAACTTTGCGCTTTGCTGTACTGAATTTTATAAGAAAGCAATATTTATTGAACAATACTTATCTTTAACTTTATTCCGGCATACGTGCTTTAAATGTTTTCACGTACAACATTTAAAAAGAGAAGCGAATCATCTTAAAAATATATTTTGTAATAATCACAATTATGCCATAAAAATTCATTCAAAATTTCACAGGAGTTAAAATGCCTTACAAAAAAAAAAAGCTCATAAATACAAGAAGATAAAACAACCAAAGATCGCATTGCTGATATTTACACAGTAAAAACTTTGGGGCATATTTTCAAGCCTGGGCGATAAAAATATCGCCGCTTTATCGGCAGGGAACTGCCGATAAAGTGGCGATAATGGGCTTGATAATATGCTCTATGGCATTCCAATCGAAGCTCATGTTAAATGTGAAGGACATTAAACATGAGCTTCGATTGGAATTCCATAGAGCATATTATCAAGCCCATTATCGCCACTTTATCAGCAGTTCCCTGCCGATAAAGCGGCGATAATTTTATCGCCTAGGCTTGATAATATGCCCCCTCGTTACTTAATGGCCGGTGCGTGAAAGTCAGCTTGTCTACTATAGGCAGTCAAATGCTCGGGTAACATCTCTATTTGTAATTGTGTTTCTGTATCCACTAATACTTTAATAACAGAGGCAAATTAGCTGCTAATAGCCGACCCACTTCGTTCTGTGCTTCTTTCTTGCACCTTTTTGATGATGCCCCAGATGTGACCAAGGAACTTGACAACTGCACTGACAAAGACAGGTCTACTGTCAGATTTTAGAATTCGCAAGGCATCCAGGTAGTTCTGTGCGCCCAATTGCTGACAAATGGGTTTAATCCATTTCGCTCTGGGATGCGCATAAGCTTGACAGGAGAACAGCACATGTGCTACAGACTCTTAGGGAGTCTTGCCTTCTGGGCAATTACTTGGGCTTTGGTCTTTTGGGCCAGATGCACCAAGCATTATTCTCCTCACTAACGGGCTGATTGTTAGAATCTGCCAGTTTGCGATCACAAAAAATGCTTTTGTGATGCATCAAACCCAAGTTTGCGATTCGGTAACCTGTTACCAAATCGCAAAATGGGTTTGCGATTCGATATTTAGAAGGGTCATGTTTAGGGAGTATCTGCAAAATAGCGAATACTAACAGTATGTATGAATCATTTGTGATCGTGAATGCGGTCATAAAACATTCGCATGTTACCAGGTGGTAAGACATTCCCAAATGGGAAGAGGTCCCCAAGGGACCCCTTTCCCTTTGTGAATGTTTCTAAAAGCATTTTTAAGAGCAGGCAGTGGTCTCCCGGACCACTGCCTGCTCCTAAAAAATGAAAAGAAAACTTTTCAATTTTCGTTTTGTAAAGCATCTAGTATTCCTTTAATTAAAATGCCTGCTTTACAAAAAAAAATATTGCTTTATTTAAAAGCAATCACAGACATGGTGGTCTGCTGATCTTAGCAGGTCACCATCCGTGTGATTTTTGCGATTCCTAGGGGTTCGCAAATTGTGACCTACCTCATTAATATTCATGAGGTAAGTCATTTGAGACCCCTTACGAATCGCAGAAAGTGTACTGCACACTTTAATGGCGTTTTGTGATTCCCTAATTGGGACTTGCAAATATTTGCAATTAGGGAATCCCAAAACATTTCTTTGATGCATGGGGTCCTTAGTGTGCCAATTGTCTAATGCCTCATTCACAAGGAGAGGGATAAGCCTGATTTGAATGTGAAGCTTTCCATCATGGATTACTTGAATTAAATCAAGATATGGTTCCAGGAATCTGATCTGTTTGTGAAGTAGGAATTCTGTTGTAAGTGTCCCCTGGTCAGTCCTACTGGAATCTGGATATGTAACCTATTCACAATAGTGCCTTTTCACTGTGTCTTTTTGGAGCAGGGGCGTGTCAGGTTTTTTTCCAAGCTTCCCGAAGCCCTATGTCAAAAACAAGCCTCCTTAGATTGCTTAGCCACCCATCCTTGTTGGAGGTGTCTAGGCGGATGACCTCTGCCAGGGCTTCAGCATAAGGCAGTAACTCCGGGGTCCTCTGGATTCTGGCCCAGAATAGCAGAGGACATATCTTAGCAATGCTACTAATGGGACGTCATCCCATATCCAGCATTAGAGGGGGGAGTGGGATACTTTGAGGCAGCATCACTAGATTCCTTAAAAATGTATGCTCTGATCTAGTAAGCTCAGTTATCTTGTCAAAGCCCCATAACTCAGACCCATACTGGCCAGAGCTAACAGCTTTTAAGTCATAGACCTACAGGGCAGCAGCAACTGGTCTACTGTGAGAGGAACAATGTTCATTTACTAGTGCCCCTGTTACATGCTTGTGGTTCATTATCAATATTTATTAGAAAGATATATAAGATGATTTCTCAGTGACAAAATCTGGGCAGGAAAAGTACTGTCATATACTGGTGTTGATGGAAATGCATTTGTATATGCTGTCTAAATATTTTATGTTTTAAGGTTTTATGGAAAGGAAGGCTTTCATTCCTCTTTTTTTATTTTGGTAAATGCTGTAATTGTTTTATTCTTGTCTTTTATGGCCTACGCCCGAATAAAAAAGTGTGAATGACTGACTAGGTCAAACAATCTCCAGGAGTCAAAAAGGTAGCTCTGTGAAATTGTATTTTTAAATGCCATATGAGCACTGTTAAGAACAAATTTAGCCGAGGAATATGTCAAGAAAGGGATCCATTATTTGATTGCAGTCAACACCTAGTAGGACATTTTCACCAGATGTTCTAGTATTTTTTGTGAAATGGGTTTCCCAAAAAGTGGATCCAGATGAGTAGGGCCATGCTGAGGCAGCTGGGGATATTTGAAAGTGGTGAGGTGCAAAAGATTGTGATGAGTTAGGGGCTCAGGGGTCCCATCCGCCGAAACCTTTTGGACAAAGTATGCAAATGGTGCATTATCAAGCAAATTTGAGATAGCACGAAGGTTAAGAAAGTAATTGTGAAAGTGTATTTAAGACATCAATAACGAGATTTTGCCTGGTCTCGGGAGCAGCCCAGTGTTCATCAAAGGCAAGGCTGGGTCCTCTGACATTTCTTTCCCAAAGCACTGCAGCACACTGAAGTCAGAGGCATATCTTCATGCCACCTGAAATGCTACCAGGCCCCATGTTACAGTGTATACCCTGACAAGTGGTTTAAATGTATTGCTTGCATTTGGGAGGGGTTGAAGAGCTTGCTTTTGATAAGGCTGCTGGTCATGTCGTGCCATAACCACTGGGCTTAGGAGGAGGCTCAGGCTGAAAACTAGTGAAGGAAATCCCAGGCGCCTTTGGTGTGCATGCAGAGGACCACAGTATATAAATAATGCAATGTGTATATTGTAAGGAAAACTTAGCCGATCTTTCCAGAAAGAAAGTTGAAAAACTTTTCAACTTTAAAGTGGGTAAATATGTGAAAAGGACACAGATGCTTAACAAACTAAGCTCTGAATTTGAAGTGTTATTTATGCTGATAGCATGAAAGTCTGCCATGGTTTCTGACTTTCTGGTCTGGCATTGACCACTTCTGATTATGATGAAAAAATTTAACTCCACTTGAGTCCCTGGCTTGATGAAAAAGTTTTTTCATGGGCATATTACTGCTGCTGCACAGAACTGTTTAATGCTGGAACTCACAGAGCAGTCGAAGGGTGAATGAGATTTGATATTCATGCACCGTTATAGCCTTCAAAGGAGCACATAAGGACATTTGTGTATATTATTTTAAATAATCAGTTTAAGTCACACACCAGTCTGATTGATTGCTTGACCAGCAACACGGGCACCCGCAGGGATGGGTGCCTACAAAAAAAAAACCAACCACATGTTATGCCACTCAGTCTTCTAGCCTAGTCTCTCCCAGCCAAATGAGCTCTAGCTATAAAGAAATCATCCAGCCCATTTGTGTTAGTTAACCTCTCAGTTTCGCATGCTGCACTGTGCACACAGTGTGATTAAAACGTGACATATGTTTGGTAGATATCCCCCAGAACACTCATTGACTTAAACAACTTCAAATGACCGAAACGTGTTTGCTTCTATTTTTGTCACATCATACTCCAAAAGAGAAGCTTATAATTCCTGTTAATCTTGACAGTGACAGAGACAGTGCCATTAAATTATACTAATACCTTTCATAATACATGATGTAAACAGCCAAACTTTAATGCACTTGGTAAGGATATGCCCTTCCCACCACCTTAATAAAAGAAATAACTCCATCTTGTGTTGTTTTCTATAGAACTTTGTACAGCATTCGTATTACTTAGCGAGTCATGTAGCACCACTGGAAAGGATGCTCACTGTATCAGCTGCCACTGGCAGGAAACTTGAAATAATTATTAAATGCTATAGGTGGCACAGGCTATCCCTTAGCCCAGAAATATCCTATAAATTAAAAAAGCAAGACCTTTGCATGATGATGCAACGGGACCTGATGAACAAGACTTGCCATGCACGCACAGGGTAGTTCTGACCATGATGATTGTATAAAGCGATTGCGTCGTTATTCGGGGATTGCAAAGAGGGGTGTTATATTAACCACATGGCAGAGGCTTGGATTAACTGTGGACAGCCTTGCTCGGAAAAAGGGTTTACAGAGGCAAGCTTCTTTTCTGAGTGTTTTATTGTCCTCAAAATAAATATTTTATGTTTTTTAATTTTGCCTATTTTGCAACATTAGTGTCAAAATGCCATTTGTTAACTTTTTAACCTGAACCTCCCTCTGCAGTACACAGGAACACCTGTTGAACATGTGGCTCTGCTCTACAGATGCTGCTGTTTGTACCTTGATATGGACTTTCTGGAATACGCGGTATTTGAAATTGATTACAACAGCACTCAAAATGAACGCAGCCATTCAAACTACTTCGCATTAATCATAATTATATTGAGAGCTTAACAGTGGTAATGCTTGGGAATTTACAAAAAAAGTATGAAACAAATCAGGTTTCATAAGACATATCAGTTAATCAGCTTTAGAGAAGGGAGACAAAAGCTGAAAATGTTCAAAGGTACGCGTTTTCTGCGCTCTTACTCTATTTTCTCTGTAGATTTTTACAGCCGCCGTAACCAGAAAGGCCAAGTTAAGGACAGTTTTATCACTGGTGGCACCCTGTGCGAAAACGTTTGCTGGTGCCCCCAATGACCACCTCCACCACGGATTCTCTCATTATCACCCTTTAACATTGCCCCTTAAGTCTTCACAACCACTCTCTCTCCAATGCATTTCTTTTGCTTTATAGCACTACTCCTACCATTCTAGGGGTCAGAGTACATTTTATCACAAACATTCCACAGAGACAATCAATCATACATCACTAAATCAGTGTATAGGGAATATTACTTGAGCAAAAGGACTACCAGGTGTGGGAGTCAGATATCCCCCATACTGCTACGGCAGTATAGTTTAAGAGTGCTTGGTCTGGAGAAGTGCAAACTCAGGGCCTCATTTATGAGGCTGTGAGTCACTTTTACGCCGCCGGTGCATCACTTTATGTGACGCACCAGTGGCGTAAAAAATGCGCCTCGTTGCACCATATTTACAAAGTGACGCATCTAGGTAGATGCGTCACTTTGTAAACCCCTGCGCCACATTATACCTGCGCCAGGTATAAAGTATGCAAGGGGGGCATATTGACGCAAGAAAGGTCCTGGAGTGACGCAGTGAAATCTATGAGATTTAACTGCACCACTTCTAGGACGCAAATGCGTCAATATCTTACGCCTACCTCATGGCAGGCGTAAGACTGACGCAGGCCCTTTCACATGGGGCTTGCCCCATGTGAAAGGACACATTGCTGGAGTTGCGTCACTTTTGTGACACACTCCAGCAATGCGTCACTTTTGCGCTTACAGATATGTCAGAAAGTTTCACATATCTGTAACTCCTTGCGACATGATGCATCATATTATAAATATGACGCATCAATCATGTCGCAAGGAGTGCGTACTGAGAAGTGACGCATCGCTGCTTTCACGCAGCGATGCGTCATTTCTCATAAATGTAACACCATGGTTAGGGGTTGTCTTTACTAATAATTGATTTCTAACCAAATGAACACTTTAGGTAACATTAGAATAATGAAATACTGGGGGAAAATCAGAACTCTTTAATCTATACCTTGTAGTTTTCATGCAGCTCTCTGATAAACGTTAATAGCTCAGTGCTCTATATTCGGATTTCAACTTATAAACTGCAAGTAACAAAATGATCTCTCTGGCAAAAGCAGTAGCCTACTTACCTATTTACATTATATGTGCACTCTGTGATCTGCATGCACACCTTCTTTGCAGCAGGCTTCTTAACCCTTTGAGCTACATTACTTCCACTTGACAAATCTCCAATATCTCCAGGAAGAACATTAATCACCGGAGTAATTTTGACATTTTATTGTTCCATGAAAATTGTTGGGAGGCCAGTAATGTGGCAGCAGGTACTTTTAAAACCATAATACGCTTGCAAAAAAGGCACCTCTACTTCAGGTCAGTGCCTGGGGCAATGGCCCACCGCCCTCCAGTCTTGGGCAAGGAAGTTTCTTTGGAGCACCGTGACCTTGGCACAATCATCTTAGAAGCCCAAGAGATACACTTTGTAGAATCAGCTGGGCCTGGCCCTTGTAGAAGATTGAGGTTTAAGGAGCACCTCACATTAACTTCCAAGTGTTGTTCGTTAGCAGGTTAAATGTTTTTCTTCACCATATGCAAAATAAAACATAAAATTAACAACTTTTTCATTCCAAAGAGGCGAGATAGGTGATCCAGTGGTTAAGTCAATAACAATTTGTTTAGGAGACATACATTGTTTGTGTAATCCTAAGCACATCACTTTTTTCAATCTCTGCAAACACTTGGAGTGCACAGAAAAAAGGGATCAACCTGCTCAGCCTGCAAGTACTTTGTAACACAGCTCCTTGTTGAAGGTGATCTTGTTCCTGGCAAAAACCATTGTCACATTTTGGACAGCCACCACAAGAATTCATATATAAAATACCCCAATCTCCAATACTATCCAAAAGTGAAACGAATTCGTCCCAGTTTCAACATACATGCAAAATCTAAAATTAGCCCAGATATCAAATCAATTCTTTATAACAGTGGTGTAGAATGAATGATCTTTCTGCCAGGGTGTGTTTGTTTCCTTGTGGTCCAATAATGTCATAAACAAAGGCTTGCGGTCAGAAAGAGATATGTACTAGAGGATCATTGCAGTGAACCCAAAAGATCACCTCTGCTGGATTGAGACGGACTAGGAAGGGATAGTCATTGAAACATGAGAGTTTTAAAATAAGGATTGGCGCTGGATAAATTCAAATACAAATAGACCGAATTGCAATTAGCATTGATTCCTCCCAGTCTCCCCTGTGCAGGGAGTGGGTGCTGCCGTCAATTTGGGCAGATTTGCTTAAAATCAAACTCGTTTGACTTCATCCTACTAGACTCGACTTGCAAGTAACTTGTGATCGGTCACAGGGGTTATTCCCGCCACTGTTTTCTCTGGCCTATTTTTAGCTCCAGAGTCGGCATCCTCGCACTGCTTCGGGCCACGCAGAACTTGGTGAAAAATACACAGATGTCGCTTCTTCCGTCATGTTAGCTTCACTGCAGCAATGGGGGCCATCCAGAGTATGCAATGCACAAAAAAGTGGTGAAAAATCAGCATACCCGTTTTTGACAGTTTGACTTAGTGTAGAAAAGAATGTCATATCAAAAAATCACTAGGGGCATATTACCAACAGTTAGCGATATTTATCGCTAACTGAGCTTAGCGTTAGTTTTTTAACGCCGCGCTTCGCCCAATATTATCGCTGAGATAACGTCCTATTACCAACATTTATCTCAAAAGCGATAATATTGCAGGCGTTAGCGTGAATATCGCTGGAAAACCAGCGGTGTTCCTGCATTAGCGTGCAAATGCTGTTAGCCATGTTATCCACCTCCCATTGGATAACATGGCTAAGAACTGGTATTTGCAGGCATTAGCGCTTAGCGCGAATATTTCCATTGCTTGGCATTTCTTGGTAATAGGTGATAGCGAGGTTAGCGACTGCTTTCAGTCGCTAACCAGTTGGGTAGGCCCACTTTGCATGTCATTAGCGATATATATGAATGATATGTATCAATCTAGGCAACAAAAACAATAAGCATAGGAAGGGACTGAGCTACAACATTAGTTTTTGGTAAAAAATGTACAGTTTTATTCAAAGTTATCAACACACATATAATTTCATGTTACACAATCAATATCAATAATGGCAAATATAACACAGTAGAAGTAAAAATTCAGAGCATCATTAAAAAGGTCACATCCAATTGAGTATATGGATATACATAAGATAGACACAAAGTAAAAAAGAAAGAAAATGTGGCAAATTATATCTCTACGCGCGTTTCGGCGGACCAGCGCCTTCTTCTGGAGCAGCCACGATAATTTCTAAAAGGAAAAATGCCATACAATAAAAATTATACATAACATCATATATATTCTTTAAATCCTAGTTTTTAATACATGAAATTTCTATTTACTAATGTTTTAACAGTAGTCTCAATCTTTCCATAACATTTTGACATGTCTACATCTTTTGATTTCGTTTCCTTGCCTTACTGGCAGTCACAGAATATAAAATGCATTTTAGGATAAACAACAACATATATCGGGAGCTAGAAGGTGGCAGAGTCTGGGGAAAATTGTGGAGGATCAAGTCCATACTCGCTATGGTATATAATCACATGTTTGATATATTGTATGAGGGTAGTGATTCCACAAATTGGAAACACGGAACTTAAAAAAGGAAGATGTATAATTCAAAGTTCCTAATACAAATCCCTCAGTTGTAGGCCACTTATGTAAAGATAGAAGATTATATACTTGAGGCCTAGATTGATAGAACTCGTAGGTGAAAGTTTATAGTCTCCACCTTTTGACAATTAGAGGACTTATACATTTGTTTAAATGTGTATATCCAATGATTAGGTACACTTACTTAAAAATTGGAGTATGAAATGAATGGATGAATCTGGTTCTTATACAAAAAATTATTTTCTTCTCTCGATTTCTGAAGATAGTACTATAGACCAAAGAAGAAAACAGCAGGGGAACAAGGTAATATTATAAATTGGTTCAAGGTTACTGTTTCGAATTCAAGGTTTTTATAGTGTTGGTATTTACCTATTTTGATTTGGGTCCAGGGATGGATTTCCAAATACAATCTATGCTGTCAGATAATTCCAAATCTTAGTCTTTTTGGTTGTATATTTCCTATAGAATATAAGTAAAATTATTTTTGGGGTTTTAGGAATTTTTTAAGACTGAAGATGTGCAGAATTCGAATTTTTGCAGTGTTTACTCAAGTCAAATAAGTTACCTGAGAGGTGTAAAAAGGTTTCATTTAAGCCCGCCGTCCGGAAGCAGCGAATGAATTAGAGGAATACTCAATTGCTTGGTATAGCGATAATATAATCCTCCTGATGTGGGGATCTTGTTAAAAATAGTTTCCTGTATATTAGGGGGAAATGTTTCATGGTAAGCGTTTGTTTAACTTTTGTAATCAAGTGGCAGTTTAGTTAATTTTTATCCATGCAAAAATAAGTAAGTAGTGGTTACCTTTTTGATTAGGTTCCAATGGGGTTGATTAAATGTGGTTAAAATAACTCCCTGTCTGCAAAATAAAAACAAATAGGGATAAAGATAAAAAGGACTTGTAATTACGAGTAGTTAGCGCTAAAAATTACCAAGCTAGAAGTACCACGCTAGGTGATTCTTTAATCTTACCCAATTTATATTAACAGGGCTCCTGGTTTCCGGCGGCGGGATGCGGGTTTCTGTATTCCTGTCAAGAACGATAGTGCCTGAATGCGCCTGGGGTTATGTTTTTATACTGCTGCTAATACGAAGATGTATTGCAGCTGTGCTCCGTGTAGAAAGAGAAGGTGGACCTGATAATCGGAGCAATAAACTAGACTCGACTTGCAAGTACCTTGTGATCGGTCACAGGGGTTATTCCCGCCACTGTTTTCTCTGGCCTATTTTTAGCTCCAGAGTCGGCATCCTCGCACTGCTTCGGGCCACGCAGAACTTGGTGAAAAATACACAGATGTCGCTTCTTCCGTCATGTTAGCTTCACTGCAGCAATGGGGGCCATCCAGAGTATGCAATGCACAAAAAAGTGGTGAAAAATCAGCATACCCGTTTTTGACAGTTTGACTTAGTGTAGAAAAGAATGTCATATCAAAAAATCACTAGGGGCATATTACCAACAGTTAGCGATATTTATCGCTAACTGAGCTTAGCGTTAGTTTTTTAACGCCGCGCTTCGCCCAATATTATCGATGAGATAACGTCCTATTACCAACATTTATCTCAAAAGCGATAATATTGCAGGCGTTAGCGTGAATATCGCTGGAAAACCAGCGGTGTTCCTGCATTAGCGTGCAAATGCTGTTAGCCATGTTATCCACCTCCCATTGGATAACATGGCTAAGAACTGGTATTTGCAGGCATTAGCGCGAATATTTCCATTGCTTGGCATTTCTTGGTAATAGGTGATAGCGAGGTTAGCGACTGCTTTCAGTCGCTAACCAGTTGGGTAGGCCCACTTTGCATGTCATTAGCGATAAATATCGCTGACATGCAAAGCGGGCCCCAAACCGCTCGCTATCGCCTACAAGCTGTCGCTAACTGGTGTTAGCGATAGCTTGGTAATAGGGAGATGGAATTATCGTCGCTTAGCGGCCGAAAATGGCCGCTAAAGCGGTGGTAATTCAATATCGCCACCCTTGGTAATATGCCCCTAGGTCCGTTACATGCATTTTGCTCTGCTGAACCACTCCGATGTTAAAATCTATACTACATGGGACACCTCCTACACACTGCCGGCAATGTGCACTATGATGCAATTTAGCTACCACCTTTACATCCTGGCAAGAAAGGTTGCGGATCTAGAACAGGCTGTACTCGGGGCTCACTCCTCCTCTTTGGGCCCTAAGCAAAACATGTTTTGAGCAGCAGCAGGTTAGTAATGCAAGCCAGAAATTCAGACAATTGCCAAGGCTGGAAACATTCTTGGCAGCTCTTTTTAATCACTCCCAGGCCTTGCTCAAGCAGAATCGTGCCTCTCTGAAAACTTCCAGGTTGCACGTGAGATTGGGGCCCAAGCTGAATTGATAACAATTTTAGGACACAGGGTTCAATTGGCTGTAACAAACTGTAATAAAAAATGAAACTGAAGGGCGTATGGCACGCTGAAATTAAAAACTGACACAAACATTGGTAAATGCAGGAAAATATGCTACAGCCAATAGAACTAAAGGAAATGCAAGTGGCCTGCACAGGCACCAATAAAAAGCCAAGAAACAATGGGGGTGGGATGTAAACCTATTGCAGGCGATACCTAAAAAAAAAGCCCAATCCCCCTTAACAGGAAACCAAATCAAATGAATATCCTTCTAGAAAAAGACCAACTGACTGTGGACATTGAAAAGTGCAAGAAGCCTAAAACAAATACAAGTAACAATGGGGGAGGCAGCAGTAACACAGCTGAGGCATTAAGAGGAGGTGGGAGGAAAATGCTATATTTGAATTTAGGCAGCTAGGACGCTGAAGCTAAACATAGACAAACAGTAACAGAGCAGGAAACCAAGAAAAAATTGTCCCCAAAGAACAGATAACCATAGAGGAATGAGACAGTACTATGTTCCTGCTCTGTGGGAGGAACAGAAGAGAGAAAGGAGGGACAAAGAGGCAAGTCTGATTAATAGCAAGCAATGGGTTTTGAAGGACACTGGGATAGACAAATGAAAAGCAATCCTAAGAATGAATGAATGAATGAATTATTTATTCATATTGCACAGCTACCTAAAACCATGTGCAATACATCTTACATGCCGGTTAAAAGGAAGTTAAAAATAACAATTATAAAAGAAGACATTTGTATGCAGCACTCTCAAAGCAATATATTAAAAAGACAATAAGTATATGAGTATATATATCTATACATTGATAAAAACAGCAAGAATCTGCCAGTGTGTCCTTTTTGCTAAGTTTCTTACGTAATCTAGAAAACATTTTTAATTACTAAAATAATGTCTTTACCGACTGGTTAGTGGGGGCACGTTTACTTATTGAACTGAATTAGCTTTCATCTTACCTGACCCCTCATCTTCCAGGCCAGGCATTGCACTTTATCCAACATTCCCTCCATTTTGCGTGGAAATGCCTGGTGTGCATAACCTGCAGTTGCCCTAATTTTGGCTTGTAATACTTTTCTAATAGGTGCTGACACTGGACTGTGCATTAACTCATTTAATTTGCATAGCGAAAAGATTGTTGCCTGGGTTCTGGCCTTCATTTTGTGGATGTGTGATGTTGCTTTGCCAGTTTCACTTAGCCAGCACCCGAGATAATTGTACGAACGCGTAGTATTGATAATTTCCTTACCCACGTGCCATTTCAGTAAGGCTTTTTTGGGGAAGTGGCCAAAAATTACTACTTTCGTTTTTTTGAGCGTTGATTGTAAGCTTGTTGAATTCATTGTACTTATTCAGGGTGTCTAGACCTCTTTGCAGCCCAATTTTGGTGTGGTCCATTACCACTAAGTCATCTGCGTATTGTAACATTTGCAGTTTGTTTTTCCCGATTTTCGGGGTTACAAGGCTAGCATTGCAAAGCTTCTTCCCCAAAATCTGCGGTGTATAGATTAAACAGCGTGGGGGCAAGTACACATCCCTGTTTTAATCCACGATTTGTCAGGCACTTCTTTGTTATAGTGTTGTCCGCTAGCTTTACTTGGATCCAGGTATTACTGTAAAGTGAAATAATGGCGCTAAGGAGACCTGCTGGGATGTGCCAATTACTCCGTTTTTCCCAGAGCTTATGTCGGGGTACCCCATCAAAGGTGGCTAAATAGTCGACAAAGCATGCAAAAACTGGTTTGTTGATTTTGCAGTTAGCTTGCTGACTCAGATATGACATAGCCACAATGTTGTCTGTTGTAGAGCAGCCTTTACGGAAACCAGTCTGATAGTAGGGGAGGATTTCGTTCTCTTTAATCCATTAATTTAGTTCCTTCACTAAGGTACTAGCATAGGCTTTCCCTTCAATGTCCAGAAGGGCAATTAGTCTATAATGTTTTGAATCTGTGTTATTCCCTTTCTTAAGGATTGGATGCAAGAAAGACCCTCACCATGAGTCTGGTACTTTTGCTTTTAGTGTACATTCAGTGAAAAGTTTAGAGAGAATTCTACCCCAGTAGACTGGATCTTCTTTAAAGATGGCCCCTAGGAGGCCATTAGGCCCAGGAGCCCCGTCACTTCTTATCCTTTTTATCACTTGTTTAACTGTGATATCATCTTGATCTTTGCCAAGTGATCCCACGGAGGCCTCGGTGTCTGTATCTTCACTGAATGCGCGATGGACCTCGTTGTTTTCATGGTCTGTGAGAGCTGCTTTCTCAGTATAGATTGAAGCCACGTGCCTCATCCAGGTCTCTGCGTGTACTGAATTACGCCAGTCCACTTTTCATTTCTCCAAGTTTGCAATGTATTGCCAAAGTTGTATTGTTACCCAGTCTTTCTCTAGTTTTTCCTCTACTAAGAATGGGGATGGACTTGAAGCCCACAGACTGAATAAAGCAGGTCTCGAAGAGACATCGCAAGCGCTGTCTAGCTCGACCTAAAAAAACAATAAATGACAATTTTTCGAAAAGCTCTGTACTTATCAATTACAACATAAAGTTAGGTAAAAAAGGAACGGGAAGATGAACAGCAAGAGGAGTTTTATGTGGTAGAAACAGAACAAGGGACTATACAACAATCCAGTGTGAAATATAAACAAAAATTAGGCAAGGATTAAGAATAACCATGCTATCATCATAAACCAAGCAAGAAGAAACATGGTAAATGCAATTTGACGAAGGGGCATGGCTAAGTATCGAACCAAGATGGTCACGTAGAGTGATGCTCCGTCACCTTAAACTTCCCCACGTCTATCCGTTACCCTAATCCGATCTTCCTGAAGTTGGCACCGAATCCTGCCACCCCCGCTCCCGGCCAACGTCTGTGGTCTAAGTTACAGGGACCCGTGGATCGAGGCCTACTCGCCGCGCTGAAGCCGGGGCCCACCACAGTATCGCCAGAAGCAGAGGTGGTAAGCAGCAGGGCTGACTGTTTCCCGCTGTGATGCTGGACCAGGGGGATGGCTTGGAGAACAATCGCCACCGAGAGAGGTGTGCGGGACCTCCTCACATGCATTGGTACACATCGTAGCCAAGCACCTGTGGAGACCCTGAGAGAGGGCCCTGGTTGGGCTGGGGAGCCCCGGACTTGGGCGCCATTTTCCTTCAATTGGTGAAGGCAGGAGCTGAACACCAGCAAGCACCTCGAGAAGGGACTGGGATTGCACTGGGTCGCCCTGAATCTGGACCTCGGGCCAGTGGAAACACGATGCCACCCAGTTGGGAGTGTGGTGAGGTGCGACAATCTCTATTTGCCTTGTTTGCCTTGTTTGACTTTGGCAAGGGCCGGTACCGACGGATTTCTGCACAATCGACCGCAGCAAGACCTCAGAGCCTGAGGGCCCAAAACAACACAAACCAAGAATTTGGACCGCTACACGATACCCAAAGACACACAGCAGAATCGACAGTCAAGAGGTGCCTCCCTTAGTGACGTGGGGGAGGACGATCAGGAATTGTCGCTGAAAGATGTTATGGGCACTATTACTGGTGTTACAACCTCCCTAGAGCACAAAATGGGCACTATGGCAATCGATGTGAACCTCATTAGGGCTGACTTGGCTAAACTAAATGATAAAGTCAAACAAGTGGAAATTACCACGACCAGCTTGGCCGAGGATGTCACACAGCTCCAAGGAGAGGTCCAAGAACTTCAAAATGTCAGCCAATTTGCGGAACTAAAGATGGATGACTACGAAGGGCACCTTCGGTGCAATAACCTGCGCATTTTGGGAGTTCCAGAAAAGGCTGAGGGACAGTCCCCCGACCTCTTCATTGAAGACCGTATCCTGAAACACCTGCAGTCTAAAGGCCTCTGCAAATTCTTTGTCATTGAAAGGGCTCATATGGTCCCGAGCGGTCGTCCCAAACCGGGTGCTCCCCCGTGACTGATGATGGCCAGTATCCTGAACTTCCGTGACAGAGATGTTATCCTCCAAAGCGCCAGGATGGGAGCCCCCCCTCTGCTACAAGAAGGCTGACATTACCTTTTTCCCGGACTTCACACAGAGGGTGCAAAAGCAGAGGCGCTCGTTCCTTGGGGTGAAGAGGGATCTCAGAGGGAAGGGCCTGAAATATTCAATGTTGTTTCCAGCGCGTCTCTGGGTTGAGGAGGAGGGGGGAACTTGGTTCTTTGAACATCCAGAACCAGCGGCAGACTCGAATGAGCAAAGGAAAGTCGGGAGCCAGCGCGATCGCAGCGGCACGGAGGGAGGAATTCATCAGCCTCCCTAAGGATGAGGCCAAGCCTTCAGTTGAACTTGAATTTGGTATGTTGGGCCCAAAGTGGGGTTGGATCAGGAGGTGGGTTGCCTTGTTATTGGATCTTCTGCAGTTGTGGACTCTTACGAACTTGACATGTGTATCTTAATTGGAGAAGTACACTTAAGTCTGCTGGGGACAGGGGAGCGGAGAGCTCCACCCCCACTTTTCTTCTACTCTTAGTTTTACACAAGGGCGTAAGGCACGCTGCAAGTTTTCCGCTGGGCAGTTCTACGCCCAGAGTGCAGGGCAGCGGGGCGGGGGTTTTTGGGAGGGGAAACTTTGTTTGTTTTTTGTTGTAGTTCTTGGATCAGTAACATGTACGACAGCGATCATAGGGGAAGTAATGTCCTTTCCTAATCCATCATAGCTGCACAATGAGACAAAGGTGTTAAGATGCTGAGCAGGAATGTCAACGGGCTAGGGGATAAAATCAAACGCAGTGTTGTCCTGCAGTACATTAAGCATCAGGCCCCCAATATTGTATTGCTTCAAGAAACCCATCTGATCAGTAATGTATGTAAGGCCATGCACAGATGGGGATACACCATTTTTGCGCATGCAAGGTTCACTTCCAGCTCATGGGGGTGGGTATCATGATGAGAAAATCCTTCCTGCTTGCAGTACAGGCCACCAGGACAACAGGGGTAGATACATTGGGGTTTCAGGCACGTGGGAGGGGCACCCCATCACGCTTATGTAGATCTATCAAGCCACCACCTTCAGGGACCTAGGGAATATCCTGCTCGCTATTCCAGAAGGCCTTTTAATACTTGGAGATGACTTTAACTCAGTGGTCTCGGGCGAACTAGACCAACATCCCCCCCCCGGTGGTTAGATCAACAGTTTGCTGGCTTCCTGAATTCCTTGAGACCTTGGGGTTGGTGGATGGGTTGCGGACTTATCACCCAAGCATAGTGTAGCACACCTTTCACTCGGGGTGCATGGGAGCCTTTCTCGCGTAGACTACTTTTTAGTCCCAGCGTCCCAGGTCACACGGGAAACATCCTTTACAACGCAACTTTTACTACGCACTACTATTACGACGCAACTTTTACAACGCAAGTTATTACAACGAATTGTGCTGGGGGGGCGCTCTAGGATAGGGAATAGTTTAATTACCATCCAACACCTTCCCTACTATCCATGGGGACTGGAGTTGGAATAGTAAATTAAACTATTCACTATCCAGCGCCCCCCAACGCAAGTCGTTGTAACGACTTGCGTTGTAAAACCTGTGTCGTAATGGCATGCGTTGTAAAAGCATGCGTTGTAGTGACATACATCCAGGTCACACACATCCATGAGATTAAACACCTGGCCAGAGGTATCTGTGACCACTCCCCGGTTTGGCTTCACTTAGTTCTTAACTATAAGCAGATGGGGAGAGTGGCCCCTATTAACCCATGGTATCATTGGAATCCTAAAATTTGCAGGGAGCTTATCAAAGCCATAGACAACTACTTCAGTGACAACGACGGATCAGAGACCTCCTCTCAGCGTTATGGGAGGCCTTTAATACGGTGACTCGGGGTCAAGCCCTGTCTTTGATCTCCGGAGCAAAGAAAGAAAACCAGAAAGAGATCGCTGACATCAAGGCTGAGATTAGCTGCCTAGAGACTGACCTAGAATTGGAGGTAACACCAGACAAACTCCATTATTTAAAGCTCCTACAGCAGGAATATAGAGCATTAGTGACCGAGCAGGCCAAAACCTTGGGAAGGAATACTAAGGAAAGGATATACGACCTAGAGGATGAGGCAGGGAAATTATTAGCATGGCTTGACAAAAAAGAATGGGCGAGCAGGCTGGTACCAGAACTCCATGATGAGTAAGTATGGGCGGAAAATTCGTTCCGCTCGCGGAATTTGCGGATTTTCTGCAATTTCGCGAATCTCGCGAAATTGCAGAAAACTCAGCGAAATCGTGAGCGGAACGGATTTTGCAAAACTGAAGTACATGAAGCACTTACAGGGTTACAGCAGGTGCCCAAGTTGAAGCTAATTTCTTTGTAACCATTTAAAAAAAGGTTACAAAGAAATTAACTTCAACTTGGGCACCTGCTGTAACCCTGTAAGTGCTTCCTGAGCGGTGCCTCCAGAGTTCTTTGCTTTCTTGCAACTATTCTCTGACCCTGCTCTGACCCTCGAAGCAGGGTCAGAGAATAGTTATAAGTATGGCACAATGATCCTGTCACAAAAATTAAACCGCAACTGGAAGCACTTGCAGATAAGGAGGCAGGTGCTGGACTTGAAGCTCAAATTCAGTAACACATTAACCAGCCCCAAATTAATTTGTCGAGGTTGAGGTTGGGCAGGGGTGTGCTTTCTCCCCATAATCTACAGTGGTAAACCAGAGGGTGCTGTGATGAACCAAAGGGTGACAGTAGTGAACCAGAGGGTGGCAGTGGTGAAGCAGAGGGTGACAGTGGTGAACCAGAGGGTGCTGTGATGAACCAGAGGGTGGCAGTGGTGAACCAGAGGGTGACAGTGGTGTACCAGAGGGGGCTGTGATGAACCAGAGGGGGGCAGTGGTGAACCAGAGGGTGGCAGTGATGCACCAGAGGGTGGCAGTGGTGAACCAGAGGGTACTGTGATGCACCAGAGGGTGCTGTGATGAACCAGAGGGTGGCAGTGATGAACCAGAGGGTGGCAGTGGTGAACCAGAGGGTGACAGTGCTGAATCAGAGGGTGGCAGTGGTGAACCAGAGGGTGACAGTGGTGAATCAGAGGGTGGCAGTGGTGAACCAGAGGGTGATGTGATGAACCAGAGGGTGCTGTGATGAACAAGAGGGTGGCAGTGATGATTCAGAGGGAGGAAGTAGTGAACCAGAGGGTGACAGTGGTGAACCAGAGGGTGGCAGTGGTGAACCAGAGTTTGGCAGTGATGAACCAGAGGGTGGCAGTGGTGAACCAGAGGGTGGCAGTGGTGAACCAGAAGGTGCTGTGATGAACCAGAGGGTGGCAGTGATGAACCAGTGGGTGCTGTGATGAACCAGAAGGTGCAGTGGTGAACCAGAGGGTGGCAGTGATGAACCAGAGGGTGGCAGTGGTGAACCAGAGGGTGGTAGTGTGAACCAGAGGGTGCTGTGATGAACCAGAGGGTTCTGTGCTGAACCAGAGGGTGGCAGTGATGAACCAGAGGGTGGCAATGGTGAACCAGAGGGTGCTGTGATGAACCAAAGGGTGGTGTGATGAACCAGAGGGTGGCAGTGATGAACCAGAGGGTGACAGTGGTGAACCAGAGGGTGACAGTGGTGAACCAGAGGGTGGCAGTGGTGAACCAGAGGGTGGCAGTGGTGAACCAGAGGGTGGCAATGGTGAACCAGAGGGTGCTGTGATGAACCAAAGGGTGGTGTGATGAACCAGAGGGTGGCAGTGATGAACCAGAGGGTGACAGTGGTGAACCAGAGGGTGACAGTGGTGAACCAGAGGGTGGCAGTGGTGAACCAGAGGGTGACAGTGATGAACCAGAGGGTGGCAGTGGTAAACCAGAGGATGGCAGTGATGAACCAGAGGGTGGCAGTGATGAACCGGAGGGTGCTGTGATGAACCAGAAGGTGCAGTGGTGAACCAGAGGGTGGCAGTGATGAACCACAGGGTGGCAGTGGTGAACCAGAGGGTGGCAGTGATGAACCAGAGGGTGGCAGTGGTGAACCAGAGGGTGGCAGTGATGAACCAGAGGCCATTGGGTGACAGTGGTGAACCAGAAGGTTGCAGTGGTGAACCAGAGGGTGGCAGTGATGAACCAGAGGGTGGCAGTGGTGAACCAGAGGGTGGCAGTGATGAACCAGAGGGTGGCAGTGGTGAACCAGTGGGTGACAGTGGTGAACCAGAGGGTGGCAGTGGTGAACCAGAGGGTGCTGTGATGAACCAGAGGGTGATGTGATGAACCAGAGGGTGGCAGTGATGAACCAGAGGGTGGCAGTGCTGAACCAGAGGGTGACAGTGCTGAACCAGAGGGTGGCAGTGGTGAACCAGAGGGTGGAAGTGGTGAACCAGAAGGTGGCAGTGGTGAACCAGAGGGTGGCAGTGATGAACCAGAGGGTGGCAGTGATGAACAGAGGGTGGCAGTGGTGAACCAGTGGGTGACAGTGGTTAACCAGAGGGTGCCAGTGGTGAACCAGAGGGTGCTGTGATGAACCAGACGGTGCTGTGATGAACCAGAGGGTGGCAGTGAGGAACCAGAGGGTGGCAGTGATGAACAGAGGGTGGCAGTGGTGAACCAGTGGGTGACAGTGGTTAACCAGAGGGTGGCAGTGGTGAACCAGAGGGTGCTGTGATGAACCAGAGGGTGATGTGATGAACCAGAGGGTGGCAGTGATGAACCAGAGGGTGGCAGTGCTGAACCAGAGGGTGACAGTGCTGAACCAGAGGGTGGCAGTGGTGAACCAGAGGGTGGAAGTGGTGAACCAGAAGGTGGCAGTGGTGAACCAGAGGGTGGCAGTGATGAACCAGAGGGTGGCAGTGATGAACCAGAGGGTGGCAATGGTGAACCAGTGGGTGGCAGTGGTGAACCAGAGTGTGACAGTGGTGAACCAGAGGGTGGCAGTGGTGAACCAGAGGGTGGCAGTGATAACCAGAGGGCGGCAGAGGTGAACCAGAGGGTGGCAGTGATGAACCAGAGGGTTAAAGTGGTGAACCATTGGGTGACAGTGGTGAACCAGAGGGTAGCAGTGGTGAACCAGAGGGTGCTTTGATGAACCAGAGGGTGCTGTGATGAACCAGAGGGTGGCAGTGGTGAACCAGAAAGTGCTGTGGTGAACCAGAGGGTGGCAGTGATGAACCAGAGGGTGGCAGTGGTGAACCAGAGGGTGGTAGTGTGAACCAGAGGGTGCTGTGATGAACCAGAGGGTGCTGTGATGAACCAGAGGGTGGCAGTGATAACCAGAGGGTGGCAGAGGTGAACCAGAGGGTGGCAGTGATGAACCAGAGGGTTAAAGTGGTGAACCAGTGGGTGACAGTGGTGAACCAGAGGATAGCAGTGGTGAACCAGAGGGTGCTTTGATGAACCAGAGGGTGCTGTGATGAACCAGAGGGTGGCAGTGGTGAACCAGAAAGTGCTGTGGTGAACCAGAGGGTGGCAGTGATGAACCAGAGGGTGGCAGTGGTGAACCAGACGGTGGTAGTGTGAACCAGAGGGTGCTGTGATGAACCAGAGGGTGCTGTGCTGAACCAGGGGGTGGCAGTGATGAACCAGAGGGTGTCAGTGGTGAACCAGAGGGTGACAGTGGTAAACCAGAGGGTGGCAGTGGTGAACCAGAGGGTGGCAATGGTGAACCAGAGGGTCCTGTGATAAACCAGAGGGTGACAGTGGTGAACCAGAGGGTGGCAGTGTTGATCCAGAGGGTGGCAGTGATGAACCAGAGGGTGGCAGTGGTGAATCAGAGGGTGGCAGTGATGAACCAGAGGGTGGCAGTGGGGAACCAGAGTGTGCTGTGATGAACCAAAGGGTGGCAATGATGAACCGGAGGGTGCTGTGATGAACCAGAAGGTGCAGTGGTGAACCAGAGGGTGGCAGTGATGAACCACAGGGTGGCATTGGTGAACCAGAGGGTGGCAGTGATGAACCAGAGAGTGGCAGTGGTGAACCAGTGGGTGACAGTGGTGAACCAGTGGGTGGCAGTGGGTGAGATGAACCAGAGGGTGCTGTGATGAACCAGAGAGTACTGTGATGAACCAGAGGGTGGCAGTGATGAACCAGAGGGTGGCAGTGGTGAACCCTTGGGTGACAGTGGTGAACTAGAAGGTGGAAGTGGTGAACCAGAGGGTGGCAGTGATGAACCAGAGGGTGGCAGTGGTGAACCAGATGGTCGCAGTGATGAACCAGAGGGTGGCAGTGATGAACCAAAGGGTGGCAGTGGTGAACCAGTGGGTGGCAGTGGTGAACCAGAGGGTGACAGTGGTGAACCAGAGGGTGACAGTGGTGAACCAGAGGGTGGCAGTGGTGAACCAGAGGGTGCTGTGATTAACCAGAGGGTGGCAGTGATGAACCGGAGGGTGCTGTGATGAACCAGAAGGTGCAGTGGTGAACCAGAGGGTGGAAGTGATGAACCACAGGGTGGCAGTGGTGAACCAGAGGGTGGCAGTGATGAACCAGAGGGTGGCAGTGGTGAACAAGTGGGTGACAGTGGTGAACCAGTGGGTGGCAGTGGTGAGCCAGAGGGTGCTGAGATGAACCAGAGGGTACTGTGATGAACCAGAGGGTGGCAGTGATGAACCAGAGGGTGGCAGTGGTGAACCCTTGGTGACAGTGGTGAACCAGAAGGTGGCAGTGGTGAACCAGAGGGTGGCAGTGATGAACCAGAGGGTGGCAGTGGTGAACCAGATGGTGGCAGTGATGAACCAGAGGGTGGCAGTGATGAACCAAAGGGTGGCAGTGGTGAACCAGTGGGTGGCAGTGGTGAGATGAACCAGAGGGTGCTGTGATGAACCAGAGGGTACTGTGATGAACCAGAGGGTGGCAGTGATGAACCAGAGGGTGGCAGTGGTGAACCCTTGGGTGACAGTGGTGAACTAGAAGGTGGCAGTGGTGAACCAGAGGGTGGCAGTGATGAACCAGAGGGTGGCAGTGGTGAACCAGATGGTCGCAGTGATGAACCAGAGGGTGGCAGTGATGAACCAAAGGGTGGCATTGGTGAACCAGTGGGTGGCAGTGGTGAACCAGAGGGTGACAGTGGTGAACCAGAGGGTGGCAGTGGTGAACCAGAGGGTGGCAGTGGTGAACCAGAGGTGGACCAGAGGGTGCTGTGATGAACCAGAGGGTGGCAGTGATGAACCAGAGGGATGCAGTGGTGAACCAGTGTGTGACAGTGGTGAACCAGATGGTGGCAGTGGTGAACCAGAGGGTGCTGTGATGAACCAGAGGGTGGCAGTGGAGAACCAGAGGGTGGCAGTGGTGAACCGGAGGGTGCTGTGATGAACCAGAAGGTGACAGTAGTGAACCTGAGGGTGGCAGTGGTGAACCAGAGGGTGCTGTGATGAACCAGAGGGTGGCACTGCTAAAGAGCCCGGGAGCCCTGTGGGTGTGGGCCCCACGCTGCTGAGCTGCCCGGGGGTTGTTAGCCCCCGTGCTACTGAACTGCCCCGGGGCCCAGTGGGTGTGAGCCCCCACGCTGCTGAACTGCCCCGGAGCCATCTCAGTGTGAAAATCATTTGTACTCAAGTGCCTGGGAGCCCTCTGTGTGTGAGCCTATATTGTGCTAAGTGCCCCCCTGCCTCCAGTACATATATACCCGTACCACACAGCACCATTATGCTCTTGCACCATGAAGTCTGGTGCTGTGATGAACCAGAGGGTACTGTGATGAACCAGAGGGTGGCAGTGATGAACCAGAGGGTGGCAGTGGTGAACCCTTGGGTGACAGTGGTGAACTAGAAGGTGGCAGTGGTGAACCAGAGGGTGGCAGTGATGAACCAGAGGGTGGCAGTGGTGAACCAGATGGTCGCAGTGATGAACCAGAGAGTGGCAGTGATGAACCAAAGGGTGGCAGTGGTGAACCAGTGGGTGGCAGTGGTGAACCAGAGGGTGACAGTGGTGAACCAGAGGGTGACAGTGGTGAACCAGAGGGTGGCAGTGGTGAACCAGAGGGTGCTGTGATGAACCAGAGGGTGGCAGTGATGAACCGGAGGGTGCTGTGATGAACCAGAAGGTGCAGTGGTGAACCAGAGGGTGGCAGTGATGAACCACAGGGTGGCAGTGGTGAACCAGAGGGTGGCAGTGATGAACCAGAGGGTGGCAGTGGTGAACAAGTGGGTGATAGTGGTGAACCAGTGGGTGGCAGTGGTGAGCCAGAGGGTGCTGTGATGAACCAGAGGGTACTGTGATGAACCAGAGGGTGGCAGTGGTGAACCCTTGGGTGACAGTGGTGAACCAGAAGGTGGCAGTGGTGAACCAGAGGGTGGCAGTGATGAACCAGAGGGTGGCAGTGGTGAACCAGATGGTGGCAGTGATGAACCAGAGGGTGGCAGTGATGAACCAAAGGGTGGCAGTGGTGAACCAGTGGGTGGCAGTGGTGAACCAGAGGGTGACAGTGTTGAACCAGAGGGTGGCAGTGGTGAACCAGAGGGTGGCGGTGATAACCAGAGGGTGGCAGAGGTGAACCAGAGGGTGGCAGTGATGAACCAGAGGGATGCAGTGGTGAACCAGTGTGTGACAGTGGTGAACCAGATGGTGGCAGTGGTGAACCAGAGGGTGCTGTGATGAACCAGAGGGTGGCAGTGGAGAACCAGAGGGTGGCAGTGGTGAACCGGAGGGTGCTGTGATGAACCAGAAGGTGACAGTAGTGAACCTGAGGGTGGCAGTGGTGAACCAGAGGGTGCTGTGATGAACCAGAGGGTGGCACTGCTAAACAGCCCGGGAGCCCTGTGGGTGTGGGCCCCACGCTGCTGAGCTGCCCGGGGGTTGTTAGCCCCCACGCTACTGAACTGCCCCGGGGCCCAGTGGGTGTGAGCCCCCACGCTGCTGAACTGCCCCGGAGCCATCTCAGTGTGAAAATCATTTGTACTCAAGTGCCTGGGAGCCCTCTGTGTGTGAGCCTATATTGTGCTAAGTGCCCCCCTGCCCCCAGTACATATATACCCGTACCACACAGCACCATTATGCTCTTGCACCATGAAGTCTGGTGCCTGGATGCTCCTGATCCGTGTAGGTGGTACCACCATCTGGTGCAGTCAAAATGTAAAGTTACAACTTGCTACACAGCACCAATAACCACGTGTCCCCCCTGGCACCGGTATGGGCATGTACCAGGCGTGCAGCCCCCGCATGCCATTGCACTCTACTGCCCAGCGCCAGCATATGCCTGTATGGGTCAGTTTAGTATGAGATGGGACATTGCCCAACAGCAGCAGCTGCATGCGCCTGAACCCACTGAGCAGGATCAGAATGGCTTGGTACCAAAACGCACAGCAGAGCTATCTTGGACATCTGAAGGATTCTGGGGTCCTGTGCCAAACGTATTTTTGCATCCATGAGTTTCCCGAGCCTCATCCCCGTGTAGCTCCTGTGACCAGGATGCTGCTTTCTCCTCATCTGCTGCTCTGCTCGGTCTCGGACCCTTTATAAACAAGATGCATGTGAACTCGCATAGAAGACCCGCCCATTTGGCCCTGTCCACCCCACACTAGTGGTATGAAACCTCTTCCCGCCCGTCCCCACAATAAAGGCCAGCTCACTCAAGGGACCTCAGTGCCTTTTGGCGCGCTGGCAAAGTTACAGGCACACGTGGTCACATATTTGTGCAAATGGCAAAAAAATCAGCGAGTTTGCAGGAAAATTCGCAAACTCGCAGATTTTTTGCCATTTCGCGTGAATTCGCGGACCGCGAATTCGCAAATTTCACCCATACTTAATGATGAGGGAGACAACCCTCTCACAGACCCACAAGACATTTTGGACATGTTTGCTGACCACTTTAGCACAGTCTACTCTGCCATCGCTCCCTATTCTGTAGAAGACTCCCGTGAACTGTTAGCGGATATTGCACTGCCCACGCTCTCGGTAGAGGACTGTGACTTTCTACAGAGCGCAATATCAAATGAAGAGAAAGCAATTGGATCCTTAAATTCTTGGAAGACCTCAGGTCCCAATAGTCTCCCCATCGAACTCTATAAAGTTCAGCTGAACAAACTGGCCCCACATCACCAGTGCATGTTTGAAGAATCCAGAGACAAAGGGATTCTCCCCGGTGATCAGAGGACTGCCACCATAGTCGCTGTTCACAAGGAAGGGAAACCCAAAACTAACTGTGCTTTGCATATGCCCATTTTTATTTTGAATGCTGAGCCCAAGAATATGGCTGAGCTTCTGGCCAAGTACCTGGTCAATGTGACTGCGAACCTAGTCCACCTGGACCAATCCGGTTTCATTCCACATCGTAATACAGCTCTTAATTTGCGTAGAGTCCATGGGGTACTGGGGTACCAGCTATAAACGTCTTCCTTTATGCTACCATGGCCTTCAACACCATCAAATGGCCATATCTCTGGGCGGTACTGGAAAAAATGGAGTTTGACCCGAAATATATTCAATGGGTGCAGCTCCTATACACTAGACCTTTGGCGCAAGTGGTGGTCAATAACAAGAAATCGGCCACTTTCGAACTTGGCCGGGGGACACGACAGCTGTCCCCCCTCTTGTTCCCATTAGCGTTGGAGCCACTGGCGGCTTGGGTATGTAGGGACCCGGTTGTACGGGGACTGCGTTGGTCCCCGGAGTGGGAAGACCGCATCTCACTCTATGCGGATGACATCCTACTTTATTTGACCTGCTCCAAGAAAGTCCGTGATAGAGGTCTTAGTAATCCTGGCAATCTTCTGTAGATTTTTCGGATATTCTATTAAGTGGAGTAAGTCCCTGCTGTTCGTCCTGGCGGGAGAGCCGCCTATCCCACCGAAGGGATGTCCAATGCAAATAAATACAGAGGGCTTCAAGTATCTTGGGATTTTTCTCTCCATGGACCCATCATTCCGGTACGCTCGGAATCTATTCCCGCCCCTGGTCAGACTGAGGAAAGATATAAATAACTGGACGTCTCTCCCCCTTACCCTATTGGGTAAGGCGGCTCTTCTTAAAATGATGTCCTTGCCTCAGTTTTTGTACGCCCTGCAGAACTCCTTGGATCCTGTTCTGTTGTCATATACCAAAGAGGTAGAGGTCCTTCAAAGGGACCTGCTGTGGGATGGGAATCCGCGTATTGTCCTAACTAAGCTCACCTTGAACTGGTATGACAGAGGCATCAGCCTCTCAGATATCAAAAAATATTGTTGGGCAGCCCATCTATCTGCTATCAACCATGGCACCTACGCCCAACCGGGCGATCCAGGCTATACCACGGACAGGTGGCTTCTTTCTGGAGGGAACTAAAATTGAGCTCTTTATTCCAAACCGCAACACTCTAAATTAATGGGCCCCAAAAATCATTTGGTACATGTTTGGCATACTGCTACTAAATGCCTTGGCTAGGATCGCCGACTGACACTCGTGACTCCACTATGGGGTTCAGAACAGCTGGGTAGCCTGTGGAAGTCCAAAGGGTTTGAAAAGTTAGACCTTAATGCAATCTCATGCATCGGGGATCTCTGGGAGAGGTCAGATGTTAGACCGTTCACCACCATGCAACAACATTTTGATCTAGCTGACACAGAATACTTTCGCTACACACAGATCCAACACGCTTTGCGCTCTCTTCTGCCGCGAGGTACCACCCAATCCTGACTCTTCCCCACAGGAAGATAGGGTACTGGATGGACACCTTCCTGATAAAACTATCTCCTTGATATATAAAAAATGTATCAATAATATGCCAGACCCTCTTCACTCATTGCAGGGAAAATGGTCGGGGGATGGTATTGAGATGGATGACGAAGAATGGCAAGAGACAGTATCCTCGGCAAGAGTCGTGGCTATCCCAGCACGACTTGGATTGGTACAACTCAAAATCCTCCACAGTGTATACATGACAGAACCCCAACTGGTGCAGATGGGAAGAGCTGAAGGGGGGATTGTAGACAAGGATGCAGTCAAGTGGGTACTTTTATGCACATTATTTGGGAGTGTGACATTATTTAACCCTACTGGTGTAAGATACACAACACCATCAACACAGCGCTATCCACACATCTCGATCCTGAAGCTAGTAGATGCCTATTGAATTTATGGGAGCCGACAGATTTGAATGTTTGCCTGACACAATGGGTCACTCTGGGGCTAACGCTCGCTAAGAGAAACATCGCACAGCTATGGGGAGCATCGCATCCTCCCAAAGTGGAGGCCTGGAAGAAATACCTTGACTGGTCCATGCATAGAGAAAAGACAGTGTATGTGGCTCAAGGTTGTCCTAGAAAGTGGACCACTCATATGGGGTTTGTGGAATCGTGGTGATATATGCCGACCGCCTTTCATTGTCAATTATGATGACTCCTCTTCCCTTTAGACTTTCCATGTGATATATAGTAATGAATGATTTCACCTATTGTCTCCATGATGCCAGATTTTATTGCTTCCTCTGTACTGAAACTAATACGCTGATGTTTGTTAATGAAAAGATTTACAAAAAAAAATAATGCAATTTGACATTTCTAAAACAGATAAAGGAACACAAAAATCAAAAATATAATGAGGCTACAGAAGACCCCTGTTCCATACCTTCAGATATATGATGTCTGATAGTTCTTTGAGCTTTCAATGGTCATCAAATCTAAAAGTCTTATCTTTGACCATGGCCTTGAAAAATCAAGGATGCACTTAAGCCATACCTAGCATTCATAGATTTGAGCTGTGAAAATGCAATGAGCTACTTCATATTGGAAAAGAAAACTTTGCTCCTTGATCAGTTCAAATCTCCTTTTTTTAAATATTTTTTAAAAAAAATAATAATAATTTTTACGCCCTCAAACCCAATCGAGTCGGGATATGCTGGAAGACTGAAGGGAAGGGAAATCTGGGTGGTTTACAATTGGCATGGAGTTGGCAGAGAGTAGCGGAAGACCAGAAAGCCGACTCAAGCAAGACCAGGCCCAACGAAGCATCTCCACTGTGTCAACCTCCACATGAGGGCGCACCACTGGCGCAAACAGAGCAGTGGACAGGGGCCAAGGAGAAGGCACATCTGTCTCAACTGCCACATGGGGCTGATAGGGGGTGGGGTGAATCCAAAAGTGCAAGAAGCTAGCCCAAGCACAGAAGGCGTAGATCTCGAAATCAGGCGCGCCCATCCCACCGGCAGACATGGGGAGAGTGAGGTTACCATAAGCCCCCCTAGGTTGTTTACCCGCCCAAAAGAGCGAGATGACCAGAGAGCACATTTTGCGAAACAAGTGAGAAGTGAGGCGATGGGGATGTTCAGGAAGAGATAGAGGAATTTAGGAAAGACCACCATTTTGGCAATTGTGATTCGGCCCGCCAGAGAGAGCGGCCATCGGCTCCACCAGGGGATCCTGGATTCGAGCCAATCCACCGCCCGCCCAAAGTTTGACCTCCACAGTTCGTCCAAGTCCCTACTTAACCATGTGCCCAAGGAGCGCGTGGGGCCAGATGCCCACACAAACGGAAAATCAGGTGGGAATGGAAGAGTGGCATCAGTCAAGTGCAATAGAACAGCCTTGCTCCAGTTCACCTGGATTCCCAAAAGCCCGCTAAAACGTATAATTTCCCGGACCAGGAGGCCAAGGTTTTCCTGAGGATGGTGGACATATAGGGTAACATCGTCTACATACATTGAGACGAGCAGGTACCGGGACGAGATTCCAATACCTCGGTGAGTATGGTGCTGCCAAATTCTGGCAGCCAAGTGCTGCATCGCAATGGCAAAAAGCATGGGCGATAACGGGCACCCCTGGCGTGGGCCACGGGCAATACTAAGGGGGTTGGAAACCTGACCATTAATGCGGAGACGCACCGATGGATTGGTATAAAGGAGTTTAACCTTGCTCTGAAAAACGTCGCTAATACCCATACAAGGTGGGATGTAAAATAAGAAAGGCCACTCCAGCGTATCGAACGCCTTAGTTGCGTCGAGAAGGGCAGCCACAGCCAGTAAATTAGGATTCATTTGATGCAGGACAGAGAAAATGGTACGAAGATTATGTGAAGTTGCCCTCCCAGGAATGAAACCAGATTGATCAGGGATGGCGATGGTGGGCATAAGTAGAAGAAGACGGTAGGCAATCAATGTAGCAAATATTTTGGTATTTATGTGTATAAGGGAAAGAGGGCGGTAGGAGTCGCAGCGGTCGGCAGGCTTGTCCGATTTGAGAAGCAAGGTAATCAACACCTCACACAAAGATGGCGGGAATAGACCGGTGTCAAAAGACTCATTGTACATGGCCGCCAAATGCGGTTCCAGGAGGTCAGCAAACATTTTGTAGAAAGAGGCTGGCAGCCCATCCAGGCCAGGGGCCTTGTCACCAGGTAGGCTATTGATGGCTGCCACTATTTCCTCCCTGGAAAAATGTTCATCAAGGAATTTACGATGGTGGTCCTCAAGCCAGACAAGGGCAATAGACTCAAAGTATCGATCAAACTCCTCCCGTGGCAAGGGAGTGCCGGAAGCGTAGAGTTGCGAATAAAAGTCAAGAAATCAGGATTTTATGTCCTCTGGGGCGGTGGTTTTCTGAGGGCCGTTATATAGGAGGCAGCTTGGGGTGGGCGAAGAAGGTTAGCAAGAGGACGCCCCGGGCAGTCCCCCTCCCCGAAGCGGCACGCCCGACCCTCCCTACCCAGAAAAGACAGCTCGCGTCCAGCTTCATCTGAGAATTCGGTATGCTTTAGGAGTAGCAGCGCCAGCGTCTCAGGGCTAGGGTGCACAGCCTGGGTGGCATCCAGATCCCTAATTTCCCCCTCGAGCTTAGCCAGGGTGGAGCGAATAGAGTGGAGAACGCCCGCCTGTTCCAATACATTTACCCCGAATGACGGCCTTGAAACCCTCCCATAGTGTGGTAGCGGAATTGACTGAGCTCTTGTTTCAATCGAAATAGTTGGTGATCGCAGTATGGATATCTGCACAAAAGACCGAATCCCGGGGGGGCATTAGGAGGAAGACGCCAAGTAAAGGAAGGTCGCAGGGAATTAGGCGGCTTAAGACTGATCCGGACCGGCGCATGATCTGAGTAGGTGTGAGCCATGTTCATTGTATCAGTGAGCCAAGACAAGACATCCGGCTAGGTCAGCCAGAGATCAATTTGTGACCAGCAGCCCCTCACGCCAGTGACACAGGTGCCTTCACAGACATCAGGGCGGAGGTGACACCAGGCATCATAGAGAGTGTTGTCAGTTAAAATCGACGCTAGAGCTGCAGCTGCACATGGATGGGATGTGTAAGAGCCCTAGCAATCCAGAGTAGCCGAAAGAGTGACATTAAAATCCTCAACCCAAACCACCGCCGCTGGGCCACAGGAGGAGATGAGGTGCCAAACATGATTTAAAAATTCCGGGTCATCGGTGTTGGGGCAGTAGACCGCAGCAATCGTGACAGGCTGGGCCAATAGTAAACTATGGAGGATCACATACCTGCCCTCCGGATCGAGGAGTACCTGAGAAGTCTGCCAAGGAAGACCCCGGCACAGCAGAATGGAGACACCCCTGGCATATGACAAGTATGTTGAAGAGTGTGATTCCCCCAATAGCGAGATTGAAGTCTAGAGACGGATCCGGGCAACAGGTGCGTCTCCTGTAAGAGGCACTTTGTGTCGCTGTAGGTGTGCGTGTATCAGTCGGGCCTTGCGGTGATCATTCAAGCCCCGGACATTCCAAGTCCAGCAAATGATGTCAGCCATAAGGAGGCAGGTCAGGGAGCAGTATTTCGTGACACGAACAGCAAACCACGCAGGCTAATGCAGCGCGCACGTGGAGCAAGGGAGTCAGGGTGCGGCAGAGCACAGCGCAGATAGGGAGCAGCGCAGACCAAGAAGAACAGCTCTCAGTGGCTATCCGCAGATGAGACAATAAGGGAGAAGCGCGCAAGCATCCAGCCGGCGGGTGCGGTATGGAAGGCGGAGCCCCTTGGCAGGTAGCGGAAGTGCCCCACAATCCCAACCACAGGGAGGCGCAGCGCCTGAGGAGAGGGAAGTACGAGAGGAGCAACGTATTGACCTGAAAAACATTATCAATAAGTGTAAACAGAGCAGATTTGGAAATCATAACGCTGTAGAGCAATACAAATAAGACAAATAGCAGGGAAGGAGGGACCAGTGAAGCAACATGCTGACCAGCAAGATGTGAGCAATGTGCATGAACAGAACAAATAAAAAAATACAATGCAGTGTATCAGACAAGACTTACTGCAGATTGCCAAGGCAAGGAGCACAGTACAATGGCTTGGTCTAGACCAATGAGTGAATTACTGAACAGCCATACGGCGGCAAACTGAAGCCACCTCCTCAATAGAGGAACATTGAACCCCGAAACCCCCAACCCCACCCCCACCACATCCCTACCCAACAGTCCCAGACTTAGAAACCCAGCCAACCCTGCACCCACTCCAACTCCCCAAACAGGCTGAGCAATCCACCCACCCCACCCCGGGAACCCCAACTGGTAGAGGAGGAAACAATGGAGGAAGAGGGAATCATCCCGTGAGGGCAGGGCTAGGCATACACCCCTGCAGCAAAGCAGGGTGGCCAAGCTGAAGTTATATCTGGCATCATTCAGAAAAAGGGTAAGAGAACAACAGTAATGTCTGCACAATCAGTCGTTGTCACTGAGACGACCAGCTCCGTCGGGTTGAGCTGTAGAATGGGAAATGCCAGGGCATCTCTAGGATCGGGGAAAACTAGTGTTTTTGTGCCCTGCCGAATCCTCAGGTTTGCCGGATAGGCCAGGGAGTATGAGACCTCATGCTTCTGAAGAATGCGCTTTGCAGTAAGGAATTCTCTTCGGGCAGTTTAGATGGTAAGGGTGTAGTCCAGGTAAAAGGAGAGTGCGTTACCCTGGTGGTTGATGGTGCCCTTGTCGCGAGCAGCACGAAGAATAGCGTTGCGGTCCTGGTAGACCAAGATCCTAGCAATGATGGGGCGTGGAGGCAGCCCGGGACTGGGGCGTGGACAAAGAGAATGATGGGCACGCTCTACAATGAAGACAGGGGAGAGGACATCACTGAATAGTTCCCTAATCAGCTGCTCCACAAAGTCCTCCATCTTCGAGATGTTGGTGGATTCCAGAAGACCCGTGAAGCGGAGGTTGCTTCGGTGGGAGTGGGACTCCAAATCCTCATTCTTTTCCCGAATAATCGCCAACATCTTGTCCATCTGGAGTAGCTTCTGCTGATCTTGGTGGCAGCATGTTTGGCGTCCGACACTCTGGATTCGACGTGGAGTATCCGGGTATCATGGGAGTCGACACTGGCCTTCACTGTGTCCAGACGGGCTGAGAGTTGGTCAAGCTGATTCGCTATACCCGTCACTGTTGACTTGACGTCCAGCATGATTGCCTTGAGGTCGTCTTCACGATTAGAGGGGGGGTAGCAGCGGAGTCAACACCCTCGGAGCCCGCACCGTCCTGGCGAGATGAATTTCGGAGCTCAAAGGCCATCTTAGGTTGTTTGGGGTCGTTTTTCCCCATGATGAGAGAACCCGGTGGCAGGAGAAGGGCCCACACGAGACAAATGGCAGTCCAAAAAAGGCAGGTGCACGCAGAACCCAGCAACCGGTAACGGAAAGTAGGGAGAGACAGGTAGGTTCCACCCAATGGGGCCACAAGAAAATGAAGGGGAAACACCCTGAAGCGTATGAAAAGCTCGGAGCACCTGAGAATTGGAGATGGCGTGGATCCACAGAAACACAACTAGTGTGGGCTCTCTCCGCAGCACCTGATTACAGAGGTAGACAAGCAGGAGACACAACAGGTGTCAAACTAGTAAAATAAAGGCAGGCGACCCATTCCGTAAAGGCCACGGTGAGCGAGGTTGACAAGGACACAGCAAAGCCAACAGTCAATGCACCCTTAGGAGGGATAAGAATAGCAGCGCAACACACACCTAGCCACCAGACCAGGTCACGGCAAGCAGAGGGCAGTGATCCAGACAGGGTGCACCCTAAGCCATAAGAGGCCAGTCCAGCCAGGAGAGTCCAGGCGCCGGGGGGAGCGTCAGGCAGGGGCCAGTTGACTCTAAGGTGCTCACAGGGGCCAAAGCCCCAATCAGCAGGGGTGAAGTACGTACACAGGCTGTAGCTTGCTTGGGCCCAGCAGGTGGCAGCCAGAGAAAGTCCAGGTAGTGGGGAGGGCGTCAGGCTCCAGCGGTGCCCCTCGCAGCAGACAGCACACAGGCAGGGGAATAGGCAAGGCCGCTGAAGGTCAGAGGCCCGGCAACACCGGCAAAGGCCACAAGATGAAACTCCAGTCCAGGAGGGGGTGCCAGACACAGCCCAACGAGGCAGAAGGCAGCACTCACACGGCAGAACAGGAGAGCAGCCGGCAGGGGGGGTGTGCACCAGGCTGAGGCAGGAGCGAGCGGGGAGTCGCGGGAGGCCCGGTGCTCACTTCAGCAAGCCTGGGTACCCACGGCTGCCGCGAGGAGCGGCCGGAAGCCTGCCAAATGCACAGCGCCTGACCGGAGCACACCAGGCCGGGCAGAACAGCCCGCATGCACCCTACCCCGTTCGCAAGCCACAAAGGTGGCTCCACTCACCCATAGGAGCAGCAGGCATCTCCAGATCAATCCATCGCCACGCGTGCCACTCACCGCAGTAACAGGCAGTCCGGGGGTGGAGCAGGTCCGACCCCGCAGTCCCGAGGCTGCAGGCCCAGCGTCACCAACCGATGGTACAGCACCACCGCAGGGCCCGACCGGGAGGAGGCGGTGCGATGAGACAGCGCCTCACGTGCCAAGGAACCAGAATTCGCATCGGAGTGCAGCCAAGGTAAGATTGCCAGCAGGATTTTAGCGGATAATTGAGCTTGGCTGGCAGAGCCCACTCAGAGTGCGGCCACATTGCAGCCGGCCCAGCCATGACACCCTTGATCAGTACAAATCGCTGATTTTTTTTAGCTGCTGAAAACATCCATCAATTTTGTGAAATTCAAGAAGTGAATGAAGATGCCCCTAGGGATTGTGCTCGATGAAGAAGAGATCTTAGGGCCCAAGCGATGATCCCTTTGGATACTGAGTGAAGCACAAGCCGCAGGTGAACAATTGACGGAAGAGCTTTTTGCAAAAATAAGATCATATTGGAACCTGCAGTGTCCTCTGATATACAATATGAATGAAAATTATTACTTCTGTTTCTATTTTCCGAGTTCCTACATTTTTTAAGTTTTTCAATTTCCTTGGCCATATGGGAAATAGAATCATAAATGTTATTGATGTTAATGAATTAAAAGCATTACATCTAGTCACACACAAATTGTAAAAATAGAATTAAAAATAGTTACATCCAACAAATCTGAGTATTCCTGTATTCCTCATCCCATGAACTTTAAATGTCATTGCATTTCTAATCTTAGCTCAGTGTGTCTTGTTCCCCACTTCCTAAATTCATGCTACCCCATATATGCATCCCATATATAAAAAAAACAGTGTAGAATTTTAAAAGATAGTTTATGATAGCCCTGTCATTTTCTATAACCACCACCCGACCACTGTCGGCCCTTTACAGTGGACCATCTTGACCCATTGTCCACACACCACTTAATCAATACACATATTAAAACAAGCATGCAGCCCCATGTTCCAAAGAGTATCATACTCCATTGTTCCACAAATCAAAACCAGTGACCAACAACCTTGTCCATTTTTGGCCCTTCACAGTAATCCATCATCCTACGTCACTTAATCATTTTCCAAATTCAACCAACATGCATTCCCAAGGATCGAAATGCTCCATGCAAAGGAAGTGCAATGTGCTCCATTGTTTTAGTGAACCAAGCGGTTTTCCATCATGCTTCACAAGTCAAACAGAGGTCCATCAGCCTTGTCCACAGTCGACCCTTCAAAGTGGACCATTGTGGCACATTACTTTCACACCACCTATTCAGTATCCATATTTAACCATCATACATCCCCAAGGATCAAAGTGCTATCTGCAAAGAAAATGCATCATGCTCTATTTTCCAGTGGACCAAGCCCATGTCCCCAAGCCTCAAAGTGCACATAGCAAAAAATGCATTGTATTCTCTCCGATTCAGCAAACCAAACCTGTTTGAGCACCACATCCCTTCTGGCATCTTATCGCGATACTTCCTTGTTGTGCCTTCATGACTGATCCGCAAAGGCCAAAAGGTGCTCCAGGCAGATGGGAAAAGTTCCTCTTGCTCTGTTGAAAATGCAGTTTTTCTCCTATTCTTTTTAAAAATTATAGCAATCATTTATGGATTGAGGATCGCTTCTTTCATAAGCTTTAAAAACTTCCCAGATAGATGACTTGATTCATCTTTCAACCAATTCAAAATTGCTGGTAGACAAATACTCAAAGGGGTTCTTCCTCAGGAGTTTTAAGGATTTACATATGCAAATCATGTGTATTAAAGACTCTTCCTCTTGGTCACACCATCTGCATCGCATATTGTTTTCATCCACCTTTCAGCCGTACCAGTAGCACTTTAAAGTAATAAGGCCCAAGCCCAACCTGCTAAGTGAGTAGTTTCAATAGATGGAAAAAAGAGGGCTCAAATAGGAATGTTACTTGACCCTGGTGCACCTGCTGCCCCCATTTTCTTTAATGCTTTCACTCATAAGGTATTGTAATGAGCAACTTGTCACCCTGGCGGTCTACAGGCACTGGGGTTCTATGAGCCTTGATAGGGTGGCTGTGGTGGTCAAGGAGTCAGATCTTGAGCGTAGGAGGAGAGGGAGGTCATTCCAAGACTTGGTGACAAGGTAGGAGAAGGAACGACCTCTACAGTGGCTTCGATGAATGCAGGAATGTGGGCCAGGGGGAGGGTGGAAGAGCAGAGCTCCCTGGTCGGCTGGTGGAACATCAGACGGTTGTTGATATAGGCAGGTCTGGAATTGCGGAGGGCTTTGTAGGCATGAGTGAGGAGTTTGAAGAGGTTTCTTTCCCGGACAGGGAGACAGTGGAGGGCTCTGAGGTCGGAGGAGGTGCAGGTTCTTCTGGGGAGGTCAAGGATGAGCTTAGTTGGTAAGTTGTGAATGGTTTGGAGACGGTACAGGAGCTGCTGGTGGTTCCGACAGAGTGTGTTGCCGTAGTCGAGTCGACTGGAGACTAGGCCATGGGTGACTGTTTTCCTGGTTGAGACGGAGAACCATCAGAAGATCTTGCTGAGCATGCAGAGGTTCTGGCCAGCCAGTGGAAGACATCTGTGCATTACATATTAACTTTGTTCCCATTATTTGGTTTGTCACATCTGTTAGGCCGGGGATTTGTATCTCATTTTGATGCACAGTGATGAAGTACTAGAAAAATAACATAAAGGGCTATACCTACCAGTAGCCCGAATCCCATTACCAAATAATCAGTCAGTTGGCAGTGAAGAAAGTTCAATAATTTATTAAGCAAAATACTCTATAGAGGAGCCTCTCCAACCCTCACCCATCAGGTGCGCGGAGAAGACAGTTGGCTCGTATTCAAACTTGAGGTTACATACTTTTCAGTTCAACACATATAATCACTGTAAAAGGAAAAACACCAGTTGAGCTCCAGGGAAGGACCATATGTGGCAGACATGATTAGTTCAAAGCTTAACTATTTATTACTGGGAAGGTCAGGAGGGGTGACTCCCTTTCGTCTTGGTGCCCGGGAGTGTAGGCACGGCGCCTCCAGGAATGCACTTATTGCACCCAAAGCCAGATGTGACCTTGAGTCTCAGGACAGTCGAGTAAACAGCCTACGTTCAGCTGCTCCCAGTAACTCAGATGAACTGGGGCTTGACAAATGCTGGAGAATAACACGTGATCACAGCCCTTTCAAGCATAAGTTCTAAAATCGCGTCTGTATGGTTCTCGGCCTACTCTGTTAGTAGTGGGTACGCAAGGAGTGAATAAATGCTGTCCTCCATGCAAAAGCATATATATATATATATTCAACAAGTGCAACCTCCCAGGCTCCAACTGTAGCGACCCAGGAAATCACGCAGATCCAATGCAGCTTTTTTACAGGCACAAATTTATTTACGAGCTGAACCAAACAATCTGACGCGTTTCGGGCATCCGCCCTTGCTCACAGATAGTCAGTGTTGGAAATGGCCACATTTAAATACCCTGTGCCTCACAGTGAAAGTGCATTTTTTTCGTTTTTTTGCTCAGTACCACGTGATAACTGAAAGAGAGGAAAAACTACCAATACTGCATCTTGTAGTCTGTTTTCCGACCATTTGCAAATTCTTATACCGGAAATAAGGTACAATTCATGGTTAAAATCCAAACATAATGTGACAATGAAAATATATATATATATATATATATATATATAATTCATAAAAATAATGGAAAAGAAATCAAAGCCTAAAATGCTTCCATACCATTATATCAGATATTAACAGTCAATGCCCCAGCATATATAGATCGATATCACAGTGCAAAAATACGCAATAAAGTGCATAGTGCATGGTTTAAAATCTATGTCCATATAGATGCAATCAAATAGCAAATGTTTGTGCAAAATACGCAATATTGTAAACATCTCATATTGCATCTCTTCATAATATGTGCAAATCCACGCTGTTTGTAAACATATGACTCATAGCAGCATATTGATAGGGCAAAAATACACAATAAAGTGCATAGTGCATGGTTTAAAATCTATGTCCATATAGATGCAACCAAATAGCAAATGTTTGTGCAAAATACACAATATTGTAAACATCTCATATTGCATCTCTTCATAATATGTGCAAATCCACGCTGTTTGTAAACATATGACTCATAGCAGCATATTGATAGGGCAAGGACTGCATAATATGAAAAAGTCACAAATTATTAATATTACAAATCCGGAATATATTTTGGGGAAAACATCAAATGCCTATTGTCTATGTCCTCAAAAAAACTAGTGTTGCCCCCAAAAAAATAATAATCTAAAATGATATAATTACAAATCACCATGAATCACTATCAGAGAAAAGATTTAAGTGCATAAACCAACCAAGGAGATTTTAAAATGAATCATGTGTGGGGATGGGCGGCAGCCCACCAAGACTCTATTGTCAAAGCAGTTTTATAAACGGGCCAGTACAGGACTTAATTACAGAAACACATGTAAGTCATCTGTATTGTTTAGTCCATTAGGGGATCTGCTATCCAGCTCCAGAATATATTGGGATTCCATCCTTCTTAGCATCTTATCCCTATCTCCGCCCCTTCTTGGTTTTTCTATTGCAGAGATAACATAATAAAACAGGCACTCCAAATTATTGTTATGAACAGCCCTGAAGTGCCTGGCCACCGGGTAAGCTGAGTCATTATTTACGATGGCTCGTAAGTGCTGAAGGATTCTAACATGCACCGGCTGTCGTGTACTTCCGACATATCTCAACGCGCATGTGCAAGTTAGAACATAGATAGCAAATTCCGTTTTGCAATTGTATTGACCCATGATCTGAATTGGGTCGGGACTAAATGGCGTATAATACTGCCGTGTACTTTTACCAAATTTACAGGCCATGCAGGAGGTGCAGCGTTTAAAACCTGATCTGGATTTCATCCATTCCTGTTTTTTCCTGAGTTCTGGAAAATCATGGCAGATATGGGACTTGAGTGAGGGGCCCTTCCTGAAGGTCACAACAGGTGCATCTGAGAGTTGAGGTTTGAGGTCTGGATCAGTTTTAAGGACTGGCCATCTCTTGGTTACAATAGATCTTATTTGTCTGGCCTGCCTACTGTATGAGGTTATGAACCTGGGAGTCGTGGTATTTTCATCCAACGTTTCCGAAGGCTCCCCAGTGTTTTTTGTCTCCATTAAAGAAGCACGGGATCTGCATTTAGTTTTTTCCACTGCTGCTTTTAACACTGATTCACGATAACCTCTTTCTCGAAACCTGTTCAGTGCTTCATCAGTACAGATTTTAAGATCAGATTCTGTACTACAAATTCTCTTAATTCTTAGGAGCTCGCCCAAAGGAATATTGTCAACCACATGTCGTGGATGTGCACTGCTGGCATGAAGAATACTGTTGCCAGCAGTGCTTTTCCGGTGTAGTTTTGTGGCTAGCTGACCATTATGAATAAAGACTTTCACATCTAAAAAGTCAGCTTCACTGTCACTGATTGAACTCGTGAATTTAAGATTTTCGTTGTTGATATTGATAGAATTGATAAACATTTCTGCACTGTCATGATCACCCTGCCATAACACAAAAATGTCATCAACATAACGGAGCCAAAGCAAAACATGATCAGAGAAAACTTTGGCGTGTTGCCGCCTGAGGACCTGCTCCTCCCACCAGCCCACGTGTAAACACGCGTAGCTGGGAGAGAAACAGGCCCCCATGGCAACTCCACGCTTCTGCAAATACAAGTCACTTCCAAATAAAAAGAAATTATTCTTAAGACACCAAGATGTTAGTTCAATAAGTACTTTGTTGTGTTGGTAACAATTCATGGATCTTTTGCCGAGAAAAAATTCCAATGCCTTCAACCCAGAACTGTGCTCTATGCTCGTATAGAGCGATTCAATGTCCAATGTAATCATGAGCATTCCATTATTCCATGGGGTATTTTGTATTTTAGCAAGAAAATCCCCTGTGTCTCTCACATATGTAGGTAGGTCCTGGACTAGGGCTTGCAGGAAATAATCTATGTATTCTGTGACATGTTCTGCCACACCTGCGATTGCCGAAATAATTGGTCGACCAGGTACCGGTCTTGTCAACTTGTGGATCTTTGGGAGTAAATAAAGTTTTGGCAAAACAGGAAATTCGACATGGAGGAATTCAAATTCCTGCAACGAGATCATGCCCTCCCTTTTATACTTGAACAACAGTTTTTTTAGTGCATCCTTAGAGGCATCAAAGTGTCTTATATTAGTAATGGAGTAGCATGCATCGTCACTTAGCTGTCTCTTAGCTTCCTCGATATAAGCATCCTGGGGCCATATAACCACATTGCCCCCTTTGTCAGCAGTGGTTACAATAATTTTGTGGTCATTCCCCAGTCTTTTAACCAACGAGTGATAATTAGTTTCCTGTTTGCTTTTGTACCGCTTTTTATGTTTGATCTGATGATGCAGATGCTTCAAGTCTTCCACTACCACGTCCTGGAAGACATCTATAGAGTCTCTGGGCATGGTAGGATTAAATTTTGACGTAGGTTTAAAGGGGCTGATCTTAGCTCCTATCTGGGAAATGGATGCTGCTCTTAACTCATCCTGTGTGGATGCACAGTCACTGATTGGTGCATCCACCAATAGAAGATTGTGGAGTGTTAGTAACATTTTAGTATCTCTTGCCGGAAGTGTGGGCACATTTGGAAGAGTGCTTGTGGCAATATCAACTACTTGTGATGTTTTATTGCTCAGACCCTCCTTGATGTCGAAGAATTTTTTGAGTTTGAGTTTTCTAATATACATGTATACATCCACACGTGTCTTGGCATAATTGAAGTCAGTTGCTGGACAGTATGAAAGTCCAAGACTTAATAGTTGTTTTTCAGCCAAGGTTAAATCAATGGTGGATAGGTTGATTATCGTATTGTCACTTACTTGTTTTTGCGCTAGTATTGCCGCTTTGGTTTTTTGGGCGACTTTGTGTTTTTTCCGGCGCTCGCCCCGCCTTTTGTTGTTTCTGATGCGTTTTGCTGCTATATATATATATCAAGCAAAGGAGGGTACATAGAGATGCATCATGCTAACATAATATAGGTCCGATACTCCTTATGTATGGGAAATCTATTTTTTATCCCTCCGAACTACCCTTTTAGCATGATGTAGCTAACTAAAACAGCTTAATCTTCAAATATTCCCGCATCAATCTGCAATAAATCTTTGAGCTTCTGCTGAACTAACTGAGCCTTTACTACTGCTGGAGATGGACCGGCCATGGAGGAGGTGAGTTTAGTTGTGCAATAAGAGCAACATGCAGGTCCACATTGCACACAAAGGCAACACATGAATATGATACCGGCTATACCTACCAGCACTATCAACATTTTCCATCCCCAAGTAGACAACAAACCCCAGAACCAACCAGAGAGGGACCACGTACCAGTTTCTACATGTATTTCAGAAGCCAAACGATGTAGCTTCCGAATAGCCAAATGAACGGAGGGGGCGGAGTCAGGGATATAAGCACAGCAAGAACTGCTGATCACACAGCATGCTCCTCCTCGATCTGCCAAGATAATGTCTAAAACCATACGATTTTGGAGCGAAACGAGTCCGGTCGCTTGTAGCTCTACGGTTAGATTAGTCAATATTCCTGCAGTAGTGTTAATTACCCCTTCAACTACTCTGGACAAACGGCGTACTTCTTTGCTGGTTATTATAGGCCCCCAGATGGAAAACACTCCTTTTATAATTTCGGTAAAATGCTGTTCAGGCTTATCGGTCTGATCTATATCGTAGTATCTATCTCTCTTTTATTTCTCTTAAAAGGCATACTTCGTTTATCTAAGCGGTGATCCTTGTGATAATTAGAAGGGGCAATATAGACTGGAGGGTACAGGAAGCATAGGTAGCAACGTCCAGCTCAACCTCGTGGGAGCCAAGTATAGGCATTTTCTCCACAAACAAAATATACATTAGGAGGGGTTAACAATGGAGGGCTACTCAAAGTACGCAACTGATAAGTGTAATTACATCAGCTTTCTCCTACTGATATGTACCCTACTCTCTGAACACAGAACGCAGAGGTACTATTTAGTATAGGCACTGGAATAGCCCTATCTTCAGTAACATTACGGTCTTGAAAATGTCAAAAGTAGGGTAAGCATGGGCGAAACTTTTCCCAGCGAAATCGCAAAAAAATCTGCGAATTCGCAAATCTTCCCGCAAAATCGCTGATTTTTTTGCGATTTGCCCTGGAGTACTTTCTACTGGCTAATCCAGTAAGTGCTCCTCATTGGGTAAATGTATAGTGCTTTTACTAAACTGCAGCTGCGTAAAGGGCCAGAAGATGTGTCTCCAGTGACCATGTGTGCCTGTAACACAGGCACAGGCACACATGGTCACTGGAGACACATCTTCTGGCCCTTTACGCAGCTACAGTTTAGTAAAAGCACTATGGGGCAGATTTACAAGCCGCTTGCGCCTCTTTTGCGCCGCAGTTGCTTCACTTTTGTGATGCAGCGGCAGCACAAAAGATGCGCCATGGTGCTGGGTATTAACAACGTGACGAATCTGAGAGATGCGTCAGGTTGTAAAGCCCTGCGCCATCAGGAGGCGTTCCGGCGCAGGGGAGGGCGTTCCTGCGCAGGAACGCCTCCTAAAAGTGGCTGAGTGAAATCTATAAGATTTCACTCAGTCACTTTTAGGCCAATGCTGCGTCAAAACCCTGCGCCTGCTTGACGCAGGCGCAAGGCTTGACGCAGCATTGGGGAGATAGGGCCCCCCAGAGCATTGCTGGAGCAATGCGCTGCTTTTACGGCACAGATGCATGACGCATCTGTGCCGTTTTTGCCACATGGATCCCTGGGGATGCGCCAGTTATTGTAAATCTGCCCCTATACATTTAGCCAACGAGGGAGCACTTACTGATTAGACAGTAGAAAGTACTCCAGTTGTGCCTTTCTGCCCCCTGTTAGACTCGTTTTTTGTGCCCTTCTGCCCTCTGTTAGACTGGTTTTTCCCTTGTTTTTCTGCCCTTCTGTCCTCTGTTAGACTGTTTTTTTGTGCCCTTCTGCCCTCTGTTAGACTCGTTTTTCCCTTGTTTTTCTGCCCTTCTGCCCTTTGTTAGACTGCTTTTTGTGCCTTTCTGCCCTCTGCATCACCACATCATCACTCAGCGCTACCCCAGCATCACACAGCACCACCACATTATCACTCAGCACCACCACATTATCACTCAGCACCACCACGTTATCACTCAGCACCACCACAGCACCACTCAGCACCACCACAGCACCACTCAGCACCAACACAGCACCACTCAGTGCCACCACAGCATCACTCAGCACCACCACAGCATCACTCACCACCACGACATTATCACTCAGCACCACCACAGCACCACTCAGCACCACCACAGCATCACTCAGCACCACCACAGCATCACTCAGCACCACCACAGCACCACTCACCACCACCCAGCATCACTCAGCACCACCACAGCACCACTCAGCGCCACCACAGCACCACTCAGCGCCACCACAGCATCACTCAGCGCCACCACAGCATCACTCAGCGCCACCACATTATCACTCAGCACCACCACAGCATCACTCAGAACTACCACAGCATCACTCAGCACCACCCCAGCATCACTCAGCACCATCCCAGTATCACTCAGCACCACCACAGCATCACTCAAGGGCACCACAGCATCAATCTGCGTAACCATTCAACAACAACTGGTTCAAATATGTTCTATCAATGTTTCAAGCTTTATTACAAATGTCACAAAAAGTTGTTAATATTTCACTTCTGTTCTTGGATTTTTGTCACAATAAAATACACTGAACATAATCTTCACAAAAGGTTTTTACAAAAGTTTAAGCTATTACCATTATAAATTAAAATCACTTTTATTTAAGTATTAATTATTTAAAAAAATTAAAAGCCATTGTAATTTGTAATATCAATACATCTAAGTCACGTAAATACAAAACATGTTGCATTACAAATGCTATAGGTGTCACATTTGCGAAAGTTATAACTATTGGCATTGTAAATGACAAAGCTATTAATTTAGCTATTTTCAAAACCAACACATAAATTAAAAAAAATGTCATTTACAAGACCAATAGCTCAAACTTTCCTAATGCGAGACCTATTGCATTGCAAATGCTTGTTTTTATATCTGTCAGTGCTTCCTGATTCGCGGATTTGACTGCAATTTCGCGAGATTCGCTGATCGCGAAATCGCGGAAAATCCGCAAATTCCGCGAGCGGAACGAATTTTCGGCCCATGCTTAGTCAAAATGACTGAGTGAAATTAAACTTAACAAAATCCCAAATCTCATTTTTCAACCAAGTGGTATTTTCATGCGTTGTATACATATTCATACATGCATTCGGATCTAAGGTTCCCTCTCCATTATTCCCATCGGGATCGAATCCTTGATGAACCTCGATATATGCTAAAATCATTTCATAATCCTTTTCTGAAAACATTTGAGTGTCCACAGTATAATGCATATACATCATTGAAAGTAATTTAAACCAAGCCTCACAACTCCCCAGATGAGACAAGGGTAGGGATATGAATAAGTCGTGCTTGTGCATTACAGATGGCAAAAGACCACAAACCCAACAATTTGAAGTATTGGTAGCACTGTGTGTTTGATGAAGCATTTCAACAAATACATTTTTCATATAAGTCTGACGATGCCTTTCCTTATGTGGAGCTAAAGTATGAAACACATGTTCCGGAGGTGGGACAGTTGTTCCTAAAACAGTATGCATAGGGTGGCGAAATTCTAAATAGATGAATACTCCCATTAATGTGATTAGCAATATTGCTTTAATAATTATAAATATAATTTTAACTCGTTGGGTTCAACTAGAATAGACAAGCATATATGCAGTGAAATAATGCGGTACAAAAGGAGGTTCCTCTTCGGGAACGAAATGAGCAAAGGGATACATACTAACTAAAACTCCAAAAATAAACTGGGCGATGCAGTCCAACCTGCCAGAGGGTGCTTCTTTCCTGTGTCTGTTTAGAGCCTCACAGGCAGGCTCCTATCGTTCATCACAAATAATTACAAAGCAACCGTCTCACGTTGGAGTTATGTTCTCACACAACCCTTGAAGAAAACACAACCTGGGTCTCTTTAAACAAGAAATTCAGTCTTTCTTTCTGAACAGAGTAAGCAAATGTTCAAGGCTTTCAGCGCGTTCAGTCCAGTGTCTCGCTCAGTACCCCAGAAGCACATCTAACAGACATTTGTGGAACAGGTCTGTACCCTATCACTCAAGTCTTTCCCTACCTCCTTCCATATTCACTTGGGGTACCGCGTTGTTTTCTGGGATGCATTTTGTATCGAGTATGGCCAGGCACTTCTTGATCAGAGAACAAAACAGAAGATGATGAATCCGGTGAAACAGGGGTACTGCTAGCTTCTCATTCGACTGTAGGGGCAACAGAATCTGGGGCAATCACTTGTGCTGATGACAGAGCCCATTCCGAGCCTCGAACACCTTCTCCTTGCCCTTCTCCAATTACCTGGGCATCAGAAAAAGGGACAAAATGAGGAACTCGCTCACTTTCCTGGGTCAGAACCCCTTCCTGGATTTGCTGATCATATGGAAGCGGGAGGGGTAGTTTTTTCAGATGTGACACATAAATCCATTGTCGCTTGCCGTTCACCTTTACCGCCGTCCGCATGGCCAACAAAACTTGTAATGGTTCAGACCAACGGGGATCCAAGCTTGATTTTCGCTGATAATTGTGGACCAGAACCCACTGTCCTGGCTCAAAGTGATGTCCGGGACCCTCCGGCAGGGGCTGCAAAACTGCTGAGACCTGTTGATAAATGGAACGGAGATCTTTAGTCAAAGCATACAGATAGTCTGTCACCATAGGATACTCTATATCACGAAATGCTCTGGGTCTCGGGACGCCCCAAACATTAGCAGGGTGCTCAAAATGACCTGATACGGAGATAAGCCAGAACAAGAATGTGGGATAACCCGTAATGACATTAATGCCAGCGGCAGAGCATCTGGCCACTTCAATCCGATACTTTCTTGAATTTTTGCTAATTTGAGCTTCAGTATTCCATTATATTTCTTGACCAACCAAGCGGACTGGGGGTGTCGAGCCGCATGGAATTTCTGTTTAATTTGTAGTCCATTAGAAATGTGACTGATGAATTCTGCAATAAAATGTCCCCCGTTATCACTCCAGATCACCCGAGGCAATCCATAGCACGGGAAGTATTCCTTTACCAACGCTTTTGCCGTTGCCAAAGCAGTATTTTCTTTGGTCGAGTAGGCTTCCACGGTAGGCAGACAAAATATCGAAATTAAAATATCGATATGCAATAATATCGATGTTTTAATATCGATGGTATAGTATATCGATGTGCCATAATATCGACAGACAGAATATCGAGATTAAGGTATGTATGTTGGTAATATCGAAATTTTGTTGTTTAGTGTTATGTATTTTATTTTGTTGTTTATATGTTTGCTAAATATGTTTAGAAATGTATGTTTGAAAATTAGTAATTTTGTTAACATTTTGCGTTTTAGTATTAGAGCGGGTTGTGGGTTTATAGGGGAATAGGTTGGGAAGTAATTTAATAATAATTAATTAATTAATATATGTTTGTAAATATTTTTAATTAATAATTAATTGGTAATTAATTAATATTAATTAGTTAATTAATTAATATAATTTTGTACATATTTTTAATTAATAATTAATTGGTAATTAATTAATATTAATTAGTTAATTAATTAATATAATTTTGTACATATTTTTAATTAATAATTAATTGGTGATTAATTAATATTAATTAGTTAATTACATTAATTAGAGTAATTTTTTAATATATATAATTTTTTTATTGTTAATTAATTATTTGGGAAAAATTAATATTAATTAGTAAATTAAATTAATTATAGCTAATGTGCTAATATATTTACTTTATTGTTATTGTTAATTAATAATTAATTGGTAATTAAATAATGGTAATTAATTTTGGGTAAAGGAGTATTTTTAGGGTTCAGGGTCAGTTTTCAGTTTTTGGGTAAAGGGGTATTTTTAGGGTTCAGGGTCAGTTTTCAGTTCTTGGGTAAAAGGGTATTTTTAGGGTTCAGAGTCAGTTTTCAGTTCTTGGGTAAAGGGGTATTTTTAGGGTTCAGGGTCAGTTTTCAGTTTTTGGGTAAAGGGGTATTTTTAGGGTTCAGGGTCAGTTTTGGGTTTTTGGGGTACAGGGGTATTTTTAGGGTTCAGGGTCAGTTTTCAGTTTTTGGGTAAAGGGGTATTTTTAGGGTTCAGGGTCAGTTTTCAGTTCTCGGGTAAAGGGGTATTTTTTGGGTTCAGGGTCAGTTTTCAGTTCTTGGGTAAAGGGGTATTTTTAGGGTTCAGGGTCAGTTTTCAGTTCTTGGGTAAAGGGGTATTTTTAGGGTTCAGGGTCAGTTTTCAGTTCTTGGGTAAAAGGGTATTTTTAGGGTTCAGAGTCAGTTTTCAGTTCTTGGGTAAAGGGGTATTTTTAGGGTTCAGGGTCAGTTTTCAGTTTTTGGGTAAAGGGGTATTTTTAGGGTTCAGGGTCAGTTTTCAGTTCTTGGGTAAAGGGGTATTTTTAGGGTTCAGGGTCAGTTTTCAGTTCTTGGGTAAAAGGGTATTTTTAGGGTTCAGGGTCAGTTTTCAGTTCTTGGGTAAAGGGGTATTTTTAGGGTTCAGGGTCAGTTTTCAGTTTTTGGGTAAAGGGGTATTTTTAGGTTTCAGGGTCAGTTTTGGGTTTTTGGGGTACAGGGGTATTTTTAGGGTTCAGGGTCAGTTTTGGGTTTTTGGGGTACAGGCGTACAGGGTAAAAATAAAATGTAAATTTATTTTAAATCAATTAAATGAAATTAAAAAAAATAAAATTACATTAAATTATTAAGTTTTTAATTTATTTTAAATGTATATGTATTACTTTTAATTTTTTAATTATGTTTTAATGTTTTTATTTAATATTTGTTAAATTATATGTATTTTAAAATTATTTTTACATTATTATTAATACATTTAAAAAAACGATATTTTTTAAATTTCGATATTTTTGTACTACGATAATATTTTTTCGATATTTTTGTACTTACCATTATGTAGATATAATTTCGATATTTTTGACTTCGATATTTTTGTCTCGATATTTTTGTAGGTCGATTTTCTGTCTGTCGATATTTTGTCAGACATTCGGCTTCCACCCATTTACTGAAAGCGCACACCACGACCAGGACATACTTCAAAATATTTACACACTCCAGCGGGATATAATCTATTTGGAGCACCTCAAAAGGCAAAGATGGTGGTGCAAAGTTTCTACTAGAACAGGCTCCCTGTCCCCAGGATTATGTCGTAAGGAAACCATGCAATGTTGCACCAAATGAGCAGTGGACCTTGGAATATTGGGATTGTACCATACAGGATCTAATAATGCATAAATACCCTTTGCCCCAATATGAGCTGAACCATGTGCCATTGTTACCACCACATTCACTAATGCATTAGGCAACAACCACCGTTGTTTTTCTGTCAAATCAATCCAACAATAGTCTGCATCTAATTTCCCCACTTTCTCTTTCTAGTGAGCCAGCTCAATAGGGGTAGCTTCTTTCTGTATTTCTCCGACTATCTCCATGGTGTTATTAAACATCTCCCTTTCAGTCACCCACCTAGCAGAGCTAGTCACAATCATTGAGGTCAATTTAGATTTCACAGTTTCCTTAGCTACTTGATCAGCAAAAGCATTACCTTCACCCACTGCATCAACCACTGCCTTGTGTGAACTGCATTTAACTACAGCCACCATCTCTGGTAACGTCAATGCTGTCAGCAATCGCAAAATCAAGGGGCCATGCTGTATTCGCTGACCATGGGAAGTGAGAAAACCTCTTTAGACCCACAGTCGGCCGAAACTATGAGCCATGCCGAAGGCGGACTGGCTGTCGGTGTAAATATTTACTCGTAATCCTTCACTTAACTCACAGGCCCGAAGCAATGGCACTAACTCAGCTGCCTGTGCTGATTGATAGGGTACTCGAGAAGCCTCAACTATAGTGTGAAAAGTAGTTATCTCATATGCAGCAGTTGTCGTGCCATCTGGTAATTTGAAACAAGAGCCATCGACATACAACTCCCCTTGAGGGTCAGATAGAGGTTTGTCTGTCAGGTCTACCCGTCCCTTCGTCTCTTCCTCCATCCGAAATATACAATCATGCACATCATTTTTCTTTTCATTCGAAGGGAGGGGTAGTAACGTAGCAGGGTTCAGAGTGGCACATCGTTTAATCGTAATGTGGGGAGCAAACAAAGTCAATTCGTAACCTGTAAGACGCGCACTCGTAAGGTGCTGGGTCTTCGTTTTGTTCAATAATGTATCCACAGCATGCGGTACCATCACTGTGAGATCAGTGTTCAGAACGAGCCCTTCCGACTGTCGAATAGCCACTGTGACTGCAGCAGTAGCTCTTAAACAGCTAGGGAGTGCTCTGGCGACGTTATCCAACACCGCCGAGAAATAGGCACAAGGTCTCTGCTTACCACCAAATCCTTGTATTAACACAGAAAGAGAGCAACCGTCCACCTTGTGTACATAAAGCACAAAAGGTTTTTGGTAGTCAGGGGTACCAAGAATGGGTGCAAAGCAAAGCGCAGATTTCAAAGAGTCAAAAGCATTTTGGCAAGGATCAGTCCAGGGTAAATGTTCATGCACATCTTTAGTGTTTAAATACAGGAGAGGTTTAGTGAGAAGGGAAAAATTAGGGATCTATTGGCGACAGTAAGACGTTATGCCGAGAAAGGCACGAACATCACACTGAGTACAAGGTACAGGCATATTAAAAATGGTAGTCACACGCTCAGGGGTTAGTCTCCTTCCCTCTTTCGACAGTAGATGACCTAGGTAGGTCACCTACTGTCGACAATATTGGAATTTAGAAAGAGATACTTTATTGCCATTAGCCGCCAAATGAGACAATAATTTTACAGTGGCTTCCTTACATCCTTCCTCAGTGTCAGAGGCCACTAACAGATCATCGACATATTGCAAAAGCATATTACTAGGGGGCAGGACCAAATCATCCAACAATGTTTTTAAAGTTTGACTATAAATACTAGGACTCTCTGTGTACCCCTGGGGAGCACGACAAAACCGGAAGCTGCGACCAGATAATGTGAAGTCGAAAGTATGGCGGCTATCAGGATGTATCGGAATTCGAAAGAAAGCATTCTTTAAATCGATTACAGAGAAATATTTAGCAGTGGGAGGAATCATAGTGAGAATAGTAGTGATAGTAGTGATGTCAAAAACCACATGGTACTGGGGCACCACTATTTTATTAATTTCATGCAAATCAATCACAAAACGATAGGTATCAACATAGTCAGGATCACTTCCAACAGGGGCCTTTTTTAAGATCGGTAAAATGGGGCTATTGCATATATTAGCAGCTGTCTCCTCTACCACACCCATTTTATCAAATCTTGTATGATGGAGAGCAAAGCTCAGACTCAGACTCAGTGCTCAGACGTGAGTCCCGTCCTCTCCACACAACTGGAGTCAAGCTATCCTGGCTGATGAAGGCTGATAGCCAGAAACCGGTCCTAGGATGCTTGATTCTGGTCCAGGGAAGATAATGGCTTTAAAGTTCGGGCTGGACTGTTCCCATGAGGCACAGGGTCAAGGCTGATTTGCATATGGCCATGTCTGACCTGGGGTGGTGTGGAGTGCAAAAAAATGATGGATTTAGGCCCAGATCTCTGTACTGGGGTGAATGTATGACATTGTTCTGCATTCTGTCCGTCAACTGTTGTTTTTGCATTTGTCACCCCGAGTGGGAAAGATATGCTCAGACGTGAGTCCCGTGCTCTCCACACCACTGGAGTCAAGCTATCCTGGCTGATGAAGGCTGATAGCCAGAAACCGGTCCTAGGATGCTTGATTCCGGTCCAGGGAAGACATGGCTTGGCAGTTCGGGCTGGACTGTTCCCATGAGGTGCAGGGTCAAGGCTGATTTGCATATGTCCATGTCTGAACTGGGGTGGTGTGGAGTGCAAAAAAGCGGTGGATTTAGGCCCAGATCTCTGTAGTGGGGTGAATGTATGACATTGCTCTGGGTGTGCCGCAGGGCTCTATTTTAGGAGACCTACGCTCTTTAACATCTACATGACACCCTTGGCGAGAGTAATTAGAGCGTCCGGTTTTGAGGTTCAATCGTACGCCGATGACACCCAAATTCTAGTCACCTTATGCCCGGATCTCAATGAAACCAAACTGCGCTTCAAAAGCTGCATGATCGAGGTTAAGAATTGGATGGGCACTAATCCCCTGCAGCTCAACGGCGATAAAACCGAGATCATGCTTTTTGGGAAAGCCGCTGAACACTGGGCCCATGACTGGTGGCCGGAACAGCTTGGTGACTATCCCACCCCTAAGGAATTAGTACGGAACCTGGGTTTTTACATGGACAATAAGCTGTCTGTGAAAACCCAAACAAGCTACATCATGGGAACCTGTTTTGGACTCAAGTCTTTAAGTGGATTCCAGCGGAGGCACGAAAACCCTTAGTACCGGGTCTAATTATAAAAAGGCTGGACTACGGGAACTCGCTCCTTCTAGCAATAAATGAGCACCACCTGAGAAGACTACAGGTTCTCCAGAACACCGCGGCCCGGCTGGTTCTGAATCTTCCCCGGAAATCTCCGTCTGCCCCATGCCTCAGAAGCCTTCATTGGCTTCCGGTCAAGAAGCGAATCATGTTCAAGACCTTATGCTTGGTCCACAAGCACATGTACGGTAGTGGCCCAAAATATTGGTCCCACAACATGACGTGGTACACACCCCTAAAGCAACTTAGATCTAGCTCTGCGTCACTCCTCACCCCTCTGAGAATACAAACTTGCAGAAATGGGGGTCGAGCCTTTTCTTTCCTTGCCCCCTCCCTCTGGAACAAGATGCCCCATAATCTGCGCACCACTTTAGAACACTGCTGCTTTCGTAAGAAGTTAAAGACATGGCTCTTTGCAAACTAAGCTGTCTTCTCATATCAGAGCCGTCTGCAAGCGCCATGAGACTCTTTGGATGTGATATGTGCGCGATACAAATGCATCTGACTTGACTTGACTTGACGTGAGTCCCGTGCTCTCCACACCACTGGAGTCAAGCTATCCTGGCTGATGAAGGCTGATAGCCAGAAACCGGTCCTAGGATGCTTGATTCCAGTCCAGGGAAGTCATGGCTTGGCAGTTCGGGCTCGACTGTTCCCATGAGGCACAGGGTCAAGGCTGATTTGCATATGGCCATGTCTGAACTGGGGTGTTGTGGATTGCAAAAAAAAGATGGATTTAGGCCCAGGTCTCCGTACTGGGGTGAATGTATGACATTGTTCTGCATTCTGTCCATTAACTTTTGTTGTTGCATTGTCACCCCGAGTGGGAAGGGTATGCTCAGACGTGAGTCTCGTGCTCTCCACACCACTCAAGTCAAGCTATCCTGGCTGATGAAGGCTGATAGCCAGAAACCAGTCCTAGGATGCTTAATTCCGGTCCAGGGAAGACATGGCTTGGCAGTTCGGGCTGGACTGTTCCCATGAGGCACAGGTTCAAGGCTGATTTGCATATGGCCATGTCTGAACTGGGGTGGTGAGGAGTGCAAAAAAATGATGGATTTAGGCCCAGATCTTTGTACTGGGGTGAATGTATGACATTGTTCTGCATTCTGTCCATCAACTGTTGTTTTTGCAATTGAGCAAAGCTTTCTCGCCTGCCGGAGAAATTTTGTACTGAGTTTTACGTGGAAGCCGAGCATTTTGCTAATCCTTAATAATCCTACATCTGTGTCTCCAGTGGCCCACAGCGTCGCTAGGATAGCAGCAAACTCAGGAGGGAGGGGTTCATTTTTAGTGAAACACTGCAAAGTATGCTTGCCAGGAGGATTGATAGTCAAATAAACACCATCAGGTGAACAATGAATTTTTGCATGTAATTTCTTCAACAAATCCAAGCCCAATACATTTTCACCACAATGGGAAGCCAAAAGAAACGGGGAGTTTACCGTAACTGGACCAATTGTAAACGGAATAGGTTTGGAAATGGGGCTCACCACCGGAATTCCCGAGAATCCCACCGAAACAATATTTTGCCCAGACAGAGCAGCCCCTGGGACCAGCAAACGAAAAATACAACTATTCACGCGTATCATCTAAAAACTTTTCAGATGTCCCCATCAAATGCATCTTTACATAAGGACCCTGCTGATCAATGGGTATTGACACCTGGCCCCCTCTCTGTCCTTGGCTGTGCTATGTATAGGCATACCCTTCGGTTGCTTCCATCGCACAGTCCTCATTATAATACTGCCTACCTCTCGGATTATCGACTTCATTCTTTTCTGATCCGATGTGCATCGCCTTCCCTTGTCGCATATCACTGCGATCCACACCACCTCGACCTCTTCCTCTCATAGCCCGATTCTGAGCCAGCTGCAATGGACACTGAAATCAACAATGCCGTTCCTCCTTACAGTAAGCGCACTGGTTTGGTCCCAAAACAACAGCAAGCTCTCTGCCTCGTCCGGTTCCTGCCCCCCTTGGGACGAACCCTCTGCCACCTCTCTCTCTGCCTCATCCTCGAACAACTTGTTGCAACAACACCCGTGTCTTAAGATCTTTCGTTTTCTTTTCCATCTTATCCTTACTCTCATTTTCTCTATGTTCGTAATATTGGGCCATACTTAATATTACGGAGGGCGTAGACGTGGTCCAGGTACTTTCAGAGGCTTGTAGCCACTCAGAAACTTCCGGGAACAAATTTGTCACACAACGATTAACAAATAATCATATACCGCCTTCCAATGATAAATCCTGTCCACTAAAATCAATGAATAAGCCTTCAAATCTAGTGAAGAAATCAGAAACGCTTTCATCTTTCTTCTGCTTACATGCCAAGGTTCGGGACCTTATTTCTTCATATGACCCTGACCTGTGTTTTCTCACAGAGACATGGCTCAAACCCCATTCGATCCCTATTATTACACTTGGAATTCCGGAAGGATATAAAATTATTAGATTGGACCGACCGAAGAAAGTAGGAGGAGGAATAGCGATTGTGCATAAAAGCAACATTGCTGTTTCTAATATAGATCAATGCTGCCATGTGGCTTTTTGAAATTATGGTTTTTAAAATTGGCACTTCTGCCAAACACAGCAGGAAGGGAGCGTTAGTGTATCGCCCTCCAGGCCCTATGAAAAAAGTTTCTAGTTCTTTGGTGGAAGCACTGGCCCCTCATATTGACACAGACAAAGATTTCTTACTGCTTGGAGATTTTAATATCCACAGCGAGGTGAAAGATAACATGGAGGTCCAAGCTTTTCTAAACAATATCTCCCTGTTAGGATTAAAACAGTGTAATAGCGGGCCTACCCATCAAGCGGGGCATACTTTAAACCTAATTTTTTCTAACTTTCCTGATGTTAAGTGCTGTGCACCTAGACAGATTAGCTGGACAGATCATTTTATCTTGGAGTACTCAATGCCTAAAAATGATGTATCTTTTAACCGCTCTTTGCAGATCCCGCCAAAGTGAAGGCCATGGCATAAAATATCTTATGAGACCTTTAAGAAGGCCTACACCGCCCCAAAAATTCTGCCCACGGAAAACATTGACTCTGCCCTAATCAATTATGAACGTGCCGTCCACGTTGCAATAGAACAGATAGCCCCACTTAAAACATTTCAAAACTGGCCAGAAAACAAACAGGAAGTCTGGTACTCCGAAGAGCTGAGACGCCTTAAGCGAACTGCGAGGAAATATGAGAAAGTTTGGCGAAAGTCGCACTCGGAGGGGGATAAAACTAGTTACCAATCAGCAATAAGTATTTATCATAAAGCCATTCGAGTGGCACGTAAGAGCTATGTTACCTTCCAGTTAGAGGCGGCAGGCAATACTCCTAAAGTATTATACCAAATTGTAAACTCCTTTTTAAAACCGGTGGCGTGTGAAAGTGCCGAGATGTCGTCCCAACAACTTTGAGACGACATCTCTGGATTTTTCACTGATAAGATTGACGCTATCTATGAAAAGATTGAGGCATCTATTCCATCTATAAACAATCTTGATGCTCACAAACCGGTGCTAGCAGTAGGGGCCAATTTTGACAGATTTCTTGGATTTCCTGATATCACTCTTTCAGAAGTAGAGATGCTGATTGACAACATCAAAAGTGGGAGCCCCGCAGATCTATTACCAGTGAGATCAATGGGAGTGGTGGGGAGATTGCTTGGTCCTGAAATTCAGAGCTTGGTAAACCTCTCACTAAACACCGGACGTGTTCCACGAGAATGGAAAAAGGCTCTAGTTAGACCTATTCGGAAGAACATCGCCGTTCCGTGGACCAACCTGTCCAATCTTAGACCCATCTCCCTGCTGCCTTTCTTGGGTAAAATCATCGAGAAGCAAACTAACAAACATTTGTCTAACTTCCTGGAACAATCTGGAAGCCTTGATCCTTCACAGTCTGGCTTCAGACCGAAATACAGTACCGAAACTGCCCTATTGTCAATAACTGATGATTTGCGTATGTACCAGGACAGGGGCATTTCTGTTGTCCTGGTGCTGCTAGATCTATCGGCAGCGTTCGATACTGTTTCCCATAAGATCTTGATCGAACGATTAACTGTGAACGGACTGGGTGGCAAGGCGCTGGACTGGATAAAGAGCTTTCTCTCCGACCGCAACCAATGTGTCACCATGGGTGACTTTCGGTCGGATGAGGTCAAGATCACCAAGGGGGTACCACAGGGCTCCTGTTTGAGCCCTACTCTTTTTAACACCTATGTGGCCCCCTTGGCAGATATAACGAGAGCTTTTGGTTTCTGTCCAGTGTCCTATGCTGACGACACCCAGCTGTTTTTTCCATTTAAATCTTTGACCCCGGAGGTTAAACAATCTTTCTCCGAGGGGATGAAAGCAGTATCCAGTGGATGTCTTCCAACTTCCTTCAGTGTAATGTTGGTAAGACTGAGGTGATGCTTTTCGGTGAGGCCAAGATACTATGGTCCCCTGACTGGTGGCCATTAGACCTGGGGCCAGTCCCAGAACCGAAACTAGCTATTAAGAACCTTGGGGTTCGCCTGGAGCCGGAGTTGACAATGAAATTACATGGTAACAACACGGTGGGGTCCTGTTTTCATGTGATAGGACTCCTCCGTAAGATATTCCCGCTCCTTCCGGACTCCATTAGAAGAACTTTGGTCCAGGCTTTAGTGATCAGCCGGCTTGATTACTGTAATGGTCTCCTGGGGTCTGCCAACGAAGAGGTGTTGGACCGACTGCAGGTGATACAGAACATTGCAGCCAGGCTGGTCCTCAATGCTCCCCCTAGGTCTTCATCCAAACCTCTGCTGCAAGAACTTCATTGACTATCAGTCCACCAGAGAGTGAAATTTAAGACATGTTGCATAGTGCATAAGGGACTACATGATCTAGGGCCTCTTTATTTGGCTAATAAATTTGTTCCTTATGTTCCCACACGTACCCTTAGGTCAAGTGATCAGTTGCTGCTAAGAGTACCCAAGATTAAAAGGACCAGACTGGGTGGCAAGGCTCTGTCAGTGGTGGGTCCTATTCTGTGGAACAGCCTTCCTCTTCAACTTAGACAGTGTTCGGATCATTTTGCCTTCAGGAAACAACTAAAGACTTTTTTGTTTCAGGCTTAATTAGTTAGGTTCCGAGCTAGTCAAATTAAAACATGAGTATTGGTCCTGCATCATTATTATTATTATCCCGGTTTTTGCTACTGTTGTCTTTAGCGCGGAGATACTCCTTCAGGAGTTTATTCTAGCGCTCTACAAACCCGCAAATAAAATAAATAAAATGCTGTCAATTTATCCCCATCTACCTTACGAGGCGGAATTAAGGAATGCATGTAAGAAATAATACGGCAAGGTAATGCTAATAGTTTGGGTTTTGGTTTATCACCAGGCTTACGATCCTTATCCCAATCTTTTATCTGTTCCCATGTTCCGCCTAACTCTTTCTATTATTATTATTATTATTATTAAATTACACTTGTATAGCGCTATCTACCCGGAGGCCTCGTAGCGCTCTTGAACATAGTCCTAATCATGCACCCGACGCCATACATCAACAGGGACTAACAACGCAAAAAATAGCTCTATGTCAGCTAGCGTCATAACGGCTGAGGAAGCCGCTTCTGTAAGTTCTTTATGATAAGCCGTGGGATTCTTACGGGGGTCAGGTAGTTGTGATTTTAGCGAGAGGACTTCACTCCTCTTCCAGGGAGTGTAAACCCATTGTTCCTGCACTCGTGCCTCTACACAAGGTCTAGTCACCACATCCTGATAATTTTTTATTTCCGGTATTTCAGGATGGAAGATAGGATGGACTTCTCGCATAGGGTGCTGAGAGTCCATTGAGGAACATTTTTGATGCATCCGCCCTCGATAACTTAATAAAACCGTAATGGTTTTGTACACTTCCTCTGGTCTAAGTTCAGTCTTAGGAGCCCTGTCCCAAATATCATATATCACTTGGGGGGCCATCCCTCCCGCAAAACACTGTTCCCATAAAGTAATAAAACATGTGGCCATGTGTTTCAGGGCATGTTGCTGCATAACAGGCTCAAAGTCTCGAAGCGTGCTCTATATATCAGTTATAGTATAAATAGGCTGTCGCATCCATTGGGATGCCTGATTTTCAATCATCTGTTTCTCATTTAGTCCTACAGTCGAACGAGTAAACAACTTTCATGTGTTGAAATACCCCGGAGCACGAGATGGAGTTGGATCAGCTAGAGATGGGGTCGTGCTCGCAGAATGGGAAGCCCACACAGAGATCGGGGAAGACAAAACAGCTGTGGACATAAAAGAAGATGGCGGTGTAGCATGCCATAAAGTAGCTGTCTCAGACACAGATGGAGATAAAACAGAGGATGTTCCTGGAGAGGCAGGGGAAGAGGAAACAACAGGGGCAGAAGCTGAAGGGATCTGTACTGGAGTTGGGGGAACAACGGGATATATATGCTGTGGAGCATAATGGGGAGGTGGACGAGTATCAAATAAATCCTCCATCTCATCCTCCGCTTCTGTCCTACCAACATAGGTCTTATCTACTTGCAATCTAAATTGCCTATCTGCACAATCAATTCCCTGTTCGGTTTGAGCTTTATCATAAGCAATGGCTTTCTGCATAATTGTATGACCTCCCTTCATTCTGCATACTTTCTCCTCCCATCTACGTCTACACTTTGCTTTCTTCTGCCATAGGTTTAGGGAATCAAACATTGACTGTCGACTACGTTTAGAAAACAATTGATCCTGCAGAAAATTTATCTTTTTCTCATCAAAAGACCCAGTTAAGGGCCATTGCAGCTCTACATTATTCTTAGTATATTTATGCCAAGGTGTATTAAACAAGATAGGTGTAATACCATGCTTTACATACATATCATAACTCGGACTGCCCTCAGGCGGGGCAGGTTGACTTTCAACCAAGCGCGTATCATTAGGACGGCAACAATATCCAAAACAACTCAATTTGCTAATACACGGCATAGTGATTGTTGTCATGTATTCCTCAATCAATCATAAAAACGTACTTCCAAACATGGCCATGTTCAAACATTCACAGCATATTCAATCTCACTCTTATTCAAACATACACAAAGCAATAATATATGTACATACAAAGATGTTCAAAACAACATGTCTCTTTTTTGTCTTTCCAAACAAAGAACAGAGGCCGTCGACTCCTGTTCATGGAGAATCAATCAATTCAGATTCCAGACCAACAGATACCAAAATCAAGCAGTCCAAAGACTACCAAGAGACCATCAGAGAGGTATAACCACAGACTGTCCTACAGACCATCCTGAGGTCTTCCTGGTTCACCCTTGGGACTATTCTGACTAAGCCTGATTCCTTAGCACCACTTCAGATTTGTCCCCAAGGCTACCCAGGTACAAGCACAGGCCTTTCCGAGACCAGTCCGGCCGTGTGCGCACCACACGAGTCACATCAGGGCGTCTGATCTGAGTCTCTATTTTTCACAAAACAAGTCTGTGGAACATCTACCCGTGCAGCCACAATGCTGCTCTGTGAGACCCCCAAGATTCTTCGTGGTACACCAACCACCAAATCCTACACAGTTAACTGCTTCAAAAGCACTGTTCAACAGTGCGTTCCAAAAGACACCAAAAACAATCCACTCACCTGGTGCACGCAGGTACAATTGCGTATTCTCCACTGCCAACTCCTGAAGACCAACATGATCAGCTCCGGGTTATGCTCGTAGGACTCCGGCGAAGAGTCATTAGCAGCTGGGGCACTCTGATCATGAGAGTGGAGTAAGTAAAAAAAAATGTGATCGGTCCACCAGCTCGACCAGAGCTTCCTTTCTTTGTCCTTTCTACATGGTTAAGGGGAGGACGAACCTATCACGGAGTCCCACCAGAGTTGCCAACTGAAGTACTAGAAAAATAACATAAAGGGCTATACCTACCAATAGCCCTAATCCCATTACCAAATAATCAGTCAGTTGGCAGTGAAGAAAGTTCAATCCTTTATTAAGCAAAATACTCTATAGAGGAGCCTCTCCAACCCTCACCTATCAGGTGCGCGGAGAAGACTCTTGGCTCGTATTCAAACATGCGGTTATATACTTTTCAGTTCAACACATATAATCACTGTAAAAGGAAAAACACCAGTTGGCCCTCAAGCTCCAGGGAAGGACCATATATGGCACACATGATTAGTTCAAAGCTTAACTATTTATTACTGGGAAGGTCAGGAGGGGTGACTCCCTTTCTTCTTGGTGCCCGGGAGTGTAGGCACGGCGCCTCCAGGAATGCGCTTATCGCACCCAAAGCCAGATGCCACCTTGAGTCTCAGGACAGTCGAGTAAACAGCCTACATTCAGCTGCTCCCAGTATCTCAGGTGAACGGGGGCTTGACAACTGACGGAGATTAACACGTGATCACAGCCCTTTCGAGCATAAGTTCGAAAATGGCGTCTGTATGGTTCTCTGCCTACTCTGTTAGCAGTGGATACACAAGGAGTGAATAAATGCTGTCCTCCCTGCAAAAGCATATATATATATATATATATATATATATATATATATATATATATATATATATATATATATATATTCACTGAAAAAACCATAGGTTTGACACCAGTTATAGTTAGCTGGAAATGTTACTGATATAAAACCAATGAAATTCCACGTTATAGTTAGTTGGACTCACTATAACTTGCGCGTGTAATGCACTGCTGATGACGTCACATATTACATCACTCATGACATCACTGATGACACCATCCTTGTGACACAGTGACAGACCTCCTTTCACTGTAATCTAACCCTTGAAACACATATTCAAAAATAGAAACTAAAATTTTCAAAAAAATGGAGATACCCATACCAGTTACAACAACCAATTCAATAATTCCACCATCTATATACACATGCACTAATTCACCAACAGTTCTATATAGTCACTCATACATATATTCACTAATCATATGTAGTGATACACCTACACATCCTGTTACACACCGACAGTCATCCAAAAGTTATTCACACACATACTCACACATGCAAATAAACTATTGAACATCCATTTATTTGCATAAACAGCTATACACACACTACCACTTTACTTCTAAGGAAACTTACACATACTTACTCTCTTAAAAAATCACTTATAGAAACGCATACTAATTTAAACAGGAACTCTTACAATCCCTCACTCTCACATATACTCACTTATATACATCAATATTCACATATACTAGATTAAAACATATGTAGTTACTGATAAAGACACTAATAAGACAGTCATTCACTCACTAACACAGACATATACACACTCATCCACCCATACAGTCCTGCACATATGCTGTCTTCAAAACACATACAAACAGAGACTCAGTCATTCTTGCATCTATGTACTAAGTAATACTCCCACCAAAGCATGCAAACACTCATACTGATACTAAGAAAAACATCTAATCACCTATATACATACACATGTACCTACTCATCAACCCATGCAGCCACTTATACACAAAGTGAAACACTAATACATATATTTAAATATTTAAGCATTACTCACTAATATATGTATTCACTAAGATATTCAATAATATATACATATATAACACATATTTATTTTTCAGAAAGACACACATTCACTGAATGGTGTCATCAGTGATGTCATGAGTGATGTAATATGTGACGTCATCAGCAGTGCATTACACGCGCAAGTTATAGTGAGTCCAACTAACTATAACGTGGAATTTCATTGGTTTTATATCAGTAAAATTTCCAGCTAACTATAACTGGTGTCAAACCTATGGTTTTTTCAGTGAATTTCATAGGTTTTGTAAATGCTACTTCCTAACTATAACGTGTGTAAAACCTATGGTTTTTTCAGTGAATTTCATTGGTTTTTAAAATGCTAATTCAGAAATATCTCGTGTATACAACCTATACTTTTGTCAATAAAGTTCTGGCAATATTTTTTTCAGAAACAAGCCGTTTTCTTCACTGTTCAAGTAGCATACAGACTCCTTGTAAAGCGATACAGAATTAGAAAGTCTGTACCTTACCTTTTTTTCAACGCATTAAAATTTGCCTGTAAATAAAAATAGCCTTTCTAAACTTTCGTGCACGACCCGGTGTGCGCACTCTCGGCAACAGTTCTCAATAAAATGGATAGCGCATTTCCAGGCTTTCGTGCGCGACCGACTGCGCGCACCCGCCTATATATTTCGTGAAAACTTTGCAATCTGAACTTATTGAATTTCTTCATAGACCCATCAAAGAACTTATACTACGTCAAAGAGACTAAACCTAGGCTTCTTTTTTAATATTATGAACATTTTCATTAAATGGAGCCGAATGTCTTTTTAAACTTTCGTGTGTGACCGAATGTACACACCTTGGTGTTTTAAAAAAATATATAAAAGGTTTTATACTTTAACAATTGTATGCTTGAATCAAGCTCAGAAGATATATTAAATCCAGATATGTTTGGATTTACTCCTTTTCACGTTTTGAAACTTTGCTGAATTAGACCGCTACTTCCAAATGGCGTACGTGACCAGATACTATCACCGCGTACACGTCCTGAGACGCGCATGTGAAGTCATGTGACTTGAAAACAACACTTCCAATTGGTTCTTAGTAGTTTCTATTCTGCAATTTACACGGAGCACTCCACCCACTCCTCTCACTATCTTTTCTACTCTCAAAAGAGAACGACGTTCAACACCCTTCGGAAGACTTTGCTGAAATGGCTGCCGCCCCGCATTCATCTTCCGAATCTGAAGGAAATGAGCGACTACCTTTAAAAAGAAAAAAGGAATCTTTTATTTGGCAATTTTTCACTTATCCTGAAGAACAAAGGAAAGTGAATGCGCCAAAAGTTACCTGCACGATATGCAATTCGGTTCTCTCAAGAGGAAATCCAAGAAAAAAATATTCCTTTTCCATACATACCATGGTGCGGCATGTCAAACAAGTGCACCCTGTGGAATTTGCAAAGGCATCGACAAGAGCCCTGGCCACGCTATTACCATCAGAGGTGGCCAGCACATCTTCTGGTGGACGACCTGTATCACCATCGAGTGCTGTGATGGACTTGAGACCATATCTTGCAAAGGTGCACATGAAATGCAACGAGTGTGGAGAAATTCTTCTGTACGGAGAGCAGAGCCTCATTCTTACTAAACAAAAAATTGAGAGTCATAAATGCCCCGAGAAAAGATACATTTCTTCATTTCATTTTGATCCTGTGTCACACATGAAAATGTTGTTGCAAGTTTAAAAAATCAAAAACAACATAACACTTGTTTTAAAAAAAAAAAAAAAAAAAAGAGTTATTTTCAGAACCAACTCATTCTACCAAAAAGAGCTCCAGGAGCATATTATAAAGGGGGTTTATCTCCGCTTTTTGGGCTTTCGTTCGTGCGCGACCGTGTGCGCGCACCCGCCTATATATTTCGTGAAAACTTTGCAATTGCAACTTCTTAAATTTCTTCATAGACCCATCAAAGAACTTATACTACGTCAAAGACAGTAAATCTAGGCTTCTTTTTTATTATTATGAAAATTTTCATAAAATTGAGCCGAATGTCTTTTTAACCTTTCGTGCGTGACCGAATGTACACACCTTGGTATTTTAAAAAAAATATATAAAAGGTTTTATACTTTAACAATTGTATGCTTGAATCGAGCTCAGAAGATATATTAAATCCGGATGTGTTTGGATTTACTCCTTTTCACGTTTTGAAACTTCGCTGAATTAGACCGCTACTTCCAAATGACGTACGTGACCAGATACTGTCACCGCCTACACGTCCCGAGACGCGCATGTGAAGTCATGTGACTTGAAAACAACACTTCCAATTGGTTCTTAGTAGTTTCTATTCTGCAATTTACACGGAGAACTCCACCCACTTCTCTCACTATCTTTTCTACTCTCAAAAGAGAACAACGTTCAACATCTTTCGAAAGACTTTCTTTTCACCCGATAATGTGAAATACTGAGATTGTTACAGGATGTTTATCACTTAGAAGCCTTCCTATTATGAAGGTTTATCTCCTAAGTCTCTGATTCTCAAACTGTGCAACGCGGCTCCCCTGTGTGCCGTAATGAAGTGCTAGGGGCGCCGCCCACACTCTAGTGTCACTAACCATCTATAAATTCCACAGACATCTCTACCCTGTTATCTGCAATTGTGAGCATCAAAAGGAGCTGCGCTACGCCCCTGTGAGAGGCCTCACTCCCACTGCTGCAACGGCTTGGCAGTCCTCCAGATGCACAGGAACAGCCCCTCCGATCGATTGAAGTTCTCTGTCGTGAGAGGCCTCACTCCCACTGCTGCAACGGCTTGGCAGTCCTCCAGATGCACAGGAACAGCCCCTCCGATCCATTGAAGTTCTGTGTCGGTCTCAATACCACTTACGAAATGAAAATAAGCACTGAAGAATATTCAAGCATGTAGTACTCCTCCTGCTACAGCATACAAAATGCATTCTATTACCTATAAAAAAGTCAAACACCCACGCTACAATCATATAGAACACTTCCTCTAAAGAAGCCTGTGAATAACTTTAAAACATCAGATTAACCTTTTTTTACTCTCTCATCATTATTAAAGATAAGTATTTACAATGCTATATTAAACAATGCCATGGTTCTTGCTTTTTAATTTTAAAAATCTTGCAATCTTTCACAAACCCAATACTCATGGCTTCTTTTTCGTGACAAAAATCTTGCAATACTACATACCTACATAGAATAACAGAAAAAACATAACACTACAAAGGCCGAACACTCTACTAAACGCGGATTTGTAACCTATGAGGCAGATTTATGTTAACTACTTCATACCCAGATATGCACCAGTTAATGTGTACCACAGTATGCTAGTGCTCCGTTACCCATGGTGTGCCACATTTGAAATGTGGCGCACCATGGTACAAAAACACCATACATGCGTAACACATCTGTGCTCAAAAAGTAATACATTGCTAGAGTTGCATTGCAAGTGTGATGCAGCTCCAGTAAGGCTCACCAATGCACTATATTCACAATACTGCGTCAATACCTACGCCTGCTTCAAGCACATGCACAGTTTTGAAACAGCATAGGTCTGAAAGTCACTGAGTGAAATATCATGCATTACAGTCAGCCACTTTCAAGACGCATTCCTTCAGAGGAACACTTCCTTATGGTGCAGGGCTTTAGAATGTGACATATCTCCTAGATCCATAACGTTGTAAATATGGTACATTATTTCCACTGTCATTGTATTAAATAAACTGACGAAATTGTGGCGCAAAGAGACGCAACGTCAACATAAAGCTGCTACAATGTGTTTTAAAGTGCCCTTTAAATTACAACCAACACTCTCTTTGAAGAGACCCCTCATGTTTTTTTAACACCTGTTAAGTCCTTCCATGCTCATGACAGAGCCGCTCCATCACGAGCACTGCCTCAGCTGTCCCCAGAATAGACCAGTTTTGTCATGGGCTTGCCGCTGTGCTTGCACAGCACTAATATTGTACCTCCATGACATGTTCTATTGACTAAGCAGAGCCATGAGAGAACCACTGTATCAACATGGCTCATGAATTTGAATTTGAATTTGAATTTAAAAACATTTGTACAGCGCTCGCATACCCAACGGTTTCATGGCGCTAGTGGTGATCAGTGGATGGCGGCAGCGGAGAAATTTAGGGGTAGGCTTGAGTGAACAAAAAAGTTTTAAGATTTTTCCTGAAAAGGGGATAGGAGAGTGAGGTACGCAGAGCAATCGGGAGGGAGTTCCAAAACGTAGGAGCCAGGACAGCGAATCTCGCTCCGCCCGCCCTCAGCTTTTTAAAGCGAGGAATGGTAAGGAGGGCCAGATGGGCCGAGCGGAGTTCTCTGCCTGGGCGATATGGTTTAATGAGGGAGCAAATAAACTCGGGAGCAGTGCCTGCTCTGGCTTGATAGGTAAGACAGCCGAGTTTAAACAGGGCACGCTCTCTTATGGGGAGCCAGTGCAGGGTCTTGAGTAAAGGGGTGACCCGATGATATCTGGGAAGGCCATGGATCAGACGGGAGTACCTCTATCATGAGCATAGAAGTACCACTCAGCCCCCCGGACCCCTAATGCTGAGGCAGAATTGCCACTGCAGCAAAGGACTTAAACTCCTGGAAAGAACAACATGTAACATTTAATATCATTTCCCACCAATGTTTTCATATATCAGTGTTGCTGAACTCACTCAGTAAAATGTCGCTCATTTCATTAAATCACTTTTAAAGCATGCCTTATAACAATGCACCCAATCCTATGTGGAAGTGCTTATATTAAACATGACATTGCTTTAAGCAGGATAGACAAAGAAATGACACAGTGATGTAAAAGTTTCTTTATTTTTTATACTTACCTAAAAAATAGTAAAAAAGTAATGTAAATTTCTTTTAAAAACATAGTACCTGTGGAAGAAAAGTAAAAATAAGATTATAATGTACATTTCATAAAATAAAAAAAAGTAGGAGTCAATAAGAGAGAGGCAGAGAAAACTCTCGGATGTTATTAGTTGTACTTACCTTATAAATATAATATCTGTGGAAGACAGTAAAAAAATATGTTTTAATACATATTTCTAAATTCAATGTAACAAAATAACTCAAACAACATATTAAATGGTTTATTTTGCTGTCCTCAGAATACATTGATTTTCACTATAAACAGTGATTTCAATATTAATCATCATATAACAGCGGGGGAAAAAAAACACAATCAAAATGATTGTGTTTAAAAAACCCATCCAAAATCTCCATACATATTATAAATACCTGAAAAAAACATATCTTAAATGTTTTTCTCAAATTCGCAATTTCTTGAGTAAGCACACTACATCTTCCACAGTTACAAACTAATTAAACTATACGACCTATTTTTAAATATATCTCAAAAAAACACCGTGCAAGTATCTCCTATAAAAATCTATCTTAAGTATACATTTTCTTCTCTCATACCTTTCCGCATGGCCAAATTGTATAAGTTAACTCATTACCTTTTAAATACCTCTCCCAAAAACTTGCGTCCATATATGTTCTAAAATAATTATCTAAAGTACTCATTTTCTTCTCTCATATTTTTCCTCATGGCCAAATACTATGAGTTAAGTAGTTTTTTTCTGAAATTTCTTAATCTTAATCTTATCTATTCTTTTGTGAACCTTTACACTAAAAATGTGTAACATGCTTTATACCACCAAACATTAACTAAATTTCTACCTGATGTTATCACTATACCAAACACAAATTTCATTGATAGATTTGTAGACCCTCAGTCTCATGATATTTGTAAACAAGAAAGTTTCATATCTTTAAAGTATTAATCTTCCTACAGCAAGTGATTCTACTGAAATTTGGGTTCCAAAAATAGCAGATAGGAGTTAGTTAAGGCAAAAGGCAAACGTTTCTTAAAAGTCAATTGGGTATCATTGCAAAGCGTCCAGCCACTTCCACACTTCAAATAAGCTGTATAATGTCCTGATGATGTGGAAGGCCCTTCATGAAAAATAATGGCTACAGTTACAAATGTTCTTCTAGAAATAGATACTTGAGTAGCCACAAAATTTTTAATTAAAGTTGACAATTTACTCCCATCAGCTCTGCATCGTTGAAACATTAATATTACATATTGTCCATATCTATGGATAAATAAAGTTGATAAAATTTCAGACTTACATTGAGAACAGACCATGTTCTGATGCGCATCTTTAACCGCATGCGTGCGGCCGCGATTTTCGCGCTGTGCGGCAATTTACAAAAACCTGCGTTGCATGACGAGCTGAGCTCGTCATGAGCATGCGAGTGGCGCAACTCATGACGAGCTCAGCTCGTCATGAGCATGGAAGGGGTTAACTAGTTTATTAAAAGACACTTCTTTACAGTCTGGTAATGTTAAATATATAAATCTTTCACTGTGTATATCAGTACTACTTGAAAATGAGCAATTATCACAGTTATGTTCCCATTTATAAGAAAGGCCAAAAAGATTATCAATATCTACACCTTCATCTTCCAAACCTGTAAACATATACATAATAAATTCCTGACAATCTTGCTGAATATTCTGTGAAAATTGATTTACTCCTGCACATATGTCTAAAACATTCCTTAGTTCTGAAACACTTCCTACTTCACTTTCAGCACTACTACATTTTTCAAATATAGAATTTAAGGAATAGCAAAATGTTTGCTCCTGATTTTCTACAATCTGTTCCCTAACATTTTTTAGAAAAAAACAACATTAACTACTACATTTGCATAACAATTGACACCAGACCTGTTTTCAAACTTAAATCCAACAATCTCTTCAAAACTAACCGTTTTCTTATGCCTACCAACAACAGCTACATCTTTTTTTTGTCGTTTCTCAACTACTTCAGCACATTTCTCCTCATTTTTCCTTTTCTGACCAACCATACGCCTTTCAATTAAAGGATATTGAGGTAAACTTGGAGCATATTCTCTTCTTAACCTATTATACTCCTTCACACAATTTAAATCTGCACTAATCTTTGTCTCATCATAATCAATTAAATAAAGTCCACATAAAGTTCTAACTCGCGATAAAGCAACATATGCCATACCCTCTTTGAATTTAACACAAGGAAGTCCCTATATTTAGAAGCAGCCTTAGATTGCTGAAGGAAATAATCCCAAGGGGTTTTCTTACAGAGAGTTAAACACGGGGCAAAAACAGCAGTGAGCCAATAGCAGTAAGCACTAAACAATAAACTGTAATGGAATGATAAGTATAAACAAAGAGATAAAAATCAATTCAAGATTTATTTGGACCTCCCAAATGGGTTACAATCTTAAAAATTTTTAAAACAACTAAGACAACCTTTACGTAAAAGGATTGAAATTACAAAATAAAATGAACAAACAATACAATAAGCAAAACAAGTCGACGCGGCGTTTCGGTGGCTTTCAATCTTTGCACCTTCATCAGGACAAACATATAATTTTCATAGAATCTATAAGTCAAACAACAAGAATTTAGTGCCATGTCATCTCTTACACTTAAAGCGATACAATTGGCTTACTCTCTTTTACTTATTAAACAATATTACATCCCCTTAAAGCTATTTTTTCATTTATTAAGGTATCTAGATGTTACCTAAACTATTTTCTCCAACCCCACTCTTTCTTTTCATGAAGAAAGTTGCATAATGTAACTATTGGTTATCAACAATCTGGTACCTGTGATGTGATCCCAGATTCAAGTCTGATAGGTATATTCAGTTTTTTTCTCTCTCAGCATGGACTGATTATTGATGATTTAGTCACGCTGGGAAGCTATAAAAAGTATAGATAAGTTGTTATAGCTCGAGGTCCCTCAGTCATTGGAAATTAGTGATACTGGTGTCTGAATGGTTTTAGTACTATGAGGCAACCCTTTACCTTTGAATACTGCCTCCACGTTTTCTCTTTGCACGGAGGAACCACCGTCTATTACTAAAATCTTAGACCGTTCGGTTTTTGTCGGGTGTCCTATTGAGAAAATACATGCCCACCCTTAGTCATTGTTAGGGAATATGGGTCAGAAGTACAAAGAAAAAAACGGTTCGTGGGGGCAGTTATTTATCCACAGTGTACTCACCAACTAAAAGTATTTAAAGTTGACGCTGTGCTCTTTAAATTATGCACTTCCACTCTGTGGTGTTGTTGTCAAGTCACCAGTGTCTGGGAAAACAAGATTTAATTCGACCAGATAAAAAAAGGGAGAATTGTTTCGATCTTTACACATATTGTTCTTCTCTGAATTCGTCATTAAGGCCATTTCTTGGTTTTTTAGACCTTAGGTATTATCAACTAATTTATATATAATTTAATCACTGATGTCGTCAAAAAGGGGATAGCTTACAACATTACCCCATCTGTCATTCATTCAATTATGAAAATGTATCCAAATGCTTTTACCGAGGATTATTTCCCCAATTATCCTTTTACAAATGCTTGCAGTTATTTGTTAGTCAAATACAAGTAAGGCAACGTTTTTGTTTCCACTCAATTAGAAAAAAGCCCTCAAGGGGCTTAGCGTATCACTATATTATCGCCTCTTTAAGACTATTGTGAGCGAGCTCGTGGGGGCCCCGTTTAAGCAAAGCTCTCTTACACTCCATACCTCTAGTATCCTGGTTGGCCTCCCTGTTCCTCCGTGCGTCCGCCTTCGTCTTCATTCAAAGGGTAAACTAAACTCTCGGGCGCCTTGTTTTTATGCTGGCTCTCCTCAGTTTGCCCCGGAAGTTCAAGCCGGCTTATTATTCTACGATGTTTTATCTCAATTGATGACTCTCAAACGGGCGGATAGTATTAAATATCAGTTCCTATGTCTTTACTTGTTCCCAGTGTTATTAGGAAATGTGTTTAAGAATCTGATTGACTTATCGTGTTGTATCCCTCCACCCGGAAGTGATTCACGGGGACATTTCGTCTTTAGAGTGGTATTTACGATGTAATTGTCGAAGTTGATTCACCCTGCACTATTATTAATTATTTGTTAGGATGCTATATTCTTTCATTTCTTCTCCGCTTTAATTAGAAAGTTGGCATTTCGATGGAAAATTTTTTTAGAAATATAGCGCGGCCATTTTGGATTGGGCGATTCAAAACCGAGGAGCGGACTAACTTCTCGCTTGGCTTGATTCAAGCATCGGCGTTAGGGTAATCGACTCAAGTTTGATGTCAGAAATACCCCATCTCGCTCCTTTATTAGTTATTTATTAGAATACTCTATTTTCCTACTTCCTCTCAACCTCATTGAGAATATCGATGATACAATCAAAAAATAGCGCAGCCATTTTCGATTGGGATGATCTTACCCTGAAAGAAGGACTAGAGTATTGTATGATTAGAATAGAATAGAGGCGACCACCTAGGTTTACACACTCATCTAAAAAATTAGAAACATAATCATATTGTCAATATAATGCAAATTATTTATATTCTTTCACATGACCACAATAAAATCCAACATTTATATATCAGAAACGGTACAGGGATGTGTTGTATCAGAAGTATCCTTTCACAGTGGAGGAGAGAATATATATAAACATTAGTCATTGTTATAAGGCCATAGGAAGTATACATGACAACATTATGTTACAACTTATTATTATAAACTGAAATAATAATTACAGTTCCGATAGAGCTTCCCATAGGATTTTATCAATGCTTTACACTTAGTACTCGCTATCCATATATCATATTGCTTTGTTGTTCACATGAGTCACTTGATACGTTCATAAACATTTTTACACAGCCATTTGCGTTCATCAGTAGGCGTTGATGGAAAACAGTTTTCTAGTTTGTGTCACATATCTGTCACTTCTGGACTGTAATACGGGTCTCTAAGGTATTATAGAATGAGTCTCTCCCATTCTTCTCTATTATTTAGACCAGTTCTGAAAGAATTAAATAAGGACATGTAGAATTGTTCCCTTTTCTTTCTTTTGGTCGTGGTGTCACCACCTCTTATGTTCTGGGTGATTGCTTCCACTCCGCACCATTTTAAATCATTAATGCTGTGATTATGTGCAAGCCAATGTTCCACTAAGGGAGCGGTTTGTTTCTTCGTGCGAATTGCAGATTTGTGTTCCGTAATTCGTGTTCTAATCTCCCTGGCAGTCTCTCCAATATATACTTTATCACACGGACATTTGACCATATAAATCATATTTTTGGTCCTGCAGTTCATAAAGCTTTTCAATTTGTGATTTAAACCATTATGCGAGATAGTGTTCCCTTTTATTTGTGATTCGCAATTGGAGCACATATTGCAAGCAAAATTGCCCGTTGGGAGAGGGTTTTTTTGAATTGTTAGAAAAGGTTCTGGTTTAGTCTCTTTAAAGGTATGTACCAGACAATTCTTAATGGTCTTATTCCTGCGGAAACTAAACATTGGTTTAGCAAGTTTTATACCCTGTTTGTCATTTAGAAGGGACCAATTGCGATTGATGATGTTTTTTATTTTATTACTGGCCACACTGTAGTTTGTCACAAAAATTAGTTGGTCCTTTTTTTCTGATGTCTGTCTATTTTTATCAAAAAGCGCATCTCTGTTATAATATCTTGCGCGTTTATACGCTTTTTTAATTAAGCCCCTGGGGTATCCACGGTTCTTGAGTTTCTCTGATAGAGTATTAGCATGTTTTTCGAAATCCTTAATATTGCTGCAATTACGTCTTATTCTTAAAAATTGTCCAAAGGGAATATTATCTTTCTGACTCCTTGGATGATTGCTTTTGTAATGCAGTAGGGTATTTCTATCAGATGGTTTCGTGTAAAGATCAACCCCTAGGACTCCGTTTTCTACTCTGATCTTAATATCGAGGAATTCAATAGTCTCTTTGTTGTAGTTTGAGGTGAATCTCAAGTTATGGTCACCTAGGTTTAGCCATGTAATAAATTCAATCAGCATTTCCTCCGTACCACTCCAAATGAAAAAAACGTCGTCGATATATCTCGACCAACATGTTATATTTTCACTGAAGGGTGCCATGTCATTGTATATGTGTTTCTCTTCGAATGCTGCCACGTAAAGACATGCCAGGCTCGGCGCACATGTTGCGCCCATGCTGGTCCCTTTGATTTGCTTGAATAGTTCATTCTTAAATATAAAAATATTATTTTTTAAAATAATTTCTGCACACTCTATAATGAATGTAGAATGGTCATTCAGGTCCTCATCCCCTATTTTGAGTAGGCCCTCTAACATTTTAATGGTATCGTCTTGTGGAATATTTGTATATAGGGCCTCTATATCCAAAGTGACCAACCATTGGGTTGTGGGATTGTATGCTATGCCCTCTATTTTCTCGATCATATGGGTGGTATCTTTGATATAGGCTTTCTGATTCTGGACAATGGGTTGAAGGAATCTATCTATATACTTACTTAGAGGTTCGGTTATAGAATTAATGCTGGACACTATGGGCCGCATTGGTGGGTCTTTTATATTCTTATGTATCTTTGGGAGCCCATATAGGGCAGGAATAACCGGATTCTCATTTTTAAGGAATTTATATTCATCCATACAGATAACTTCATCTTCCTTCGCATAGTCAAGAAGGATATTTACCCTGTTGATCAATGCATTCCACTCTGACCTATTAGATTTACAATAGTGTTCAGGATTGTTTAAAAGGAGGAGCATTTTGTTGTTATATTTCTCAGTTTGCATGAGTACTATGCTACCTCCTTTGTCGCCTGGTTTGATGGTCAGGTCTTGATTATTTTCCAAGTTTTTTAAGGCTAATCTTTCATCCCTGTTCATGTTACTGGGTCCTTTTAGTGGGTGAGTTAGTAGATCAGCAATATTGCTCTCCACTGCTCTTTCGAACAGATCTACTTGTTTGTTTACCATACTTATATTAGGAGTCCAATCTGACTTTGGTTTTAGTCCAGATTTGTTATTGGGGCCCTGTCTTGGAGGTTTATCTTTAAAAAACTCGTGCAGTCTTACTTTCCTAAAAAACCCTTGCAGGTCTCTTTCCAAATTATACTTATCAACATTGGTATTAATGGCAAATCCTAATCCTTTTTCTAAAACTGCATTTTCAACTGTAGTTAGGGTGATGTCTGAGAGATTTATAATGGCGGCTTTCTGGTTTAGTCCCACTTGGGTTGACTCCTTGTGTAGTATCTCCTCTGCTGTTGAGGTTGAGGGTAGAATTTCCCTCTTCCATTCCCTCTCTGTTGGTGTTGGTAATTTCCCCGGCCCGTTGTCCTAAAAAAGGCAAGGATTCTCGGACTGGGGTAGAGCTGGCTTCTCCCTCCTTATTTTTTTCCATTCTAGAGTCATTATCCGAGTCTGTACTCGTATATGAGGAGTCACTGAATCCTACTCTCTTTTTGGGATATGTTCTACGGGGTTATTGCCAGTTGTTCCTATTATGAAAGTTCTCTCTAGGGCGATCGAAAAAATCTTTTTGTGTGTACGGGTAAACTACCTCTGTGTTATAGTTAGCGATGTCTTTATTTAGTTTAGTCAATTTTTTCCCATAGAGGAAGTCCCTATACCCTGTTACATCCCTTTGGATTTCCTCTAGTTTTTTCTTTGCATCCTCATATGCGTTGCTATCTAATTTGGCTTCTAAATCATCTATTTCTTTTCTTTCTACAATCAGGATGGTGTTGGCGGTTTCAATTTTAAGTAACATCCAATCCCTGCTGCACCTATTCGCAATCAGGGTCCAGTTCTCTATGAATTTAGGATGGCGTATAAAAACTCCTGGTTCGTTTTTAATTTGAAGGGCATTTGGTATTATGCCTTTCTTCAGATAATCAATGAGAAAGTCTGCGTGTAGCTCGGTACGAACCAGTTTCTTTTTGTTGTTCCAGAGCTCCCGCCATTTATCATCATCATTATTAGTACTAGTGACTGATGTAAAGTTTTTTGAGGTACCGTTTACAATTTTGTTAAAGTCCTCTTCTGAGAAACCATAGGTTTTAAGTGCGTCCATTATCAGTTAGGAACGCTTTTAGACCATATCAATAATGGTAGAGTAGATAACCCTCCCAGCTAACAAGCTGTGCGTAGAAAGTTTACAAACAAATGGAGGATCCCCTAGTGACGGATGTCAGGGAGGGGGAGCTAAAGTTAACACAAGGAAGTCCCTATATTTAGAAGCAGCCTTAGATTGCTGAAGGAAATAATCCCAAGGGGTTTTCTTACAGAGAGTTAAACACGGGGCAAAAACAGCAGTGAGCCAATAGCAGTAAGCACTAAACAATAAACTGTAATGGAATGATAAGTATAAACAAAGAGATAAAAATCAATTCAAGATTTATTTGGACCTCCCTCTTTGAATACAGTGCTTCCAATATTTACCAGAGCACAATCTACACTTAAACCTTGAGATTTGTGAATAGTCACTGCATATGCCAAACAAATTGGAAATTGCTTCCGACGGACATATAAGTCTTTCATAAGCAAAAAACGATTTGAACAGCGACTAATTTGCTGAACTTCCTCAATTCCATCAAATTTTATTCTTAAAAATTCAATCTCATCTCTATTTGTATAATTAACAAAACCAACAACATTACCCATTGCTCCATTTACCAATCCTCTTTCTACATGTAAATTTTTCCTTAAAATTATCCGACAATTTAAACATACATACAGATTTTTCTCTAAACCAGCAGTTTTAGATATACTTTTTTGAAGAGAATCCAATTTTAACTTCAACTTTTCAGACAAAACAATAGTACTACCTTCATGCTCTATTCTATCTTTAGCTTCCAGTTTCCTAATTTGTTGATTTTCTAAATTCAACATTTTCTCATTAAAAACTGAACATTCCTTCACAGTTGGCATCAAGCATATCACTGATTTATCTGCTACCTCTTTACTATATATTTTCTCAGGTACATTATCTTCATTAGGAAACAGCTTGGAAAGTAATCGTGTTCGTAGAGTGTGTTTCGCATCTTCAGTTAGTTTTCCAATCCTGATATCTTGAAGAATATTTCCATATTTAGTATCCTTTGCCTGTTGCATATTTTGAATCAGTTCAGTATATCTGAAATGTGACCATATATTAACATTTCCAATACTGCCCAGCCACTTTCTAGTCTCCTCATGCGTAACAGTTTCAAATACAGGTTGTCCTTTCACTGGAGTTAGTTGGAGTAGATCTCCAAAAACTATGACATGTTTACCTCCAAATAACACATCATACTCTGTCTTAAGTATGTGTTGCATTCTTAAATGCACAAAAGCAAGCATTAAATTAGATACCATGCTTACTTCATCAATAATAAGAAGTTTCATTTTTTTAAGCACTCTAGAAACTTCAAAACAAGCTTCTCCAGATAGCTTGTGATATTGTAATTTATTTTCATGTTCAATTGGCAGCATCAGTAAACGATGTAAAGTAATACCTTTAATATTATGTGCTGCCAATCCAGTTGGAGCAGTAACAACACACAACAGTGTTGACTGAGTTCTTTGCTGTAAATATGTAGTAATTCCTTTAATTAGGAATCTTTTACCAGTTCCAGCTTCTCCACTTACATATAATCGAATAGGTTCAAATGACATACATGAGCAATCTTTTCTCTCATGACGAAAGCCATGCTCAATGTGCTCTGTCACTTCATCATATATCTGTCTTTGCTCAATATTAAATTGCTTCTTTAATTCTTCTAAGTTGATTACTTCCTCTTGACCTTGCTGCATTGCTCTTCCACCTCATCCATGGCAGTGGCTGCTTCATTTTGGATAATTGGTTGTCCCAGTGGATCTTGACTTAATGAAGCCGAACTTTGACTATCTTGTGAACTATCTCTACCAATCTCCGCTGCAATTGTCACTTCTTGCTCTATTTCATCATTCAACATTTGCAGATAATTACTAAAAACAGTACATTCAATACTACTTTTAGATGCGTTGAATGAATCTTCATAACTATCAAAGTCCCCAAGTAGTTCCTCTTCTCTACGCCATGGTTTAAAGAGTTGCAAAAGAGCAAAATAGTAAAATTCTCTTTTGTCAGGTGTTTCGCAACTCAGTTTCCGATGATTAATCAAGTGTCCTTTTCTTTGCTTCACCAGACATCCTTTTTGTCCAATTACAGCATATACACCTTTATCAATGTTCTCTGTAACATTCCTTTTAAATGTGTAGTTTTGAAGTATTTCATACAGACAAATGTTTTCTAGAAGAGTACTTCTATTTGGATAGTATGTATCCAACATATTTGTTTTCAGAATGTCTGTACTGTTTGGTTCTTTCTGGGCTAAATATTCAATTTCTTGCACAGGTTTTAGAACATGGTTTCGTGTTTCTGCAAGACCCAAACTCACCCAGAGAATAGTCCTTGATTTAGCATAAAGACTTGCTGATGATAATCGGTCACAACATTCATATGCTCCAATTTCTCGATGAGACAACATCTTCAAACTGTACGTATACAATTTCTTGCTTAGGCTCTTTTCATGAGAAATGTCTTCCCACATCTCCTTCAGTTCCGTCTTTTCAGATTTTGTGATGTAAGACGTTACATATCGAGCCACAGCAATAGAGTTGTCTGCAACATATTGTATGTCCATGTTAGCATTCCACATGGACAAAATGACTGGGTTATAGTCATTTATATATTTGGATTCTTCACCTCTTCTTAAATTGTACGTATTTTTAGGTGACCTTCTTCTGATGTTATGTCGCAAAGATGACATCAAATTGTTGACTCTTCCTTTTGAAAGTACCCGTCGTGCAAATCCAAAACGACATTTGGTGTAGAATTTACTCTTTGATTTGAATTTTCGCCGACAATATTTTCCACAACGATGACTTTGAAAGCGTAACACTTTTCCTCTTAAGTCCTTATCAGTTGTACTATTAGGTATGTCACAAGTGGCATACTGTTCAATAAAAGAGAGTACAGTCTCATCCGAGTCTCTTCCAAATTTAGGAGCATCCTTGATCCATAACAGCATATGAATATGAGGAGCACCTCTTGCTTGGTATTCTTTTCTCCAAAAGAAATCCAGTACTTCACCAAGAGGCGGATTTTTCTTGTTTGTAAGAAAAGACATCATAGCTTCAAATCTATGATTAAAATATCTGCAAACATTAACCGGATCTAACGAACACAGTTCTCCGGGTGTCTTGTAGTTTATATTTTCTATGTTTGCATTCGCCTCCTGAAGAAATTCAAGTAAATCTTCCCAAGCATACTCTGCACAGCTTAGAGTTAAAAACCATGTTGGTGCTCCTAAGTTTCTAAGCATGCACTTCAAATCTCCATGACGACGGTACCAATACTCATTAGTACCACGCTGACAAGCCATTAAATTAATTAGGTGTGAATCCAAAACACTATCTTTCTGTTGCACTTTATCCATAAATTCCTTTGCTGAAATATTATGCAGATGAACTCCACTTTTTAAGATATGATTTACTGAATAAGAGAGACCAGATAAGTCACTCTCAAACAGAAGATGAAACAAATATGGAATGCATTGGCGAAACCTCGGATCTTCTGCATATAATCTTGTTGTCCGGTATTCAGATGCAGGAATCTGCATAGGTCGATCATCATATCGTGTACCTTCACCTGTAGGGAATAACTGTGGGAAACAACGACCTTCCAAACTTTCTTCCCACACACTAATAGGATTTCCCTTCGCCTTTTTCATCTGAAATAATTCAATAGCATTCCCTATTGCTTCTTTGGAATGCAGTGGATGAACACTGTAATGTTCATAAATTTCTTCACTTCTGGATAGGTCAACTTTTTCAATTTGTCCAATAGACAAATCACTCTCCTCTTCTTCACTTACATCTTCTTCTTCTACGTATACATCTTTATAGTACTTATTGTTTTGAACTAAATACAACGTTGCCTTTTTGACTTTTCTAACATCCACTAAATCTTGCCAGATTTTCTTACTCTTTGTAGGTACACCATTAACTAGAGTAACTAGAGGTTCCTCTTCTACATTTTCAACACCAATGGTTTCCATATTTTTTTTTAAATCAAGTGGCAAATATACAACTCTACCCTTTAATCCTCTTTGTAAATCTGAAGGATTTAATTTACCAGTCTTAGGCTCCATACGAACAATAGCCTGAAAAGGATGTACACATTGGATCAGAATAGTCTCATAAGTATTTAAATCCATCAATTCTGATGGAATATTTATCAACTCTAGATTATTATGAACAGCTCTAGCAGGCATTTTATTTTCATTTAATTTATTATAACAATATTTACAAATACGTTGCTCAAAACCCAAATCAAAATAGTTTTCCACCAACAAATAAGTTGCAAAATCTTTCCATTGACCATTACTTTCATCTTCACTTTTTAAATATAAATCAACTAACCTAGTTTGACTTTTGTAATGAATGCGTCGACAACAGACACAAGAAAAATTTGGTTTCTCACCTGCAATTACCTTAAACTTTATTATTTCCTGTTCAAAATTTTCAATATTAACATGTCCAACATTTTCTAACACATTTCCTTCTATAATTATATCAGTTTCTGCATTACCTTCCTCTGGACCAAAATAACTTACCTCAATTTCTGCACAAATCTTCTTAACATCTAATTCACATCCATACAAAAGAGCAGTATTTAACTGTTTAAGTTTACGTGCTGGACTTTTTGCATAATACAACTTTCTCACCAATTTTCTCATTTTAGTATGATGCACTGCTAACATCCTGAAGTGATGAAACACACTCTGGCATATTTTTTTTAGAAAGACAAGCCAGAGAATGACCTTGCAGACCTATTTTTTCTCGCACTCTGCAATGATCTAATTCTTGCAACATAACAATTTTTTTTCTAAGACTTTCTTTAGTGTACTTACGTAAGAAATTGCGAAAGAAATCAATTGAATCCTGTCGTACACTACAAATGCTACTACAATTCCAACTGTAAACAGGAACATTAGCACGTCCCCCTGAAGCTTCTCCAGCCATCACCTCTTCTGCATTTCTAACCACAATTTTCTCTTTCTCAATTACACATCCCTCCTTCACTTCGTATCCTCGACCACTGGTGTCAACTGCATGCAACAAATCGTTACTTTGAAAGTAACTCTCTTCATTAAAAAATGGTTCAGACGTTGAAGTATGCATCCACTTCCCAGAAAACACTTTACAAAAATTACTCCTATTTATGTGTCTCTTCCATTTACTTTTAGCTTTTAAAACTCGTATTGCCTTATTTAGCGTATTTATTCTATTAAGTACTAAAATAAATAATTTTCTTTTTGTCTCAAACGCGCGCTCAACAATACCCTCTATATATTGTTTCTTCTTAAGAAAAGCAGATCTTCTTTTAGAAACTTTCTCCTTTTGTAATACATTCGAAACTACTCTGATGTAAAACATACGCTTCCTGATTTGGCTAAATTGATTCATCCGAGTTTTACTGTACAGATTTTCCTGTCTCCTGATTCCAGAAACTTTTTTATCTTTGGTTCCATGTCTCCTTCTCGATACTGGTATACTTTTTTCCTTGTCCACTTCAATTCTAACATTTTTCCTTCCACATATTGCTCTCAAAAACTTTTTGGTTTGCTTACCAGGAGCACTCTTCTTTTTATCCGTCCTATGTTCTTTTGATACTTCTTCAATTCCTTTCTTCTTCGAATTTTTAGATTTTCTAGATATCACAAATATTGATAATCTGTAGAATTAATTTTTAGAGACCCATTTTTTCAGTTCACCAGTACAAAGAGCTATGTAAACTATATGCACTCTGAAGAGAAGGCTCACACTATACAAACCATAGCATTCACTTAACAGATTACTACTTCTCACAGAGACAGTTCTTTTATGTTTCAACAGCATACTCACCATGTAAAAGTCATAGCATATACAAAATGTCATACTAAGCATGAAGAACAACCTCATAATAAACCTCTGCATGAATATGTAAAACAATGCCTATACATAGTATAATCACAGATATGCAGGAAAGATACCCATCACACCTAGAACCATATCATAATACCTCTTTGTAAATAAAGGAGAAAAACTGCCAAACATAATGCAACAAGATTTCAAAAATCATGAGCACTTCACAAGATTTAAGTAATGGAAACATGAAAGAATTATACTCCAATGATCCGTAAATCTGAACTCCATCAAAAAGAACACATGCACCAAGCCCATTAAAAGATAATTTCAACTGTCAGTGGAGAATATCTCAAAATACATATCTAGTATAAGCAGATACAACCCATGTGAATAATTCAAGATAAAATCATATTCCAAAATGAAATTTTACAAACATTTAAAAAAATCTTCTCCATTATTTTCATGTGCACCCAAAAAAATTGCCTATGCAAAAATACCAACTCACCTGAAAAAAAGAATATAATTCCTCAAATTCTGTAATTCAGAAGGCACGTTGTTGCTTTTCAGCACCAAACACTGTAAAAAAGAAAATAATAAAATTTAATTAACTTATTACAGACTTATTTCTTACACAACATAGAGCCATTATAGCAAAGAACAAGCATAACAGATAAATTGCCCAAGATTCTCTATCATTACAATAAGATACAAAATGTCTCATTTATGAAACCATTGGAAGGTGGTGGAGCTAGGCAAAGGCAGTCTTTACCTGGCCTTTATAGACCTAAAGACTGCCTTTGACCTGGTTCCGAGGGAGGAACTCTGGAGGGTGTTGCACGGCTTAGGGATGCCCCCGTACATACTTAACCTGCTTATCAAATTGCATAATGCCACCTTTCCCCAGGTTAGATGGGGCCTACACGGGGAAATGACCGATAAGATCAGGGTCGAGAGGGGAGTGCGGCAGGGCTGTGTGTTGGCTCCCACCCTATTTTCCCTTTATATTAATGGGGTGGTAGAGCACCTGCTAGGCGAACCAGCAGACGCTCCCACTCTGGGAGGTGTAAAAATTCCAACACTACTGTTCGCGGACGACACCCTCCTCATCTCAAAGACGCCCCAAGGCCTTCAGAAACTCTTGGATCGCTTCCAGCACTTTTGCACCACCAGAGGCCTTGTCATTAACGTGGACAAGACTAAGTATTTAGTCATGCACCCCCCCCCCGCAAACTGGGCCGTCCCCCTGTCCTGAACTCAACCCCCCTTGAAAGAGTGGCTGAATTTGACTACCTGGGAATCCGTCTAAGTGACTCAATGAACTGGACCGCACACATCAACAAAATGATAATTGGCCACAAAAGGGTTGGAGGGGCCCTACTCAAGGAGTACAGCAGTTCTACCAAACACTGCGTTGCCCCACTGATCGACATCTATAAAGCACGAGCTGTCTCCGCGTCACTCTACGGAGCTGAACTGTGGGGTCAAGGCAAACTGGACCCCCTGAGCAAGGCCGAGAACAAATTTATCAAAGACCTCCTTGCTATCCCGTCGAGCACTCCAACAGTTCCGGTGCTAATGGATGTAGGCTGCAAAGCAATTGGGGATCAGGCACGAATTCGTCCTCTCCTGCTTTGGGCCCGCCTGTGGAGGGTTCCGGATCTAAAACCCTACGCTGACAGGTTAGCAGAGGTGATGCGCTCCACTGGTTGGCGGAAGATCAAATGGCTCAGGGCAACCAACCAACTTTTAAGGGACCTAGGCTTGGAATCCTGCTGGCTTACCCACTCAGCCCCCCCAAAGGACTCTCTAAAAAAACTGTATTGGGAATGGGTCTCCGCGAAGCGCACCAATAACCAGCAGCACTGCAAAGCCACTGCAGCCTTTCTGCTCATAAAAGATGTTGCTGCGCTTGAGCCTTACATGGACCTAATCACCATCGCCATGGACCGGTCCTTGTACATTAAATTCCGATTAGGAACTCTACCCCTCGCCGACCTTTGCTCCAGGTGGAACAAGTCAGAGCCTGCATCACGTTACTGTGCCCTATGCCCTGACAAACCAGAGACTGTGCCACATCTTCTATTTGAATGTCCGGATTATGGGCGCCCTAGATCACGATGGCTCAAACCAATTTGCAGAGAATTGGGCACCCGCCAGTACACAGTCGCCCTTCGGATACTTTTAACTAATACAGCCCCCTACATTGTTTGTGCTGTCTCTAAATTTTTAAAATGGGCTTGGTTGATTCGACTTAAAAGACTGGCCGTATCAATTTAATGCTGTTTTAGATAATTTATTCTACTTAACTGTGATCTTATTCTTTTTAAATCTAAATGTACAGTCTCCCTTTCTCGACATGCTGTTTTATCTTTTGTAATGCTTTTATGATATATGCATATCGAAATAAAGCAATCAACCAACCAAGTAACCATTGCGCCACAGATCTATCACTTTTTCCCATGTTAAAACTCATGCACCAGCGACACAAGGCCTTCATAACTAAAAGCCCATGTGACGGAGAACAAGTGCATAGACAGAAAATACAGGGCCAACCATGGGCATATGCAAGCAGTACACCTGCACAGAACCACCAAACCCCAGGAGCCACCATATTAATATATATCCTTAATATATTAATCCTCTAAGGATGCATACATATTTGCGTAGCGGACCATGGCAGGAATTTGGCGTGCTCTGCCTCTGTTCCACTTCCAAACACCTTGATCCACCCCCCCTCTTCAGTGGGCTGCACGCTCCGCCCCGCCCAAACCCCCTGTTACAGAGCCCCCTACCTACGCTCCCTGCCCAGGGCTGCCATGACCCTATACCCGCCCCTGGAAAATGTGTAAGACACAGCAACAGTAAAAATCAAAGAATAGGCAACATGCAGAAAAACTACACAGTAGATAAAGAAACGAGGGGCATATTTTCAAGGGGGTTTATCTCCGCTTGTTTGGCTTTAAAAGCCAGGAAAGCGGAGATAAAATTATCTCCCTATTACCTAGCTGTCGCTAACACCAGTTAGCGACAGCTAGTAGGAGATAGCGTCCATCTTGGGCCCCACTTTGCATTTCAGTGATATTTATCACTAATGACATGCAAAGTGGGCGTGCCAAGATGTTAGCGACTGGAAACAGTCGCTAACATCGCTATCTCCTATTACCAACTTTTGAAGATATTCGTGCTAGGCGTGAATATCTCCAAAAGCTAACACCTGCCCTGAGCAGTTCTTAGCCATGTTATCCAATGGGAGGTGGATAACATGGCTAAGAGCATTAGCTCGGTAATGCATAAATATCGCTGACTTTTCAGCGATATTCATGCATTGCAGCCGTTTTTTATCGCATTTGCGATAAACCTTGGTAATACCAAGGTAAAAATTACCGCAGCGCAGCGGTACATTTTTGTCTCCAACCAAGCAATAGCGATAATTATCGCTATTGCTTGGTAATATGCCCCCATATGTTTAAGATAACCCCATTGAAAAACATGTAGTAATTTTTTTAATCTGCCATGCATCTAGCCCTCCACGACCGCTTTGGAAACTCCTGCTCTAAACCTTTACATTTCATTTTTAAAACAAACGCACGTTTTTTTTCAAAGCTGCATATTAAACGCCTAAACATATATTTAGTCGTCCACATGCAGGCACTTTCAATTACATGACTTATTTAAGTGGAATCCCTGTAATGTTTCATATCTTTCCAAAAATACACCAGTGCCTATTATTATAACGATTTTTTTTCATTCTTCATCAGTGATATTATTTTTTACATATAATGAAAATCACTATGACTTTTTAAACGACAAAGCTTACGCGGTAAAAATCACTCTGCATTTGCTTCCCTTTAAGAATGTAGTTTATCTACCCCACGCATGTGAACCTTGATGTTTTCATCTGGCAGCGAATTCCAGCCTTGAATCACAAGACATGAACAACAGCCTTATTGTCACAAAAACAAGTTAGCGTAGCATCTGTTCGCGAACATATCTTTCACTTAGCTAATATTCACAGACAACACCATTCCTTATAAAAAAGTGGCCTTCCTTTACAATGTACTAAGGTGACTCCCTTAATTTTAAACACATCCTCCACTTCAAGACACGCTATTTTTTTTATAACTACTAACCAATGGTTTAGTGACCGGACTGCCAAAAATTATATCAAGTCATTCTGCTACTATTCACTCCATGCTCTATTTCTGTGGACTTCCTGTTGAACTGCCAGTGCTGCGACGTTTGTGTTCCCATCTCGTTTATTTCAAAATGGATGTCCCTCCTGTCTTCGCAAACAAGCCGGAACACTTAGAACTATTTAGCCAGAAGATGCTTGACTACTACGGCATCTTAGCACTCTCGACTCTGAATATTTCATATCGATTATCATTTCGATATTCCTATTTCACCTGTGTGCAGCCTGTATTTAATTGCCTGAGTTGTGATTTCATGTGGGCCCTGGACTTATGTCTCTGCAACTTGGTACCTCCTGAAGTGAATTACAATCATCTCATAAATCCGTTAATTGATCATGAACAGCTTTGTTGCAACGGAGGGATTATGGCCTTTGCAGCGATACAAGGAGTTCTGGGTCATTGGGATATATTCGCAGCGGCGCAAGATTTCCTGACAGACAACTACATTGAAAACCCACCGAGCTGTCCTCTGATGGTACTAGAGGCTCCGATAATAACAGATCATGAATGCTGCTTTCCTCTTTTCAATTGGATGGCTGACATGTTTTCGGATCATAACAGTGACTTCCTGTTAGAAGCAGTTGCTGCCTACTTTGCCTATACAATTCTGGGTTGACTGTTATGCAAGCCATTGACGTCCACATTTCGTTTTGCCTCCCTATATTTTTCACGTTTTCTTGGATACTTTCTTAACATGAACAGACCTATTGGCTTTACTAACAGTGGACATTATGATTTCCTACTGGTTAAATTTTGATCTTTTATGTGGACTACATTTTTTTTCTTCAGCTATTCGATTTTGAACTTTATTTTTTATTAAAGTCTAATCTCAACAATTCTATTGTATATCTTATCTTATGTTATTTCAAACGTACTCGAACCAAAACTCGCTAATATATGCCAAATGTGCCCTAATTAATGTGTAAATATAGAATGAGTTTTTTATAACTGTAAACGCCATTTCGCATTTGAACTGCTTAATTCCGCCTCAGACACCTCTGATCATTTAATTTTCCATAAACTGAAATATTTTGATTACATACATGCACCTCTCGCCATTTTGTCCGTTTTGGCGCGTTTTTTTTCCCTTACACAATAGCATAACAGAAACGTGATAGTGCTTCGCATACAGAGAGCTGATTGATAAAGACATAATGTCTAACCACTAGCATTTTCATGTATCGTTCCTAAACTGAAAGGCCTGAGACCTTCTTCCATTTATTAAAATATAATATACTTCCTCATAAGAGTGTATAATTAATTTTGCAAAACCATATTCATTTTTCATCAACTATACCGTTTGTATTCTATGTACTACTGACTATACCGATTACTTTGTTTTTTGCAATGTCTCTACTCGTATTAGATTAGAAACTTGCCTTGAAAACAGTGCATTTCTGAATAAACATTTCAAATATACACGTTCTCTCTTTTAATCCATAATCTCAACTAAAATGATTGTATACTGAAACAGTATTCATGTGTTCCACGTAACTTCAGCTGTACTAACTTAATATTTTCTTTTGTCGACCTGATTTACTCATACTAGAACCCACAGCCCTATAACAGCCCGTGAACCCTTTCTTAGTAGGTCGCGCACCATGCAGACAGTTGTACCTCTGTAAAAAAATAATTTATTACTCTTCTCAAGCACCGTCGCAGTTCCGCTCCACTCAGTGTTAATCACTGCTCCCACGCTTCTACAGACCAGACGCTATGTCGTATTTCACTCCTTATCACGCTTTAATCTCCACAATAACAAACACTTCTCCGCCAACCACCAGAGAACAAAGTGCAGATGCAGAGGCACTAAGTAGTGAAATACAACATACCCTCTGCTCTATGGAAGCAACCGAGCGGTAATTCTGAAAGAAAACATTCACTAGCGCTTCAAAAAAGCATTTCAATTATATAAATAGTTTTTTGAAAACGTTCCAACTACTTTGATGCGACTATCTGTGTGTGCCTCCACAGCAAAGTTCCTCAGCCCGGACTGAAGGCAGACACAGACAGACACACACACAATAAGATAACACAGGGCAACGGAGACGGAAAACAGAAGGCAGATGAAGATGCAGTCAAACAGCAGGAGTGAGAGAGATTTTTTATACTCCGTTTGGTACCTCAATTTACGAACACATTCACTGCACAAATCTGTGTACAACCTCATGGTCAGAACTTTTCATTTTATTTTACTCAACCACCTGCCCTTCTCACCCTACGCCCACCATCGCAGGCCGCGGCCACAAACCGCACTATAATTTTGTCGTCTGATACAAACTTTAAGAATTCATTAAGCATTACCACTTTTTCAAGACGGTATCACATGTAATGTACCAACTTTTCATTTTATTTTACTCGACCACCTGCCCTTCTCACCCTACGCCCACCAATGCAGGCCGCGGCCACAAACCCAACTATAATTTTGTCGTCTGACAGAAACTTTAAGAATTCATTAAACATTACCACTTTTTCAAGACGGTATCACATGTAATATACCAACTTTTCATTTTATTTCACTCAACCACCTGCCCCTCTCACCCTACACCCACCAATGCAGGCCGCGTCCAGAAACCATACTCTAATTTTGTCGTGTGACAGAAAGTTTACGAATTCATTAACCATTAACATTTTTTCACGACGGTATCACATGTAATTTACCATTTCTCTCTCTATCTGCATTATCTGTCTCTCTGCTAATATCATTTTTTCACTTCATAAACAACTTCTCTCATTATATATAAAGGCTGCAAAATCACACAAATAATTACTCTTTATATTAAACATATTTTATACTTCATATTTCACATTTAAATTAAAAATAGTTTTAGAAATACAACACATTATGACAGCCAAAAATGAGTTTAGTTTCAAACTATGAGGAAAATCAATCATTGTTTGTGAGTAAACCATATTTTACGGTACATGACAAAACAAACAGTTACAGACTTACCTTTACCAATGCTTTGTACGATGTACAACAGTGACAGTCACAAAATAGATATTCGTTTGACGGAAGTCTCAATTATGCTGCTATCACTGCAACCAAAATTCAATGGCACAGATATCCAGTCAATACAGACTCATATATGTCTCTTCAGCCAATCATATTTCCTCCCGCAAAATTGTGTATTCAAATTTACATTTCAGTTGGTTGTCCCTCACAATATTTTCAATGTCACATAAAAGTCACCCATCACCCACTGCCATCTCTGGCTGTTTCCATGGTAACACCTCATTCTGCACCTAGCTGAAGGCACAGGTCAAAAAAGTTCATATCTCAACGTTCTACAGCAAACTAACAACACTGTTCTCCCTCCAGAAACACCTGCCTATCCACAGCTCTGTTACATGTCATTTTTTTCACACCCAATACTACTTTTTCTTTTACATAACATTAACATGCAACGTAGTCTTCAATCTTCACGTATTAGAATCAACCAATCATTTTTCGTTTTTCAACCACACCAAGCTTCATCCATTTTTTTATCCTGACTTTCAGCTTCTAACTGCCATTCCACTTCCAGAACCCATCGGAGTACGAGTGCATCTGCCTTGAAAATGAAGGTTTGGCTTTTAGGACACAGCTATATTCACTGGAGTGGAAAATATGCAGCAAGCAGACGAATTTCCAACCTTGATTTACCAAATGTGCAGATAACGTGGATTGGGCAAAGAGGATTAAGATGTCACCAATTAATACCATTGGTGAAAACTTTTATGCATCTCCCAGAACCAGACCTTATAATTGTGCACTGTGGTGGGAACGATCTAGGCACATTGACTGGGGTAGGTCTGGAAATGCTTCTAAAAGACACCTTTCGACAATTGATGACACTTTTTCCTCGAACTGCCTTGGTATATTCCAATATATGCCAAAGAAACAAAATGGAATTGGTCCAATCAACATTGTGCACAAATTGAGAAAGCAAGGAGACATGTAAATAAATCTGTTTCTTCTTTCCTCAGAGATTATAGCATGGGTTCTATTTACCACAACAACTTGCGTTACCACATGCAAGACATCTATAGGACAGATGGTGTTCATTTCACGGATGAGGGAAACAGAATCTTCCTCTGCAACATCAGACTCTGCATCGGTACTTACTTATAAAGGCAGAAAAAACTCAATTAACACAAGGGCTCTTTTCAGAGCCACCTTATATCAAAGCACTCAAACTTCTGATTTATCTCCATTTTCACACTCTTGTAAATAGGAGTGTGCGCCCGAGTGCGCGCACCCTGCAACTTTAAAAAAAAATATATATATATATATTTTCGCGTTTAAGGGCCTTACTGCACACCCTGAGAGAACCTACGCAGCAAAACAATCTCTACCTTCTCCCCTTTCCATGTTCCAACGCTTTGAAATGACAATATATTTACTCGCAGTGACAAAATGGCGGTCAACACTTCCTGATTTCCTTCGAATCGAACGTTAACAGACGTCACGCAGCAAAAAAAAAATTCCGCTCGCGCGCAGCCGCTTGAGTACGCGCAGCCGTACTCGCTTATAGATATATAATTGACTTTAACTTTAATTTTCTCAGCAACTACTGAACAGATTTACACCATTCCCAAAAAAGCGTAATCTGCGAGCCGGACTCTACAGTTTTGCCAAATTTCTTATAAATTCATTCAGCCGTTCAACCTGTAGCCGTGTCTAAACGTCCTATGGAAAATAACATGGAGAAAACACGTTTTGGGACCCCCCTTTTATCTCAGCCCCCACTTCACCAATCCCCCCCAAACTTTCAGGGAAGGAGCGCAGCGGACCGAGCCATCTTCTTCGAGAAATTCGCAAAGATTCATCCACCAGGGCCAAAGTTAATCCAAATAGAATGTTGAGGATTTCCTATGGAAACTAGGTCCTAACTATAACTACCTACTGGCGACCGCCAGTAGGTAATATATATATATATATATATATGGCGTAGATTGTCACACCGAACCGCAAAAAGTCCAATATTAGCAACAAAGAGCCGACCCATAAAGTGCTGGTGAACAGTGATTTATTTCTTAAGAGCCAGCGCTGCCGCCATGACGCGTTTCGCCTCCAAGGAGGCTTGATCACATGAATGAATAAAAACCTGCTGGATTGTAACACTGCCTACTCAAGGTAACCAATTAAAACACCAAATTCAAATGAGGACTTGAACTTACTAAAAGGAAATGAATCTTGCATCACGCACTACATGTCCCACAATTACCAGTGACATTGCATTGAGCATACGCCCACTGGGGGGCCTGTAATGAATAAAAGCCAGTGAATCACATGATGCAAGCCTCGAGACTCCTTTGAGCAGCCCATGAAGAAGGGGTTGAAATACCATTAAACGCGTCGGCAATTTACTGAAAGGTGAAACATGATGGCAGGCTGCAAAATCATGCCGGAGTGCAGAGCGCAGTTGTGTGCTTCCTAATGCTTCAGGGCATTTTGCTAACTCATATATATAGCAAAAGAGGGAACATATAGATGCATCATGCCAACATAATGGTCTGATACTCCTTATGTATGGTAAATCAATTTTTTATCCCTCAGTGATGATCTCAATAAATTTACTATCATAATCGGCCACCAGTTCCCCATACTTATAGACAAGTCATTTTATTGGGACTGATGGAATTAACACCTGTGGTGTTAGGTACAGTGGCTTTGTGTGGGCAAACAATTGTGTTGAGTCGCTGTTAGAGCCATTAGGATTTTTCATTTGAGCAAACTTATTTACGGGTCCTCCAAATTTCCATGATTGCTTTCACTTGGCTGCGGCATGAGGTTTTTCCCAGTTAGGGTCCTCAACATTATGCATCCACATTTTTGTTCCTGAGACACCGGACAGCTTCCTTAGATTTTTTTCTCAGCCTCTGTGCTATCTGTCAGTCAGAGCGCTCTGATCAATTGTTATCTAAGCCTGATCATCTTTTTGGGTCCTTATCATGTAGAGATGCTAACAACATAATATAATGGAACCTTAGTTGCTGCCAAGCAAACTTGTAAGTGCCTAGAGCGTCTATGGCAGAAATATTACAGCTTAGACAATCCGATCAAATATAAAGAATACTTGAACAATAAAATAAACTTATTAGAAGAATTTGTACAGAGTTCTAAACCCAGAAACTCGAAAGTTCAAGTAATTCTCCCAAATAACTATTTTCTATATTGCACTCTTTATCTTCTCTAGAACGTGTCTCTGCAAAAGCAACACCATCCAATGAAAGCTGTAACAAAATTGCCACCTTCTTTGCTTCTAAGGAATCCAAAATATATGCCACCTTTCCCCTTCATGCCACTTTTCCCCTTGAGGTCAGAAATTGTGAAGAATCAATAGCTCTGCTAGAAGGTATGGCTAACAAGTGCAGACTTATAAACTTCAGGACTGAGAAGAGCTTCAAGGCCTCCTTGCTAACATTAAATCAGGATCTCCTCTGGATCCTGCACCACCCAAAATCCTATTCCAATGGATAATTGTTATTCTCCCTCACTTGCAGCAGCTCATTTCAATATCACTTCAATCAGGGTGTGTTCCTCACAAATGGAAGCATGCAGTTGTTTTTGCAATACAGAAGAAAACTACAGGTTTTTATGCAATTGGATAATCTCAGGCCCATTTCACTCCTTCCTTTTTTTGCCACACTAACCGAAAAACAGGTGAACTCTTGATTAAATTAAATAATCTGCTGCATTCCTCTTAATCCGATTTTTGAGTATCTCACTCAAAGAGTCAGCATTATTGATGGCCCCAGAATATTTAAGGTATTACACAGATGCTGGCCAAACAGTTGCCCTGATATTACTGTATCTTAGCATGGCCTTTGACACCGTATCCCATGGTCTACTTTTACAGAGGCTATTGCAATGCTGTGTCAGAGGAACAGCACTTCAATGGATAACATCCTCCCTTCAACATCGTAGTTTTCAAGTTGCCCAAAAACCATATATGTCCGAGATAAGGCCATTACTTTAAGGTGTACTACATATCTGGCTTATTCAATTTATATAGCTGTTCCTTAGCTGAAATCGTTGAAAGACACAATGTGAAAATGGTGTCACTGATGATACTCATCTAATTGTAACACTCTCTCAAGCTGATTATGATGCTGCGAAGCAGTTAAGAGCCTGTTTGGAGGGATTGGCCTCTTGGATGTTAACAGCTGTTTGAAGCTGAAGGCGAATAAAACTGAGGTACTGATCATCAGCAAATCTCCTTCTATCTGGACAAAGTATCAGATGTTCTGGGCCAGATTCCCACTCCCAAATCTACAACCAAAATATGGCCATTTGGTTTGACTCCAAATTGTCTTTTGATTAGCAGTGTTGCCTGGAAATGCTTTGGGACCCTCAAAATATTTAGAAATACTCAGGATTTGCTCCCAATAACAACAAGGAAAAACATTGTTTATGATTGGATAACCTCTCATCTAGATTATTGTAACATTCTGTATCTTGATGCAGCAAAGAGAGCCTAAAGTAACTCAGAAGGATACAAAATGCTGCAGAACGGCTTGGTATGAATATCCCTAGGAGGTTGTCTATTACCAACGCCCTTGCTAGACTACACTGGCTCCCAGTAAAAAAAGAATCGTCTCTAAAGCCATGTGTTATGTCATAAAATTCTAAATAGCAAGAGCCCCAAATATCTTCTCTCAATGGTGCAACCATACCTGTCTTCATGCAATTTGAGATCTGCAATGGCCTTCCGAGTAACACCAGGGGCGTGGAGGCCAGGTTAGGGGCCTTATCTTTGAGCTACTTGGTGGCTAAGATCTGGAATTCCCAACCTGTCCATCTAAGGGTTAACCATCTTAAAAGATATTATGGCACAGACTCAAAACCAGGCTGATTAAGTCGTCGAAGATTATTCTGAGGGGGTTCTCCCCTTTCAGCACTCTGGTTTTTCGGCTTTCACCTGGTATATATGGTCTTAGCTTGGGGACATACTGCAAGGTGTAACCATGCGCTTTATACATTGCCTTATTATTATAGCACACTGTGCAATCAAATATATAGCATACACAGGTAACACAGGAACAGCTTTCTGAGGTCACAAAGCACTGCAAAACAAACACCAGCTACCTTATAAACATGATTCTCAAGAGAAAGATGTTCGTTAATGGTGACCCCAATATTATGAGCAACCTCAGAAGGACACATCTTGTCTCTGTGGGAAGTGCCCAAACATTTGGTGGTAGAGGCATTGGAGCCTTATTTGCTGAGAAACAAAGGAATTCTGTTTTATCCCCATTTAGTTTCAGGGAATTTTCATTCATCCACTTTGTGATATCTACTAGACAGGTGTTTGTGATATCTACTAGACAGGTGTTTGTGATATCATGCTGACTATTTTTAGAAGACAGGATCAACTGTGTGTCATCAGCATTATTGATGAAGGTAACATTATTAATTTTCATTAATGAATTTAGTGGCTTAATATGAATGATAAACAATACCCTCTGAGTGCCGAGCCTTGTGGCGCTCCATGTTGGATACCTTTGAAGTCCGATCGATAAGGTGGTAGTGCTACTGCCTGACAGCGGTCCTGCAAGTGGGATTTTATCCACTCTAACACAGTACCACCAACACCCAAAGATGCTTGTCTTGCCAGCAGGGCGTGGTGGTTAACCGTGTCAATAACTGCAGACAGATCAAGCAGAATTAACATTATGGACTGACTGCTGCCTACCCTCAAGTACATCTCATCCATGGCACTCAGTAAGGCAGCCTCTGTGCCATGGCCAGACCTGAAACCAAGTTGTTCTTTCTCCAACAGGGAATGCATTTCCAGGTATTGAGAGAGAATCCTACTAACATGGCATTCCAGTATTTATGCTGGTAAAGGTAGAAGGGAAATAGGCCTATAGTTATTCAAAATGGCAGGATCTGCTGATGCTTTTTTTCAATAAAGGTATAACTAAGGCCTTTTTCCAATTACAAGGTACCACCCCAAATTCCAGGGATTGCTTATAGTGTAGTCTCATTGGCAGCATTAGCTCATCTGCCTACTTTTCCCACTGCCTGGGAGGAAGAGTTTCTAAGGGGGATCGAGACATAGTGGTCATAGCAATACCGAGGTCATTTTCCACAGAAGTAGGTTCAAAACATTCAGTCTGAAAATAAAAGCACACAGAGAGATACTGTCTTCCAAGATTCTTGAGGCTGGGCCTCTATGTGACATCATTATTAAGTTGAGGCACCACAGCGATGCTGGTCCTTTCTACAGAGAGAAACTGGTCCACATCCAAAGATCCCTCAATATCTTCTAAGATCTTGCTAATCTTCTTTTCAAACAACAACACTAGATCATTACACAATTTCTGTGAAGGAATTATTTCTTGTTTTAGACAGTGGGGTTAGATACGTTACAAGAGATATCAAAAACCTTTCTTGCACTAGTGGAGGCAGCTAAGATAGATTATGTATACAAATCTGCTTTTACCTTTTGAACCTCCTTTTTATAGGTATTCAAAGCAGTCTTCAAGTATGTTTTATCCTCTTCTGTGTAGTGCAGACACCATTTCCTTTCCAATTGCCTACATTCTGCTGCTTTTAGTCACTCACTATACCAAGGAGCAGAAGGCCAGTGACAGGGTTTCTGATTAGTGATGAGGATTATTTTATTTTACCTTGCATTAATTTCTCAATAGAAGATAATACAATTGGTTTCTAAGAGATTTCTAGGCTCAAAGTAATTAGAAAGATAAAAACAGATCCATAAGAAGGGTTGATTATCTTATGCCATACTCTGATCGTACTTCCAGATGTTGCACTCTTCTTCAGGGGGTGCACTTCCTGGAATGTAAATGAAAAGAAACTAATGCATTGTCCTTCCAGCATGGAGGGATAGTCTCATTTATTGCTATTAAACCTTCTTGATGAGTGGGGAGGAAGTACCAATTGTTGGAGTCCAACAATTTTGCAAGAGCTCCTCAGTTCTTTACATGGAGAGGACAAAAAACCTTCTGCCCGTAGATTAAAATATCCAAGAATAAACAAGTTAGAGTGGGTGAGAGCCAAATTAGATAGGAGTTACGTGAAGGTGTGCAAGTGCCAGATCAAGGAATCTGGAGGTCTCTAGCACAATGCCCTTGAAAAGGCATTATCACTACCGGTCTTCATAGAATTCTATGCTTTCAGATTCATTGATTGCCAGGGTGGAAAAGAAATGTTATAGAATGCCTACTCTACCACCCTCTTTGTTTAACCAGGGGGTCTGATGTGTTGCTGCTGAGAAGGGGTTCACTATCATAGGGTATCTATCAGAGAGGTTACGGGACAGAATATTTCTGCACAAAGGCAATTGTTTCTGCTTATCTATAAAGTTTAAGGTGGAAGTCTCCTCCTTAAAACCAATTAGGGTGTGTTTGTTTATTTCTCCATACCCAGAGACTTGAAGGCCACATACTCAATGTCCTTTGATGGAAATGTTTCCAAGCCAGGAAGCTTAGAGGCCAATCTTAATATGTTCTGTCTGTTCCATATGTCCCATCATCCTCGGGAGACATACTCTGGATACAGCATTATCGTTTGTGGGCCCTTGATTGCTTCAAAGTTGTTACTCACCGGCTGGACTTTATTGGTTTAATTTGTCTGCACTTCCTTTTTAGTTGGAATTTCTGTACATGCATCCAAATCAGGCCCTAATATTCTACTTGTTTATTTCACTTTCCTTTGTAGGTGCATAGGGGCTTCTATAGTGATGAGGCTTTGCTGATTGATCCACTTCCTTTGCCCTTTCTGGATTTAAAGTTGTATTGGAAGTGCTCTTATGATGGATGAAGACATTATTTTTTCAAGTGTCCCCTCCCTAACTCCTACTCCTCCTCCTCGATAGCCTCTGCTCCCTGGGGACATTTACCTTCCACTTTGATAGCTACTTTATCATTGCCTGGTCCTGGGGTACTCAGTTCTCTGATTTTTGGGGTTCTATTCCTGATTAGGATCTTAGGGAAAAGGCATTTGCCAGGGCCTGCAGGGCTCAATCTTTCTTTCCCCTCAAGATAAGCCCCATGCCTTACTGTTTCCTCAAATTCATTCTTCTAATCACTTTCTTTGTTCTCCCTGACCCACTGGTGGGTCCTCTCCCAGTGATATAGATGTTTGGTTTGTTGAGTGGGGTTCCAGGTACGCTTGACAGATCACACCATCAAGAATAACATTTTAGCAGTCTTCACTGATCAATATAATTCTGCCTCTCTCTGTCTATTTGGTATGTTGATCGATGTCTGTAGACACTGACATGATCATTCTATGGCACAACACAGGTGCAGAAGTCCCCAATTGACTGATCATTATTCCGATTTCAGTTTTTCTTTGACCTTGGTATAAACACCTTATCTTTGACAGATTAAAAGTCCTGCTTACTAACCAGGTCAGAGTCCTGGGGCGTGGTAGACAACCTTTTCCACTTCCTAGGGTGAGACCACTGACTGTTCATCATGCTATTTGTAATGAGTAATTCTGAGTTAAGTGTTCTCATTGCTGGTACTTTTTTTTTATTGTGGGGTCTTCAACCTGAAAGTGAGGGATATACAGTGAGGGAGAGGGGGAGCACACCAGAATGACGCAAGTCGCACCAACACCTACTGCAGCTACCACTGCATCTGCAGGGCTCAACCACATTTGCAGCAGCCTAAAACTGCCACTGCTATTTGTCATCCCACAGCACTTTAGCACCACTCCAGTGGCTTGGTAGGATTGATAGGTTTGTTATGCAACAGGCATTAAGTTGCAGGAAATGCTGGATGCACTGGAAGTGAGAGTGTGGAACCGAAGAGAAACCACAAAGGAACTGCTGAGCCCAGTAGTGTCATGAGGATCCTTAGCCCCAATGCACAAACATTACAGTTTTATGTGCTCATGTTAAAAGTTAAAATCTTTTTAAATGATGACTTTTGACACACATTTACTTGTGCAGCCTCCTCAGATAATGTACTCAGAAATTATTTGCACTTCTTCGTAGGCACATTATTACTCTGCGCAAAATGTTTTTGTTTGTTGTTGTCCACTCAGTGACAGCTCTAGATGGATATATTCAACAATGACAGCCTGACCAGAACTCAGGCATAGAACAAATGGTTTAAGTGTATTATGTAAACTTCACCAAGCCTTTGTGAGGAGCACTTCAATGGACAACATCACACTGTGCCTGAACTCTCGCCCAGCTGAATCCCATCATTTTTCTGAGAAGGATGGTGACCTACTCTACACCAGAGACCAATGATACATGCACATAAGTAAATTGGAAGTTAGATCACTTTAAGGTATTCTGGCAGATCAGCATACTCTATGCTTACCAGGATAGGAAGTACTAGGTAGGAGTATAATTATATTTATTCATACAATCAATGTAATATTTCAATTGTTGAAGTATTTATCTTCTTCATCGTTCTTGTAATGCTGTTTACATTATACTGTTTACTACTGTTAATCATTGCAATGTACTATTTTATACAAAAGTCCAAGTGCTTCAATAAATATTTAAAACACCAATTTGTGTACTTTTTGTATCTCCCTTTGGGCATGGTTGAGTTACTAACAAAAGGGTAAGATCTGTTTCCGCAATTTCCTTGGTGGTGATTAGGGTTGTAATGTTTTGAGGTGGAAGGCACCATCCAGTACCCTGTCACTTTAGGGGTCTGGATAGTGCACTGTGAGCTAGCCAGAAATGATGTTAACATATTCTGATGGTATGAGCTGACTCAGTCTCACATAGTTTTGAAGCTTATGTTATCTAAACAAACAGTCTTAATGAGAAAATAAGAACTCTACAACATTACTGCCCCTTGCTGACACATGGATTGCAACAGGATTTGCCCAAAAAAGTCTCTCACTCTATTGCAGCTTTAAAGTTAGGCTGCTGCTCACACTTGTGTCCCACATACTGCCTGCAGACTCTTGCCGCCTCCTTTGTCACAGAGAAGAAAAAAGGAGCATAAGCCTCAAGCAGGCTTGCCGAAACATTGGCAAGCCGGTAAACACTTGGGGGCAGATGTATCAAGCCTTTTGCAATTCGCAAAGGCCGGAATTCTGGGAATTTCGGCCTTTGCTAATCGCAAAAGGCTTATTAGCATTTTTTGACATGTATCAAAAAATCGCAAAGTAAGGAATCGCAATAATTTGCGATTCCTTATTTTGTTTATGCATTTAAGGAATCGCAAATTTTGCGATTCCTTAAATGTGATGTATGTAGGTTTTCGAAATTGCGAATTTCGGTTAAGAAATCGCAAATTACCACCAACTTGTAATGCCCTATTTGGCATTTGTGAGGGTGGCATGTGATGCACATACATGCCCATAGGGCATGTATGTGCACCATATGCACATACATGTAGATTTAAGGGGTGCAGCAGGGTGTCTTTGAGACACCCCTGCACCCTTGAAATTATTCTCAATTTGCGATTAGCAAATTGCGAATCGCAAATTGAGAATTATTTCACAATCATTCCTATGGGCCTCCTGGCCAATAGGAATGCATGGAAAATTATTCCTTAATTGCGAATTCGCAAAATGCAAATTCGCAAATAAGAAAGACTAAGAAATCGCAAAAAAATTGCGATTTTCTACATACATTCCATTTTGCGATTTCTAAATAGCGATTCCTTAAAAATCGCTATTTAGAAATCGCAAAATGGAATCTTGATACATCTGCCCCTTGATGCAGACAAGCAGGCAGGCAGGTCATGTGGCACAGGGTGTGTGTTCGAACTTGACAAATCGTTTTCTCGGCTGGGTGTGTCTGCCCTGCCGCACCATATGCCATGTGCCAAGTACCATCCCAAAATCCTGTGGGAGCCTGCGACGGATAAGCAATGGGGAGACCGCAGTAGAGAGACTGCCTTTTGTCAGGTTTAATTTTGATAATTCCGCCTCTCTCTCGCTGCGCTTGCTCCTTTCTTGCCTTCTCTCTCCAACTCCATTGTCATGTTTCTTTAAATGAGTTTCTTTTCATGATGTAGAATGTTTTCTTTTAACCCCATTCCATTGTAGTTTGCATTCTTGTATAGATCCAGTAGGACAGTTGCTGGGAATTAAGTCCTGTGTAGGCTGAGTCCTACCATGCTCCTGTGCTCTTTTTAATAAACCCTTACTACTTTAATATTCTTAAGTTTCATACTTTACAATTGGCGACGTGGTGGGAAAAGAAGCACTAGAAATCCCTGAACTCATTAATTCTTTGGAATTTTTCATCAATTTCATTTCGCATTGGATTTCCTTCTTTGTACTTCTCTCAAGCAGATTCAAGACTTCAGTATTTCTAATTCATTGAAATCTTTCGTGAGTACTCTGCTGGGAATTTTTATGGAAAGACTAAGTGTGCGAGCTGGAATAAGTGTGAGACTTCCTATTTTTTTTAAATGTTTCAATGTTGTTTAATTTTTCTGCACTGATTAATGAACTGCCGTTTGTTAACGAAAGACTGTCGTATGAATGCCTCCTGAATTATTTGAATGCTTGTCAAGATTTATCGAGCTGCATAGCGGTAACTTCCTCAAATTTTGCGGTGAATCTTTTAAAATCTCACCTCACCTGTTGGAAAGCTTGCGCAAAGCATTTAGCTGACCAGGCTGGGGACATTCTTCTTGTGACGTCTCAACGTTGGATTCTGCTTCTTCCTTCCGAACGCTGTCCTCTGCTTTCTTCTTCTGCATGTTTTGCGACGTTGCTTTCACACTGATCACATGATACTACGTGATGATGCAGGGCGTCGGCGGCCATTTTGAGTTTCCCAGGCAACGGAAGACAACACTAAGAGACTGAATCTCCGATTTTTACACGTTGACAGCTTAACATCTATATAGTTCGTTTTACGATTTTACATTTTATTTTACAACAGATAAATAGTGTACTGTCTAAAACAGGAGTAAAGGAAAGTTACTATTTTTTTTAATTTATTTTTTTCAACATCTTATCTATGGAAAAGCAGACTCTGATATAAGTACTTTTAGTAAGATTTTCTCATATCTTTATTATTTACAATTTGAATATCAACTATGGCTTTGCAAAATTTCACTATTCAATCACCTCAAGCTTTTTGGCCTACAAGTTCTGAACCATGCATGAAGTGGTTACAATGGAAAGCTTATTTTCTTAACTTCATTGAAACTATTGACGAAGATGGGAAAATGAAACCTGAAAGAAAAAAGAAGGTATTTCTTCATTCTGTAGGTGCTTGTGGCCTTAAAATGAATGATGAAATGAGTAAGAGTGTTTGGTGTGGTGATACAAATGTATTTACTGATATTTTGAATGATTTTGACAATCATTTTCCCCCAAGGTTTGCATAGGTATTACCAGATATAAGTTTTTTCGCAGAAAACAGCTTCCTGGTGAAACCATTGATGTTTTTGTTTCTGAACTCAAGAAAAAGGCCGAAGATTGTAAATTTGATCACCTTCAAGAACAGTTTATTAGGGATCAAGTTGTTATGCATGCTTCTGATCCTGCTATTCAGGATAGGTTATGGATCAATGGGGATTCTGACCTCAAAGATGTTTTAGCGATTGTCAGGAAGGCTAAGTTATCTGGCAGAAGTGCTAGAGCTATTAAACTAAATGACAAAACTGTTACTGACAAAACTGTAACAGACCAAACCGTTTCTAAAGTTCAAAATAAACCCGGTTTTAAACAAAAATTTCAGAATAAGAGCAAACCTCAAGAGGCCAAAAAGAATGAGCAACTTAGATGTTTTCGCTGTGGCAGCGACTCGCATTTAGCCAACAAGTCATGCCCAACTCTAAAAGAGAAGTGTTCCAACTGTGGTTTAATAGGACATTATTCAAGGGCGTGCAATAGAACTAAAAACAAAAAAGTGAAGGTTGTTTGTGACTCCTCTTCAGATGATGAAGAGTGTATTGTAAAGAAAGTCATGCACTGTTCTATGGAGGAAAAGTGTGATCCTAAACCTTTGGAAAAAGTTTTTATTTTTAATATCAATGACTCTTTCAATAAAGAAATTAGGAAAAAACCAATTTGTAACATGTTGATTGGTGGAGTTCCTATCAATATTTACGCAGATTCTGGTTCTCCATATACCATCGTTAATGAGAAGGTATGGAACTCAGATTTTGTGCGTTACTTAGGGAACATTCTTTATCAATCGGATATTTATCCTGAAGGATTTTCAGGGGGGAAAATTGACATGTTAGGGTTTAGACCTTTTTGAAATTTAGATTTAAACGAAGAGAGTCTCTTGGTAACTTATATGTTACCAAACGTGGACCTTCTGTTCTAGGTTGGCATGACCAAGGGGATTTGGACATCATGTTGGACCCCAATAGCCCTGACCCTGTTCTCATTGTTAATGAAGGTGTGGAAATTGGAAATCACATGCTAACTAAATTTCCTAATGTTTTTAGTGGGAAAATTGGTACTTTTAAGGGTTTTTCACACCGTATTGTTTTAAAAAATTATGCCAATCCCAAAACATGTAAAGCTAGAAACATACCTATTTTAATTTGTGATGAAGTAGGAAATGAATTGGACCTATAATCATTGAGCACTCAAAATAGTCCTGTTTTAATGTTCTGTTTATTTATTCCTTGGTTCTTGTCACAATTTAATCTTCATTGCAAACAGTCCTCGTTTTGATTTCAACAATACAGCAGCCAACGCACGTTTCGTCTGGTCTGATCAGACCTACGACTTCCTCAGGGCTGCAACCCAAAACAAATTGTAATGATAATAAGTAAACCAAATCATGCCTTAATATGACAAATTCACAATCCTTTTCACCAAAATTACAAAATTGTATAATTGTGCCTAAAGTAAAGTAATTATATAGAATTATTTGCTCACCACCAGGTTTGTAAGCGGAAGGCACCCCGTGTGTCAATTAGTAAATGAACGGAGGATTTGTCATTTATTGGTTCAAACCATAAAGTAAAAGAGAGAAAAAGAGTAAAATTATGTGTAAAAGTTCGGGTTTGACGTCGTGGCTAGACAGCGAGGCTACATACCTATGCTTTCCCTCCTCGGTAGCATCTATAAGTCCACTTCATTTGTGTATCTCGGTCTTTAATGAATACGTTTCTGAAAGAATCAGTATGCACGAATTCAATCACAAGTATGGTTACCTCTGTTTCTACACTTTAATCTAATCAGAATGGTCAGAACATTCTTACCTTATCATATAGTGTAACGTCCAATATTGCAAAGCGTTATATATCCTGGCTAGGTTTCCTTGTATAAACCTCATATGTGTAGTAAGTTTCCAATTTTCATATTCATTGTATATATCTGTAAAAGTAATCGTGTATTCAACCACCATACAGAGTTATATAATCGCTGCCATAAGTATTGTAAATAAGTTGCCCTCCGTTTTTAAATGGAGACAACCTTACCTCAGCAACTTAAAGTTTTATCCAAATTCTCGCCGGTATCGAACTCAATCCGAGATGCTTAAGTATCTGCAAATACATCAAACAGATCGTCCAGTATAAGCTATAACGAAGTCTATGTCTACAGTCACGTTAAACGAATACTATCTCCTGTTTTTTGATAATACACTCACCGAATTCAAAATTTCCTATAGCCTAGGATCGCGTATCTCCGTGTCAGCGTCCTACTAGGGCGCCATCCTGGTTAATCGCCTTTATACTATAGCATAGAGTATGAGCGCCATATTAATAAAGTATAAGTACGTCTCTTAAGAGAATATAATCCCATGTTTGATTATATTATCCACATTTCGTATCTAGTTCTCACGTTATATTTAATTCACATCGTTTACCGAAATTTATGCGTCTGATAAAAATAACGGCGAGAAAGCGGTATTTCGTCTATAAGCGTGTCACCATGTAATATATTTTCCTTCCAGGACATATAATATATTACCTCAATTGTTCTTCCATTATAAAACGAAAAACTACTGGTCGAAACCCCAGCAAAATATCAGTCGCCATCTTGGAATGGTCTCGTATTCACTTCATATTAATTCTGACTCGAGATGAGGTATCTTACCCGATTTTATTTTATACCAACTGTTAGATAATGTAGTATTATCCTAATACTTATTTATTGATTAATGTCTACCGATGAAAGGCGGCACCAGCACTTCACTCCGCCGTCCCACCATAGCGTCAACCCGATATAGAAGTCTAAAATCCAGAACTATACATCAGAGGTAGAGGGAAATAGATTTCAATATGTTGTACTTCGTACCAACAAATAACATTGTAGATGAGACAGCTTGAATATGTGTTCAGAGTATCAAACCTTATTACATATTAAACTAAGATAAGTAAACACCTTATCTAAATATATTGATTACTCATATCTCACAGTTATACAGATTTTAAGCACAGAGCTTAATTCATACAGTAAAAAGCATATAATATCTCTCAATGTAAGTTCTCATATTCCAGTATACTAATATGTAGCTCAAATTTAGATAACAGTAGTTCAAATATCTGAAGTACAATCCATTTAACAAGATTTCTAAAGTATAGGCATCAAATTATACTACATCAATTCATATTGAAAAACAGTTAGAACACATGCAAGCTGTAAAACGTATGCTAGGTGACTAGAGCTATCCTGCATATACAGACTTCAAATTTTAATTGCCTAGAAAAAATTCATATTCATGATCCACATTTAACCCCATTTCTACTGCTTTCAATTTAATGAGCCAAGTAACTTCCATCCTTCTGAGTCTCAGTATTCTATTACCACCTCTCGGATCTATCTCTAAGTGGTCTATGCCATGATAGGTAAATGTGTGTTGCTTCCTATCTTGAGAACACCTGATCAAATGTGCTGCGGTCGGGTATCTGGTATCACCTTGTATAATGGCTCTAAAATGTTCTGCCATCCTCTCCCTAAGTCTTCTCTTTGTGCTACCGATGTAAATCTTACCACAGCTACACACAATCGCATAGACCACAAAAGTTGTGTCACAATTTATGAAAGTCTCAATAGTGTGTTCCCCAGTGTCATTGTAATTAAAGCTCACTACTTTTTTCTTAGCCCATCTGCATGAAGAGCATCTACCACATTTATAAAAACCTTTAAATTTCGACAGCCAGTCCTTATTTACAGGTTTAGTCGGATAACTGGGGCTAAGTAAATTAGAAAGAGTAACACCTTTCCTAAAAGTTAGGGAGGGGTGATGAGTAACAAAAGGGGAAATGTCTTGATCAAGTTTTAGTAGATTCCAGTGTCTATTCAAAATAGAATACAATTTATTGCTTTCTGTACTGTAATTGGTGATCATTCTAACCTTAGTTTCACCTTCTTGTTCCTTCCTCTTAGGTTTAATCTTTAAGGTATTTTTGCGCTTCAGTTTCTTAGCTCTGTCCAGAGCTGTGTCTATAGTTTTCTTATCATATCCTCTCTTTTCAAATCTCATAGATATGTCAGATATGTTCTTCTGAAAGTCTTGATTTAGGGAACAATTTCGCCTGGCTCTCACCATCTCTCCATACGGGATGGATTTAATCTGATTCGTAGGGTGACAGCTTTTGGCATGTAATACTGAGTTACAGCTAGTGGGTTTCCTGTACATTCTACTATTTAGTTTGCCTGCATGTACAAATAGCTCAACATCAAGAAATGTAATCATGTTATAATCATACTGAGTTGTAAATCGTAGATTATACATATTATCATTTAAGTAATCAAAAAATCCATGTAGTTGTTCAACCGATCCTGTCTAGATAAGCAGACAGTCGTCGATGAAACGACCCCAGTAATGGATATACTGAATCCATTCCCTATTACTGGGTCCCCAAATTCGCTCCGCCTCGTACCAGCCCATAAATAGGTTCGCAAAAGACGGAGCAAATTTGGCTCCCATCGCTGTCCCAAGTTCTTGACGGTACCACGCGCCATCAAACAAAAACACATTGTTTTTCAATACAAGTTCGGTCATTTGCAACAACATCTGTGAATGATCATAAAGTTCTGCAGCTCGCTTACTAAGAAAGAAGTCAAGAGCTTCTATTCCAAGGGTATGGTCAATATTAGAATAAAGGGAGACCACATCAAGTGTAGCTAGAATCATCCCTTCTTCCCAGGTAATGTCATTTAATATATTGAGTATATATTTCGTATCCATAACAAAAGATGGTAGGTTCTGTACAAAGTCTCTAAGAAATGTATCAATGTATTCGGACAGGTGTTCAGTTGGCCCTCCAATGCCCGAGACTATCGGTCTTCCTGGGGGCTTGTCTCGGCATTTATGGACCTTTGGCAAGGTATATAAACATGGTGATCTCGGAAATGTAGTCTGTAAGTACAAGTATTCATCATGATTTATTAGTGATAAGTCATACCATTCCTTTACTTTAGTGTTTACCGTTTCTACTAAGCTCTTCATTGGGTTAGACTCTAACGTTTAAACGTAGTAACGTTTATCATTTAGTTGTGATAAAACTTCACTTTTATAGTCAATACTATTCAGTAAAACCAGGTTGCCTCCTTTGTCAGCTCTCCGAATTATTATATCTTTATTATTCAAAAGTTCATTGAGAGCTTTCCTTTCTCCTGGTGTTAAATTATCCTGTCTGGGGTGCAAGTAACTCGAACGTTTGTGTTCTAGCTCACGATCAATATCTTGACTGACAGCCTTAAAGAATACATCGATAACATTTCCTTGTGTTAACCTTGGAGTCCATTTAGAACTTGTTTTAAGACCACTGCTTTCTGTCACATAGCGTTCAACTTCTAAATCTTCAATAATTTTAGCTAATGTAGCAGGGTCCTCTTCTGTTTCTGTTAGAGATAACAGGAGCTGCGTCTCTTTAAGTTCCTGTATAGTAAGATTACTCAAGTTTTTTGTCGTAGGTATTACTTTATCAGGTGTATTACAAAAGAATTTTTTCAATTTAAGCCTCCTTGTGAATTTAAAAAGATCTATCTTGGTCATCACCCAGTCTTGCCTCCTAGCTGGACAGAACCCTAAACCTTTTCTAAGAACACAGATCATATCAGAGGTCAATTGTTGGTCAGATAAATTAATGATTTCAATATCACTTACTTCAAATTCATCATTCAGGGCTGTGGCTTCCATGACCTCAAGCTCCTCTTTAGCCTTGTCCCTTGATTTCCCTCTTCCTCGCCTGCCTCTTCTGGTCCTCTTGTATTTGTATTCCGATTCCTGCCAGTTTCTCGATTCCCCCTCCGTAAACGGTGAACCTCCTCTAAAAAATTAGATTCTGGTGTAGGAGTAGTTGTTACTGTAACCGGTACCTCTTCACTGTCATCACTCGATAAGTTGCTAGAGGATGCCTCAGTTTCGCTAAGTGGTGTGATGTTGCCAACCTGCCTCTTACTCTGTGTATTTTTCATTAGATAGTCAAACCTCTTGGCATAAGTATATATTCTCCCAGAACGGTAGTCTTTCTCGTCTTCCTTAATCTTATGTGCCTTCCTCCTTTTTATTTCTAGTTGTAAATCATTCAGGTATTCATCCATAATAGTATAATTTTTTATGGTTGCCTCTGGAAGATTTAAGGCTTTAATCTCATCTTCTACCTTTTGTATCTCAATAAGAAGTTTGGCTATTTTCCTGTCTGCGTTATCTATTAGTATTTTCATTAGGTTACGTGAGCTGTCATTAAGCTCCTTTTCCCATATTACATATAGATCAGGTTCCAGGTCTTCGTAGGCAGGTATAATTTGTGAGCGCAAACCTCTCGGAATTCTATTCATCGTTAGATATTGTTTTAGAGTTGCAGCATCCCACCACTTATTCAACTCTTGTTTTTTGAGTGCTTCCAGCTTTCTAAACTTGGCGCCAAGTCCCTCTCTTTTTGCATCTGCAGATGGTCTAACTGACGATCCTATAGACCCACCTGATAGTAGATTACTAAACAATTCCTCAGCTTCCCTATCTCTATTCATTTTCCCTTTTGCGGCTGCTCAATATAACAATACAAAAGATATAAGACAAATAGGTAACTGTTTTCAATTGAGCGCACAGCTGAGTAAAGGGTAGTAGTGACAAATTACAGTGGTGCTCCAAAATGATAACTAGTCGGTTACCACGACTAGATCAATAAGCTAAGAAGCCCAACATAGAACCTATAATCATTGAGCACTCAAAATAGTCCTGTTTTAATGTTCTGTTTATTTATTCCTTGGTTCTTGTCACAATTTAATCTTCATTGCAAAGGAAATGAATTGGACAGGCTTGTGAATGAGGACATAATTGAACCTATTGAATCCTCAGAATGGATTTCGCCTGTCGTCATTGCCAGACGTGCCAGTGGGAAAATCCGTCTTTGCATTGACCTTCGTCATTTAAATGACAATATAGTTGTTGATAAATTCCCTTTACCTAAGAATCCAGAAATGTTGTTTTCAGTAAAGGGTGCAACTATATTTTCTACAGTCGATTTATCCTCGGCTTACCACCAAATTTTACTCAATGAGGATAGTAAACAGTTCACCGCCTTTATCACACCTATGGGGTGTTATGAATTTAAGAGAATGCCATTTAGGTTGGCTTCGGCCACCGCCATTTTTCAACGTATTATGCATCAATTATTTGGCAAGCATCCTAACGTTAGATTCTTCCAGGATATCTTTATTTTTGGTAAGGATAAAGTTGAGCATAATACTATTTTGGAAGAGGTTTTAACTATTCCGAGAATAAAGGATTGACCATAGAATATTCCAAATGTAAGTTTGGTGTCAAATCTGTTACGTACTTAGGTCATGTATTATTCTCTGATGGTGTTTCTACCAAACCTAAATTGGTGGATGCCATAAAAGAAGCTCCACCTCCTGCGAATAAAGATGAGATTTGTTCATTTTTGGGTATGGTAGAGTTTTATGCGAAGTTCATTAAAGGATTCTCAAGTAAGGTTTTTAACATCAGACAATTACTCTAGAGCAATGTAAAATTTGTTTGGTCTGCTATCTGTGAGAATGAATTCAACAACATTAAATTAGCCTGTTTTGAGTCCTTTTGATGAAGATTTGAAGTCTGTAATTACTGTAGATGCTAGTAACAAAGGTTTGGGATGTACTCTCTCAAATGAATACTAATGGAAAAGAATGTATTGTTGCATTCGCTTCTAGAGCTCTATCTACTCCTGATAGTAAATTTTCTGTGATTGAGAAGGAAACATTGGCCGTGGTTTGGGTGTTAGAACATTTCACAGTTTCATCATTTCAGAACGGAAGCATTTTCAATGTTATATGTTGTTGAATATTTATCTCATGCAACTAACTATCGAGTCTCCATTTTCGCCATTTTCAATGGTATATATTATATACAACAAAGCCATAGTTGTTGCTTATTTATCTTATGCAACTAACTATCGGGGTCTCCATTTTCACCATTTTCAATGTTATATATTATATTCAACAAAGCCATAGTTGTTGCTTATTTATCTTATGCAACTAACTATCGGGGTCTCCATTTTCGCCCTCCGGTGAGCAAAAAAAATCTCATCTCAGTAGCAGCATCATTGCTCAAAGATTTTGATGTAATTTCAAATAGACTGGTTTTACTTCTTTCACAGTCTCATCTTTTCAGAACTGACACTTTTTCAATATTATAATTTATATACATCAAAGCCAATAGTCCTGACTTGTTGCAGGTATTATGTTACTGGTTGTATCTCATATATCTGAATCCAATGACAAACAGCAACATACCAGTAGGGTGGCACACTACGATAAACAAAGATTTGTGTTTGCATGTTTTTAAGCCTACCCCTTAATTTTAGCGGCCATGGCCCTTTGAGAGAACCCCCAGGTTTTTCATCCCACTAAAAGCCCTGTAACCAGGCAATCCATGTCGGCTATGTGTATATATATCACCGTAGTTCGATCTAAAAATCTATTTTTAGGTTCTGTTGCATATCTGGTAATAGTAGAGAAATACTGCTATTTAAAGAGAGAGAGAGACTGACAGAGAGAGTCTGACTGAGAGAGAGAGACTGGCTGAGGGAGAGAGACTGACTGAGGGAGAGAGACTGACTGAGGGAGAGAGACTGACTGACAGAGAGAGACTGACAGAGAGAGAGACTGACAGAGAGAGAGAGAGAGAGAGACTGGCAGAGAGAGAGACTGACAGAGAGAGAGAGACTGACAGAGAGAGAGAGAGACTGACAGAGCGACTGACTGACAGAGCGACTGACTGACAGAGCGACTGACTGACTGGCGACTGACTGACAGAGAGAGAGACTGACAGAGAAAGAGACTGACAGAGAGAGAGACTGACAGAGAGAAAGAGAGACTGGCTGAGAGAGAGGCTGGCTGAGAGAGAGAGGCTGGCTGAGTGAGAGAGACACTGACAGAGAGAGAGAGACACTGACAGAGAGAGAGACACTGACAGAGAGAGAGACACTGACAGAGAGAAACTGACAGAGAGAGAGACACTGACAGAGAGAGAGACACTGACAGAGAGAGAGACACTGACTGAGAGAGAGAGACTGATGGAATTGGGGTCAAAGTGTGTATGAAGCTATGCAATGCCTCTTTAGATTGCTATTGTCTGCTAATAAGAATATATTGTCAAAATGTGCTCTTTGTAATTACATCTGCTTTTGAAATATAGCATTTTACTCTAGCTCCACTCCCCCATTGACCCTGACCCCGCCCCTACTGGTGCGTCCCTCTGCCATAAGCCACACTGTAATTTTGCCCCCCCGACAGAAAGTTTGTGAGTACCCATGTGCTAAAGCCTTCAAGTGAAAGTAGGTTAATAGCAATGCCAAAAAGACTGACGGCCAGGGTTCTCAACCTCGACTTGATAACCCATGCCATTCGGAGAGGTAGGATCAATGTTTTGAAGAGATAGTATCCAGCAACACATAGGAGTATCAAGGACTTTGCAGTTTAGAAATAAATCTGCAGCAAGGTAGGCACAAATAATCCTCAAACTTTTACCACATCGGTGAAGGAGCAAATAACCCCACATTCCAGCAGAATAAATAAAATAGAGGTTTGAAGAGAGTGTATTTCAAGCCAGGTATTGAGGTAAATCTGGATCACTGACATGATATCAAAGCATACAATAGCAAAACACAAACATATCATAGAATAAATATAGTTAACAAAAAATATTGCCTTACTAATAAAACCGCAAATATCAAGGACAGTAATATGGTAAAGAAATATCAATATTTAGTCATATCCCCCAATATTATATTGGAAACAAAACTATTGTCACCATTAAATGAACATATCAATTGACACAATGTTGACTACACAAATATTGCAAAAAATATTTAATTACCATTCATAGATATAAAAAACAACTTTTTATGAAAAACAGTTGATTAAGATAAACATGGAACACTTTATACATATTTAAATAAAAATAAATATATTACAGCAACAAAATATTTACAAATCACCACAATAAAATACACAATAAATTTCAAAGGAATATAACCCAAAAATTCTGTTAACTATAAACATTTGAACAACAACTTAAATATATATATATATGTAGATATATATATATATATATATATATATATTGTTTCCAAAGTTCGCCCAGAAATTAGGAATGCACTCCAAAAGCAGGTAGGTTACAACCCAATATTTAATGAGGAAAGCATGATTTCACCACGTTTTTTATCATCCCTTTGCCTGACATGTTTCGAAGTTTCTTTCTTCTTCTTCAGAGGCAAACACGAGAAGACAGGAAATAGCTTGCAAAACCCAGTCCTCTGCGCATTCCTTGCTTTTAGGCCTCCAGTGTGCCTTTCCTGATGGCTATCTTTTACTGTGCACGCTGGAACTTGTGGTTTTCAATAATGCACATTTCTCCCTCCAGTGAATCTGCCTGCAAACTTGCTGAATCCAGGACATAATTCCAGCCCTCCAGTGGGCCACAGGGTAAAATTATGCTCGCCCAAATTGTTTTACTGCAATGCCACACATGAGAAGGAACATTACCAACTCCTGCGGATCCGCCATTACTTCACGGGCGGTGCGATTCCCCAGAGCCGGAGCCGCCGTGATTACATTTTTTCCAAAGTTTGCTCAGAAATTAGGAATGCACTCACTGTCAAATGAGAGCACAGGGCGAGCTATGAGAATAGTTGGAAGTGGTCACTTATTGGAGATCCGATTCAGCTGTGTGTCTTATTGTGCGATGTTAGGCAATGCTTACATGATTACGGTAACTGAGCGTGTGGTTTGCTATAAAAGAGTTGTGTTAACTCCTCTGCATGGGAAGCTGGATGTTTCCATCTGGATGTCGATTTCGACCTTGAAAGCAGAGTCAACCAAATGAGTCGTATAAGAGCGCTAGTGTCTCAAAAAGAGGTCGCTCTTACATCCTGCTAGAGAAACATTTGTCGGGTGTTTGCTACATGAAGGACAAATCACAGGTTAACACCAGAACCTGGGCTGCTATGGAAATTTACAAGGGCCTATTATCAAGCCCATCATTGCCGCTTTATCGGCAGTTTTTTGCCGATAAAAGCGGCGATAATGTTTCGCCTTATGTTGTTGATAATATGCCGCTTCATTCTATGCCCTGCATTGCATTTTGCGATGCAGGGTGCGTTATGAAATTCAGGGCATATTATCAAGGACCGGTGTTAAAATTATCGCCGTTTTATCGTATTCGTAGCGTTTGCTGAAAATGATTAGCAGTAGAAACTATGGTGCGTTCCCTCTCTCACTGTCAAATGAGAGCATAGGGCCAGCTAAGGGAATAGTTAGAAGTGGTCACTTTTTGGAGATCCAATTCAGCTGTGTGGCTTATTGTGCGATGTTAGTAGGCAATGCTTACATGATTACGGTAACTGAGCGTGTGGTTTGCTATAAAAAAGTTGTGTTTATACCTCTGCATGGGAAGCTGGATGTTTCTATCTGGCTGTCTATTTCGACCTTGAAAGCAGAGTCAACCAAATGAATCGTATAAGAGTGTTATTGTCTCAAAAAGAGGTCGCTCTTACATCTGCTAGAGAAACATTTGTCCTTCATGTAGCAAACACCCACACAGAAGTGTATGCTTTGTTAAATACAGACGTGCCGTGGAATTTTAGGGAGTTAATTTAGACTATTTTTAACTTTTTTAAAGTTATAAGAATTGGTCTTGTGACTTCTGTAGAAACTATATTTGGTGTCTTGTCAGTGTTTTTTCATTGCATTTTTTCCAGCATCTTTGGTGAATTGTGGTTAATGGTCACATTAGTTGCCGTGTGCTTGTATTAATTTGTTTACTTAAAAATGGATGCACATCTTGCAGCAGACGACAATATTTCTCGGTTGTTGCTGGTCCGCAACCGAATGCTTAGTTACTATGGAGCGCTGCCTCTTACAACGTTGAGTACAGTTTATGGATTATCGTTTCGATTCTCCTTTTTCACATGCGTTCAGCCTGTCTTTCATTGCCTGAGCTGCGATTTCGACTGGGCTCTGGATTTGTGTCTCTGCAGTACGGTGTCTCCCAACGCGGATTACCACCAGTTGATGAGTCCTTTAGTGGTTCATGACGTGCTCCGTTCTGGCGGCGGGATTATGGCCTTAGCAGCGACACATGAAATAATGGGACGTTGGAATGTTTATGCAGCGGCGCTTGAGTTCTTGGCACGCAGTTACACTGAAGATGACCCGAGTTTTCCTCTGATGGTGATAGAGGCTCCGGTCGTTGAGGAACATGTATGTTCATTCTCACTATTGAATTGGATGGCTGAAATGTTTTCAGATGAGAACAATGACTTCCTGTTGGAGGCTGTTGCTACATACTGTGTTTACACACTGTTGGATTAAGACTCTTTGATTTTTCTGCGTATTCTTTATTATTTAGCTACTCTCTATGAAAGAGCGAATAACTTTTTTGGGGAAATGTGAACTTGACTCTGGTTTTTAGTCTTGGAGTGTGCGTTTCTAAGTGGCCCACGTTTATATCACGTGCTTTGATGAAGAAAGGGTGCCGTGGGGCTGAGGCTTGCACTCACACCCTGTTAAGTTAGCATGGGTTTATTAGAAGATTACACGCTATTTTTGCTTTCCTGCTCTGCTTTGCACGTGACACATACGTGTGATATTGTTTAGAGAAGGCTGAGTATTTTGTTTTATATGAGAATAATTTGGCATGCTAGATTTGTAAAGTGCCTTGCTAGTTTTGTATGTACAGTGAGAGCATGGAACATCAAGGTTATCTTGAATACTGTGTCTGTTATTCAGAATGATCCTCGGAAGTTCGAGGCATAATACATATGCAGTTGTGTCCACCTCTGATACTTGCACTTTTCATAATGCATTGTGGAGGCAAAGTTACACACAGTTGGAGAACATTCATATCTTGACAGTTTGTGGAGCACTGAATGTGATCTATTACTGCTGTGTACCAGAGGTATGGGTCTGACCATGTAATCCTATGAGACTTCTGTAGTTATAAACTAATCTGCTTGGTAGGGAGGGTGAAATGTAGGTATATTTTAAATTTGTTTACCTTTAGTATTATAGGATGCTTTTTCCGTTTGTATCTTATAGAATAGTAACAATGCTGACAACCTTGTTTGTGATAATATGTTTGGTTATATTATCTAAGGTACTTTGCAAGAGATTTTGGCGTTAGAAATAAACATTTCAAAGTTGCACGTGACTTTATTTACATCTTGTATTGGACTGGTGTAAGACTATAATGAAAGAGTGCTATTGTTATCCACGTTACTTCATGTCGCATGTTCTGGGTTGACTAGTCATTGGTGTTTTTGCTGTAGGGCAGTGGTTCCCAAACTTTTGACTCCTGAGGACTCCATAGAGTCACCACTGGAAGCCGGGGACCCCCAAGCAATTTGTAGGATTTAAATTTCAAACATTAAAACCGTAATTCAGAAAAAATTAACACATATGTGCACACAAAACAAATACTCAAATTACTAATGATTTTAGTGGCATATTTACAAGCCCCTATCACCATGAGAACATCAGTTTCTGAGACTTTCCTGTGGCGATAGGGGCTTTGCCTTATTTACAAGGCAACGTTAAGTCACTTAACGTGGCTTAACGTTCCATTGTAAATAAGACCCCCTTTGACACAATGCTTAGCGTAAAAGGGGTGGGCAGTGCGTGTTGTGGTGGGCGTTTCCTCTGCGACACCCATTGATTTTGCCGCCGGCCCCTATTTACAAAAGCAGCGTAAATGGGAAGCAGCGCCAAAATTAAGGCCAGGGAAAACCGGGTCTTAACTTGGAGAAACAATGAGAAATGCTTCATTTCTCCTCGTTTTTGTAAAACACCTTGGATTTTTTATGTTCAGGAAGGCGACCCATCCTGCACATAAACAATCTTAAAAAAAAAGACATTTTGTAACTTCCATGTGTGATGCATTAAGCAGTACACATAGAAGTGACAAAATGACATTTCAAGATTGTTTATGTGCAGGAAGGGGGACCTTCCTGCACATAAACAATCTTCCCCAGTTAAATGTAGCGCCACTGCAGGGGAAAAGCAGGGCTGCACCATATTCTTGTAAATATGGTGCAGCCTTGCGTTTCTGAAGTAGTGGAGTGTGTTGTTAAGCCAAGGAGGCTGGTTTGGAGAAGCACAAACTGAAGGAGTGCTGGTCTGGAGAAGCACAAACTCAGGATTCAGAACATAACACAGTGGTTAGCATTGACTTTAACAATAAAAATGTATTTCCATCCAAAGAAACCTTTTTAGAAACATCAGGATACTGAAAGACTGAAAAAAACATGTCACTAACTTGTACCTTGCAGTTTGCAAGCAGCTGTTTGATGACAGTTTTTGGTCACTGTGCTAGATTACGATTGTCACTTATGAACTGCATGGTAACAAAAGAATCTCTCTGACAAAAGCAGTAACCCACTGACTGATGCATATCAAATACAGTTTTTTTAAATGTATGGTACACTTCTTTGCAGTAGGCATATTAACCCTCTGTGTTACATTAGTTCAGTCACAGCTGCCACTGGACAATACTCTCATGTCTCTCCAGCAGGGAAATTAATCACTGTTGTTATCTTGACACTTTTATGTTCTTTGAAAACTGCTAATTAGCAAGATACTTTGCAGTGCTTTTAAAACTGCTGGAATGTGTCAGGGACTCATGGGGGTCCGCGGACCACAGTTTATGAAACACTGCTCTAAGGCGAAGAACCAATGAGTCACTGATTGCTAGTCTCGTAGGGGGTTTGTGTAGTAAGGTGGGTTTTGGTACACCATAATTCACTGAGGTCCTAAATCTTTATGCACAGTTCTGTGTATGAGCAGAATTCCTGGAACAGTACTTACAACAAAAAGGCTTGATAAAGGGCTTGCACTTTGAACATGAATATAAAATAGAAGAATAGTTGATAATCACAGCTAAGGAATGCAGCAATTATATGTGTGTATGTGTGGATGATGTGTAGATTGAGTGGAAGATGAAAGGCTGGAGAGACGCAAACTACCCACTGCATTGTCAGTGGGAGAAAGAGAAACTAGTACCATATCTAAGGAAGAAAGCTAGTGCATAAAGTACACACAGTTGGGCAGATTTACAAGGTCGTCGGAAAAATGATGCAAAAGGGGCACAAGGGTTTTGTAAACCTGCCGCAGTGTGTGGTACAAAACACGCAAGAAAGGACGGAAGTGTGCAAATTACCCACTGCTATTCACGGGTAGTAGTTACCAAGAAGGCTGAATATTGCGCCTGCACTTTGAATTTGCATTTAAGAAGAATAATTGATTAGCTCAGGCAAGAATGGTAGCAAGTAGGTGTGTGTATTTGTGGTTGTTGTGTTGATTGTGTGGAAGATGACTAAGGTGAAAAATTAGAGAGCTTGTAGAGATGCAAACATTCCATTTCTTTGTAAAGGAAGTGGGTGTTTTCCAGTGCATATATATATTCACTGAAAAAAACATAGGTTTCAGGCAAGTTATAGTTAGGAATTAGCATTTAAAAAACCTTAGAAATTCACTGAAAAAACCACAGGTTTCAGCCACGTTATAGTTAGGAATAAGCATTTAAAAAAACCTTAGAAAATCACTGAAAACAACCATAGGTTTCACACATGTTATAGTTAGGAATAAGCATTTAAAAAACCTTAGAAATTCACTGAAAAAACCATAGGTTTCACCCATGTTATAGTTAGCTGGACATTTCTCTCATACAAAACCATTGAAATTCCCCCGTTATAGTTAGTTCAGCTAACTATAATTAGCTCTCCAGTGATGTCATTTGAGATGTCATCAATGATGTCATGAGTGATGTCACTGACCATGTCATGAGTGATGTAATATGTGATGTCATCAGCAGTGCATTGCAGGTGCGCGAGTTATAGTTAGCTGAACTAACTATAACGGGGTATTTCAATGGTTTTGTATGAGAGAAATGTCCAGCTAACTATAACATGGGTGAAACATCTTTAATTGGAGAGTACAGCAAGGATGAAAGACTCGTTAGCACAGCAGATATTGTCACAACCGCCTGACGCGTTTGGTTTGCAACCATTTCTTCAGAGGCGACGGATTCGTGAACAACAAGGCACGGCAATTTCAAACACTTGCTTTTAACTTGATACTCCACCTATGTAGGCGTGGCCACCACCGTGGCCTGATGGTACTTGCAGTGCTGTGTGCTTCTACAGTGAGCAGTCGTTGCCTTGTGGTACAATGTTCAAAATAAAACCACATTGGGTGGTGCTGCAGGACTCTCAGCAAAGCTGCCACTTTCTTTCTCCAACCAAAAGGCACCCGTCCCTTCAGCAGTGGCCCAGTGGCGGTGGACGATGGGGGCACAACCTTTTGTCCACCTCTCAGAAATCCCACTATTTGGGGCATACTGGAGGTATCAGGTAGGCTAGTTGGCCCCTAAGGACCCCCAGCAGTGAAGGGGACTTTAATCCCCATCTAAGAGCATGCCATGGAGGTGGTTTGCAGAGTGGTGGGGAAAGGGGGCGTGGCCTGCTATAACAATTTAGCAATCCTGATGTTTGGGACTTACTGGAGATAGTAGTAGGGGTAGTTGCCTGCCAAGGTTGTCCTTGTGGGCTAACTACCTCTCCTATTACCTCCACTGAATCCCACACAATGGGATTGCTAAGAGGTCTTCGGAGGCCACACCCCCTTTTCTCCACCACTGTGCAAATGCACCTCCTGGTACAGCACTGGTTGGGGGGTGAAGTTCACTTTACTCCTGAGGGACTTTGGGGGCCAAGAAGCCCTCCAGGTTTCTCCTGTAAGTCCTAAGCAGCAGAATTATTGAGCGCTGGTCGGATGCCCAGCCCCCTTTCTGCACCACTCTGCAAACGCGACTACCAGTTAAAGTAGCATTTGTAATGTAATAGGGCTCACATTTGCGAGAGTTAGAGCTATTGTCATTGTAAATGTAAATGTTTCTTACTAATGTTTTTTAGAGTGGAGTGGATGTACGTGTTAGCCCACCAGAAGGGCCGCCGGAAAACACTGACGCAGCTTCTTAGGAGAACTGAAAACATTTGCGAGACTACATTTCCCAGGAGCCTCGGCATCAGGACGTTGGTGACGTCAGGACGCATGCAAGGCATCGGAACAATAAAGTGGTTCCAGGGCAGCGGGGCGCTGCCGAATACTTTCGTCCGGTATGGAGTTCTGCTGCTAGGAGGCCGGTAAGGTTGCTACAGGCACCAACTCTGTTTGTTTTTCAACTCTCTTGGTGGGGGAGACTCGCTCATCTCTATAGTGTGGCAGCCTTGCTGGTTGGCGCTTTACAGATGTTTGCTCCATTGGCTGAACCGGTTCTGGTTCTTGCGGAGCAAACCACTTTGTTTACTTACTCCTGGTGACCTTCGCCACTCATGGTGTACTATTTCTGCACCTCAACCTTTGCCTGAGTTCCCAGACCCTGCAAGGAGCAGCTGCCTTCTTCTGGGTTTTTACGTGCTGGCATGCTATTTCCGGTGCTTGCAAGGGGTCAAGCCCACAAGAGATTTCCAAGGGGCTAGTTAGCCCTTCCCAGCTTTCCCTGTTGGCGAACCGTCTCTGGTTCATGCAGGGAAAGCTTATATGGTTTTGTTTACTGAATAAGCCTTTATGTTGACTTTGGTTGGGGAACATTGTGTTATTTGCCTAAATGCCTAACAGGAGGAATCTACACTTGTGAACCCCTCACGAAGGATAGTAAGACTTCCCTGACTTCCCTTGTCCTGGAGTGATTTTAGCGGACTCTGATCTTCAAGGTAGCCTTGGGTTACAAGGCAGCATTTAAATTTTCTGTTTGTCACTACACCATTGGCACTATATTATCTTGGAGTCATGCTGGTTTTCTTTTTATATACAAAAGCAGGGGTTATGTGAGTGAGTACAAGGACAGCTCTTCCGCTCCCCTTTCTCCGTCTGCTGAGTGATGATTAGGGTATGTGATAGCCGGTTTGTCCCTCCTGAATTATTGTGATGACTTATTGAACCATTACTGACAAGGGTATTCTCTTATAGGGTTCTTGCCTCTGAACCACCAGCAGTCATAGATTAACTTGAAGAAGAGAAGGGAGAGGTTTATTTTCTTTACAGGTAACTTCATTAGCTAGATGTATATACACTGTTAGGAGATAGGCAGAATAAGAAGCAACTGTGTTGTTCATAATTCTTATACATGTTATGCTTTTCTTCTAGGTCTCCCTCCCTGCTGTTCCCTTCCTTCCCTTTTCCCGCTTGACCACTCCGCGGAGTCTGTGTATACTCATTCAAATCCTGTTGGTGTCGAGAGGTGGACCATACTAGCAACGTATGATCCTGAGGATTCCGGCCACAACAGAGTAATTGGCCCACGGATTAAAACCTCCCGGTTTCACTTTGAGATATGGCCACTCTAGAGGATTTAGTTGCTGCGTTACAGTTAGTACAGACAGAATTAGCGGCTTCTAGGGCAGAGACCGATACCTTACAAGCCACAGTAGATAGGATGCAAAGAAATCCTTTCAATGCAGGCATGTCATTAACATCCCACTCTCCTCCCTTAGTTGTGGAAATACCCACACCCGTTCCTTTGGCCACCCGAGAGAGATATTATGGTGAAAGCAGCAAAGTTCAGGTCTTTCTCACCCAAATCCTACAACATTTTTAATGTAAACCCAAGGCATTTGCTACCAACCATGCCAGGGTAGCGTTCTTAATTTCATATCTCGCAGGAGATGCAGCTCAATGGGCAGTTCCGTTGGTGAAACGAGACGACCCTTTGCTGTATGATTGGGACTCCTTCATAAGGGATTTTGAAAGAACCTTTAATCGTAGGTCAGATACCCTTTAAGGAGACAAGGATTTACTTGGAGCTACAACAAGGGAACTGGGACCTTATAGCCTATTTGAATTACTTTTGCAGGCTAGTAACAGAGACTGGATGGCCGGAAGCTAAACAGGCAGCCATTTTTCATAGAGGGCTCAGAGAAGACATGAAAGATCTGTTTGCACAAATCGAACCACAACCCGAGAACTGTGAAGCTTTAATAAATGCGCTTAGATCACAGTCTCATTGAAAGACGAGGAGAAAACAAGCGAAGAGACCGTTCTTCTTGGAGTATGGATCAGACAAGGACCTCTGACCATTCCACCGTTCATAAAACAGAGACTATGGAGATAGGAACGGTGCGTTCCTCTCTGACTCCTGATACAAGAGAATTTAGACACAAGAAAGGACTTTGTATATATTGCGGGAAGAAGGGCCACTTTATCAAGGAGTGTATACTTAGAAACAAGTCTCCTTGTATGGAATCGCGCAAACAAGTGGCTACTACATCTGAAGCAGCTGCGGGAAACGATCGAGCTTGTGGAAGGAAGAAGGGTATTCTTCAAGCCCCAGTTACATCCCTTCATTAAGTGATGACACCTTGAGTACCAGACAACACTTCATCATAGATCTATCCCTGTTTATAAATGGGGAGTGGTGTTCAGTATCTGCCATGTTGCATTCCGGTGCTACTGGATGTTTTGTGGATCAAGAACAAACCAAGTTATTAGGTTTGGCTTTACAGGCCAAGAACACCCCAGAAGCAGTATTCGCTGTGGATGAAAGATGTTTGGAAGCAGGACCAATTGAGTTTCAAACAGAAATCATGAAAGTGCGTCAAGGATATAACCATCAAGAAAGACTCGCCTTCAATGTGATCCACGCACCACAACATGGCGTAATATTGGGGTTACCATGGTTGAGGCTGCACAACCCCCAGGTGGATGGGAAGGAAAAAAACGTACAATATACCTCTGCTTATTGTGTTCAGCATTGTAGGTCCCGAGAGGTTATCTCTTCGTAAGTACTGTCTACCTGTCATCAGATAGCTACGGCAGCGGAACATCCAGTTACACTCCCCAGTGAATACCAGGACTACGTGGAGGTATTCAATGATACTAAGGCTGTAATCCTTCCACCACATCAGCAATATCACTGACAAATAGATTTGATACCCGGAGCCATTGTTCCCACTGGTAGGGTATATGCCTTAGCTGATCTCGAGAACACCCACCTTAAGGCATACTTGGACAAATATCTGATGTTGGGTTTTATCCGCATGTCCAAATCACCGGCAGCCTCGCCTCTGTCCTTGATTCCTAAAGCTAACGGGGAATTGAGAGCTTGCATTGACTTCAGGGCATTAAATGCCATCACGGTAAAGAACCGGTACCTGTTACCCCATATCCCGGTTTTGTTAGAGCAAGTTAAGAATGGCGTGATACATACACGACTGGACTTAAAAGGGGCCTACCATCTGGTAAGAATACGAAGGGGTGACGAGTGGAAGACGGCCTTTAAGACGCGTTATGGCCTATATGAGTGCCTCGTTATGGCCTTTGGGCTGTGTAATGCGCCAGCTGCATTTCAATTCTTCCTGAACGACGTGCTAAGAGAATTCCTGGACCATTTTGTCATGTATATCAATGATATACTGATCTACTCTCCCTTCGTTGAAAGTCATCCATGTCATGTACGCACCATCCTTCAAACTCTGCAAAAACATCATCTTTTCTGTAAAATCAGCCAGTGCTAGTTTGGAGTGACCACAGTGGAATTCCTTGGGGTGATGTTAGCTCCTAGGGGACAAGAAATGTCGAAAAGAAAGATCGCTGCAGTGAGAGATTGGCCTGCCCCGCAAACGTTAGAGACATCCAATGTTTCTTAGGGTTTGCCAACTTTTACCATTGGTTCATCAATCAGTTCTCTTCATTGGCAGCTCCTCTCACGAATTTACTATGGAAGAAGATTCCTTTTCAATGGACCGAAGAACTGCAAAAAGGGTTTGAGGCTTTAAAGGAGCTATTTATCTCTGCTTCAGTTCTAGTACATGCCGATCCTGACCAACCATACATCGTGGAAGCAGATGCATCGGATCATGCTGTCAGAGCCGTGTTGTCGCAACGTCACTCCGAGACAGGCCAACTCCATCCTGTGGCATATCACTCCAGGAAGCTCCATCCTGCAGAACACAATTACACCAAAGCCGAAAAGGAGTTTCTGGCTATTAAAGACCCCTTCCAGGAGTGGAGACACTATCTTAAAGGGGCCAGACATGTGGTCACGATATATACGGACCACCATAATCTGCAGTTTATGACAGCCGCCCGACATCTGTCCCCTCGACAACTTTGGTGGACCCTGTTCTTTGCCGAGTTTGATTTTTTGGTCACTTATCGGCCAGGTAAAGATAACAAGAAAGCAGATGCATTGACACGGCAAACCTACAGTCATGAAATAGAAGAATCCAAAGCGAAGGCCATTATTGATCCACAACATGTCATATGTGCCACCACTACGGGGTCCTTTCTCAAAAGTGTGGCTCGGAATAGTCTAAACAACATTTGGCAGAAATGGCTAGCCGAACATCCTTAATGGTCCATCAAAGAAGGACTTCCATTAAGTGGGAACCAGTTGTTGATCTCCATCAGTTCTTTAAGAAAACAAGTGTTCAACTGGTGTCATGTAATTCCCTGTGCCGGTCACAATGGAGTGGAAAAAACTACAGAGAGAATCACGCGCCAATTCTGGTGGCCCACAGTTAAAAAAGACATCCGTTCCTGGGGCATGGAGTGTATGACATGTAACCAGATGAAGACCTCACATGCCAAACAAGCGGGACTGCTCCAACCTTTGCCAACCCCGGAACAGCCATGGGAGAATATTTCCTTGGATTTTATTGTTGGTATGCCACCAGATAAAGGATACACCATCATTCTGATGGTAGTAGGTTATCTTACCAAAATGGCACACTTCATCGCCTGTAAAAATGTACCCACCACCAGTCTGTTGGCTCAATTGTTGTAAATACACCTGGTAAGATTACATGGATTACCTCAAGTGGTAGTGTCCGATCGTGGTTCCCAACTCACTGCCAGGTTTTGGAAAACATAAGGGCATATTACCAAGAAGTGTGTTAGTAAACGCACAACGCACATCCCCATATCGCCGGCTATCGCCGGATTTCATCGCCTTTTTAGCTCGCAATTATCAATGCGCCTCACGTAGGCGATTTGAAATCCGGCGATAGTCGGCGATATGGCACATTAGTGCATGAAAACAAATGTTGTTTTCACACGCTAATGTGTTCCTTGATAATATGGGGGGGGTGGATTCAGCTTTATGATCCACTCCCCCATGTTATCAATGCCCTAACACCTGGTCAGAGCAGGCGTTGGGAGACCTGCGATAAACGAGTCTATCGCAGGTCTCCCTCTCCCAACGCCTGCCTAGGTAATAGGGTGTTCCCACCTCCAACCACATTTTACATGTGGTTGGACGTGGGAACGCCCACTTTGCATGTCATTAGCGATGTTTATCGCTGACATGCAAAGTGGGTTTGCGCCAGGCTTTAAAATGCCCTTGTTAATAGGGCTCTAGCGGTATCGCCGCTTTCTCGGCACAATTCGCCGAAAAAGCAGCAATACTTGCCCTTGGTAATATGCCCCATGGTGTACTGCTCTGCAGATAACATCAAACCTGTCTATGAGCTTTCACCCTCAAACAGATGGCCAAACCAAGAGGGTTAATCAAACTTTAAAACAATATTTAAGGTGCTATGTGGACAACACAACAGAAACCTGGGTAGATAGTCTTTGGTTGGCTGAAATTGCTTAAAACAGCGCAATCCATAGCTCCACTAAACACTCCCCTTTTTTCTGCACATATGGTTTTCACCCGAGGTTCATTCCTTTTTTGTTTTCAGTTAGGACAGAGGCTTCACCTGAAGTAAGACAAAGGGTTCTTGATATACAAAAGACATTACAGAACAGAAAGAGAGGGCTGAAAGAAGCAAAAAGAAGCTACAAGGCATGCACAGATAGACATAGATGTGTGGGGGCTGTTTACAAAGTGGGGGACTACATATGGATCTCCACTAAAAACATAAGGTTTAAGAGATATAGCATCTTTAACCCCAAATACAATGGCCCTTATAAAGTCATCAAGCTCATCAACCCTGTAGTGGTTAAGGTAGCCTTGCCCTCCTCACTGAGAATTCATCCCACCTTCCACACCTCCTTACACAAACCCGCTCATGCAGCCACCGAGAGAGGCTTGCCTCCAGTGTTGGTGAATGAAGATCTAGAATACAAAGTGAGGGGTATCCTGGATTCCAAGATATACGGAACCAAATTGTGGTATTTGGTAGCTTGGAAGGGATACGGTGATGAAGAGAATACATGGGAACCTGCTTTGGAAGTACATGCCCCTCGTTACATTCAAATGTTCCATAAGCGTTTTCCCAAGACACCTTGTCTTTGTCAGTGTTCTTCGGGAGAGGGATGTACTGTTACAGCCCATTAGAATGGCCGCAGGAAAACACTGACGCGACGTGTTAGGAGTACCTAACACGTTCGCGAGACTACATTTCCCTGGAGCCTCGGCATCAGGACGCTGGTGACTTCATGACGCGTGCGAGGCATCGGAACAATAAAACGGTTCCGGGGCAGCGTGGTGCTGCCAATTACTTTCATCCGGTGAGGAGTTCTACTGCTAGGAGGCTGGTAAGGGTGCTACAGGCACCAACTCTGTTTGTTTTTCAACTCTCTTGGTCGCGGAGACTCGCTCACCTCTATAGTGTGGCAGCCTTGGGGGTTGGCGCTTTACAGACATTTGCTCCATTGGCTGAACCAGTTCTGGTTCTTGTGGAGCAAACCACTTTGTTTACTTACTCCTGGTGTCCTTCGCCACCCATGGTGTACTATTCCTGCACCTCAACCTTTGCCTGAGTTCCCAGACCCTGCAAGGAGCAGCTGCCTTCTTCTGGATTTATACGTGCTGGCGTGCTATTACCGGTGCTTGCAGGGGGTCAAGCCCTCGAGAGATTTCCAAGGGGCTAGTTAGCCCTTCCCGGCTTTCCCTGTTGGCGAACCATCTCTGGTTCGTGCAGGGAAAGCTTATATGATTTTGTTTACTAAATAAGCCTTTATGTTGACTTTGGTTGGGGAACACTGTGTTATTTGCCTAAATGCCTAACAGGAGGAATCTACACTTGTGATTCCCCCTCACGAAGGATAGAAAGACTTCCCTGACATCCCTTGTCCTGGAGTGATTCTAGCGGACTCTGATCTTCATGGTAGCCTTGGGTTACAAGGCACCGTTAACATTTTCTGTTTGTCACTACACCATTGTCACTATATTATCTTTGAGTCATGCTGGTTTTCTTTTTATATATAGAAGCAGGGTTTATGTGAGTCAGTAGAAGTACAGCTCTTCCGCTCCCCTGTCTCCGTCTGCTGAGTGGTGATTAGGGCATGTGATAGACCGTTTGTCCCTCCTGAATTATTGTGATGACTTATTGAACCATTACTGACAAGGGTATTCTCATATAGGGTTCTTGCCTCTGAGCCACCAGCAGTCATAGTTTAACTTGAAGAAGAGAAGAGAGAGGTTTATTTTCTTTACAGGTAACTTCATTATATAGATGTATATTCACTGTTAGGAAATAGGCAGAATAAGAAGGAACTGTGTTGTTCATAATTCTTATACATGTTATGCTTTTCTTCTTGGTCTCCCTCCCTGTTGTCCCCTTCCTTCCCTTCCCCCGCTTGACCACTCCGCGGAGTCTGTGTATACTCATTCAGACCATTGTGGTGTCGAGAGGTGGACCATACTAGCAACGTACGATCCTGAGGATTCCGGCTACGACAGTACGTTGTGTGTAGTGGAATTACATGGTATGGTGTGCGATGAAATTACGTGGATAGTAAGTATGTGGTATTCAGTGAATAGGAATTATGTGGAGTGGGAATATGTGTTTTGGAGAGTAATTATGTGGGATTGGTGTCTGTGTTGTGGAGTAGTCTTCCTTGTTTCCATAGAAGCTAAACTATTAACTCAATGAGACACAAAAAAAGATGGAACCACTGAGGAGTACTTTGGACCTAGTCAGAGGTATGAGCCGGGCCACTGGAATTATATGACTGTTCGGCTGCACCAATTTTCACATAATTAAAACTTTTCTGCATTTGCCAAATATTCCACCATCTTCTGCCTAATCTGCAGATTTGAATTAAAAAAAAATGGTTTCAAGCTCAAGTGCCTTAAATGTTAGCGAAATTGCAGTGTCACGTGTTACAGCATTGTGGAAGGCCTTTTGCAAAGCTGGAATGGTCACGTGTTACTTAGTGCTAAATGTGGGTGTTAAATTGGTACTAATGGTGCACAAACCTCCCTTCTTTCTTTGCCTCTCTTGCCTCTTTCTGCATTTCTCTTGCTTCTTTCTGCACCTTTCTTCCTCTTTCCGCACCTCACTGTCTTCTTTCTGCACTTCACTTGCCCCTTTCTGTACTTCACTTGCCATTTTTAGCACCTCTGTTGCTTTTTCTGCAGATCTCTTGCCTCTTTCTGGAGCTCTCTTGCCTCTTTCTGCACCTCACTTGCCTCTTTCTGTAACTCACTTGTCTCTTTCTGCACTTCTCTTACTTCTTTCTATACCTCTCTTGCCTGTTTCTGCTCCTCTCTTGCCTCTTTCTGCACCTCACTTGCCTGTTTCTGCACCTCACTCTCTTCCTTCTGCACCTCTGTTGCCTCTTTCTGCACTTCTCTTGCCTCTTTCTACACTTATCTCGCCTCTTTCTATACCTCCCATACCCATTTCTGTACCTCACTAGCCTCATTCTGCACCTCTCTTGCCTCTTTCTGCACCTCACGTGCTTCTTTCTGCATCTCTCTTTCTTCTTTCTGCACCTCTATTGCACTTTCTGCAACTCTGTTGCTTCTCTATCTACCTCTCTTGCCTCTTTCTGCACCCTTCTTGTCTCTTTCTGCACCTCTATTACTTCTTTCTGTACTTCTCTTCCTTCTTTCTGCGCCACTCTTGCCTCTTTCTGCAACCCTCTTGCCTCTGTGTGCACCTCTCCTACATCTCTTGCCTCTTTCTGCACCTATGTTGGTTTTGTTTGTTCTGCTGTTGCTTCTTTCTGCACATCTTTTGCAAATTTCTGTACCCTCTTGCCTCTTTCTGCACCCCTGTTCCCCCTTTCTGCACCTTTCTTGCCTGTTTCTGCACCCCTCTTACCACTTTCTGTAACTCTGTTGCTTCTTTCTGCACTTCTCTTGATCTTTCTGCATCCTTTGCGCCTCTTTCAGAACCTCTGTTCATTCTTTCTGCACATCTCTTCCTTCTTTCTTCACCCCTCCTACCTCTTTCTGTATCTCTCTTACCTCTTTGTGCACCTCTCCTACCTCTTTCTACACCTCTGTTGGTTCTTTCAACACTGCTCTTGCTTCTATCTGCACCTCGTTTGCAAATGTCTGTATGCCTCTTGCCTCTTTCTGAACCCCTGTTTCCTCTTTCTGCGACTTTCCTACCTGTTTCTGCACCTCTGTTGCTTCTTTCTGCAATTCTCCTGCCTCTTTCTGAAACCCTCTTGCCTCTTTCACAGCACCTCTGTTTGTTCTTTCTTCACTTCTCTTCCTTCTTTCTGCACCCCTCCTGCCTCTTTCTGTATCCTTCTTGCTTCTGTGTGCACTTCTCCTACCCCTTTCTCCACCCCTCTTGCCTCTTTCTGCACTCTGTTGGTTCTTTCTACATTGCTCTTGCTTCTTTCATTACCTTTTTTGCACATTTCTGTATCCCTCTTGCCTCTTTCTGCACCCCAGTTCCCTCTTTCTGCACCTTTCCTGTCTGTTTCTGTACCTCTCTCTTGCCTGTTTCTGCACCTCTGTTGCTTCTTTCTGCACTTCTCTTGCCTACCTCTGCACCCCTCTTGCATCTTTTGGCACCTCTGGTGCTTCATTCTCTATTTCTCTCACATCACCCTGCACCCCTCTTGCCTCTTTCTGTACTCCTCTTACCTCTTTTTGCAACTCTCCTTCCTCTTTCTGCACATTTATTGCCCTTTTCTACGCTTCTCTTGCCTCTTTCTGCACCTCTTTTGCTTTTTCCTGTACTTCTCTTACCTCTTTATGCCCCCCTTTTGCCTTTTTATGCACCTCTGTTTTTTCTCTCTGCATTGCTCTTGATTCTTTCTGCACCTCTTTTGTACATTTCTGTATCCCTCTTCCCTCTTTCAGTGCCCCTGTTCCCTCTTTCTGAACCTTCCAGACCTGTTTCTCTACCTTTCTTGCCTCTTTCTGTACCTCTGTTGCTTCTTTATGCAGTTCTCTTACTCTAGCTGCACCATTTGCGCCTCTTTAAGCACCTCTGTTGCTTTTTTCTGCACTTCTCATCCTTCTTTCTGTACCCCTCCTGCCTCTTTCTGTACCTCTCTTGCCTCTTTGTGCATCTCTCCTACCCTTTCTGCACCCCTCTTGCCTCTTTTTGCACCTCTGTTTGTTCTTTCTGCACCTCTGTTGCCCCTTTCTGCACCTCTGTTGCTTCTTTATACAATTCTCTTGCCTCTTTCTGCACCCCTCTTGCCTCTGTCAGCACCTCTGTTGCTTCTTTCTCAACTTCTGTTCCTTCTTTCTTCACCCGTCCTTCCTCTTTCTGTACTCCTCTTGCCCCTGTGTGCACCTCTCCTACCTCTTTCTGCACCCCTATTGCCTCTTTCTGCACCTCCTGTTGATTCTTTCTGCATTGCTCTTGTTTCTTTCTGCACCTTTTTTGCAAATTCATGTATTCCTCTTGCCTCTTTCTGCACCCCAGTTCCCTCTTTCTCACCGTCCCTGCCTGATTCTGCAATTCTCTAGCCTCTTTCTGCACCCCTGTTGCTTCTTTCTGCTCTTTTCTTTCCTCTTTTTGCACCCCTCTGGCATCTTTTGGCACCTCTGGTGCTTCATTCTGTGCTTCTCATGCTCCTCCTGGACACCTCTTGCTTCTTTCTATAGTCCTCTTGCCTATTTCTACACCTCTCTTTCCTCTTTCTGCACCTCTGTTGCCTTTTTATGCACTTCTCTTGCCTATTTCTGTACCTCTTTTGCTTTTTCCTGCACTTCTCTTGCCTTTTTCTGTACCCCACTTGCCTTTTTCTGCACCTCTGTTGGTTCATTCTGCACCTCTTTTGCAAATTTCCGTACCCATCTTGCCTCTTTCTGCACCCCTGTTCCCTCTTTCTGAACATTTCTTGCCTGTTTCTGCACATCTCTTGCTTCTTTCTGTACCTCTGTTGCTTGTTTCTGCACTTCTCTTCCTTCTTTCTGCACCCCTCCTGCCTCTTTCTGTACCTTTCTTGCCTGTTTGTGCTCCTCTCCTACCTTTTTCTGTACCCCTCTTGCCTCTATGTGCACCTCTGTTGGTTCTTTCTGCACTGCTCTTGCTTCTTTCTGCACCTCACATGCCTATTTCTGTACTTCTCTTGCTTCTTGCCACACCTCTGTTCCTTCTTTCAGCAATTTCCTTACCTCTTTCTGCACTTCTCTTCCTTCTTTTTGCACCACTCCTGCCTCTTTCTGTACCTCTCTTGCCTTTTTGTGCACTTGTCCTACCTCTTTCTGCACCCCTCTTGCATCATTTTCCACCTCTGTTGGTTCTTTCTGTACTAATCTTGCTTCTTTCTGCACCTCACGTGCCTCTTTCTGCACTTCTCTTGCTTTTTACTACATCTCTATTGCCTCTTTCTGTACCTCACTCTCTTCCTTTTGTACCGCTTTTGCCTCTTTCTGCGGTTGTACTCTAGTCTAAAGGGATGCGATTTACTTTCCCCACTCCAATCTTAATCAATTTGGAGAATGTGTTGGACACTAAGGGGCAGATTACGACTTTTCAGCAGATCAGTGGCGCAGTGGTGCAAACTGCAGCGCCACCTCTCCACCAAAGTTTGCCCGGTCCGCCCAAATACGACTTACAAGGTATGCCAGGTGAGCAGTGTTGCAGTCCCATGGTGGTGCCTCTTTTAGACGCGGCACACACTACAAGGTTCCTGCACGGCATGGACTCGAAAGTTCATGCTGTGCAGGAACCTATGTCCTGTCACACGGGGGACACATGTTATGGCAGCCTGCGTTCATGCACATTCAGTAGAGGTACAAGGGGGCCCTGTAAGGACCTCTTCATTCGCTCTCCTCAAAGGTTTACATAGAGGAAGAACCTTAATGTAAACCCTGGAGCAGAGGAAACTCCTAATATATTTGGTGGGACCAGGGTGAGCCTGCCAAGCATATTGCGACCTCAGACAACCGTACCCACACCAGGGAATGGCATCTCTCTCTGGGAGCCATCGGTCCCTGGGTGGTCTGAATGTCTAAATCGTAATTGGGCAGTCAGGCCGCTGGAGGGATGGTGGCTGGATCCACCACCATTGTGCTACCATAAGACTGGCAGGTCTCGGACCACCAGATTCATGATAGGACCCTAAAGGGGTGAGATTTACTATTCCTAGCCCAATCTATGCCAATTTGGAGAAGGTGTTGGACACTAAAGGGTGACTTTTGCCACTACTTCTCCCATCTATACGAATTTGGGAAAGGTGTGGGACACTTAAACTGTGATATTCGTTATTTCCACTGGAAACTAAGCCAATTTGTGGAAGGTATAGGACACTAAAAGGGTAAAATATACTATTTTGTGTCCAATCTATGTCAATTTCTACTCCACCTATACAAATTTGAGAGTGTGAGAGTGGTGTTGGAGACTGAAGAATGGCAGTTAGGGGCTGATTAGGATGTTGGTCTGAAAGACTCCGACTGCAAGTCGTAGCTTTCTGACTGAGATCTTTTGTCTAAAGTCCGACCGCCTAATTACAATGTAGGCATCAGAGTTTAAACAAGCCGGTTCAATCGACTGGCTTACGACGGGCTCAAGGAGCATATTAGGCAGTCAGAGGCCGCAAGTAATCTCATACAGACGGCATTTCTATCGCTGGGGTTATGATGTTGGTTTCCAACACACTTTTCATGCTGGGCTTTCTGACATGAAAAGTCTGTCAGAATTGATTTTGGGGCCCTTAGCAGGGCCCCATGCCTCTGCAGCCACTGGTTGGGGGCCTCCTGTAAATCCCTGCACCGAAATGTGCCTGCTAGGCGGTGCAGGGTTTTACAGAAACTCCCATTTCTCTATGGGAGCTGGTGCGGCACCCGGATTCCGAATGCCGCACAAGCTCCCATAGGGAAATGGGTGTTTGCAACCGCACCACGTGCAGTCGCATTATAATACGGTGTTCGTTTTCCACATCGAGACGGTGTTGGTCGGAAGAAACTCCGACCGACATTGTAATTTGGGTCTTAAAAGTCCCACTCCAATCTATACTTATTTGGAGAACATGTTGGACACTAACAGGGTTAAAATTACTATTTTCACTACAATGTAAAACATTTTATGCAAGGCACTACAGACATTTAATGAACACAATCCTTACTCCATGATCACACGTAATTTTTCAACTATAAAAAATAACACTAACCAAAACTGCAAACCTTTATTTTCATGTTTAAAAATTAACATATACAACTGTTTTCTCACTATTATTAATAATAATTTGCAATATATACTACGAGTGCCAAAGTTTGAACTATAAAAAAACATGAAATCATAAAGCAAAATTAACAAGAATAACATTAAAAATATATAAAACAAATGTTTCAATTAATAATTAGAAAGTATTTTTACAATTACATTATAATGATTTACATAAAATTGTTAAACCTTTTTCAATTATTATTTTTAATGACTTTCTTAAAAAGCATTTTGAATTTAAAAAAAAACATATTTATTTAAATATATACAATTAAGTCATCATTTTGTGAATGTATTACATTTAATATATATTTTGTATCGACTTAATAATTTATATTTATAACACTTATTAATGTAACAAAACACATTTGAAAAATGTACAATTTTTTTTGCATATCATAAAATCATTTATTATTAACTATAATTAAAATATGAATTTTTGCAAAAATCTCCCAACCCTTATCACCTAAAAGCCCAATAACCTGCTGTTAAAAGAAAATATAAGTCCTTTATTTATGTACAGTAATACAACTAGAAACACAAGACTCAACAGTTTCATAATTGATCAATGGTCTTACTAAAAACACAAATAAAAAAATGTATAAACATATACATCCACCACAGCAGAATAAATTACATACACAATATTACTTAAAAATTATATTACCTTAAACAATATTTTCTAAATGGGCTTTCTTTGCAAAAAAACACTTTTTTAAAGTCAAGAAAAGGTTTATTGAAAAGATTAATATGATCATAAAAACAATACTACGTATATGCAGTAATTTGTTAATACATAAATACAGATGGTGCAATGAAGAATAATAATGATATATAATATTGATTAATATAGTAAAAGGATAATATAGAAGATGATATAAATACAATCAAAGGTTCACAGAAATCGTAAATACCAGTACATGTCAAAAATACACAATTTTAAAAAATATTATAGAAAATGATAAATTAAACATAATTATAAATAAAAAGTGGGAGGTCAAGGAGGCTTAGTAACTTCTTGTGAGGGAGCAGGTAAAGAAGATTTCTTCACAGTATCGTCTATAAATTGTATTAGAGGGACCCAAAAGTGAGAACGTTTAGTAGCAAGAGAAATAGGATGAATGAGTGCTGTATCGAGGCGATGATTGTGACATAAAGCATACCACCAAGCTAAATAGGACAATTTAGAGGAATCTTTCCAGTTTTTTGATATTGCTGACAAGCTACAGCTATTAACAAATCAATAAGTGGTAACTGGGAATAACTTGTGTTCCAGTCCGGTGTTAAACTACCTAGCAAAATGTTTGTGGGGTAGAGGGGAATTGTGGTGTGAAGTATAGTGTTGATTTGGTGCCAGACCTGTTTCCAGAATATAAAAACATGTGGACAGGTGAAAAGCATATATTATGGAGATCAGCCTCAACCTGGGAACATGACCAGCAAGTGTTGAGATTTGTGGTGTGTATTTTATGTAGGTATTTGGGGATAAGAAACAATCTGTTGTAAATAAAGAAGAGTGTTTGTGTTGTGCTGGCCGCTCTGGATGATTTCCTAAGTTTCGTTCAAATTCTGTTCCAAAAAGAGACAGGCCAATTCATTCCTAGATCTGATTCCCATGAGAGTTCCACTTTGGTTTTATCTTGGATCTCAGTAGGTACCATTAAACGGGAATACATGGTGGATGCTTTGGGGTTTATGTGCAAACGGATATGACATTGGAAAAGGGGGTGGGAGTGTGAGGAAGGTGAAGATTTGAATTTAGCATTAGTATCAAATATTGCTTTCTGCAAGGTCAAAAATGTAGGTTTAATGGAGGAAGGCAAATGATAACGAGTTTGTAATTGCGTAAACTGAATGGGTGCGCCCTGATCTAAAGATTGATGAACCCAGAGAAGACCTTTATTTCTCCAAGCCTTCCAATATATAGGTTTCCTATTAGGAAGGATTTGTTTATTGTGCGAAATTGTGGAATTGAGAAAAATGTCTAAATGATGTACTACTAAGTGGGGTGTAGTGGATAGTAGTTTACAGGATTGCATAATTATGGGAGTATTGAGCTTTTGTGGTTTGCGAGTAAAGGAGAGCTATTCCTGAAATGAGAATGGGAGGTAAAAATGAGGTCTCAAGATCCACCCAGAGATGTTTATTTTCAGATTGATTAGTGACCCAATTCAACAGTTGTCGTAACTGAAATGCTTTGTGATAATTGGAGAAATGGGGGAAATTGACACCGCCTTCAGATTTTGGTCTTGTTAATTTCTATAATGCCATTCTTGATTTTTTTGCGTTCCATAAAAAAGAAATCAGAATAGAATTAATCTTTTGAAAGAATTTAGATGGAATGGAAAGTAGAATGTTAGAAAGGATATACAAAACTATCTGAGTCATCATCATTTTGATTGCGTCCAGACGACCCCACCAAGGAAGATGAAGGGGATGCCATCTTGCGACCAATGTTTTAAGTTTTAAGAGATAGATGTCTTTATAGAGGGAGAGAACCAGATGCCAAGATATTTTATATGTTTAGGGTTCCAAGTAAAGTTGGAGATTTTTAAATCATCCTTAAAAGTGTATTTGGTTAAGGGTAGTATCTCACATTTTTCTCTATTCAGTTGCACGGATTCTACTAGTTTTGCAGAACTGTGTGTTAGGCAGGATGCCTCCGGTAGTGTTGTATAGGGTACTAATAGCACCCACAAGTAGTTCTTTCTGTTGGTTATGTAGAACTGTGTTTTAGGACGGCAGAATGTCAGAGTGTAGGGACTGTGTCGCCCTACAGCATCAGTGCCTGTTAACCCAATTCTGGCTAGCTCACAGTGCCTAATCTAAACTCCAAGCTTTTACTTAGTAACAGGTAATTTCAGCAACCTCAAACTTGACCCTCTAGTCCCCAAGGGAACCATGAAAACAGAGCCTCCACATCCATTACTCACTTACTTACTCATGCATGCCCACAGCAAACAAAAGAAAGACACAAAGAAAGTGTACAAAACATTTATTGAAACTATTTTAGTCTATTATGAAGGAAATGTGCTGCCATCATTAGGGAGATGTAACTAAACAAAGTAATTAGCATTACCAACAGACTGTATAGAACACACATCCAAACCAGGGTAAATTATATATATGTCTACGTCTACCCTTACTTGCGGGCACAGGGATATATTTGTGAACTCAGGGATTGGTGTAAGACCTTGTACCTGGTGTATGCAGTTAAGTGGTTGGCATAATGAGTGTAAACTTAGGGTCATATTTACAAGCCCCTTGCGCTGCCAGTGCATCACTTTTTTTGATGCACCAGCGGTGCAGTTTGGTGCTCCATATTTACAGGCCACATTAAGCCACCCTGTGCGGCTTTTCGTGGCCATGTAAATATGCAGCACTTTGCGTGAAAGGGGTGGGCCATGGGTGTTGCTGTGAGTGTTCCCATGCAAGACCAATGGATTCCGCACTATTCCCAGATTGACAAAGTTTTGTAAACATAGGAATGCATCAGAATCCAATGTCTCCCAAGGGGAGGCATAAGGATCCATAACAAGGAGAACATTTTTTTATTTCTCCTTGTTTTTCCCTCTTTCTATGCGTGCTGCATTCTGCAGCACACATAGAAAGAGGAAAACACCTCTTGTGTTTGTTTTTGTGCCGGAAGGTCTCCATTCCTGCACAAAAACAATCATCCCGACAACACAGGCACCCTTGCACTATGGTACAAGGGTGCCTGCATTGGCGCATGGCAGCCAATTGTGTGCCACTACAGGTGAGAGCTAAGGGATCCGTCATATTGATGTAATTTACAGTTTGTAGTTTACAGAGGGCTGCATGGTTGGCAGTGCTGTCATTCCAGAAAAGTCATTTTTGCCAGAATTCTCCTCTCTGGCCCCAGCGGAAAGGATAGTGTTTATATGATAAATGATTGTGTTATAGGTACAGTTTTGTGATTGTGCTATGTCTAGATATTAGGTTGCTGAATGACCAAAGAAAACAGTACACTATGCTGTTATGTATTCCTTGCAACTTTATACGAGATGTGCAAACAAAATCCCAAGAAGAGTCTCTGAATACCAAACCACATGAACTGCCTATGAGAATGTCACGAAAACAAATGTATTATATGTGACTATGCAGAGCAGTAGCAGCATAAAATGTCTGAGACGCAAAACTATTGGAGATCCAAAGTGGACCCAGAATGGAAATCACTACAATATTTTTACCTTTGATATTCCTGTCAATTATATTTTTGACATCCTAATATTCTTGACACAGATCTTTTGTGTCACGATATTTTGTATGTGATATGTTGTCCTAACACAGATACAACACCATTGCAGGACTTTCATTGTAAATAAGCAGAGGAGTGTTGTTTCAATAATAAATAGGCTAACAACTTCTGGGCCTTTAGCTTAAATTGAATACTGAGAACAAAAATAATCAAGGTGCAAGAATTTTATTATTTCCATGCATCAGATGGTCTTATTAAAAATATTTTGCATGCATACATTTTTTTGTAACTTTCAGAATTATTTCAGTATGTTACTATTAATAAAAGTCCTATGGTATCTGCAAAAAGAACTTCACATTAATTTCAGAAAGTTATTTAAATGCTCTGCTTACTTAGCAGATGCATGACTTGAAAGCCAGAGCAGTATTATTTTGAGTCGTTATCATCCATGACCTGCTATACAGCAAAACTTCAGTTTGTGTTAAAGAGGACTTTTACAGCATTAGAGATAAAGAGAGAGCAGTGAAAAGCTTGACAATTACCTCAGCACTTCTTCTAAAATATGACAAATATGACACACTCGTTAAAAAAACCACACTGTAGCTTTCCAACTGAAGTATTTCACATTTCAGTAGAATGGATAAACTTGATCACTCTTCAATAAATCTACCACCACATGCTTCTTTTAATTGTAAAGTCATAAATCTCCTCAGCAAGTCTTGCAAAGCTGATGGTAGCAACATGTGTGCATTCTTAAAAGAAGCCCACCCTGTCTCTTCTAACATGTCACTTAACATGCTGGAAAATATTATTTTTCAACAAAGAAACCGCTACCACAAATTGGCTTAATATCTTGACTATTTTTTGCAGACACAAATCATCCCAATGCCACTTTATTCAAAAGGTCCTCTCCATCACACCCAGAACCTCACTAGGCTGTGTCCCCATCTTTGGCTCCCAAGTCACGCCCCTTCAAACTCTCTTTTTGTATGACTACAGTTCTCTATGGAGAGGTGCTTTCTTTGTATTTTTCTCAAGCCCTAAAATAAGATATTTTCTGTCCATGGACTATGGGCCATATGTATCAAGCAAATTCGCATTCGAATTTCGGCCTTTGCGAATGCAAATTTGCTAAATTGTATGTATTAAGCAAAATCTGGCGCAAAATAAGGAATCGCAAAATTTGCGATTCCTTTTTTTGCAATTGCATTTAAGGAATTGCAAATTTAGCGATTCCTTAAATGCAATGTATGAAGCCAAAAAAAGTTTGCAAAATATCCTTAAGGAATCGCAAATTACCACCAACTTCTAGTTGGTGGTAAATTGCGAATTCCTTGAAAAAATGCACATTTTTGCATTTTTCAAAGTGCCATGTGATGCACATACATGTCCTTAGGGCATGTATGTGCGCCACATGTGCACCCATGCATATTTCAGGGGTGCAACAGGGTATCCTTTGGACACCCCTGCACCCTTGAAATTATTCTCAATTTGGGATTAGCAAATTCCGAATCTTAAATTAAGAATAGCTTCCCATTTATTTCTATGGGCCTCCTGGCCCATAGAAATGAATGGAAAAGTATTCCGTAATTGCGATTCGCAATTTGCTAATCGCAATGAAGGAATACTAAGAAATCGCAAAAAAATGCAATTTTGTACATACATAGCTATTTGCGATTCTCAAATAGCGATTTCTTAAAAATCGCTATTTGAGAATCGCAAATGGGTATCTTGATACATATGGCCCCTAGTCACCGAGTTCTTTTGTATGATCTTGGAGATTTTCCGCTTTTATTTAGCTCTTTTGAGAACCAGTATGTTGGGTTTCTAATATTCAGAAGTTTACGTTTTTTTGTGACCAATGGGTCACTTGTTCCTGGCATACTTTCATTACAGTGAAATGTAAGCTCAAAACAAGTCTGGGGTTGCTTGTATTCTGGTTCAGGGTAGACCTGGCGTGGCAGTTAGGCTGAACTGTTCCTATTGGAGCAGGACCAAGGCTGTGCTGAAAATGGGTGTCTCCTGTTTAAGGTGGCATGGTGAAGAAAATAATGATTGCTGGGAATGCAATAATAGCAATTATAAATGTCTGATAATAATTCAAACATTCCAACCATCAATTTTGTTATGTTCCTTATATATGTACTGGCTGCATGTAGTCTTGTGTGGACGAAACCAACATTTATCGAAGTTATATGTTAGTGCCTGTATGGTGAACATTCGTGCTATAAATAAAATAACATACGTTAGCTAAATGCTGAAAGATGTATTAGTTATTTTTTCCCTACTTGACCTTTTGTGCAAACAAATGACACTAGGTAACCAAATTAGCTTGTGTTTAGCAGGCTTTTAAAGGTAATGTTTTCCAAAACCCGTCATCTTCCACAGTTCTAAAAGTACGAAAAGTATTGGGTTAAATAGAGCTGAGAGATATGAAATAAATATATTGTTTAAAATATTCAGATTTCCAAACCTGAAGTTTTACTCATTATGACACCCTAGCCAAAGAAAGGCAGGATACAAACTGCAGAGACATTGTGTACTCAAGGCTGCCTGTTTTTGGCAGATTGTGCCATCAAACTAAGGGCCTCATTTACAAGAAATGATGCAGCGCGGCGCCACAGCTATTTAACTGGGCCAAGCGACGTCATTTTCAAAGCACACGGATGCATCGTATTAACAACAGTATGATGCATCCGTGTCCTTTCCTCTCCACTGGCGCACAATTGACTGTCACACGCCAGTTCAGGAACCCTTGAGTCATTTTGTGGAGGTGCCTGCGTTGCAGGATGATTGTTTTTGTGCAGGAAGGAACAACTTCTTGCACCAAAACAATCACTGATGCCACTCTCTTTTTCTATGCGTGCTGAGGAATGCAGAGCGCATGAAAAAAGGATAAAACGAGGAGAAATAAAAATATTTCTCCACGTTAGCATAGAATTGTGATGGATTCCCAGCTTTATAAAACATTGTAAATCTGGGAATGTGTCAGGTTCCATGAATGTTGCGTGGGAACACCCACAGCAACACCCATGGAATGGCGCTTTCATGCAGAGTAATGCATGAAAGGGGCCCATATCTACAAAGCCATGAAAAGTCAGTCAGGATGATTTTATGTGGCCTTGTACATATGGACAAGCCCATTGTGCCGCTGGTGCATCAAAAAGAGTGCCACACCGGTGGCGCAAGGGCTTTTAAATGAGGCCCTAAAAATGCAGCCCTTTGTAGTGTTATATGTTCATGTGTCGTTCCATCATGGCACGAAGAACGGACTCGAAAGCAGCCAGGGCAGAAAGGTGCGGTAACATAGCAATTATGCACCCACCTACCCATGCCAGGCAGGAACAGTACAAGTCACTGCATGCTGTGTGGTTGTCTATGTTCCAGGTGGTCCCTGCCATCACAGTTACTGGACGCTATTCATTAAGATATTGTTCGGGGAACTGAAAGGGCTGCATATTATACACACACAAAAATGATGCAGGAAGAGGCTAATAAAAGAGCAGCAATGTTGAGACCAATGAATTTGAATTTAATTTGAATTTAAAACATTTGTAAAGCGCAGCGTTCACCAAACGGTTTCTTGGCGCTATAATAGAAGGTCTAGCAACAGAGGGCGGAGTAACCAAGTGCAAAGGAAAATGGGCAGGTTACAAGGGAAAAGCCTGTCGAAATAGGAACGTTTTTAAATCTCTGCGGAAAGATAAATATTGTGTGGCCAAGCGTAGGTGATCAGGGAGGGAGTTCCAGAAGGTGGGAGCCAGAGTTGAGAAGTTGGCTCCACCCCACTTCTTACGCTTAAAACGTGGAATTTTCAGGAGGGATTTAGAGGAGGAGCGAAGCTCTCTGATCGGGACATAGTCTTGGATCAGAGAGGAAATAAAAGCGGGGGCAGTGCCCTGGCGAGCCTGAAAAACCATACAGCCGGTTTTAAAAAGGGAGCGTTCCTTGACAGGGAGCCAATGAAGCTCCTTTAGAAGGGGTGTGGAGTGGTGAAAGCGGGGGAGACCATACACCAACCGGGCCGCTTGGTTCTGGATCATCTGGAGCTTCCGCAGGCTGTATGCAGGGATGCCGTTGTAAATGGCATTGGCATAGTCCAGCCGCGAGATCACCAGTGCGGACATGATCAGCTTAAGTGCTTGGGGGGAAAAGAAACGGGAGACAGTACGAATAGTTCGAAGAGTGAGAAAACAAGAAGAGACAACTGAACTGATATGTGAGTGTAGAGTGAGTTGGTTATTGATTTTGACACCCAGGGTTTTAACTGTGGAGGAAAGAGTGGGGGAAATACCAAAGGAAGAAGGCCAGAAAAGAGAATTCCAGGGACTGGAAGAACCACCAGTGAGAACCAACTTGGTTTTGTCCGGGTTCAGTTTGAGATGGTTGTGGCTCATCCAGTCCCTGATAAAAATCATAATAGATTGGAAATTTAAGATGGAAAGGGGTGAGGAGGAAAGATTAAAGATGAGCTGGAGGTCATCCGCGTAATTGTACACGGTGACCTCCAGCTGCTGAAGTGCAAAGATTAGAGGAGAAATATAAAGGTTAAACAATAAGGGAGAGAGAGAAGAACCCTGGGGGACACCACAAGTGACTTGTAGAGGTGTGGTAGTGAAATCCCCCAGCCGAACCGCCTGGGTGCGGTCCCTCAGGAAGGAGGAGATCCAAACCAGGGCTGAGCCCTCTATTCCCGCCGCCCTGACACGTGAAAGTAAGATGGTATGGTCCACCGTGTCAAAGGCGGCGGAGAGGTCGAGGAGCACCAGCGCCTGACGATTGTCGTAATCCATACCCTCCCTGAGGTTGTCCAGGACTGACACCACGACCGATTCGGTAGAGTGCCTGGGACGGAAGCCGGCCTGGCGAGAAGCTAAGCCTCCATTTGCTTCTACGTGGGCGCTGAGTACCGAGGTGACATGGCGCTCAAGCACCTTGCCCAGGTAGGGTAACAAAGAGATGGGGCGGTAGTTTGCTGAGATAGAGGGGTCAGCGCCGGGCTTCTTTAAAATGGGCACTATTGTGGCTGATTTAAGAGCGGGAATCACCACTCCCTGAGTAAGGGAGCTATTAAGGAAAGTGGTGGGGAGCTGGGGACAAGCAGAGTAAATCTGTTGTAGGATTCTTGCCGGGCTATATGGGCTATATGCAGGATCCAAGTAGTCCCCGAAACATGACTGCTAATGTGTACCATCGAAATTGTTCATGGAATTTCAGCAGAGCTGCTACCAGAAGCCAAAAATACTGATAAAACACTTCCATTTGTAATATAATGCTGGATTGCTTACTGCGCAATCTTCATTGCTCTGATTTCATATTTTGCATCTCAATACTTCTTACATGCAATTGTGTGGCCACACTTCATCCTGGGCACTTCTCCCTCAAGCATGCTTTACTTTTCTATTTTACATAAAAAGACCTACCCCATTTACTACCAAAGGCAACATTGTCTAAAGTACATCAGGTTATATCCAAGCATGGGAAAGGTGGAAAGTATGTACTGGGAATTGGAGTAATGTATATTACTGGTAAGGAATCCAGAGATTACCTCTTCATTTATCAAACGACAAAACAATTTAAAGAGGGTCCAAGGGATATATAGTTTAAAGACCCGTACCTGATTATTATCCCCAGCTACTTCGATATATATAACACAAGAAAACAGAGGGTCTGCCAAATCTATTTTATGGCTTCACTGTCAAACCGAGTTACCAAAATCACGGAGCGTATAAATCGCATGGAGACAGCGTGTTATAATGAAGAGTGAACACTGTGTATAGAAAGACCCAACACCATTCGAAAGAATAACAGATGGTTAACAAATCCAAACACTGTAGCAATGGGTTACCATCAAATTGACTCAATGATCAGTCCTATCATCTGGCCAAACCCAGGTGTAAATCCGGATGGTCCCCTGATCATTGGGACATCAACCTCCCCATGTACTACGAAGTCAGGAAAACTAACGCCCCAAAAGCCATTTTATCTGTCTTTGCTTTGGAACCCTCTTTATCAAAGGTTTTATAGTGTTTTGTATATATTTCATCCATTAGGTTTCTTATTGCATACTCATTATGTCTGGACAAGCCCCTATTTGACATACGACGATAATATTTCGGCTCGCCTAGGTCAGTTATCGTGTGCTTATTTTATCCACTGTCTGGGCATTTGGTGTAGATCTGTAGTGTAGCTCCTATTTTCCCAATAGGCTCTGTGCATTGGAATAATACCTACAGCAGTAAAGGCCTAGACCAGACGTTAACTAGGTCTACTACTGTCGATACTAGACTTAATTTTTGGGTTTGCCAGCGTAGCTCAGAGTTCGCTAGAAACTTTCTCGAATGTTCAAGGAGGAATTAACTTCCCTGATTAGACAAGAAGGGATTTAGTTTCTGACAACCATAGAACATGACAACTTTGCTCTCCCCTAATCAAGAGTCAATCTCGAGAGTCGTGTGAGCACAAGGCAATTATTTTACTCAGTCAGTACATGCATTCTTAGTCTCATCAGAATGTAGAGAAAAGGAAGAGACGGGCGTGTTCAATAAAAAGGTGTTATTTATTGATCAGTCTCTTTTCTCATACATGAGAAATGGATCGATATTATTGCAATACTTATAGTTAAGTAAAGTGCATACATTAAAAGCAATAGTATAAAATAATACTGTAAAAACATTGATATGGTTTCTGAGCCATATGATGTTTGAAATGATTAAAATATATTTACATACACATATACATTTGACTAAACGTACTCAACTGGTGTTTCTAAATACGCCTACCCCGTGTACCTGACCTAAGTCTAATGCGTGGGCGGGAATAGAAAGTTACAGTTTAAGTTAAGTTTGTTTTTGCCAAGTGAATAACTAAAGAATTCTCTGTGAGGGGTTATTCAGTTCTGTACCTGGAATTTAGGATGAATGAGGAATGGTATCTCTTTCTCTGCTCTCGATATTCCAGGCTGCCTGCGAGGGCTGCCCAGAAGCGCCGGTGCTGGGTCTCTCGGCTTGAGATAGCAGCGCGTCTCTCAGCGCGTCAGGAAGGCGGGGCTGCTGCCAGCGGGGTCTGCTTCTGCTCTCGGCTTCGGCAAGTGTGGCTGCTCCGTCTTGTCACCACGCGTGTGTTTGCATAGGGCAAGATCGGCAATATTTATACCTTAAAGGTGCCGAGATTGACGTAAGGATGGACATAGATACGTCAATAAAGATGTCATACGACTTGCTCGTTAGCACATTCTTTACTAAAGTTCTCTGTGAAATCAAAACAATGGCCGCACGGATTTTCCAGGTTGTCATAGGTTTGATTTGTTATGAGAACGTCGTATGCCTTATCAGGGGCTGGAGGAATGTCGCTTGTCTAATTAGATCTCAAGCGTTATGACCTAATCAGATAACACGTTCCTGTGCCGTAGTGTGACTGCGTCAGATAACGGTATCTGCATCATGGGGGCTTGTCTTGCCTCATGGGCTGACTGTTAGTTAACTTGATAATTAGTTTAACCAGAATAGGGTCAGGAATAGGGGGATTGATTCAGAACCTATAGGAATACATGACACCCACTCCACGCTAACTATGGTCATATTTACTAATCTATGCATAGTATAACATAGTACAACATACTATAGAGAATAGTGTATACCTTACCACCCCAAAATACATAAATGCATTTTGAAATTTTCAAATATACTGAAAAATTGCAGTCATATATTTTGTATGCACTTAAGCTATGAATTAAATGCAAAAGTAAACACGCATTTGTATGCATTATTGCTTAATTTGGTATTTGAGAAATACACATGAAATGGCTCTTAATATAGCTATACAGAAAGAAAGTTCGAGACCATTTCATCACATAATAAAATATTTGTGAACATCCCAGCGGGCAACTAAAGTCTATAAAGTATCTAAAAATAGAAATCTTAGTTCTCTAGGAATAGTTTCTTACTTTAAGCAGAAGATAAGTGTCCTGAAAATTTTGTAAAAAATAATTTGGGGCTGCTAAAAAATTGCTGTCCGTGAACTGGTGGGAAAAATTGTTCATGTGACTTTATTTTTAAAGTTGAAGGCCGAATTCAGGGAACGCCGTGTGCGAGTTTACTCAAAAGTCTCTATTTCTGTTCTGGAGAGAACATCATATCATTCAGGCTTTCGAAAAAACTGTCAACAGCTTCATGGGAAAGTTCCACTAAGTCGGAAATAGGCGTAACCATGCATTCATGCGCATGATTGCCTCCATTGGCATTCTGATTCGCATTGCTGACAGAAGGTCGTACCTGTTCGATGCTGCTTTCATCTTGAACTTCACTACTCTTCAATCGTAGTGGTGAAGATTCCAGGAATGCCGTCATCAGGATTGGCAGCCTTTGAGGGCAGCACAAAGCGTGAACCTTGGTAGGAACCAACAGTGTATCTGCATCCACTGGCGCATCCGATTGTAGCGTCAGACAGGTGTCTAACACGCATTCTTCTCCGCATAGCAGACACCTTAGTACAGGTAAAACACACCTTTGCCACATTGGTCGAAATGATAGAAACCAAGTCATGTTCAGGTCTCTAAGCCGGGAGAGTCCCAGGATTTTTGATATCCGGTCCCGGTATCCAATGGCTAGGATCGTCTCTTCCATTGTCGCGAGAGTTTGATCTGTGACATGGGTTGCCATAACGAAAAATAAGGACTAAGAATAGGATTCCTGCAATTAGTCCCAGGATCAGGGGAAGTCCGCCAAAAATTGAATGGACGAAATCTGGAAAAATACCCAGTATGGCTTTGAATGGTGTTAATGCCATCGAAAATACTGTCTTAAATACCCCTGAGATCCCATTGGTATCAGAAATATTTAAGATTTCGCTCAGGATTTCCGCGAAATGTACGGGGGAATTAGTTGATAATAATGTATGTATCTCTGCAGTCGTCCTTGCGACTTGTAGATTATACGTTTCTTTTGATGACGTGAGCCTTGTAGGCGTCTGTAGAAGCACTGTTTTCATTCTGCTTAAAGTATCTATTCGAATAGAAGTAATTTTCAAATTGGGCCATGCCCTTGCCTCCCTGTCTGGAAAGGAGCTGGGGAACAAAGAACGTCCACAGCACTTGACCTTCGCCGTCGTAGTGACTAGATAAGGAGTCCCGGGCCTAAGACTACAACATCTGCGGTCTACAATAAGAATGTAACTCCCATTATAGAGTCTTTGAAAGAATGGTTCTATTTCAGTTGCAGGTGCGCCTTGCTGGTGACATGAAAGGTTGTATGAATTCCCTTCACAGGCTCCGTGCAAACTAATACCGTTACACAGAAGCGTGCCGCTTAGTGACATAGCACAATTGTTGCCACTAAGAAACACTTTCTGTCCTTTATTACTGACACATGCATGTGAATAGGGCAGGTTCCAAGTTGTTTTAAGGTACCCCTTTCCCAATTTCTCGTACATGCCAGCCTGTATATATTTTTGGCAGTATTGAAACCTGAAGGTTGAGATTGGAATATTTATGATTCCGTGTATTATCCATTCACTGACAGGTCGTTCTGACATTGTCATTGGTAATCTTTCTAGTTTTTCAATGCTCAAGATTGTATAATCAGCACCCTTTTGCGCCATACCGATTTGTCTATCAGTAAGGTTAAAGATTTGGAATAGTGACGTTGTGTTGATTAAACGCCAAGGCACATAGCCTGAACGCAGATTTTGTAACGTCCAGCCAAGCTGTACAATAGAACGCAATTGTGACTGACCATGTTGTAATAACAGTCTTGCGATAATATATCGATTGCTGTAGACACAATGCTGTCCAATGAAAAAATTCTGGAGGACAGAGTCATTAACCCATTGTCCACTACAGAAAGTGATTTTTCCAAATTAATACGGTCAATTTCCCGTATTCTCTCTGCTGTCTCAATTTGAGTAACCTTCCAGGCCTCATTGTATGCTGCATATACAGAGGCTGCTATGAAACGCTTTTGACGCTGTTTGCGTGGTCCCAGAATGAAATCACGCAAGTCAGCACCATCAGTAAGTAAAGTTAGGTGTTGCTTAATTTCAGGCAGTGTGGAAGTTTGTAGCCACTGAAGGCATAATTTGCCCACACTGTAGGTTGTTATTATCCCTGGGTGATGTCTTTGAGGATATCTAGGGTCTGGCCTGGTCATTTTGAAACCTTGTGTTTTATTCAGGAATCTGTCTTGACAGTTATTTGTATCTGTGGGCCAGATCAACCATTGTTTCCAATCAGGATGTGTTCTGTTTTGGTTTAATATCTGGTTTACGTCTATCTCTTCATCTGTATCAGAGCTATTGCTAAACATTGTTGGCTTCGGAATAGACGGTTTATTTAAATCTTTGATTTTGGCTAAGCCAAGACAGGTGGTTTGTTGAACAGTGTCATTTAAAAATATCATTTGTTCTGGGATCATGCAGGCTCTAAACAAAGCTTCTATACCCTGTACTTGCCATTCTTTTGTACCCCAAACACTTTTCAAATCAACATTTTTGTCCCAATAATCAAATCCAAAAGTATTCATTTGTTCAAAGAATGAGTCTGAATAAATCAATTTTGTGTTGGTTATCATGGTTTTCATCCCTGTCTTGTTTGACAATTTAAAATAAAATGTTTCAGCATTACTTGTGTTAAAACCTGAAAAATATGAATATTTATCATACACGGTTCTAGAGCTCCCTTTTGGAGGTGTAGCACAATGTTCCCATTGATTATAATTTAAAACATTTCTAGGTTGTGCAGATTTATGTAAAAAATGGTTACCATAATGGTTATAGCAATACATACTATCATAATTTGTAGAACCTTGTAAATAATCATGTTTTGTAAATTTAGCAGACATTACTAAGTCAGACATCATGTTGTTAATGCTTTCGAAGTCCCAATCATCAGCAAATGAGTTTGGTTTTGCAAAATCACTCAAAGAGATCTTGATTTGGTGTGGATATTTCAGGATCTCGACCGGACCATAAATTTCATAGTCAGTGTTGTCCCAGGCTACCCCACCAGGTATAGGATTGGCTGTGAAGTTGGCTGAAGAAAGTTCTCTTTTCTCGACGTGTGAAGATGTGTGTGGTTTGAGGACCAAGTTGATGTTCTGACTTGCTGTGTCCATTTTAGCATATTTTCCATCAATGAAGCGTCCCAAAGTAAATACCATGATGAGCCAAAGTATGAGGATAAATGCACCAAAACCCACCCAAAATTCAATCCATGGAGAAATCAGATATGTTTCTTTCAGTTGTTTCAAAAGTTCCTTCGCTTTGTCTTTAAAGGATTTTGATGATGGCTGTGTCTTTGATTCACTGAAGCCGTCAGAGGAATCATCGAAGTTGATGAAGTAACCGGATGCAGTTCTGTCAATTGTTCCAATTGGTTCAGGATTTTTGTTTTTTGCATTTTCACTTGGTACTTCAGTATAGATTGGTGTGTCTCTGCTAAATGTCTTTATTTGGGTTTTCAGAGGTCTGAGTTCTATTGCATTGTTGCATAGTCCTTCTTGTTCTTCTGCAGGCGTTTCGAATGTGATGAGCCTTTTTGATAGGACCTCTGTGCTGGTAGCAAACCTTGGTGTTCTGCTACTTATTGGGAGTCCACTTGGCCTACCGTTTGTTATCGGCCACATGTTGTGGTTTTACCAGGTCGATGGATACAACTCGGTTCTCCTTTTTTCCAGCAAGTGGCGGTAGTACAACTGATCTTGTCCCGTTGACAGACAAGACAGGAACTGCTTTTCTGTAGGAAGGCCCAAATTCCTTCTTTACCGCGATCTTCTCCCTGACTAGATCCCGACTTTTGGAATCCAGACAGGTCTTGCTGGGACAGGTGGTGATTCTTCAGTGGTTGTTGGCTGTTGTTTCAACTGTATGTTGCTCAGGTCTTTTCTTGTTTTGTTTAAGTCCTGCAAAATAGCCAAACGGTCTTTGACATCAAAGGTTTTTTCTTTCACCACTGAAGTCTGACTATCAAGGTCAGAGATCATCATCCTAGTTCCAAATAATAATTCGTACGGACTGAATCCCTTCAGAGAATTTCTTGGCAAGTTATTTAGACTACGTTGGACACTTATTAGATGTTTGACCCACCCAGCTCCCGAACCTAATATCCTTTCCATTATAGATTGCTTTCTGCCTTGGTTTTTTCTTTACACCATCCCGTACCCTCAGGAAGGAAGTGAGAAGATTCCCGCTGGACTGTGCTCATTTGGCCATGTCTCCCCCCAGGCTGGTATGCCTGAGTGAAAACAATGGTCAAACGTAACATGCTCTTAGCGTATATGCCATTTAGACTCGCAAATCTTGTATAATAGTCCGGACGTCAGCCGAGTGCTGGTGATCTACATTATAAGTGGAAACTAGCCTGTATATGTTAATCGCAAGCCATTCTTTTTGCTGGTAATATTATCTGCCTTGATACGACGAGGTATTAAACTGCTTCTCTCCCCACTGCGATCTCTGTTGCAGTTTGGGCAGTTTTTTACAAACATGTTGTAGTGCAGGCTCATGCCTGGCCACCAGTACCGTGATTGTAATTCTTCCAGAGAATCTTTTAATTTAAGGTGTCTGAGACCCTCGCCCATGTGTGCGTCTGCGATTAACAAGTTTCTCCTGTCCATGTTTGGAATCACTCTATCCCCCACTCAAGGGATTCGAGCAAAAGGGACGGAGTTTGCATCGATTATGTATGTATAATTGAGTGGATAGTTGATCGGTAGTGCTGAGCAGTCGCCGTTTGATGACGTTTTCACCGCCAGCCATGTTTCACCGTCAATGTATTTTAATGTACGCTTTTTCCGAACTACGGGAGCCGATTTAGTGGCTGCCGCTGCGGCTGTTTCAGCCAATGAATTCCCTACAACGTGAACGCCATCACGCTGGTGACTCAGTGAGTGTGTCATGTGAGTCTTTGGTAGTTCTTTTTGTAAAAGAGCTATTTGTTCCCAGGGCAGTTTCTGCTTTATCAGTGCATCTGTGTCATCTTTGTAACCGTTTTGAATCCATGTCTGCAAATCCTTGTTGTATGATTTGACGCAGTAATATGAATCTGACACTATAAGGGTCGGGAATTCGCGATCCGCATTATCTAGCGCCATTTTCAAAGCTATTATTTCAGTTTGTTGTTCTGAATTAGTTTCTACTGAGTGTGATATTGTTAATAGAGGTCTTAGTTTACCTCCGCGCCACACTTCTTTTGTAATCTCACATGTGGGGTTGTATGCTTGTTCTCCCCAAACGGAGGGTTGAGCATGTCCGTCTGTATAGATTACACAGGCGTAATGTCGTAGAGGCAGAATGTCGATTGGCAGAGGATACGTCTTTTCATATTTTAGATTTTTTTTTTTTTTTTATTATTTTTTTTTTAAAGTTGTCAACCATGCTATGCTTGATAATTCATATCCTACGTACAAGACTGTCAGATGGGCAATTCTGGATTTTTTGAAGTTGAATTTGTAACCCTCTGCAGCGAACCCAAGTATTATGGTGTTCACCCTTTTCAAGTGAGTCTCCAAGTCATCATCTGTTAAGTAAATGTCATCGACATAGGATAATGCTTCATCATCATATAGTTGTAGTAATTCTGTTACTCTCGCTGAGAATACCCCCGGGCTGTTCTTGTACCCCTGGGCTAACCGACAGAATTGCTTTTGAGTGCCATTTACTGAGAATGCAGTTAAATATCTGCTCTCTGGTGCTATGTTTTGACAAAAGAATCCATTGGAGATGTCCAAGGTTGTTTTGTATTTTTTGCGCACTATGTTATTCATTAGTGCAGCACTGTGTGAGTTTTGCACTGCAAAGGTTTTGCAACATGTGTTAAGGTGTCGGTAATCCAAAACTAGACGATATGAATTGTCTGGTTTGGAGACCGTAAACAAAGGATTGTTCATTTGTGAGGTGCAAGTTTCAATCACCCCCTGGTATTCTAGCTGATCTAGTATTTCATTTACCTGTTTTTTAGCTTCTTGCTTAATTGGGTACTGCCTTTGTGCTGTAGGTTGTGATTTTAACTGGATTTTGTGAGGAGGAGAATCCTCATCCCATCCTACATGATTTTTATATAAAGCAGGTGCTAAGGCCACTGCCCACTTTCTAGCAAGTGTGTATTTTTTATGAATCGGGATTTGATTCGAGAAGGCAGGCATAATTACTTCTTCGCCATGAGGGCACTCCCTGACAAATTCTGGTGGCCAGTCTTTTTCAGCTAGAAGGATATCATAGCCCTTGGAGAGATTATCCCAAAATAGTCCCCTTATTTTCCTAGTCTTATCTCCCTCTATACGTAATGTTATCTCGTATATCTTGTGGGGTTTGCTAACTCTGGTGTCTGCAGTTTCCACTTGAAGATATTCATTCGTGTCCACTGTCTCCAGATGATTCATAAGGACTTTGCGAGCTATGCTCACCTCTGCTGCGCTGTCTAGCATTGTCTGCGCCCACTCTCCGTTTTTCAGTTGTGTCCTCAGTATTCTCGGCATTGTTAACTACCTTGATACTGGCTACCTTCTTTTTTGGAAATTGTAATTTCTTTTTTAGCTGAGCAGGTTCCTTGTCTTTGGACTTGGCGTGCTCTTCTGATCGTCCTCTTCTTTCCGATTTCTGTGAGGAAGTCTGAAAAGATTGAGAGGGACGTGTATCAATGTCTTGATATCTATCAGGTTTTTTAATATTATCCCTATTTCTAAGGTTATATCTATTCCCAGAGGGGTCACTCTGCGGTGACCTCTGTCTTTGGTTTGGAGATTTCTCTCTTCGCCTGGGAGACCTCCCTCGGGACTGGAATTTCTTTTCTTTAGGATTGGATTGTTTGTTTCCATCCCAGTTCTTTTTTGGTGAATTATTATTAAAAAATATTTTTTCTGGACTTGTAGTCAGTTGCGGTTTTACTGGTATTCCACCTAGACTATCTCTGCCTAGTTCTTCATAGGATTTTTCTATGATTCTGGCAATTTCAGCTGGTTGGTCTGCTATATCTGTCTCTTTTAACCTCTGGCGGATCGCCACGTTTGCTGCTTCACCTTTTATGTTGGCTAATAATATAGCCGAGACCTGCTTGAAGTCTTTTAGTAATTTCATACCAAGAGTTAAAGCAGGTTCTGGACCGTATTCATCTTGAATTTGTTTTAGCACATCTGGTATTACCGAAATGGATGGAACACCGTGCGTTTTTGTGTAGATGGAAGCAAAGACTGTACCCCAAGTGTCACAGTCCTCAATGTGTGGTGCGATTCCCATTGGGAGACATATAGTCAGAATCCTGTGTTTTTCTAATGGGGTGGTGTCAGGAAACACCGCCTCTATTTGGGTAATTTTCTGTGCCAACCAGAATGGTATTTGTTCCCGTTTAGCTGGAACTTTACCTAGGCAGGATTGGATGTTCTGTGGTGTAATTTTATTTGTGTTCCCCTGGTGAGGGGTCAGCTGTGGAAGTTTAATCGCTGGCTGAATTGTTGAAGTCTGCATTACATACTGAACTAATTGTCTATGAATTTTTAGTAGTTGTTTTAGCTGTATTAACAGCTCTGCTGCAGGCATTCTTTCGATGTCTGGATGTGGTGTGTATCCGGCTAAGACCGGCCACGTTGCTCCTGGTCTTCCTAAAGGACCGAGCCTTGTAATGTGATTGTTATGTATTAGGGCGCCATCAAATAAGAGCAAATGCTCTTGGAATTTGAGTGGTACTTCCACCTCCTCGAAAGGAGTGTACTCATTAGGAGGTTCCTCTACTTTGTAATAGTGGAAGTACTTTGTTACAGCATTAGCTGCTGGAAAATGTATCCATGAATAATATACCTCTGTCTGCCGATATTCGTGTGCCTCGATTACGAATATGACTGTGCCACCTCTAGGTGTCAGTCCATTTTCTATAAGTTTTAGGGTTATAGATCTCCTTTTAATGACCGGAATGAGTGTTATATTCGGGTCTGCTGCTTGCATGGTAGCATCAGCATCTGCGAGTTCAGTTGCTAATCTAACTGTTTCTCTTTCATCATCACTTTCAGTCATTTTACTGACCGGATGGTATTATAGCTGTTTGCAGATCAGGTTCCTTTATGGAAACAGAGATTAGATGCACAATATTTTGGAACAGTGTATCCTTCAACGTTGACTATACCAAGAACCATACATAGGAGTTCCCTCCTGCGAGGTTTTGGAGGATATAACCTTTCACCCACTCCAGACGTCTTTGGAGTACAATGGGAAAAGGGGTCTGAGTGAGAAAGCACGACTGAGTTACTCTAAATGTCTTACGTTAGTTTTATCGCCCTTTCCAAACGCGTTGGGCGCCATGTAGTGTAGCTCCTATTTTCCCAATAGGCTCTGCGCATTGGAATAATACCTACAGCAGTAAAGGCCTAGACCAGACATTAACTAGGTCTACTACTGTCGATACTAGACTTAATTTTTGGGTTTGCCAGCGTAGCTCAGAGTTCGCTAGAAACTTTCTCGAATGTTCAAGGAGGAATTAACTTCCCTGATTAGACAAGAAGGGATTTAGTTTCTGACAACCATAGAACATGACAACTTTGCTCTCCCCTAATCAAGAGTCAATCTCGAGAGTCGTGTGAGCACAAGGCAATTATTTTACTCAGTCAGTACGTGCATTCTTAGTCTCATCAGAATGTAGAGAAAAGGAAGAGACGGGCATGTTCAATAAAAAGGTGTTATTTATTGATCAGTCTCTTTTCTCATACATGAGAAATGGATCGATATTATTGCAATACTTATAGTTAAGTAAAGTGCATACATTAAAAGCAATAGTATAAAATAATACTGTAAAAACATTGATATGGTTTCTGAGCCATATGATGTTTGAAATGATTAAAATATATTTACATACACATATACATTTGACTAAACGTACTCAACTGGTGTTTCTAAATACGCCTACCCCGTGTACCTGACCTAAGTCTAATGCGTGGGCGGGAATAGAAAGTTACAGTTTAAGTTGAGTTTGTTTTTGCCAAGTGAATAACTAAAGAATTCTCTGTGAGGGGTTATTCAGTTCTGTACCTGGAATTTAGGATGAATGAGGAATGGTATCTCTTTCTCTGCTCTCGATATTCCAGGCTGCCTGCGAGGGCTGCCCAGAAGCGCCGGTGCTGGGTCTCTCGGCTTGAGATAGCAGCGCGTCTCTCAGCGCGTCAGGAAGGCGGGGCTGCTGCCAGCGGGGTCTGCTTCTGCTCTCGGCTTCGGCAAGTGTGGCTGCTCCGTCTTGTCACCACGCGTGTGTTTGCATAGGGCAAGATCGGCAATATTTATACCTTAAAGGTGCCGAGATTGACGTAAGGATGGACATAGATACGTCAATAAAGATGTCATACGACTTGCTCGTTAGCACATTCTTTACTAAAGTTCTCTGTGAAATCAAAACAATGGCCGCACGGATTTTCCAGGTTGTCATAGGTTTGATTTGTTATGAGAACGTCGTATGCCTTATCAGGGGCTGGAGGAATGTCGCTTGTCTAATTAGATCTCAAGCGTTATGACCTAATCAGATAACACGTTCCTGTGCTGTAGTGTGACTGCGTCAGATAACGGTATCTGCATCATGGGGGCTTGTCTTGCCTCATGGGCTGACTGTTAGTTAACTTGATAGTTAGTTTAACCAGAATAGGGTCAGGAATAGGGGGATTGATTCAGAACCTATAGGAATACATGACAGATCAATATCACCACCAGCGTTTTAAATCTGTTCTCACTTTAGGTTGGTGTGTGTTCATTGTCTTTGTCTTGGTGGCATTGGTACCTTTTCATATACCTTAATTCTCGTATTTCACTTTATCAATCGTAATTTCTTTTTCTTTGTCTTCAACATCTCCTCACCTGGGTTATCTCTTTTTCGATAGGATAACCAATGTAGACTATATGTTTTGTTTCAGGCTTATTATTTTCTTTGCTATTGATATGTTATACATCTCTTGTTAAACTTGTATTATATGATATCCTTTGTTTCACCTCACAGCCTTGAAAAAGTCTTAGTACTTACCTTCAGTACTGACGAAACACGTGTCGGCTGTCTTTTTGTCAAGCCTACTCCCATGGATTTTCTGAATAAAGAACATGATAATTTGAACTTTCTTGTTTGTTTGTGATGTCCAACTACTGCTGCTATTGGATAATCTCAACCTATTGTGAAACAACTAGGAGACCTATTAGTCTGCTCGTGTACATATGTGTGTTAGGAATGTGCTGATTTGACCCTCTTGCTTCACTTATAATTTTTAAACACTGAACTATTACTTTTCATGTGAAATTGTATGGAGACGGCAAACACGACGATTTCTTCATTCCTGCGTTTTTTTTATATTTTGAGATGTAATTGTATGTCATTTTGGGCTGGATAACCTGCGTTTGATCCTCATCCAATGCCCGTATTGATGGGTAGAATAAAAGGTAACCTCTGCAATACTACTAAGTCCAAACGTTCTTTCATTAAAAACTCAAAGCTATTTACAGAATTGTCTAGACCTGAAGATTCAGGTGTGCGTCAAGCAGCGGACACTACTTTAACAATGGATTCACTACCAGTCTCATCAGGTAAATCGAAAATAAAACGTTTAAAGAAGGATCCTCCCTCGCCACCAAAACCATTGTCTCCAGTTTCCATGGAAATATTGCTACAGGAGATAAGGGCTCTTAGACCCTTTGTTGAAGAAACTAACTCCAAACTGCAAATTATTTCTGGGGATTGGTCTCTACTTGATATTAGGCTCACAACAGTGGGACAAAGCGTCTCTTCATTCACTGAAAACTCCAAATATGTGACCTTCATGCAGTCCCAAGTATCCTCATTACAAAAGCAGGCCGAGGACCTTGAAAATCATAATAGGAGGAATAACATAGGTATATATGGTCTGGTGGAAAATGCAGAGGGGTCTGATGCTATCGCTTTTTTCAAATCTTTTATCCCTAAAATTCTTCAAATGCCAGAGGACGTCATGCTAAACATACAACTTGCTCATAGATTGGGTCGTCTCCCTACTAATAATTCTCCCTCTCAACGACCAAGAGGAGTCATCCTGTACTTTCTGGAGTACACAGATTTACTGAAAGTTCTGTCTGCTGCTAAGGCCATTCAGCATATCTCATGGTCTGCTTCCACTTTATTCTTTGTACAAGATTATTCCAGGGCTACAACTGCCAGACGAAAAGCCTTCCTGGATATGAGACCCGACCTCCGATCTATGGGTGCCAGATATGGTCTCTTTCACCCATGTCTATTCAAAGTCACTTACAACAATAAGACTACTTCTTATGAAGATCCAGTTCATCTAAAAAGCTTCATTAATTCACATAAGATGGTTCATTTGGTTCCTTCTGGCACTCCTTCCTCCTGTATTACATGACTATTCTGGATCTTGCTGCTGATATGTTATTTTTCCTTACCATGAAGACATTCCTATGTTACTTGATTACTATCCATGTTTTAGTAGTCTGCATCTAACCAAGGGTTAAGTTTGAGGTGGTTTATGCTGTAATGATCTTGTGTTGCTCGAGTTCTGTTAATATTTGTTCCTCGTTCACTTTTTCTTTCTATATTATTAATATGATACTCCTTTTTCTTCTTATAGCCATGTCTACGGGTTGACGTACTGATTCCCCGGCTCGGTCTAGTTCTCCACGGACAGTTGTCTACTGCGTGTGGTTCCTCCCACCCCCATATTCATATTCCCTTTTTGTAGATGTGTTATTTGTTTTGTTTGTATTATATGTTTATATTTCTCTTTTTTCGGATGTCTGTTTTCTCTTCTCTCCTTCACAGATTTTTCTCTACTATGTGCTTGCCAACTTCTTCTGTCATTGCATTGCTTTGCCTATGTCTCACTCTTGGTTTCAGTCATCTATCTTTCCTAATACTATCTGGCTTAAGATTTATCTAATCATTTATCCTCTCCTTTTCCATTTTTGCATTTTTTAAACTTAATCTTACTGAATCGGTCTTTTCTTTTGGCTGCCTATGTCAATTTGTGGTTGAATCTCTATGGCATTAAAATTAATGTCTTGGAATGTGAGGGGGTTAAACTCTCCTATAAAGAGACAGAAAGTCTTATCTCATCTTGCCAAATTGAATGCTGATATTGCTTTTCTTCAAGAAACACATCTTATAGAGGCTGAATCCAAGTTAAAAAAAGGGTGGGTAGGGGAGGGTTTTTTTCTCAGGCGGCTGGTAAGTGAAATGGTGTTATGATACTATGTCGTAAATCTATCCCAGTCATGCTCATTTCACAGAATTCAGACTCGAATGGCAGATGGTTAATTGTTAAACTATTGTTGAAGGGTGTTCCAGTTACTTTGCTTAATGTCTATGCCCCTACTGGAGGAGACACTTCCTTTTGGCGTACTTTAGCTAAACACATGTCTCAATGTATTGAGGATAACTTTATACTTGCAGGTGACTGCAATCAAGTGTTTGACCTTTTTACAGACAGAATTTCTAAAGTGTTTTTGTCCCAAACAAACCCCACAAATCCTTCGTTCATGCTATTGCCCAACATAAACTTATAGATGCTTGGCGTCTATGTAATCCGAACACTAGGGAATATACTTTTTATCCTCCACCTCATCAAACTTAATCCTGGAGTGATTATATATTCATCTCTCATAATATCTCATAATTCCTAGTGTATGCTGACGTTGGCCCCATTCTTTTATCTGATCATGCTCCTGTCTCAATTGGTCTGGACATACTACCCAAGGTTAATGCTCCTAAAAGAAGGCGATTTAATAATGCACTCCTCTTAGACCCAAAATGTACCGCCTCCTTTGCCGTCTTTTTTTATGACTACTTTGCAATAAACCAAAATGACTCTTTATCATTCTCCACTATATTGGATGCCTTCAAAGCCTCCGCTAGGCACTTTACCATTAGTTTTGTCACAAAGAAACGGAGCAATGCTCGTAAACTTACTAATGATCGCCTCAATGACATTAAGAAACTGGAGCACTCCTATTACACCTCACATTCGCAGGAAAATCTTACAGCTCTTATACAAGCTAAATTACAATTTACAAAAGTTCAACTGATGATGCTTCTTTGTACATTTTAAAATCCAGCGCAAAAGTTTATGTTGGCAAAAATAAAGCAGGGAAAATATTAGCTAATTATTTAAAGGTCAGGCAAAACAAATTAAATATTGATTCTGTTTATGATAACCAATCTGTTTTAAAATTCAAAGATACTGAAATTTCAAATGAATTTTCTCTCATCTAAGAGTCTTTATATACTTCTGAAACACAACCTTCTGACCACTTACTGTCACAGTTTTTCCCAACCATTCAAAAACCTCATCTCAACCCAGTTGATTTATCCTCTCTAGAAGCAGACATAACACAAAAGTATCTTCTAAAAGCTCTTCAAACCCTTAAAAAAGACAAAGCACCTGGCCCAGATGGTTTCATTGTTGAGTTTTGTATGTCTTATTCCCAAGAATGGGAAGGATCCTAAACATTGTAAAAATTATAGACCCATATCCCTGGTTAATATTGATTACAAAATCTGTTTAAAAGCACTAGCTACACAACTAGATTCTCATCTACCATCTTTGTTGGCTAGGGAGCAATCTGGTATTGTTAAGGGGCGGGTTATATGAGACAATACACGATTATTTTTCAACCTTTTATCAAAATCCTCTCATCTAAAATATTTTTTAGCAGGTATAGCACTGGATGCAGAAAAGCTTTGGATAGAGTTGAATGGAAATATTTATTTTATACACTTAGATGGTTTGGTTTTGGCCCGTATTTTCTTATTCCAGTGTCTCTCGTTTACTCCAGTCCTTGTGCTAATGGTTTGATTTTCCCCTTTTTCAAATTGGGAGAGGTGTACGTCAAGGTTGTCCCCTTTCTCCTTTTTTGTTCAATCTGGCATTAGAACCCTTTTTGTCTAGATTACGTCAAAACCGTAGCATATATGGATTTCAAACTTCAAATGCCCATATTAAACTTGCAGCATATGCTGATGACATTTTTCTTTTCATGTCAAGGCCAGACAGCTCCATTCCTACTTTTTTAGCAACAGTGCAGTTGTATTCCCTCATATCTGGCTACAAATTAAATAATGACAAATGCGAAATTCTTCCCCTAACCAAATACACTTTTAAAATGGAATTTAGCGCTTCTAAATTCACATGGAGTTCCCATCATATTAAACATCTAGGTCTATATTTTACCTCCTCATTGTCAGATACAATAACACTGTGCATGAACAAGTGCATTCAAAAACTTTCAGAATTAACCGCTAAATGGTACCCGTTTATATTTATCTTGGTGGGGTCGATTGAACACTATAAAGATGATGCTAACACCTATAATACTGTATACAATTTCCAAAATTCCAATTCCTGTCAACGCTAAACTTTTTAAGAAGGTTAACTCCATTTTTTCCTCCTTTTTATGGAGCAATAAGAAACCTAGAATGTCTATTCCTAAATTATCACGTCCCAAAGATAGAAGGAGCAGTTAATTATCCTGATTTCAAGTCCTCTCAGACAGCCTTCCTTTTGTGCCAAGCTTCACTTTGGTTGCAGGACTCTACAGACGTATCCCCTCTGTGGACCTCTATTGAACAACTCTTTCTATTCCCCTTTTCCTTTCATGAATAACTTTCCTTCTGATGGAAACGACAATGAAATGAAAAGTGCTACTTATATAGCGCGACTGTCACTTCTAACGGAGTCTCCTGGCGCTGAAAGTGACAAAGATCAGATTACATGAAACGGGATCTAGATTAGGTCTAAACAACAGGTATCAGACATCCCAAAGATCCAAGTCATATATAAGTAGCACTTTTCATATGAATTCATCAGCTGTTTCTTAATTAAAACTTCATACATTTTTATACACTGAGCAATTCATTTGGTTTGCCTTCTTCTTTCATTCATAAGTATAACCTGCTTAAGGTAGCGGTTCTGACTGTTTTCACTCCACTTCCCAGTGCGCATGGCACTGCCACTACTTTGGATCCCTCTTTGCAACTCTGTACTTTATTAAAAACATCTTCTAAAGCATCCACTATTTACAGATATTTGCAAGATGCAACTATGGAAAGGCAAAAATCCAAAATAGAACAAGCTTGGGAACAGGATTTTGCAACTGATTGGCCATTATCCCTTTGGAAAAACATATGGATTAAATTACGCAGTTCATCTAGAGCTGCCAATACAATGCAAGCATTGTTTTTTGTTTTTAAGAGGCTCCTAATAACACCGGCTACAATGAACAAGAGATTTCCAAATATACCAGACATGTGGTGGATGTGTATGTCAGTGAAGGCTGATCTTTTTCACATTATTTTCTTGCCCACCTGTTTGTTCCTTTTGGCAACCAGTATGGTCTCAGATTAACCTGATTTTTTACACTAAATTTCCTTTCTCTTTCACTCATATCTTCCTGGGCAGTTTCTCTTCTGTTTGGGAGAATGTTGCACTAAACATCAGGATTATTGTTTTACTGATAGCAATCGCTTTTCAGCAGATCACTATTAATTGGAAGAACTTCAACAACATTTCCAATAAAGCTTGGTGGTATGCTGTTTGCCATAATTACAGATTGGACACCACTTTTGTTTACCCCCCCACGTATGGCTATGAAACGTTTGGACCTGTGGTCACCAGTTTTAAATTATATTGATACACGTCCCAAAAAATCTTCTAAACCTCTGCCATCCCAACAGGAAGTTCTGAAACCACCCTAATTCCCCTGACATGTTCCTACTATGATTGCAATCTAATGTTTTTCATATTTCATTTAGTTGTTTGATTTCTTCATTCTTACAGATAAGTCCGATTCATATAATTTTGTTGCAACAGCCTTTTATTGCATTATTATAATCTTTATACTATGTACTGTATACAGACATCCTTTATTTCTTTAATACAACTTTTTTGAACTGAAAAAAAATACTATTGCGGACTGCATATCAATGGATTAAATTCTAGCAACTGTCTGTTAGTAACATTGTTCACTAAAAAGAGACTTTTCAAAGTCCAATATTTGTCTGTAGCGTTGTTTAGTGGTTCAAATGGAGGCCGTTGCAATGCCTTCAGAACTATATGCAAATCTCTCAAATAAACAATATTTCTCACCTTAGGTATTCGAATCTCATGCCTAAGAAGTCTAGAAATATGCTTAAGAGATTGATTTGAAGGGTTTATTCCAACAAATAACACCCACACCTAGAAAGCATTCATGAGCTTCAATTCTTGTCAGCAAATGAAAAACCCGTATCTGCAAAGTCTCGAGACCACCATTCTCGAGATCACCATTCCAATGCAGAACGTGAGGGACGGAACAGAACAATGTAAGTGACAAGCCTGTAACATATTTATATTCAGGGCCAGTGTTATTAATATGGTAGGTAGAGGGCAACATTATGCTGCAAGTTTGCGTAAATTATGTGGCAAGAAAAGGCAAATTATGCAGCATTAATGCAGCACATTTTGTTATAGCATTATTTTGTCATTTTTACACTTTGTTGCAACTCATTAGTACCTGTTTAACGCCCAAATATAGCAATAAGCAACAGAAAGGTGACCATTCAACTTTTGCAATAACTAATTTTTCTTTTCATGTCATAGACTCTCATAGCAACATCTGAAGAATTATTGGTCTGTTTTTATTCCTTCAGAATTCTTTAGCATACCTGAGCAAACTGGCATGTCTTGTCAATACACAACTCACTACATGAGGATTCTGAACTTGGGTAAAGAGAAACAGATCCCACAATTTTGGGCTAGTTTTCCCCAATGTGGTAAAAGGAAAGAAAAGGAGGAAGCAAGGGGGAATAAAAAAAGACATGTGATTGGTAAAACCTAAAGGGGTAAAAAGACTGCCCACACCCACTAAATAGTGGCATGCTTCATCATAGGGCTGCTAACACACCCCGGCTCATACCAACATACAGGGTGGAGTGAAAAAGAAATCCTTTTTTTGTATAGAAAAAAAAGAGGAAAAATATCCAAATAGAGGGCTCCCTGTTGCAGAAAAGTGGAATAATAAATCTGTCTAAAAAGGTACCCTTCTAAATTGTATTCTGGGTACCACTTGTCAGGATTAAAGAAATGAAAGGGTATATGAGAGAGAACATGTTTCAGCCCTTAATTGCCACCCAATAGGGTTGATGGCATTCATCAGGATACAGATCCCTTATAATGTCTTATTAGTACTTCCCTCCTAGTATTATCACCATGTGGTAGGGAACCTCTCGGTGGCAATACTTGCTTACAGTAGACAAACATCATCAGGGCACTTGCAAGGATAGAACATAATGTGTTATTGTAATTTCTACTTCTCCCTTCCACTGCATTTACCCAAATTGTGATCACATTGTTCAATTGCCACATGTTTACTATATTTCTCCATTAATCCATAATAAACACCCCGTGAAAGTGATACACTCACATATACTGAAATTCTGCCACACAATTATCAGCAGCCGTTTGGAGCCCTCCTTACCCGAGTTCCATCAATGATTATCCAAACTCGAGGGTAAAGTAGGGACACCCTCTGTAGTCACACTATAAGAAATTTAAACATGCATGCATTTTTGTACTTTTTTGGACTTAGTTTTCACGGACATTCGTTGGGGTTTGGGAGGGGGGTGGGTTGGGTCTTGCGGGAGATTATTTATGTTAGGGATATATAAATATACTTTAAACTTTATCTTAGCATACGTGTTTTTTACTGCTTTTGAGGCTGGTGGGTGGGAGTTTAACAGTAAGTTTGTTTTCCTGAAACTTAAGTGGCATCTTGATTCAAGTTGTGTAAGTACTAGTAATTGCCTCAATGTTTTCAAAACTAAGTGCCTGTCACAGAGTAAGTGAATTCAATAGTCCTAGGACCGCCAGTCTCTCGTCTCTCCTAATACTCCATTATACTACCTCCCCCAAACGCTTATCTTACCTATAATTTGTGTTTGGAAATAGGGCTAGGCACAGGGCTGGCTGCACGGGAAATGGCGATTAAGGTTGGCAATCCTGGGCGGATGAAATGTCATCATTGCGGTGGTACTTGTGGTGTTACACAGTGGCAGTTGCAGCATCTGAAAAAAAAGAAAATGAAACCTTGTTTGTCCTTACCGTAGCATTAGAACGGTACGATAGAGAATATAGCAGGTGACAGTATACTAGAACAGTGCCACAATGTAGCCGAACAAATGGTAAAGTATTGAAAGTATAACTAGTACTTGCGTTGAATTTCTTTGACATTGGCTACTACTACAAGAAATAGTACTGAAGGTGAAGGACACAGCAGCGTAATAATTTGCCACGTCTAGGAGGAGGATGTTCTTGATGACCAATCAAGTTGATGGCGCACATGAAAATCTGCTTTCATTTGCCAATAGTGACTCAGTGTCAAGCTGAGTAAGAATATATCCTCGGATTCCTTCACCAGCCTGTTGCTATGAGCTTATCCTCCCCAGCAAGTGTGTGGAATTATTACTGTCATTTAGTCACACATCAATCAAAACCACACAGCCCGGGGAAAGAGGGTTAGGGTTTGGAAAATGGATGGGAATGGGGGTTTTTGGGAAAGTTTTGTTGAGAGAAGAAAAAAAAAGCACAGCATGGACAAACAATAATTGAAGATAAACAAATCTTTGGGTACAAAGCTATCCATATATCTTTTAAGTGACATAAAGGAAGTGCATGCACTACTGCATGCAAGGTTACTGAAAAGTAAGTAGTACTTTCAACAACCGTGAATGAAAGAATGCGACAGTACAGGGCTGCAGTAATAATTGTGCTTTTCACTTGCCTATCTCTGCACTCAGAGAAACACTTCTTACAATAAATTAGGTTTAAAAAAATAGCAGAAGTAAAACCTATAGAATGGCTGTAGGGATGAATTTAGAAGCAGAGATCAAAGAAATGCAGATTCACACTCATAGATGTTCACAGCAATAACATTACTTAAAAGATAATTAGAAAATAATGGATACTGTATCTGTATGTTGTTGTAGTTGTCCTGTTGAATTTGGTAAGTTGCATGCATCCAACCATTCCTCTTATTAGCGGGTGTCCTCCATTCCATCTGACGCTCCGTCCATCAATGTTGGTGACCAGAAGACACCCTGTCCACTGCCTGCCTGGCGGATGCTGAATTGCGGCTCGCTAATGTGAAGCCTGACTTCATTCTTTTTTTCCCATTGCACAGGCTGAAACCCGGCCTGTAATTATAGATAGAAAAACAGGAAGTGATATTAGAACACCACTGACAAATAAATATAAGGTATGTACGCTGTGTAGTGCAAAAAGTCACACTTTGAGTTTCCTAATAGACAGTACAATATTTTTGAAAGTGCCTACTCTGTCTGAGTCTCCTTTTGAAGGATAAATAAGTATGGGTGAATTAATTTAGCGGATCTTTCCCCTCAAGTTAGGTGTACTGTAAACTATGTTTTAGAACAAAATTAGACCTTCCCAGCAGTGCTCCCAGACCCTTACTAAACCTAGTCGCAAAAATGTAGAAGACCCCCCAATCAGATCTTCAAAAACGAGGCCTAGTAGAAAATGGTGATAAAACGTACTTTGAAAGTAAAGTAGGCCCAAATCCCCCCTTACCCACCATGGATTGTATTCAAACCACTTGCAAGCAAGCACAAGTATCCCTACCCAGCATTGCTCCAAGACTCGCAAACCCCCCACAAACACCAGGAACCCCCACAAACAGCCCCCCGAAAACGGTAGAGTGAGCGAAATCTCAGAAAATGCAAAAACTTTTTCCAAAGGGATTTCCTCCAAAACACTTTCTTTCGGGTATTAGACATTCCCAGGAATGGCCCCAGACCCGTCAACCCAGGCGGAAAGAAGTAGAAGACCCCCAAACAGCCAAAAAGCAAAACTACAAAAATGGAGACTTAGAAATTTTCAGGCAAATTTCCAAAATCACTCCTCGCGCGCTCTGCAGCTAGGCCCTTACTCCCCTTTGGCACCATGGTTTTGCTTCAAACCTCTTGCAATCAAAAGTATCCATACCCAGCAGTGCTCCCAGACCCCAAAACCCACCCACAAACACCAGGAACCCCCCCAAACAGGCCCCCAAAAACACGAAAGAGAGCAAAAACTATAAAAAGTGAAAAACTTTTTCACCATGTATTTTATCCAAAACACTTTTATCCGGTATTAGACCTTCCCAGCAATGGCCCCAGACCCGTCAACCCAGGCGGAAACAAGTAGAAGACCGCCAAACAGCCAAAAAGCAAAACTACAAAAATGGGGACTTCGAAATTTTCAGGCAAATTTCCAAAATCACTCCGCGCGCGCTCTGCAGCAAGGCCCTAACTCCCCTTTGCCACCATGGATTTGCTTCAAACCTCTTGCAATCAAAAGTATTCATACCCAGCAGTACTCCCAGACCCCAAAACCCACCCACAAACACCCGGAACCCCCCAAACAGCACCTCAAAGACAAGCAAGTCAGCAAAAACGCAAAAAAATGTCACCTCTGATTTTGTCCAAACCACTTTTATCCGGTATTAGACATTCCCAGCAATGGCCCCAGACCCCTGCAGCCACCCGCAAAAAAGCAGAACACCCCCAAACAGGCAAAAAGCAAAAATGTGCCTACTACCTTCAATTCTGTCCAAATACGCTGTGCAGCTAGGCCCTAACTCCCCTTTTCCACCATGGATTTCCTGAAAAACAAATGCAATCAACATTAGACTGTGCCAGCAGTGCTCCCAGACCCCAAAACCCACCCACAAACACCCGAAACCCCCCCAAACAGCACCTCAAAGACAAGCAAGTCAGCAAAAATGCAAATAAAATTTCACCTCTGATTTTGTCCAAACCACTTTTATCCGGTATTAGACATTCCCAGCAATGGCCCCAGACCCCTGCAGCCACCCACAAAAAAGCAGAACACCCCCAAGCAGGCAAAAAGCAAAAATGTGCCTACTACCTTCAATTCTGTTCAAATACGCTGTGCAGCTAGGCCCTAACTCCCCTTTTCCACCATGGATTTCCTGAAAAACAAATGCAATCAACATTAGACTGTGCCAGCAGTGCTCCCAGACCCCAAAACCCACCCACAAACACCCAGAACCCCCCAAACAGCACCTCAAAGACAAGCAAGTCAGCAAAAACGCAAACAAAATGTCACCTCCAATTTTGTCCAAACCACTTTTATCCGGTATTAGACATTCCCAGCAATGGCCCAGACCCCTGCAGCCACCTACAAAAAAGCAGAACACCCCCAAGCAGGCAAAAAGCAAAAATGGGCCTATTACCTTCAATTCTGTCCAAATACGCTGTGCAGCTAGGCCCTAACTCCCCTTTTTCAAAATGGATTTCCTGAAAAACAAATGCAATCAACATTAGACTGTGCCAGCAGTGCTCCCAGACCCCAAAGCCCACCCACAAACACCCGGAACCCCCCAAACAGCACCTCAAAGACAAGCAAGTCAGCAAAAACGCAAAAACAAATTCACCTACGATTTTGTACAAACCACTTTTATCCGGTATTAGACATTCCCAGCAATGGCCCCAGACCCCTGCAGCCACCCGCAAAAAAGCAGAATACCCCCAAACAGGCAAAAAGCAAAAATGGGCCTACTACCTTCAATTCTGTCCAAATACGCTGTGCAGCTAGGCCCTAACTCCCCTTTTCCACCATGGATTTCCTGAAAAACAAATGCAATCAACATTAGACTGTGCCAGCAGTGCTCCCAGACCCCAAAACCCACCCACAACAACCTAAAAGCCCGCCAAACAGCACCTCAAAGACAGGCAAGTGATCAAAAGTGCAAAATCTTTTTCTGCTCCGATTTTCTCCAAACCAATTTTATCCGGTATTAGACCTTCACAGCAATGCCCCAGACCCGTCAACTCACCCGCAAAGAAGTAGAACACCCCCACAAGTGCAGAGTCTTTCTTCATTGGGCGTAATCCAGCCATCTGCTTTGAGGGAAATAGGAGTCTGGAGGAGGAGGATAGAGGAGCATGTTCTTGTGAACTTGTGAACCTGAGGAATGCAGACTGCGGCACCTTCAAATCAATAAGCAAATAAGTGAAGACAGTTCTGCTGTTGTGCTTGTTTTTGTGATTAGGTGATTAAAGTTTTTTTATATGAATTTTTGCAAAACAAAGAAAGACAGACACACAGGAATAAAAGTGAATAAGGACGAAAAAGAAAGTTAGTGATTCATTGACTCATTTTCAGGGCTCTGTGTCAGGGAAGAAGAGCTCGTCCTCAAACTCTGCTAATTCAGACGGGAGTAGGTCAGTTAACAGGGAAGAACTTCCCTCATCTAAGTTGGTGTCCTCCTCGTCTTCTTCCGGCGTGCGTCCTTGATCATTGTTAACCTCTCCACCTTTTTGGGCGAGAGGCGGGTCCTTTTGGAAGTTACAGTGCCACCAGCAGCACTGAAAACACGTTCAGAAGACACACTTGCGAGTGGGCAAGACAGGTAATTTATAGCCAGGTTGGTGATTTCTGGCCACACATCTGTTTTCCCATGCCAATATGCCAATGGGTCATGAGGAACATGGACCTCTGTTGAGTCATTCAGATAGGCCTGCACCATCGACTCAAGGTTCTCCAGGGTTCCTCCACTTTGCTTACTTTTTTCTGGGACCATTTGAGAAGCAAACCCAAGCTGAGTTAGCCAATCCTCTTCTTCACACAATATTACTGTTGTGTCTGGTGCAGATGATATGGTTTCTGGTGTCGTTAACGGCTGAGGGGAAAAATCACTCACTTCTGCCACAGCCACAGATGCAGAAGTGGATTTTTTTGACTGCGGATGGCCTGCTGATGCTGATGTACTGCCTTTTCCTTCAATTGCCTGCCGTTCTCTTTCAAACCGAGTGGCTGACATAGCTAGCCAATGTTTGGACCTTGTAACATCTGCGTCATCAAAAGGAAAGACTACTCTGCCTGCCACTGCCTTTTTGTACCGTGGATCCAGAATAGTAGCACAAATGTAATGCTGTTCTGTGTGGATCATTTCAAGACGATCATCGCGAGTAGGCGGTGTAATAACTTCTCCGCCAACTCAAATGCTTCTTCCTTTCCATCTTTTTCAAACTTAGAACACACCGCCTTCAGTCGGTGCTCTAGCATGTGCAACAATGGGATAGCTTTTCCCAAATTACAGTCCTCCCTGCTGACTGCACGCGTGAAGACCTCAAAAGGACGAAGCATGTCTGTCAGGCTTTTAACTAGGTCCCATTGCTCCACCTGTATCCTCATGTCTATCATAGGTGTACCCAGTTTAAAGAAATACTGATCGACTACCGCATACTGCTCATACAGACGCTCAAGCATGTAGAAGGTTGAGTTCCAACGTGTTGCCACCTCCTGGATGAGTGCTTTCACTGGCAATTTGTTGCAGGCACCTCAGCTGCTTCCGGGCCTTAAAAGAATGGTTGAAATGTGTGCACATTCTTCGGCAGGTGGTCAGTAACTCGGAGACTGGACTTACTTCACTCAAGAATTTTTTAACAACCAGGTTTATACAGTGCGCCAAACATGGCACTCTGAAATAGTTACCCATATCCATGGCCTTAACTACATTGGCGCCATTATACGTGGAAACATAACCAATCATGCGTTTTCTTGGGGACAGCCATTCAAAGACCTTTGTGTTAAACTCATGCAAAATGTTTTCTCCTGTATGACTTTTCTCCATGGCAAACATGCTATTGTTGCATGTTTCCGAGCAGCTTTATAAACTTTGTCCGAGTCAACACCTGCGTTTATCTTTGCTTTAACCCCTAAAAAAGAGACCCAGTGTGCAGTGATGCACATGTAATCAGTGGCTGCGCAACTGGTCCACATGTCTGTTGTCAGATGTATAGTGTGAACAGCACTCTTCTGCAAAGCTGCCCCAATCACCTCCAGCACATCTTCATGTAGTGCTGGAACCACAACTCTGGCAAAATAGAACCGGCTAGGAACCTTCCATTTAGGGCAGAGCATTTCCACCATTTCAAGAAAACCCACCCCTTCCACAAAAGAAAAAGGGAGAAGGTCCAGCGCTAGCATTTTAGCCAGCTTAGTGTTATACAGACGCACCGTTGGGTGGTTGCGTTCAAATGGCGCATCTGAAAACAACATGCTTCTAATGGTGGGCTGGACCATTGTACGGGATGATGATGATGACTTCTTCGACCCAGTTACACTCAGTGATGATGAACTTTTTCGCATTGGTGTCTTACTCTCTCCCACACTCTTAGTTTGGCTCATATTTCTTGCAGGGGGTGTGCTGCAGACAGGGGTACTAGGTGTAACTGAAGAAATGTTTGACGCTTCTTCCTCCTCGTCATCAGCAGATGAAACATCAACGGATACAATTTGTTGACTTGCAATTCGGTCTGCCTCGATCTCCCTTAGTTGCGCATGCCATTTGACAGTGTACTGTCTCTCAAGATGACCTCTCTGGCCTCCGGTACTATAGTTGGTACCAAGCTTACCACGACTAACTCAAACCTTACAAATGGTACAAATGGCTATGTTTTCCCTTGTTGGGCTAACACTAAAGAAGTCCCAAACTGCGGACTTCAAATGTCTGTGGGGGGCGGAGGAGGTGATACTGGGAATGCTGCTAATGCCAGATGAACTGGAGGATGTGTGTTGCCGAAATTTAGTACGTTGTGCACTTACAGCACCACTAATTGAGGAAATGCAGGTCGAGGTGGATGGAGGTCCCTTCTGGCAAGAAAATATGGAAGCTGTAGGTGGTGGTGTACTAGTTAACTGCATTTGTGGTGGTCCCATTCCCACGTCACCATCATCATCATCACGCTCAGCAGCATTTCGGGCTAGGGTTAAAATGTCTGTGTGCTGCATGCCAGCTGAGGCTGGAGTGACGTCTATGATGACTGCGTCGTCATGAGAGTCTTCATCAGCAGGAGTATACGCCACTTCTTGTTCAGCGTCATCATCACACTCCATAACTCTGAGACTTTCGGGGACCTTCCTTTTACGCTTAGCTACCTTTGTCAGATCATGGTGTGCCTCACTCTCAGACAGCAGTGGTGGTTCCCAAGTTTCATCCATATCATCAGAAGGAAGGGGGCTTGAAGAAGTTGTAGACACCATCCTTGATCTTTTCCTTGCTGGGGATCTGGAAGACAATGATTCATCAGGAGGAGTGGCTTCCTCATATGATACCTCGGCTTGAATGTCGATTTCCTGATGTGCCCCTTCTTCGGGAGCAACAACTATTGTGGGCACTTGTGCCGCTCCATGCACCTCTGCTTGCGCCTCTCCTTGCGCCGCCTCTCCATCCACATGTACTTGGGCTTGTACTTGCAGCACATGTGGTTGTTGTTGTGGCTGTGGTTGTTGAACACTCGTCAGATGAGTTACAACAACCTGTGTTGATTGAGGGATGCTGCTACTTTCTTGCGATGAGCCAACATCACTGGTCGATGGTGATTGAACAACTATACTGGCTGCCTCTGCAGCACTCAATGGCTTGGACCTAAGTTGGCGTGGTGGTGGTGGCACTGAGCCCAATGGAGCGGAGGTGCTGCTCCCAGCTTGGTCACCAGCAGATCCTGCTGCTGCTGTTGGCGTACTTTTTTTTCCCCCAAAAAATGTGGTGGTCGTCACACCAGTCTCCTTGGTAAGTGGCGCCACTTGCTTCTTCTGCTCCTTACTGGCAACTTTCTTGCTAGAGGAGCTACGGGCAACTTTTTTTGGGGCCATCTTCTTCAGATGTCAGAACACCACAAGTTGCAGAGTTGTCTGTGGCCACACGTGATGTTGTGCTGCACACACCGCAGCAGGACTTCTTCCTGGCACTGATGAGAAACGATGAGGCTGATGATTCGTTTTTCTGCACCTAAAAGCAAACGAAGCCAGAGGAACATCAGTTAAATAAATGTTGCATATGTAGCGCTTCAATTAATAGTTTGCAAGTAAGCATTTTTATTATACCCACCCCCCAAAATGGAAAGACCAATAAAATGCACCACTGACAGAGTACCCCTGGGCATAATGGATGAAAACATGGCAGACTGGGTACAGGCCTATGACACAACAAAGCACACTGCCTGGCTTCAAAATTGCCCCTAGACCCCCACCCACATGGCCAGGCCCTGCCTGGACCAGGCCTCAAAATGGCCCCCACCCACATGGCCATGCCCCATCAACACCCCAAAACATCGAAAAACATACAAATATCACCACAATCCAATGCCATCCATGACCTCCATGATGTTTACATTCAAGACACCCCACAGAAAGACTAGGCCCATGCACCACTGAGTACCCCTGGGAAAAAGGCCCCAACAACAGCCACAAAATCGAAAAACACACAAAAATCACCACAATCCAATGCCATCCATGCCCTCCATGATGTCTACATTAAAGAGACCCCACAGAAAGACTAGGCCCATGCACCAGTGGGTACTCCTGGGCATAATGGATGAAAGCAAGGCACATTGGATGCAGGCCTATGGCACAAAGCACACTGCCTGGATTCAAAATGGCCCCTTGACCCCCACCACCTGGCCAGGCCCTGCCTATACCAGTCCTCAAAATGGCCCCCACCCACATGGCCATGCCCAATCAACACCCCAAAAAATCGAAAAACACACAAAAATCACCACAATCCAATGCCATCCATGCCCTCCATGATGTTTATATTCAAGACACCCCACAGAAAGACTAGGCCCATGCACCACTGAGTACCCCTGGGCAAAAGGCCCCAACAACATTAGCCAAAAAATCGAAAAACACACAAAAATCACCACAATCCAATGCCATCCATGCCCTAAATGATGTTTACATTAAAGAGACCCCACAGAAAGACTAGGCCCATACACCACTGGGTACCCCTGGGCATAATGGATGACAGCAAGGCACATTGGATGCAGGCCTATGGCACAAAGCACAGTGCCTGGATTCAAAATGGCCCCTGAACCCCCACCACATGGCCAGGCCCTGCCTATACCAGTCCTCAAAATGGCCCCCACCCACATGGCCATGCCCCATCAACACCCCAAAAAATCGAAAAACACACAAAAATCACCACAATCCAATGCCATCCATGACCTCCATGATGTTTACATTCAAGACACCCCACAGGAAGACTAGGCCCATGCACCACTGAGTACCCCTGGGCAAAAGGCCCCAACAACATTAGCCAAAAAATCAAAAAACACACAAAAATCACCACAATCCAATGCCATCCATGCCCTCCATGATGTTTACATTAAAGAGACCCCACAGAAAGACTAGGCCCATGCACCACTGAGTACCCCTGGGCAAAAGGCCCCAACAACAGCCAGAAAATCGAAAAACACACACAAATCACCACAATCCAATGCCATCCATGCCCTCCATGATGTTTACATTAAAGAGACCCCACAGAAAGACTAGGCCCATACACCACTGGTTACCCCTGGGCATAATGGATGAAAGCAAGGCACATTGGATGCAGGCCTATGGCACAAAGCACACTGCCTGGATTCAAAATGGCCCCTTGACCCCCACCACATGGCCAGGCCCTGCCTCTACCAGTCCTCAAAATGGCCCCACCCACATGGCCATGCCTCATCAACAACCCCAAAAAATCGAAAAACACACAAAAATCACCACAATCCAATGCCATCCATGACCTCCATGATGTTTACATTCAAGACACCCCACAGAAAGACTAGGCCCATGCACCACTGAGTACCCCTGGGCAAAAGGCCCCAACAACATTAACCAAAAAATCAAAAAACACACAAAAATCACCACAATCCAATGCCATCCATGCCCTCCATGATGTTTACATTAAAGAGACCCCACAGAAAGACTAGGCCCATGCACCACTGAGTACCCCTGGGCAAAAGGCCCCAACAACAGCCAAAAAAATCGAAAAACACACACAAATCACCACAATCCAATGCCATCCATGCCCTAAATAATGTTGAAATTCAACAAAACAGTTGCATCATGCACCCATAACTAACCCTGGTCCTACTGGATACTGTGGCTACCCACAATATATTTTATTTAATGTTCTGAAAAAGTTCCAAAATTGTAGTTGCAGCAACTGTAATGCCCCAAACAAACAACATCAACTTACTTGTCAAATTTCTAATCCAAAAGTGATCCAAAGAAAGTCAAAAAGGCCTCAAATCCAAATATCCAGCAGCATCCACAAAAAGTAATCCTTCCAGGTCAAGATCCAAATCAAAGTGACCAGGACATGAACAAAGCACTGGGAGGAGCCTGCTGGACAGGAACAGGAAGTTGGAGACTGTGGGGCACTTCCTTCCTCCCACCCCCCCCCCCCCAATGGACTCCTTGCAAAAAAAGTGCAGGCAAATGTCAACCTGAGGAGTTATTCTGATAAAAATCATCATTTTCAAAGTTTATGCTGCCTGCTGGTGAATTTCGTGTGCGAAATTGCAAATTTTGCAATCTCGCAATTGCGAGATAGTCGCTGCCCGCCGCATCTACGTGTTCGCAAGTGTTTACTCCCGCGATGCGTGATCACGTGCCTTTATGACGTACTCGCGTTGACAAACTCTGGCTGTGCAAGGTGGCAAGCCGCGATGACGTAATCGTGGTCGACAAACTCCCGCGGGATCCCGCAGCAAGATCCAAAATGGCGCAGCACACGCAAACATGGAGAAAAACAACTCTTCAAACGCTGAATGACGGTAAGTGAACGCTGCGCGCCGCAAAATTGTATAATATTCTATATGTCAAGCGCGACCAAGCTAAAAAATCCGCTTCGTGCAAATTTGCGAATTTTCGGCAAATTCGCGAGAGTTTGCGGATTGCGAATTTGCCAAAAATCCGCAAAATCCGCGAGCGGAACGGATTTTACGCCCACACTTACTTTTCACAAACAATTTGCTCTTCACAGACCTCTACCACAAGGGGAGTGGCAATACATGTTTCTAACCGGCATCCACCAAGTAATCGTACACTTTCCGATAAATGGGGTCGGTGGGCAATGGCTGTAATTCCCACATTTGGTGCACTTTGTACTATATATGAGTCGAATTCAGACGACGCAGATTTTTTGACAGTACTTGAAGTAGAGCTTGCTTCCTGGCCTGCCCCACTGATAATATGTGGTGATTTCAACATTCACATGAATTCAAGTGGGTTAGGGAGTGACGGGTATCAAGGCAGGAAGCCACAAGTTTTTCATGCTGTGCAGGCGCTAGCTGATAGCCATGGTTTGGTGGGCGTTTGGTCTGCAAATAAATCTGGAGATCCAGGGTACACATATTTCTCGTGCTCACATAGGAAATATGTGAGGCTGGACTACTTTTTTATTCCTGTCTTATTAGTGGACAAAGCCCAGATAAGGAAGCTACCTAAGGTTCTCTCGGACCACAGCCCTCTTGTTCTGGATATTGAGATCCCAGGGAATATAAAACCCCCTGTAAAGTGGACCTTTGATAGGAAATTACTGGTCACTGAGGGATTTATTGATCATATTAAGCGCTGGACCATACAGCTCTTTGACAACAATAGATACATCTAGGGAAATGGTATGGGACTCATATAAGTCTGGGCTTAGAGGGGAGGTAATTAGTTTTACAGGGTTCCACAGGAAGAATCAACAAGAGGCTATTGGTTCTTTGACGCCAGATCTAAGTAGATTTGAGCTAGGACATATGGCTACTATTGCCCAACAGCAGACTCAGCGACAATCTGAAATTGAATTAAAAGTGATCAGCAGTAAAACTAAGATAATTGGGGTCTATAATCAATCTATAGCGGACAGGTTTCAAACTGCCCGTCAGGATAACTATGAATATGGGGAAAAGACAGGGAGACATCTGGCTCTTCGGATTAGGCAAAGATCAGCGGCAAGTAGTGTTACGAAGCTAAAAAGAAAGGATGGCTCAGTGTCCTGTGACCCTCAAGAAATAGTGGGTATCTGTCAAGACTTTTACCTGGGTCTCTACAATTCCAGGATACACGGCACAGTAGATGGTGGTACCAGTCTCCCCCCCTGTGATTCAAGAGCTAGAGGGAGAAATTCTACTGGAAGAAGGGAACAAGGCATTGTTGTCCATGGCTTCCGGGAAGGCGGCAGGCCCAGATGGGCTACCCATGGAGATCTATTAACTTTTGCATAAGGAACTTGCCCCTCTGCTGTGGGATCTGTTTTTAGCAATCCAGCAAAACGGCATCCCTCCCCAATCATGGCAGGAGACCAGCATAGTTATTTTTCTGAAAAAGGGGAAGGCAGCTGACGATCCGGCCTCCTATAGGCCTATCACGCTGATAAACACAGATGAGAAGCTATACACTAAAATCTTAGTGAGGAGGCTTTCAAAGGTTATTGATTCTCTGGTGAGCCCGTGGCAACACGGCTTCATCCCCGGTCATAATACAACCGACCACATAAGAAGGGTAATCTCTTTATTTAACATCGCTGAGATCTCTGGGCAACAAATGTCATTAATATTACCTGACGCTCAAAAAGCATTTGATCAAGTTGAATGGGGGTATCGTTGGCAGAATCTAAGATCAAACTGCTTTTTACCCCGTATACTTACTGCCCTACAAGCAATATACGTTCAGTCATATGCAAAAATACAGTTGATGGGGCAGCAATCCGGTCAGGTTAAGATCGCAAGAGGGACAAGGCAGGGCTGTCCCAGTTCCCCTGTCCTTTTTGCATTATATATAGACCCCTTAATTGGAGATATCCTAAATGACCCTGTGATTCAGCCGGTGGTGGTCAGGGGATATAGTACTAAAGTGCTAGCTTACACAGATGACATTGCGGTAGTCACCCCGACCCCCAGGCGACAATCAACAGACTAGAAGATCTGGCCCGAGAATTTGGGAAGGAATCCCGGTATGGTTTACATGCGGACAAAACTAAGATTGTTTGCACTAGGTCAATTCTTTGGCAGGATTCCAGGAGGACCGAGGTGGCAACCTATTTGGGGATTTCAATCGCAGCAGATGTAGATACTATATGGAACATTAATGCAGATCCCCTTCTTAGTAGAATAAGGGCTGATTTAAAAAGAATAGATAATATACATCTATCTATCATTGGAAGGGTAAATGTCATTAAAATGACAATGTCTCCGAAAATACTATATATGCTACGCTGCATACCACTGGAGGCTCCAAATCATTTCTTTAAAAAGGGCGAGGCAATCTTTTCACAGTTTATCTGGGGATATGGGAAGGTAAGGAGATCTTTAAAATTGATGTCCCTTCCCCAAAACCGAGGGGGACTGGCAGTGCCAAATGTTCTTTATTATTACTGGACAATTATGCTCCAACAAATGACAATATTATTTAGACCTACGCCGGCAGTAAACGATGGTGAGACTCCACCATCCATTTTTGAACTGGCCGTGGGCAATCAAGCAGCAGGGTTATTACTCAGACAACTAGAGGGTAGTTATTACAAATAAAGTGATTTAAACCATTGATAGCACCATGGAGGGTGTGGCAGCGTACCAGCAAACTGTTAAATATTCCACAAATTCATTGCTACCTCTTATTATGGTGGTCATCATTCTTTGCAGACTTCCTGTTTGATAAGTTCGGTAGTAAGTGGGAACAGGCGGGCTCAATCATGTTGGAGATATTATAAACTCCTTTGGTATTATGTCATTTGATGAGATCCAGGTTCGGTATGATATAGACCCACGGAGCTTATTCAAATATTTACAGTTAAGGGAAACGACTAAATCAGTCATGCTGTACCTCACCTCCAATTTAAGCGTTCCAATTTTAGATATTCTGGTCCGTAAACAACTCCAAGTGAAGGAAGTATATGCTATGATGATGGAAGCCAGCGATGATAATTTAGTTAAAGTAGAAAGTGCGTGGGCAGTTAAACTGGGAAACCAAGATGTGGATCTATGTAGATCCATTGAACTGTCTAAGGAGATTCTTTTATCGGCTAACTTAAAGGCTCAACATTTCAAAACTATATGTAGATTATATTTTACAAACTTTGGGCTTGGGGGAAAAGGGAGTCAAATGACTGTCCAAGATGTGGGCAAGGCCCTGCGGACATGATTCATATGTTCGCAGAATGCTTGGAATTGAGACAGGTAAAACAGGGGATTGAATCTTTCCTTTGCAAGAATATTGGACGTCCAGTGAAACTGACTCCCACTCTAATTCTGCTTGCCTGGGACGAGTCTCTGCAGCTAGAAGTAACTCAAGCGTATTTTTGCTTTATGGTAACATCAGCTCTGCGTATAAGGATAGCCTCCAAGTGGAAGGGTAAAGACCCCCCGACATTCCAGGCTTGGTACGCTAGATTGTTCCATATATTTAACTTAGAGACTGCACTATATAAATGTAAAGGGAGCAGAGCAAGGAAAAAAGGGCAGCAAATATGGGGACATCTGATAGAGGTGTATAGATGGGGACAAGGGGGGAGATAGGGGGGTGGGGGAGATGGGGGAAGGGGAGAGGGGGGACTCGGTAAACGTTTAAATGTTTGTCTTTTTTTCCCCTTTTCTTTCTTCTTTCTCTCTGTGCTGTTCCCGCCCCCTCTCCTTTCTCCTGCTCCTGCTTCACCTGTCCTTTACAAATAAATGTATGATATTGATTTTGCTGTGATTATATTTATGTATCTGATTATAATTGTACTCTGACTTTCCTGAAATAAAAAAAAAAGAAGAAGAAAAAAGAAGTATCTCACAAGTTTGCATCTTGATTACAAGCATCTGTCTGAGTTTATTATCTGGTTAATTAAGAAAATATATTTTATGAAAGAGTCTTTTCTCTTTTATAACTCCAGCCCCTGTTTACATTATGTGTGAAACCTGCTTCCGGGGTGCACAAACCCCAGCATAACTCATATTTCATATGGATATATGAAGAGATATCAGATGATGTAAACATATATGTAATGACAGGGTAATGTGCACATTAGGGATTCTAAACAAAAATGCACGTTATGGATTTGAAGATTAGTCCCCATAATTAGGGCAAGGCCAACAGGAAAAGCGTCTTTAATGAAAATAAAGAACAACTCTCTCAGATGGCATGATAACTAGGCAATAGAGTACAATACCATAAGTATCTCGTATTAGAGACTATTTTATTCCCATAACGATTATTACATCATCTAGATAGTCCAATATACAGAGGTAACCAAATAAACAGACATTACCAATAATTGACTGTAAGCACTTAAAGGAATACCTTATTAAGAACAATTCAAACTCCAGTACCCATACTTCTATATTCCTCTTGGGCATCTGTATTTCCACTTGAATTAAGAATGCTGGTACTCTACCAACGTGGCAGCCAAGAAAACCAGTTCTCGCTTGCATCCTAGTTTGAGTTAATGTGAAGGGTGGGCCAGAGCCATCTACATGCCTGGAGGAATGGAGGACTCAAAATGTAATGATGCCAGCACTCGGAATACAATGTGTGCTATAAGCAAAAATGTGTCCAGCGGAAAACTGATTTAATCAATGGAAGAAAATCAGCAAGGATAAGGTGAACAATTATACAGTGGGATACAGTCCTGTATCCAATACATATAACACATAAAGAACAAAACCAGGGGAAATGAAAAAGGGGGAAAATCCAGGCAATTTTATAGTGAGGGGACGCTTGCTAAAGAATATAAGAGTAGCCTAGCTGACCCCATGTAGTAAACACAATTGGTGACACAATGGAAAACTAGTGTGTGACTACATTAACATGTCTACGGCGTTTCGATCCTGTACATAAATAAAAGGATCATCATCAGGACTAAAATTACATTGCCTGAGTATTTAAATATGCAAGCCTGTTGGAAAAATGTAGAAGGAAGCAAAAGAAAAGAAATAATAATTTAAATGTTAGTTTTTAGGCCAGCATAGTGTTGTCATTCTGAATACAGACCATGCTTAATGTGAAGAACTTCCTTACGTGAGTGAATATGTGTTAAAGTGTCACTCAGTCGAGACAGGTAAGTGACAATCGTGACATGGTGGTGAGAAGGCCAAGACAAGGGGGCTGGAATGAGTGATGAGTTTATTGAATAGCTGAACTGGAGTGATTTAACCAAGCTCGCCTAAGGAATAGGAGTTAAGCATACCGACGGGTAATCACAATGGGAAGCCGTTCGGTTAGGCTCCTAAAATAACTGTTGAGGCTGTGTACAGTTATGATCAAGGGTATGGACGGTAGCCTCAGAGCCTGAGGAGTGTCTAAGTTGCATACCTATAGTATAGGCAAGGGTGGTCACGGTGCTGCGGACCTGTGTGAGGTCGGCGTGGCTGTGGCCATGAACCTGGAAGAGGAAGAATATTGCTAATCAGATGAGGAAGAAAGGCTCACAAAGCCCTTAGTGGTAGTAGAACCGTGGCGTACCTTGGATACGGCGGTCATCGGAACTTCCCCGGCTGCTGGTGGGGGAATGGGCCCCGGGAGGTTGTGAAGGGTCTGCGGAAGAGGAATTTGGCAATTAGGACAAAATAAGGGGTGAATTGGAGGTGGTGGGGCTGGTGGCACGAGGGGCTTAACAATACCCGTGGCGGATCCTGCCACCATGGGGGCGTGGTTCACAGAGGATGAATGGTGGAGGACCGGCGGGAAATCCCGTGTAGCGGTTGTTGAGAAACCGATGTCTGGGGAGAGATTAGAAGGTGAAGTACCGGCCAAGTAGGAAACCGTGGAGGATAGGGGAGGGAGAACGAGGGGAGAGGCTTACCTCAATGCTGAAGATGGAGCAATCCTCTTGCGCTGCGGGGCATGATGGCTCGTGTCAGCGGTCGGAAGGTGAGCGCCATTCTGGGCTGAGTTATAGGTGGTAGTGTGGTGGCCATCTTATGAGTGGCGGAATTGCGTATTATGCAAATACCGCATGGGATGCTAATAGGGCGGCCATCTTGAGTTTGTCATAACACGCCCGGAAAAGTGAAGGCAAGGGCTACCACAATAAGGGGTCCAACCATAGTGTTGAAGTGAGGCATGCACAATACGGGTCCAGACATAGTGTTGAAATTAAGGCATGAGGACCAGGGGGGTGGTCGAGGCTAGCTAATATCCGCTGTGAAGCGGGAACAGTCGTGGCGGCCATGTTGGACAGGGAACAGTGTACATGCAAGAGACCAACCAATGGGTCCGCAGCACCGTGACCGCCCTTGCCTGGACTATAGGTATGCAACTTAGACATCCCTCAGGCTCTGAGGCTACCGTCCATACCCTTGATCGTAACTGTACACGGCCTCAACAGTTATTTTAGGAGCCTAACCGAACGGCTTCCCATTGTGATTACCCGTCGGTACGCTTACCTCCTATTCCTTAGGCGAGCTTGGTTAAATCACTCCAGTTCAGCTATTCAATTCACTCATCACTCATTCCAGCCCCCTTGTCTTGGCCTTCTCACCACCATGTCACGATTGTCACTTACCTGTCTCAACTGAGTGACACTTTAACACATATTCACTCACGTATGGAAGGTCTTCACATTATCCAAACAACACAGCGAACCGGGGGGTCTAAATGCCTAATATAAAGAAAAAGGCCCAACACTTCTCCCAATGGTAGAGTGTATCAAATGTACTACAAAACAGCTAAATATAAGGAACAAAACTCATGGAACGAAAAACTCTCAGTGATAATATGGTCGGGATCAGCCGGTAGATAGAGTCTGGAAAACCATCAACTATTCACAGTGATCAATTTTATCATTTGGTCAACCAGCTTAGGGGGTTGTGAACCTCTTGACCATAGAGGGCACCACACCGTTGTGTATGAGGCTGGATCCCGCCAAAAATCACTGAGAAAGAGTACAATGAGCAGTACTCCTAAATGCTCAACGTAGAAAGAAAAAAAGAAAGAAAGCAGTGCAAGGAAAGGTGAGTTAAAATAAGGTAATGTGTACCAATAAAGGGTATTTTATTAGAAATGCAGACACAACCCCTAATTAAAAACCTGAACAGTGCAAACTACAGCTTAACAAAAAACTGCCATAAAAGGGCCAACATGTTTCAGCCAAGCGGGCTACACATCCCTAGGCTTTCTTCAGGGCCTCTGTTCTCAATATTGCTACTGCATGTATTAGTGAAAATAACGTATAAATGAACATATCAATAAAGTTAAGTACTTGCTGTGATACAGTGAATGATTAAACAATCTGTTCCTCCACATCAAGGGATGCGAATGACATCCACCAGTATACCGGACTTCAACGTATGTCCTCGTTTGTTACTTGCGGTCGCTGAACGGTCCCAGGGAACGGGAGCCCGGTAGAGCATCAGCCTATTGAAGGTGCCTGTTGACGTACAGCGACCGCAAGTAACAAATGAGGACATACATTGAAGTCCGGTATACTGGTGGCCACAGGTATGTCAGAGAGTGGCCACCACCAGGTTTGAGTGCTGGAAAATTACTGCAGTGTGTGACACAAAACCCCCAGCCCTGAAGAAGTTGCCGACCAAGTAAGACAGGCAACGAAACATGTTGGCTTCTTATAGGTTAAAACGAAGCTCAACAGGAGAGTAGGTTTTATTAGGAGTAGATACCCAGCAACGAATAAAGAGTATCATCGAGCTAGAGGTATCTAACTCATTTTTAGCATTGAATAGTGATTCTCTTACCCCGGGGGGGTTGGGTGAATATAGATGTAAGCAGTTAGGATCACATTTGAGTTTCTATGCATCACTTACACTTTTTCACATTATTTTTGTTCATGGTTGGAAGGAGCCAATGATGATAAGTGGACCAAACTGATGAGTACCAGTCAGCAGTTCCCTGGTGTTTGCTCCCGTGAGGTTCCTTCCTTCTTCACACACATTTTATCTATAACACCAAGTGCAGTGTTTGGAAGGTAGTAACATATGCAGTCACAGACACACAGGAGTTTTTAGTACATAGAATTGAGGCACACCCTGTCTAGGAAAGCAACATGTGCTTGAGATTAAGTTTATCTTCACACAGTAGCAGGCAGGTGATGTTATAGTGAGCACCTCTGATAACCAGGACCAGGTTTTGTTGTTGACAACCCAAATAGGGACCCCGCAAGGTTGTTTGCAGGGTCAGGGGGTGCGTCCGATCGGTCGGGCAGATTGGGGTACCCCAAACCATCAAGCTTGGTTCTTGCAGCTACCCCGCCCATCTTATCGAGCGACTCTTCATCTGGTGGTCACCAGCCGGGGTCCTGAGAAGGCGCAACCTTGGAGTTGACCCTTTGGCCTGAAGAGTCAGCAGTGGAGAATAATTTGACTCGACCTGAGTGCACCAGGTTAGTGATTTGATACTTGAAAAATTGGGCGATTCTTGAACGACATGAGCCTGCGGGCTGTGTCCTGATACAGTCTCTTGACTGCCTCGATGCAGTTTTCAGACTGCCTTGGTCGAATGGCACAAGCCGACAGGCTGTGTCTTGGTATGGTCTTTTGGGCTGTTTTGGTTTGAACTTGGTGGGTTTGTGAACCCTTTCAAAACATACAGAGTGTTTGCGAACAATCTGCCAGACCAACTGCTAATTTGTTTTTTCCTCACAAAAGGTCTGGGGCTAGAGCCTGTCTTCTTGAACTTGGTACAGTCTCCGGACTGCAAAAGGTGGTTTGCGCACCGTTTTGTTTTGGTTCTTGAGCAATTGTTCTCTTGTTTATTTTCCTTCTATTATTTTCGTTGATGTTGTATTTATTCATTGGGTACAGTGTATGTGTCTTATATTAAGATGCCTTGTTTAAGTAAGTTTGGATGTTTTGGATGTCGATGTTGTTCTACTGATGCGCGATTGGAAGAGAGCCAGCCTGCACCTCCAGAGGGGTCTCAAAATGTCAACAAATACGTCAATTGGCCTAATAATGTTTAGCACGTTGTGGCTTAAATATACGAGGGACAATGCGGAGTTACAGTGGCCGTTTACAGGTTTGTTTGATGAACAAAAATTGTATTTCTTGCAGGATAATTTGTTCGCTAAAAAGAGCAGGCAGTCGATGTTTGATTCTCTAAGAGTGTGACCGAAAGAAGAAATTATGTATGAGAGCAGAGAAAGAGTCTTGGTAGAGACAGACGCAAACTATAACACAGAAGGCCACGGCCTATGAGAGGGAAAAGATAGAGAAAGGCATAGAATGTGCACATAAAAAGTTCAGATTACAGACCGATAAATGTTATGTTACGAGAGTAGAAGATGATGATTTTGTTGAAGAACTATTGGATTCTCATCCCCCATCTCCTTATGCCCCTGAGTGGATATACTCGACAGTTTAGACGTTCCAGTCTCCGGCCCCTATGGCCGCCCCCTCTAGTGTTTCCATTTCTGGCACTGCTGCTTCAGCACCGGCCTCACTTGCTTCTCCATTACCCGCACCAGTCACAGGGGTGGTAGCGTTAGCTCTCCTGTCCTGTTAATTAGTTCAGTTTCAACAACTACGCCCCCTTTCACCCCTCCCGTATTGTCTCCATACATGATGGTACCTGTCTCTGCATCTGCTCTTTCTCCCATGAGTGTGATACCCCAAGCTTTGTTGAATGTTGAAACCCCTGCACGTGAATACATGAAGCGAATTGGACAGCAGCTCAAGATCAAATGGAAAAGGTGTTGGGGCCTTCTGCTGTGGGTGATGAGTAAAACAAATGGTGACAAATCAGGCAGCTCAGTGGGCTCGGAACTCGATCTTTAGTGTGGAGGATGTGTGGAGAGTGATGAAAGATTATGAGCCATTTATACAGCAGCAAGCCCTTAAACACATATCGGCCATGCTGATAGGGTTGTGGGAACAGTATTTTCAAGGTGTTGCACCGCGGATTATCTATGACATACGAGAAAGGGTATATGCTACAGGTATGCCTCCAAATTAGGTTTTTAGCAATGTATCAACACTGGTGGGTTACCGAGGCAGACTGCTCCTAAAGGTTCCGAAGATGGGGATACAGCACCCTATGAGGGAGGTCCATCTCATTTACCATCCTGAAATACCAGAAATGTGTGATTCCGCAGACACTGTGATTATGCTACGGGTTGATGCTTGGTTCCAGCAACAGTGGATATATCCTCCTTGGAAGAGGAGTGAGGTCCTATCCCTAAAGAGACAGCTGCCAGACCCCCGGAAACGCCCCACTGCATACTATTGGGAATTGACGGAGGCGGCTTTCTTCACAGTGATGATGTTAGCTGATTTTAAGCTGTTCTTTGGTCTGCTAGTACCAGTAGATACAAGGAGGCAGGTACATACACAGTATCATGCATTGGAGTTGGGTGGCACATGGGATGAGATCTGAGCTTGGGATAAGGAGCATAAGCCTGATGATAAGTCAAAAGTGGAGCTCCTATTTCTGCAGGGGCGTATCATAAGTTACATGTATTCACTTATCCGAACGAAGAGAGTGGACTGGGATAAGTTGACTGTTTGTCATCAAAGAAAGATGAAAGTGTGTCAGATTCCTTTACCAGATTTGAAGGAGTGTTTTTAGACTTTAGTGGTCAGGAACTGTCACAGGAGGGTGGTGTTCGTTTTTTGGTTAACAGATTCGTCACCAACTTGCTTCCTGAGATTGCAACACGTATGCAGGCTTCGGAAAGTACTTGGACAACCTCCTCCCCGTCAGAGCTATTGAGTATGGCACAGTACTACGAACATAGAGAGAATGAGGACAAGGAAATAGTGGAGAAAAAGTCAAAGGATTTGAAGGCCAATGTATTGATGCAGCAAGTTGCGAGGGGAAGTGGACGAGGACAAGGTTCGGGTCTGGCCCTACGGCTGCTCCGATCTGGCAGGGGTGGTGCTTCAAGTGCACCCCTCGGGCCCAATCAATGTGCGTACTGTAATCAGGAGGGCCATTGGTGGAACAAGTGTCCGGAGTTGTTGCAGAAAGGTGAGGCCCTGAGAGGTCGGGTTTTTTATGGGCGAGGATGAGAAGGAAGAGGTAGAGGGGGGATGCAGTCAGAGGATACACCATACATTAGGCAGAGCGTGAATTATTTTGATGACCCCTGAGGAAGACAGTGCTACCATGATGATTTTGACATGGATGAAGTAACAGGGTTGTCTCACAGCTAGTACAGCCAAAGACAGGGTGAGGGACCAGTTTCAGTGCCTATTGGTCAGCGCGGATGTTAGATTTGGGGGTCTCTAGTTGGCACAGGCATGTACTAGTGACAAATAGGGACCTTTGCCTCTAGTCACGGTAAGGGGGTACACTCCTAAAATAACCCCTGCTCACCCCCTTGGTAACTTGACACGAGCAGACAGGCTTATCTCAGAGGCAGTGTGTAAAGCATTTGTGAACACATACAGTAATCAAGTGACAACACTACAGATGGACACCACACAGGTTGTATATCAAAAATAAGTATTCTTTATATAGACTTATCACACAACCACAAATGACAAAAAACCACAATACTATACTTTAACTGGTAGGTTTAGCTTAGTTCTCTTTAGTTCGTAAAATGCGACACTTTGAGTCAATGACCCTTAAGATGCACCACGCAGGGCAACGGAAGTGTTGCAACGATGGAAATGCGGCAAAGATCCGGTGCAAAGAAATAAAGACGTCAAGTTCTTCCTGATTCAGCACGCTTCTCCAATGTTGCAAGAAGTCTCGACTCGATGCTTCAGCTGCAGCGACGACACCCTTGTTCAGTGATGCGATGACAGCGGCTTTGGCAGCAACACACTTCGACGGCGATGTGAGGCGCTTCAGCTCGATGCGACAACTGCAGCGGGGACAGCCTTGTTCAGTGATGTGACGACAACAGCTCCGACAGCGGCACGCTTCTTCGTGGATGCGAAGCGCTTCTTGTGATGCGGTGCACTGCGTCAGCTACAGCAGTGACATCCTTACTCAGAGATGCAACGGCAGCGGCTGTGACAGTGACACACTTCTTTCCCGGTACGAGACGCTTCTATTGATGCGGTGCAATGTGACAGCTACAGCGGCGACATCCTTACTCAGAGATGCAACGGCAGCGGCTGCAACTGGAACACGCTTCTTCGGGGTTGCGGTACGTTTCTTGAGATGCAGTGCAATGCGTCAGCTACAGTGACGACATTCACGATGCGATGGCAGCGGCTGCGATGGCGACATACTTCTCCCTCTTGAGTCGCTCTTCCAACTCCCTGCGACATGCAGCCCCTCAGAAGGCCCAAAACAGCAGCAGGCACTTTCAAAGAACTCCGGGGGACTGGGGGTTGAAGTCTGTTGTACCTAAGACTTCAGCAGGAGGCAAGCTCTTTTCTCAAGCCCTCGGAGATCCTTCACAAGTTTTATAAAGTGCACATAAAGTCCTTTCTCCTTTCTTTGGCAGTCAGGCAACCACTGCAGGCCAATCCCCCAAGCAGCAGTTCAGCTTAGGGATAGTCTCTCCTCAATTTCTTCAGGTTCCTCTCCTCAGCATAGGTTTCTTCTTCTTGTGCAAAAGTGATCTAAATTCTTGGGGTCAGGGTCCCAATACTTGTACCGCCAAATCCTTTGTCCTCTGAGGGCAGAGGGTTCTTTGCTTAGTCCAAACCAGTTCTGGTCAGTCCTGGAGACTCCTTCCTTCCTTTCACAGTGCAGGGCAGAAACATCAGACTCCCCACAGGAGGTGGAGCCAGCATTGTGGAGGGAAGGCACAGCCCTGGAGCACTCTGTTGACATGACTCTTTCTCTCGTTTCATAGTGCAGGCCAGAGACATCAGACGCACCACAGCAGGTGAAGCCAGCATTGTGGATGGAAGGGACAGCCCTGGAGCACTCTGTTGACATGACTCCTTCTCTCCTTTCCCAGTGCAGGGCAGAGACATCAGACGCACCACTGGGGGTGGAGCCAGCATTGCGGAGGGAAGGCACAGCCCTATTCAGGTCCCAGGTGCAACTCCTCCCTCCCATCTAGATGCAGCTCCCTCTATTCACCACTGGGCTGACTCATCCTGTCTCCTGGAATCCCCCAGCCCCTGTCACTCAAGCTCCAGACAAGGAATACACAACCTAGCAGAGGCAGGCATGGATGGTTAGACAAGAAAATACCTACTTTCCAAAAGTGGTATTTTCAAACACAGAATGTTAAAACTAACTTCACTAAAAGATGTATTTTATCATTCTGAGTTCAGGCATTCTAAACTTGAATTTTTACCATGTTCCTTGAGTCATTTAGGATTATAGGATGTAATAATCTAACTGCCCATTCTTGCCTATGGAGAACAGGTAGCCTTGCAATAGTAAAAAACAAAAATAGCTGTAATTCACTCTTAGAACATGCCACACACATCAGGGCATGTCCTACCTTATACTTACAATGCACCCTGCCCTTGGGCCTACCATAGGGGTCTCTGATATGAAGAAAAGGGAAGGTTTAGGGACTGGCAAGTAGAAGCACTTGCCCAGTCAGCATGGCAGTACCAAACTGCACATAGGCTCTGCAATGGCAGGCCTTAGACACACTTTTACGGGCTGCTCCTGTCAGTGGCACAACCAGTGCTGCAAGCCCACTAGCAGCATTTGGATTACCAGCCCTGGGCACTCCTGGTGCACTGTACTAGGGTTTGACAGGTAAACCAAACCAGCCAATCATGGAATCACTAATCCATACATTAATTTACAATAGGGAGAGTATATGCACTTTAGCACTGATCAGCAGTGAAAACGTGCCCAGAGTCATAAAATCAACAAAAACAGGTCAGACAAAATACAGGAGGAAGGCACAAAGTTCAGGGAAGACCCTCCAAAAAGGGCCAAGTCCAACAGCGGACTTTACGTCACTGCTGATTTACAGGGTACGACCACATTTTTTTCAGTTGAGACAGAAGCTCTGATAAGCTCTTTTTCCTGTTCACTGGTCCCGGGGGCAGCCCTGTCTGGTCAAAATAATGTTTTAGTGGGTTTCTCAGGCATGCCAGCAGTTAGCCCCATTTCTAAGCCTCTTGCTTTGACTATTGGCCCCTTAACGTTTGACTCACCATTTTTACTGACATCCAATTGTGGGGAAAATTTGTTAGGACTGGATTTGTTAAAAAGGTTGCATGCAACAATTTTTTGTTACCCAGACGGTTTTCACATGACTGTTAGACCGCAGGTGGCCCGTGCCAAACAGTGCTTCTCAAAAGATACCCCCCTTCCCGCTGAGTTCAAAGACGTGCAACATACTTTATGGGCTACATGAGACAAGGAAGTGCGTTTACTCCAGATCCCGCCAGTATCTATACAGAACAAAGGCAATGCTATATTGACATGTATTCCCCGGTACAAGATATCCCAGGCAGGGGAAAAGGCCCTATTGCAAATAATACAGGATTTCATTAAGTCTGGTGTGGTTAAAGAGACAGTGGTGAATGTGTGCAATAGCCCTATTCTTCCTATTCTTAAAAAGGCACCCTTGGATTTTTCTGTTGCCCATCCTGATTTTTACTGTTTTGTGATTAATCTTAGAGCGGTAATTAAGATCGTGGTTCCCCAGTACCCTGTGGTACCGGACATTACCACAATCCTGACAATGATTCCCCCTTCAGCAAAATTATTTTCCCTAATTGACTTAAAGAATGCTTTCTTCAACATACCAATCCATACAGATACCAGATATCTGTTTGGATTTGCAATAGCCGATCGGAGCTTTAGATTCTGCTGTCCTAGTATCTGTAGCAAAGCATTGAAAGCTCAATTGGATTCTTTGGAGCTTCCCCCTGTAATGTGCAGTTGCAGTATGTTGACGACCTCCTTGTGGCTTCAGACAATAAGGATGGTTGTAAAGAGGCCACAGTTAAATTATTGTTGCATTTGGCACATCATGGACTCAAGGTGTCACTTTTGAAATTCTAATATTCTCGACAGGAGGTCACCTATTTAGGTCACCTACTATCGAAGGAGGGTCGCAGATTAACACCTGAAGCGCATAGCTGCTATTACTAATATGCCTGTTCCTAATGCCCAACGTGAGTTACGTGCTTTCATTGGTATAACCTTGTATTGTCGGCATTGGATCCCTAGCTATTCTCTACTAACAAAACCCCTTCTTTTCTCGACCGCCAAAGATGTGAATGAACCCCTGCCTTGGACACCTGCATGTCAGCAAGCTTTTAAACAGTTAAAGGTTGCGCTTTTCTCTGCTCCTGTGCTTGGTACTTCTGATTACCAGAAGCCTTTTGTGCTCTACGTGCATGAGGCAGATGGTTGTGTGCTTTTTGTTCTAATACAGGGTTTCGGTGGTAAGCAGAGACCCTGCTTTATTTCTCTGCCATGCTTGAAAATATCGCCAGAGCTCTGCTGAGCTGTCTGAGACCTGTCGCAGCTTTGGCGGTGTCTATCAGACAATCGACAGGGCTCGTCCTAGATACGGATCTCACAGTAATGGTACCTCATTCTGTGGATACGTTATCGAATAAGACAAAGTCGCAGGACCTTACTAGTGCGCATCTGACTGGCTAATAATTGACCTTGTTGCTCCGCACATTACCTTCAAAAGATGTGCTACTCTGAACCCAGCCACATTACTACCCTTCCCTTCGGAAGAAAAGGACAGTGATGTCCATGATTGTTTATTTCAGACTGAGGAAGAAACGAAAGGACGTGTAGACCTGACTGATGTTACCTTATCTGACCTCCTAGGGGAGCTATCTGTCAATGGCTCTTGTTTTAAACTACCAGATGGCACCACCACTGTACTCTATGCAATCACAACATTACACATTGTAGTTGAGACATCCCGTAGCCCACACCAATATGCCCAAGTTGCAGAGATTGGTTGCCCTCCTCAGGTCTTGTGAATTGAGTGAGGGACTGGCTGTTAATATCTACACCGACCGCCAGTACGCCTTTGAGGTGGCCCATAATTTTGGGCACCTCCGGGTGGAGAGAGGATTCTTGACCTTGCCTGGACTATGAATACAGAACACCCCATCATTAATACATGGATTGCTGTCCTTACAGACACTTCCCAATAAGTTAGCAATAGTTAAATGTAGTACTCATGAAGCCACTACGTGTGATGATGTTGGGAGGGGAAATGTGTTCGCAGACCAAACAGCTAAGGAGACAGCTCAAACAAAGATGAAAAAGATGTTGATGGCAGTGCATATTAGTACCAAATATGCACGCTACTGGACCCAGTATGCCAGAATGATAATATACCAGTAACTCTAGGTCCCGTAGTTCCTTTATATGGAGATAAGCTATCTAGTCCTAAAAATCCCAATCTGGCTACACCCTCAGTAGAGCCGAGGAAAGAAAACCTAAAGGTTTATGACCAAGCAAGTGAATGCGAGTTAGTAATTTCCTTAATGGATTTAGCTATACGAGAACCAGTGAGTGACTCAATCAGAAAAATTACTCCCAGATGCTCAAAGGATGTACAGATAGAGACATCTACAGGAACGAGAAATGCAATTGTAGTGAGACCCGGATGAAGTAGAAAGATGGACACGAGATACAGAAAAGCCAAAATCACAGCCAAAAGTATTGGACATATTCAACTTAAGGGTAGAATTAGAAGAAATTGTAGCTGGAAATGTAGGATTGGAAAGGTTGAATTGAAAAATTAATGAAATTGGCTTCTGAAATGGGACTTGACATTGGCAAATCAAAAGTGTTACAGAAACCAAAATAGAGCTGAATTTTCTGACAAAGATATAGAAAACATGAATGTGTCAGGACGAAAATTGCAAATAAAGGAATTGTTGTCATTGTTGCACAAATGGGGAGATTTAGACAAATGGAAAGCCTGATGGACAAAGAAAAAGGAAGAAGCACAGAGTACTTATTAAGAGAAACAGAAAAGGCGGAAAGGTTGTGTCCAATGAGGGAAGTGCCAGGATAAAGTTATGTTCATGTCCCTTGGGCCCGACAGGATATTTTATCATTTACTCATGATTTCTAAAAGCTTGGAGAAAAACCTGTAGAATCGTACTGGCAAGTTGAAAGGTTTGTGAAAGTTTCGAAGGTACTGTTAAAAGATTTAGATGGTTTATTTGACATTGTTGTTCCAGCTGATTTATGGACCGAGTGTCAAATTACAGTAGATTGGCCATATGATGAATACCCTAGAGATCCAAAGACAGGAACCCCGTCAGAAGAGGTAATGAAAAAGTATAATCAGGTAATAACCTATTTAAAGGGAAAGATTCCCCCAAAAGAAACAGACTGAACTAAAATAGACAGAACGACTCAAAATAAAGATGAATCTGTACATGCATTTTATGAACGCCTATTGCAGGTATTTAAACAGTACAGTGGTTTAGAAAACATTGATAATAAGGACATGACACATTTTATCTATTGTTTTGTGTCCGGACTAAAACCAGAAATTTCCCAAACGATTAAAGAACATAAACTGTGTTGGCAGGCGAAGCCTGTCGACGAGATTCTCAAGTATGCAAAATACTGTGAGGATGAAATTGATAATAAGCGAATGAAATTAGAAGAAAAGGTAATGTGGGCTCAAGTGAAAATGGCAGAAAAGCAGGAACTTCAGTTAAGTCAGCAAGCAAATAATCAGAAATGAGGGGAAGGCCAAAGTGAAGGAAGTGGAGGTAAACCCAAAGGTAAAATAAGTAAAGAGGAAGCAAAGAAAAAGTTTCCCTGTAAAGGGTGCAGGAAATTGGGGCATTAGAGAAACAAATGTAAATTAATGCAGAATAATAATGTCCAAAATCAAAATTTAAAGCCACAGACGCAGAATGAGATGTCAATGAGACAGCTGCAGCAGGAAATACAGAATCCGTCAAACGAAATATAGTGTGGACACCGGATTTCGGGAGGGTAGTGGTAAGAAAAATATGGTAACACCACAGTTTCTTTTACAAGACTCATTTTTTGAAGACGAAGCCTACTGATGGTGCTTGATGGAGGGGGAAGAGGAATGTGTACTTGGTGCATCCTTACCGGTAGATCAGTCAGGTCCATATATTTAGGGAAAAGTGGAGGGAAATGATGTTACCTTTTTATTGGACACTGATGGTACCCGTTCTACTGTGAGAACAGCAGACATCCCAAACCTACCCCTCTCAGGAGAAGCGATCCAAGTAGTGGGCGTTTTTAATAAACAAATTAGGACCCTTGTCACAGATCCAACGGAAGTCTGTATCGATAATTTTAGAGAGATCCACAAGTTTGTAGTGTGCGACTCTAGCCCTGTAAACTTGCTAGTAGGGGATTTCCTGTGCAAGATGAATTGCACAATCTTTTGCACAAACAAGGGTCTTGAAATTCAGACTCCAGATGAAGACAGAGTGTACAAAATGATGTTAGCCAAACAAGAAACAGAAGTTAAAAAGATGTTCCTAGAAGATTTACCAGGAGAATTAAAAAGGTTTGTGAATCCTGATGTGTGGGATTTTTCTGGAAAAGATTTAGGTTTGATGGCAGATGTCGATCCCATAAAAGTGACAGTGAAAGAAGGTGCAGCTTACCCATATATTCGACAGTACAAAATGAGTCATGAAATAAAAGCGGGTGTTGCAAAAGAAATAGAGAGTTTGGTTGAACAAGGCATTCTAGAAGAAATAATGGGTAGTCCTTGTAATTCACCTATAATTGCAATAAAGAAACCAAACGGAAAGTCCAAGACTTTCGAAAAATTAATAAAATTGTCATCTCATGTTGCCCAGTGGTACCAAATCCAGCAGTAATTTTGTATCAAATATCCTGGAGGGCAGGATGGTTCACTGTAATTGATTAATGCCATGCCTTCTTTTCCATTCCATTGCATCCAGATAACAAGATTTATTTTTGTTCAAATTTGACGAGCATGTTTACGCCTGGAATCGTGTTCCAAAAGGGTACACGGAAAGCCCATCCATCTTCAATCAGATTTTGAAAAGGTGTCTTGAATCACCGGTGCTGCCGGATAATCTGTTCTGGTGCAGTGTATCGATGATCTATTATTAGAATCGAAAACCAGAAATGACTGCATGATTGATTTCATTGCATTACTGAACTATTTGGTAAAGGGTGGACATAACGTGTCCCCTGAAACATTACAATACTGTACAACCTCAATCAAGTACCTGGGACACCAGATACAAAGAGGGGTCAGAAGAATGACATCTGAGAGAATCAAAATAATTCAAAACATGAAAATACCACAAACTCAGAAAGAAATCAGAATGTTTCTCGGAGTTGTAGGTTACTGCAGGCAGTGGATTGTGGGATTTGCAGTGTTAGCTAAACCTTTGACTCAGCTGACAAAGAAACTGGCAAAAGATCCAATAGAATGGGATTATGAAAGCATGACTGCTTTCCTAAAATTTCGCAACTGTCTGTGTGAAGCTCCAGCATTAGGGATGCCTGATTATTCAAAAGAGTTTGCACTTTTTGTTACACAAGAGACAATTGTGCTCTCTCAGTTCTAACCTAGACCCATGGGTTAATGTGACATTCTGTGGCATACTTTTCTGCCACATTGGACCCAGTGCCATCAGCACTGTCAGGCTGCCTGAAATCAGTAGCTGCAACTTGCCTGAGTCTTGAGCAAAGTGAATCCATTGTCATGGGACACCCTGTAACAGTATATGTCCCACATGCAGTTGTGATTCTGTTAACCAGAACACTTACTCAGTATTTAACTCCTAGTCGGATGACTAAATATGAAAGAATTATTCTTAGTTCAGAGAATGTGACAATAGTCAGGTGTACTATTCTAAATCCGGCAACCCTGTTACCAAATTCACACTTTGAAGAAGTAAGGGAGGAAGTCAAACATGCTTGTATTGACCTCACTGAATTCAGTACTAAACCTTGCACAGACATACAAGAGGAACTTTTAAAAGACCCAGAACATGAGATATTTGTAGATGGCTCGTGTATGCGCCATGAGGAAGGAGGATTGAGCGCTGTTTATGCTGTGTGTAAATAATATGGTATAGTCGAAGCATCCTATTTACCAGGAGTCAAGTCTGCAAAAGTAGCTAAATTGATTGCTTTAATACACTAGGACAAATTTAGATTTGCCCCCAGATGCTGCTCCTCTTGTCGCGGTATTTAGAGGGGTTCCTGCATTAACTGAAAATAGGGCTGAATCATCTCATGAGTTATTAACATTATCAAAAAAACTGCGTGCTCACTATAGTAGTGGTGGACTAGATATAGCGTCCAATGTCATCATGGCTAGAAGAGTGAGTTGGGTAGGTCATGGTCCCAAAAGCATTTTAGGAGACTGTGTGGTGGTGAACTTTGATAGACCAAACATAGCTCATAGATTGTTTTGGAACGCCTCTGAGTTAGGCTCTCCCGGTACCACTGGGTTATTTTTACCCCCCCAAAAATAGGCGCACTAGGAATTTTATCACCCCTGCACACACAGCAACAGATGATAGCGATTTAATGACACCTACAGTGCTTTCCAATGGCCTGACTATTAACTCGAATCCTAAAATAAGAGTAGCTATTGTACCCACTGTAGTCACAACCACCAATCCATATTCCACTAAGCTCAATCTTACAAATGCAGGGAGGAGAGATATACCCCTGCATAATCAATTTGCCCAACTGTCAGATTGAGAGGAAATTGACTGACTTATGGATGGTAGCCCACAATCCCAAGATACTCCGCCCCTAGCTGAGCAAGCTACATTGTGTCGAATGGTTAGCTGGAACATCGCAGGTACTAGGGCTAAATGGAATGATCCCATATGGTTGGACTATATAAACGATTTTGATAATATTGCTTTGCAGGAAACATGGGACCCTGCAGAATCTTGCTGTTTGACTGGGTATACTAGTTTTGTTGTGCCTGCTACCCCAGGGATGGCGGGTATAGCAAAAGGAGGTTTAATCCTCCTTACCTCATTGAGACTGAGAGGTGTTTTAACCAAGGTGGAGACAGGCTCAAAACATTTTGTAGGGGTTGAGTGGGTGACGCCCAATCAAGAAAAATGTATTTTGATACATTTTTATAATGCAAAGGAGAGTGTGCTATTGAACCAGCACATTATCACTCTTGATGGATTTTTGTCAGATTACAAAGCAAAACACAATTCGGTTTTTGAAATTATTTTAATGGGCGATTTTAACATACACTTATGCGACTTACAGTGCCAAACTGAGGATGACTTTGGACCCCCGGGAGTGGCCTATTCCCATTTTGAACACAATATTCATGGTAATGCCCTAGAGGAATTTTTAGCCTCCATGAATTTATGCGAGCCTGAGGTAAACGAGAGGGGTGCTAGGACTGTTACTTTTAAAGGCACAGATGTCGTGTTTTGGCAGCTCCTGAGTTAGCGTTTAGCACAGCTACACGGTCTTTTCTGTTAACTTGACCAAAACGAACGGGGGCCATTTTGAATCCCTCTGACTTCCGTTTCCTATGAACACGCTGCCTCGTGGTCAGTGTGCCCTTTCGTCCTTTCTCGATACCCATGGTCACTATTCTGCTCGGCAACAGGCTATTTTTAGTACTGGTCAAGCGCACATGCGCACTATGCATCAACTGGTCACTCTTTAGGAATGTTCACACTAACTGACCAGTGCCGTTAAACTCCTCCCACGTGCTGGCTGTGTTCCAAAAATGACCTTATATGTACCTAAAATGTGTAACTTGTAACCGCCTATCTTTCTATTGCTATTAAACTATATAAAAGAGGTCGCGCACCGATGTTCGGTGTGCTACTTCTTACATTGCCGAAGGGTGCTGTAGGAATGTACCACCACCCCATGGGGTCTTAATAAACTTGTCTTTTACCTTTTCCAGTGTCCGTGCCAACTTCTATACTAAGGCGTTCGAGAGTTTAGCAGAGTATGTAGGCCTGATTTGAACCCGACACCACAATTGGCGACCACGAAGGGACTCATCGGTGACTCGGATGCCCGAAGGAGAGGTCGTGACGAAGGTCAGGAAACTCGCCATGGACGCGTACGCTGCCACTGAGTGACCCGAGTCTTGGCACCCACGGTGTGTTTTCCCTTCCTTCCGATCTGACCTCCCAGGTGGCGCCGGTCCTCGACTGAGATTCTGATCTTGGATTGTCGTGATGTGCCGTTTTGGCTGATTTGACCACAGAACTTGGCAGTTGGACTTTGGACGGTTGAAAATATTTGGTAAGCTTTTGAGCGGTGAGGTAGTCTACTGACACTTACTGTGGCTTTTTGAAACTTTGAATTTGAATTTGAATTTGTTAGCTAACGTTTTGAATCTTTGAATTTGAATTTGAATATGTGAAGTGCACCTCACATAGGCAGGCATGTAGGGATATTTCTCTGATTTATTTGATTTGAACGGTACACCGCGTTAGGTGACATTTTTGTAGTATCACATTTTCGTGGTACTTTTTGGAACATGCCTGTTTTTAGCACACTCCGTAGGATGTGCTGTTCTGAAAATGGTACCAATTATCGATTAAGTGAAAAGCAGCCGGCTCCCCCAGAGGGGACTCCAAATCGTGAAATGTATGTCAAATTCGGTATTCCACCTATAATGTATAGTACATTATGGCATAAGTATACTAAGACTGATCGTGAATTACAGTGGCCGCTATATGGGTCGTTTGACCTTCGAAAGGTACAATATGTAGAGCAGTGTTTGTTTCAGCGAAGGTCTAGACAAGATATGTTTGATTGTGTGCGTATGTGGGAGAAAGAGGTGCGTGAACGAGCGAAGCGTGAGGAAGCCTTGGCGGAGAAAGTGCAGCGGAAGGCTGCACTTGACAAAGCTTTACAGCTACAGGAGAAGGAATTACAGGAAAAGAAAGTGAGGGAGAGACGAGAACGCAATTTACAGGTTAATGGTCAATTCCCTATCAGGCGTCCTTTTTATCCAGTCCTTACTAATGAAACAGATGATTTTTCATTACTAGATCGTTGTCCGCCTCCGTACGTCGTACCTACGGCTCCGAACGAGGACTCGGACGAGGATAGTGATCGAACACAGCGTACCAGGTTACATGCGGAACGAGCTGCGGAATTACGTTCATTTGCACGAAAACTAAATATTAATACTGTTACTGTTTCTGACGTTACTGAACAAATGGAACAGTGGCCTGATAAGGAACGACTGTATTTTTTAGATCATTTTGGAGATGAAGTTGTTGAGCGGTATAGAAAATATTCTCTCGAGTTAGAACCAAAGGAGATATCCAAGGATCGTGAGAATTTTCGTAAAGGTCTTTTTGTTCTTTCAGATGCGGACGACTTCTTCAAGCGTTTGATTGAACTGCGTAATGAGGCGACACGACTACGGGAGTTGGAAAAGTCGAAGAATTCGTCTACGTCCGGAGCGACGGGGATATCCAAAGAATGCCCTATCTTTGAAACAGATAAGATCGCTGCGATTAATGTTAGACCTATGCGAGAAGCTGCGCCTTTATATGTCCCTCATAAAGGGGATGGCACAGATGATGATAAAAGATCCAAAGACGCGAAAGGGTATTTTGTATATAATTGGGTTTATACGCCTTGGAATAGAGCAGATGTCATGGCGCTTAAGAATGCTTTACCTGATCCCCGTAAAAACCCTGCGGCTTTTTATGAAAATGTTGAAAGTGCAATTTCTTCATGTATCATGACGTTAGTTGATATTGATCTATTTTTCGGGTTGATATTGCCCCCTGATATGTGGAGAGCGATTCGTAGGTTTGATGACCTCACGACTCTCGGGGCCACTTGGAAAGATCTTGTTCAGGCTGATTTAGATAGAGAACCAGCATGTAAGCCGTGTCAATTAATATTAGACCTTCCAGGGGCCATACTAACAAAACTAAAGACTCTTGCTCCCGCTAAAAAGATTGATTGGACTATATTAGCCTCTTGTAAGCAGAAAGCGGATGAATCAGTTTCCGATTTTTTCTCTCGCTTCGAGGAAGCGTTCCATGATTACAGTGGTCAATTATTGACAGAAGATACTGGCAGGCATTTATTCGTTGATAAGTATGTGGCTAATCTCCTACCGGAGATTGCGAAACGATTGAAAGCGAGTGAAAGTTCATGGACCACAGCAACCCCTGCTTCTTTATTGACTATGGCTCAATATTATGAAAGACAGGAATTGGAGGCAAAAGAAAGTAGTGAAAAGAAAGCAAAGGATTTGAAGACGAAGGTAATGTTAGCCCAGGTTCAGGCTACGAGAGGAAATAACAGAGGAGGGCGAGGATCATACAGTAATGCTCCTCCCCCTCGTTCTGACATTTCTGTGAATCAATGTGCATACTGCAAACAGTTTGGGCATTGGATTGCAGACTGTCCGGTGTTTCGAGAGCAGCGTAATTTGAGGGGACGAGGAAGTGGAAGGTCTAGGAATTATTATGGAGGGTCAAGAGGAGGTTATGGCACGAATGATCGAGGAGGCTATGGTACGAATGATCGTGGAGGATATGGAGCAAGGGGTCGTGGTCAGTCTGATTATAATACGTTTGATAACCACAATCAATATCAGATAAATGAGGGTGGTCCTGCTGAACCACGGGATGAGCATTATGCATAGGATTGCGTAGGATGGGGTGTGGAATCGGTTGAGGTACCAGTTGATCAAAGGGGTCCATACATAGAAGCACATGTTCTGGGTTCCACTGATCAATTTCTGGTCGATACAGGAGCTACTCGTAGCGCTTTGTCCAAATACTTGGTTCCAAGGGCTCCCCTGTCTGGCGAGGTAATTACAGCAATAGGGTTCGATGGAACACCTACTTCTAGCCCATTGTCTCAACCAGTTGCATTTCATGTTGATAAATTTGCTGCCCCATGTCCCTTTTTGTTGTCTCCAAATACACCAGATAATATTATTGGACTCGATATGTTAAAATACTTTCGAGCTACTATTCGCTGTGCCCCAGAAGGAGTGCGAGTTGTGTTGAATGAGAATTACCCAGACTTTGAGCGAGTGTGTTTTCTCCATGAATCTGAAGTATTGGCCTCCTTACCAAACACGTTGTGGGCCACTTCTGACACGGATGTGGGGCAGATGTTAATCCCTTCAGTACGTATTACTGTAAAGGAGGGAGTATCTCTACCACGTGTCCCACAATATAAGATTTCCAGAGAAGGAGAACTTGCTTTGATGCACATTGTGAACGATTTGATTTTGGCAGGAGTAGTTGAGGAAGTCCCCTACAATGTTTGCAATAGCCCAATTTTACCGATTCTTAAAAGAGATACAGATGCTAAGGTTTACCGTTTCATTATTGATTTGAGGGAAATAAACAAGATAGTAGTGCCTCAGTACCCGGTGGTGTCTGACATCACCACGTTGCTTACGTTGGTTCCATCGACGGCAACTACTTTTACAGTTATCGATTTGAAGAATGCCTTCTTTTCGATCCCTGTACATCCTGACAGTCGATATCTATTCGGCTTTACATTAAATAATAAATCGTACAGATTCTGTTGAATTCCTCAAGGCTATACTGAAAGTCCTAGCATTTATAGTCAGGCATTAAAAAGACAGCTTGATTCCTTTGACTTACAAGAGGGAGTGGTTCTCATTCAATATGTAGACGATATCTTACTTGCTGCAGACACGCCAGAACAATGTGAGAAGAGTACCTTTTCTTTGCTTTCCTTCCTGGCCAAACATAATCATAAAGTTTCGAAGAAAAAGCTACAATATTGTAGACCAAAGGTGACCTACCTCGGTCATCTTTTGTCTAAGGAGGGCCGTGCATTGACACCAGATCGAATTCAAGCAATCCTAGATACTCCAGTCCCTCGCACTCAGAAGGATGTTCGCGCCTTTATAGGTTTGACGTCTTTTTGTAGGCAATGGATATTGGGTTTTTCACATATCGTTAAACCATTGTTGGCATTGTTGTCTAAAGATACACCGATTCCCATTGAATGGACGGATGAATGTCAGAATGCTTTTGAGCAATTGAGACAAGCTCTTTGTTCTGCACCAGTGTTGGGTACACCTGATTACACGAAGATCTTTACATTATATGTACACGAGAAGGATGGGTGCGCATTGTCAATGTTAGTGCAGACACACGGAGACAAACAGAGGCCTTGTGCATACTTCTCGGCGGTACTCGACCCTGTGGCTCGAGGATTGCCTGGATGTTTTTGAGCAGTTGCAGCAACAGCAGTTGCGATACGACAAAGTGAGGGAATAGTTTTGTCACACAAATTGTTGGTGCTAGTTCCCCATGCGGTAGATGCGTTACTGAATCAAACAAAAACGCAGCATCTAACCAGTGCCTGTTTGACAGGATATGAGCTAACATTGTTGGCGCCGCACATCACACTAAAGCGATGTGCGACACTAAATCCTGCTACTTTACTGCCGGATCCTGTTGCTGAGACCCAGAAGGAAGAACAACATGATTGTGTTTTTCTGACTGAGGAACAGACAAAGGGTCGTATCGATTTACAGGATACGCCATTTCCAGATGTAGATGGGGAACTGTGGGTTGATGGATCGTGTGTGAGGTTACCAGATGGTACGACTTCCGCAGCTTATGCGATCACGACACTTAAGACCGTGGTAGAAGCAGCACGAATACCCCAGAAATCGGCTCAAGCAGCTGAATTGATAGCCTTAACGAAAGCATGTGAGTTAAGTGCTGAGCTATGTGTGAACATTTACACGGATAGTCGTTACGCTTTTGGAGTAGTGCATGATTTTGGCCTACTTTGGAAGGAACGAGGATTCCTGACTTCACACGGTGTACACATCATGCATGGAGAGTTGGTACGCGATCTCCTGAATGCACTGTTATGCCCAAAGAAAGTTGCAATAGTCAAGTGTAGTGCACACAAAAAGGTGACGGACAAAATAGGGCAAGGCAATGCTTTCGCAGACCGCATTGCGAGAGAGACCGCTATGCTGCAAAATAATTTCCCCATGTATGTGGTGAAGTCACAAGCTGAGCGGTGGCATGATGCTAGAGAAGAAATACTAGATATACAGAAGTCAGCATCTGAGGCAGAACGTATGAAATGGGCCACTGAAGGAGTATTGGATGATGAGGGTTGCTGGCGTAGTAAAGATATGGAGAGATGGAAACTACCCATGGCCTATTTACAAACAATGGTGCAAATGACACACGGGCTGGCACACATTGGAGCTCTCGCAATTACTAAATTGCTTACACGTGTTTGGGAAAATGCTGACATTGCTAGCACGGCTAAGAGAGTAGTGCAGACCTGTCTGATATGTTTGCAGCACAATCCTGGACAAGGGACTCATACTCCTAAAGGAGGGTTTGTTCCACCTACTGCACCATTTGAAGTACTACAAATGGATTACATCCAGCTGGAACGCTGTAATAATCTCAAGTATGTCCTAGTAGTGGTGTGTGCCTTCAGCAAATGGATTGAGGCTTACCCTACGAAAGACAATACAGCATTGACAACAGCTAAGGTGTTACTCAAGGAGTACTTCCCGCGCTACGGTGTTTGTAAACTTATGTGGAGTGATAATGGCCCTCATTTCATTGGAAAAGTAGTGGAATACGTCCTGAAAGGATTGGGAATCAAGCAACGATTCCATGCTGTCTTTCATCCGCAATCAGCAGGGTTAGTAGAACGATACAATGCAACTCTGAAGCTGAAGCTAGCAAAGATAGTGGCATCTACATCTCTGAAATGGCCGGACGCTTTGCCTCTGGCATTACTGTCCATTCGGTCAGTGCCACATTCTCGATCTGGCCTCACACCCTACGAAGTGGTGTTTGGAAGGCCTATGAATATTTGGGGAGTTCCAAAACCTCGTTTGATACATGATATGCCTTGTATAATGATGAACGATTATCTGGCACGATTAACAAATGATTTGCTTTCTATCCATCAACAGGTTCGAGAGGCGCTCCCTGATAACTCCACTGGTGAGGCTCACGATCTCCGCCCTGGGGACCACGTGATGGTCAAAGTATTTGAACGATCCAGCAGTTTGGAACCGAGATGGCATGGCCCTGAGCAAGTGCTGCTGGCTACGCGAACTGCTGTGAGAGTCACTAACAAGAAGCGGTGGATACATTCAACGCACTGCCGACGTGTCTCTCCGGATCTGGTGAGCCCTGTGGTGCTATCCGACTACAGAAAGATTTTGGATACAGAAAAGAGCCCAGCTGTCATGCCTGATGAATTGGAGGGAGCCTTCCCGGACCACGTTGTTTCTGATAAAGTGAAGTACAATCTACGCCCCAGGAAATAAGATTCCTTTTGTGTTTTTGAAACTGGTTGGTAACCGCTCTGAGGTTTGTGAAACGGAAGCCGGGAATATCAAGGGGGGGGGATCAGTTCTGCCCAGAGTAGCGACACCCGTCTTGAATCCCGGAGAACAAATCAACGGCAGCCTCGGTTCAGAACCATCGTTTTTATTTTTTCCCGCTTAGTGTTGTTTTCTTGAAGAGTATTGTTTTGTGAACTATGGCATCTCCTTCGACACGAAGAGGGAGAATTCTTGGTGTTGTTTTGTTTGTCTTGACCGTAGTGGTGATCGCAGTATTAGCTTGGACTATAGAACTGTTGTTTCCTGCACGAGAACATTTGCTGCCCACCACTCCAAGTCCATCTGAACATTTTCATTTCACTCTGCCTTTTCACGAAGAAAGACATAGGCAGACTTATTTGAATAACAGCTTTATTAAGATTTTGCATCATACTCATAACATGACCAACACGTCCAATTGTTGGGTATGTGGAATGTTGCCCGGACATCAGAAGAAGGGAGGAACACCACTCATTCCTCTCCCGTTTTCTCATAATGGTTCTTGTCATGCTTGGTACACTCTTCTTTTTACTCTGCGATGGCCAACGAAAGGTGGACTACTTTTTCGGTTGAATAAAATATGTTATAACGACAAAGACGGCTATCCACACGCTGAAGGAACTAAGTTTGAATGGGAAGAGTACCGTCCGGACAATGTTTCTACACCTCGTGTATATACGAATCAAAGACTTATAAATGTGACGAGCTCGCATATGATAACAGTCATTGATACAAAAGCAGATTTGTGTATTAGAAATAAAGGTACAATCCCTGTAGGCCGCAGTGAATGTAATATTACACTTACCTTTGATACACCAATTGGAATTGCATTTGTAGCTTCACATAACACGTATTTCATTTGTGGAAATAAGGGATACCATCGTCTACCATTGGGATGGTTGGGAACGTGTTATATAGCTTTTGTATTACCACCTGTATTTATTGCTCCTCCCATGTACCACAATGATTACGTTCTGTACCATGATTTCATACTAAACAGGGTCAAACGAACAGTAGATCTTGATGAAATAGACCAGACTGATACCACTTTACAACAATATGTAGATTTCAATTTGGGGTTATTCTCATTCGTAGGAGCTGCACTGAATAGCAGGAAGATAAGGCGGCTTACGCGTGTGGTGGAAGCAGTCGCTAACGAAACTGCCTCCGCTTTAGGGAATATTACTGAGGAATTACAAATTACCAGAATTGTGGCGCTCCAGAATCGAATGGTTCTAGATGTGATACTAGCTGATAGAGGTGGAGCATGCCGCGTCATCGGAAGTAGTTGTTGCGTGTACGTACCAGATAACTCACCTTCTGTATATGATTCGATTACAAAATTACATAAGATAGCTGCTGAGATCCACCCAGAAAATGGAACATGGACCTTTTCTGGTTGGTTCTGGACCCTGCTTAGTACTTGGGGTTGGAAATTATTAACGATTCTCTGTGTTTTTATTGGAGTACTATTTTTCCTTTGTCTATGTATTCAATGTGGCCCTACATTATGTTCTGTATGTATCACAGCCTGTATTCCGTCCAAACGAGCTATTGATAAGCAAGAGAAACTGATCAATGATGAAGTATTGAAAATAATGGCTATTAACATTGAGGATGAACATTCTGACTACGTCCACTATGAGGTAGCTTTTGCTAAACGCTAAAAGGGCCGTCTGTCGTGTTTTGGCAGCTCCTGAGTTAGCGTTTAGCACAGCTACACGGTCTTTTCTGTTAACTTGACCAAAACGAACGGGGGCCATTTTGAATCCCTCTGACTTCCGTTTCCTATGAACACGCTGCCTCGTGGTCAGTGTGCCCTTTCGTCCTTTCTCGATACCCATGGTCACTATTCTGCTCGGCAACAGGCTATTTTTAGTACTGGTCAAGCGCACAAGCGCACTATGCATCAACTGGTCACTCTTTAGGAATGTTCACACTAACTGACCAGTGCCGTTAAACTCCTCCCACGTGCTGGCTGTGTTCCAAAAATGACCTTATATGTACCTAAAATGTGTAACTTGTAACCGCCTATCTTTTTATTGCTATTAAACTATATAAAAGAGGTCGCGCACCGATGTTCGGTGTGCTACTTCTTACATTGCCGAAGGGTGCTGTAGGAATGTACCACCACCCCATGGGGTCTTAATAAACTTGTCTTTTACCTTTTCCAGTGTCCGTGCCAACTTCTATACTAAGGCGTTCGAGAGTTTAGCAGAGTATGTAGGCCTGATTTGAACCCGACACCACACAGAGTCAGGCACCGTGATCGACTACATATTTATGACACATTCGGTGTTATTACGCACGCTATTATATAAAGCAGTGCTATCTGCCTTCAGCGACCATAACCTTGTTATTCTAGAGGTGCAACTAGAGGCAGGAGTGGGTACTGAGGACGTATTGATGAAGGAGGTTGGGCACTTGGAAGTTAAACACCGGGGCAGGAGGCTTAAATGGTCGAAGGTGGTCCCCGAAGTATTTTAAGAGGATTTTTTTAGTAAGGCAAATGCATATTTGGCAATCTGCCTTGACACTACTGCTCAAAGTGCGACAGTAATTGATGCTTATGCTGCTATTTGCCAGCAGGTCGCTAAAGATCTGAGAGTTAAAAAGGGGAAAACATCTGTTAGAGTGGAAAGATGGTTTGATAAGAATTGTTCTCAAGCTCATAGCTCTCTTCTTGAGGAGCTGAAACGCAAACCTAGAAATAAGGGAGTAATTAGTGCGCTAAGGAAAGAGTATAAAAAGGCAATCACGAAGCGCAAGAAAGAAATAAAGGAAGAGGCCTGGGATAATCTCCTCTCTGTGGAGGTGCTAGGAGATAGTAGTAAATTTTGGACAACCGTAAATCACCCCTTTTTCTCCGGGGAAAACAATTCAGCACTAGATTGCGTTATCCCCGAAGAAAAATGGTTGGCGCACTTTAAGGGGATTTATGAGCAGGACTGCTCCTCATTGGTTTCGGAACCCATCCTTAATCCATCTGGAGCCCCAATTACCTTTAACAATTTGGAGATAGAAAAGGCTATACGGGATATGTCCAAAAATAAAGCCCCAGGCCCTGATGGGGTTCTGTCCGATTTCTATGGCCATTTCCCTCAATTTTGGGCAAGGATTTTAATGAATGTGTTTAATGCTATTTGTGAAAGTGGGGTCCCTGATTCTTGGTCAACATCAGTTATTGTCCCGGTGTTTAAGAAGGGTGCCAGAGGGGACCCTGCATGCTATAGACCAATTTCCCTGATAGACTCTTCCGTTAAGATCTTGGGGAGAGTCATTCTGGATAGACTCAGGGAGTGGTTAGATGGCAGGGGGGTCCTCTCTGATTTCCAATATGGGTTTAGGGAAAAAAGAAGCACCCTGGACCAATGTTTGAACCTACAGCTCTTGATAGGCAAATATACAGCAGCCAAGGAAGGGTCCTTATATATGGGATTTATGGACCTTTCCTCGGCATTCAATCTAGTCAATCAAGCTAAATTGTGGTCTATCTTACTGGACATTGGTGTTGACCCTGCCCTAGTTAATTTTTTTGCGGTTTTACACAGCGACTTATCAGCGACACTGAGGGTAAACCAGGAGGGAAGATGCACAAGTCACTTTAGCTCCTGGCGGGGCGTGAGACAGGGCTGTATTTTGGCCCCCCTATTGTTTACTTTGTATATCAATGCCTTGGGGGGGGGTGCCTAGAGGGAGCCACACGGGACGTGCCGCATATAGGTGAATCCTTGATACCGGTCCTCCTATATGCGGACGATGCGGTTCTCTAGGCAAGGACTGGCATTGGGCTGCAGAAGTTATTAGATTCTTTTGGAGAATTTATGGAGTCTCTAGACTTGAAAATAAATACCAAAAAATCACATATTATGGTGGTGGGTAAAAATAGTAGGTCCCAAAAAATTAGAACCTTTCACTGTAAGGACACAGTAATTTCTAGGGTACCGCTGTTAACCTACTTAGGGGTATTGGTCGACCAAAGGGGGACATGGGGTCCTCAACATAATCATAAGAGTAATGCCCTGATCAGATCTACCTCGGCAGTCTTGGGGTTTGCCAAAAGGATGGGGGCAAAACCCATTGAGGCTCTCCTTCATATATATAAATCAAAATGCCTTGCTATAGCGACTTATGGCTCTTGTATCTGGGGCTATACATCTCTGATAAAAATCCAAATGGCCGAAAATAGGTTTCTAAGATTGTTGCTGGGGTTGCCACAATCTTCACCCACCTACTCAGTTCATACTGAGTTAGGATTAGGGTATGTGACGGACCAGCTTAGATTGGCACCTCTGACTTGCTGGGTTAAGACCTGGCTAAACCAGGAAGTTACCCTAAATCATCAAATCCTGATGGATTGTTTATCTCTGGATAGGGCGAACATGATTCCCTGGCGTTTGTATTTGAAAACAATGTTCGCTAAGCTAGGGCGTACTGAGATTTACACTACCCCTAATTGTTTTAGAAGGGAGGATGTTGGTTGGATAAAGACGCATTTTCTTAACATGCTTAGCGTCGAACGCAAGGAGCAGGAATTGAAGAAAGTGAATGTGAGAGCTAATTTCCTGTTACTAACATCTCCATCAATTGAGCCCTATTTGAAAATAGTTACCCGACCTTTTCATAGACAGCTCCTGACAAAGTTTCGTTTTAATCTAATACATTTTACTTTTGGGGACTTCCCAATCTGGGGGAAACCAGAAAATAATCAACCCTGTAAATGTGATAACTTTTCTGTCCAGGACACGATGCATTTTATTATGTTTTGTGAATTTTATCAGGAAATGCGAGGCAAATTTCTGTTACCTATTTTGAAGGAGGCTGGTTTTGCGCAAGTAAGACCAGCCCATATGTATTTACAGAAGTTAAGTTGCCCCCGCGATATGTTTTGCGTTGCTAGTTTTTTGGTGGCCGCAGTCCGGAGGAAGAATAAGTTAAATAAAATCAGTTAATCCTGCCCGGTGGTATCGACCAAGTTTTACACTTTCTGCTGAGTATGGGTCGCTAGGTTTACTATATTATGAAATTTTTACCCCGATTTATTACATTTTATTATATTTATTGTATGTATATTATGAAATTTTATGAATAAGTTTTTATTCTCATGACATCTGTTATTTGAATGCACTGTGATTACATTGACTTTTTATTCCTTGTACATACACCGAACGATTGAATCCTAAAAAAGGATGATGTATATATGTACATATGATTGTTTTCTTTTTATGATTTTAACTAATCGAAATAAAGTGTTTTGACTGACTGACTGACTGATTGCTTTAATAAAAGCGTGCAAAATAGAGAGAAATTGGAGAGTAGCCATTTACACTGATAGCCAGTATGGCTACGGGGTTTTGCATGACTTTGGCCAACTATGGCTGCAAAGATAGTTCATGACTTCTTCAGGAACCCCTATTAACTCACCAATCTGGAAATGATAAAGTGACAGCTGGTAATCGTTATGCTCACCAAGTGGCTCAACATTGTGCCAGATATAGAATGGCAGTAAACAAGAAAATTGATGCATGTGTAATCACCTGCCAACTTATGCTGTTGAGAGGAGTAAATACATGGGAGGAAGTGAGAAGATTGCAAAGCGAAGCAGAACCCAAAGAAAAGGAAGACTAGGAGAAAATAGGGTGTCAAATAAGACCTGAAGATGGTGTGATAGTTTACCTAGTTGGGAGACCAGTATTACCTGATTGTATGTTTGCACCAATGGCCAGGATGTACCATTGGGACACACACATAGGTAGAGATGCTATGATAAGGTTGTTCAGACAGGATTGGTTTAATGAGAAGTTCAGGAACATAGCAGAGAGTCTTTGCCAGAGATGGTTAATTTGTCAGCGAATGACCCTGGTAAGAAAACTGTGGTTTGTCCTGGGAAGATTGGGAAGGCAGAAGGTCCATTTATCAGACTACAACTTGACTTCATTCAGTTAACTGCTTGTCGAGGATTGAAATATGTTTTAGTCATCGTTTGCTTACTTTCCAAGTGGGTAGAAGCATATCCAACCATGAGGAATGACAGCCTAACTGTGGCCAAGCTCTTTTTAAGAGAGCTCATTCCTCGGTTCGGTTTTCCAGTAACGATTGAATCAGACCGAGGGTCTTATTTCAATAATAAAATAATTAGACTGATTTGTGAAGCATTCAAATTGATCAAATACTGCACTGTGCATACCGACCAGAGGCTTCTGGAGTGGTAGAACAACTGAATGTCACAATCAAAGCAAGATTGGGAAAGATGTGTGAATCTACCCAATTGTAATGGCCTGATGCTTTACCTCTTGTTCTGATGGAACTCAGAAGCATTCTATACCAGAAAACAGGCTTGAGTCCCCATGAAATACTCATGGGACGGGCACTGAGGCAAGAATGTGTGCCAGGACACAAGTTGTTAACTATATCTGATGATTTAGTGTTGGAATACTGCAAAGAGTTGGCGGACCAAGTGCGTTCTATCTCTCACCAGGTTGGGGGAGATGCTGTGGCCAGACAATCAACTCCAGCACATGATTTGAACCCTGGAGATTGGGTAGTGATAAAAGATCACACCCGGGAATCTTGCCTAGCACCAAGGTGGAGAGATTCACACCAAGTGATACTGGTTACCACCTCAGCTGTAAAGTGCAAGGGAATCTCAAACTGGATCCACCCCAGCCATACCAAAAGGGTAAAAGAACCTGATGAAGTTGAGGCTGAAGGTTGCGCAGCTGAAAGGTCTCAAGAAGTTGATCCTGAAGTAGTTGATGAAGAACAACCAAGCACTAGTCAGAATGACTGGTTTCTAGTGGTCGATAGACCTGAAACAAGAATAATAAGAGGAAGCTAAAACCATCTAGATAGTCAGAGTGATAGTGAGGACAAGACAGGAATAGAAGAATGTACTCAGATTACAGAAATCAAAGCTAATGGTAATCTTGAGGAGGACCAGGTAGGGAAAGAGCAATATACTCAGACTAACGAAACACCCACCAGAACTCCTGTGTCTGAGGAGGGACAGATAGGTACTAGAAAAAACGCACAGGCAGAAGACAATCAAGAAATTGCAAGACCTGTGTATGACCAGACAGGATTAGCAAAACAGGTTCAGAAAGAAGAACACATTCCAGGCCCAGAAAAGCAATATCTTGAACCAGGTCAGACTATAATAGAAGAACCCATCCAGGCAGAAACATCAATGGTAATAAGCCCTGGACAAGGTCAGATAGAGTGGATACTTGAAGACGACAAAAATCAAATTGTGCCACAACTCAAAGAAAACAAAAGAACATCTGAAGAAACTGAAACCACAGTGCCAGCTAAAAGACACAGAAAAGGCGATAAATTGCCTGGTTTTGTTAAAAGACTGAAATATTGCCTAGTCACAATAAATGAAGAACCTGAACAAGTGGACAAAGTAACAAGTCAAACTGAACCGTCAACAAGTAATCAAAGAAGAAGATCTTCACGCTTGAAAAGATTGAACACTAAATTCAAAGGTCCTGAATGGATATATGTTATTCTCGAAGAATTTGAGAATCTGGAAATCAGTGATGAAAGTGATGAAGAATTGATTGCTGATCAGTCTATCGAAGAAGTGAGACCAACTTGAGATAAATTCCCAGTTATATTCTGTGCGAAAGTTTGCAAAGAGGGGCTAAGTCTCCTCAGTCAAAATGACTGATACTAGAGTTACTGGAAACTCGAAAAGACATTGTATAAAGTTATGCTGTAGAATATGCCTATGTAGTGTATTGATGGTGCTTATAGTATGGTTAGGACTGACAATAGCAATACCTTATTTGATGGCTGCTAAACAAAATGACACTAGTATACATGGAAAGGTAGTGAACCACAAAAAGGATAGAGTAGACTTAGAAGTACCAGATGAGATAGAATTACATAATTTTAGAAATAGAAATGAAACAGATCTGAATGTATTCACTAACCTATTAGAATATTATGTAGAGACAATGCAAGTTAGTGATTGCTATGTCTGTATGAAATTACCAACATCAGTAGCTGAAGGAGTTACTTACCATCATTTACCACTGACATATGGTATTTCATGTAGTATATTAACAAGTCTGTTTTATAAAACTGGAAAGTTACAGTATTATTATTATTCTAATCTAGACGTCATTTTTTCTGAAAATCCTATACGCAGAAAATTGAATCCCGTCCTTAGCAGTAGAGATGCACAGTTCATGGTTGAATATTTTCTAACAATGAAAACATTAGATATAGCTGAAGCACACAAAGACAATTTAACATGTAGATTACATGAAGAAGAGAAAATATTTTTGAATTTAGTAGAGAAAAGGAGATAGGATTTCCATAGAAAGGCTACGGGACCGAAACTCCAGATACCCAAATGGGCTGAAAGGGAAGAATTTATGGGCAACTGACTCATGCTGCTATGTCTCTGAACTTTGAAAAAAAGGGGAAACTCTGTCTCCATAGGTTGAGAAAAGAGTATAACAATGTATTCATCGGTTCCATTGAATGTGAACACAATTTCCTGATATTTGGGGTTTTGGGAATATAAGGGGGCACTGATCCAGTATTTCGTGGAGTCTATTATATTTGTGGGATAAAAGCTTATTATAAGCTGCCTGATCATTGGTAAGGGAGTTGCTATTTCGGAATAGTATTCCCAAAGGTATACCATGTAAAATGAATCACTGGAAGCAATAAAAACGATAATGAACTAACACGACATAAAAGAGCTCGTTTTTCAGAAATTGAAGGTGATATATTTAGTGCATTGATACCTTCAGTGGGAGTAATTCTGAACACTCAAAGAATTTGTAAATTGTCTACAGTGGTGAATCGCTTATCGACTGACACTGCTGGAGAAATCCACTGCTGGAGGATTCTTATTGATCAATACTGAATTAGTTGTGATCAGATCAATGGTTTTACAAAATCGACTTTCTCTTGGTATATCATTGGCAAAAGAGGGCGGAGCCTAGAGAATGTTGAAGGCCCAACATTGTTCCACTTACATACCTGATAAAAATGTTGAAATTGGAAGGTATGTACGAAAAATTACTCCTTAAGAAGAATAAATGAAACCACTGCAGGTTGATGGTGCATTGAAAAGACTAACTGATAGTCTCTCCTCAGTAGGTAGTTGGCTTTCTAATTTTGGTAGAAGCATTGTAGGTAAAGTACTGATGCCAATAATGGGGATATCACTAATAATATTGGTGATAGTGATTTGGTGCAAATGCTGCAGAAACAGAAAATGGTATGCAGTGAATGAGAAAAGAAAGAAAAGAAATTTTGATGTAATACAAATGGAGGAATTAAAGGGGGACATTTATAAGAGAATGAAAGGTTTCCAAAAGAGAAGGGAAAAAAGAACTCCTAAAGAAATAGAAGAAATAGAATTGGGAGAGTGTTAAAGTTGGCATCTGGATCCGTAATTAGTGATGATATAGAATATCATCAGATAGGGGAATGATGGAGCAAGGTTTCATACGAACAGAAACTTGCTTGGACTCAGTCCTCCCGAAATACCATATAATTATTTAATCAACATGTTTTGTTTACTAATATTTGCATTACACAACATATTTAATATCTAGGGGAACTTTCCTATGTGCTTTTATTAACAGTAACCCGAGTTATAAAATGGCCCCCGAGAACGCAGGAACTCTTCTGCGCATGCGTCGGCCACATCTACGTGGTGTGACCTATCTCAGCTTTTGGTGGGAATTTCTTGCTTCTGCGCACAAGTGCCAAGATGGCCGCTTTATGTCTCACACATTTAAGTATACACTGCTGCTTGTACCAAATTTTGTTTGTTCTGCTTAACTATTAATGCTATAGTTAAAATAAAGTAATCGGGTTAGAATAGAGATAAGTGGTATACAGTGCATTTATTTATTTTTGTATACTAAAATGTTTTTCTTTGATTTTGTTATTAGCTCGTATTTGGGCCTGAAGGGCGACTCGAATCGCCATATTGAATTTACTCTGCGCATGTGCTGGGAGCAATGAAAGACCTCGAGCAGTGGCATTGAAACCTTGCCAAACACTGTCTTACCTGTGATGTGCCTGGCAACCTCACACCCTGACCTGGGAAAGGAAAACTACTTGCAAATTTGTTAAACATTGTATACTAAAATGAAATAATATTGCCGGGTGGAATAAAAGTGCATGGGAAAATAAATTACGGGTGGGAACTTGATCAATATAATTCAATGAGAAATTACGTCGTCTTAGTACGGTGTGATGACCTCTCCTCATCTTTCTGACCAATCACTGAAGGGGAACACATAGATTTGCAACATTTAGGGGTGGTACATTGCCCTGGAAATGGTATATCTAAGGTAGGCTTAGTTAGAGAAATTGTCCGACTTGTCTGATTATCTGACCTGTTACTGACCCAATGCATACTATACGAGATCGAGATCAGAGGTGCTGGAGGAGATCGGGGGAACAACAAGTATCTACTTTCACCTACATAGGTGAACCACTTACGAACTTTCAGTAATTCTTAAAACTTCAGGCACTGCACATACCAGAGTGCTTAGGGGCGACCCGGAGGAGGGGCTAGCGGTGTGCAGTCCATTGCTGTTTTTTCTACATAAGGGCTCCCTTGAGCCTCCCAAGCTGACAAGCTTCTGGACGACTCACCTGCGTGCTGGGCATTGAGGCCCGTGACGGTTACGAGGCGGCCTTCTCTTCCACCCCTATTGACTTTCTCTACTGATGAGGGAAGATATCCCGAAACCCGGGCCATGTCCCGGGTCTAGAGATCGGGGGAACAACAAGTATCTACTTGCACCTACATAGGTGAACCACTTACAAACTTTCAGTAATTCTTCGAACTTCAGGCACTGTACATTCCAGAGTGCTTAGGGGCGACCCGGAGGAGGGGCTAGCGGTGTGCGGTCCATTGCTGTTTTTTCTACATAAGGGCTCCCTTGAGCCTCCCAAGCTGACGAGCTTCTGGATGACGCACCTGCGTGCTGGGCAATGAGGCCCGTGACGGTTACGAGGCGGCCTTCTCTTCACCAGTTCCTGGGACAGTTTTCTGATCTCTCCTCCCTGATTCCCAGTGTCACTGATTGCTGCGTCCATGATGTGGAGACAGTCCTCCTGTTAAGCACAAAACATACAGGGTAACTGACAGGGTGAGGCCTTGCATCAAGGAGGAGGTCTCTAAGATGCTTGCGTTAGGGGTGATTGAGTCCTCCAACAGTCCTTGGGCCAGCCCAGTGGTCTTGGTCCCAAAGGCTGCCGCACCGGGTGTCACGCCAGAACTACAGTTCTGTGTGGACTACCGAGGGCTCAATTCAGTCACCAGGACTGACGCGCACCCCATCCCCAGAGCTGATGAGCTCATCGATCGGTTAGGGGAGGCCGGTACCTCAGCACCCTTGAATTAACATCTGGGTACTAGCAGATTGCCTTAATTGATGGGGCAAGAAAGAGGTTAGCATGCTCCACACCAGATGGGTACTACCAGTTCTGGGTTATTCCCTTTGGGATGAAGAATACCCCTGCCAGTTTCAGAGGTTGGTCAACCTGGTGTTGGCTGGACTGGAAGAGTTCAGTGCCACCTACCTGGATGACATTGCAGTGTTCAGAGCCAGTTGGGAAGAACATCTGCGCCCCCTCTGGGAAGTGTTGATGGCGCTGTGGAGAGCAGGCTTCATGATCAAGGTGAGTAAGTGCCAGATCGGGCAGGGTTCCGTGGTGTACTTCGGATACCAGGTTTGGAGCGGCCAGGTCGCACCTCTACAGTCCAAGATTGACTGGCTTGGGAACCCCTCAAGACTGACTTGTGCACTGCGCCCGTGTTCCTGGCACCCAACTTCTCAAAAGAGTTTATCGTTCAAACAGATGCTTTAGAGCATGGTGTGGGGGCTGTTTTGTCACAGATAAATGAGGAGGGCCTACATCAACCCGTAGCCTTCATCAGTAAGAGGTTACTTCCACAGGAACAGAGGTGGAGTGCAATTGAGCACGAAGTATTTGCTGTGCTCTGGGCGCTGAAGAAGTTCAGACCATACTTGTTTGGGGCTCACTTCCGGGTTCAGACAGACCGCAGGCCCCTCAGATGGTTGATGCAGATGAGGGGTGAGAATCCAAAGCTGTTGAGGTGGTCCATTTCTCTTCAGGGGATGGATTTCACGGTGGAACACCGCCTTGGTACAGAACACGCCAATACTGATGGTCTGTACAGATTTTTCCGCCTTAGTGATGAGAACTCCCAGGAGGTAGGGTAGTTCTGCCCACATTTCAGCTGGAGGGGGCACATGTTAGACCTGACACTATTGGCGTGGGTCTCACTTCCATTTTTTGCCGTTGCCTGATATGTTTTTGCTGGTTATAGATGCTTTGGGGACTGTGCCACTGCTATTCAGTGCCACAGTGCAAGTGTTCCCTATGGTAAATTGATATATGGATTAATGACTCCATGATTGTCTGGTTTGGTTTACTTGTCAGACCCTAGTACAGTGCACTGAGTGTGCCCAGGGCTTGTAAATCAAATGCTGCTGGTGGGATTGCATCACTGAATGTGCCACCCACAGAAGCAGCCTTTAAAGTGTGTCTCAGGTCTGCCATTGCAGAGCCTGTGCGCAGTCTGTTACTGCCATGTTGACTGGCAAGTGCGCCCACTTGCCAGCCCCTAAACCTTCCCTTTTATGCATATTAGTTTCCCCTTGGTAGGCCCAATGGCAGGGTGCTTTGTATGTAAAAGGCGGAACATGCCCTGATGTGTGTTGCATGTTCGTTTTTCACTATTGCAAGGCTAACTGTTCCCCTTTGGACAGAATGGGCAGCCGTTGTTGTCGCATCACTGCCTCTGAGATAAGCCTGTCCGCTCATGCCACGCTATGAAGGGGGTGAGCAGGAGTTATTTTAGGAGTGTAGACCCTTACCCTGACTATACGCAAGGGTCCCTATTTGGTCAAAGGTACCTCCTCTGCCAACTAGAAACCCCCAACTAACAATTCCCCAACAGTTTTGAGCCTTTTGCCCATCCAAAACTGGAGGGGTTGCTAAATTATGCAAATCTCCTGTCGGTTTCTGGCTCCTATTGGTAAACAGAATTATAAAAAATACCAATATCTGAGAATAGTTATAAAGAGGGCGCACTCATCACTGAGCTTGTTAAATATGTATGACCCTAGTATGGCATAAGACTCTTTCCTCCGAGTGGTACTGAAAGAGCTCAAGGTTCAAAGTTCAATTCTTTATTTTGTAAATTTTATGTATTTCTTAGGAAATTTTATTTAAAGCCTATCCTTTTAAAATATAATATTTGACTAACTGCAAATGCCATGGAATTATTATGTTCACTTGAGAGTCCAGATATCTGTATTTATGTCGCAAATTTTATAATGAAATGTAGAGCTGCTAGGAAATCGATAGTACTGTGAAATATTTTGTTCTAAATTGCAAATTTGCACCTATGCATATGTCACTTCATAGCGAATTTGCACAGTTTTCGAGTACTGTAAAATGAATTAGATATAGTGATTTTTCACATCTGGACCGTGGCACATGATACTTTTAAGCACAATGCACTTTAGTATAAAGTATTAGTATACCGTTTGTGTAGGTTATTTTTGCAGACTGTACAAACTGTCTACCTTTTGAAGTATTTATTATCGTGAATCTATAACAGTGTGTTTTTAGTTTAGTAATAGGTCTCAACGGAGTTTGATCCGCAAAAATTAGTTTATTACAATTGTATAAGAAGAGGAGCATGATACATTTGTGTTAATGACGATTAATTAGAAAGAGTAGTAATAACATTTTAAACTTTGAATTTTAATGTTGATACTATTGTTCAGCTTATATGGTTGTGTTATGCAAACCGAATAAAGCTTTTTTGAACTGAACTGAATTCTTTATTCGACTGTCAAAGCAACCATAAAAGTATACAGAATACAATACTACAAATTGACAGCTACAAACATACCCCTAGATTCATCAAAGTCCCCTTTTGCAAGTCTGTAATAGCGATTATTAAGGAATCGCTATTACAGACTCGCAAAACGGGATTCATGTACAAATCTCAGTGTTTTTTGCGAGTCCTACAGCTTCCTTATTTGCGATTAGCTAATTGCTAATCGCAAATAAGGAATGACTCCCCATTCATCCCTATGGGCCTAAAGGCCCATAGGAATAAATGGGAAGACATATCAATGTGCGAATCGCTATTAGCGATTCGCATTTTGAGTTTGCGATTTCAAGGCTGCAGGGGAGTCCAAAGGACACCCTGTTACACCCCTGAAATGACATTGGACGCTGGTGTTATGCACACACATGTCCCATGGACATGTGTGTCTGTAACATACAACTTAGAAAAATGCACTTAAGTGCATTTTTCCAAGTTTCCGCTATTTACCACGAGGTTTGACTTCGCGGTAAATAGCGGCCCAAATTTGCGAATTCGCAATTTTTATATGTTTCATGAATTGCATTTAAGGAATCTCAAATAGAGATTTCTTAAATGCAATTCCTCGCACAATTGCGAATTCTATAATAGCGATTATTGCATTTGGGATGATGAATCCCAAATGCAATAATTGCCCTCGCAAAGGGCCAGATTCTCAGAATCTGGCCCTTAGCGAGCCGATTTTCGTTTCATGAATCTGGCCGATAGTTACTTCAGTACAAAACTATTATCAAAGACAAAACTCATCAGACAATACAAATCCATGATCAAAATTGTATAAAATTACATTTGTCTTTATCTTGGGTGCATTGAGCTGTGAGACCTCAGAGTCTCACAAAAATGAACTGACACAAGGAAGTTGTTGTACAATTCTACAAGCTAGGGTGCATTGCTTAAAATATGTGACTTCTTAAAATGAATTGAAAAGATTTTAGTAAATCTTTTATAAAAACCACAAAAGAAAATGAAGTGCATCATAGTTTGACCTGATCTGTTTTCAGAGGGGCATAAAATGAGTTCCAGATTTCTTTTAAAACCCAAAGGAAAACACAGCAAATATTTAGTTTTATCTGTCCTGAAGCAAAAAAACAGACAGCCTACGCTCCATTCATTGGTATTAAACAGAAACTTAGTTGATGGACTATCCTTGCTCCAGTGCAGGTAACCTGAAACAGCAGACTTTGTCTCCTCTGATTTTAATCTGTTAACTCAGGCCTGTGCAAGTTATAACCCTTGCACATACTTACTACTTAAATCGGTGCTCTGGGCAGGGTTAAAGAATGCGTGGGAAAGCCCAAATTCTTGCAAGGTTTTGGTTATGTACACTAGCCATGGAATGAATAGGCCTTTGTCACACGCAAGGCAGTCACTAATTTTTCTGCTGAAAACCACTTCCTCATGAAACATCCTAATCCCCCAATCAAATGTGAGCCTTTTACCCCTTCCTAACCGCAAGGGGTGCTATGCTATGCAAATATCATATTGGTTTCTGGCTCCTATTGGTAAACAGATATTACGAATGCTGATACCTGAGAATAGCTCTGAGGAGGGAGCACACATCGCTGATCTTCTTAAATCTGCATGACTCTAATATGGCACAAGATTCTTTCTCCAAGCTGGTACTTAAAGAGATTTTGTGGGATGTTCAGGGGAACATTATCCTATCCAGTTAATTCAACGTGGCTTGGTATCCAGACATGGACAGAAATCAGAACTCTTATCAGGCAAAGGGTGTGATTTCAGCCTTACTATAAAAGGAAATCACAGAGCTGGATCTGTTGAATTAGTGGTGTTACAAGCACCCCGATCTTAAAAGTCCTCTATTATTCCCACGTCCACACTTTAGATTACCTCAATGACTTTCTCTTCCTCACACGTGTCCTTACATGTTAGCTAGAATCTGTCATAATCTCTGACAGCTCCGTTTCAGATCATGCACATATTGCTCTCACCTGGCGGAAATGGAAACAGTTCCACGGTGGAACCCGATATTGGTGTTTACCCCCACATGTCTTCAGGGACCCATTAGATAGACACATCATTCTGGAGGCACTTAAAGTATATTTTGAACTCAAACGTCCCCATGACACTTCTCCTTACACAATTTGAGATGCGCTGAAAGACTCGATGAGTGGCACGATCAATACCTTCGCGATAGCCAGAGTGAGAGAAGCACGCCTACTCAAGAAAAATCTAACATCTGGATTTTCAAGCTTTGGTTGGATGGATAAAAAATAACCCTCAAAAGGTGCCTGTAAACAACTGGCTATTTAGAGAGGCCAGCTCAGAATGCACAGAACAAGCTGAGCATTCTTTATTAGCCCTTGAACAGCATTTTTATGACAACAGTCAACAAGGTGGGCACTTTACTTGCTCCGAAAATAAGATTGCATTGAACTAAATTTCACCTGAGTTAAATCTAGCCCAACTACATGGGCAATTAGCAAGAAGGAGAAATGGGATGCCTTCCAAACATGCTATCATACACTTCACACTCAAGGCACCAAGGATACCTCAGCTATATAGTTGTAGCTTCAAGACTGTGACTGGGCACTAATTTCACCTCACCCCAGGAAACTCCTTGAACTGCCTATCAATTCTTCAGATTTATTCAGGGACCTACAATCTATGACAATGATGAAACACCGGGACTGGAATGGCTCCCATCACTCTTTTACATAACATTCTTTGCAGGATAAACAAGCTTATGCTTTTTAACTCCTTCACACATTGCCCCAGTCTCAGACCTAGAATGTGCAAGGCTGAGATAGCACTTATACCTAAACCAGGTAAAGCTTTAATTGATTGTGCATTGTATCGCCCGATAGCTCTCTAAACACAATTCCAAAACTCCACACTAAAATACTTGCCTGTCACATGGACCGCTTGCTCCTGGTCTAAAAAGCCCAGACCAGGTTGGATTTATACACCATCATCAGGGTGTGGATATATTCTCAGTGCTATAGCACATCAGGTCTATAAAATAAAATACAGTACATAGGAGGAATATTCCAGCCTTGGTGCTCTGCCTTGAAGTCAAGAAAGCATTTGATCGGGTCAGCTGGACTTTTCTCATGTTGGTCTATGAGAAATGTAAACTTGGCCTCAAAATTATAGATACAATGAGGATAGGTTACTCCTCCTCTTCAAGCAGTCATTAGAATCAATTGCCAATGTACCCACCCTATCACTCTTGTGAGAAGTACCAGACAGGGATGTCCCCTGTCACCTCTGTTCACCCGGTGTTGGAACCCCTTTCCATTAAGATCAGAAAATCCCATGTGATTGAGGGGGGTCATATTTGGGTGCGGGTGGGCATAAAATCAATCATTTTGCCGACAATCTTTTTCTCATCCTGACTAAACCTAGTAGCTTCCTGTCGGTCTTAGTGAAGGCCTTTAACAAATTTGAACTAATCTCTGATTTCATAATAAACAAAAGAAAGTTCCAAACTTGACAGCCACATCCCAAGACATCCCTCATTATAAGGTTTTAGTCAAATTCCAGTGGGCCTTGGATACCATATAATATCGTGGTCTTAACATCTCCCAATGCCTTACTGGAAAGACCAAAGCTAATTGGCATGAATATCAGAGAAATCAATGTGAGGATATTAGTAAATGTCATTCTCTTTACAATTCTTGGATGGGGTGGGTCAATGTGACCAAGATGAACATACTCTTGGGAATACTATACCTCTTACAGTCACTTCCCACCTGTTAGATCTGGGGGTCTCTAGTTGGCAATGGTTATCACCTTTGTCCAAATAAGGACCCTTACTTCAAAGTCAGGATAAGGGCATTACACTCCTTAATAACCCCTGCTCACCCCCTTGGTAGCTTGGCATGAGCAGACAGGCTCATCTCAGAGGCAGTGTGTTAAGCATTTGTGAATTTACACAGTAATACAGTGATAACACTACAGATGGACACAACACAGGTTTTATAAAAATAAGTATTCTTTATATAGACTTAAACACAAGACCACAAACGACAAAAATCCACAATACTACACTTAAGGTTACTTAAAAGATGATTAAAGTCTCTTAGTTCAAGTTGTTGGTAGATGCGACAAGGTTCTCAACAAAGTACCTGGATGCGGGGTGCAAAGTAAACAAAAGGACTCGCAGTAGGAGAGATGTGTCGGTTCCGTGACCCGGGGGAATGGTTGCGTCCTTCCTCAATGCTTGCCCAGAGTAGGAGACACGTCGTGAGCTTTACCGGTGCGGAGGTGATTCGTAGATTCTCGGCCTGCGGGCCCGATACAGTGCTCAATATGGCGCCTTGATGCGATGCGACGATCCGGTTGCGATGCGAGAAGATGGCGCCCTTGATGCGGCGATGCGATGACAATGCGATGATGCCCTGGCAGACTTGCGACGACTCTGTACTTTGGAGCCGCAACAGGCCCTGCAACGTACTTCTCCGGTGATGCGATGACGACTCTCTCGATGCGTCGCGCTTCTCCGGCGATGCGACAGCAGAGAGCATCTATGGACACACGCTACCAGGGAGATGCGACGAAGGCTCGCTACTCCGGCGATGCAACGATTTCAGCTGCGGAGGCGACACGCTTCCTCTCGGTGCGTCGCGCTTCCAGCTCCCAGCGGCACACAAGTGACTGGAGTCAGAATTCCCAGCAAGGAAATTCAGGAGGGACCTGAGGTGAAGTCTTTTGGCCCTGAGACTTCAGCAGGAGGCAAGCACAGTTCAAGCCCTTGGAGAATATTCTGTAGATGAATGAAAGTCCTTAAAAAGTCCTTCTCCTTTCCCTTGGCAATAAAGCAACCACTGCAGGCCAACCAGCAAACAGCACACTGGCAGAAGGCTAGTCGAAACTCCTGCAGCTTCCTTGGTTCTTCTCCTTGGCAGAAAGGTTTCTTGTTCCAGAAGTGATCTAAAGTCTGTGGGACTGGGTCCCGATATTTATACCCCTTAATCCTTTGTTCTCTGTAGTCAGAGAGGCCTCTGCCCAGTTCAAACCAGTTCCTGAGCACTGTATTTACATGACTCTTCTCTTCCTTTAACTGTGCATGGCAGAAACCTCAGACGCCCCACAGGAGGTGGAGCCAGCACAAGGGAGGGAAGATGCAGCTCTGGAGCACTCTGTTGACATGATTCCTCCTCTTCTTTCACTGGGCAGGGCAGAGACATCAGACAAGCCACAGGGGGTGGAGCCAGCATTGTAGAGGGGAGGCCCAGCCCTATTCAGGACCCAGGCGCAACTCCCCTTTCCCATCTGGGTTCTGATCTCTCTATTCACCACTGGGCTGCCCCAGCCTGTCTCCTGGAATTCCCCAGCCCTGTCACACACAAACCCAGACAAGGAATACACAAGTTAGCAGAGGCTGGCTCAAACGGTTAGGCAAGCAAATACCTGCTTTCTAAAAGTGGTATTTGCAAACACAGAATATTAAAATTAACTTTACTAAAAGATGTATTTCATTATTCTGAGTTCAGGCATACTAAACTCGAATTTCTACCATGTTCCCTGAGTCAGTTAGGATTGTAGGAATGTAACAATCTTAACTGCCCATTCTGGCCTATGAGAACAGGCAGCCTTCAATAGTGTGAACAACGAAAATGGCTGTAATTCACTATTAGAACATGCTACACACCAGGGCATGTTCTACCTTATACTTGCAATGCACCCTGTCCTTGGGCCTACTATAGGGGTGTCTAATATGAAGCAAAGGGAAGGTTTAGGGACTGGCAAGTGGGTGCACTTGGCCAAGTAGACATGGCAGTGCTAGACTGCACACAGGTCTTGCAATGGCAGGCCTGAGACACACTTTATAAGCTGTTCCTGTGGGTGGCACAACCAGTGCTGCAAGCCCATCAGCAGCATTTGCTCTACAAGCCCTGGGCACACATGGTGCACTGTACTAGGGGCTGACAGTAGATCAAATACCCCAATCATGGAATAACCAATTTAGTATATCAATTTAACATAGGGAGCACTTGCACTGTGGCACTGATTAGCAGTGGCACAGGGCCCAAAACATACAACCAGCAAACACATATCGAAACAGAGGAGGCAATCCGTCAAAAATGGAAGGGATACTCACGCCAATGATGCCAGGTCTAACACGTGTCCCCTCCAGCTGAAATGTGGGGAGAACTACCCTCCCCCTTGGGAGTTCTCTTCACTAAGGCAGAAAAATCTGGACAGACCATCAGCGTTGGCGTGTTCTGTACCAGGGCGGTGTTCCACCGTAAAGTCCATACCCTGTAGAGAGATGGACCACCTCAACAACTTTGGGTTCTTACCCCTCATCTGCATCAGCCATCTGAGGGGCCTGTGGTCGGTCTGAACCCGGAAGTGAGTCCCAAACAAGTATGGTCTCAACTTCTTCAGCGCCCAGACCACAGCAAATGCCTCACGCTCAATTGCACTCCACCTCTGTTCCCGTGGAAGTAACCTCCTACTGATGAAGGCTAAAGGATGGTCAAAGCCCTCCTCAGTAATCTGTGATAGAACAGCCCCCACCTGAAAGATACGTAAGATTGAAACCTCTGGACTGACCTATCTAATTTCAACAAGTTGGTATAACTCGAACCATTTTCTTACAAGGACACAGCAAAACTACCCCAGCCAGCTGGTCCAAAGACGCCGTCAGTGGAAGCAAGCCCTATCCGCATGAGGTTTTGACTGACTTTTGGAATTGTTAAGACTTATGAAAAATAAATACACTTCATTGATATCTAGTAAGAGTTTCTTCTACCTCGAGTGACAGTTCAAACCTACCAGAATTCCTTTAAATTAAATATATAGAAGAAGAAAATAGATATGCCTGATATTCTGAAGATACAGGTACCTGTTACAAGGAACTAAACGCTGCAATTTGGAGTATAGCAGTTAAAAATATTTATCTGGCTTGGACACCTAAATACTAACAGGTGACATAAATATTTACGAACTTTTCATGTAACCTGTATCATTTTAGTTACTTCAGGATAAATAGACTGAAGATACCCCTACCTCCGAGAACAATGTATATTTATTGGCCCTGATGAAGGTGGCATAGTTTTATGTTTGCACCGAAACGTACGTTGGCCAATTGAGAAGGATCCCCAAAAGAAGGATAACAAATGAAATGTAAAAAATAATTTGGGTCTGATATTTATGTATAGCATCTAAATAATATCCCCTGTGGGGGCTCGTGTAAATTCAGTTGATTGACTGATATTTGATGGTCTTTTGTGTGTTGTATGCAAGAAACAGCATGTATGAACAGTATGATTGGTGAGATTGTTTTTAATGAATTAAGTAGCTCTTTTTTAGCTTTACTTGTTTTATATTAGAATGTTTAGGTGGGGGCACTAATTGAAATGTTGTATTGTGTATTGATTGTAACATTTTCCTTCCTTTTTTCTAAAATATAGGAATGATCATATTTATGTATTTTGATTTGTGTTTAAAAAAATCCTTTCGGAAAAAAACAAAAAAAAATGGCTTTTTGAAATGAGCTATAAACTAAAAGAAATAAATGATAAACAAAGCCTATATACTGTCTGTCGCATATATTGATATAGTTTTGCTGTGTCTTTGTAAGAAAATGGTTTGAGTTATACCAACTTGTTGAAATTAGATAGGTCAGTCCAGAGGTTTTAATCTTACGTATCTTTCAGGTTTTTTTTCCCCCTCCTCTAGACCTAAAAGAAATTAATATTGGGGGTACCCTTAGCTATTATAATAGAACAGCCCCCACACCATGCTCCGAAGCGTCTGTCTGTTCAATGAATTCTTTTGAGAAGTTGGGTGCCTGAAGCACGGGAGCTGTGCACATGGCAGTCTTCAGGGCATCAAAAGCTTTCTGACAGGTGTCAGTCCAGTTCACTTTCTTGGGCTACTTCCTGGAAGTCAACTCAGTCAAAGGTGCAACACTGTTGCCATACCCTTTGACAAACCTCCTGTAGTACCCCGTGAGTCCTAAAAAGGCTCTCACCTGTGTCTGAGTCTTTGGGGGTTCCTATGTCAGGATGGTATCAATCTTGGGTTGTAGGGGCACCACCTGGCCGCTTCCGATCTGGTGACCCAAGTACACAACGGAGCCCTGCCCGATCTGACACTTACTTGCCTTGATCGTGAGGCCTGCCTTGCACAATGCCATCAACACTTCCCAAAGGTGCTGCAAGTGTTCCTCCCAGCTGGCACTGAACACTGCAATGTCATCCCGGTAGGCATCACTGAAATCCTCCAGTCCAGCCAACACCTGGTTGACCAACCTCTGAAAGGTGGCAGGGCATTCTTCATCCCAAAGGACATAACCCAGAATTGGTAGTGCCCATCTGGTGTGGAGAATGCTGATCTCTCCTTAGCCCCCTCAGTCAAGAAGATCTGCCAGTACCCAGACGTCAAATCAAACACGCTGAGGTACCGTGCAGCCCCTAACCGATCAATGAGCTCATCAGCTCTGGGGATGGGGTGTGCGTCAGTCCTGGTGACTGAATTGAGCCCTCTGTAGTCCACACAGAACCGGAGTTCGGGTGTGGCACCCGGCGAGGCAGCGTATGGGACCAAGACCACTGGGCTGGCCCAAGGACTGTTGGAGGACTCAATGACCCCTAAAGCAAACATCTTGGAGATTTTCTCCTTAATGTAAGCCCTAACCGTGTCAGTCACTCTGTAAGCCTTGTGCTTCCTAGGAAGACTGTCACCAGTGTCCACATCATGGATGCACCACTCTGTGACACCAGGAACCAAGGAAAATAGATCAGAGAATTGCCCCAACAGTTGGCGACAATCTTGCTGCTGATCAGGGGTCAGTGTGGCAGAGAGGCTGACACCATCCACTGACCCATCTTGCTCTGTTGCAGACAGGAGGTCAGGAAGAGGCTCAGTCTCCTCCTCCATTCCACCATCTGTTGCTTGGAGCATGCCCACTTCGGACCTTTCTAAGTGGGGCTTCAGGCGGTTAACATGAAGGCCCTTAAAGGGTTCCTTGGAGACCGCAAGTTCACCAGATAGGTGACATCACTCTTGCGCTCCACCACCTCATATGGACCAGTCCACCTGTCCTGGAGCGCACAAGGCTCCACAGGGGCCATGACCCAAACTTTCTGTCCAGGCTGAAGCTCAATCAGAGTGGCATTCTGATCGTACCACCGCTTCATCTCTTCCTGGCTGGATTCCAGATTTGCCTGAGCGAGATCCCTGAAACGCCTGGTCTGTTTTCTGAAGGCCAGCATGTAGCTATATACATCCTGGGGAGGTTTCCTGGGAGATTGCTCCCAGCCTTCCTTTACCAAACTCAAGGGTCCTGTTACTGGGTGACCATACAAAAGCTCAAAGAGGCTGAACCCTAGAGACTTTTGTGGCACCTCTCGGTAGGCAAACAGAAGGCATGGCAAGAGGACGTCCCACTTGCCCCTCATTGGTTGTTCAAGACCTATGATAATGCCCTTAAGGGTCCGATTAAATCTTTCAACCAGCCCATTACCTTGGGGTGGTAAGGAGTGGTGAACTTGTAGGTAACACCACACTCCTTCCACAGAGACTTCATATAATTGGAAATTAAGTTTGTATCTCGGTCAGACACAACCTCTCTGGGGAACCCCACACGGGAGAAGATCCCTATCAGTGCATGTCCCACCACAGGGGCCGTCACTGTCCTGAGGGGAATAGCTTCCGGGTACCGGGTAGCATGGTCCACCAAGACCAGGATAAACCTGTTGCCCATGGCTGTCTTGAGGTCCAGTGGCCCCACAATGTCAATGCCCACCCGTTCAAAGGGGGCACTGAATACTGGAAAAGGTTGGAGAGGGGCCTTGTGCCTTCATCCACTTTTCCCACTTGCCTGGCAAGTTTGACAAGTTCTACAATGAGTGTCTGAACTCTGTAGCATCTGGGGCCAATAAAAGTGGGAGAAAAGCCTTTCAAAGGTCTTGTTCTGCCCCAGATGACCCGCTAAAGGAACATCATGAGCCAAACCCAGTAGGAAGGCTCTGAAGAGCTGGGGTACCACCAGCACACGGGCTGACCCAGGCTCGGCAACCTTCGGCTCGCTATACAGGAGACCATTCTCTCAGTAGATCCAATGTGATCCAGACTGATCACCTGCTGCCTGGTTTGTGGCCTGTTGCCTCAAACCCACAAGAGAAGGGCACTTCTTTTGCTCTTCACAAAATTCCTCCCTGGAGGGACCCCCTTCTTGCTGCCAATGGGTCAGCTCAGGTAGGTTCCCCAGTTCAGAAACTTGCTCACCAGTGGGTTCCAGGGCATCCCACTCAAGGTCTGATTCCTCCTGGACCGTGGGAACAATAGTAGCTGGTTTCCCATGCCCCTTACCTCTTCTCTTTAAGGCAGGACCCTGGGCCATACTTTCAGAACACCCTTAGCTGCCATAGACCGTGTGGTCACACATGCCCACTCAGGCAGACCCAACATCTCTAAATGCACCTTCTTCTCCACCTTAGCCCAAGGGGAGCTTTCTAAATCATTGCCCAACAGACAATCAACAGACATGGATAGCCTCACAGCTACTTGAAGAGTACCAGAGCCCCCCCAGTTAAAGGGAACTTGAGCTACCTTGCAATGGCTCACTGTGTTGTCAGCGGCAACAACTGGGAAGAATGCATGAGGGACTACCTGCTCTTCAGAGACCAGGTGACACTTGACAGCTGTTACACTTGCTCCTGTGTCTCTGAGAGCCTCCACTCTATGGCCATTGATGGTCACTCATTGCCTGTATTTTTTAGTCAAATCAAGTGTTATCAGGCAGCTGAGTCTTAGGGACCATCTCAAAGTCTCCTAATGAGACAAGGGACATTTCTGCTGGACCCCACCCACCTTGGGCACCCCTTTCCTCCCCACCCAGGGCTACACTGGCCATCTGACAGGGTGGTGCACGGGGTGGCACATACTGTCCTTTCTGAGGACACTGGGGATCATACCAACGGTGTCCCACCTGCTTACACTGAAAGCAGGTAACAGGCCCCCTAGGAACAGGTTTACCTGTTGAGGGTCCTGACTTCTTTTCAGGGGGAGGCTGGGAACCCTTACCTTGGCTCACTTGGGAATTACTTTGGAGACCTTTTTGGAACTCCCTCTGTTTACCCTTGTCCCCCCCCCCACTCTTCTGCTGGGGACCCTGCTCACCTTTAGCGGAGTCTCCCACAAGACCCTTGTGGACCCTGGTACTGACCCAGCGGTCCGCCTCCTCAGTAAGTGTTCTAGGGTTAGTCAACTTGCTATCAACAAGGTGCTAGCGTAGCTCTGGAAAACAATTAGCAGATAACTGCTCCCTGGCAATCAAACCATAGAGAGCTTGAAAATTACCAACATTGCTACCCCTTACCCAACCATCCATAGCTCTGCAAAAGAAAGACACATATTCTACCCAGGTGGTTCCCTCCAGTTTCTTACAATTCCTGAACCTCTGTCTATCGAGCTCTGGATTTAACTCATACCTTGTCATCAGTGCTTCCTTGATTTGGTTATAAGACATCCTATGCTCCCTGGGCAGGTCTAACAAAGTATCCCTACCTTCAGTGACAAAGCGGCCCCACAACCCCGCTCCCCAATCTTTATCAGGGACCCGGTGGGCCAACATTGCTATCTCATAGGCTGCAAACCACTGACCAATATCTTCACCTTTGCGAAAATCTTTGATGACATCCTTGGGAATATGTACCCTGCCTTCTGAAGGCACAGATGGTGCGCTCCCATCAGAGGAACTGATCTCTAAGCCCTTGGCCTTGATCTCTAACTCCCTCAACATTCTCTCATGCTCCATTCTCATTCTCTCTCTTTCCAAAGACAACCTGTTATTCTCTGTTTCCCTCTGACCCTCCATCTTAAGCTTAGCCAACTCCAGCTTCAGTGCTCTATTTCTCTCCCTGTCTTCCAGTTTTCTGGGGACAGGTCTTTGGAAGAGATGCTGCTGCCAGGTGGGGACGGCACCCCTCCCTTGGCTGGAAATTCTAGCCCATCATTTTGCCCATCTGCATCCCCAACAGGCTCCACAACAAGATATGGGACATTTCTGGCTTCTACCCAGGCCCTCAGCCCCTTTTGGTAGTCTTCCTTTTTAGAAATGCCTGGTGTAGCAACTTTCAGTTTCCTGTAGAGATATTTGAGCTGTTTCACAGTGTAGGTTTCCAAACTCTCTTCCTCAAAATCAAGATCTATAGATGCAACAGAGGCTGCTTTACTCATGGTAATAAGAATGGGGAGTCTTTAGAAAAAATAAGTGTTCCAAGGAAAAAGGATTCAATCAAAAAAAGTATGTGGTCGCGTTTGGTCTGCACTCACTAGTAGTGTACACTAATAACTGTATATGAACACAAATGCAAAGTCCAAAACCTCACCGCTGACCACCAATGTTAGATCTGGGGGTCTCTAGTTGGCAATGGTTATCACCTTTGTCCAAATAGGGACCCTTACTTCGAAGTCAGGATAAGGGGATTACACTCCTTAATAACACCTGCTCACCCCTTTGGGAGCTTGGCACGAGCAGGCAGGCTTATCTCAGAGGCAATGTGTTAAGCATTTGTGAATATACACAGTAATACAGTGATAACAACACTACAGATGGACACAGCACAGGTTTTATAAAAATAAGTTTTCTTTATATAGACTTAAACACAAGACCACAAATGACAAAAATCAACAATACTACACTTAAGGTTACTTAAAAGATGATTAAAGTCTCTTAGTTCAAATTGTTGGTATATGCGACAGAGTTCTCAACAAAGTACCTGGATGCGGGACACAAAGTAAACAAAAGGACTCGCAGAAGGGGAGATGCGTCGGTTCCGTGACCCGGGGGAACGGTTGCGTCCTTCCTCAATGCTTGCGCAGAGTAGGGGACTCGTCGTGAGCCTTACCAGTGCGGAGGTGATGCGTAGATTCTCGGCCTGCGGGCCCGATGCAGTGCGCAAGATGGCGCCTTGATGCGATGCGACGATCCGGTTGCGATGCGAGAAGATGGCGCCCTTGATGCAGCGATGCGATGACGATGCGATGACGCCCTGGCAGCCTTGCGACGACTCTATACTTTGGAGCCGTAACAGGCCCTGCGACGCGCTTCTCGGGCAATGCGGCAGCAGACAGCTTCGATGGACACACGCTTCCAGGGAGATGCGACGAAGGCTCGCTAATCCGGCGATGCGACGATTTCAGCTGCGGCGGTGACACGCTTCCTCTCGGTGCGTCGCGCTTCCAGCTACCAGTGGCACGCAAGTGACTGGAGTCAGAATTCCCAGCAAGGAAATTCAGGAGGGAGCTGGAGGTGATGTCTTTTGGCCCTGAGACTTCAGCGGGAGGCAAGCACAGTTCAAGCCCTTGGAGAATATTCTGTAGATGAATGAAAGTCCTTAAAAAGTCCTTCTCCTTTCCCTTGGCAATAAAGCAACCACTGCAGGCCAACCCATCAAACAGCACACTGGCAGAGGGGTAGTCCAAACTCCTGCAGCTTCCTTGGTTCTTCTCCTTGGCAGAAAGGTTTCTTGTTCCAGAAGTGATCTAAAGTCTGTGGGACTGGGTCCCAATATTTATACCCCTAAATCCTTTGTTCCCTGAAGTCAGAGAGGCCTCTGCCTAGTTCAAACCAGTTCCTGAGCACTGTGTTTACATGACTCTTCTCTTCCTTTGACTGTGCAGGGCAGAAACATCAGACGCCCCACAGGAGATGGAGCCAGCACAGGGGAGGGAAGATGCAGCTCTGGAGCACTGTGTTGACATGATTCCTCCTCTTCTTTCACTGGGCAGGGCAGAGACATCAGACACGCCACATGGGGTGGAGTCAGCATTGTAGAGTGAAGGCCCAGCCCTATTCAGGTCCCAGGTGCAACTCCCCTCTCCCATCTGGGTGCTGATCTCTCTATTCACCACTGGGCTGCCCCAGCCTGCCTCCTAGAATTCCCCAGTCCTGTCACACACACACACCCAGACAAGGAATACACAAGTCAGCAGAGGCGGGCTCAAATGGTTAGGCAAGCAAATGCCTGCTTTCTAAAAGTGGTATTTGCAAACACAGTATATTAAAATAAACTTTACTAGCAGATGTATTTTATTATTCTGAGTTCAGGCACACTAAATTCGAATTTCTACCATGGTCCCTGAGTCAGTTAGGATTGTAGGAATGTAACAATCTTAACTGCCCATTCTGGCCTATGAGAACAGGTAGCCTTCAATAGTTAAAAAACGAAAATGGCTGTAATTCACTATTAGAACATGCTACACACACCAGAGTATGTCCTACCTTATACGTACAATGCACCCTGCCCTTGGGGTGTCTAATAGGAAGCAAAGGGAAGGTTTAGGGACTGGCAAGTGGGTGCACTTGACCAAGTCGACATGGCAGTGCTAGACTGCACACAGGCCTTGCAATGGCAGGCCTGAACACACTTTACAAGCTGCTCCTGTGGGTGGCACAACCAGTGCTGCAAGTCCACCAGCGGTACAAAAGGGGGTGGTAATGGATGGAGCATCTGACCCAATCAAACACTCACACCCAGTCAACAGATCTGGGTTTAATCCATCACCGTTCTTTAGCCCACTCTGCCACCCCAGTTCAGACATGGCCATATGCAAATCAGTCTGACCCTGTGCCTCATGGGAACAGTCCAGCCCGAACTGCCAAACTGCAAGCCCACCAGCAGCATTTGCTCTACAAGCCCTGGGCACACATGGTGCACTGTACTAGGGGCTGACAGTAGATCAAATAACCCAATCATGGAATAACCAATTTAGTATATCAATTTAACATAGGGAGCACTTGCACTGTGGCACTGATTAGCAGTGGCACAGGGCCCAAAACATACAATCAGCAAAAACATATCGAAACAGAGGAGGCAATCCGTCAAAAATGGAAGGGAGACTCACGCCAATGATGTCAGGTCTAACACCACCCCCTTCCATACTACTGATATTCAATAACTTCAGACTGAGTTTCAATCCTTTACGTAGGGAGGTAAACTACCTCACATTTCAACTAAGCTCCATATGCTCCTTATGCTCCAGACAATGGTGACTTGGCCTGTCCTAATCTATTGGACTTTTACTGGGCCGCAAGCTATGTTTTCTCTTTCTATGAGTGGCCAGGGTGAGTGAAATCCCTTGCCCCCACATGACTCGAGCTGTCGCCCTTTGTGGGTGGCTCTCTAAGCACAATCATCCCAAGAGGGCACAGCTTTCTACCCCAACAAAAACAATGCTCAAATGTTGGGACCAGTTAGCTGTCAGGAAGGGTCTTACCTTGTTTCCCCCATCCAACACTACAATAGCACAGAATCCTTACTTCATGCCAGCATTAGACCCGGCTTCGTGCCCTGAGTAGGATCAGGTTGACTGTCGCTCGTTGTGAGAGTTTCCTGTCCCTTCGCTACAGGAGTAACCCTCAATTTGAACTTGTCTGCCAAATGATTGCCTCTACAGCGTGTGTGAAGGACCATCTCTGTGGCCGCAGTGGAGGTGAGAGGCGCCGCTCCGGGACTGCGAGGACCAGCATTCACCAACAACAGTTGGTCCTCTTCCCGCGTGAGCCGCGCCCCCTCCCAGTGCCACGCCCCCACCTGTGCGTAGAAAACCTCTGCGGCCCCCGCTTCGCGGGTGCCGCTCGTTGTGAGAGTTTCCTGTCATTGCAGCCTGACCCTTCGCTACAGGAGTAGCCCTCAATTTGAACTTGTCTGCCAACTGATCGCCTCTACAGCGTGTGGGAAGGACCATCTGTGTGGCCGCAGCGGAGGTGAGAGGCGCCGCTCCGGGACTGCGAGGACCAGCATTCACCAACAACAGCTGGTCCTCTTCCCGCGTGAGCCGCGCCCCCTCCCAGTGCCACGCCCCCTCTCCGCCCAAGGGAATATCAGCAAGACCTACGACGCGCACAGCGGGACGCGCGCGGGTCGCAGCCGAGGCGAAGACCGGGCAAAGAGCGGGCCGTTTGAGGCCGTTCGAGAACGTGAGGAGACCAGGCCGGGCCCTCCCTCTAAGTCCTCATCTCTACATCACCCCGCTGCATATTAACGAGGCAAATATCTCCTAAGCCACCTCATTGAAAATGAATACCAGGAGTAACAAACTGAAAAAACTAAAAAAGGGAGGGATAGGAGAACAACTTTTAGGTCCAATGGACGATTTTCTTACCAAAGCTAATACCTTTATCGATCAAAGCATTAGCTTGATAGAGGGAAGAGTATCTACAGACCTCGCGATTGCGAGACGTTCCTATATGGGCCCACTGGCCACAGCAAGAACTCCAGAGCTAGAGAGTGCCTTAGCCGAATCACTACAAGGCAGTAAAAGGCTCAGTCTCCCGAATAACGTAGACCTCTCAGCCTCCCAACTTTCCATTTCACTTACTAACTCCGACCTAGAAAAAACACCTGAACTCTTACGCGAGCATACGCCAGAAATAGTAAGACAAGCAAGAGGGAGGATGGAGGGGGCCGTCAAGAAAAGGAAGGATAAGGGAAAAGCAGATACAGCCAATGGAATCGAAACAGCTGAGACAACTGACCTAATTACGCCCCCAAACCTGGCGTGCACGGCACCAAGAGTGGCGGATACCATTAATCATCAGGTTTTAGTTCACCATTCCTCACCTAATAATAACATAAATACTACTGTTACAGGCTCACCTGTTATTATTCCCCACAGCAATGAACCAGGTCCTTCTGATCTGGTAAACAAAATTACCTCAGTATTAAAATCTTTATTTCAACCCCTTGAAATAAGATTAATAAATATCGAGAGCCAAATGCTAATAATTACTAAATCTTTGCAATCTAACTTAACCTATGAAACCCAAAAAAAGGGAACAAATAACCAACCTGTATCCTCCCTACAAAGTAAAAAAGTTATTCAAACCCGTCCCGTAACAAAACCGCAACCAGCTGCAAAAGATCCTGTAGTAGGAAAATTGCTTCCGGCAACAATAATTCCAACTCCTAACTCCAACACACTCCCAAGAGTCCCTGTTACAAAACCAACAAAAGTAACCACGCCAGCCCCTAAAACGCCAGTTGTTACAAATATTCCCCAGAGTAAACCAAATCCCACGGTAAATAAAGGTACCACGAGGGGAGCTTTTGAAGCCAGATCTTACATGCATCTACCACCTGAAGCATCGCCATTCGTGCTCGTAATGACGGGAGTACCAGAATTAGTAGGGGAGACAACAGAGCCTAATTGGTCCTTAAAGAATAAGGTCCAATATTGGCTGAATACAAATCGCCCTTCTCCTCCTAATTGGACAAGTAGGATAGCAACAGTTAGTAGGACCCCTTGGGTGGGACATACAAAAAAAGTAATACAGGGTGATTGCATCGTGATCACTTTTGAGGATCCCAAAGTTGCTGAATACATATGCTCTTGGGATCAACATACCCCAAGTGGGGGTATAGACACAAAGAGTCTTTCCTTTTTTTATCCCAAAAAGCATTATAATAGCCATTACAATGAACAAGACAACTTGTGGCGTAAACCAGTCCCACAGCCTTGGGATTTTACTAGTGCTAGACCCAAAATCCCCCCACAGCAGAATGGCCAAGAGCCCTCCTGGTGGTCGGCCGACCCAAATTATCACCAACAGGACGGCCCATGGCAGGTAATGGGACCCCGTAACAGAAGAAGAGACTGGAAACAATGGGGTGTCCCACCACAGCGGCTCTTTAGACCCAGATATGGAGATACACCATACTGGGAAAATTGGCTGGGTATCCCAACAAGGAATCGATATAGTAGCCTGGAGATGGTCGACTGACCATTACCAGATTCCATCAATGATAAACCAATCACTTCATCTCGGGTCTCGGAAAGGAAAATGACTACAGGACAAGATAACAGCCCACGATCACTGTCTGTCATTTTCTGGAATACAGCGGGACTCCGCCCCAAAATAGAAGATGGTTCAGCAGCCCAATTGTTGGAGGATGGCAAAATAATATGCCTCCAGGAAACATGGGCCACAAAAGAGCTACACATCGCAGGTTACAAAATTCTTTTTTCCCCAGCCCTTCCTAGCATTGCGGGTAGGCCCAAGGGGGGTCTGATCACCTATATAGCTAATACAATCCCTAGCCTGAAACTCCTTAAAATTGAGAATACACCAAACTTCCAACTACTCTCCATTTCAGTTGGCAAAGAAACTACTGTCATCCTAGTAAACCTCTACAATAACCTAGAAGAGGACAATTTCATCAAAATTCTACTGACAATCCAGGAAAAAATCGCTAGATATACTAAATTATACGGAAAAAAAGCTACTATCCACTTATTATGGGGAGGAGACTTTAACATACATCCCTGCCCATCTTGGAACAACCATAACTGTGGGATAGTGGATGAGCAAGATAATCCCCTGGCTCATTTCACCCATGATGGAAAAGGGGAAGCAATGAACAACCTCCTTACAGACCTGGAACTGTCAATAATAAACAAGCAAAACCCGGATGATAATACTTTCTCCCCTACATATCTAGGGAGGGGACACAAGACCACTGTCGACTTTGTCCTCTCAACGGATGGGCTGAGACAGATTACCACGGATTTTACTTTATTGGCAAATAACCTAAGCGACCACTCAGCGCTTAGAGTGGATTTGGACCTCTTAAAACACCCAACACAGACAACCATAATCGCACACACTCTTTCTCAAAACCGGCTAGAGGTGGGCAGAGTAAATGGTTTTACGGTGAAATGGGGTAAGATTGATCCAATCCAACTAAGCAGTAATATAATAAAGACTCTATATCCCTACATAATAAAATGCCTAGATTTGGACTCTGATGATAACACCGTTCTTGAAAACTTCAAGATTATTTTGGATAAAATCAAACTAATGCTGACTCGGGAAAATAAACCAAATAATACAACAACACCAGGCTGGTTTAATCATGACTGTACCACCTCATTGAACAAGCTAAAAGAGGCCCTCAGACAACCAAAAAGAGACAAACAATTGATTAAACACTTAAGACTCCAGTATAAAAAGGTCAGGAAACAAAGAAAACAAGAGTTGAAACAGTCCTTATGGAACGATTTACACAAAAGCACACTTACAAAAAACAGTGAGCCTTTCTGGCGGATTGTGAAAACCCCTTTTCTTTCTGACTCTAGCAGACCTCAGATTGACGTAGCGATAGAAGATCAAACCTGGGTAAATCACTTCTCCCATATATTCAAACTAACATCACCAAATGAAGAAACAACTTACTCTCATCCTCCTGTCGACTTTCCAATAAATATGCAGTTTGATATCCTCGAGGTACTGAAAGCGCTGAATCTAAGCAAAGGGGGCAAAGCCCCAGGACCAGACGGGGTCCCTGTGGATCTCTTCAAACAACATCTGGATCTTTGGGCCCCTATACTCACTAGAGTATGCACTGCAACAGCGAGATTGGGCTTAATTGAGTCCTGGTCCAACTCCATCATGGTTCCTATTTTTAAAAAGGGAGATCGCCAAGATGTCAAATGTTATCGACCGATTTCTTTATTAGACTCTGTAGGAAAAGTAGTTGGCAGAGTAATCTTGAAACAACTCCAACAATGGGCTGACGACAGTAAGATTTTATCGGACCTTCAATTTGGTTTTAGAGAAGGGTTTGGAACCGTAGAACAGGCTCTCAACCTAAGTCTAATCGTGTCCAAGTACATCCACGCAAAGCAGGGGACAATGTACATGGTATACGTGGACTTGTCCTCTGCCTTCGATTGCGTCTCCCATTCAAAGCTATGGACCCTTTTGCGAAACATGGGGGTGGATCCCCCACTACTGGGCTTCCTAAGGGAATTATATACGGACGCTTCCGCGAGAGTGCGCTATGGGATAAAAGGAGAGCTTACTGCGTCATTCAAGGTAGAGCGAGGAGTCAGGCAGGGGTGCGTCCTAGCCCCCTTCCTCTTCTCCCTGTACACAAATGGGCTGGAAGAGAAAATGCTGAGAGGGGGGCAGGACCTCCCAAGACTAAAACAACGCATGATCCCGGCACTGCTCTACGCGGATGACGCGGTCATCCTGGCACGCACCCCCATAGAACTTCAGAAATCCCTAAATAAATACGCTGATTTCATGGGCGCACTAGACCTGCACATAAATGTGAAAAAAGCGTTTGTAATGGTGGCTGGTGGTGGGAGAAAACGAATAAAGAACATTACTCTAAATAATCAAAACATTGAGAGAACCCCACAGTATCCTTATTTGGGCATAATGATCGACGAGAAACTAAATTGTAAACCAGCTATCGAGTCGAGGAGACACCTTTTCAGGAGAGCCAATACTGCCCTGATTAGTTTCTCACAAAGACTTGGAAGGAAATCACCAGTGGAGATGCTACAAATCTATTCTGCAAAATGCCTGGCCATTGCTCTATACGGGGCCGGCGTTTGGGGACATGTTGACGCTGGATCTCTTCAAATAGCTGAGAACTCTTTTATAAGATTCCTTTTATCTGCCCCCAAGTGCTCATCTACATACGCATGCCACATGGAATTGGGAATTCCCTACAAACGGCACCTAATAAAAGTCCAGCCATTGCTACTCTGGAGGCGCATATGGTTATCCGATAGGAACATGCTGACCAAGGCCATTCTAGAGGATTCAATGGCCCTGGATAACGCGCACAGGATAGCCTGGCTTACCTACGTCAAACGATTCTTTACGGATATGGGTCTAGAAAGATTTTATTCTAGTCCACAATCTCTGACTGAGATAAGCAAGAAAGAGCTGAAACAGAAAGCAATGAGTCACCTAGAGTCACTCAGAATTATCCTGCTTTCAAATAAACAATCTGTACAACACGCAAACATGGTACAGCTAACGCCACAAATTCAGCCTTATCTTGCACTGGAAATTAACTCATACGAAAGGATGCTTTTGACCAGGTTTAGGCTCAATCTGTTCCACAGACTAGTAGTTTTCCCGCAAACGAACACTTGGGAATCAAAATTGACTTTATGCCCCTGTGATGAGATTTCAGCACAAACATGTATGCACACGATACTGTTCTGCAAATACCATCTCCTCCACAGGAAAATCTGGCTATTTCCATTACTAAAAGCCTGGGGTTTCAGACAATGTCGTCCGGCTATGATTTCCTTACAGATGTTAGACTCTGAGCGCACCTGCTATCATATATTGAATTTTTTAAAATGTATCATCAGGCACCGAAGGAATCTTTAAAAATCTTTCTGTGTGATTTACTTTTATGCTGTAAATCTTATACTGTTGCTTTTATGGTTTTATAATGACAAAAACCGAATAAAGAAATTTATTATTATTGACTGTCGAATACTGAGCGATCTCTTTCAGGGAAGTTGTAGTGAAGAAGGTCCACGCAGGTTGTAATACTGGTAGAAATATACATAAAGATAACAGGTAGTAAGGTACAGGACATCATGTAGATATGTGGTAGATCAGAGCCCCACCAGGAGTTGCCTGTCAGCTGCTCAGCCCATGACCCACTGTCACTCTGCCTCTCTCAGTCCCAACATTCCGAGGCACATGAGACTCCAACGTTCCAATGAGTCAGAACACAGGCACTGGCTGAGCCAGGCTGGTGAAACACCTTACAGTATAATATGCAGGATACTACAGAAGTGTCACCCAATATTTTGAACTATGCAAAACTGATATTCAGGTCTTTGAGATATCCGGCTTCGAGTATTTCCAGATCAGATACTGGACTCTACACCAACCCATACCTTTGCTGCCGTAGGACCCCTTACTCCTTAAGAATAGCTCATTTGAGTGCACAAAAGGCCTTACATCTAAAACATACTGAGCGATACAAGACTGCAATCCGCTCAATAAGCATGACGGGAAGCTAATCTGGGGGTGCCCATCCTGGATTAACAAAGGGAGGCATCTCCAAGGACAACCCCAAAATCTTTAAAAGCATCCGGCATACATGAAACTGCTAACAAAATTATATATTTCAAGGTTACACCTGACTCCCCTTGGACTGAGCAAAATGTGCCCCCCTTGCTATACACTATGTTGGCGCTGTACCAAGGACAATGGGGACTTTCTGCCCATCTGGTGGTCCTGCGTGGTTATTCAAACATCTTGAAGGGATCCTAGTTCACAACAGAGGTATGCTGGGTCATCCTATTGCGGGTGACCCGAGTATTCTGGTATTGGGTCTGCAATCTACACAGTGAGGGTATGACAGAATTCAACTGGGCAGTGATGAGCTCTATGCCGGGCCCGGCAAAACAGCATCCCGCCTTCTGGAAAAAGAAGGACGCACCTGCCGTTTCGCTGTGTTTCAATGTACTCTGGCACGCACTCGTGATGGATCACATTTCTCATAAACTCTTGTTTACAAATGAATTTTCAACATTCTGGCAGCCTCTTAGTGGCTGCATGTCTATCTTAGAATGATCATGCCTTTTACTCCCCAAGCCCAGAGCGCTTTGGCTTTTTGAATAATTATTGGACCCGGCAAAAACAATAAGCTCCTACTCCTAACATCGACTTCCATGTACTTATGGTTTACAAAGGTGGGATTTTGTCTTTCCTGACAGTCTGTCCAGGTTCCCATCGTGCACCCATGTAATGTTGGTGTAGGTTTGGGGTGGGATGTAGGTGTTTGATTGGGTTACTATATGTGAGACGTTAATAATTTAGGAATTGGAAGGCACAATTTATTGGCTTGTATAAGACTACATCATTTGTATACCTCGGCTCATATGTCTCTCTACCCTCTCTCTTTAAACAATGTATACTCCTTTGGCCAATCTCTATATGATTAGAGACTGTACTAATAAGATTGTGCCAATTGAACGATTGGAATTAAAAGATTTGCTAAAAAAATGAATGGGTAGACCTAGAGCTATGCACATAGGTTATTCTATAATGTTTGGTATTTATTGCTAATTAATATTTGCACCACAAAATTATGCTAATTAGGGCTTTGGGAAAGAGCTGACATGACACTTTGCCCATATTTTGTTTTTACAGAAGAGGTGGCACACCCAAATACAGAGGTTCTATGGAGAAAGGCCCATTTATTCACCAAAGGATGAGTCTCCCTGATAGAGGTATCAATACACAGTGGTATAGGTCTCTCTGCACATGCACAAGTGTTTGCACTAGGATTGTTGCTGCAAAAAGACTTTCATGAGAGTCAAACAAACAAAAAGACACACACACAGAACCCTTCACACAGAACCGCACAACAAATCTAAAAGAAAAGTATTGGCTAAAACCCACAATATTTTTGGGTCTCAAAGAAGCACACATTACCATAGTCGTATTAGTAGTAGTAGTAGTAGTAGTAGTAATAGTACATTTATACTTCGTGATTATTAAAAAATCTTTGCATATATATGACATTGTACGCATCCACCAACATGAATTAAACAAAACGGTATAAATATAAAACAGAGTTAAGTTACAGACCACAGAAGCATAGGCTTCAAAAGAATATTGTGCCTATAATCAGGCAAGGATTTGAGTAATAAGAAAGCAGAGCAAGTGCCAATAAAAGTACATAGTGCAGTTCTTAGCAGACAATATGATTGGATGGATTTGGACAATGTTCCAGGAAAGTTGAGCACACAAAAGTGACCAGTGCTTAAAGTCAGGGGGTACTAGAGTGGTCAATATTTGAGAGAAGTGGTAGTTAAAGTGAGTTGTCAAGTTCACACCATCCAGTTAGAATTCTTGGACAGTTGAGACCACAGAGTATGCTTAACACTATTCTAAACAATCCTTAGGTTAGAAGTCTTTATCAATATAACTGGCCAATATGGCTGTCTGCTTTCATTAATTTGTATTCAACCCCTGTAATAATATTCCTTGTATAGTTAATTAAAACAATTACAAATAAGCCAAGGTCGTAAATTAAGATCAAGTTAAAACATGTGAAAAATCCCTTCCAGCCAAGTGCTTTGTGTGCCAATTCATTTCAGAAATTAAGAGTTAACAAGTAATAAATGCTACATTTTATCCTATTCCAATGTTCATAGGGGCTTACATTGGATGTTCCAGACTTTTCTTTGGTTCTCTAGAAGCTGCAGGGATCTGCTGGTTAAAGTGTCAGTGCATCAAGATGTAGATGCGAGTGGTACAATTTCAAAAGATGAGTTGTTAGTCCTTTAAAGCATAAGCTCCAAAAGGGCATGATGTGTGCTCATGAGTTATGCTAACTTGCCGAATGTAAGAATTTGTTTCTGTTGGGAATTACTTTGGGGTCGATTACGATGTCATCCGGAAAGGCATCCGAATTGGAACTCGCCTTTCCGACTGACTCAAACACTATTCCAAAAGACCTATTACGATGGCTGGAAAGCGTCCAGACTGTCCAACTAGGTTCCGAAAGGCATTGGGAGTAATCTAGTAGGTCGTAGTCGAATCGTAACAGTTTACGGACTGCGTTTCCAGCTGAGCGATTAGGATGTCATATTCTAACAGCTTTTCCAAATCGATTGTTCCTACAATGATCGGCTGTCAGCATCTGACTTCGGGGGCCTGTAGCAGGCCTCCCTACATGCAGGGCCCTCCGAATAGGGCCCTTGGGGATACCCATGGGTCCCCCCTTTCCATGCATGCACAATGTTGCTGGCACCATGGGGTGGCTACAAAACAACAGTATAATCCGGTGGTCTCGGAGAGTTGCAAAAAAGGAAAGGAAGAGCAACTGTGATATCTTCTTAACAAATCTCAACCAATTTTGAAGAGACAGTAAAAGGGCTATCCCTTCGCATGGAAGATAGAGATAGGATTTCCATCAACTGCCCTTCGTGGCCAGTGTCATCATTTGAAATTCCAGCTTCCCTGTCACGGAAGCCCAACCACACGAGGAGTAACCCTGTGACCTAGGGGCAGGAGACGAATAACCAGACTTCACAAAATAAGGGTTCAATGACGAATCATAGCAAGTTGAAAAAACCCCAAGATAAATCAAATGCAGTGCAAAAATAGTCAGGGATTTAAAAAGGACATGGCAGCAAACCAAACAATTTTATTAATATTTGCTTCCAGACCTATTAAAAAGAAATGCAGTTACGGCTCCTAGCAAATGTGCCGTAGATCTTGGGTCAACTAGTTTCAGCCAAAAAGGGCCACTTGCCCTGGCTTTCTTCAGGACCTTATGTAGTATAAGCTACTGCAATAGGTGAATAAAATAAACAAAAAAGTGACTTAAAAGTGATTTAAACCTTAGTCACAGTGTGCCCACTTGTGACTATATGAAATACCTCTCTACAGGCTGGATGTAATTCCCACCCATTCTGTGTAAGGTATTGGCCTCACCTCACCTGGTCCAGACTCAGGTTTTCAGGAGGCCCCACCCTCTCCGTTGGTGCCTCATTCTACCTTCCGAGACTGGGGGAGGGGTGGCTGCCACAGGGTTCAAGGTTTTCCCCAACCACCCCATCTTGTCAATGGGAGCCTGTGTTCTCATTCGGCACACAAGCTCCCATTGAAGACAATGCAAGTCCGTCCAAATGATGTACAGAAGCATCGTAATCGTTCGGTTGGAGTTGCGGCACGATTCCAAAACCAATTTGGTCGGAAGAGTTTCTGGACAACATCGTAATCGGCCCCTAGTGTGTGGATGTGCTCCTGGTAAAAAAGCAGCATACCATAATTCACAGTGAAGTTAGCCAACAGCTAAATTGAGCTGAGCCATCGCCCATGATACTTGCTGGAGTGGGTGGAAAAAAAATGTGAATGACACAACAACAACTATTGGAGGAAGTCTGGCTGAAAATCCCCATTACTAACAATGCTATACCCATAAAGTTAGTAAAAACAAAAAGAATTGGCCAACACCAGACCTAAAACAGGCCATCAGACTGGCATTTACTGCTAGCCTCTTCTCTTTGAAAATTATTTATAGATAGACTGGTAGATAGATAGACTGATCAGACTGTTTGATAAGTACAAAGAGAGACATAGGGTTGTAAAGATAGATAAATATGAATAGATAGAGTTGTCAAAATAGATATAGATATGGTTTCTTAGTGTGAGAAGTTTGCCTGGTATATGCTGTCCACTAATTAAAGTGGGCACCTTTCACCAGGCTCAACAACCCTCTAACCCTTATGGTGATTTTAGAGGTCAAAGATAACCTTAGAAAGCGATCCAAGTGGTAGCTGTGGAGGGCAGCCTTCAGGCTTAGTCACGACGGAATTAGGCAGCTTGTTTGACCAGAATGCAACCTTATAGTATTGGTTAAATGAAAGGAGAACCACACAGTAGTTATAAAAATATGTATTTATTAATATAACACACTACAAGCACGACAAAGTATCTACTCCATGCACATAATCACAAAGCACACAAAACTGTAGCACAGAAACAATCGTAAGTAGCACTAATACACAGTGGGCTCCAGAGGGAGACCAAACCATATACTAAAATAGTGGTATAAGAACCACAACTTGAGTCAAGAAAGTGTCTCTAGAAGATGTAGAGTCGCCGGGACCCAAAGGACCCACCCATGGTGAGTAAATAGGTAACCCAGGGAGGACGGGTGCTGTGTGGGAACACAACAGCATGAACCGTACAATTCTGAGGGAGAGTAGGGGTTGCAGTTTTAAAGTTTAAGGACCCTTCTAAGTGGACTTCAAAGAAGCTTGTGGAAGTTAGGAGATGGAAGAGCCACCCCACCCATGGATTCCGTAGTACTAGGATACCTATCCCAGGGAAAGCGTGGGTGTAGGTCTGAAATGGTGTCGGAATCCGCAGTCGATCTCTATGGAGGACTTTGAAGAAGAGCCACTGCTGGGAAGAAGAAAAGTGTCCATCAGAATCCAAAGGTGGATTCTTGTTGAAAAGTACCTGAAATCAGAGGGGACATTGTCTGGTTCAGTCAGGAGTGACCAGGGGCTAGGTAGACTAATGCCCACCGATGTCAGGTGCTTCAGATGAGTTGAGGGGCTTCTTGACTCTGCAGCCACCGGGACCAAGAAATGTCGAGGATGACCAGGAGCTGGACACAAGCTTTCACACAAAGCATGTTGAGTGCTGAGGCCTGTGTCCAGCGGGAACACCAACAAGCCTTGGCAGTGGCAAGCAATGAAGAAGGTCAAGAAAGGTTACATTTCAGACGAGCAAGGTCCAGGAGACTCACCATATACAAGGGATACAGGGCAGGCCTGGAGCAACCAGGGGAGCCCAAGAAAAGTATTGTTGACCCCCAAGAGGATCCACCGGCCGGAGACACAGGAGTCACAAGAGGACCTCAAGCAGTTTCACAAAGCAGCAGCCCATGGAGCACTTGGTGCAAGGAGGCCGGAAATCTTTGTAGGAAATTGTGCCAGAGGTTAGGGCTACTTGGATCTCAGTGCACTTGTTTTAGAAACACCAACAAGCATATGCACTTGCAAAAGTACGCAGTGCACTGGGATACAGGTATTGCCGCCCTCACAAGGGATTCTGACTTCAAACTTGGTAATAGGGCAGCTCAGACCTTGAGGCACCTGGAAACCCACCTCCTGTGTTGCTGGATCCTTAGGAGTCCATAGGAGCTCAGGAGCAGCAGACCAGTCGATCTTTTTTTTTTTTACAATAGATTTTATTGCAGTTTGACATCCAACGGGGCATTCCCCCAACAGGGAAAATTCGTACAAGGCACGGATCAATGACACAGGAGTCACTGATTAGGGTATCCTTTGAGGATCAATAAAACATTCAGACCAACAACCCCCACCTCCTGCCTCCCCCCCTCCCCTGCACCCCACTTCCCACTTGAAACATTGTAAAGGCGTAAATACATACAGCCATATTTCCGCACCAGATTGTCCTCAATGTAGATTGGAAGTCATTAAATGGCAAGCCTGTCTATGAGATCCTGATTTGTGGATGTGGGAAAGATAGAACGGTCAATGCCACGGTATTTAGTCCATGCAGTCCAGATCGTCCCATGTTTTTGTGGACAACCTCGAGCCTGAGACACCGCCACCTCGGCAGACATACATTTGTCTAATGCAGACTTCCAAGCCGCCACCCCAGGGGGAGAAGAAAACTTCCAGTGTTGGGCTATGTCGCGCTTGGCCATAATGAGTCCTAAAAAGAGCAGATGTCATTTGTATATGTTCCCCCCTATGTGGTCAGCACTGTGAAGAAGAATTAGGCGGGGATCTGCTGGGAGGTCCCAACCCAGTACACCCCGCAGACAGGACAATACACCCGACCAAAAATGTTGTAGCACTGTGCAGCCCCAGACTGTGTGTATAAAGGAGCCATCATCCGACTGGCATCTGAGGCAGGTGGGGGATGAAATAGCCCCCATCCTCCAAAGGCGGAGGTGGGTGTAGTATACCCGGTGGAGGTATTTAAACTGGATCGGTCGATATCTAGTGGACACAGCAGAACCCCTAGGGCTGGCCAGGGCCTCAGTCCTTTCGTCATCAGAGAGGGTCGGTACATCTGCCTCCCACGCCGCCCTCGTCCGGTCCAGATTCGTCTTGGCATGTGCGCGGTCAATGTCTGATAGAGCTAGCGGATTTTATGTCCTCCTAGCTCCCTCATCAATAGTCTACCCTCTAATGGGTGGAATTCTGGCAGCGTCATGAGGTTCTTAACCCCTTCCGTGCGGCCGCTATCCGGCGCCTGTGTGGCAGAATCGCGAACGGGCGGGGTTATGACGGCCCCCAGCCGTCATCAGCATGCGAGCCCCGTAGTGCATGACGGCTGGGGGCCGTCATCGGCATGGAAGGGGTTAATCAGGGGAGACAGAGCATGGCGAAGCTGAAGGTATCTATGGAATTGGGACTTGTGCAGATCAAACTCTTCCTGTAGCATATGAAAGGTTTTAAGTGTGGGTCAGCGCATCACATCCCCCAGTGTCAAGATCCCTATAATGTCCCATCGACGGAAACCGGGCAGAGCTGCGACCGAACCGAGGTCCGTGCCCCACCAGAGGGGTGTCTCGCAGGTCAGCATGCCCCACCACCCCATAGGCCTTAAAACGCATCTCCAATTCTGGATCACTGTGCGGCTGGCCGGCGAGAGGGCCTCCAGAGCAGAGCTACTATACAGAAGGCCTAGTAGCGGATACACCTCCAAGAAGAGACGCTCCACCACATACGCCGGATCATCTTGAGGGCACATCTCTAATCTCTTTTCTTTTAGAAAAAAACTAAAAACATACCTATTTACCCAAGATTAATCCGCCTCTGCTCCCTACACTGCTATGTCCCTCAATTAGCTCCTTCGACTCATACAGAAGCTACGCGCGGAGATACCCCCTCGGGGCTGATTCAGGCGCGCTACAAGAACATAAATAAATAAATAAATATACCACCAATCATTTATGACCAGCAGCTGGGACGCCCAGTAGTAGGACCACATGTCTGCCGCCGCGATGCCCCCACAGTAGGTAGATTAGACACAGGTCGCTAAGGCCACTCGGACCTCCCCGCCATCCCACAGGAAGCGTTTAGGAGAGCGTTCAGCTGACGAAACCAGGACGGCGGGATGGGGTATGGGTAGTTCTGCAGTCTGTATAACATGCGCGGTAAGGACACCATTTTGAAAATTGCGGACCGGCCGTATAAAGACAGGGGGAGATGGGACCATATTGTTGTCTCCTCACAGACCATAGGAAGCAGAGGGGCAATATTGTGTGACCATGCCAAGGTGGGGTCTCTGGTGACATGGAGCCCAAGATATTTAAAACCCGTCCTGCGCCATGACTAGCTGCGAGGCCCAGTCCAGACACCCCAGATCCCCACAAATCGGGAAAAGCGTCGACTTAGACGGGTTAGCGTGGAGCCCTGTGGTTTTGCCGAACACCCGCAGAAATTGCAACACCCTCGGTCCGGTTATCCTGGGGTCTGAGAAAAAGAATAGTGCATCGTCTGCATAAAGTGCAATTTTATCTGAGTATTCGGAAGACCAAACCAGGCCCCTGTAGACCGCGTCCAGGCACACCCAAGCTGCCAATGGTTCAATTGCCAAGGCGAAGAGAAGCGGGGAAAGAGACCCTCAATCTTGATGTGGTGACTGCGGTTGTAGGGGAGTGACTCCTTCACTCCAAGGGAGATGTCTTCAGTTATTCTTGATGTTCCACAGGTCCTGCATGGAGTCTGTATAGTGCACGGCACAGACAATGCTTCAGACTAAGAGGGAGACAAAGTCGACCCAAACAAAGTCCAGCGAAGTCCACAGTGTCCAGACGGTCGAAGTTCAGTGGTTTCTGGTTCAGAATATCGTCCACATAGGATTTATGGTCGTACAGCCAGGTAAGCCCTTTTGTACCCATTGGAGAAGGTTGGACAGATTCAGGGGATCCTCCCAGGGGAGGGTCTTGATAGTGGGGAGGTTAATCCGATGTCCTTTGTCCAGTTTCATGCCAGAGCAGGAGCCAACATCTCACAGGACTGGTTTGAACTTGACTATGCACATTGACACCAAATGTGCCCTTCAAGCAGACTTTCGGTCGCTGGCAAGCACACCCACCCAGGCTTCATACACTAAATCCTGTCTGGGAGGTGGCCACACCCCCTGTGACAGGATGCCTATTGTTCTGGCTTCCTTTGCTCGAGCTTGGCTCAGCAGCAGGAGGGCAGAAATGTGTCTCTGGTCAGCAGCAACCATTTTGGGCTGCCTAGGACTAGAAGGCTGGTACCGTGAACACCAGGGACCTCACAAAGCTCATTTTTGAAGGGTGAAATCAAATCCCCCACACCAGTTACCAGTGTGGGGTTATGATTCCACAATGTTTGATACCAAACACGATAAGGTTATTTTCAGCCATTTTAGAGTTGGTCATCATGCCGTCACGTAATGACCAATATGTCGTAAATGGCTGCAGCACTAACAACCCGGGAGGTAAATGGCTGCAGCACTAACAACCCGGGAGAATGGACTCCGTAGGCTGCAGGGGTGTCCTGCTCATGCAGTGGCACCCTCTCATTTAGAACCAAGCACCCTACCTTCAGGATTATCAAGGCCTGCTATAGGGGTGACTTATAGGTTTTAAGAGTAGTGACCCTTAGATATAGTAAGCCTATATCTAAAGTAAGAGGTGTATGCACCATCTTACACAGGCTGCAATGAAAGTCCTGTAGTTCCATTTTGTATGGTCTCTCAAGGGTGGCATAATACATGCTTCAGCCCACGGGAGGCCTTTGGGCTACCTATGCCCTGGGTACATGAGTACTATATACTAGGGACCGACAAGGGTACCCCAATATCCAATCTGGATCACACCAATGTACATGGAATAACAGTTTAGGGAGAAAGCAGATAGACATGGGTCCTGGTTAGCAGTATCCTAGTCAGACTAGCCAAAAACCAGCACAGCACCAGACAAAAAGTGGGGGTAACTATGAAGAAAGATCCTACCGTCCTACACTTAGGTAGCTAGATAGACAGACAGACAGACCGATATAGCTGTGAACATAAGTCGATAGATAGGCAGATAGGTAAATTGATATGAATGTAGGTAGATAGACAGACTGGTAGATTTATGGATAGGTGTACAGACTGACAGGTAGATAGGCAGATAGACAGATAGACAGGAAGGAGACAGAAAGGCAAGTAGACAGACAGACAGGTAGATAGACAGACAGAGAGAGAGATAAGAAAGATAGATAGATAGACAAATAGGGTTACGAAGATAGATAGATAGATAGATAGATAGATAGATAGATAGATAGATAAATAGATTTAATAAGTAATATAATTGTCATAAGTCTATATAAGCATCACATACAATAGCACCGAAAGCAAACTAGAAAGCCATATAATACAGACAAGCTGGCTAAATTGGTTTACAAGTATAATTGTAGTATTCAATTAAAATACATACTTACATAACATACAAGCATGCAGTTGTGAGCACACGTTTTTGTGTGCATATTAAAAAGAGGATTACTTTATGAAGAACTTTTTCAAATGGACACATTTTGGTAAGATGTGAAACAGCGGCAGTAGGATAAAATAAGGACACTGAAAAGGAATTTACAACAGCTTTAGCAAGAGGCAGTATCCTATTAATCTGGAATATACTTTGTGCTCACATTTGGTGGTGTCCTGCTATCATATCAGGCCCGTAAACAAAAAGGCAACACTGAAAAATAAAGTGGCACTGGCAGTGAAGGGATCTAACTTGCTTGTAGATTTACTCATTGTTAACCCCTTTGCTGCGGGGCTAATTCCTCCACAGTGCGGGGCGGGAAGGGGCACGTGCACGGCGCCGCGGTACTCGTGACGAGCTCAGCTCGTCATGCTGCACAGTGGAGCTGTGCTCATGACGAGCTGAGGTCGTCATGACCACGCCCGCTCAATGGAACTCCAAGCTCAGCAGGGGAATTATCCCCGCGTGGGCGTTCCACGGCCGTTATGACAAGCTCAGCTCGTCATGAGCACAGCTCCACTGTGCCTCATGATGAGCTCAGCTCGTCATGAGCGCCGAACGAGTTGAAGAGCAAAATACAGTCACTCAAAGTTCTGTTGGCCAGTGGGTGAAGCAGGCTGACCCATACTGTATGCTGAAATGGGAGGGATAAAATGTGAGTAACACAGCAACTGATGAATGGGTGAAAAATCTGGCTGAAAGCCCCTTTAAGAAAGTATATTATACGTATAAATTTTGTAATATCAAAAGGTCTTGGCGAACACCAGACCTAAAACATTAACCGAAACCTTCACCCCTAATATTTGCCATGCATCCTTTTGTCACACAGAAGACCACTCAACCAGGAGTGGCCCTTGATTACTTACCTGCAACCAACCGTAATCAAACTATGCACTCGATGGCACCCACACGTTTTGTTTTAAATTATTGTATCTTATTTTTGTCTTCCATGGTTCTTTCTGTCAACCTTGCTAAAGAACCCTCTGTCTGAAATCTACAACTGCTCTAATGCTACTACTTCAACTCAGTAGACATGTAGGGTCTGATGTAAAAAGCTGTGGATTGGAAAACTCGTTTTTGTGCAGCAAATTTTTTTATGGCCTGGGACGATTGTGTGCCAGTCAGATGTTCTAATTTGTTGCAGTACAAAATAAACTTTTGGCAAGATCTGCAGAATCCTTCCCTTTTAAAATGAATGAAGCATTATTGTGTTTTCAAAAACTAATGAAAGAGCTGGAAATGCTGGGACGAAGGTCTACATGGAAGAGCAGACCTCAAAACATTCAAAAACATTAAGTTCAAGTTCACAATACAATTGAAACAGCATAATTCTTCAGTCAGCAATTAACAGTTGTCAATAAAGTAGACTCTTAAGTGCGTATACAGTTGTTGAGTACATGAGTTGTAGGGTCTCTAAAATTCCAATTTACATAATAATCAGGAATTAACTACACAAAACACAAATGGCAATGATAAATGTAGGTGATTTCATCAACCTGGCTCGAATAGCAGCGTTTAAGAAAGATCATACACTCGGAGTGTTCAGCAATTATAGTTGAGATAAAGCCTCTCTACACCTAGGGTGACCAAGGGATGTTAGCAATTGTTTGCAAAAGTGCTTATGTGTAAGGTTGGACGGAATTTGCGTAGTCATGTTATGCAAAGTTCTGCGAAATGGTAAGAAATCTCAGCGAGCTTCGCAGAATTCCACGAGCATGCGGAATTGCTTGTTCCGCCCATACGCAATGCGTTTTTCGTGTTTGGGGACGCTGATTGCGTACTCGGGGGCAATATCTCGCGAACTTACCAATTGGCGCAGCCATCTTGTTTCACTTGTCCCGCCCGATCCCGATGCGTGTTTCCTGTTCGCGAACATGGATGTCGGTTGGCACGTCCGGTAAGTCGCTACTGCGTGCGCAAACACGTATTTTCAAAGCGCGAACAAGGAAAAAATTTCACTACGCCGTGGATAGTTGAATTTTCGGCAATTCCGTTTTCTCAGCGGAGTGCGGATTGCCAAAATTCCACGAATTTCGCGAGCGGAACGGAATTTACCCCCAGCTTTACTTATGTGCATAGTTAAAATAAGTACAAAAGAACATATAATGTAACAAAGACTGTGCCAAAATTACAACACAGGGACAAGTGCTCCCCCTTATGGCATACGATCTTGCGAAACCCAAAGGCAGCCAAACAGTACAAGACCTAAAACGAAATAGCAATGATTTCTCCCAGTGTAATAATTCGAGTGAGAGTTAAAACGCTAACTCGGGAGAGGCTCATGATCTATGATAAAATAGCACTGTGCTTTTCTTGGTCTCAGCTACAAGTCTTCAATCTTCACGGAACTGCAAAAATCGTTACTTAGCCCGCAATTTGACTTCTTGTTATGTTTGTGGGAAAAGGGAATAGAGTAGGCAACTCCAATGCCTTTAGTGACCTTGATGAATAACTCAACCACAATATAGTGTGCCGTTGATCCAATCGGACACAGTCCAGGATGATGTGTCTGTAGAGGTTGGCATGTGGGTTAGACCAAATGCTTATCCAAAGCAATGAGGGGGCCAGATGCAACCTATCCTTAATGTATTGCAGGCTTAGCTCTGCATGGACAATGTAACTCGAGGTTACTGTACTTCAAAGCAAGAGGACCTGTTATCAGAAAAAATGCTGCTTGATGTTAAGGATTTTGGTGGGAGTGTGTATGCATTCCTTTGAGGTCGCTCTCCCCAGTACGTTAACCCACATGCATAGAGGGGGGCATCATTGGGAAGTGAGCACACCCTTTTCATTACCCCTTCCTTTTCCTAAAGATTTGTAATGGATCGCAAAGTGTACGCTGCTTCTTGTGAAGATGTTTGTAAATCACAAAGGCCTGAAGCAGTAATGATGGGACCCCCTCAAAATATAGAATAAGGCCAGGGAACAGAGGGGAAGAGATAAAGTACAACTAGAAGAAAGTTCCCTCATTGACCACAATTGTTAATTACAAGTATGCATCACATTCTTCATATTAAGGGTGACAGATACACAACAAGCTTTTTTTAAAATTTTCTTCAAAAAATATATGAAGTTTTTAATCTTTTATTTCTAGCATTACTTTCAAATTTATATTTTCATTTCAGTTAGAATTCATAAGAAACACATAATCACAAAATTTACATATCATGAATAATTGCATAATTCATACAAAAAAGAAGAAAAATAATTACATTGCATTAACAATAACTAATCATAAAGACAAGAGTGCGGGGTCTCATACTTAGTTTTGAGACCTGTTAGTTAGCAGGGGGCTCCCTGCTTACTAGTACCCAGTTTCCTTTTTCATACGTAGTGCGTGTGTATGTAATAATAGTATGAATGGGTTAGGATGTTGTGATTGGTTGTGTGTTATCAGGGGCATATGTATTGTAATTTAATTGTCTTTATGATTAGTTATTGTTAATGCAATGTAATTCTTTTTCTTCTTTTTTATATGAATTTTGCAATTATTCATGATATGTCAATTTTGTGATTATGTGTTTCTTATGAATTTTAACTGAAATGAAAATATAAATTTGAAAGCAATGCTAGAAATAAAAGATTAAAAACTTCATATATTTTTTGAAGAAAATTAAAAAAAAAGCTTGTTGTGTATCTGTCACCCTTAATATGAAGAATGTGATGCATACTTGTAATTAACAATTGTGGTCAGTGAGGGAACTTTCTTCTAGTTGTAAATCACAAAGGTCCTTTACTACAATACAACTTTGTATTTGTGCTCAGAAAGTCTGTGATTTTGCGACCACAACATTTTTCTGTACTACAGGCCTGTATTTTCCGTGGTAAACAGTAAAAAGCCAGTTTTTGAGCACAAATGAGTTTCCAGATTGTCTTTGTAATGCTAAAATTGCACAAAAAGAGCTCAGTTGAGAATTAGCTGAACGTCATTTGAAAAGAATAAGGATACTAAAGGTTTTGGGTATTTTTAAAAGTTTTTTTCTGGCATTGCCTTAAATGTCGAGTACAGGCATGGAAACATTCCGTAAAGTGATCTGTTCCTGAGGGTCTGCCGGGAACTTGCACACACATTGAAACTGACTCTGACATTCTTTTAAAATCTCATGTTGCTATCGCGCTGCTATCTAGATACCTTTTAAACACTCACAGGGTGATTTACTACCACTGTTTGAATTTTTAGATCTGGCGACTTGTGCAATCCTAGGCTCTAGCCTCTGACGACTTGGGCACAGTCACCATTGCTTGTAAAATTGTGTTGTGTAAACGTTGTAATTCTGCATGTGGGACCATTTCCTGGGCATTACCTTACTCCTCGATGTCTTTTGGTCGCGGATTGTAGCGCAGCCGCCATCTTGGGAGAAGTGGGTTTGCACGCTAGTGTTTGGAGTCAGGTGACTCACCTCCCTCCCTATTTCACTAGTATGGCCCCGAGGACGTGCAGCGGATGAGTGCAGCGGACGAGTGCAGCGGGCGCTCCTTGGGCGCGCCGAAGTTGAAGACTAAGTTAAGCCCGTCTGCGCCCGTCCGCGTCCCGGAGGCGCCCTTGCCCGCAGCAGATACGGTTCACTTAAGCCCTACCCCTGAGCTTATGTACAGTTATGATTTTGCTACTCTCTATGGTCTGAAGGGAAATGCCGGTTGTGAGTGCTCTGAGTCTGCATGTGATCTCGCAACTGCCATCCTGAATTGTGTGGAATGCGATGGACGACCATTACCTCCCCCCTCAGGCAAGATATGGAAGGCCTGGCAACTCCCTCGGACCCCGCTCTGGCTAAGGCCCAGCCCTACTCCTGAATGTTATTAAACACTCGATCTTTAGGCAAACATGCCCTGTACCTTTTTAATCTCCTTATGGAGCAGAAACCGGCATGTCTTTTCCTCACCGAGACCTGGCTATCCGACACCTCTAACCCTGACATCTCAGCTGCCCTTCCCCCTAACTACTACATTGTGAGGAAGGATCGGGAGGTGGGCAGGGGAGGAGGAGTTGCCATTGTGGTTGATAGGCAATTCACCTGCGCAGTGGTTGAGACTGAGACCATTACAGGGGTTTAATCAATCGGGTTTTGCCTGTTTTTTTCCTTCTGTGAAGAGCTCCATCTGGCCCTGTCCCCGCTTATTATGAAATATAAGAATTGTTTACTTCTTGGGGACTTTAACATTCACATGGACGACGCTGAGGCAGCGGACTCCATGAAACTCCACAATGTTACCAGCACTTTTGGCCTCTCTCCTTATATTCTCTCAGCAACACACAATAAGGGTCATCTGCTAGATCAAGTGTATTCCTCCATTCCCATTTTGTCCTCCCCGCCGGTACCCTTGATCTGGTCGGACCACTGTCTCCTAAATTTTGACATTCTGTGTCTCTCTAAATCTACCGGCAGCAGGGTAGACTCTCAGTCTATGGCTCTCCGCCCCTTTCATCGAGTTACTAGCGACATGCTGGAGCAGTCCTTGGCATCCCATCCATGCCAATTAACGGGCAAGCTAGAGCATGACCTTTCCATCTTCCAGTCATGGCTTATACAGCGCTTCGACGAGTTAGCCCCTACTCCTGCTAAGCCTAAATCTGGTCTACGTACTTCAGCCCCTTGGTTCACTGCTGAACTCCACGAGATCAGAAGAAGCTGTAAGAAGGCTGAAAGAATATGGCGCAAAAATTACGAAGCCCCTTCTAAGGCGATGTATAAAGATCTCACCAAAAATTATCATAAGGCCACTCTGGCGGAAAAGAAATCTTACTTTGCTAAAAGAATCGACTCGGCTAGCAATATTAGTAAGGACATTTTCAAAATTGTGAAGGAATTTATGGCTCCCACTGCTCTTTTTCCCAAATCCTCCCCTTCTGAATCTTGGGTCAAGCAACTGGCAAGTTTTTTTTCAAATAAAATCCTTAACATTCAGGCATCCTTTCCGCCTAATATCCCTGCTAACAATCCTGGCACTCTAGCGCCCGGGTTTTGTACCTCCTCTGATAGTCATACTCTTGCAGTCTTTCCATCACTGTCTCCTCAGATGTCACTGGATCTACTACTCAAGCTGAAATCCGGTTCTCCGTCCGACCCTTGCCCTGCTAAAATCTTGGCAAAAATGGCCCATGTTCTCAATCCACTGGTCAATCCTCTTCTTATTGCCTCTCTTGAATCGGGTGTTGTCCCTAGGGCGTGGAAAAAGGCGCACATTGTCCCATTGATAAAAAAACCTTACGTGGACCCTTTCGTGCACTGAAACTACAGACCAATCTCATTGCTCCCTGCCCTTGCCAAACTTGCGGAAAAACATGTGCACTCCACTCTGTCTGATTATTTAGAAGCACACAATATTCTGCATCATACTTAGTCAGGGTTTCGCTCAAATCTGAGCACAGAGACAGCACTGCTGGAGGTAACCGAGTCTATCAAGGAGGTGACAGATCGAGGAGGGAAGGCGATGCTGGTATTATTGGATATTTCAGCGGCCTTTGATACCGTCCCTCACAACCGTCTTCTTTCAAGACTCCAGGAGATTGGACTTAGAGGGACGGTATTCAACTGGTTTGAGTCCTTCCTGTCCGAGCGCCAACAATTGATCTGGGTCCCTCCTTTTTCAGCGGCCGTCCCTCCACTTGCAGTAGGTGTGCCACAGGGGTCGGTACTGAGTCCCACCCTTTTTAATATCTTTATATCCCCCCTGGCTGAACTGGTGGAGTCCTATGGTGCCCGGATTGTGTCCTACGCTGACGACACGCAGCTTCTCTTCACCTGTGACAAGAACACTGAGTTTGCCGGCGATTCCATCAAGAGCTGCCTTGAGGCCGTTTTCTCCTGGTTTCAGCGTAACCAGCTTAAATGTAATTCAGATAAATCTGAAATTATTTTTTTCGGCTGTGACCCTGATACTCATTGGAAATCCTGGTGGCCTGTGGATATGCATCCCCCATCTTCACCCACCCTGGTTGCCTAAGAATCTGGGTGTCATAATTGACAACAGATCAACTTTTAAGCCCCAGATTCTCAGTCTAGTTGGCCAATGTTTTGCCCTGCTGCGTACGCTCAGGAAATTTCTCCCTTTTCTCTCCCTTTTTCACAGGAGAATCACAGTCCAGGCACTGATCGGCTCTAGGCTGGACTATGCCAATGTACTCTATCTAGGGCTCCCAGAGTACCTTCTAGCTCGCCTGCAAACTGTTCAGAATTCTGCTGCCAGGGCCATTTTTGGCCTCAGTCGTAGGACTCACACCTCAGCCCTTCTTGACTCGCTCCACTGGCTCCCAGTGAGGAAACGTATACTCTTCAAGACTCTAACCATGGCCTTTAAATCCTTGCATGGTATTGGTGCTGTCTATCTAAGGAAACGTGTCCAATTCTAATTCCCATCCAGATCTCTACGCTATGCCACACAAGCTCTGGCCATCGTTCCAGCTACTAAGCGTGCCTAGATTGGGGGCCGCTCCTACAGACTACTGGCACCTCAGCTTTTGAATAAGCTTCCCCTCTCTCTTAGGTAATTAGACAATCTGCTGTCCTTTAGGAAGGGTTTGAAGACCTGGCTTTTTGGTCTTTAGTCTGTCTGTGTTTTCCGGTCTCCTCTACAGATCTACATAGCGCCGGGACACTCTGCCCGAGTAGCCGCGCACTCTATAAGACACCCAATAACATAACATAACATAACAAAAGTCAATCGAGTTATTTTCTATGCCCTTCAATACACACAAGACTAAACGGAATTATGCTGTGAAAGACAGAATTTCATGACTTCTATTTGGGCCGGTGACTTGAGGGAGTATTTTAACTATGTACGTTTCATTTTAATCAAAGTGCTTTGGTTGCTGTGGTTCCTGGCCGTAAAGCCTCCCTGATCCTTCCTTGTCCGTAGTGTAATTAGTTACCCACAGAACAAACCACTTTTTCATATGCTTCAACCCCCTCTGTCTTTATAAACACAGCCTTTTCTTCATGTCGCTTAGCCCTTTTCTTATGCTACAAAGCTTTACCAAATATCTCCTTCTCTTTACCTATTTTCAGAAAACCAGGTTTGAGCTGTCCGTGAAGAACATGAAAAGTGCTACCGGAAGAGCAGAGGGGAACCAGCATTACCTTCATGTTGCTTTGTGAATTTAGGGCTTATGAATTTGGAGTTTAATGAGGCTCTTCAAAATCTCAGGAGACTTACACAATTCGGAAGATTATACATATGTATCCAAATAATTAAATCAGCACTTTCTCTGTCTTTCACAGATTCAAGCACCTCAACCTGAAATTCTTCTCTCTCCTTTCTGTGCATGGAATCATCATTGTTATCACAAGAAACCAGCCCTAGGCGTTTCTATTGCATCAATACTTGGTGGGAGCTTTAATATTTTCTAACTCAATTATTCTGCTTCATAAGATCCTCCTCCCTCATTCTTTTTGCCCATTCTTTATGCCCTTTCTGTGTACTTGACGATCTCCTTCCCTATGATAACGATCTCCACAGTTCTATGTTCAGTTAAAATTCCCCCCAATTTCAAATTTTTTATCCATGTGTAATGGAGAAATAGATTTTGCTCTGGCATATGACTCATATGTCTAAAATATTTTTGCACAGGAAAACATTCTTTGAAAATGGGAGGGACTGGTATATGTGATTAGTAGCTGTCATGATCCTAAATCCCCAGGGCCTTATTTATGAGCCCTTGCGTCACTTTTACGCCGCTGGTGCGTCACTTTTAGTGACGCACCAGTGGAGTAAAAAAAGGTGCCTTGTTGCACTACATTTACAAAGTGACGCATCTAAGCAGATGCGTCACTTTGTAAACCCCTGCGCTACATTATACCTGCGTTCCCCCGCAAAAAGCCTCATAATAGTGACGCAGTGAAATATATGAGATTTCACTGCGTCACTTTTAGGACGCTGTTGCGTCAAAATCTTGCGCCTGCCTCACAGCAGGCGTAAGACTGACACAAGCCCTTTCACATGGGGCTTTCCCCATGTGAAAGGACGCATTGCTGGAGTTGCGTCACTTTTGGGACACATTCCAGCAATGCGTAACTTTTGCGCTTACAGATACGTCAGAAATACTGACGTATCTGTAACTCCTTGCGACATGATGCGTCATACTGTAAATATGACGCATCATTGGTCTCGCAAGGAGGGCGCAATGAAAAGTGACGCATCGCTGTTTTCACGCAGCGATGCGTCACGTTTCATAAATGAGGCCCCCAATATTTTGGAGCTGGTGGTAGTCCTTCTTTCATCCCGCGCTGGCTTCATGATCACAGCATAATGTGCACGTGTGACTGGTGGGATAACGACATATCTTAGGCATAATGAAGCAAAGGAGTTAAAAGGTGGAGTGGATCCTTAGTGGAATCTGTGCTTTTGCCAGAACCCAGGACTATCTACGCACAGGCTGTTTTCAGCCCTTGACTTATTTATTAACAATTCTGATCTGGTACTTTAGCCCAATTAGTTTAATTAAATTGATCCAAAACTACTTCCACCAAAAATTCATTAGGTTTTCAAATTCATGCCTAATCTGAAGCATGATTAAATTAACAAAATAGCATTCGGTTATGGCGTCATTTAGAACACAAGAATGAACCAAACAAATGTGCACCCAAAAAACGAAATGATTGCTTTGCGTTTTCGTTTTTACCCAAAACCAAATAAACAATGCATCTACGGCAGAGTACCCTCTACAAAACGTCTACAAAATAATTAGCGATGTGTTTTCATGCAGTTCTTTTCTTTTAAACACGAGTTCACTGAGGTGTCACTGCACACGGCCTTTGCTCAGCCAACTTTCCAGATTTAAGAGTACATTAAAAGATACCAGTAATACGAGAGCAAGTATGTAGGTGACGATACACACACACACGCACACACATTCAGGCACACTGACACTTAAAGTCATGCACACTCGCGCTCACAAAAACAAAAAATCGTTTTCTTGAATAAGTGTAGCACCATATCAGCAGCTAGGTGGAGATGGTGGCAAGCTTGGTAGGTCAAACCCCTGGCGCCCTCTATGGGCGAGCTGTGGCTGCCTACTCCCTCCGTTTGTTTTCGTGTCCTTCTTTCTTCCTGTTCTGCTATCCTCTCTTGCTCTGTGACAAAGTCTGGTGATGAACAGTAAATCTTGGTCCTCAAATGTTAGTGTCAGTGCCCACCACCTTCACGTAGCATACATTAATCACTGACATTTCATCGTTTGTCTCTTAGAAACTAGTTATAATTCTACATCTTCCACATACATGTTCATGCACTACAGCATCTTTAGGACTGTTGAGACAGTAAAGGTTCAAACATAATCCACTTCATGTATTAAGTCTAGCACAGATTTTATCATTTAAAAAATAGGTAGGGCATTATTGAGAGTTTGGAAGAAGGGTACTCCGACACAAACGTAAGGGAAATCCTGTGTGCCTTCTCGATGCATTATATCCTGTGACACTTGTAATAATATGCAGAGCATATCCGTCACTTTTGTCATAAAGTACTGACCCACCAAGCTCTAAATCAAGCCATAAGTTTGGAAGATGTCATGCTCTTTAGGTAGATCTGCCAATTATGGCTGGGCAGTCAGTTCATGCGCACTTAGGGAGTGAAAACTACTCTTCCACTGCTCTAGCCAGCCTGCCCTGCCTCACCACTGCCTGCAATAGGGAAAATAAAATGATAATACCAATACATTATCACTTTATTTTTACCCTTCGAGCAGTGGGGCAACACTCCTTCACATTAGCGAAGAAGCCGCCACTGAAGAAGTCATTGTTTTTGCGCAGGGATTGTTTTGTGCCACGTCAGATGTACTAATCTGCTTCAGTACAAAATGAACTTTCGGCAAGAATTGCAGAATCCTTCTCTTTTAAAAATGAGTGAGGCTGAACTGTGTTTACAGACCCTAATGAAAGAGCTGAAAATGCAAGGATGAAGGACAACACGAAAGAGCAAACCTCAAAACATTAAAAATTACAAAATATTTTTTAATAATAACTTTGGCCACTGTCCTCCAAAGCAAGCGGGCTTGTCATCGAAAAACAATTGGCCTGTTGTGAAGGACTTTACTGCTGTTCGATCTCCCCAATACCTTAACCCACATACACAAAGGGGGGGGCATCATAAGGAAGAGGGTACATCAATTTCTTTACCTCTCCCTTTTCCTAAAGATTTGTAATGGATCGCAAAGTGTACGCTGGAAAATCCCAAGGGTCCTTTAATACAATACAACTTGATTAGGCGTAAAAAAAAAACTGTACTACAGGCCTGTTTTTATAGTAAATAGTAAAAAATACTAGTTTTTTGGACATAAATGAGTTTCCAGAACTATCATTGTAATGTTAAAATTGTACAAAAAGAGCACAGTTCAGATTTAGTTGAACATCATTTGAAAAGAATAAGAACACTAAAGGTTTAAGGTTTGTTTTCCTATTTTGTTTCTGGCATTGCCTTAAATGACGATCAGTTCGTACATGGAAACACTCAGCAAAAGACAATTATTTACTTGGCTCCCCTCCAATACACACAGGTCTAAAAGGAATGATGTTGTGTAAGAACCGGAATTTGACGTTGAGAAAGAACCGGAATTTCATGATTTCTACTTAGGCCTTAAAACTCTCATGTAGTCAACATACACCAAAAACCAAGGAGAAAAACATCCCCTCACAATACTATATTGATGGTCATTGTTTTCGCGATTTTAGGAAACCACCGGGCTATTGCTCTCTTTTCCCATATCTGTTTTATTCTCCCTTGAAACATTTTTTAGTGACCTGAAGAAGGTGTGTGGTCGTCTGACCACTTCACACCGAAAGGCGTGTCAGAGCCTGTACTTCAGAAACCCAGACACCAAATCAAAGTTGAATTAACAATTGGGAAACATGTTCTCTCCAGTGTTCATTATTTTATTTGATGTATATAAAACATAAATGTATTAAAACATTTTAACAAATGTTTTAAAATAGACCTGCACATGTATATCAAGTGGTAAACAACCTTTACAACGCAACTTTTACCACGCAGTGCCTTTACGATGCAACTTTTACAACGCAAACCATTACAACGCATTGCGCTGGGGGGCGCTCTAGGATAGGGAATGTGTTTAATGTACTAATGTACTATCCAACACCTTCCCTACTATCCACGAGGACTGGAGTTGGAATAGTAAATTAAACAATTCACTATCCAGCGCCTAAAAGCACTATGCGTTGTAATGGTATGCGTTGTAAAAACCGCGTTGTAAAAGCATGCGATGTAAAAGCATGCGTTGTAATGTCATACATCCATATCAGGTATACAGATATAAATTGTCATTATCCAATTTGGACCACCATATAGCATTATGAGGGGATATCTTTTCTCCTTGGGGATTTTGGTGTTCTGCAAGGCTGTCAACATGAGAGTCAACTCTTCAAACCACA